>NW_028274814.1:91695384-92945384 GCF_037043125.1 Eumetopias jubatus | reverse complement strand
ATGGCCTCCTTACTTCTCAATTCCAATTCTAAGAGAGACAGACAGGTGATTGACGACGACGATGATGATGATGATGATGATGATGATGATGGGCATGGGGGAAAGCAGTCTCAGGTCTCCTCCATGTAGTTCATTCTGGAAATCAGTCTGAAGGAGCAGAAGCTAGCCAGGGAAAGCCCTTCCTTATGACAATGGTAGAAAAAAAACAGGACAAGCCCAACTACCTGAGCACACTTCCAACGTCTCCTTCTATCTCTTAACATCCCATTGGCCAAAATAAGTCACAGAGAATCCCAATATAATGAGATAATGAGGAGGGAAAGTATCCAACTCCTATCCTGCCATTGAGGTAGAAGTTGGGGAGGCCGGGAGTAGTATATAATTTAGAAAAATCTAATCTACCATAGTAAAATAATACAATTCCACATATGGAAACAAGGGACAACAGTACATCAATTTTTGCATTGCGAAATTCATTTCAACCTAGCCCTTTTGCATGCTGGATTTGATTCGTTGGGGGAAACCCCTTATTTCGATAGGTATGTCCACATATGCAAATATGAAGTAATGAATACAATTCACGTGGCAATGTAGGGTGTCCAGGTACTGAATATGAAAAACAAGTCACCAAGATCTAGTCATGCAAATAAAAATTATAAAAACTAAATCTATTTCGTTAAGTATATCAAAATGTAGTCAACATTCACATTTATTTTTGTAAATGATAAACAGCAAGAATGTGGATAATATAAAGCTGTAGATAATCCTAAAAGTCTTTATATTGACTCTAGATTTGAATGTAAGATTTTGTGGTCAGCAAGAGTTAGCTCAAGCAAATTAAAATTACAGTGCATTTCATTCCCAGAGCAGACACCCAGCCAACAAGGACAGGTGGCCCAGAATTAGAATTTGGTTGTATATAATTGAAAGTTGATTTAATGATTAAATGAAATAATATTTGTAAACCACTCTGCAGATTTCCTGGCACACAGTAGATGCTCATTAATTATTTCTCCCCATATCTTTTCCTTTCCTTTCTATTTGTTCCAGTAGAACAAAAAGATCATGTTCTTAACCAATTACTTCAGGTGGCTTGTTGGGTCATGGAAATAAGAAAACATTTGGTTTGAACTCAATTTTTTTTCATTTAATTAAAACTGTACCTCAACACTTTCAGCTATTTAAATGTACTGTTTCTAGCTGATTAAAATGAACTGAAATTCCCCTGATAGCAAGAATATGACATTTAATTAAATCAGCAGTATACCAAAACATTTGTTCAGGTGTAGGTTTATGTTGTTTTTCAGCAGATCCAAGTTCATGTTGTACTTTATATCCCAGCCGGATGTGTGCAGTTTTGTGAATTTAACTGTGTACTTTTCATAATCATGTTTATTCCTTTGAGGATTCAGAATTTCCAATAATTAAAAATAGCTGCAATTAATGCTAAATTAAAATTACTTCCTATCTCTGTAAATGGTAAGAAATGTTCTTTTAAAAGATGCAATTAAATTCTATCTATAGAATCTGTACCGATGTCTATTCTATCCATATATTTCTTGTTGATAGTTTTTTTTTTTTTAAGGTTTCATTTATTTGACAGAGAGAGCACAAAGCAGAGGGAGAGAGAAGGAGAAGCAGGCTCCCTGATGAGCAAGGAGCCCGGTGTGGGACTCGATCCCAGGACCCTGGGATCATGACCCGGGCTGAAGGCAGCCGCTTAACCGACTGAGCCACCCAGGCGTCCCGATAGTCTTATTTTTTAAAAGGTTTATTTATTTGAGGGAGAGAGAGAGTGCACATGAGTCAGGGGGCAGGGGGCCAGAGGGAGAGAATCTCAAGGAGATTCCAGGCTGAGCACCCAACCCAACATGGGGCTCACTCCCATGACCCATGAGATCATGACCGAGCTGAAACCAAGAGTTGGAAGCCTAACTGACTAACCACCCAGGTGCCCCTCTTGTTGATAGTTTTATGTAATAAACTTTTCAAGATCTAATAGCAGAGTAAAAAGTGTGCCATTGATAATAAACACAGCATTAGATAATTAGTTATCATTGTACAAATTCAAGATTAGGATCTAAGACCATCAAATTCTACTGTTTGCAGATTCTTTTTTGTCTCTCTGAATAAAAATATCCCTGTATCCATAATGATGAAATATTAATTTGTGGAGATTTGTTTTTTTTAATTCAGCAATGGTGTACTATATAACCAGAATTACTCACCACTTTCCTGAAAACAATCTCACAGAAGAATTTAGTTACTATACCTTCTTGCAACTCATACCCTGTGTTACACACGTATACCGTGTGTAATATTAATTAGATATATCAACTTGGTCATGCAATTTTATTTTGTGGAATAGAAGCAATAAGCATACAAACACAACATATACATGATGGTATCAAATAAAATTAAGCAAATCTTTAGTTTATTAGATAGCAGTAATATTCTGAATGTACATCAGAATTTTTTTTTGCCCTCCAAGTTTGATTTGGTTTGTCTTTGTTAACTGACATGCATCATGTCAGAAAATCTATCCGCATCAGCCTAATCTGTTAATGGTAATTTGAGAGTAACACTTTTTCTTCCTGTACTAGTATGCTGCAAAAATAATATAAATACATTATTTCAAGTTTTACAAAAATCCTACCGTTTTTAGATTTTACAGAGGGGAAATAATTCTATTGATTATATGAAGATTGTATCTCTTGTTTTATAGAGTTTTAACAATGTGATTATTATGTTCCACTTATAAGCTGGCTACATAAGAAGAAAGAAAGTACCTATGATTTTGATTCCACTTGGGCCTAAGCCTAAATCACTTATGCAGACAACTATTTTATGGTATTTGTATGACATTCCAAGTATTTTTTCTAACCTCGTCTTTGAAAAGAAATTATTGCCCTTTGATTACTCATAAGAATTATTTGCCACAGGGATCTGTAACGTCTTATGCCACATCAAAAAATGGATATGTTCTTATGACTTAAGACTTATATTTCTCTCTCTTCTCTGCATTCAGCTGTTCAAGGATCGAGTGTTATTTTCCGAACCGTGGAGGTCACATTACATAAAGAAGGCAATACCTTTGGTTTTGTCATACGAGGTAGGTGGTAGCTAGAAAATGTGAACCATCAGATATTCTTGGAGAATTTGTCAATGAAATATTAGGAGTGAACTAGAAAATCATCCAAAAAAACAACAACAACAAAAACAGATGTTTCTTTCTTTCTTTTTTAAGATTGTATTTATTTATTTGACAGAGAGAGACACAGTGAGAGAGGGAACACAAGCAGGGGGAGTGGGAGAGGGAGCAATAGCCTGCCCACCGAGCAGGGAGCCCGATGCGGGGCTCGATCCCAGGACCCGGGGATCATGACCTGAGCCGAAGGCAGACGCTTAATGACTGAGCCACCCAGTTGCCCACAACAGATGTTTCTAATGCATAAAGTCATCTTATAATATTTGCACCCATTGTTTTAAAAAATAAAGCAATGAGTGGGAATCAAAGTAGAATCCAAATGACCTAGATTTGTTTTCAGCCCATTAATACAGAGCAAGAAGTCACCGTTTGTATACCTTATCAATTCATTCATCCTACTGATTTACCACTTTTCAACACGTGTTTTGCTTTCCCTTTATACTTTCTTGTATCTCCGAGTCAAAATGTTGATGAATATGGCTTGATTTGGTTTAATACACTAGGATTAAGCAACTTTGTTTAAATTATTTTCTCCTGAAATACATTTTGTTATTGTAGCTTTCTAAAAATGGATTGAAGATAATCTAATCCCTGGGAACCTATGTGCATCAGCTTAATGTACTTTATTATGGGATGACATTAATAATAAAGATTTCAGGTGACTCCAACTTGTCTATAAAACCATTAATTCTGAGCTGTAATTCTGGCTTTTAATATTTTATTTTTCTTATTAGCAGTTTCGCACCTTAAAGACTACAGAAAAACAGCTCATAATTCGTAGTGTGACAGTAAAGTTCAATAGGGAACTATGTAGGCATCAAGGAATTTTTTTACCATTTCACATTTCTTGTTTTTTTGTGTGTTTTTACCTATAATATTTTATACTTCACCAGTGTCAGACTTTTATCCAAATTATCAAAACATTAGTGAAAATTAAGCTTCTTAATAAACATACATGCAACAAGGAATAAAAGAAATGTGTTCACTTATATAGATTTGTCTTAAATGACTAAGCTTTAAACATTAGATTCGATTCCGTGCCAATTATCTAGCAAATCAATCAGATATTTATTAAGGACATGTCAACATGTCAGCAGAGGGCCAAGTACTGGGGAGTCATTAGACAGCTCCCTATCTGCAGGGAATTACAATCCAGTGAATTTAAGACGTAAGTTGATAAAGTACTCAAGTGAGCAGTAGAGAAAATGGAAAATGAGGAACTCACTGAGTGATTTAGACCAGCAATTTATTACCTTTTTCTGACCAGCTCCTATTTTTAGATGGAGCATTTTACCTTAACCATTCCCACATTTCTGTGCAGAAGAACTAGATGAATATAATAAAAAGTCAGTATACAAGTAATTTTGGCCCAGAGGGTGGTAGATACAAATCGGTTTTTGCAATATAGGTATGATAGAGAGACACACTTGAATTACATGCCTACAAGCCTAATTATTGAAAAGCTGCAGTAAAAAATACTGCTGGTGCAAATATTTGTTACTAGTTGCTGTATGGTTAATCAATAACAAATCAAATTGCTAATGAAAGAGCTAAAACAACAGTAATTTATCATTAGGAACAAAAAAAGAATGGAAGCATTTGAAATCTACAACCACCTCAAGACAACCGATGATATAATGTCAACAAAACATCCGTCCCACCATTTGCAGGAATTTAAATATCTGGATGTGCATACAGAATGAAAGTTTTCTACTATAAGCCTAGAATACTATCTGGTATATCATAGGCACTTAATAAATAAATGAATAAATAATTGAGTGTTGCCTAGATTTGTGTGGACATAGACTTCTTAGCATTAACACTGATTTCAAAACCTTAGTAATAATGAACCAATTTTGGTTTATGAGTACCACATTTTTGTAGGCTTTAAAAACTCCCTTAGTACATTAGTTGAATGTAAAAGTTTGTGCAATTTTGCATAATTTTTCATGAGAATCAAATAAAGCATTTATATTTTTAGATTAGTTTGAGGCTCACCTGAAGAGTCTTCCATGCTCAAAAGGCGGCCGCCACCCCTCCCTTCAGAATCTCGATTAATCATAAAAAGAGTTGCAGAATGAGAAAGTACTGTGGGTTAATGTTATCACGGCAGAGAAGACATCATGGCATCGATGGAATTTGAGCTAAACTTATTTCAGGGAGAGCACCAGCACTTTCGGGAAAGAAGAGGACAATATCACAGATGGAACACATTCATTTAGAATTGGTGAATTTCTTCTTAACCAGTTAGAATGGGTGTTGGAACAATAAAGCAGGCTTTTACCTGATGAATGGGATTGCATTTCTAATGCTGTATGTCCTAGGTTCTAAAACCTTGACTCCCCACATGATAGAACCTGGCACCTACAGAATGAAAAATGATGTTCTGGGCTAAATCTTGCAGAGTTAAATTTCAGTTAATTCCCTTGCCACCAAGCTAAGGAAGATGGCTTGGAATAATAGGGAAAGCACTCTGCCACTAAGTTCCGTTTCACTTTGGGCAAGGAAACTTTCTCTGTCAGTCATTCTCAACTAGAAAATTGTAGATAGGGTCTCCTCATCTAAAACATGGAGCCCAATATTCAGGTTTGGCTTTGCATGGTGGCCCTGACATTGATATTTCCAAAAAGTATTCCAGGTGAGTGATGCTAACGTGCAGCCAGGGTTGAGAATACCACTAGTCTCTGACTGGTCTCTGTTTTGCTTTGCAGCTCCAAACATCTAGAACCTAAGTGAATCACAAGCTAAATGTGGTTCCTTATTTCAAAAACTGATAAAATGTCACATATCAAAAAAATTTGGAGCTATCCCATCTTTTGCCATGCATTCACTATTACGGATCTAAATGTAGACCAGATCAAAATTGTGGGAAGTTTTGTACTGTCTTCAGCGCCCATCCTTTTCTAAATCAACATTCCTTCAGGAGAAAACAAATCTATCTTTTTATGATCACCTTGCAAAAGAGAGAAATTACATAATAGTACTTATATAAATATGGGTAAGCATGGGCTGTAATTTATTGTCATGATTTTCATTTTTTTTAAATGCTTTTCTGAGGAAGTTGTGAATTTCCTATTGTAAGTAAGGAGGAACTTTGAAAGAAGCCATCAAACTGAGGGAAAGAGTGAGATACTGAAATGGAGCTTGTATCAATTAGCCGGACTGAATAAATCATTTGTAATAGAAATGGGCAGAAAGGAAGCATTTGCCTTCATCAGGAACAGTGGATGCCTTTTGATTTTTCTTGGAGGCTAGATTCTTTAAGTTGACCTCTCTGCCTGTTCCAGGTTTGGGGAATGCCAGTCTGTTCTACCAGGCATACGTTAGGGAAGGCATATTTGATGGTAATATTCATACTTATCAGATACTGGCTAACTAGGGACCACCAGGTGGGCAGCCATGATGGTGATGTATAAAGAAATCAGGTCAGATGCAGAATAGTTAAGAAAGTGGAGATGTCCAGCCTGAAGAAGATGAGACTTGGCAGGTGTATAATCACTGTTTCCAACTTTCAGAAAATGTTTCTTATAGTAGAGAGCATCCATTTTTGTTTCACTGCTCTAAATAATGGAGCAAGGACCAGGAGATGAAAGTTGAAGGAAGACAGATATCAGATGAATAATTAGAAAGAAGCTTCTAACACCCCTACGTGTCCAAATGTGAAAGGGCTGCCTCAAACCTAATAAGTAGGCTAACTGGTGGGTCTCAAGTAGAGGTTGGGGAAGCACAGATTATGGAAGTTTTACAAAGGGGTCCTGGATTTAGAAGAGAATTTATAAAAAAAAAAAAAAAATACCTTCCATCTTGAAGTTTTTCTGTTTCCAGGAATTCTTGAGCAGAAATTGTCCTTATACAGAACTAAAATCTCCATTTAAGCATTGCAGTTTTTTTTTAAATAGTCTGTCAAATTTGCCCCCAATTTTTTGAACGGCCCAACTTTAATGGAACGCACTCAGCCTCTTGAATTTTTTCTTTCTTGTTTTAGATACTTATATAGTTTTTCCCTCTTCAGTGTTTGCTTCCTTTATGTCAGGTTGTAGACCTACTCACCTGTATTATAGCCCAGGTTCATTGGCCCCAAGTATACCCACCTGCACTTTGTTCATGACTGACTGTTCTAATTAGGCTAGCACTCACAAGTAGTTCGTGCACTTGTGACACTAGTTGTTAAATATTTTCTATGTCACCCCTGAATGCAGCCATATATTTATGGACAGGCAGAGACATTGTGACTCCAAAAGCGTATTCTATATAAAACGAGTAAGATTTTTGGAAAAAATTTACACATTTTCCTCTCCATGTCAACAAAATGTACTTTAGTTTCTCGGCTGGCATTTTGTAAGTGATTCTTTTTAACGAAAGCATTGCTAAGCTGTATTTCTTTCTTTCTCTCTTCCTTCCTTCCTTCCTTCCTTCCTTTCTTTCTCTCTCTCTCTCTCTCTCTCTTTCTTTCTTTCTTTCTTTTTCTTTTTTTGCTAGGAGGAGCACATGACGATAGAAATAAATCTCGTCCAGTTGTAATAACATGCGTTCGTCCTGGAGGACCTGCTGACAGGTAAACTTCATTTCTCTGTGTCACTGTCCAAATAGATTAAACAAAGCTGGGGAAAGCAAATATGTTGGAATGTGAAAACTGAAATTGTTTGGGCTGTGGAATCAGAAGAAAGAAGGTTTGACCCCAGACTCGACCCTGAACTACCCCTCCGTGTTTGGCCAGTGACGTAACAGTTCTGAGCTCAGTTTCCTGCACTGTAAAATGTAGATAACAATACCTACCTTTCAAGGTCTTCAGTTTTATCAAAGACTGGCTGATGCCTTGCAGGGGGCCCATCATGCCAGTAGGTACTTAAATAAAAGGCGGCTGGCTTTTTTAAAGCAGGCACTTTACATGCGTCATCTTCAATTGCTAGTCTCCTAATCTGGAAAGATAGGTGGTGGCAATTTGATTGTTACTGTTATCCACATTCTTAGGATTATTGTTACCTTTTGATAATGATTGTATATGTCAGAATGGAAGTGACTTTTTTTTAAGATTTTACTTATTTATTTGAGAGAGAGAGAGTATAAGCTGAGGAGAAAGGCAGAGGGAAAAGCAGACTCCCCGCTGAGCAGGGAGCCCGATGCAGGGCCCGATCCCAGTCCCGGGATCATGACCTGAGCCAAAGGCCGACGCTTAACCAACTGTGCCACCCCAGCACCCCTGGAAGTGACTTTTAATAAAAGGGAAATAGCGTTGTCAGTGTCTAGAGCTATCTCTTCCTTACTAATTTGAATGTCTGAAAGGGCAGCTCCTTTAGCTTTCACATTATAAACATGTTTGGGGGTGGTTCCTAAGTAAACTCACAACTTAGCTGTCTCAGGAGATACTTGTCTTTGTATTAATTTCCCACAGCAAAAGTCGAGTCCATAAAGGCAGAAGACCACAACTCCTGCCATTCGATATTGCTGAGGGGGTAGGAGAAAAATGCCCCGATTACCCCTGATTCTGTACTATGTTTCAAACAAGGATATACAGATTTTAAACGTTCTCTTAGGCAATAGAAATAGTAATAATACATACTATTGATTGAGCAGGTAACCAACCACGTGCCAGGAAATGTCCTAAGTGCTTGGCAGACATTATTATATTTTATCCCTACAACTGCCTACTAAATGAAATATTTTTTATCCACATTTGCAGGTGATAAAACTGAGGTGCAGTATGGCTAAGTGACTTGCCAGATGGTTTATACATGGAAGAGTTAGGGTAGGAATTCAGGTTTATTTTCCTTCAAAACTCATGCTGTTACCTTCCTTTTCTAAAAAGTTTGTGTTTAATATAAAATAAGATACTGGTTTCTCCCCTGTGCTATAATATGTTTGCCTTTGCAGAAGATATTACAAAGTCAAAATTTTTACAGACATCTTGCCTTTTTCCTTTCTTGTGCTTCTCTTGTGAATTATTCTTCTGGAAGTTAATAAGAATATTTTTGTTCCTTATTAATGTTTAGGTTGACATTGACAAAAATGTCAGAAGCAGGCCACTAGTTTGTGAGCAACATATAACCAATTTAATTTCGGATGAAGTGGCATCTAAAAATTTAAGATAAAAATTTAGTCAAAATTCTTAGAGGGTCATCTAGGTGAAGGATATTTAAGAGATTTTTATCCTTTTAAATCCTAAACTTGTAATCCCCGTTTGATTTTCTCATCTCCACGATCCTCCCTGAGGCAGGAAGACAATGATCTGGAAGGCTCCTTGGCTATATTTTAGTGGTGTCCCTCACGTCCTGAGGTATCTTCTTCCAGTGCCTGGAGTGTCTGTGGTCACAGCAGAAAGAGCAGTATTTCCCTGTGTCATGGGGAAGAGGAGACTGAAGCAATTTAATGATTGCCCAAATGGCCTGATAAATCAGTAGGGAGATGTTTCACTGGTGCCCCCTGTCCCACTTGGTTTCACCAGTAATAAATTGAATGGAATCAGCAGGCTTTTCTGCTCACCTGGCTTTGGAAAACTAGGTAAATGCTACTTTCTGGGCTCTAATAAATCAATCTGAGACATTTCAGCAAAAACCTAGAAAAGCAAAAACTGTGTGTTTGGTACTTCTGCACCCCAAGAGTTAAGTGTGGGTGACTTGGTGGTGGACTAATGTGCAATTATTACCTTATTACTGACACTCATATTGTAGCAATTTTCTGTTCAGGGTTACCTCTCCCCTCTCTTACTATCACACTCGATGCTTAAAAGGAAATGCAAATAGGATGGAGGGCTGAACCCGTGAAAGAAGTGCTTTGGCTAAGTGACAATTAATGTTAAGCCACATTAGGTTACACTAATGAAGACCATTTCTCTGTTCTCCCTTCAGAGAGGGCACCATCAAACCTGGCGACAGGTTGCTCAGTGTGGATGGAATTCGGCTTCTTGGAACCACACATGCTGAAGCCATGAGTATTCTTAAACAGTGCGGACAAGAAGCAACACTGCTGATAGAATATGATGTCTCCGTGATGGGTATGTCAGAGTCCTGAGGTGGCGCTCACTAAGCTCCAGGTCATGTCATTGTCCATCCCTGATAAACCACTCTGGATTAAGAATGGCCTGTTCTGTCCTCCTGCAACAGACAGAATTCCATCAATACTATATCATTACTCTGTTGGGTTCAGGAAGAGGAGGTGAGTGGTACTTGTCAGCGATTTAGAGTTCTTGTGTCAATAGCTTCTATAATAAGGTCCTATTCTGTCAGAGTGTTTCACCTAGCTCTCAATTCTTCTATGTGGATTCCCTTTTGGCAGCAAAGTATTTTCCCCTCCGAATCACAAAAATAGTATTATTAACTTAAAGGCTGGTACTTTGTCTTTTACTACATGGAGACTAAAAAAAATAGGAGATGTCTTTCCTTCTTGTAAGTTCACAGTAGGAAGCTCGCTCATCAGAATCAATAGAAATTACCAAGCATTTTATCATTAGATTTAGGAACAAAAAAAAAGAAAAGGGGACATACAGAATCATTGATTAAAAGAAAAATACTGTTGAGTGTAGTGGGTTTTTTTTTTTTAAATAGAGTTGACCCACAATGTTACATTAGTTTCAGGTGTACAATATAGTGATTTGACAAGTTCATATGTAATGCTGTGCTCACCACAAGTGTAGCTCCCATCTGCCACCATAGAATGCTGCTAGAGTACCAGTAACTGTATTCCCATGCTGGGCCTTTCATTCCCATGACCTATTCATGCCATAACTAGGAACCTCTATCTCCCACTCCCCTTCACCCATTTTGCCCACCCACCCCGACCTTTTCCCCTCTGGCAACCATCAGTTTGTTCTCTGTAATTATAGGCCTGATTCTGCTTTTTGTTTATTCATCTGTTCGTTTTTTTTAGATTCCACATATGAGTGAAATCATGTGGTATTTGCCTTTCTCAGTCTGACTTATTTCACTTAGCGTAATACCCACTAGGTCCATCCATGTTGTCTCAAATGGCAGAATCTCATCCTTTTTTTATGGCTGCGTCATATAACACACCTTCCTTATCTATTCACCTATCAGTGGACACTTAGGTTGCTTCCATATCTTAGCTATTGTAAATAATGCTGCAATAAACATCAAGGTGCCTATATCTTTTCAGGTTAGTGTTTTTGTTTTCTTTAGGTAAAAACCCAATAGTGGAATTATTGAACCATATGGTATTGCAATTTTTAATTTTTTGAAGAACCCCCATACCAAAGCACCAATTCACATTCCCACCCACAGTGCATGAGGATTCCTTATCTTCCACATCCTCACCAACACTTGTTATTTCTTGTCGTTTTTATTTTAGCCATTCTGACAGATGGTGAGATGATAGCTCATTATGGTTTTGATTTGCATTTCCCTAGTGATTAGTGATGTCGAGCATCTTTTCATGTGTCTGTTTGTATCTGAATGTCTTCTTTGGAAAACTTGTCTATTCAGTTCTTCTGCCCGTTTTTAATTGGATTGTTTGGTTTTTCGGTGTTGGGTTATAGAAGTTCTTCACACATTTTGGATATTAACCCTTTATCAAATATATCATTTGCAAATTTTCTCCCGTTTAGTAGGTAGCCTTTTTTTGTTGTTGATCGTTTCCTTTGCTGTGTAAAAGCTTTTTATTTTGAGGTAGCCCCAATAGTTTATTTTTGCTTTTGTTTCCCGTGCCTTAGGAGGTCTATCTAACAAAATGTAGTGTAGTATTCTTTCTTTCAGTAATGCTTCCAATGGAAATTAGTTCTATTTCTACCCTCACAACTATGGTAAAACTTGGAAGATATACTCTTCTGGCTTTTAAATGTTACAAGAGAGCCAAAGTTTTGTGTCATGTTAACTAAGGCATAAAAATTATGAGATAATGAATTGGAACTTAAAATTGAAACTAAATCATGTTGTTAGTACTTCTTACAATTATCAGACATGATTATCTGACTGGATCTTACCTGTAAGTTTTATACTGGTGAAACGTAGCAGAGATAAAGAGACAATTCTATAACTGCAAACTCCTTTATTTCCCACTCTGTATGATTCATGTAGAACACTGTTGCTTGAAAGTGTTAATATGGCTACTGGCCTGAAATGTTTTAATGAGGTATGAGGTTTCTGAAAAGATTTAAAGTATGAGATTTAAGGAGTTCTTAGAATAAACGGTATGATATGCCCTTGAGATGGAAAATTCAGAAATAAATGAACTTTCCTCCCTCGTCTTTCTTTCTCTTATAGCCTCTCCTTCCTTTTCTTTTTCTTTCTCTTTTGTTATATAGTTTTGAATTAGATTGGGAGTTAGGTGATTTGGGCTCTGTTTTCACTCCACTGATATCCAGCTGTTCATTTGGACCATGTTACTTATTTCCCTGTGCCTTAGTTACCTCATTTGTCGAATGGGGCCTAGCAAAACCTATTTTAAAGTTAGTTGTGAGTCAAAATAAAATTATACAGTAAAATATTTTAAATGATGATACAATATATTATTAACATTAAGCATCGAAACAGACGTTTAACATATTTAATCATTCATTCAGTCCACAAATAATTTATTGGGCTAAGTGGCAGGTATCAAAAGTACAGGAGTCCTGTAAACAAAACAGACTTAGTCCCTGCCCTTATGAAGTTTGCAGTAGATGGGGAGGACACACAGTAAACAAGAACTTGATCAAACACTCATGAAGTGTGATCATTACCTGCTATAAAGGGCATGAACTGGATTCTGTGGTTGGGAATAAAGGAAGGTACGGGTGAGAGTTAGCAGATGCCAATAAGGTAGTCAGTGAAAAGGTGACGTGTGAGCTAAAACCTGAAGGCTTAAAAGGAACCAGCTCCCAAACCGAAGACAATAGTCTATAGGGCCTGAGCACTCTACCTCAAAGAGACATCTCCTATGGGGATGGACACCGCTTCAAAGGAAATTCCTCCATGTTCCATTATTGCCAGAGTCAGGAGGGGATGGGGTGACCCATTTGTCCGCCTTCACCCCAATTCACACATTCTGAATGATGTTTGACAGTTTCCACACTTCAGAGTTCTCAGATAGCCCCCTAATATAGGGGAAAGTGGGCCATCAGGAAGGAAACATATTAAAAAATCTCTAAGTTGCTAGATATAAGATCAGTATACAAAAATCAGTTGCATTTCTTTATACCAGTCAAAAACAAGGTAAAAACTTTAAGATACCACTTATAATAGCAATAAAAAGGAATACATATAACAAAAGTTGTGTGTGCCCATTACATATAGATACATAGATATGGATATAGGCCTATACATTAAGAGATACTTAAATGAAGACCTATGTCACATTATCGAATGGGAAGTCTTAATAACTAAGAGATGTCATTTCTGTCGAATGCATCCATAAATTCAATTCTATTCAAAATCTTAAAAGGATCTTTGGGGGGACCTTAATAAGGTATTTCTAAAATGTACATGGAGTAAGAAACGTAGGAGGAGGAAAACAGCCAAAATGTTTTTGAAACAATAGGAAAGCACAAAAACTTGTTCTACCCAATATCAAGACTCGTTCTAAAATGGTGCCGTGAAGTCTATGTAATATTAGCCATGGGATAATAAAGAGATCAATGGAAGAGAAGGGAATACCTAGAAACAAACCACTGTGGATATGGAAACAAAGGTATAGTCTTACCTCTGTTGGGAAAGGTTCAACTAGTCAGTATATGATGCTGGGTCAATTAGTTAGCCACATGGGAAAAATTCTATTAAATTCCCACTTCATACCCCACTCACAAATAAACGCTGTGTTTGCGTAGCCATTTCCCAATCAAGTGCTATTACAAATAACTGGAATGAATATCCTTTTACCCAAATCTTTGTCTGTATTTCTGATTTCATTGAAGTATGTAGTTCTTATTTCAATATTTGGCACGTCATTCTAAATTGTCCTCCGGAAAGGTTATACTCTTTTATATTACTACCAGCAATGTTTTAAGTGTAATTACCTCACCAGAGCTTGTCAACATTGGATATTATCACTTTTAATTTTTCTGATTTGTTAAGTGAAAATTGCATTTATATTTTAATTTACTATTAAAAAATTTCTAGTGCAAGTGAACATTTTTTCATATGACTGCTAGCCAATTTCATTTCTTATTGTATGCTTATGTCCTTTATTCATTTTTCTCTTGGATATGCTCTTAATTTTCTTATTGGTTTGTATAAACTATATATTAAGGACATTCATCCTTATCAGTTTCTTGAAAATTGTCAGTAGTTTATTTCCCCTTTTGGACATATTGAAGTTTGTTTTTTTTTTTTGATTCAGCATTTTTCTTAGAATTAAAATTTTTTTTCCTAAATAGTTACCTAATATCCCAATCATTTAATAAAGACTCTATCACATATCCACTGATTTTTAATTTTTTTAATTATACATTAAATTATTAAATATACGGACCTCTACATGTGGGCTAGTTGTTCTGATCTCTGTATCTAGTTTCACACCGTAATTCAGGATCAGACTTTTGAATAGAAGTCTTAGCATAAGAGCTCTTAATTACCATAAAAGGACACACATTTATATTTGGAAAAATTATTTATCTATATACTACATCTGTTGTATTATTCTAAGCCTTGTTAACTTCATATAGCAAATGAGCAAACTTTGGATTTTTCAATTTCTTTTTTTTTAATTTCTTTTTAAATTCCTTTTTCTCTCTTTTCTTCTTTTCACCTCTCTTGTACCCACTTGCTTGCTGTCCCAACTTTTTCTCTCCCACTCCGTTCCTCACTGTCAATCCTCCACTCTTCCCCCTTTCCTTTCCAGCCACCCAATTCTTTTCCATATTCTGCTCTCAGTTTCTCACTTGTCAGTACTACTCTATTCTAACTGTCTTACTTGGATGTTTTTCTAATATTCCCTATAGTCATTATCTTTTTCTCTTTTTGTCTTTCTTGCTTTTTTCCATTCCGGTTCTCCTAATTTGGGTTAAGATAGGATTAGGTATCCATAAGGTCAAATAATTGAGAATGACAGTTTGAGGAAAGGGAAGTAAAAATGGTGTCTTAGAATATGGGATACTTTCAATAACAATTGTTCATCAAATATTAATGGAAACTTTCTTTTATAACAAAAACATATTTTTCCCTTTCTTGTAATACTCTTTCTTTTGCAACTTTTGGAGCTTTTCTTCCTCAAAAGGAATAAAATGAGTTTTTACACAACATAGCCTGTTTACTCTTAAGGGGCCCAATTAGCATTTCAAACTCTTTGTAAGTCAAATTCCCATTAAAAAATAGTTTACCACTCTGTTTTTTGTGAAAAACTTGTTAACATTCATAGAATTAATATTCAATAAGCCAAAAAAATTATCAAATTTTTAACAGGATCTGAGCCAAAAAGGATTTTTTAATGGGAAAATAATCAGTCAACCAGAACTTTGATACCAAAGACACTGATATTTTCTTTGTTGAATATAAGAATTAAACATATTCTATATCCCTTAAGACTTTAAGTCAGGTACTGGTCTAAAGATTATCAATTCTTTTTATACATAATATATTCATCAAATCCTAATGGAAAATGTGTTGAGATAGGCATTAGATTATATTGATTCCTACTTTGTACCTTTTACCAATCTCCCTTGATCTTAGGCTCAATGACTTCATTTGTTTGTATAATCTTTTCCTTCTATAAAATAAGAATAATGATATTTACCCTATTCAGCTCATTAAGATACTAAAGTCCTCAAAAATTAAACATTTAAAACAAAAAGACGTTCATTTTTAAAGGAAACTAGGAGATATTTAGCAATACAAAGGAAATAAATTTATGAAAGAATGTATAAAACTCAAAGTTTATGGGCCTCCATTCAGATACCTTCCTATCACTCTTAGATAAAGCTAAATAGATGCAAAAATTGCAATAGAAAGCCTAAGGTCTTAAATTGGAAAAAAGGGAGCAATAACTCAACAGTATACAAGGACACCATCAAGTACAAATAGCAGAGACCTAATGTAACCTAGCATCAGAAGGGAATTTATTAGCCTACAAAAGTCAGGCGTCCAAGGTATATCCTGGCTTCGAACACAAGTTCAGTAATGTCGTAGCATTCTGCCTCTCCAGTCTCCTTGCCTAGAAAAGGCTCTCCTTTTGGCCTTTGGCTCTCCTTTACACCTGATGGCCCCAGCAGCCACAAGTTTATATTATCTTGAAAGTTTTTGATGCCAGAGAAAGAAATGAGACTAGATCACCCCCAAAAGATTCTTAGTGACTTAGCTTGAAGCAAATGCTGACCATTACACTAATCACTATGTCCAGGGATATAATATACTCTTTACTCTTTTGGTAGGGGAGGCAGGAATGTATGCTGAACAGACCCAATAGAATGAGACAGAAAAATAGTGCTTCCCCAAAGCAGATGGCGTTGACTTGATGAAAGTAATAG
Organism: Eumetopias jubatus; assembly: GCF_037043125.1. Taxonomy (NCBI): domain Eukaryota; kingdom Metazoa; phylum Chordata; class Mammalia; order Carnivora; family Otariidae; genus Eumetopias; species Eumetopias jubatus. The sequence continues at coordinate 92,928,789 of NW_028274814.1, read as the reverse complement.
ATGCCCTTTTGAGGACATATTTTAATGTTAAGTATTATATTCCCACTAACATGAGTTATAGTCCCTCTAATATGAGAGTTTCCCCAGCTTCACATCCTCACCAGCACTTTGTATTTTCAGTCTGTTTCATGCTAACTCTTCTGTTGGTTGTGTAGTGGTATCCCCCTTTAAGTTTAATATACATTGCCTCAATGAATAACCATGTGGAGCACATTTTCATTTGCCAGTGGGACATACTTGTTGCATTGATTTTACTTTTAGTACTTTTATTTATTTATATACTATTAAAAGTATGACACATTGCATCTTAGAAGAGTGTATGTATCTATAATCGTAGATATAAATATTGATTTTATTTATATACTATTAAAAGTACACAGATTATTTCTAAGTGTGTGTGTGTGTGTGTGTGTGTGTGTGTGTGTGTGTGTGCACGCACGCGCACATACAACCATAAATCTCAGCTCTGGAATCAGATATATTTTTCAGTAAATCTCAGAATATATATGTCAGCAAATTCAGTAGTCTATTTAGGAAAACTGTTGAAACTATAGATTTTATTAATCAAATTGAATTTAGTCTGTGGTAAAATTTTAAGGAAAACATATTGAGATAAGGAAGACTGTGAGAAGAAATAGGTTTAGGGGAAAATTAAGAGTTTAGTTTTGGATACGTTATGTTTGAGAGGTCTGTCTATCATCCAAGTGATGTGTGGAGTATGCAGTTGGGTATTTAAGCCTGGATTTCACTGCAGAGGTTAGGGCAGGTGATAGGAATTTTTAAGTCAACAGCACAGAGATGGATCTTAAAATCATGAGGCACCATAGGGGAGTGAGACAGAGAAAAGAGGACTGAGCTCTGGGGCTCTCCCAAAGTGACAAGTCACAGGTCAGGAGGGTAAAGAGGAACCTGTAGAATAACTTGAGAAGGGGCATCCAGTGATGGAGTTGGAGAACCAAGGCAGAGGGTTGAGTCACAGAGGACAGATTTTTTTCCTTTGCAAAATGGCGGTAATTATACTACCACACTCACAAGTTGCTGTGAGAAGCAAAAGAATTAACACATATGCAGCATTTGGCACATAATATGTGCTCAGTAAATATGAACTACTTATTTAAAATGTTTGTAGAAAAAGCACCCCACTTTATTATTGTTGAAATGTATTACCAAACAACTGGGTCTGAGAGCTCTGCTATTGGAAACCAAGTAACATAAAACACATGGAGAGCATGACTATCTGAAAACAGTGACCTCATTAAATGTGGTGTCTTTTGAAGTCAAACAAACTTGGATGAGTCTCGGCTCTCTGTTGACCTTGGACAAGTCATTGAGACTCTCCAGGCTTCAACCTTCTTATCTCTAAAATAGGGATGATAATAGCACTTGTACAAAGGTTTGATGGAAAGATTGAGCGAATGTATATAAAGTGCTTACCATAACTAAACTACTACTGAATGCTGGGAAATTAAAGTTGACTATTTCCATGCTCCACTTCCCTAAAATGAACCTCAGGTCTCCCATTATTACCCTTGATTTAGAAGCTGTGAAGCTTTATGCTGTGACGATACTGAGTCATTGATAAAAAGAATATTTGAGACATAATGTGTTCTGGATCGTTTTATTTTCTAAAATTCATCAAAAACACTTCTTTTGCTTAAAACTTTGCTGAAAATATTTCTAAAGTATGTTTTGGATAATGTATTTAAAATTAAAGATACTTGAGTCTTTGGGAGAGAGGAGCACACAGTTATCTCAAGGACATTGTTCTGAACATCAATCTTTAGATCATTGTTACAGAGTCAAAAGGTTTAGAAGATTATACCAAATCTATACTGAAATAACTTATTCAGGATTTTTAAAAATTATAAGATCCTCTAATAATTATTTATTTTATAACTTTACTCTTTCTTCCATGGGAAGCGCTGTGGAGAGCCATCAGTTAATATGGATTTCTTGTTGACCATATTAAACAAGGCTCACTGTAGTATAATTTAAATAAGATTTCTTACTAAGAAACAGTAATCAAAATCATTTTAGTAGATGTCAAATGTAACCAACAAATTATTGTAGTTGATAATAAGATGGAAAGATACTAAAATGTTTTCTCAAATACTGTGCATTTTTCCACTTATTGTGCCTAGTATCTACTATTCCCATGCATAGACCTTTCAAAAATATACTCTGTGTATATAAATATGCCCAAGTCAAATCTACCTCCTTCCCTGATCCTACTCTTATTTAGTTCACTCAATTTCTCTCCCTTTTGAACCCCACTAGCACTTTCTTGGCAACTCGTGAGGGATTTACATTTTGTCTTTCCTTAGTTGTCTGTGTTTTTCTGTTGTGCCTCTGGGTTCCATAGACTTCTTGGGAACACTAACTGAATCATCTTTTTTGCTTATTTCTATTGCATCTCACATGGAGTCTCCAGACATACATAGGAGGCTCTTAATGATAATTGTGGATTGAACAATCCAGTCACCTATAGATTAACTATTCTTATGACTAATCATCATTAAGTAGATGTGTATGGAATATAGCAAAACATCAGTGTTTATGTGGTAAGTTTAAAATGAAGTTACTTTGGGGCACCTGAGTGGCTCAGTCATTAAGCGTCTGCCTTCGACTCAGGTCATGGTCCCAGGGTCCTGGGATCGAGCCCCACATCGGGCTCTCTGCTCAGCGGGAAGCCTGCTTCTCCTTCTCCCTCTCCCACTCCCCCTGCTTGTGTTCCCTCTCTCATTGTCTCTCTCGGTCAAAGAAATAAATAAAATCTTTAAAAATAAATAAAATAAAATAAAATGAAGTTACTTCATGATATCATCTTACATTGCAGAATGACATTATGAATCTTTAAATCACAAAACCTTTTAATCTACCTGTGGGTGTTTTTCTTTGTTCCTGTAAGCCTCTGACTCTCCTCTGAACTATTTCTCTGCTCAGCTTCAAACCTTTCCTTTTATTTACCCGGACTAAGCCAGCATGCAAAACCAAGGATGCTGAAAAAAATGTTATCCTTTCCTTGGAAATGCCCAAGTGTATTATATGTTTGCCCAGATGTGTGGTCAGTCCTTATTTATAGTCAGTCCTCAGTAGTTTTCAAGTAACTGTTTTATTAGGGATCAATTTGAATATTATGAGTCTTCAGAAAAGATGACTAACCCCTTTGCCATCAAAAGTATAGGTTTATCGGTGTTAGCACAACTGGATCTTGGCTATGCTTTGCATTTCATTTCTTTAGAATATCAAGATTAAGATATAACACTTCACCAGTGACTTCTGAGTCACAAGTACCAAGAGGAAATTGGCCACTATTTGTACGTTCTAATCAGTTTCTTCCAGATGATCTCAATGTACTGGAAACTGAGTTTTTCAAGGGCTGCTAGAAGTATTTATGACACACATGCTTCTATGTGGGAGACCAGCACAACCTCCACTTCACAGACAATTTCATAAAGAGTTTTCTACATAAAAAAAGCCTAATTTTCAAATGGCAACAGCCATTTTTTGGAATGTTATTTCTCTAAGATAAAAGGTAGATTTCCTTATAACTTTTTTTATCTAAAAAATGAATTTTTGCGGAATACTCTTATTCCTACTCATCTAGTTCTCTTTTACATATTCAAACTCAGAGCCACTTGTCCTATGTTTATGGACACAAAAGAAGTGGGGGAGGAGAGAGATACCTTAAATTAGAAAAGGTATGTTTTTTATTTTATATTACTAGATTATAATAGATATGTTTCTAACTTTACTTTTATATTATAGTATAAGATGCAAATAGGAAAGTGCTGAAATCTTATTTTTACACCTTGTTGAATTTTCACTCGTATATTCTCCACTCAGGTCAAGAAATAGAACATAACTGTTATCACCAAAAACTCCACTCTGTCTCCACCCAATCACTACTCCATCTCTTTCCTCAGTGTAACCCCATCTTGACTTCATAAACCATAAATTTATTATTATCCTGATTCTTGAACTGTATATAAATGGAATCATATAGTATATTTCTTTGGCCCTGGGTTTCTCCTATCCAACAGTATGTTTGTGAGGTGCACTCCTACTGTTACCTGTAACAGAAATTCATTCTTTTTAATTGTCATTATGTATTCCATTATAACAAGAGATCACAATTTAGCCCTTCCTGTTGATCATTTGGGTATTTTCCAGTTTATACTCTATAAATAATGCTACTGTGAACATTCTGGAATATGTCTTTGAGTGAACATATATATGCATTTCTCTAAGGTTATGCCTCGGAGTGGAAATGCTAGGCTATAAGTTACATTCATGCTCAGCTTTAGTAGATAGTGCTAAACAGTTCTTCAAAGTGGTTGTACCAGTTTTCATTTCCACTAACAGTTTTGCTTCCTTTCACACCTTCACCAGCACTTGGCATGGTCAATCCTTTTCATTTTAACCATTCTGACAGTGTGTGGTGGTATCTCTTTGTGGCTTTAATGTCTATTTCCAGATGAATAAGGATGTTGGGCACCTTTTCATTATTGGCCATCTGGATATCTTCCTTTGTGATGTGTTTGTTCAAGTCTTTTGATCCATTTTTTTCTTCTGTTAGGAAACTCTATCATTATGAATTTATGTGAGTTCTTTGTACATTATATATACAAGTCCTATTTTAGTTACATATGTCACAAATTAACCCTAACTACTACATGGAAAATAAATGCCAAAATTGGTAGATTTAAGACTAAAGGAGGATGTAAAATTCCATCTAGTTTGTTCTACCGTATTCATCTACCAAATCCAATCTCGTCATTGGATTTTAGTCCTATATTAGTGTTAGCTATTTCTATATAGCAAAATGTTAGTATTGACTAGTGCTAGGGAGCAAAATATCACAAACTAGTGGCTTAAAACTACAACTATTTGTCATCTTACATGTTTGGCAGAGTGATAGAGATGAGAGCTGAGATGCTCAGCCCAATTCGCATGGCCCACTCTCTGTCCCTCTCACCTGAGCCACTCTTCATTCCCCATTCTGCTCCCTGCTGGGCCTGCCTTCTCATGCTTATTACACCCTGATTCTTCCCTTGGGCTTGGCAGCAGATATGTGCCTAGAAAGCTCATCCTGAGTAAGTTAGTTTTTAGTTTCTGGGTCTCTAAAGTAATGTGGATAGTCTGATTTTAGTGTATGAGGTACTCATTCACATTTTTATTTTTTTTTTTAAGTTGTTTTTTTTTTTTTTTTTTTTTTTGACAGAGAGAGACAGCGAGAGAGGGAACACAAGCAGGGGGAGTGGGAGAGGGAGAAGCAGGCTGCCCGCCGAGCAGGAGCCCGATGCGGGGCTCGATCCCAGGACCCCGGGACGATGACCTGAGCCGAAGGCGGACGCTTAATGACTGAGCCACCCAGGCGCCCCTCATTCACCTTTTTAAATAACTCAGTAACACTAATGTAAGAACATAAAATACTGTAGAATATCAATCAGGAGTTCACTCCTTCTAGGAGTTCAGTGTTATATTAGGTACTAAGGAGATGGGTGGTGGTATCAGAGTAGGAGTAATGTAGGTTAGCAATTTAATATCTACCTTTTTGACAAGAGCCCATTTTACTATATTTTACGTGATATCTATTGTGATAGACTCAGAGGGTCTTTTAAGTCTTTTGGACCACTATTCCTCACTTGTGACATGAGGGGACTAGACCACATCATCTCAAAGCTTCTTCCAGCTCTAAAATTCTGGGTCTTTGAATTTAGTAACTTCTCATGAAATTTAAGAAGTTGTTACCACTTCTTTTTTTTTAAGATTTTATTTATTTTTTGACAGAGAGAGACAGCAAGAGAGGGAACACAAGCAGGGGGAGTGGGAGAGGGAGAAGCAGGCTTCCCGCCAAGCAGGGAACCTGCGGGACTCCATCCCAGGACCCTGGGATCATGACCCGAGCCGAAGGCAGACGCTTAACCGACCGAGCCACCCAGGTGCCCCGTTATTACCGCTTCTCTTCTCAATGATGTAACTTCAGAGCAGAATACTACAAACAAAAATAGTTTAAAATAGCATTTAACTGTAGTTCGAACTGAACTAAAATGGTTACAGCTAAAACACTATCTAAAAAGGAAACTTGGTCATTTCCCTTGTTAATCAAAACAAACCCAGCAATCTCATTGACAATTACAATTTCCCTGAGATTTCTTCCCAGCATTTCTATAATAAGCATCAGGCCAAGTTGCTACTGTGAAGCCATTATCTTCAAGAATCTTGATCTTGGCATTCTGAGACATTAATAAATTAATGGAAAATGGGTTAAATTCCCTCAATTTCAGATTGAATGTTATGCTTCTAAAATTAAACATGTCCCTTAAGGGGAAAATTAGCTCTTTAACTTTAGTGTGTTTTAGAAAAATGAAAAACTGACTGAATTCTGTCGGGGAAATCGCTTTGCATGGTTTCTTTAAGGTCATGTATATGTATTAAGTAGACCAGAATTGCACTTTCTTTTAAAAGGGTAGCAGATAAGCACTTCTCTCCATCACAAGGTCAGTTCTTGGCCATTTTTTTAAAGCACTCCCCAAGTACTGATCAAGATTACTTTTCTCTGTGATTGGATACTAATTTTTTAATTCCTTGCTGTCAGATGAGCACCAAACCATCTTTTACCAGGGAAAAACTATTCTTCTTTGTATCTTTTCATATCTTTATACTTTCTGTTAACCCTTACGTATAACTATAGGCAATAACTTCCAAAGAAACAGAAGACCACAAACTCCCTGTGAGACATGAAGCCTTTTTTCTCCATATTTTAGTTACCCTTTGTCCACTTCAGTGCCTGATGTATAGTAAAATTATTATTTTTTTAGTATTATTTATGGCATACTAATAGGTGTTAAAGAATTGGGTTGACTGCCAACAGTCATAAATACATAGGGAATAAATTATATTTCTACTTGTCTTTGCGACCATGATACTGACTATGGCTACCAGATGCCACTGTCAGTTATCATTCATGAGGGTGCATTTGCTCAATATGCTAACACCCACTATAGCCCCCTGCCTTCTAGATGTTCTCTATGACCCACAAATATGATAGAAACTGTCCTGAATCTGTCTTCATGAAGTCAGGAGGTCAGGCATTTTTGTAAGGACCCTCTGGTTTACTTTAAGATGACTGAAGAATTTTCTACTGTGAATTCTCAGAAGCAGATTGAGATCAAACTTTTCATACAAATTTCCTTTAGAAACATACCAATATCCAGCATCTTCTCTCTGTAGATTCTATTTCTCATCACCTGAAGGTGTTGTGTTGGTAGTAAAATAGGAAATAGAAAAGCCAGAAGTTTTTCATCTGATCTCTATGAGGGCATTACTACCCGGCATTAATCCTGCTCAAAATCACTGTAGCATCTAATGGAGTAATTCACAACAAACATCAAATGACTGCTGAACAGACCACACCTCCTACAGAATTATTTTATTTTAAAACAAGTAAAATGCAAAGAACCGTTCCAAAATTCTTCCCTCAATCTCTTTACTTTTCCTGCCTCTGAACGTCCTTTCTTTGTAATGTTATCATCTAGTCCGACAATTGCCACCATCTTTATTTGGGCAGCTCCCCACCTGTTAGCTATAACATAAAGTCCAAAGTCTTTATTCCGAGACTCAGGCTGGGCCCAAGCTTTTCCTCACCTACCTTTCTAGGTTTGTTTTTTGTTGTATCCCTGGAAAACCCTGTGCTTCATCAGCCACACTGGATATTTAATCATTTGTGAACAATGTTTTACCATTTTTGTGTGTTTCCTCATGACTTTCATCCCACCTGTACGGTGTAGTGATTAAAAGGACTCAGGTTTGATTCCTGGCTCTGCAACTTACTAGGTGTGTCACCTTTCTAAGCCTCGGTTTCCCCATTTGTAAAATGAGGATGAATCAAGGGCGCCTGGGTGGCTCAGTCATTAAGCATCTGCCTTCGGCTCAGGTCATGATCCCAGGGTCCTGGGATCAAGCCCCGCATCGGGCTCCCTGCTCCGCGGGAAGCCTGCTTCTCCCTCTCCCACTCCCCCTGCTTGTGTTCCCTCTCTCGCTATTTCTCTCTGTCAAATAAATAAATAAAATCTTTAAAAAAAAATGAGGATTAATCATAGCAGCTCGTTCCAATGGTTATTGTGGTGATTCAAGTTGTTAATACATTTTTTAAATTTTATTTCATTACGTTAATCACCATCCATACATATACCCCTGGCACACATAGAAATAAAAAGTCTGCTTTCATTATTGTTATTATTTTTGTTGTTCTGTGAGCTTTCCCACTCAAGTACAACCTTTCAACTCTACTTCTATTTCTTGAAGCTAGACCTAGCAAATCCAGCCCGCAGCAATCCCTCTGCCATCCTAACTTCTATGATATCTTTTTCATGCACCTCTTTATAGTCTTTATGCCACGGAGTAGAGTAGTGTAGTTGTCTATGTGTGTGACCGTCTTCTCTTCTATGGGACTGAAAGCTCCTTGAGGGCGGGGGCTATTTCATACCCACATTGTATCCTCCGCTCTGTCTTATTTATCTCTTGGTTGACTGAACATATGAATGAACAAATAAACAAGGAGTAATTCACGTTAAGCCTGCCTTTCCCGTCAATTTAATAATATCCAAAATAACTTCTCTTGTGTGGAGAACACTTTTAGTCTACAGGGCACTTCACAACCCCTATCCTCTCTGATCCTCCTATTACCTCTATTAAGCCATGTTTTTTGAGAAAGCCTGAAAGGATTATATTGACCATGGGAGTCTGACGCTTTCTGATTAATGCAAGATTCTACACGACTTCTACAATAATAGGTCAGTGCTCACTAAGCTAGTAAACTCATTTGCAATTTAAGTGGACAAATCAAAACACAGGCTTCATGATCATCGCACATTTAATGTTTAATGCTGAAGAAATATTTACATTTATAGAATATTAGGAACTTTGCAGTTAATGTTTGCATATCGTAAGCAACTTTTTTTTTTTAAGATTTTATTTATTTGTTTGACAGAGAGAGACCCAGCGAGAGAGGGAACACAAGCAGGGGGAGTGGGAGAGGGAGAAGCAGGCTTCCCGCGGAGCAGGGAGCCCGATGCGGGGCTCGATTCCAGGACCCAGGGATCACGACCTGAGCCGAAGGCAGACGCTTAGCGACTGAGCCACCCAGGCGCCCCCATAAGCAACTTTTTGTTCCTTCTCAGGGAACACACATGAGACTTACCTTAAATAAGGCCTTTCCCCAAGGGCACTGCTGTTTTTTACAGAGCTCCTGTAGCCACAGACTAAATATTCCTAATCTTCTCTTCCTTGTGGTACAAAGAAAGAATCCTTCATTCCAGGTTTCTCATCACCTTTTGGTGGGACCTATAGGTTCAAGACTAAATCAAGGATGTTAGAGTTATCATTGTTGTTTTTATATGCCTTGCATTGTAGGAAATGAAGGATTTAGGCTGTTTTAAAAATTAGAAATCTAACACACATTATTTGCCTGGATGACATGGTTTATAAGTATCAAAGTCAAAATTCAGGCCTTTAACATCATATCTGATGCTAATGCTGTTCTTAGCAAATTATAGTAATACTAACTGCCATTTACTAAGTACGTACTCTGTTCAGGGCATTTTATAAACATTATTTCATTATGTTCTTACCTTCGGTATGTATCCCCACTTCAAGAAACAGAGAAAATAAAATAATTTGCCTAGGTAGAGTGTAACAGAGCCAGAATTCAAACTGTTAACGTCTGATTCCAGAACTTTGCTTAAAGCCATTTAACCAACAGAGCAGTCTTAATGCCACATTTATATGATAATTCCTAAAGCTCAATGTTGAGAACTGAACTTGACTTCTGTCCCTGGCCTGTTCCCCCATCTTCCACATCTCAGGTGGTGGTGCCTCCAGCCGAGCGAGTTCTCAAACCAGAGCCCTGGCTCATCCTTCATTTTCCCTCACCCTGCTTCCACCCAGCTGGTTCTTCTCCCTGCCATCACCTGGCTTGCTCCATTTAGCTTTCCACGCACCTGTCCTTGCCTTTCACTCATAGATGCAGTGAGTCCTCTACATCTTGTCCTTTCTCTGTCAGTCACTTCTCGGCTCCTCTATCTCCTCTTCCTCCCCGACTCGCACTCAGATCTGTGCTCCTACGGAAGCCCCAGAGACCTTTAACTCTTATGGCCCCTTAACTCGATGTGGCCCCACTACATTTCCAATAAAGTTAAACTCTGTGCTGTGCCTATGAATCCCTGTAAGCTCTGTCCCAGAGCTGCCCGCCATCTCTACTTTCCATGGTTTCCCAGAAGCTCTCTTCTCTTGGAGTCCCAGGGCCCTTTTTTTAAACCCCTCCCCCATACCAGGCTCCCATCCTCAGGGACTTTGCAAGTTCTGTTCCCACTGCCTCGGAAGTGATTCCCCTGCCCTTGCGCATGAACACATTCTTTACCCAACTATTTCGTACATAGACTTTAATGTCTCAGCTTCGGTGTCACTTCCTCAGAGAAAAGTTCCCTGGCACCCTCTTTCAATTAGGTCTCCTTGTTTTACTTGCCCAGAGAACCCTTACTTTCCCTTCACAGTAATTATCACCATTGTAATGCTAATTTGTTGCTGAGCTAATCTGCTGTCTCCTTCAGGACACTGTAGGCACCAAAAGGGCAGGGACAGGGGCGGTATGTATTTTTCACCACTGTATGCACAGTATATGCATGAAGCCCAAAGAAAGGGCACATTAAATATTTGTTGAATGAATGAAATACAAAGAGCTTAAGGACAGTGCATCTACTGTATTTCACTAAATTGAGAATAAATATTTACTCATCTCTGAAGAACTCCAAAGGTAATAGTAAAAGATGCAATAGTCTTAAGTAACCAACTCATATTCCTATTCTAATATTCTTACTCATTCTTCTCTTCCTTCCCCTTTCTTTCCCTTTCTCTTTTGTCTCCTTCTTTCCCCCCTCCTCTTCTCCTCCCTGCCCTCCCCTTCCCTTACCACCACCCTCCCTCTCTTTCCCTTCCCTTCCCTTCAAGAAACACTTCCTCCTAATGAATCCCAGAGAGCCACTTGGAAAGCTTTTTGGTGACTCACTGGACCATACCCGCAGTTGATTTTTTGCCCATTTTTCATTAACTATTTTCAGTGATTCCGTAACACCATAGCTCTAGAGTCTAACAGTAAACATTCATCTGGAGATCAAGACTTTTAGGGAATATATCAGTCTCCCCCAAGATTAGGCGCACTAAGTCTACAAGCAACAAGTTATTTCTCTACAGTTCTTTGAAGATTGGGAAGTGCTGGGATCAGAGTACAAAGTGGCCTGTAGCCCCCTGTGTCCAGCCCTCCTATTTTAGAAGATCCTTGTTTTTAACAAAGTAGCAAATATGAGTCTTCATGATCAAAGTTCCTAATTCCATAGCTTCTGCGAGTTGACCTGCTACGGGGTCTTGGATGGTTGAAAGCTCGGCGTTCTGCATTTGAGGTCATTTGAGGATCCGCAGCCTCTTATAATTATAGCTGTTGCTATTAAGTGAGAATGTAAATCTGGTGTATCATCCATACGCACTGTCCAGACTCTGTCATATTCCATACCTTCCACAGAGGCCTGAGCCGTAATTACAGACACCAGTAAAAGGAAGATGCTCTCAGACACCCCCAGGTGTGATTCCAGATAAGCATCACATACTTGAACAAGCAAGCTTTTGAGCCCTGACATGTTGGGCTCATCGGAGCCTTTCATCCTGGCATGTTTAAGTTTGTGACTATTAAGAGGTTAAAAAAAAAAAAATACTACTAAGCCACACACATTCTCTCTCTCAGAGAGGAGGGAGCAGTGGTTATCATTAATTCACAAGAACTGGGTCAAGTACTCCAGCAATGTTTCGGCAGCACACGTGGAAAATCTCACCGGCCTTTTTGCCTTATGCACTTGAGTTCCTGGCTGTTGGTTGCCTCCTTCTTAGGACCCCTTTCAAATTTTGCTACAGACTCTATCTGAGATGTCTCACACTGTGGGAACGTGCTTTGGGCTACTCTGGGATCTCTTACTTCTCAGATATGATTTCCTTACTTGAATGCATCTGTTGAGTCCCTTAAGGGATAGTTTTGTGCTGAGTGGGGCATTTGCCTTGCAGAATCTGCTTCACCTGAGCCTTCCTAGCCAAACAGAATTGCAGTAGAAGTTTGGCAGCCTGACTCGCAGAGTTCTCGAACTCGGGAGGGCATGTGGGAGCCTAAGGTCAGTTTTAGTGTGGTCATTCAAGCTGAAGCTATCATTTGGCGGATATACTAAATATCCCATCTGTGGAAAAAATGAAAATTAATTTAATTTTCATAATTGTATAGTTCAGAGACTCCATGTGTGTGTTTCTTGAGTACCTTGTCCAAGATAAGGATTCATTAGTTATAGGGTATAAAACTAAGTCCATAGCAGTGTAGATAATCTGAAATTGCAGAGAGAGGAGTACTGAAATCATTTACAGCACTTAAAGCTAAGTAAGTGGGAAGACACATGAAAATCTAACGATATAGTAGAATACTGCCCAGCTCTGTCATCCTGCCCCTCCTTGCTCTTCTGTTAAAACTTTCTCTTAACAACAGCACTGCATCACTGCATTGTACATTAGACAAACACTTAAGTTCTGGGGGCATATAAATAATAATTTCATTTACTGATGTAAGAGTTTTTCTTCTCTTTTTTCTGCAGCTAAGTAAAGAAAGTAATTCTTCACATCAACTAGGAGGTTAATTAAGCAGCATAGATGACATCAGCCTGTCCTGGGTTTATCCCAGGAAGTAGCAAAGAAGGAGAGAACTAATAATGTGTGTGGTTAATTTCTGCTGAGCACTGTGCACAGTACTTTACCTATTTTATCAATCCTAATTGTCACAGCAATCTTGTGACATATAAATCATTATCCTTATTTTTCATAATTGAAGTAATTGTCTTGAAGAGGTTACATTTCCTGCCCAAGTTCACACAGACAATACTGTGTGAAACCTAGGATTAAAACCAGATTGACCTCACAGATCTGATTATGTGCCCACAGAAGACTGACAGTCATTATAGCCAATGTATAAAACAGTAAATATTTTTTTAAAAGATTTTATTTATTCATTTGAGACACGGAGAGAGAGAGAGAGCATAAGCAGGGGGAGAGGGAGAAGCAGGCTCCCCACTGAGCCAGGAGCCTGACGTGGGGCTCTATCCCAGGACCCTGGGATCATGACCTGAGCCAAAGGCAGACGCTTAACCATCTGAGCCACCCAGGCGCCCCTGAAACAGTAAATATTTTAAGTATGGATGAAAGCTTTGAAAGAAGCAGAAAAACTAATGAAATGCATCTTTATATATTCTAAACCTAACTTCTGAAGTTGAAATGTAAACACTCAGTTAATATTCATTCAAAAATAAAAGCCTTACAGGGAATATTTAAAAATAAAAGTGAAATCTTATTATTTAAAATATAATTATTTTAGGGGTGCCTGGGTGGCTGACTCAATTGGTTGAGCTTTATCGGACTCTTGGTTTCAGCTCAGGTCATGATCTCAAGGTTGTGAGAGCCAGCCCCTGGTCCCGCTCTGTGCTTAGTGCGGAGTGTTTTTGAGATTCTCTGCCTCTCCCTCTCCCTCTGCCCCTCTCCATGCTCACTCTCTCTCTCTCTGTCTCTCTCTAAAGTAAGTAAGTAAATTAATTCTTTTAAAAAATAATAAAATATAATCATTTTAGCCCTAAGTGCATTATTGAGAAAAAAAATCCCAGAGCATCAAATATTTAACATTAAGCACCTAAGAGAGTTCTGAGTAAGAGGAAGAAAGTGAGACAGTGAATTAATTATCTACCAGTGTTTAATCATTCAAGCATTTTTATTGATATGAATTATTGTAAAGCTACTCAGACTGAGAAAGTGGGACATAGAAATCCAGGAATCCTTGTACCTGCTTTTTCTTTGGTCTCTTAATGGCTCGTGCATACCCAGAGACATCTTCACAGATTCCCAAGTACTACTGCATCTGCAGCCCAAATCTCCACAACAAACCAGAAGTGTTAGGATCTAGCTTGTCTCCAAAGACAGGAGAGCAATAGGTAGTCCCAGAAAAGGAACATGAGTATTCCTTTTCTGCATTCAGTTCCTAACATAATAAAAATATCATGAATGATATTATAACACCATCATCTAAGTCAGGGTTCCATAGTGAAGGATTTAAAATGGAACAGTTTGTTAGCTCTTGCCCTTTGGCAAAGGTTTTTGTCTTCCTTAATTCTACAGTCATGTGCAAAATGTGCTTGGACTCTATAGATTCTCAAGTTCACGGCAGAACTACTTGGCTCTTCTTTCTGCTGTGTTTAGGGAAGTTTTCTGCTTTCATCTTTTGAAATATTTCAGGAGTTGTTCCAATTTCTCTAAATAGTAGTATATCTTAGAGTAGCATAAAAGGCTATTTGTCACCTTCAAATGCCCTCTCTGGTCAAGAAACGGATGCCTATAGAAGACCTATCTAACTGTATAAGTGAAAAGATGATGTTCAAAACATACTTCTGAAGACATATAAGGCTTCCTGGAGTTGGTACTCCCCAAAGTTAACGTGCCACAATTAAATCTCAGCAGCATCTGCTTGGACCACTATCCAATGCTGGAATCCCTTCAGAACCTTCCTTACCAAGCTCTATTTGAACACTTCTTCTTTTCTTTTTTTTTTTTTTCTCAGAGAGAGAGAGAGAGCGAGAAAGAGCATGAGCAGTGGGGAGAGACAGAGGGAAAGGGAGAAGCAGACTCCCCACTAAGCAGGGAGGCCGACATGTGCCTCCATCCCAGGACCTGGAGGAGATCATGACCCTAGCTGAAGACAGTCACTTAACTGACTGAGCCACTCAGGCGCCCCTATTTGAACACTTCTTTTTTTTTTTTTTTATGTTCAATACTAATAGCAGATGACTTCCTGCCAAAGCCTAAAGCAGGAGTCCTCCTCCCTTAATGCACAATGGAATTACCTGGAGAGCATTTAAAATGACCATCCCATCCCAGAGGGTTGTTGTGACAAAGAGAACACTATGATATATATGAAAGCACTTTGTAAACTGTAACTCACAGCAAAAATGGAAGGCATATCATCGTTCATACTATTAAATAATAATTTCTAAATATTCACCTATCATTCCAACCTGTCTAAACTTTTTTAGATCTGACATCCAACTTATTTTCTCTTTTTTCCAGCTATGTCAAACTTTTCTAATTAGAAATTTTATTTATTTATGATTAATAAATCAGTATTTATTAAGGACCCATCAGCTTCAAAACAATAGACTCTGTGCTTATTATTCCTATCCAGTAGTCACCATTGGCCCAAGCTAAGGCAGGGGTGGGAGTGGGGCACTGTTGGTGTGCTGGTCAGATATCGTTTGCTTCTTCATTGACAAGGCATTATGGTTTTAATACATGATGGTCAAGTTTTTCCCTTTTTTATCTAGCCATGTCTTTTTTTTTAAGATTTTATTTATTTATTTGAGAGAGAGAGAGAGAGAGCGCACATGAGAGAGGAGAGGGTCAGAGGGAGAAGCGACTCCCCGCCAAGCAGGGAGCCTGATGCGGGACTCGATCCCGGGACTCCGGGACCATGACCCGAGCCGAAGGCAGACGCTCAACCAACTGAGCCACCCAGGCGCCCTAGCCATGTCTTTAGGTATGCACATTTGCCCAGCATTGCTTTCTTTAAATACTGTCTTTACCCCCTATAAAAACTCAAGGCAGTCAGAAATATAGATGCTTTAAATATTTCTAAGTATATTTTTGGCACCGTACAAGGAAATTGGCTTTTAGGATGTCTGTGTGGTTGGTATTTATTTGTCTTATTTCAGATCTGGTTCCTAGGGAACTAGGATACCTTTTTTTTTTTTTTTTTAACTGTATACATAAAGCCAAATCTAGCACAGGATGCCGGAGAGGGTCCGTATCTTGCTATTGAGCCTTTCGCTCTTCCTGACTGTTCCTGTTAAGTCTTGGGAGGTTAAGAATCCTGAGTAGTAGGAATTCTTTTTCAGGCTGGCAGACACTTATTCCTACTTTTAAATAGTTTCTCTACCTCAGCAGAATCTGATGGAGATTCATCCCATTTTTTGTGTGGATCATTTATCCAGCTCAGAAAACCTGACAGTGACTATTTTTAGACTGAGGAGGAATCAGACTTTCTGGAGAATGATGATAAGGAATATGATGATTACCCAGTAGCCATGTGTAAATGCCAAATGTTTTTAACAGTCAGGGCAAAGAATGTTTCACTTTGTGGCAAATCTTTCTACTTTCCCATTGGCGTTGGTCACTTCGATGCCAGATTCATTTGGCTATTTACACTTTTTAAAGCAAATAGGACATAAAGTTTGTGAGTTTCCCGAAATCTTGCTCCTGGTAGAATTATGCCCATTTTTTAAAAATTTTTAAAAAAAAAATTAAAAAAAAAAATTTTAAAAAAAGTTTTTTATTTATTTGACAGGGAGAGAGAGAGAGAGAAAAAAAAAAAGAGCACAAGCAGGAGGAGCAGGGAAAGGGAGAGAGAGAAGCAGGCTCCCCGCTGAGCAAGGAACCTTGATGTGGGGCTTGATCCCCGGACCCTGGGATCATGACCTGAGCTGAAGGCAGCTGCTTAACCAACTGAGGTCCATTTTTAAAAAGTCATCACATTGGTACTGACAGTGGAAATGGAGCCTTCTGGAGTTTGTGCCCTTAAGAGACATGGCCTTGTCTACAATGTGTGCCCCAACTCACTAGGAGCTCAGAAATTATTTTAAGAAATTTTGTGACCTGATTTTTCTCATTCTCTGTTTTAAAAGTTTAAAAACGCTTTATTATTTATCTATATAGGATAAGATTAGAGCCTGAGAAATTGAAGTTGGAAGACTTTTGTTAGTATCCTACAAAACACATTTAAATATCTATAAGTAATATGTCAGCCTATAAAATTTAATACTGAAACCTGCCATGTAAATCCTATGATTATTTCATATAGTATTACTCCCTTAGCCAGGGGCCTAACCTCCTTCCTTTATTTAGCTACTGGGTTCTAGTTTCCCCTGAACTAAATCCGTGGTGAAACATCACTCTACAAAGGGCCAAGAAAACCCAAGGCAGTCTGGAAGAAGAGCAACAAAATCAGAGTACTGATACTACCATATGTCAAGATCTGTTAAAAAGCTAAAGTAATTAAGACAGTGTGGTACTGGTGTAAGAAGGACAAATTGACCAATGTGACAGAAAAGAGTGTCCAGAAACAGAACTATACATATAGTCACCTAGTTTATGACACAGGTGACATTGCAATGCAGTGAGGAAAGAGTGGTTTTTTTCAAATAATGATGATGGGTCAGTTATATCCATGTGGAAAAAATATATCGTGACCCTGCCCCATACCATACAGATGGATTCGCTATCTACATGTGAAAATTAAATAATAAAGCCCATAGAAAATATATGGGATAACATCATCACGACTTCATAGTAAGCAGAGATTTCTTAAAGAGAACACAGAAAGCACCATAAAAGAAAAAAAGAATAATTAAGAACTTCTCTTCATTAAAAGGCACCATTAAAAGTCTGAAATGGTAAGCCGCAGAGGGGAAAAATATATTTGCAAACCATGTATCCAATAAAGGACTCATATCAGAATATGCTATTTTTAAATTCCCACAAGTCAATAAGCCAGACACCCTAATGGAAATTTGGGAGGAAAGACTTGAGCAGACACTTTATAAAAAAAGTTATCAAAGTGGCCAATAAGCCAGGAAAGGTGACTCAACACTTTAGTCATCAGGTAGATGCAAATGGAAGCCACAGTGTGGTACCACCACCACACCTACCTGAATGGCCACAGTGGAAAAGACTGACCACAGCACGAGGTGACAAAGATGTAGAACAACTGGAACTCTCATTCGCTGCTGGTTAGAAGGTAAATATATACAACTCTTCTGGAAAACTCTTTGATGGTATCTACCTGAGTTGACATATTCATACGCTACAGCCCAACAGTTCACTTGTAGCTATGACTACCACAGAAATGCATTCCTGTGTTCACCAAAAGACACAGTAGAATGTTCATAGCAGCAATATTTGTAACAGCCCCAAACCTAAATAGTAGAATGGATAAACTATGGCATATTCACCCAATGGAATATTATATAGCAATGAGAATGAATGACCTAAAATTACTCCCAGCAATATGCATGAATCTCACTAACATAATATTGAGCAGAAAAAGCCAGAATCAGAAGAGTAGAAACTGGGTCTGTTTTTTAAAAGTACAAAAATAAGCAATACTGACCAATGCTGATAGAAGTCAAGATAGTGGTTACCTGTGGGACCAGGGAGTGATTTAAAGGAATAGACAGTGGGGGGGATTCTTTGAGGCTGGTACTGTTCTATTTCTGGATCTGGGTATGGGTACACAGTTGTGTCCAGTTTATGGAAAGTTATCAAGAGGCTAATTTATGATTTATGCATTTCTCTGTATGTTTGTTATACATCAATAACAAGTTTACAAAACACTATAAGCCAATAAGCAAAATACAAAAAATATCAGTCATGTAAAATGTGGAGTAGGGGGCCAAGATAGTCCAAAGGTAATAAAATTCCCAGGGTGAGCTGCTACAGAGAACAAAAGTCAATCAGCAACCACACTTTGGCCAAATTCAAGTTAACGTAAGACATATTATTGAGTTTCACTTTGGACTCTTCCTACAGTACAGTAACTATGCAAGCTGTCTCCTTTAACTCCCTAGGAAAAACTTAGGATTTAAGATAAAGCTCATTTGAACATGGAAGTTACACTCTGTTGTATTGGGAATATTTCCCAAGCAGTGTATTCCAGTAAGCAAAAATAAATTGGCAACTTTTTTTGAAGTTAAAAAAATTCTTATTAGAGTTTAGCTCATCTGAAAGAGATTGAAATTATTAGTAGCATTATTTGAGTAGGCTATCACTGATAAAAATACTTTTAACTAATGAGTAAATTGAAAAGCACCCCAAAGGTACTTTTTATCGGAATGAATGTAACGCAGGCAAAGCTAATAGTACCATGCAGTCTTTCTGCCACCCTGGGAGGTTCTAATCAAGCCTTGTGCTCTGATTGAAATGCAGGGCTCAGAGTGGGAAAACTGATGAACAAAATAAAAAATCCAGAGTGTTTCCCATGCAAACAGTCATCAGCGTATCTTACGTAATTATGTAGCCCATAAATCAACACAGCATGCAAGGGCCTCAGCCATAGTATAAATATCTTAGTGACTGAGCCGTCTCTAGCCATGAATAATTTATATCTGCATGATCCGTTTTTCTCAACCATGCTTCACTTAGGCAGGACAAACTAATCTTCTGTCAGGGGATGGGCTCTTGATTATTTCTTCCTGATTTTTCTTCTGTTTATTTTTCTCATTTTGACACACTCCATTTTTCCCTCTTGCACTTTCTTAAATAAGGGTGCTTCATTCATCCACCCTGTCTGCTTGCTTTTCCTTTTGCTATGCATCTTCTTAGACATCTTGGAATAAAGCCAGGGCTTTTGGACTCCTACTTTTCATAAGGCTTTCTGTAAATGGAATTAGGTGGCAACCAGGGAAATAGGCTTAATACCACAAGGCAGTCAGTACGAGCTTCTCGTTGCTGTTGTGGGGAAACATTTATTACGGAAAGCAATTGCCTGAAAAGGCTAATGATCAATTAAACATTTGTGGATCTCCTTCTGTGATGCAGAAAGGAACTGCCACGTGGGTAATGCTGGAAAGCTTACTTGCTAAAATAGTTTTGTGTTTTCTTAGAGCCCATTAAAATAAAGGCAGCTGAGAAACATTCAGATCAAATTCTGAAAATCTTATCTAAAAAGCTTATCCCAAGCATCCCAACTCACTATGCTCGGAACTCCTCAGATCCCAGTCTGTCTCATGGTCATTGCCATTCCCGTGAAATGTACCATAGACGTTTGGTCATACCAATTGCCTTTCTACAGACGGTCCTTTTGGACAGGGAACTTTGGTCACCTTCTGCAGATCTTTTGACATATTTGAGTAATTTTCCTAGCAACTTAGAAATCACATCCTATTTGATGACCCATTATTTTTTATAAGCACATTGACCCTACTACTATTAAAGAGTTCATGGGGTGGGGGGAATTGCAAGCATTGTATGTCCTGCAGTTTTAAAAAAAAAAAAAAAGGTAACTAAAAACTTCAGGAGGTTCAACAGAATCGTTTTCCATAGTGGAATCCAGGAGTACTATCCTACTGCCCCACCTTCTTGGCAAGGGATCCCCAGGGGTTACTAGAAAGGAGGGGTAATACATTTCCATCTTTGAGTCCCCAGTACACCTTCTGATGTTCCTGGCATATAGTTAGCACTTAATAAATGTATTTTTAAAATTCATTGTTTTGCAAGAATGGTGAGTTAGCCTGCAGATTTAGGAAGCTCAGTTCTGTGGGAATGTGAGGTAGGTGATCTTCTAACCTGGCAAGAATCTGGTTAGGCTTCTCATCTCCTTATAAGTACATTAATCCTGCCACTGATTCATCTGATGTCTAAAGCAAATGGATCTGGTCTCAGTCATGTATATAAAATGCCAACCAGAGTCTTCTCACAGAGGACCTTCTTGAAATGTCTGATATCCAACTTCTGTTGGAAACCCAAGTGAGGGAAAGGATTGAAATCCAGGAAAGATCCCCAGAGAAGCATCTAGTCTGTCTACCCTAGGGTCTGCCTTTAGATCAAGTTGACCACCACATTAGCTTATTCCATTATAGAAACACTATCATTGATTTGCTTTTTAATTCTATTCCTCAACCTTGATCACGGAACAGCCATTGGAAACTACCTCTGTGTCCTATTATAAAAATGTGTCGAGGATATTCCCCATTATATCAATTAGCACCATGTATATAAAATCCCACGGGAGAGATATCTTTCTCCCAGACAGAGAATCTTTATTTCCCATATAAGGACTGGAAGACTTCCCCTTTGGAATGGTGATAACTACGTGATTGACCATGTTTCCTTTATTGTCCCAGTATCCAGGAAACTCAGAGTCATATTTTTTTTAACTCAAGCAAAATTCACCTAATCTATAATTAACCACTTTAACATGTACAATTAGTAGTAGCATTTAGTACATTTGCAACATTGTGCAACCATCAGCGCTGTCTAGATGCAAAACTTAAGCAGTCACTCCCTATTCTACTCTGGCCCCAAGCCCTGGCAACTACCAATCTACTTTCTGTCTCCTCCAGTTTACCTGTAGTTCCAAGTCATTTTTGCAGTTCAGAGAATCTCTGTGTGGGCAAGGGCTTAGAATGCTAAAAGGCATTTGTAGGCTCCTTTTCTTCTTCCTGATTATTTCTTTATATTACATATTTAGTGTAAAGCAAGCAGCCTTCAGACTTTGTGGAAAGACATTGAGTGGAGATATAGACAAACAAGGATATCCTCCTTTTTACCTCTAGAGCCACTCACCACCCTTCTCCATGCTGCTGTGTGCTCTGACCTACAGGCCTGCATAATGGGCTCTCATGGCCTCAGGCTCCAACTGGGTTTAGCTAAGAGGGAATCATGGTAGGAGATGAGAGGGAGGGAGGACAGGGATGGAGAGTGTTATTCCCTGGCCTCCTTGCTATGGGTTCACTGGAGCTGGCTACATCCTTTGACGGAAGGTGCCAGCACTTCTCAGGTAGCCCTTTCCACACAGTCCTTTCTGAATCCCCATTTCACTAACAGCTCTATCCTTTGCTTCTTCAGGGCAGTGTAGGAAGGTGCTTTTTGCTTCTGGCCCCAGAGTATTGCATTATCCCTGTGGTTTCCCTCTAACCTGCCCACATCTTTCTAAATATTTTTTTTTATTAAATTCTCATCAAATTACCCTAATTTGAATGTATCCTCTGTTTCTTGTGAGGACCCTGACTCAAATAAGCATATTCTACTCTGTGGTTCTGTGTAGCTGTAGGTCAACGTGATTTGCTCAGAGTCCTCTGCAGATAAGCTGGTCTGGCAGATCCTCCTGGGGCCAGACAATGTCCTCTCCCAGACATCCAGGGCATTCACATCTCTTCATGGTTTTAAGGTGCAGGACCTTTGTGTCAATCCTTAAAAGATAGTGGTCTTTTTTAAGAGCTCGTAATCCTGGAGGTGGCTCATTTACCTGACCATTTTCAGCTGCTATAATACCCACTTTAGAGGTGGAATGACCAATGAGCTCAAGTTCTATCTGGAAGAAGGTGGCTTGCCTTTCTGCCAATGGACTCTTCCCTCATTCTTTCACTATTAAGTAAACTCACACACTTCTCAGTCTGATATTGTGAAACATTAGATGGAATTCATTATGCAGGTTTAGAATTTAGACAAAAGAAAAATCCTGTTCATCATCAACATTACCTATGTATGCACATGCCGCCTGTTACAAGAATAGCCATTGAGAGGATTTAAGCGTAGGGTTAACATGACCCCAACTACACTAGGAACTACTTCAAGCAAAAGAATATGACTTAAATTTCTGCATCATCAGTATATTTAGCATAGCACCTTGAATAAAGTAATAGGTGTTGATGCTTTCACTTGCTTCACCCACAAATACCACTGAGCACCTACTATGTACATATCATAGACTGTGGAGAACCACAGTCATGAGGAGGGCATACACAACTCCTACTGCATGGAGCTTACATTTTTATCCAAGAACAATGAATTAAATAGCTAATTAAACAACTAATTGTTGAATGACATTTATTAGAAGTGCTGTGAAGGAAAAGCACAGGGTTCAATTAATGCATTTCTCAGGAAGGTTGACGTGGTTTGCAGGGCAGGGCAGGAATCCCTGAGGAAGTGACGTTTGAGCAAAGCAGTGGTAGAGAAGTAGGGGAAGGAGAAATGGAGAGTTGGAGCATTCCAGGTAGACAGAAGGGACCAGAGGCAGGAAGGCACATGGCATTTTTGAAGAATTGAAAGAAAAGGAGGGGGCTGGAGCAGAGAGAGCAAGAGCAGAATGGTGGGAAATAGAACTGGTGAGGTAAGGAGGAGCCAGATGTAGGTCCTTGTAGATAGTGTTAAATTTTTTTACCCCACATGAACAGCCACGGAAAAGATTTAAGCATAGTGTTAACATGATGAGATATACACTTTTAAAAAAGATCACTGGCTTCGGGAAGGGGAAGGCCGTGAGAGGATGAGGGGCTATCAGATGATGGTAACGTAGACTAAAAGAGTGATTGTGGAGATGGAAAGAAAGGATGAAATTGAGAGCTGTTAGGAATTAGAGTAAAGAGGAATTGGGGAGGATGAGGAAGAGGTGGGGTTTGAGATGACTCCTAGGTTTCTGGTTTGCATGATGGAGTGTAACAGGAGTCAGTCACTGAGAGAAGGAAACATGGAGGAGAACCAGTGAAGCGTGGTGGGCTCACTATCAACTTTGCACATATTGTGTTTGTTGTGCTCACGAAACATCCAAGAGTTATTCAAGGTGGCAGCGGGAGCAATGGGAGCTCTGGGGAAGGGTATGTGCTGGACACATAACTTTAAGAGTGATCGTGGTTAAGTGAAACTGGGCTACAAAGGAGAAAGAATAGAAGGCTGAGCTCATATTCAGTAAACTGTTGTCAACAATCCCTGATCAGCCTTGTGGGGTGTGTGTGTGTGTGTGTGTGTGTGTGTGTGTGTGTGTGTGTATAAAATGCAATATTACTCAGCCATCGAAAAGAATGAAATCTTGCCATTTGCAATGACACGGATGGAACTAGAGGGCATTATGCTAAGTGAAATAAGTCAGAGAAAGACAAATACCATATGATTTCACTCATATGTGGAATTTAAGAAACAAAACATGAACATAGGGGAAGGGAAGAAAAAATAAAATAAGATAAAAATAGAGAGGGAGGCAAATCATAAGAGACTCAACTATAGGAAACAAACTGAGGGTTGCTAGAGGGGAGGTGGATGGAGGGATGGGGTAACGGTGATAGGCATTAAGGAGGGCACTTGATATAATGAGCACTGGGTGTTATATGCAACTGAGGAACCCCTAAATTCTACCCCCGAAACTAATAATACAGTATATGTTAGCTAAATAGAATTTAAATAAAATTTTTTTAAATCCCTGATCATCTTTACATGAGCTAAGCACCTTCCTCTCCTCGCTATCTTTATTTTTTTCTGTATAAGTTAGGACCTCATTATGACACACACGCAGTCTTATTAGAAAGTTAAAGTTGTGTCCTGGAAACTTCTTAATGTGAAATCTTTCTATTATATAATGAGTGTATGAAGATGGGAGACCATCCCTCAAACTCCGTCTTTAAAGGGTGTTGTTGTTATCAAAATACTTAAGAGTGTGAGGTTTTACAACCCATCTTGGTAAACCTCAGTTACCTAGAATCACTTTTCTATCTAGTAATTCACCTCTTCTACTCGTTAGGAGGACATTGAAATTTAAATTTAGCTATCACATATTGTTATAAAGTCTGTTAACCTCTAATTTTCTGATTCCCTAGGCTTTTCCTTACCTGACCTTGCTATTTCTTTGTAGAGTCATAGCTCATCAGGGCTAGAGAGCTTTTATTGAAGTCCCCTTATTTTCCAAATGAAGAAAATGAGATCTAAAGGAAATGATGGGTTGGGCTGCATGGTAAGTTGGTGGCAGAGCTAGGTAGGCATCACCCTCCCAGCTTCCAGCCCTAAGCTCAGCTTAGAAGTACATGCTTCTTCCCTTAACCATGACTGTAAATTTCTCTTCTGACTCAGAACGCTGGAGCTTTCTACTTTAAAGTTTAAAAGAAACTTGTTCACGGCACATTAGGCTCCCCCAAGTGGAAATATTGCACTTGTTTTCCCTTTGAAGTCTTACTGGGGAAAGTACTACTTAAAGAGAAACTTATTCTAGAGGTGCACCAGAGCAGTTGTGGGTGTTATCTCTCTTCTCTTCTAAATTAATGGCGGCAGAAGATCTGGTGCACTTGTCCTCTGCTTCTTTCTTCCTGCCATAAACCACTTTAATTGTATGCACATCATCTACTTCAAGAGAACCTGACACTTGTTCTAGACACACCCCATTCTCTTCAGTCTAACCCCAAGGCCCCCCTCCAAATGGGAGGATCCATAATTCAATGGTAGCAGGGCACTAACAGGCAAGTGCAAAGCTAAAGGGAATGAGGAGAGCAAGGGTCTCCTATGACCTCTTTAAAACTTTTTTTGTCAGCTACTCACATGCATTTAATGTGTAGCACTTCGCTTTTGACTTTGTGTCTGCCTCCTTTCCTACCAACAATTTCTCCTAATTGTTCCATTCTTCTAGAGCACTACAGCCTGATATAACACGTTTACCTTCATCTCTAAAGTGTTCTTAAACACTAATTAGATCCTTAAAGAACAGAAAGGAAAAAGCTTCTTGTGGGTAATCAATTCCCTACAAGTTTGCCAATATTTTTCTATGTTTCTTGATAGAAGATGTTCCTCTCATTTCTTTATACAGGGAAAAGCTTAATATTCATTCTTCACCATAACTGGAACGTTAGAACCATGCAAGAATATAATTTTTAGGACCTTGATAAATATAGGCCGGAAAAAAAGAATAACAATGTAAGAGTTTACATTTAAACAATTTCCACATATGCTGATAACCTCTTTAAAAACTCTGATCTTTAATCATGATGTAATGCTTTTAAGAAAAATGGATACGTCGTGTATACTGGGTAATGGTTGATTATGGTTTTATAAAAAATTTACATCTGCAAATACCTAGTTGTAAATAGCTGCCTCTTAGAACAACAATTCAAGAAAGATACATTGGGGGGTAGACACAAGTGAGAAGGCCTATCAGGATATAGATTTAGCTTTTAACAAAGACCCAAGCTTAAAATATTAGCTTAAATGTGATAGAAGTCTGTTTATTGGGAGAGCACCAATCTCTGGAGATAGGGTTTCAGAAACCTAAGCTTCCTCTACGTGGCTCCCTGCTCTTGTCGACATGGTTGAAGATGGGTTACCAGGGCTGGGCCCACATTGCAACAGCAACAAGGAGGAAATGAGATCAAGGAGAGCACAGCCATCATTTTTAAGAGCACGTCCAGAACAGCTCACTTCTCACTTCCACTCACCACCCATTGGCTGGAATTTGGTCACATGGCTGCACCTCACTGCAAAGGAGGCTGGGAAATGTCCTTAGCTTGGCAGCTTATTACTGAAGAAAAAAGGGAAGATGGGATACCAAGGAACAACTACCAGTTTCTGTCATTTGTAAGAGATTAAGTTATAAGTAACAGAGAAACTTTATTACTTTCATCTGTTAAGTCAAAGAAATTTAGCTTTTGACATGAGAAAACCAAGTGGAAGCATATGTGTGATTATCACCTCACAAAGCTATCTGTTATAATCCAACCAGTCAATGGGAAGTGGTTTCGGAAATTAGTCCTCCTAAAATTATTCCTTCTATTATTGTGGTGACCATTTCACAGTGTATATGAATATATGATCATCATATTGTATACCTGAAACTAAGGTAATCTGTCAATTATACCTTAATTAATTAAGTCCTTCTAAAGTTCTATAAAGATAACGTAAAGAAAAGGCCCTGCTGGGCCAGAGCCGACACAAGGGTCAACCTAAGCAAGAAGGGACCTTGCTAGGGAGCCTGCTCAAGGAAGGGGAGGACAGCAGACTTCAGAGTGTGAAGCTCGAGGCACCAGATTTTATGCACTTAGTCACAGAACTTGGACTATGAGAGTTGAGAGGTGGGCAGAACCGACTACCCTAGTGAAGAAAGGACCACTAAAACAGCCTTCAGCTCGGGTCATGATCCTGGAGTCCCGGGATCCAGCTCCAGCATCGGGCTCCCAGCTCAGCACGGAGTCTGCTTCTCCCTCTCCCTCTGCCCCTCCCCACCCTACCCCTGCTTTGTGTTCTCTCACTCGTGCCCTCTCTCTCTCTCTCTCTCTCTCTCTCTCTCAAATAAATTAATAAATAAAGTCTTAGGAAAAAAAAGAACGCACATACATGAATCCTTAGCACTGGAATACAAATGTTGTTGGCATGAATGTTCTCATCTTTACCTTATTTGAGAAATACCTTGTTTCATAGCAAACTGAAAATTGCTCTCTCCAATGGAACTTTCAGCTTCAGGAGTCATCCATACTGCCTGAGCTTCAGCAACAGGAACACAGAGTTCCTAGTTCACCGTATCTGAGCGTTGCCTCCGTGATAAAATGTACTTGGAGAAAGACAAATTTCCATTAATGAAGAGCAGTAGAAAATCAGAAAAATATTACAGAGTCTTGTAATATAGTCTTGTAAAATGCTTGAGGTCATAATATAGCAATAATAATAATAGTAATAATATTCTCTATGTATAGCACTTTGTAAATTACAAAATGCTTTAACCAGACATTGATTTCATCAAAATAAACACTAAGGAAAGGATACCATTTTGTAGGCAAGCAAGCTGACTTAGAAAGTTTTAGTAACTTGTCTGAGGTACCGTGATCAAAATATTGTGAAAAAAAGAATTAAATGCAGGTGTTTTAATTCCATGTCCAGGGCTCTTACCCGTATGACCCTTGCCTCTTCTGAACTTTAAGGGCCTTCATGAGTTTTCTCATTTATTCATGCATTCATTCAACAACTGTTTATCGCTCACCTCCTCTGGGCCGATCATTATGCCGGGCATTGAGGATGTCGTGATCAACAAGACATCATCTCTGCCTTCGCAGCCAGCTTGCAGTCTGGCAAAGGACAGAAGCATGTAATCCACACTGGCCACTGCAAAACAGTGAGGTGTGTGCCGGAACAGAAGGAATATAGTAGGCTGTAGGAGCACATGAGAAAGGGATCTCCCCAAATCATGAGTCAGGAGAGGCTTCTCAGAGGAGCTGATGTTTACACTGAGTCCCCAAGGTGAGGAGGAGTTGAAGGAATAAAGAGTGTTCCAAGCCAAAAATAAAGCCTGTGTGGTGTGAAGTCACTGCCGAGGGTGAAGTGACTCTAGATCAGGTCCAGAATAGGGAAAAACCCAAAGGACTTACAAATTCAACTTAGTGTATGCATTCCTAGTATTTGGCTACTGAGAGACTTCATCTGTTCATCCTTCTTTCCCATCCAACCATCCATCCATCCATCCATCCATCCATCCATCCATCCACAGTAGGTGCTGTTTGAAAAACTTTTATTGAGAAACCTAGTATTGCCACTAGGTGCCAAGTGTGCCAAGTGATAAAGAGGGCATAAAGATACACAAAACATTATCCCAACTAATGTGAGGCTTAAACTTTAATTGAAGAGATAAACCTGTGTACATATTACTGGATATGCAAGCTGGATAGAACAGGTGTCCTAAAAGGTGCCCTAAGAAGTTACCAGGGCCAGGGGGATGGTACCTGGAGGGAAATGTAAGTTTCAGCAATAACGTTAACAGACCAACATCAGACTGAACATTCTCCACATTTTTCATGTGTCTGTTTGCTTATTGGTTTTATTTTGTTTTGTTTTCTGAAATTTGTTCTTCCATAGATTCTGTGGCAACAGCGTCCGGGCCACTGCTAGTTGAAGTTGCCAAAACTCCTGGTGCCAGCCTTGGGGTTGCCCTAACTACCTCGATGTGCTGTAACAAACAGGTCATTGTCATAGACAAAATCAAATCTGCAAGTATTGCAGACAGGTGGGTGTTGTAGAAAGTGCCTACTTTTCAAAACTGCATGAGTGTTAAAATATATATATATTTCTATATGTATATATACACATATGTAATACTTACACATGTACACATGCATTCACACACGTACATATATGATTAAAAAAACAGCTCTCCTGCCCGTCTATACAAGTTTCATCAAGAAAACAAGTTACGGTTCTATGGCTTAAAAATTGACCTACCTTATCAGCCACCCCATAATGTTATGTTGCCTCATCCAGATGTTTGGTGTGGCCGCTAGAGATAGGAAAAAAGAAAGTCAAGCAACTGAACCAGTTTTCCTACCGTGTTCTAGGGTGATAGATTGTTTTTGGTGTAGGGTGGCCAAGCATATCTTTAGTATGCTCCCTTTAGAGAAGTCATACGTTTTCCTGAACTGTTAATTAAATCTTGCCAAAATCTTATAAAAATCTCATTCCTTTTTTCTTAAATGAGTAAAACAATATTTTTGAAATAATGCAGTCTTTAAAGAGAGGTCTTACACTGGCATAGAATGTTAATCTTAGGGTTTCACTGTCTTCAAGGGCCCCTGAAAACAGCGTTCATTCCTAGGACACAATAAAAACAAAAGTCCTTTTTCCTGAATTCTTTTTCCTGATTACTATTTTAGACTTATAAGGTAAGAAGGGTTGGGGGCAAAAAGACTACCTCTCCACCTGATAAATTATTTCCCAGCTCCTGGTAAGAAAACCCCCACTTCCATCGCTGAAGCTCTCCAAGTGCATCCACATGGAATTTTATTTTTAGATGGAAGGGACGACTTGAAATGCTTTTTTTGTCTTGAGAAGGAGACTATTCCCACTGTGGAAATTGCTCGATATACTCCGAGAGGCCCCGCCTCCCCTGCATGTTTCCAGCCTCTTTTGCAGAGGCCCTCGCCCTACATGGGAAACCTCCCACCCTGACGCAGTAACCTGCAGCAACCCCTGTAGTGGTCAGTCTACAGCTCCACTGTGGTCTTACCCTACATTCGGTTCTTTACCAGTGACGGCCATTGATCCAGGGGTATTCTCCAGTTCAATGGTGCAGGATGCTTTAATTTTCTCCCTCTGTTTTTCTCCCATTCCACAGGGGGTAACCAGTTTAAGGAGCTGTCCACTTGACTGGTACGTTGGGATGCTGACTGCTGTGTTTGCTTTTCTCAACTCATCCAGTAGCCAGTCTCTTGAGTTCAGCAAGATGTAGCAGCTAGTCCCTCCCCCACCCCCCAGCTTTCCCCTTCACTCACCACGCAGGCCTCCTTTTTGACTCTTTTGACTCCTGCATAATTTCCATCGCCATCGAGAGCTTTTGTACTAATCGATGTTTAACTCCAGAATAACAAAATAAAATATAATAAAGCACTGGTGATTTGGCAGCTCATGTGAGGGGTTCTGAAAAAGCATTAGCTGAGTCTCCCCCAGTTATTCCCACTTACACATAAAGTAGTTGTAAATGATCCCATTCCAATTATGCGAGTCACGTCTTGACGTTCTGAGTATTTACCAGCTCATACTCATAAAAACCAACAAGGAAAAATCACAGGAAAAAAACAAAAGCCAAGGGGAAAAATTGTCCTGTTCTTCTCTTCCCTCCCACTCACTTCCCTTCAACTTTTGGCACCGCCACCCCGAAATAATATATTCTTTTTTAAGAAGCACAAGAGAAAAACACTTCCTTGAGTTCTTCTGTATTTTCTACATTCCTATTCCTACACAAAGTACTTAACATTTGACAGATGGTGTTTCCTATAACACTCAAATTTTTCCTATTTTTAAGTAAATTGAAACTGTGTGAAATGTTAACTATGAAGGCCGTGAAAGTCATAGTCCAAAGAGGAAGGCACTCATCCTACTGAGTATTTGTCCTTTCCCTTTCCGTAGATGTGGTGCCCTGCACGTGGGAGACCACATCCTGTCCATCGACGGAACGAGCATGGAGTACTGTACGTTAGCAGAGGCCACCCAGTTCCTGGCCAACACCACCGACCAGGTCAAGCTTGAGATTCTGCCCCATCATCAGACCCGCCTGGCCCTGAAGGGACCTGACCATGGTGAGAGGATCCAGCTAGCTAAATCTCTGTGTCTTCCCCTCACAGTTACTGCTTCTTCAGCACAGCTAGAGGCCGGAAGACACAGAGTCTACTTCCAGCTTTATCATTTCTTTCAAAGCAGCAGGTTATCTTTGTTGGCTTTTCTTCATCTTCCAGATTGCCCCCAACCCCCAAGCCAAACGTGATTTATTTGAAATCTCAAAATTGAAGAAAGAAACATTATTTGAAACAGAATTTTCAGGCTTGTACTATTTGATTTTTTTTTTTTAAAGGCTTTGTTCCGAATTGAGTGTGGAGAGAAGGGAAAGAATTTGACTTCCTGTTCCGCATATTGAGTTTCCATTCTACTTGAAGGACAGTGAAGGCATATTGTAAAACTCTCACTTTTTTAAAAATAATTATGAAGTGGGTATTCGTGGCACACCCTTCAAATATTTGGAGAGGGGGAAAAAAAAAGTCGTAGGAAAGGTTGACTTTCTCTATATTTTTTCCATTTGCCAGAGTAGCTTTTCCCTTAGGATGGAGAACCACCTCTGTGAGCAAGTACCTTTCCTGGGAGTATCAGAATATTTGACTACATTTATTCTGTAACAGCTGTCAGCTGAGGGGACCCACATTTTTACTGTGTGGAAACTCACAGATATGTTTGCTAAGTGTTTATGTAGCCTCCACTTAGGCATCTTTAAACAAAACCTGGTACAAGATAAAGGACTTGGAACCCCAAATGACACTCCACTTGAGAGTCTTTCTTCCAACTCCTCTCTCCTTTCCCTTACGCCAAGTGCCCTCCTTTGTTATTCCTTGAAATGGATTCCTTGAAGCTTCACGAGTGCTGTCAGGGGGCCGGAGACGAGCATTTTTTTTTTTTTTTTTTTTTTGTATTTTTAGAGAAAGAGAACCATTTTCTCTGGAATTGAAATTTTGCTGTGAGGAGATCGTTTGTATTATGCATCTCCCACCTTCTGAAACGCACCGCACTTTGCCACAGTTCGGAAGAAAAAAAAAAAAAAAAAAAGAGGGACCAGATCATTTTCATACTGAATGAGTCAGCTGGATGCAACCTTTTTTAATTAAATGGAGCTTAGACAGCCTGGAGCTAATGAAAATCTCTAGTACAGCATTACCTTTATCAGATTTTAATTTGACACAATGGAGCAGAGAAGGGTTGCCGTAGAGGCAGGTTAGGGAAGGAAACTCTGCCTCCTCTGACTAGAAACGGTAAGGGGTTCATGGGAATGCACCCCGTTCCGCTCAGGAGACCCCACGGGGCACACTGGCAGAGGGGAGAGATTTCTAAAACTAAGTCTCTTCTAAACTAACCCGAAGTCATCACTGGATCTGGAGCATAGTGGGTCTAAGAATGCACACAATGTAGTGCTTTCTCAGCATGAGATTCGGCTTGATAAATTCTGCTGTCAGAGAATCAGAACTACAGAGCAGACCCTTGCAAAATGTCATTATCTTCAGCAGCCCCATCTCCCCCTTTTTACTGGCCCTGTGTACAAATCATAAGTAGTCCAAATAGTTTCCAACTCATGAAATATTAAATCTTTTTACCTGTCAAGACAATTTGAGAGGGTGAATTTATATCCTAAGATGCATGGAGACCAAGAACACATTTTTTTTTTCACTACCAAAAACCTGACGTCATTGTGATTTTTCGGAGGGGTGGAGGATGGGGGCTGGTAACTGAAGTAATTCTATCTTCCACTTTCGACCTTATCATCTACTTTGGCTGACAGTTGCACCCTCTTTCTTATCTCGCCTACAAACATCTCCCTACATTTTACATTAAAATCAGACTTGCATTTCCAAAAGGACAAAATTATTGGCTCCGAAACATAATTAAATCACAGTTAAGAAGGGAAAAGAAATACCCAAAAAATTTTATGGTGTTTATAATTCTCAAACTTCTGGGTTTTTTTATGTGGTAGAATGGTTTTACATAGTTTTACCCTTTTGCCACAAGAAAGTTCTGGTTATTTTTTTCAGGAATCCTGATGCCCGAACAGCAGCATGTCTCTCATCCCAAGGTGGATGGAGATATATTTCCCAAGTTTTACTTCCCAACAAAGTATTCACCACCACAGTGTTTTCAGGGAAATAAAGAAACTGCAACATCAGCTAGGAATGAGAATAATTGTGCCCTTTGCCGATAAATAGCACTAAAAATGCCAACAAGAATGAGTTTCCAATAAGGTTAGAAACTGTTCCCACTGAGGGTCTTTGGGAGACATAGTCGTGATTGAAGTTCATGAGACTTTGGAAGAGACATGGAGCAGAGTCACAAGGTTCAGTACATACAGTGCCTGGAGGACCTTCCATTTGTGAGCTCCAGGAGCAACCACGAAATCAGCTGTTGGCCTGTCCCCGTAGACATCCCGGACAGGGCAGGAGGGTACAGTGAGAGAGGAGAACAGACAAAAGTCCCCTCCATGTCAGATACATCGTAGGACTCCAACAGTGACACCATCCTGGAAGATGTAAAAAGCATCTTATTTTTAACTTGCTGCGTATGTATCTGTACAAATCCAGGAACACCCACAGGAAGAGGCAGTGTGTGGTGGCTGAAAGGCAGGAATTCCTGAATCAGACTTCCAGACTTAATTCTGGCTCCACCACTTGGGACCTTAAGCAAGCAACCCAACTTTTCTATTCCTCAGTTTCTTTATCTGTAAGATGGGCGTAATAATAACAGCAACACTTGCCTCCTAAGTGAATTGTGAGAATTATCTAAGATAATCCATGAAATAGCATTTAGCACAATGCCTGGTATATAGCAAGTGCTCAGTGAAAGTTGGCTGTTATTATTGGGACCATTAAATGGGAGAACGTATAGAAATGTTTTTTGCAAAATGTAACATCTTATCTTTAAACTCGTGAAATGCTTGCCTAACAAGCATATGAGTATCAAGTACACCACCATAAAACAGAATAGATTTGGAATGTATGTTCAAAGTAGGCAGTAGCTGCGCTCCCTGGCCTACATTATTTGTTGAACATCTTTTGCATTCATTATGCATGGCATACAATTTCATGCATTCTCTTATGTCATTTTTGTCCCTTATTATTTCATATGTATGAAGATTTAGTCATCAGGAACCGCTCAAAGTCAAGGTAAAGGTTATGACCTACACTTAATCTGCCTGTAACGATTGGCACAGGGCTGGGCACCCAAGAGTGGTCAATAATATCTTTCTTATTGATTTGTTAATTGGGTGCTACAGTTGTAAAAAAAAAAAATGCCCAGTAATTTTCAAAGTCCTCCTTAAAGAACTGAGTCAAAAAGTGAGTGTAGAATTCTAAAGTCCATTCACTATGCTCTGCCTTCATTTGAAACATAGACAATACTGTGTAAAAAGTTCATTAGAGTGGCTGTTGGTGTGGATTAGCCAGACCCAGCAATGATCACATCTTTCTAAGAAGTCTTCTTGCACTCCCCAAAATAGAAGGAGGATGGGCAAAGAGAATCCATTATGAACTTCCCCCGCAACACTCTTTATCACAAGGAAAATGCTGCTGCAGTGTGGGCGGGTACACTCCGGCTGATTCCTGTTCACTTATGCATTCATTCATTCATCCGTCATGATGGACCAGGCACCGTTCTAGCTGCTATGATTCATCTAGTGGGCAAGACAAGCAAAGCAGATTCCTATTTTCATGGAATTTCGGTATAGAGAGACAAACATGTAAAATATGTTAAATAAATAAAGCCACTTCAGACTGTAATAAGTGCTATGAAGAATACAGAGTAGTAATGGGATAGCTTAGGATAGGGCAGCTCTGCCGCCAGGGAGGTCAAAACAACTTCTCTGAGGAGGTGGTACCTTAGCTGAGACCTGCATGATAAGAAGGAGCCAACCCTGCAGGCAACTGGGAAGAGGAAGAAGAGCAAGGGCAAATGCCCTGAGGCAGGAAGCAGCCTGGCTTGTTCTAAGAATAACTGTAAGACCAACAGGATGGGGAGACTGATAAGGATAAAGCTGGAGAGATAAGTAGGGGGCACGTTTGATTCTCCTTGTAATTGTAACCCACTAAAGCCGCTTAAATGGGAGTGACTTATTTAAAAGATTACCCTGTCTTTCAGATACTGAGAGGGAGGTATGCGAGTGGACGAATCGGGGAACCAAGTCTGCAGGTGTTGCAAGGGTCAGGGAGATTAAGGGCTTGAAACTAGGATAGTGGACAGGGAGATGGAACCCAAACTAGAGACAGCGGCGGACAGAAGGAAAGGGCCAGGGGGCGCAGAGCTTTAAAATTGTGGGGCCTCTGCAGGTGTTCTGCAGATTCCAGAGGTAGTCTCCAAACCTAAGTGTCCGCTGAGTGAAATTTATTGAGGGAGGGCTACGTCTTTTTCCTTTAAAAGATACTTTATTTGTAGGCAAGTAGATAGAAAGGAAGCAGAATCAATCTTAGTAGTAAGAGCTCATTTGTTTTTATTGTGTGTACCATGCGAAGCACCGTGTGCATAATTCTCACAATTGTCCTGCAGGGGAGATGCTTTCCAGATCTCCACTCGACAGGTGAGGAAACTGAGGCTTAGGGAGGCTGAGTAACTGGCCAGGGTCCTATAGAGAGATAGGGCTGCGCCAGAACTGAAAGCCCGGTCAGCCGCAGCCGGCAATACTCTTCCCTGCTGGTGCTTTGGTTCCGCGAGCGGTCTCGCTCCAGAAAGCCTGTCAGGTGGCCACTGACAACTTAAGCCTTTATCCAAATGAGCCTCCTTTAAATACTTACCGAGTATTTGACCCTCTACAGGAATGAACGTTGTTAAATAATTCACATGTTAGGCATCTTTTACTTTAGGATCATGACACTAAAAGGAGATACGAGTTCATGTGTTATTTTTAACTCTTTAAGATTGTTCAATGAAAAATCTCGTATCAGACATAGTAACACACATAACATTGCCCCTCTTTCAGAACACTGGGTAGAAAATAAAATCTAAATAATGTTGAAATTAGACTAGAAACACAATATACTTTTTTTTTCAATAAAGAGGACAGGAAAATTTTGAAATAAGCTTTATTAAAACGTTACGGCATCTTAAAATGTAAGAATATGTGAAATCTTTTGAGAATTATCTCTTTCAAATGTAAACTTTTTTTGCAAAAATACAAAAAAGTATAAAATATATTGAGGATACAAATAAGATTCTGATATTGAGAGATGATTGAGAATGGGTTTCTGGGGGGCTTTTTTGAGAAAAGTCAAGTCCAATTGATGGATCTGAGTGTAATTAAAATGTCAGAACAGTAAATTGTGATGTGTGACTGGTAAAACACTTGAATCCTGAGCCAATGTGATTTATTGTTCCTTCTTTTTTCTCAAAACAAGTGCTACTAAACTGGCCAAGATGTGCAAATCTTTAATTACTAGTCGTGTGCCATAGATCTTTATAGGCTTGACTTTTAAGTTTTTAAAAAAAATGTTTTTAATCTCTGCTGCAAAGTAAGTACAGGGGGAGATTAGAAATTGATTCAGTAGTCATTTGAAAAGGAGAAAAAAAATGGGCCAGGGTAAGACATGCATTATTCTTGGGAAGATGAAAGGCTTCCATCCCTGATGTTAATCATCTGTTTTGCTGATCACTGAGAAAGGACAAAGCCAGTTGATTTTTTTTCTTTTTCTTTTCTTTTCTTTTTTCTTTTTTTTTTTTTTTTGGCAAGCAGCTTTCATTTTTTTTGTTACGCTTTTTATTTGTACAATTCAGTTATTTTCTCCTTTTTTTTTTTCGGTTCTTTTTCTTATTTCGCATCATCACTTCATGTGGGCAGTGAAAATTCAGAGGACCGACAGACAACTTACGTGGGATTCCTGGGCCGGCAACCACTGCAGCCTTCACACCTACCATCACCCTCATACGATCCACCCTGACCATTGCAGAGTGCCAGCCCTGACGGGCCTGAAAGCGCCTCCTCCAAACAGCCCTCGTAATGTTCCAGGCTTTCCCCTCCTGCTCTTTCATTGAAATGATATGCTTCCTCTTCCTCATCTAATTCATACCATATTTGGCTTCATGAGTGTTATGTGCTTTCTTTTTTTTTCTTTTTTTTTTTTTCTTTAGTAGCCACTTATCATTTCTGGCGCTTTTTTTGTTTTTTTTTTTTTTCCCCCTGTCAGAAAGCATTTGTCATTAGGGAAGGATGTCACTGTTCAGAATGCTTTGTATGTAGTCAGGAGATAACAGTTCCAAAGATTATGGAGACTACGATGTTCTCAGCGCCTCCTTGTGTATTTGGCACCACTTGTGAAATTCATGTCAGAATTTATCTATGAAAATGAGACTATGTACCTGATGCACAGAGTTGCTGTTTATGGGGAGACTCGTTTTAATGCTTGTGTGTGTGTCTAAAGCAACGTTCCTAGAGCGTCTCTGTGTTCCATTATGCTCCCGAGGATTATGGTGCTCCTCAAGGAGTTGTAGACTCTTGGAACTCGGAGATTCTGAATGGCTGTCCCCATGGCCTCTGAAACCTGCTCTCTGTCTGGTTGGGGTATTTCCTAGCCATTGCTGTGCGTCCTGTGTGTCTTTCTGGATCGTTGCTGGTTGGCAAGGGTAGCAGGCTCACACCTCCCCCCCACCCCCCACCCCCCCGAGAACGCTCTGTGCCAAGTGTCTACTCTCTTACAGCAGCCTTGGTGTCCTCCTTGTCTCCTACCTCCATGAGTGCATACAGCCTGAGTTCCCTGAACATGGGGACTTTACCTCGAAGCCTCTACTCTACTAGCCCCCGTGGAACCATGATGAGGAGGAGACTGAAAAAGAAAGACTTCAAAAGCTCACGTAAGTGAAATGGTAACCATTGTCTCTGGCCTGGAGAAAGTGTGTGAGCCGCTTGGCGTCGGTGGCAAGCGTGTCTTACGGTGCCTAAATGATCAGGTGGATGCTAAGGAGTGCATGGCTCTCCTTGCCAAAGATCAAGGAAATGATATCTATTGTCTCTAGGATAGTGATTGAGCAGAATACAATTTCAGACTGAATTAGCTCAACCTGCCTTCGCCTACAACTTTGTCTCTGAAATTTTTTTTTCCTTGCTCTTTTGACCTGAAAAAATAACCAAAGAGGTGATTTTTTTTTTTTTCCTTCGAGACTCCTTCCTTCCATTTTGGGTAGCTTTGGACATGAAACATTTGTTCTTAATTTCCTATTCACGCGAAAGCCAATTTTTTTAAAACTATGTCCCCCTTCTGATAACTATGAGAATCCCATGCATTTGTTTAATATGATTATAAATTTACTCACTTATCTTTCCAACCAGATCTGATCATAGTCCAGAGAGGTGTATTTCTTTTCCTGTCTGTTCCCTTTGGGCGCTGTAATTACGATTCCTGCAGAGAACCTCAAAGAAGATGGGCTCTCTCCCTGTGCTTACCATAGAAATGAAATAAGGAACACCCTTACGTTAACTAAATAAAATGAAACCCAGATACTTCAAGGCTGGAAGTGAAGAGAGAATGTTCTTATGAGAAGGGATGTTTGGACCTATTGACTCTTCAGCTTGTTTGCCAGAGATGGATCTTCACAAGTGGACCATCAGTGTGGGAGGCCAGCCTTCATCTTTGTTTTATAGAAAGCTGACAGTTTCCTTACAAAGAAAACCATTGCAAAAGATAGGGTCACCATTGTGGTATATTCATGATTTAGACTTGCATATCCCTTCAAGTATAAGGGGTTTCGTCAACTTTAGTATATGTACATGACAGCAAATTTGAAATTTCGAAAATAGAAGGAAGATTGAGTTTGGTTAAAATGAGAATAAACAGCTTCTAGAGTCTCACATGTTTCTTAGCTAACACTAAAGTAAACTATTCACTCTTGGAAGAAACTAGTTGAAGGCAGTAGAGTGAACTGGTGATGAGCATAGAAGCCTGTGTTCTCATCCCAGCATCATTCCTGTAGGACCTTCAGCAAGTCACCTGAGTTCTTTAGGCCTTGGCTTC
This sequence comes from Eumetopias jubatus, assembly GCF_037043125.1. Lineage (NCBI taxonomy): Eukaryota > Metazoa > Chordata > Mammalia > Carnivora > Otariidae > Eumetopias > Eumetopias jubatus. The sequence goes on along the minus strand of NW_028274814.1, from coordinate 92,890,144 downwards.
CTTAGCTACAAATGGGGATTAATTATAGTGCTTGCTTCATTGGGTAATTGTGAAGATTATATGAGAGAATATATATATATTCTTGCCACCAAGAGGGGCATATGGGACAAGAAATATACTCCAGGCTATGATGAGTATATGTATTATATATAATTAAATATATATTATGCGTATTATAATAAAATTATATGCTAACTACATATACATATATATGTACATACATATTATACACATATATTATGTATGCATTATTATATATATAATGTTCACCATTACCCAATGAAATAAGTACTATTTTTTATTTTTATATATATATATACATATATATATATATGTATATATATATATATGCTAGAACACCTGGTAAATGGTAAACACTATTTAGCTGTTAGCCATTTACATAGTTTAAGTGTTAGTTATTATTCCTTGGATCTAAATTGTCATGTACGAAAATCTATTGACTGTGTTCTCAAATTTAGGCATTTTTCACAGTGGTTACTTTGGCTTAATACATAGGTTTTGAGTCTTCCCTATAAACCTTCAGGGTTTGTGGTGGATTTCTGTATAGGAAATTTTTTATATATAACGCCTCCATGTGCAATGTCCCTCACTGACAGCAACAGGCTCACAGCCCTCCACAGGGAAGAGCAATTAAAACAAACTCATTAATGTTTGTACTTCTGCTTCATTGGCTAAATGTTTGTGTTAGGTAAGACTCGCTACGTTGATTAAAGATATTAGTGACTACAGATGAGTGATGATATGTTTGGCTAACTCAGGGTGATATTTACATCGCTTGAATTTTGTGGTAGGAAACAAAGCTGAGGCCAGGCTGTCACTGACACCCATAACCAACTCATAAATTCTGTTTTGAATCAGAAAGTGATGCTCCGTCATAGTAGAAACAGAAACAGAAACCTGGCTCAAGAAATCTCAAGCTATTTGTGTTTGCTAACGTAGACATTAGCCACTAAAAGCAACACTGACCACATGCCTACCAGAATGTTTCTAAATGTATCTCAGGAGATCAGACACTTTATATTGTAATCAAACAATGAGGTCCAAAACTTTCATTCTTACTCCAAAGAGTCCTATAAAAATAGTGATAGTATTCCGAAGTCAGAAAAAAAGGAATGACGGTTTTTGGGGTTTTGGGGGGTTTGTTTGTTTGTTTGTTTTCATTTCTCTTCTCCCTCCTTCCTCTTCCTCTTGCGCTCTCCTTGCTTCTTGGTATGGTCACATCAAATGTAAAGGTTTTCCCAAATAACAGATAATAAAAATTTTATTACACTCTCACTATACCATGGTTTACTTCCACCACTTTATTTATATCTTTATTCTATGCCACCATTTGCTGCCCCCTTTCTAATACTTACGTTTCTATGGCAACCAGGCCATTTGTATGGATGGTGAATCGTGCCAGAGTCACAACAAATATAATAAAAACCCTCTACACTGTATTGGTGATGAGGTGAGGCCAGAGCTTGCAAAACAGAAAAAAAATTCCCACATATGTTTCTGGTGGAGAAGGACATGCCAGGAAAGAATTAAATCTTCTTCCACAAAAATTAAAACATTCTGTATCATTGATCAAAGGGGAAAATACAGGCAGTCTGTAGCAACACGTGACAAGAATTAAACTAGGAAAGCGCCATGTTTGCTTCACAGGAAGAATGATGAGTATCCCCAGCATTGGGCTGGGAGGAGTGTCACAAAGCCCTGGGAGGGCTGCAGGGCCATGTCACAGAGGGAACCCTCTGGTCACCTCTTTTGGAATCTTACTGGCCTTTGCGCCACAGCCTGGGCTGTCCCTGTCTCTGCCTCAGAGGTCAAGGCTTTTTCCAGAACCCTATCGTCCCCCCGTCCCCCCGTGATGGCAGCATGACTGAGCAGTGGACCTGGTTCGTTCCCCCTGAGTCCCGCTTCTGCACACAGAGCCAGTGTAGACTCTGTCTGTTTGCAGTCCGCCTGACCTGCAGACAAGTGTGGAAGCTAGATCACATTCCCAGAATAGTCTTTGCCTCTTGTGCCATCACCACTTACTAGCAGGGTGGCCAACACTGAAAAGAGCTGAAAGGAAGAGAATGAAGAAGCCGAACAACTTCTGTCCCTGCCACAGACCCCTGAGAAAAGGACGGAAGGCAAAGGCAGCTATTGGTAAGCCTTTAGAAGTGAGCATGCAGGGAGCCCTCCAGGAGGCGGCTTATGAGCTGCCCCCCCACCCCCGCCCAAGCCTACCCTCATTTGGAGAAGGGAGCTGCTGGACACCTGAACTGGATCACGTGACACACAGTGTGCTGGATCCACAGCAGGCTGATGCCGATGGGGAACACTTCGTTTTTTTTTTTTTAAGATTTTATTTATTTATTCATGAGAGACAGAGAGAGGGAGAGAGAGAGGCAGAGGGAGAAGCAGGCTCCCAAGGAGCAGGGAGCCCGATGTAGGACTCGATCCCAGGACTCCGGGATCATGACCTGAGCCGAAGGCAGACGCGTAACCATCTGAGCCACTCAGGCACCCCCGATGGGGAACACTTTAGTGAGCTAGAGGTCGTGAGGTATGGAATCAAATAGTGATAAACACACTACACTAATAAATCTTTGCGGTCCATTGCTCTGGATACTTTTTAAATGCTTTCCCTATCTGACAGTAAACCTCACAGACTTCTAAGCAAAGAAAACATTTGGCAGATTTTTAAACTTTAGAAGCTAACAAGTTATCGTTGGTTTTCCTCCCTTACTTACACTAGGAAAGACAAGAATTGACAAACGCACAGGGTCATTTCCTGCATACCTGAAGGGTTGTGAACAGAACCCTCCAAGCGTGAACAGGAACAGGACAGAGCAGATGCCAAGCCTGAACACAACCCTGGCACACACCAGTTAGCAATATTCACGTGCAGTATGTCAGCTGCTTAGCCATTCCCTTCTTCACCTGAGTAGAAATGGGCACACTTCAGGCCAGAGCTGGTACCTTGCAGGAGTATCTGCTACTGGAGAGAGAATCCATCATACAATTATTTAAACTACAGGGTTATAATTCATAATAAATCACCTTTATTTTCTTTTGCTGGTTGGCCACCTTAATGAAGAAGGATAATCAAGCTCATCTTTTTTTTCCTCCAAGTACTATTGGTTGTTTTTTCTCCTGGCTCATCATCTTTAAATCTACAATTTATCTTTTTCAAATCTGGTAATAAGCAAGACTTTAATATGTGTGAGTAATCACACATATTTGAAATTGTACAATTTCAAATGAAATTTTACTGTTTCAAAGAACAGATTTCATTATATCAAAGGACTTTCAGAGTTAATTATAAAACTTAGATTATTTATTATAATCCTATATTAGGTAAATTATAAATTTATATAATTATAGAACCAACATTTAACATATTTTTAATCCTAAATTAAATGTCCTAATAAATTCTATTGCCTCGACTTGCCTCCAGATAAAGCTTACAAATTTAATGATGCCCACAGTGAGCACTTATTTCTATTTCCAAAACCTTCCAGGGGCGCCTGGGTGGCTCAGTCGTTAAGCATCTGCCTTTGGCTCAAGTCATGGTCCCAGAGTCCTGGGATCGAGCCCCGCATTGGGCTCCCTGGTCGGTGGGAAGCCTGCTTCTCCCTCTCCCACTCCCCCTGCTGGTGTTCCCTCTCTTACTGTGTCTCTCTCTGTCAAATAAATAAATAAAATCTTTTTTAAAAATAATAATAAAAATTAAAATTAAAAATTAATTAAAAAAAAAACCTTCCAGAGATTTCAGTTTCTCAACCATCTTCTCCAACTGTTCTGAAAATGTAGCAAGTCTCTCCTTTTGAGAAGATCTTTACTATATCCAGCCTAATCCTTCCTATTATGATTGACCCATTTCTTCCTAATTCTCTATTAGCGGAAATGCCAATGAGCTGGCTTAAAGGTTCAAGGCTTTTAACTCCAATTAAGTAATCCAAAAATCTATACCAAACTGAGATCTCAAATGGAAAAAAAATACATATTAATGTGAACCTATAGAAAAATTCACAGAAAATAAAGTATTTCTATTGAAGTCCAAAAATCATCACCTAGAAGATAGACTGAAAGTAATCTGCCAATAGATGACGTTCTACTATTATGTTCCTGCCTGCAATGAGAACAGACTGGAAAGAAACACAACTCTCCAGATCGTTACTAACTACCTCTAGTGGTTGTGTGCCACTGGTAAGAAAATGTATGATCTGAAGAACAATCAGAGTAGAGTTGATATCAACAAAGGCACACTAGAAAGTGTGATCTGAATTAATATGGGATATTGCTTCTCGGCCTTTTGGCTAAAAGCAAGTATGAATTAATATGGGATAGTCCCTGTGTCACATCTTGGACTTGTAGGCCACCACCTGTAAAAAACTCAGGGTTGGAAGCTGACTTTACCCCCTACAACAGGCTACTTTAATCTCATCAATATGAATTCTCTTGTGAGAACAATGATGGTGCTTTTGAAGAAGAAGGTGATTTTCCTTCCTCCTCCTAGACATTTGTCCACCTCAGCATCCTCTGCCATGTCAGCTACAATGTTGGCATGAGCCACATAGTAGAGATATTGGGGTCCGAGGAACAACTTCTAGTTCCTTAAGTCAGTAGAACCTACATGATATGTTGATTCCAAAAAAGGAAAATGTGGATAATATCACAAGACCCAATTTGTTCTTCGTTTATTTAGTGTTCTTTGAATGCTCCAGACATTGGGATTTCAAAGAGGAAAAGATCTGGGTCCCAGTCTTTAGACAACTCAGGGTCAAGTGGAGAGAAAGGCAGGCAGATAAAAACCTGATAAATGCTGAAATAAGACCATGCGTTAGAAATGTGGAAATGTAAAAAAGTGAGTACCTGACTCTGCCTGGATAAGGCAGGGAAAGGGACATTGAAAACCCAGGGGAAGGGCTAAAGGGACAGAGGGCTGAAAGCAGGGCTGCCGCACATGGCACATGGAGGAAGCATCAAGGAGCACGAGACTGGATAGGCAGAACATGAACTTAGGAAGGGTCCTGTGAGCTCTGCCAGCATTGAAGACGTTGTTCTACAGGAAACAGGGAGGCATTGAAAGATTCTAAATTGGGGGATTACCTTCGCATATGAGAAAAAGCCACTCTGACATCAATTTGGAGGATGTTAGCCTAAGACAAGAGGCAAGGACACAGAGTCTAAGTCTATACAGTGATCTACATTAGCAATCATGAGGCCCTACTCCAGAAGCAGATAAATTGGGGGCCTCCTCATGAAGAGAAAGTTAATCTGGCAAAAATATGCAGAAAGTGTTGGGCACAGAAGGACCAGAAACATGCATGTTCAAATATTTAAAATAAAAATAATAAAAGCCTGAATTGAAACATTAATGGTAAGAAGGGAAAAGAGGATTTGTAGAAGTTAGTTATATTTCAGCGGTTATCTTGAAAGGACTTGGCAATTGATTGAATTTGAGACAATGGGGATGTTGGAAGTCAAAAGCTACCTTGAGATTTCAAGCCTGGTGGACTAGAAGCATGATGGTCCTATTCATAGAAACAGTAGCGGGAATGAGAAAGAGAAGATGATTAACTCAATTTTTAAAATGTTGAGTTTGAGGAGTCAATGGGACATTCTTGGGGATGGGATATCCAAGTCAAGAAATTCATCACTGGAGCTTGAGAGAAACTGGAGAGTTAGATTTGAGAAGATACACACAGAGGTCCTATTAGAGACGTGTGAGAAGTGAAAGAGGGAGAGGAGAGGAGAGAAGGCTCAGAAGAGAACCGTGGGCAGCTCTGTGTTTGCAGGGCAGAAGGGGCAAAGGACCTGGAAGGGGCTGACAAAAGTCAGAAACTAAGAACAAAGCTTCATTGAAACCAAGAGAGTAATTTCAGAAAGAAAAGGATGGTCCCCAAAGCCAGTTGCTGCACGGTAGAGCGGATGAGGCCACTGATTTTGGCAATCAGGAAGTCATGGTGAGAGTAGATTCAGTAAAGGGTGAAGGGAGAGGCCAAGTTTTAAGCAGTTTTGGAATCAGTACAAACCTATAGGGAGAGGTCAGAAAGCTAGGAGAGTGAGCAGGAAAGTTGGAAAAAACAAGAGAAAAGTGTTTATGGCACAAAAATCACAGGGCGTGGAAACAGATCGTATCAGAAAGGAGGAGCTGGCCTTGAAAGGGAAGGAAAGATACATCCTCCTGAAGCAGGAAGAAAAAGGAAGTGAGAGCAGATAATGATACAGAGAAATCGAGGTTGAAAAGAATGTTTTTAAGGAACTCTTGTCAATGAAAGAAATGAAGTAAGGAGTAAGGTTTGATCCTTATAATGGTAGAAATGTTTGAGACTGATCCTGTGGAGAAATCAAATATTACATAACAGAAGATTCCAGGGCTCCATAGAGAATTGTGTGAATTTGTAGTGACTTTCTCTAGCACCCTTCAGCAAACTAGTAAGAGCAGTGGAGGCGAGCAGGCATTATCAAAGAGTATAGCGTATTAGACTATAGAAAATGTCATGAGGTTTAAGCCTCTCCGACACCAGCAGATGCCTCATTGAAGTGGTCACCAGGGGTCCAAGTGGAGTGTGGAGGGGAATGATGCTAGTAAAAGGCAATGGGTAAAGATGATAGCTTTTAAATTGGGTTCCCCAGATTCACACATGAGGGATGGGGAAGCCTCCTCTAGGGTCTCCTGTTCCTACCTCAGTTCCTACCTCCCGTTCCTACTCTCAGTTCCTACCTCAGTAGCTCTGTTGTTATCTGGAATACAAAGGCATCCCTTACACACTTTCATGTGAAGTGGGGGGTTGGGGGGTGGAATCTATTGCTAACAAAACCATTGAAAACCACTAGATTGGAAGACAAGTGAAAGGGAGTGGGGCTAGAAGTCATCAAGAAGGGAAAGTTGGGGCCTAAGGACCGGGAAAGATGGCTAATAGGTTCTGTGATCAACAAGGAGAGTTCAGATCTGAAGATCCTGGAGCTCTTTCCGGTTTGAAGGATGCTGGGGTCCAGCACAGGGCTCTGCTGATAGCTGAAGTTGGGCAGGATTGCCAATAATCAGCACTGAGAGAGCTAAAGAACCATAAACCCAATGCATTGTTTATTGCCATCATGTCAAAGATACTGAGGACATGGAAAAGCTACAGATTAGAAGAGGCAAATTAAGAGTCAAGCCCTGATGTCAGTGAGGAAATGGGGGGAAACAGGAAAAGTAGAAAAGTATGGGTCTGAAGATGAGACAAGGCAGAAATAAGTACATAATATAGAACTTTAAAATAGAAGTGGTTTATGGTAAAATACACCGGATGTGTGGAGCAAGGAGGGTTATAAACTCTTCTCTCTCCTTGCCGCATGCAGGGAAAGTGAAAAGAAAATGGCTTCTGGTTGCAGCGGGTTTTGAGGTATATGGTGTCAGCAAGTTTCAATTACAGAGGCCAAAAGACCTCTTTTGGAGGAAGTGACGGTCCAGCATCGGACCGTGCAGAGAGCTTGTTCACAGAGAGTAAAGGAGGCAGGGGTCCCAGTGGGCAATGCTGAGAGAAAGGCATCTAGGAGTGGAGTGGCCTTTCCATGACCCAGGTTGGGGATAGGAACAAGACAGAGATGGTACCTGGAGGCTTAGATGAGTTATCAGAAGAATGAATGAAATAAGAGATGACAAAGTAGGCTGGAGATCCAGTGAGAAAGAACGAAGGCTGAAGAGCCCAAATTTGGGGAAAGGAGAAATATAAAGTTTCAACAATTCCATCATGCCAATCCAATGCTAAAATAATGTTGATGACAAGCACGTCCTCACCACTCCAGGAGCCAGACTTTTTCTTCAAAGCTGAAGGTCAGATTGTTTATAAAAACCTTAAAGCTTAGGCACAAATGGATAGAGGGGAAAACAGACCAGTTAGCCTGACCCTTTTTTCATAGGAAAGAAATTAATGCCTTCCCCCAAGGTCACACAGCTGGTTGCCTACTGGTGGAACCAGGACCAAAACCCAGGTACACAGTCCCAAGGCTGTCGTCTTCCTAAAGCTCCCACAATTGTCCCTGGTACCGGGACTGAGCATGGGGAGGAGGCCACACTGGCATTGTGACTAAAATGTGATGGATATCAGGAGATTCCTTTATCTAGTTCAGCTCTGACTAAATTTTTGTCTAGAAGACCAAAGTATCACCTCCACCATTGCCATTGAGCTTTTTTTTTTTTTTTTTTTTTTTTCCAGAGACGTGATCTGTGTCAGAAATGCTGATATTCCGGGGTGCCTGGGTGACTCAGTTGGTTAAGCGTCCAACTCTTGATTTCAGCTCAGGCCACGATCTCAGGGTTATGAGATCAAGCTCCACATTGGGCTCGCACTGGGCGTGGAGCCTGCTTGAGATTCTCTCTCCCCCTCTCTCCCTTTCTCTCTCTCTCTCTCTCTGTCTCTCTAATAATAAAAAGAAAGAAATGCTGGTATTCCTGGTGCTTGCTTCAACCTAAAGTCATTTTTTTGTGTGTTTGTTCCTCTAGTGTCTTTAGCCTCAAGCACAGTGGGCTTGGCTGGGCAGGTCGTTCACACAGAAACCACAGAAGTTGTGCTGACAGCAGATCCTGTCACAGGATTTGGGATCCAACTGCAGGGCAGTGTGTTTGCCACGGAGACGCTCACTTCTCCACCTCTGATTTCCTATATTGAAGCTGACAGCCCAGCAGAGAGGTAAGACACTCTTTCACAGCATCTGTTTCTGTGCATTTCTTGTGCCGACTATCTTTGAATAGCTAATAAATTATGGAACAGTGCTCAATGCAGGAAATGCAGGATGTAATGAACTCTCTGTTCAAACAATAAAATGTTATGTTCTTGATAAGTTTTGAAAAGAATAACGAGCACAGATGCCTTATCTAGCAGATTTTTGTCCATCAGGGACTGGCAGCCATATTAATTAAAAGGGAAAATATCTCTGAAGTTCAAACTTTATTATAATAATTTCTCTGCTGTGGGGGGACTGTACATTCACCATTACTATATATTGGTCCAGATCCGATTATAAGAATACCACAGTGCTAAATTATTAATCACTTCTCTGGGATATATCAAGGTTCCCTTGCTCACATCTGTAGCCATCAAATGCAAGAGTGCAAGACCTTGCAGTTGACCTAATATGCCCACAGCAGTGAACAAACAAGACCAAATGGGTATGCTATTTCACAAGGATCAAACAAAATAGATTTGGCAACGTCAACTTGATAATCATTTGCTCTGTCTACAACCTCTAATATGTGGTTCTAAATATAGATGTGGGGTGCTACAGATCGGAGACAGAGTGATGGCCATTAATGGGATTCCAACTGAAGACAGCACCTTTGAGGAAGCCAACCAGCTCCTCCGAGACTCTTCAATCACAAGCAAGGTCACACTGGAAATCGAGTTTGATGTTGCAGGTATGATCATATAATCGCAAGTCAGCTGCAGAGATGGTAGTGGAATGCATGTGAATGAAAGGGATTATGTGGCAGAAGTGGAACTATATTTTTACATACTGAACACATTTTTGTTTAGGAGATTTGGGATGTCATTTTGTATTGAGCCGTTGTTTTTGAACTATTCATTAAAGTGTCACCATTAAGAACAGTTGAAAATAAATGTGACAAAATGAATAAGTAATAGCTACTATAAAGGTGATAAAAAAAATCATGTAGCCTTTATTCTTCCTGATTTGCCCCTATATGCTAGAGAAACCATATTCTTCTGTCACACAGACAAGAAAAGCCTCTATTTGACCCTTCCCATTGAAAGAACATATGAAAGTTTGGCAGGGAACAAAGAAAATTCATTAGACGGATTTATACAAACCCAGCAGGTAAATGTTCGTTCTCTAGTGTTAAAAAGAAATTGCACCAGACACTCGTTAAAAATAAGGAAGACTTTTTTCAAGACTATTTAAAGAGAGATCAAGTCTTGGAAGAGGGAAGGGAGATTGAACTCAAGTCCAAAAACAGTAAGGGCAGCCGGGAATTTATGGCCACCAAGCAAGGTAAGGGTGAAGGAATCATGGAATGGAAACTGACTAACGGGAACTTGATTCAATATCAAGGGTGTGGGGATGGGGAATTTGATTGTCTATTCAAAGGTGGAGGGATTCTCAATAAACTGATTTAGCAGGATTCCCACTTAAACTGGGCTCAGCAGACCAAGGAGTAGGCCAAAGACAGGCCTAGTTGAGAAGAGGAGCCTGACTTAGGTTTGGGAAGGGAATCCTCGTCAGTAGCTAACAGGTGTGTGGGTTATAGAGGTTGGTGCTAACTTCCATTTAATAAAATTGTCTCCACACAGTGAAATACTACCTCACAGAGCCAATAATCTTTACCAATCATTAAAGATGTGCCTTTGGACATAGAGATTGCATTATCCCAACAAATACTTGCTGAGTGTTTACTATGGGTCCCTTGGAGATGCAACAGTAGACATGGAAGGAAAAAAAATTCCTTTCTTCGTGAAGCTTGTGATATTACAGAAAGTTGATTTTTAAATTAAATGTAGGCAGTAATAAGCGCTCTGAGGAAAATAAAGCAGGATGGGGAATTAGAGGATGTCTGTGGGGAGCTATTTTCATGGGATGACTCTTGGAAGAAGTGACATTTGAGCAGAGATTTGAAGGTTGGGAAGGAGCCAGATCTGTGGGAATCTGGGAGCAGAGTACTCCAGGTAGAAGGAGCAGCCAGTATAAAAGAAATGAGCCAGAATAATAAGCTGGGTGGGTTTAAGAAATAGCAGAAAGGCTCTTACCGGGGCACCTGGGTGGTTCAGCTGGTTAAGCGTCCAATTCCAGATTTCAGCTCGGGTCATGATCTCATAGTCATGGGATCAAGCCCCACATCAGGCTCCACACTCAGTGCGGAGTCTGCTTCAGATTCTCTCTCCCTCTCCTTTTGCACCTCCCCCCACTCACATGGGCACACACACACTCTCTCTCTCTCTCAAATAAATAAATAAATAAATCTTTAAAAGGGGGGGCACTCTTTATGTAGCATAAGGAAGTTGGGGATGAGGATTAGATTTGCAACTGGAGACGGGGTGAGAGAAGTTGGAAGGGGCCAATTACTGCAGTGCCTTGATGTAAAGAATTTACCTTCCAAGGGTAATGATGTCATGGAGCATTGTATGGACAGTAGTGAGCTATCCTGATGGATGTGTTAGAGATCCTTCTGAAATGAGCAGGGACAATAGCAGAAGCAGAAAACCTAGTTAGGAAGTTGCAGTGGTTGGATAGGTAAACAATGATGGTGGCTTGAACAGGTGGTAGAGCTAGAGATAGTGACAAAGAGTGAAATTTAGGACGTGGCTTGAAGCAGGGCTGACAGACCTTGCTTATGGAATGAATATGGAAGATGAAAGAAAGGGAAGATCATGGATGACTCCTGAGGTGGAAGGGTCAGTAACTGAGTAAATAGAGATGACTTTAAGGAGAGGAAGACTTGAAGAATGGAAATCTGAGGATAACAACAAATTCAGTTTTAGACCTGAATTGACAAATCTACTGCCAATTCTGGGGGGGGGGGGGCGGGAGGGGGAAGGACAAGCAGATCCATTCCTGAATTCAAAAGACAATTATCAAGCACCAGTCACTAAATGCTAGGCACTGTGCTACCTTCAGATCTACCTTTAAAGGGAAAATAGAAAGGATTAATATCCTCAAAATCTCAGAACCAATTAGACAAGAGCAAGAACCCGTTGGAAGACAAGAACAGACTTACTGAATGTGTGTTGCCACTGGAACGTAAAAGGAAGTGCCCAGGGGATTGCCAGCAATACCTCCTGGAGCCTGGGATGGGGGGGTCTGGGCCGGAGAGCAGCCCTGAAAAGGGACCACCATGTCAGTGATTGGTAAAGTCATTGGAATACAAGCGAGCACTAAGGAACAAGTGGCAGGAAGGAGGGGACTCTGCCTGAGGAGAGACTAAACTAAAATTGAAAGGGGAAGGATGCTAGCAAAGGAGATACTAAAGATGCAGTCTGAGTAGTGGAAGGAGAACCAAAAAAGGTGGCATTTTGGAAGCCAAAGCAAGAATTTCAAGGTCATGGTCAATAGCGTAAAGGTGCTTGAGAATTCAAGTAATATAAGGCAGGAAAGGTCCACTGCATTTGGCAATTAGGAAAAAACTCATTGCAGAGTAGTTTCAGGGAATTTGGGGGGCAGAAGTCAGACTGTTATAAGCTGAGGGGCGAGGAAAGGGTGGAGAACTACGGACAAGCTATGGTCGCTTTCTGCCAAGGACCTGGGTTTTGGAACAGGGTATGGCTAGGCAAATGCAGTGAATGGATAAGCAAAATGGAAGCCATCGTGGACTTCTCTTTTTAGAACTGCTCCAGCATTATTATGTACTGGGCACTCTTTTATATTGCTTTATCCTCTAACCAGTGGTTCTCAATCAAAATCAGTTTTGCCCTGGGGAACACGTGGCAATGTTAGGAAGTGTCGCTATGGATGAAAAAGGATGGGATAAGATAGAAAGGGCTTCAGATTCCAGAGGGGAGTTATTTTGTTTGTTGTTTTGTTTTGTTGGTATTGGAGAGATCTGAGCATGTTTGCAGCCTGAAGTGAATGAGGGAGAAAAAAGATAATTGATGTAGGTATGGGTCCTAAAAGGGATAAGAGGGAAAGTTATCTAGAACATAGGTAGGTCTAAGACAGAAGGTTGGCTGCTGCTTCTTGTGAGTTTAAAGAGAAGGATGTGAGAATATAAATACATTTTTATCAGTGTTTAGGGTTTCGTGTAAGAACTGTCAAGCGAAGGTAAAAGGTTCAGCATCTTGGGGAGTTGAAAAGAATGATGGTTTAGAATAGCTAAGGGGGAAATGAGTGAGAAAGCTAACCAGACTCCCATAAAGGGATTTTCAAGCTGGATAGTGGACCAGGCAGAGTCCAGAAGCTCTAAGTGGATAGCCCTGTCAACCTGCATTGGTCAAGTAGTTTTTTTTGTCAGGTGACCTCAGCTACTGAGGAATAACAGCAGAGGTGGTAGGTGATTAGACTGAGCCAGAAATGGGGATTTCCGGAGAAGGTTCAACAGGAAGAAAACTAAAGTCACAGCAGTTCAAATTGTTGCAGGAAGAGCAAAGGAATAAATATGGTGATAATCACGATAATATTTATCAAATGCTTGCTCTATGGCATGTCACTCTTCTAAGCACTGTGTGTGTATTAGCTCACATATAACAGCAATGGAGGTTACTATGATTTACATCCCCAGAAAACTGGGCCTTCTGCCAGATTCGTAGTTAATGGTAGGGCTGGGATTTTCACCCAGGCAGTCTGGCTCCAAAGGCCACACTCTAACCACTAAACATACTGCCTTGAAGGAATCCAGGTTGCAGAGGGGGAAGTCAATAATGGATGCACTTGATAGACTGAGAGGAAAGAGAAGACTGAAGGATCTAGGAGTATCTGGAAAGAGAAATGGGTATAGCAAGAGAAAGTTGAGGAGGGAGCCAATGGCCCGAGATTGAGGTCAAAGTGGCATATTAGAGCTTAGCATTTCAGAGGTCAAGTAAGGCTCAGGTAGTGAGCTGCTGAAGTGATATAGAGTGGAGGTGAATATTATTCAACCAGAGGTCTGGGAATTGTAAATGCAGTGTGATGGAAAGACCATGCACACAGTGGACTCTCTCAGGAGGGCAGGACTTGGAATGAGGAAGGGAGCATGAACTTGCTGCTCTTGACACGCCAAACAAAATCCTATCAAAGAATCACCACACTTTCCCCCCGCCAGGGTCGCTCTTCCCTACCATGTTCAAGTGGTCTGCTCACTTCATTCAGGTCTTTGCTCAAATATCACTTGTTCAGAGAATCATTCCCTTACCATCTATCACTCTGTCCCCTTGCCCAGATATATGGTTCTTCTTAGCCTTTCTCAGCTCCGATGTTATGTTGTGGATTTATTTATTGTCTTGTCTTCTCCAGTGGAAAAAATCTATGTTGTCAGAGACTTGGTGCCTTTTGTTCATGAATGTATCCCAGCACCCAGAAGAGGAGTTGGAATGCAGGAGACTCTCAGCCAAGGCTTGGTGAATGAATGAATGAAGTGCAGTTGTCTCTCCTGAGGGAACTAGGAACTTTAGTATGCATCAAGAACTGATCCTGTACCCACTGTTTCTCTAGGGTTCCTGGTCTCTCAGTGCTGCGTGTTTCTGCATATCTGCTCTATTTGTCTTTGCACGAGTTTTTTCTGACTTTTGATTGTACTTGATTGCGCCATCTTTGCTAAAGTGCCCAGCCAGTACCAGCCAGTTCAAGTTTCTAAATCTTAGGTTTGGTAGCTGCAGCCAAGCAGGAATCTGGTAGAAGGACTCTGTAAGGATCAGTCAGATGGTGGCGAGGGTATGGTTTTCAAAGAAGGCTGTCCAGAAGCCCCAGAATGTGCTCACTACAAGCACACAACATTAGCCGTGAAGTGACTCTTACAGTCCAATACCTTCATTTATTTATAAATGGGGGAACTGAAGTTTGGGTGGGGAAACTCAAGGTCATACAGTAAAGTGAATAGTAGATCCCAGGTCTGTTGACTTGCACCTGCCTTTTTCATGTCATGTTACACTGCCTCTTCAAAGAAGTGTCAGAGTTTCCAGCATGAAAGAGCAGGATTTCTGAACCTCTGCCCTACTGTCATTGTTTGTTGAGGGGAGGTGACTATCCTGTGTACTGTATGATGTTGAGCAGCATTTCCTTGAAACACTCCCATAGTGAATGGCCAGCACAATTTGACCTCTTCCATAAGCAGTATCTAAGTATTTACTCGTGCAATAAATGCATTTTTATTTTATGTGTCTCCTCAATATTTGTTCATTGTTTAATCCATACTTAATATATATGTATACTTTAATATTTGTTGATTAAATACTTTAATATCCTTGGTTTAGGCTCCTAAGAAATAGAAACTATGTCTATTAAACTCACTTTATTCAGTACCAAGCTTGCTTGAATAAGAGACAGGAAAAAAGGGAACTGAGGTCTTCTCCCCTGCTCTGGTTGTTCCATAATTCAATCCATTTCATATGGATAGAAATGATGTAGAACAGGGCCAGAAAAAAATATGCTCACATCCTATCATTCTCTCTTCCCTTGTTCATGGCTGATATCACTAATTGATTTCAGTATCCTCCTGCTGAGCCCAGACACAACATCAGAATCTCCAATAAAACACTCTAGCTAGTCATTACTAATTGACTGGCATCTGTTGGAAACTGCTGGAATCAGAAAAGCTCTTTTTTAGCCATTTGGGAACTTGGAACATTGGTAGGAAATCTCTGGACATGAGCTATTTCAACACTGCCCTGTCCTTCTGGATTCACTCCTAATAGTGTGGACGTGGGCCACCTATATCTAAAATTCTTCCTCAAAAATATGTTATACCCAGATATTAATTCCCAGATATTAAACATATATTAAAAATTCCCATATATTAAACATTATACCCAGATATTAAACATTGGTCTCAGAGACAAGCCACCTCTATTTTATAAACATTTTAGGTGATATAGAGAGTGTTTAAGAAGCTTGACTGTGAGTACACTCTTGCCTAAATCTATCTCTTTAAATGGGTACTACTGTACAAACCACATCATAGTAACATTTATGGAATTCTTTTTAAAGCTGAAATGATTCATAGCCTCATCACTCTAAAAAACAAAAGTTTAATTTTTTTATATTTCTTTACCAATGTCCTTTACCATAAATGTAATTTTAAAAATTTTTTTTTAAGATTTTATTTATTTATTTGAGAGAGAGAGAAGGAGAGATAGAGAGCACGAGAGGGAAGAGGGTCATAGGGAGAAGCAGACTCCCAGCTGAGCAGGGAGCCCGATGTGGGACTCGATCCCGGGACTCCAGGACCATGACCTGAGCTAAAGGCAGTGGCCCAACCAACTGAGCCACCCAGGCACCCCATAAATGTAATTTTATAAAGATATATTCAGGGGCGCCTGGGTGGCTCAGTCGTTAAGCATCTGCCTTCAGTTCAGGTCATGATCCCAGGGTCCTGGGATCGAGCCCCGCATGCATCGGGCTCCCTGCTTGGTGGGAAGCCTGCTTCTCCCTCTCCCACTCCCCCCTGCTTGTGTTCCCTCTCTCGCTGTGTCTCTCTCTGTCAAATAAATAAATAAATAAAATCTTAAAAAAAAAACTATATTCATAATATATACACAATTTACATTTTTCCTTTTTCAATACTATCTTTTAAATACCAGTCTAAAAAAACTGTAAATACTTGAAGATTCTGCTTTAACTCGGAAGTTATTTTGTTGGAAAAGATACAGCTTTGTTCTGGAAAGAAGTCCCAGTGAAAATCCTATCAAATGATGTTTGTCATCATTACTAGAGCCCCCAGTGCTCTCCTCTGAGTGGGGGGGAGTTAAGCATTTACCACCCCCTCCTTAGAATCTCTTAATTTTTCGAATCTCACAAGGATGTCCATAATGAATTATGATGTGGTGATTATTTTACTGTGCCAACAATGAATGCTTCAGGCAGAAAAAACAGGCCAATTGGAAAGAAGGAAGCCTTTGTTTACCCAAATGTGTTTTTAATTATAGTATTAACAAAGATAAAACAAAATGAGGGAAGCACAAAATAATCACATGGGAGTCTGACAAAATAAACATTCTATTTACTTATTCTAAACCTGTTGTTTCTCCAAATATCTTTTTGTCCTCTTTACTAATATTTCTATAAGAAACACCAAATTAGATATGCCTTTGCTTTAACCACCAAACAACTGTGTAGGCAAAAAAAAAATTACCAAATATAAAATAAATCATGTTGGCATTTAAAGATTAAATTGAAGCCACAGCTGATCAAAGAGATTCATTTGTTGATATTTGTTCATCATTATGAATATTTCAAATCTTATGTAGTCAAACATGATTCATTACTGTTTTCCAGGAAGTGATAATATCTCCTCCAATGTCATTAACCATGTTAATCTTGGTCAAGGTTCCCTCATTAAAAATTTATAAAAGCAAAATGTTGCTATGGTAACTAACTCTAGATCAATGATTCCTGGCCCTTGGGGTTTCAAGATCTTATTTGTATAGCATCGTGGACAAGCTGTTACATACCTACATGAATACGCATATACACACATACGAGCATGCCACATTCTCCCCTCCCCTTTCACAGAGAATTTTGGTAAAAAACGCATAACACTAAAACAAACGTACATGAAATGAGTTCCATAACGAGTGAAGCTGTTTGTGCCTCTAAAGCTTCTTATGCATTTACTTATGAACCACTTGTGTGCTTGTAATCAAATTCCTACCACACCCATGAACACTTCTGTGGAGGCTTTCGGCTTAGCTCCCATCCCGTTTCCTCTGCTAGACCAATGTGTTCATCAGAGATCATTTTTCAGTTGCAAGCAATAGACATGCACCGAGCTAATTCAGACAGAGAAGGGGCATTTACTGGAAGCACATAGGAGTTTCAAAGCCCGAGAAGACACGATATGCAGGCAGCCCCAGGAAGGCCTAGAACCAGACATGAGGGCTGTCAAGGCCAAGCGCAGGCACTCTCCAAGAACTCATGCACACTCCTCTTGTACTCCTGTTTGTTTCTCCCTTCTCTCTGCAGACTGGCTGTTGGTGCCCAGGAGCAAAATGGGGCCACTTCAAATGCCCTCTCTACCCCCAGTCTGCTTGCTAATTCCACATTCGTAAACTGTCACATTAGGGGTGGGAAGAAGGTGACAATTCGCCTTCCATTATTAGAAGGGGGAACACGGAGGACTTAGGGAGGAAACGGAGGGAAGGCCCAGATTTGAGGAATATCTTGGAAGTAAATATTTATGATACCTGCAGCCTCCAAAGCGAGGAAGTAAAGCACACCTACATGTTGTTACTTACCTCATTCCTTTTTCTGCCCCAATGTAGGAAAACTAGCCAGTCTTTTTGAAATCTTTTTATCTATCTCAAGTCCTATTGGGAAATGGGAAGAGTATAAATTCCTTTTTTTTTAAAGATTTTATTTATTTATTTTTGAGAGAGAGAGAGGCGCGCACAAGGGTGGGGGGAGGGGCAGAGGGAGATGCAGGCTCCCTGCTGAGCAAAGAGCCCAATGTGGGACTTGATCCCAAGACCCTGGGATCGTGACCTGAGCCAAAGGCAGACGCTTAACCGACTGAGCCACCCAAGCGCCCTAGGGTATAAATTCTTAATGAATAAACAAACAAATCTATATGGGTCCTTTCCAGTATATCAGAGTGTTAGCTGAGGACAACAGCGAAGCCAAAGGCATCCACTCACACAGTCTGTGATACTCATGGAAGGTTTAAGAAGAGTGGGAGAGTGCTGAGCGAAATAAGTCAGTCAGAGAGAGACAAATACATATGATCTCACTCATATGTGGAATTTAAGAAACAAAACAAATGAACAAAGGAGGAAAAACGAGAGAGAGAGAGAGAGATAAACCAAGAAACGGACTCTTCACTATAGAGAACAAACTGATGGTTACCAGAGTGGGGCGGGGGATGGGGGTTGGGGGAAATAGGGGTGGGGATTAAGGGGGGCACTTGTGATGAGCACCGCGTGTTGTATGGAAGTGCTGAATCATTAAACTGTACACCTGAAACTAATATCATGCTGTATGTTAACTAACTGGAACTTAAATAAAAACTTAAAAAAATAAAAGAAAGAAAGACAAGTGGGAGGGGCTAGGAAAAGCAGCAACCTCCCTAGCTTTCTTGGGAAGTGTGCAAAGCACTGGAAGGAAAGAAAAGGCCCAAAAGAGAAGACTGGCCTTTACTTGGCACTACAGCTGGGACTGCGAGGGGCAGCTTGGGGACGCTTTTTTACAGGCGGCCTTCTAGAAGCCCAGAGGGCCCAGAGAAATCAAATTTTTATTTTCTTTCCCAGTTTAACAGTCTCTGGCAAATTTCCTGAGTTGGAAGATGAGATTCTGGTCTTGTAAAAGGTTTACTGCCTATATTTCTCCTGGGAAAGTATAAAGGGCCTGGAAGAGCAAGTGAAGGCAGAAGAAAGGAGTACTCTAGCTCTGTTTCCATGAGGCAGTCCCAACCTTCCCCTGTGCTTTGCAGAGATGGGAAATGTGTTAAATATGTGATTAACAAATTGAACCAGGGGCCACATAGTTGTAGTTAATTCCTTGTGTGTGGGTCAGGGAGCTACTAGCATTGAGCAAAATCAAGCAGTAAAAATAGTTTAGCTCCGCCATCCCACAAAACTCCCCTTATGCTAATGTTTCCGTTCATGCGCCTCTTCCACCCCTTTCCAAAACCTTCAAGAAAGGATTACAGTTGGAGTGCCTGGGTGGCTCAGTCATTAAGCGTCTGCCTTCGGTTCAGGTCATGATCCCAGGGTCCTGGGATCGAGCCCCGCATCGGGCTCCCTGCTCCAAGAGGGGAAGCCTGCTTCTCCCTCTCCCACTCCCCCTGCTTGTGTTCCCTCTCTTGCTGTGTTTCTCTCTGTCAAGTAAATAAAAATTAAAAAAAGAAAGAAAGAAAGAAAGGATTACAGTCATTAGCAGCTTAGTGTGAAGAGATGTTATCTCTTCAGAGGGTATTTTCTTTTTAAACTTATCTCTAATTGAAGGTTTCCCAGACTGTTAAAGGAATTTTAAGAAGAGTATATTTAAGAATTTGTAGCAGTTCTTTCTTTTCTCAAATACTAGTCAAGCCCTGGTAAAATCAACTTAGTTCTCTCCACAGTTGAGATTCAACCAGTGCACGCTGGTTCTCTTTCTGTTACAACAATGTTAGTTACCTCTGTACTGGTTGGCCACTGTCTGAGCCCACCTTCACCCTGTTCCAGTGCCCCCTGCCCTCCTGCTCCTCCCTGGGACCTCCTGGAGCTCCCCAGGATCCAGAAAGTTAAAGGGCAATCCTTGGTGCAGTTGAGGCCTCCCAGGGTCCCGTGTTCCAACCCCACAGGCAGCATCCGGTCTGACTGGTCGTGGCCAATACCATTCTGGTTGAGAAATATTCTGAGGATCGCTCTTGTTTCTACCTCTTGAAGTATACTTTTCCCTCTTTATATTACAAATTAAGGCACCTCCCTGCCCCCCAAATCAACAACCATCACATCTAACTGAAATTTCTCCCAAAACCTATTCTCCAGCTACCTTCAAACAACAGTTGAAGAAAAAGTATTGCTGAATAGGTAACTCTGGGGAAACGTGGTGGAAGAGAAACAAAGAAAATAACCAGACCTGTGGTTCTTAAATTTTGGTATGCCGAAGAGTCACCTGGAGAACATGCTTAAAATGCAGATTTCTAGGCTTTATCTTCAGAAATTCTGATTCAATAGATCTGGGATGATTCAGGAATCTGTATTTGTGGGACACCTGGGTGGCTCAGGTGGTTAAACGGCTGCCTTCAGCTCAGGTCATGATCTCAGGGTCCTGGGATCGAATCCGACGTTGGGCTCTTGCTCAGTGGGGAGCCTGCTTCTCTCTCTACCTGCCACTCCCCCCTGCTTGTGCTCTCTGTCTCTCTGACGAATGAATGAATGAATGAATGGATGAATGAATGGAATCTGTATTTGTAACTTGCATTCCAGTCTGGCTCAAAAGTTGCCCAAATGACCCCTCAGTAATACTGAACTCAGGTGTTGCTGTGAATGACACACAGCTGCCTTTGGACAGGACATCTGTTCTTCACCAGCAGCATGATTTATCAGGATTTTATAGGCATTCGCCTTCCTTCAGTTCCTTCAACTTCAACTTCAGATGCTTATGATACAAGAATTCCTGATGCATTTTCATGGACTGGTGCTCCATGCTTCCTGGTCTCCTACAAACATCCTCTTTGTTTTGAAATTCCAGAGTCTGTCATCCCAAGTAGTGGGACATTTCACGTGAAGCTCCCTAAGAAGCACAGTGTGGAACTTGGAATAACCATAAGTTGTAAGTAAAAGTGACTTTTTTTTTTAATGTAGAATTTTTAAAAAGACATTAGGAAATTGCTTACAGTTGTGACAAAAGCTTCTTAAGTGTCATTGCCAAGTTTCTATGTCATGTTACAAATAGGTGGAGCCAGTCCCACCTCCAGCCCTTAACTAGCTATGTGCATGGGGCAAGTTACTTAAACTCTCTGCAATCTTAGGTTTCTTCATCTGTAAAATGGAAAGAAGGATATCTATAAAATATAGGATTATTTGAAGTATTAAAGAAAAGAACGTATTTATTATACCTAGTATAGTCCCAGGCACGTAATAAGTACTCAATGAATGTGTCTCACCCCCACCATGAATAATTAGACAAGCATAGAAATGCAAATAGGTTCTCTACATTTTAGTATACTGTGGATTAAGTTTTCGCAGTAATCTGTTTAACTAACAAAAATCTCATTTATTTCCTTTTAAGACTATACTCCTCTATCTGTCCACTATGCATCTGTAAGCCATTTTGCAAAACTAAAATAATGTCTCTTAATTCAGTAACTTTCAGAATTCCTGCATGGTCCAAGATGTCTGGGTAACCAAACCAAAAAGAAAAGCAGAATATATAAATGTGTTAAATTCCCTCCTTTCCTCGGGCTCTAGATTTATAACTGCTTTGGTAAAACAGCTTTGAAAATTTCAGCCCCCATTTATAGAATGTGAATTGACGTTTTTATGCTTTTAATATCCATAAACTAGGCTCATCCACAAATGCCCCCAAGAGAATGAAGCTAATGATTAATTCATAAAGACCGAAGAGGCAATGTTTGTGGCCAAGGAGTGGTCGCTTCAAGAAGGAGCGATGAGGTCACATGAAGTGCCTCACTTCACTCTGTTGGACTGCAGTTGTGTCAGTGGTTAAGGCAAAAATAGTTCTCAACTGGGCAGTATGAAATGGGGGCCGTCCGCTTCAACTTTGACAATATAAATGTAACCCTGAAAATGAAATTTCAGGTATACCCAATCCCTCAGACAGATCTAGTGCAGCACTAAAAATAGTGGAACTACACGACAGAATCACTGTGAAGAACAAGAAGCTGTATGCACAGGAGAGTGCTTGCACCCACGTCCTGAGCCCCAGTGTGGCCCTACTGAGAGAAGAGTGGGACTGATGTGTCTCCATGTCTCTCTCTGACAAGTGCAAAGCTGAAATGGGATTTTGGGGACTCTAGACCGATTCTGGGTACTACTGAAGTCATCTATGCCTTTAATTGGATCACTGAGCCTCTCAGTTTGTTCATTATGAGACAAAGAAAGTATGCTATTATTCTGTCAACAGCGGTGATTACTGAAGTTAAGGGAGAACTCATCAGAACTTACTATTATTCCAAAAATATCTGGGGCTCAGGGTGGCTGCTGCAACCCCCATGTAACGTTAAGGCTGCTCTCATTTATTCTGTTTATTCCATTCCATTGATTTATTCCATCAGAATTGGCTGCGAAAGCGGTCCCTCTTGGAGGAGTGTATAACCTTCCGGCTACACACAGGGGCCCTGCCTTCCACTCCATTCTTTCTTCCCTTTGCCTGCATGAAATAAATACATTCTGAGCGCCTAGCATGCCTCGAGCCTTTGCTAAGTTTTTGGGGAAAACACCCTTCCTGTCCTTAGAGATGCTTCTTTCTAGTGCGTCTGCTGAAGACCCCCACAGCTCCGAAGCCTACTGTCATGTAGTCATTTTACGTCCACATTTTAAGTGGGAAAGTGGTCTTTATGTTTTTTATACAATAGATTTATTCTTAAAAATTGATGTATGTAAGGGGAGGAGAGTAGGGAGATGGACAAAATGGGTGAAGGGGAGGGAGAGATACAGCTTCAGTTACGGAGTGAAGAAGTCACAGGAATAAAAGCGACAGCGTAGGGCGCCTGGGTGGCTCAGTTGGTTAAGCGACTGCCTTCAGCTCAGGTCATGATCCTGGAGTCCCAGGATCGAGTCCCGCATCGGGCTCCCTGCTCAGCAGGGAGTCTGCTTCTCCCTCTGACCCTCTTCCTTCTCGTGCTTTCTATCTCTCGTTCTCTCTCTCTCTCAAATAAATAAATAAAATCTTTAAAAAAAAAAGCGACAGCGTAGAGAATAGAGTCGGTGGTGTGGTGACAGTGTTCTATGGTGACAGGTGGTAGATGCACTTGTGGGGAGCACAGCATAGCATGGAGACTTGTCGGATCGCTGTGTTGTACACCTGAAACCAATGTAACACTGTGTCCACTATACTTCAATTGAAGAAAAAAATTGATATACATAAGAATATAACTATAAAGCAAAGTATCCATTTAAAAACTAAGCCTGTGATATATTCTTTTATTTTTTTATTAAAGATTTTTTTTAATTTATTTATTCATGAGAGACAGAGAGAGAAAGAGAGAGAGAGAGAGAAGCAGGCTCCCAAGGAGCAGGGAGCTCGATGCGGGACTCGATCCCAGGACCCCGGGATCATGACCTGAGCCGAAGGCAGACGCCTAACCATCTGAGCCACCCAGGCGCCTGATATATTCCTCTTTTAAAGTCAATATTTAGATGCTCAATTTGTCTTAAGTGTATTCATGTATACACAGCTACAACATATTTTATTCCTATGAAGAATCATTTAAAATTATGCTTTATGATGGTTTTATGTAGGAACTATTACATTTAATACCAACAATGGAAACTTCCCCCAGACCCCCACAAGAGTGGCCTGACTTCTAGCCAGCATAAGCTAAAGCTGTTGGTGGAAGCTAGAAGTGTTATATGCCGTTCCTGGATGGAGGAATGATACGTAAGCTTGTCAAACCTGCTTGTCAGCCCATCTAGAGCTACAGCTCCCTTTATACAACTTATCATCCCCATACCAAATGTGTGTCTCCTCATGGGAAATACTCATATATTCCCAATTGAGAAAACAGAATTCACTTTAAGAAAAAAAAAAGACCAGAATCCCTTTTTATTGTTATGAAGTAATAAACTCCTGAGGCCTAGCACGTTTCCTGGCATATACAAGGTGTTTATTTAATCCCTGGCTCTGCGGAGTGAATGTATAAGGAGTCTAGCGGAAACAATCTTCTGCTAACAATCTTCTGCTACCCACTGGGCACTCCAGAAAATGAGCCTTTGAAGGAGATGATGAATACAGATGTTTATGCAAAGGTCCTTGGGTGAACTAAAGAAGCACTAACTTGGAAAATGATTAAGAGCAAGGCCTCAGAGCCCACATACTCCACTCCTCCACTCTCTTGACCTCTCTGTACCATTTCCTTGTCTGTAAAACAGCACACTTGTTCCCTTCCTTGTAGCAATTGTGAGAAGATTAAATGAGCTAGTATATGTAAATGCCTACAACCAATTATGCACCCTAACAAGTGTTAGTTATTATGATGATTGCTATTTATTTTACATATAGAGCTTCATGAAATAGCTTAATCCAAGCTCTACCGCCACAAAATTTCACGCCAACTGCAATTATAGCACTTCGGTAGGAAACCAAACACACAGGTACTGTTAGTGAAACTGAGGCATGCAGGGGTTTACTGGTGTTTCTCACTATCTTTATACAAAGTCCTCTTGTTGTCTTCCTCACCTTGTGAGAGCCTGGGTGGTAAAAAGCAGGTTTTCATCTGGGGAAACGTTCCACCAGAGCCTTTCACACTTGGCTGAAGCCTCACTCACTCTTCAGAACTAATTGACTGAGAAATGAGTCTCTCCGATTTTGGATGTGGTGAGCAGTTTTAGACTAATTTTCTGAAGCTCCTGATGAGACATTCATAGCACATTAGCATCAGGCATGACTTTTATTGATGTTATTGCTATAATGTGGAGCAATTTATTATAGCAAATAAAGTGAAACAGCCTCCTGAAGCTCTGAGACGTCAGCCAATCAGAAACCAGAGCGCATACCCAGCCACACAGCCCACCTACCTCTCAAGTCGGAGAACGCTGGTTGCCTCTGTCATGCGCAGTTGCCGTCAGAGTCGTTTTGACATTGTTTTCTTTTGCAGTTTTACTACAAGGATTTGCATCTACTTTGTACCAGGCATGACAATAAGCAGTTTATATGTGTGTTTCAGTTAATCCTTAAAGCGACCCCGTGACAACTATGCCCATTTTATAGAAAAGAAAGCGAGGTGCCCACGGGGGCTCAGTCGTGAAGCGTCTGCCTTTGGCTCAGGTCATGATCCCCGGGTTTTGGGATCGAGCCCCGCATCGGGTTCCCCGCTCAGCGGGAGAGTCTGCTTCTCCTTCTCCCACTCCCCCTGCTTGTGTTCCTTCTCTTGCTTTGTCTCTGTCAGATAAATAAAAAAAATCTTTAAAAAAGAAAGACAGAAAAGAAAAAGAAAAGAAAGGCTCAGCTGGGTAACCTGCCCAGGACCCAGAGCTCATAAAGCCTACACGGGATTCAAACCCATTCTGTCTGACTTAACCTGGGCTTGTTGTCACATCAGCACCCATCACTGCCTCTACATGATTGGTGACCCTTCCCACATCCTTTATCAGAAAAGCAAAAGATAGCATTTTATGAGTGGAGTTAATTTGTTGGCTTTCCTTTTTAGTGTGACTGAATTGTTTTCAGGAACAAAGGCTTGCTTTTTTTTTTTTATAAAATCATAAAGCAGCCTTTATGACAAGCACAACAAATCTGTCATTTTCCCCTTAAGTCTTAAGCGTATTTAGAAAAGAATGGCTCAAGTTTTTTGCGAACTTTGCAATAAAAATTCTACTTGCTGTTCCATTTCAAATCAAATAACTTGTTTTACTTGCCAGGTATCATATATATGGTTGCAAGCAAAGTAAAACTGAGTGTGTGTGTGTGTGTGTGTGTGTGTGTGTCCAATGTAGTTTGGACACTTTATCAGGCTCTATGAGCAAAGTACCTTGACTAGCAGAGTAAGATCCATGAAAGGCTAGATATTATTGAATGTTCTTAAATACATTGTTGATTCATGTTTAATTAGCTCCAAAATCCAGAAGATTTTACCTGCCTGCTAATACAAAGTTTTTAAGCAAAAGATAGAGAATGTCATTTTCTACCTTTCCAACAACTATTTGAGAAACAAAGAATCCATGTTCACTTTAAGAATCAGTTTCTGATAGTGAGAGAGGACTAGTGATTTTAAATCTTCAGGGCCAAAAGATGATTGCTTGAACCCTGGCATTTAGTGCTGCTCTCACCCCATACCATTTTAAAACAACAGTATAGGGCACCTGGGTGTGGCTCAGTTGGTTAAGCGACTGCCTTCGGCTCAGGTCATGATCCTGGAGTCCCAGGATTGAGTCCCACATCCGGCTCCCTGCTCAGCAGGGAGTCTGCTTCTCCCTCTGACCCTCCTCCCTCTCATGCTCTCTGTCTCTCATTCTCTCTCTCTCAAATAAATAAATAAAATCTTTAAAAAAATTTAAAAAAGCAGTATAAGATTTTTCAAAAGGCACAAACCCAGAAGAAAAGGAAAATAGATAGCAGCAACCAAATCTGGAAGTAGCAAAGAAGATGGACAAATGATGAATTTAAAGAAGCAGAAGGAAATGACATATCAGATAAATGGCTAGAATCCAAACTCGATAAAGAACTTATCAAACTCAGCACCCAAAGAACAACTAATCCAATCAAGAAGACATGAACAGCCATTGTTCCAAAGAAGACATCCAAATGGCCAACAGACACATGAAAAAGTGCTCAACATCGCTTGGCATCAGGGAAATCCAGATCAAAACCTCAGTGAGATACCACCTCACACCAGTCAGAATGGCTAAAATTAACAAGTCAGGAAATGACAGATGTTGGTGAAGATGCAGAGAAAGGGGAACCCTCCTACGCTGTTGGTGGGAATGCAAGCTGGTGCAGCCACTCTGGAAAACAGTATGGAAGTTCCTCAAAAAGTTGAAAATAGAGCTACCCTACAACCCAGCAATTGCACCACTGGGTATTTACCCCAAAGATAAAAATGTAGTGATCCGAAGTACACCCCAATGTTTATAGCAGCAATGTCCACAATAACCAAACTACAGAAAGAGCCTAGATGTCCATCAACAGATGAATGGATAAAGACGATGTGGTATATATATATATATATATATATACACAATGGAATATTATGCAGCCATCAAAGAAACCGAAATCTTGTCATTTGCAATGATGTGGATGGAACTAGAGGGTATTATGCTGAGTGAAATAAGTTAATCAGAGAAAGACAAGTATCATATGATCTCACTGATAAGAGGAATTCTTAATCTCAGGAAATAAACTGAGGGTTGCTGGAGTGGTTGGGGGGTGGGAGGGATGGGGTGGCTGGGTGATGGACACTGGGGAGGGTATGTGCTATGGTGAGCGCTGTGAGTTATGTAAGACTGATGAATCACAGACCTGGACCTCTGAAACGAATAATACGTTACATGTTAAAAAAAAAAAGATAGCAGGAAGGGTAAAATGAAGGGGGGAAATCGGAGGGGGAGATGAACCATGAGAGACGATGGACTCTGAGAAACAAACTGAGGGTTCTAGAGGGGAGGGGGGTGGGGGGATGGGTTAGCCTGGCGATGGGTATTAGAGAGGGCACGTATCAAATGGAGCACTGGGTGTTATACGCAAACAATGAATCATGGAACACTACAGCAGAAACTAATGATGTAATGTATGGTGACTAACATAACATAATAAAATAAAATTAAAAAATAAAGAAGCAGAAGGGAAAGCTGACATGGAACCCAATTTGCGTCCTAAACCCCCAACAGGATCAGGAACTGGTGGAATGAGGAACTCCGGGCAGTGAGAGTGATAGGAGAGCTGAGACACAAGGAATGGTTGAAAGTCTGTGAAGAATGAATTAGTCCCTTAGATGCCTTCCCCCAGCCAGCACAGCTCTCCCCTCCCCGGCGGAAGTGAGTTTCAGTCTCTGGAAAGCATGAAATGGAGGGCCTCCGGCCTGGGAGAGCACAGCTGAGGGTAAACTGTGCTGCTCTCTGAAAACAGCTGAGTGCAAAGTGTACATACTCAGCGTCGAGACTGCTAGTCGCCTTCCCCTCCGTAAGCCCAGAGAAGCCAGGTCGCCGGGCTTACTACCCTCCAAGTGGGAGGAAGAATCAGGGCCATCTGACCCAAAGAAACAGCCTGGCCTGAACTACCCAGGGAAGACCGAGTCCGCAGACCCCTCTCAGGTGCACCAGGCTTTCTAACAGCTTTGTAGGGCTGCATCTTTCATGTGAACAGACAGCTGAGAAAAAGCAGACACCCGAGGGAAGAATCTGATACGCAAGTCTATCACCGAAAACAAAGAAGAGAAACAGAAGCAGCACATTCAGGAAGAAAAAAACTGTAAAAAGGAGCAAGGTTTTCATTAAGGTCAGGAACAACCTAAGATACTGTGTGGATGGGAGGCAGGAAACGAATACTAGTCTAAAACAACATACCAAGGGGGACAAAGAGCTCTTGGAACTTACGAACATGGCAGAAGTTAAAATAAAGGTGAGGGGAAATTCCAGAAATTAGGAAAAAAAACAAGTTTTTAGATAAGTGTACGGGCTGAGTCCAAAGGACACACTATCCAAATAATAACCCTTACAGGATGAAAGAGGACAGAGCAGTAGGAGGGCTCCAAGGATGCGAGAGAGCAGGGTTAAGAGATAAACGGAAGCATATTAAAAATTTAAGAGTTTATTTAAGGAAAAATAGATTCAAATCAGGCAGCGCCAAACTGGAAGGAGTTAGGAGTGCTCTACCCACAGGAGCCTGGGGGAAGACAGAGAAAGTACAGACACAGAGAAAGGAAATTATTGGTTGGCTGTAGCTTAAAGCCTAGTCGGCTGTTTGTGATTGGTTTTCCTTAGCATTTTTGATTTTGTAATTTTGAGGCATTGACAGGCTTAGATTTTGGGTCGCTTCTATAGACCATCACAGCTTTAGAGCCACCTCAGTCTAATGGCCTCCTTGTTTAATTAGTGTAACACAAGTCAAGAGAACATCTTTCAGGGTCTGTGGGAAGGAAGTTCCTAAGATCTATGCCGCAACCCTAGAAAGCAAACAGTGCGGACAGGTTGTAAACCTCTGCGAGAAACCCTGATATGATTTGTCATACCAAGAGAACATTTATGTAACCTGGGATCTGAGGAGTTGAATTCATGATTAATACAAGAAAACTAAACAAAGACACCAAGACAATAAACAACTACAGGGAAAATATATCCTAAGAAAAGCCAAGTGGTCACAGTATGCTACATGACTTGTCTGTGAATACTGTTTACGTAGTCATACTGAGGAAAATAACAAATACTGATCTTATAAAAAGTTCAGACAAAACTGTGTTGGAAGAATGCGGGGAGCCCACAGGACAAGAAACATGTGTGAATATGGTGCTGGTATAGCATCTTTCATAACAGAAGGTAAATAATTAGCACTGGAAAATAATTAAATAGTAACAGTTGTATGTTATTTAGCAATATAGCAACAGCATCTGGGGAAGTAAGAAATGAAGGGCTGCTCTTGGAGAAATCTGACTCTTCAAATTGTATGCATGTATAATTTTGATAAAAATAAAGGGGTAAAAAAGTAAATTTTAAAAAATAACATGGTAGGGAGTTTTCTTGTGAGGATCGAGACTGTACATCTATGAGAGGCATGAAAAAAAATCAATCATTGTGATGTTATACAAATGGGTACTTGTGATTTAGGATAAAATTTCTAGTGACATCATCTTGTTCGATTGCAAAATAGCTGTAAAAGACGGGAAAGTGACGAGTTTTGAAAAACTTGTAGATGACTCAAAAATGTAGCTCTAATAAAACAAAAACAACTAATAGAAGAATTGGAATTAAAATTATTTTATGAACTATGACTAAGGAAAAGGCAGTATTTTAAATTTAATGTATATCATACAACACGGCATTTGTGTCATTGTTCTTTGTCCTTTGTCAGCCTTTCAGTTCTATACATTTGACCAGTTTACATTGAGATTTCAAGCAGTTGTGAAACTATTTTGTCTCTTTCAGAACTCAATAACCATGTGCTACTCTTCTTTGCTAGGCTACACTCCTGACACTTGTAGGATAACCTCCCCACCATATGATGGTTTGTATGGCCTTCCCAGCTGGACTCACTTTGCAAAAGAGAGAGTTTCATGGCTAATAACTTCATGAGATTTAACCATCCCTGTCTCCCCCCGTTTTATGCAACTTCTATGGGGTTTCATGGCTGGTGCTTAGAGCAGAGCTGCCTAGCTTATAGTTAGTGTCAATAAATATGTATTAAACAAATGATTCTGTGGAGAACTTTGATCAAATTCGAAGCATTAAGTGCTAGTGTATTCTCATTCAAAGGGTCACAAATTCAGAAGCCCTCAGGGGTGAGGCAAGTCAGTGAATGAGATCCATCCAGGGAAGACAGTGGCAAATGGGAAATTGAAGGCTCCATCCAAAGGGGGGAGTTGGAAAGTGTCCAGTGTTGCTAGATAATCATAAAAGTAAACATTCACATGGTGCATTGCATGTGCACTGGTCCGATCGGATGGCTTTAATGTAAAAACTCAATCCTTGCCACAAAAACTCTGAGGTAAGCACTATTATTGCTCTTCACCCCCTTTTGCAGATTAGAAAACTCAGGTGCCTAAAGACTATGCACTCAAACGCACATGGCTGATAAGTGGCAGAGCCAGGATTCTGGACCCAAGCATTCTGGCTACCAGGTCCCAGCTCCTAATCATTCTGCCATGCTGCCTCTCCAATTTTTTTAAAAGACGCTACACATGTGCATGAAATCTACTAATTTTTAAATGCTGGCAACTATTCTAACTTTTTGAAGCACTACAAGTCAAGCAAAGCATGCTTGGTTTGTGACTTCTTCTCAGGTTGTGGAGAATTAAAACATAGGTACTGGGGTATGCAAACGATGTCTGAGCCCCCAGAGCCACATTTAACACGCCTGGTAGGCTCGGTAGCCACAGTGCCAGGACCTCGTACAGATTTGGACCCACTTCCGGGTTCAACTTCATCACTCCAGTGGGCATCTACCCTGATGAGCTTTTCAAGCCTCAGTTATGGTCTTGGTTAAAGGAGAAAGAGAAGAATCTCGTAAATGTGAGAATGGCCACCATATGTGTCCATATGCCTTAATAACTTTCAAACCTCTCTGCAAAGCCGTGTGGGTGTTTCCAAGAGGCCCCAGTGCTATTTTCCTCTGTTGCAAAGATGACAGGGATGCGTTTGATGTATTTTGTTGCCTCTACTATTGTTTCATTTCAGACCATTTCAGTGCAACGTGGATTTTATTAAAAACCAGGGGAAACATTGAATGCTCTGTGATGGTTACTACAGCTTGGCAAAATAGAGTAAAAATCATTGGCAGATGCTAAAAAAGTTGTATTTTTTGGCAATAACAAAGTTTTTGTCTTTGAGCCCTATGCCCAAAACAATTTGCAGTTGTAAAATATGACATGTATAAAAATGCTAAATATTTATATTTCTCTGGAGGAATTATATCAAATCATTGAGTGGAGGTTTAAATTATGAATTAATTGTAGTGAATAGAATGTTTTGCATACTTTGCTAGAAGCTAAGAATAATGATTGAATGAAGTCCCATTAATATTTACTATGGGCTAGTTTAGAGAGTGGGTAAGGTATTGGTATATGTATTTGCTTTTTCTTTCAATGTTGTGTTGAGATATTAAACCATCTGTTCTTATGCATAAACATTTTCCTGGGATTCAGGTGGGATTATGGGATATGATATGGCTCTATGATTATTATGGGGTGATCAGCCTGTTTATAATAAAGTGTTACTTTAGGGGCCTCTTAATGATCCTTAAAAGGAAATCACTACAGATTTCAAACTGGCAAAACATCTCCTCTC
The DNA here is from genome assembly GCF_037043125.1 of Eumetopias jubatus. Lineage (NCBI taxonomy): Eukaryota > Metazoa > Chordata > Mammalia > Carnivora > Otariidae > Eumetopias > Eumetopias jubatus. Next base: position 92,858,432 of record NW_028274814.1, on the reverse strand, counting down.
GGAGGCAAATTGTTTTTTTTTTATAAATGTCAGTATGGGTTATTTTAATTATCAAACACCTAAATTAAATGTAAACTTTCTAGATCAAGATAATATTTTTGTACTTATGTGAACTATAGCTCATTTTCAGGATCAATTCTACAGTAGACTCAAAACTAATTGCTTTTCATCCTCATCAAATGGAAATATCCCTGAGAGAAGTTATAAAGCCAAAAACTGACCACTGTGCAGGATAATAGAATAATCTGTAAACTCAATAAAAGTTATATGTGCATATTTAGAATGCGAATATGTATAAAAATATAATTAAGTCAAATATTTACTACTGTCAATAAAATAAAATATTCACATTCCGGAACACTTCAGAGCGTTCTAGGTATAAATGTGTAAGCAAAATTTTAAGATTTACAGTCTATCTAGCAAAAGATTTCCTTATGGAAAAAAAAAAAGAACTTTAAATCAGTGCATCTCGTGCACTTTCCAACCCTGTATGCTTGAGTAATATGGCACGGTCCCATAAAGAGTGGTGTCTCCTCACCAAAAAGAAGTGAAGGAAGAAGTGGGAGAAGGGAGCACATATGAATACCACTAAGGGGAGCCCCCAGTTGCTTCTGATAGTCTCCTACTGGGGTATTCACCCTCCACCATTCTCTTGGGAATCACAAGTTGAAATAGATTTAAACCTGATGCGCAGCTCTGCAATTGCTTTCTCCAATTGCAAATTTAAAATGACTTGGCTTTAGTTCTTAAGTTTATAAATACTTCAACACAAACATTTTTATATCAAGAAGACGTAATGTGCACATTTTCTAATTCGTTTGCTGAACATCTTTGCTTTGCATACAAACTGTACTTGCATCAACCATTGCTATAAAACAGGAAATGTATGGTGTGGGTGAATTATGGACATAAAGGTGTGACTATTCTAACTTCACTATTACAGCACCATCTAGCAGAAAACCAGGAGATCCCCTTGTCATATCAGATATCAAGAAAGGAAGTGTGGCACACAGGTAAGGAAAATGAATGTTCTGGTTCATTCCAGGCATTTCTTTTTCTTTAAGTAACTCTACCCCCAACATGGAGCCCGAACTCATGACCCCAAGATCAAGAGTTGCGTGCTCTACCGACTGAGCCAGCCAGGTGTAAGGCATTCCTTAATTAAAGTAGAAATGAGGGGCACCTGGGTGGCTCAGACGGTTAAGCGTCTGCCTTCGGCTCAGGTCATGATCCCAGGGCCCTGGGATGGAGCCTCACATCGGACTCCCTGCTGAACAGGGAGCCTGCTTTTCCCTCTCCCTCTCCCTGCTGCTCCCCCTGCTTGTGCTCGCTCTCTCTCTCTCTCTCTCTGTCTAATAAAAAATTAAAAAAATAAAGTGGAAATGACCCTTTCCACACCCAAGGTAGACCTTGCTAATGGATCATGGTATTCTTAGTATTTTCCAGACAGCCACTATTAAACGATCCTATTTAACATTCCTCATGCAATGACTTCGTAGCTCTCACACCTTATATAAATTTATTTCTGTACCCACTGCAGACAACAATCACCTGAAAATATCTCTTAGGGTCCTTCCTGAGTCCTGATCATCTTCCATCCTTCATTTTCCAGCTAAAAAGAGAAATTATGAGAAACACCCCACGTGGAGATTATAGCTTGTGGAAAAGCTTTGCTAGATGCCAGAATGTCCTCCCTAGCCAAGCCAGATCCTTGAGCCTTGAACAATGTTTGTCTTCTATTTGATCCATATACTGTCAAAATCAGAGAGTCTCAAACTTTTGATTTCACAGATCAAAAATATTTATTTTAAAGATTTATTCATTTATTAGAGAGAGAGAGAGCATGAGCGGGAGGGGCAGGGGGAGAGGGAGAAAGAATCTCCAGCAGACTGGAGCAGAGCCCAACGCAGAGCTGGATCTTACGACTCGGAGATCATGACCTGAGCCTAAACCAAGAGTCAGACACTTAACCGACTGCACAATCCAGGTGCCCCTAGATCAAAAATATTTTTAAATCTTTGGGAATACTGAAATAAGACTGTTAACTTTCTCTTGTCCAATTAAGGACTTCTTTAATATCCTATCTATTATGATAGTCATTTCATTAAAGTCGTATTTTAATGCTCAATAAGTAGAAAGGACGTTGTATGAGTTTAGGTATATAGCTATAGGCTCAGATCCGATGACAGGGAGACTCATGAATAGACTGGGACAAACAAGTCTGCAGTGTGTGTCTCATGTAACAGTTGGGAGGTGGGCAGGCAGTGCGGGGCTGGGGAGACAACTCTGCCATCCTCACCACTTTGCTCCAGTTATTGCAATTTTCTAGCCACAGAAGGGAAGTGGGAGTGGTGCTAAGAGAGTCTGGGGTGTGCATCTTCAGGGAATGACCCAGAAGAAGAGAGAGGAGGCTAGAAGCTGAAAGCAATTACCGGTGTCTGTCACAGACCTAATGCATAAAGGATAGTTCTTACCAAAACATAACCGTCTTACAAATATGTATGCGTATACATACATGTGCCTACAAACACATACATATTCCCACTATTTTTCTCATTTCATGATGGACCTTAAAAATTTTCAACAGACCTGCCAAGGTCCAGTGCCAGTGTTAGACTCTCAATGGCCATGGGTTTCCCGGGGCAGGTGGAAATGGCAGGGACACCAAGAGTCAGACCTCCACTAAGTCCAGCCCACCATGACTTCCCTCTCTCTCCCAACCCTTTCCTAGTACCTGGACTGCCAAGGGTGAAAGGTAGTGCAACGATGTGGAGAAGCATGAGGACACGCAGTGTCCGTAAACCCTGCACCATTACCTCCCTTCCTAGGAAACTTAGAATTCCTGAGTGAAGCTTATATAGTGGTACTAGACTAATTCAAGAAACCAGTAAAAAAAAAAAAAAAGAAAGAAAAAGTTTTTAATACTCTGAAATGTAATGTCATGGCAGCCATCCAAACTAAGATTGGAAAAAAAGGATTTGTTAATAAAATGCAATTTAAAAAGAGTTGAAGAACCTCTCTTCCTCTAAAGGCTGCCATAATGCTACATTATTCTTAATGCCTCTTAAATGACCCGGGTAAGTGCTCATTAATCATGTGTTGCTCTGCATTTACTAACAGGACTGGCACCCTGGAACTCGGGGATAAATTACTTGCAATAGATAACATCCGGCTGGACAACTGTTCAATGGAAGATGCAGTTCAGATCCTCCAGCAGTGTGAAGACCTGGTGAAGCTCAAAATCCGCAAAGATGAAGATAACTCAGGTATTGATAGCTTCCTTAGTTAAGACTGATTTCTCTAACTGTGCATCTGTCACAGAAGATACTAGATCTTGATGTTTTACATACAACAGCTGGCTAGTGACATTGCAACAGTGTTCTACATAGTTAAAAGGGTCTTTAAATTGTGTGTTGAGAGTGTAGTATGAATTTTAAATAATGGTATGATATAATTAAGATATTTTTATTATAAAACATCATTATGGTAGTATCAAAATTATTTTCAAAAATGAAAACTAAATCGTCACCCAGTACTACCCTAATACAATGGAACCAGTTATTTTTTTTTTTGAAGATTTTATTTGTTTATTTGAGAGAGAGAGAGAGAGAACAAGCAGCGGGGAGGAGCAGAGAGGGAGAGAGGGAGAAGCAGACTCCCCGCTGAGCAAGGAGCCCGATGAGGGACTCGATTCCAGGACCCTGAGATCATGACCTGAGCCGAAGGCAGACACTTAACTGATTGAGCCACCCAGGTGCCCCAGAACCAGTTGTTCTCTAGTTGATATTTATATTACATGATTATAGCCATAGTGCATGTTATAACTTCTTAAGCACATTACCACTTTTCAAACACTTAATACCTATCATTTTTTTATTTACTGCCTGTAATTTATTTATCATTTTTCTCTTCTTACTTAGATTGCTTCCAATTGTTTCACTATCATAGATAGTACAATCACGGACATCTTTATGTATGGATATCTTCACTCAACTTTTCTTCTTCTTCTGAATTATTTCCTTAGGAAACATTTTTAGAAGTAAAATTGCTGAGTAAGAATAAAAAGGAACTTCTCAGGATTCCTGACGAGTCTTGTACCATGTTGCTTTCTAAAAGGGCTGTATCCATTTGTAGGGTTTCCAGTAATGGATGAATACAGTGGGGCAGTGCTTCTCAAACTTTCTTAGGCCTCAGAATCACCTGAAGAGCTTGTTAAAACACAGTTCTGGTCATTACTCCCAGATGAAGCCTGAGATTCTGCATTTCTAACAAACTTCCTGATAATACCACTACTGTGGTCCAAGAAACACAATCTGAGCAGCCCGGCTGAAGCCAACTTCTTTGCTATGAATATCATTCTGCTGATCATAGTTATAAGTCTTTTTACTTGTTGGCCTAAGCCTTATATGTAATATACAGTTTGTGTTTTCCAGTTTTGATTTTGTTTTGTTTTGTTTTGTTTTAATACAGTGAGCATTTAAAGAATTTAAAGTAATCTGAATGTTTACTCCAGTTAGATTTTTATTTGCCCAATGTTTTCAAGTTTTTTCTCTACAGAATTAGTAGATTTTTGCCTAATGACTCCCCTTACTGAATTTTTCCAAAGCATTTGATTCTGTTTTCATAGAACCACTATACTCGTGTTTCGTAGGTTATGTAAGATCCATTAAATTACATAGTTACAAAAACTAGTAAAACTGACATAAACAGGCTTGGGAATAAACAAAATTGACTCTAAATTTTTAAGCTTACAACTCAATTGTTAGCAGGCACAGAGATGCACAGAGGTACTAGAAAGAGCTATTACTCTAGGGCATTCAATAGCATTAGTAGATATATTTTATAAAGATAGAGAACCACAATTAATCCAGTAATGGCTAAAGAGAGATTGGTTAAGAGACTTTCTGCTGTATATAATTTAATTCCAACCAATGATGAGTTATTGTCAGTGTTCTGGAATCTTCTATAATTAAGCCATCTAGATCTAGAGTTTATGGTCATGTCAGGCCATGTGTTTTTGATTCCTGTACAAAGTCAAAACAAGTTGGTAGTTGCATCCATCGGTACAGCTGGTAAAGATGATTGTATCCAAATCTATTTTATAACCAACGCTTAAAAAGTTCCACTTGTTATTTCTCAAGCAACTGATTTTCTGTACCAACATTGCATTCTTCTCCTTACAAACATGCTTCAGTTGCACTTTCTTTTAGGGATTTATTTCAAAAAAGGATAAAGCCTCAAGCATCAGTCTGGATTCTGTCCTAGTGAAGAAGCAAAGCTCTGTGGAGAAACCCATTTTTCATGATTTGCCAAACTAAGCAGATCTCAGCTACCTTCCATGCAGAGTGAAAAAGCCAAGCCAGAGATGAATATGTATAGTGCCCACAGTTGGCTATTTTCCCAGTTCCAAAGCCAGGGTGTGCAGATATGTCAGGCTGGAGGAGTTTCAGAAACAACTGAACACTTGGACAGCCAGATCTTACTTTCAATTGCTTCTTCCCTTCAGCTTATTTTTTCCTCTGTAGACCTTTCCCTCTACAATCCCTATGCCTAATACTATGGTAATTCCCTTGCTTATTAAGTTTTGGGTTTTTTTTAATTTTTAGGAGGTCCTATTTTTAAAATCCTAAATCCTTCCATTGAAAACCATGCACCTACCCAAAATAAGACTGTAAATATAGGTGTGAGATATATATTTACCCAAACCAGATTTCCTGAAATTGGTATATGAAAATAATATACTCATTCAGATATGTTTTTATAACAGACCACAATTTGAAAATTACCATCTGATCATTGATTTGGAAGAATCTGAGTGTTTCTGTATCCTCTTCCAATATGAGAATATAAGTATAATTTGAGTAACTGAATTCTCTTTTATTCAGAGCAGAGCAAGGAGGGGAGGTGGAAATAATTCAAAATGAATGTGTTCAAGGCAGACTCTGTGGTCATAAAGAGCACATGCTTTAAAATCAGACCTGAGTTTAAAGTCCAGCTCTACCACGTTTGAGCTATGTGAGTTTGGGCAAGTTACTTAACCAGTCTGAGATTCTGCTCCATTTTCAGTAATGTGCACATAGTAATACCCACCTTAGGGAGCAGTTGTAACTTATTAATAGAAATGTTTACATTTGGTATTCAATACATGGGGACTATTTTTATTACTATAACATCCTAAAATACCTTTCCCCGCCTTTGTTCTTATCCTTCATCAAGACTTAAATGAATGGGAAATAACCACTAATCATTACCACAGTCACTGATTTCGGAAGTTTGATACTGTGCTTAATCTGAAATTAAACTGGTGATTTGAATTATTACCATCCTTTGTCTCAGTATTTTAAAAGGGCAATATTCAGTATATAGTCTTCACCCCCTAAAATGTTGTTCATACTGATATCAGACTTTCTATACTCCAGGAGTCTTCCAGTTCTTTCCTTAACTATCTGCCCCTCTCCATCTTGCTTCTCTCATCAGTTACAGAAAGTTTATAAGCATACCCAATATAACTTGGTTTCCTAAGCTAGCAATACTGCAGTTGGGTTAATAGATGCTGCTTCAAAATGTGAGCACACCTTCCAGCTATACTAACTGCCTTGTTCTGCCTTGTCCCTCACCCAAGGAGATGGTAGAACTACTCTCAGAAGTTGTTAAAGTCTTTGTTTTTCATTCAGTCATGCCATCAGTATTTATTTGGTGTCTATGAAGTGTTAGGGTCAGCCAGGTCTTAGATTAAAGAAGATACAATCCCTGCCCCCAAGTCAGTCACCACCTTATATGAGATACAGAAGAAAATAAGTAATAATATGATGAATGTTCTAGGTGTAAGCACAAAATGCTAAGAGAATGTGGAGGCATCCATTTGAGCCTGGGGAGCTAAGGAAATGCTTCTAACAACCTTGGTCTTGAAAGCGTTTGGGACGTGTTAGAATTAACCAGAAGTGAAAGGGCCAAAGCAGATCAGAAAGCATGGCACATCGAAGTAGCAGATGTAGCTGAAGCAAAAATTATGTATAAGGACTCGGTAGTAGGTGCATAGAAAGATATACTGAAGTCAGATCCTTACGGTCCTAAACCATGTTAAGAAATTTGAACTTTACTCCCAAAGCCAATGGGAGCCATTAAACGATGTAAAGCAGGGGAGTGAGGCCAAAGTATTTGGTCAGTGATGACCGGTTGCAATCGGTACTGAAGAATGAGGCATTCAAAAGTCTGAATCAACTGTTTCTAGCCCAGGCTCAGGGAGCAGTAGAATGAAATGACTAAGAACACAAGGCTAGCTTCACAACCGACAAGCTGGGAAATGGGAAAATGAAATTCTCATCCATTAATGTCCAGTTAATGCCTACTTCACATGGCTGTTTTACGAATCAAAGGAGGTCATATATTTAAGCACTCAGCAATGATGTTTGGCACCTAGTAAGGCCCAATGAATCCTAAATGCTAACTGCCATTATTAGGATGCTTTTAAAATTAATTTTAGCTTTATTTTACAGTGTCCAAATCTTTTGGAACACTTGGAATTATAGAGATTTGCCCCCCCCACCCCCCAATATTCAGTGACCATTCTGCCTTCAGGAGCTTTTGTATTTTTCATCTTTCCTTACCACAGGAAGGTAAGTCAAGTAGAGCCAAATGGTTCTTGCCTGGGTCTGAGGCTCCAAAACAAGGGTTGTTACCCAATCCTTAGGTACCCAAAGATGCAAATAACCCTCTTGATATAAAATCTATTGTTTTTCCTTGGTTGCATCTAGATCCAATGTAAATGAAGAGGGGGAGATTGGATGGCTGAGAAGCAGCCCTGAGGCAAAACAGTTGAGAATCTGGGGAGTTGTAGGAAGAAGTACTTGGAGGCTTTCAAACCTGTCCCAAATAATTCCTAAGGATCTGTCTGCTTTGTATGACTGCCTTGGTGCCCATCAAATACATAGCTGCTAATGATTTCTCTCTTGATTTAGAGCACCTCGCTTCTAATATACAGCATGTTTTAGAGACTCTAAATTCAGCATTTTACCTTCATTGGCTCTAATTTGTGTAGGGAAACATTTCCAGGCTGCCGTTTGTGTCACTCAAAGCAAATTATCGTTACACATTTCCAAATAGAGTCTTATGCACATATAGCCTTAGTACCAGTTCAATCTGCCCTTCAAAGATTTGAGTTTTCATATTTTTTTTCAGTTCATCATTGCTAAGCCAGCTAAATAATTTACCCCAGCTTCCCCCCACACCCCCCCCCCAATCTAGGTTGAAGTAGCAGAAAGGTCCCATTGCAAGCAAGCAAGAATGATCCTAGCTGGGCTAGGAGCAGTAGTAGGGATGGTTTTGGCAAAAAGCTGGCTACAAAAAAGAACCCACGATAGATTAAAAAAAAAAAAAAAGGTTATCTTCCCTTTGTTTTTTCATGCTTGATCTCAAAGTAATGGCTTTCAATCTCTAGTCAGAATCACCCAGAAGGTTGTTAAAACACAGGTGACTGGGCCCCTCCCCCAGAGTTTGGGATTCCTACAGGTCTGAGGTGAAGCTGAGAATGTGTATTTCCAACAGGTACTTAGATAATGCCAAAGTTCCTGGCCCTAAGACTATAGTTTGAGAAGCACTGTCACAAAGCAGCCTAACTTGGAGACTAATAAATGATTGCTAACATAAAGAAATTCAAATTCTAAAAAAAAAAAGAAAAGAAAAATTCAAATTCTACTCTTAGACACTCTGCAACTCCTTGCAACTCTGTTGGTAGACTGTTGTGACACGGCCAGATAAAGTGACCACACAACAGTAGGAAGCTGTAAGGGTGTTCTTCTAAATAGTTCATTTTCTCAGGCCTGTCCTCCAAGAAATGTAGCCATACTGTGTAAAATGAATTCCATCACTTTTAGTTGAAGTGAACTTTGATTGACCTGCACATGTATGCATTCCAGAGGCTTTCTCCCAAATCCAAGCCTCCTATTTGGTCCACACAAGCAGCTGCCATTATGGATTCAAGCCAGATAGTGTTCATTTTGTTAAACAGGCAGCACTCAAGAAGCCCGAAAATAACATTGTAGATAAGTAATGCTGCAATTTTGCGTCTGTTCTGTGGTCTCATTAATTTTCTTAACTAGAGCTGAGCAGAGCAAACAAGCAGCCTGGCCCCTTTTCATGTCTTTCACTAATAGTTGTAAACCTTCTGTTGTGATATAAAAACTTCTTATAATATCATTAACATCTGTTTGGGCTCACTTCGAAACTTAGCGGTGATCCTACATTTTTCCTTCTCAGAAAGTTTTTGTTCTGGTTTAACACTCCAGTTGCACCTTTCTAAGCTGGAGCAGCCTCAAGGGGAGAGGGGCTTGGAGTGCTTCCTCCTCCAAAATGGTCTGAGCATACATGGCAGTTATCACCCGCCTATGCTTTAGGGCCTTCCCACTGCCAGTTGGGCTAATGCCTGAGAAGGCAGATGGAGTTGGAAGTGCAGCCTGAAGCTGACTCAAACAGTCTTGGCACTGTGGAGGGAGGGTGCTCTAGCTTTGCTGGTTCCCACGGTGGCAGCCCAGGTCTTGGTGTCACTCTTTGAGTGAGCCATATTGGGTGTGCATCACCTTGCAGAAGGAAACTAGACCTCAGAGGAGCAAGGAGGCTGACCCACAAAGCTCTCTTAGAGACCTCTTCCCTTGGAACTGTGACTCAGGCTGAGAACATCCATTCATCCTCTTGCTTATTTGTCCGGGCATTGACCAAAGTCTCTTTGGTGCCAGACATTGTTCTGGAGACATGAAGATAAAAATGTCTGTTTTCAAGGTGATCCTGTTCTAATGGAGGAGACAAGTGGAGAAATCATTCAAACATAGAGGGAAAAGTATATACTAGAATAGGCATTCTTGATGGGGACAAAGATTGGTTCTCAGGGAGCAAGAATGCTAGACATTACGTGACAATGTGGCCCTTCGGAGCTCAACCCTACCTGACTGGATCTGTTCCTTCATATTTAATTTCTCTTGTTGGGGAGAATTTAAATTTCATTTCATTTTTCTCCTTGGCGAGGGGAACAAGAATTAAAAGAAGTTGAGAACACTGGAAGAATACACAGGAAAAAGGTATTTGTGCATAAGGAGTAATGCATGTAAGGTTAACCATGTTGGAAAAGTGCTTTTTTAATGAACTGCAATGGTTCAGTGAGGAGAGAAGGTCGGAGACTGGACTATGGGAGAGAGGGTGGTGTGGCCCCTCTGGAGACACAGAGGCTCCACTCAGCTCATGCAAAGAGGTGGTATTTTATTCTTAAAGAATTGGGAACTACTGAAAAACTTCAAGTAAGAGAGTAACATATACAGATTTATGCTTTAAAAACATTCTAGGAAGAAAAGAGAAAGAATTGTATATTGTCAGCACTGGTGAAAATAGATGTGGGGGAGGGGCAAAGGCTGGAGCCCACCCAGGAAAACAATTGAAGAAGAAACTGTTGCTATGAAAAACAGGGCAAAGCTGAGGTGGGGGCCTCCTCTAGAGCAAGTGGCAGTGGGAAGCTCTGGGAACTTTGCCTGGTGGGCAGATGGGCCAGTAGGGTCTGGATGAGACCGTGTATATGCAGCCACCATCATCATCTATGAAAGTAAGGAAGCCAAGCTAATTAAATAATCTGTTTACCCAAGGTATCCACCAGGGTTCTCTAAGGGAATTAATGTCTTTTCTTTTCTTGTTTTTAAAGTTTATTTATTTATTTGTTTAAGTAATCTCTACACCCACGGTAGGGCTTGAACTCAGGACCCCAAGATCAAGAGTCGCATGCTCCCCCAGCCGAACCAGCCAGGCGCCCCAATATTTTCTCTTTAAAAAAATTGCATTAGGAAAACTTCAAATATATTTTTAAAATAGAGAAAAATGATGTAATGAACCATCATACATCACCTAGCATCAACAATTTTTTTTTAAGATTTCATTTATTTATTTGACAGAGACACAGCGAGAGAGGGAACACCAGCAAGGGGAGTGGGAGAGGGAGAAGCAGGCTTCCCGCTGAGCAGGGAGCCCGATGTGGGGCTCAATCCCAGGACCCTGGGATCATGACCTGAGTCTAAGGCAGACGCTTAACGACTGAGCCACCCAGGCGCCCCGGCATCAACAATTATTAACTTAGGATCGATCTTGCTTCAGCTCTGTTCCTAACCTAATTGTCTCCCCCGACCCACACACTGAATTATATTGAAGAAATTCTAGACATATCATTCCATCTTGTAAATGTTATTAATGTAGCCCTAAATGATACTCTTTTAAAGGATTTCCAAAATACGTAGCTCCATATCATCACAGTTCAAAATGTTATCAATAATTCTTAATATCATCCAATATCAGTCAATGTGCCATTTCCCTGATTTTCATACACATATATAGTTGGGTAGGCAGATGGATAGAGATGATAATAGGTAGATATATAGATAGATAGATGATAGATTTTATAAAGCTGATTTTAATTTGGGTCCAAAAAGATCTACTCCATTGCTTTGGGTTGTAATGTCTCTTAAATTTTCCCTTTCTAGTTTTTGTTTCTGAGAATTTGTTTGTTGAAGAAATCAGAAATCAGCTTCTATTTCTGTCATAATTTAAATACAGCATCATTTCTTCCTGTTTCCGTAACAACGCTGTAATAGGAACGTGTCCATCCTCACTCAAGTACTGCCATTTTTAAATTTTTATTTATTTGCATCCCCATCACTACTTAAACTCACTGAGTGCCTTAAGAATTGCCTTCTTGTTATTGTGAGGCCTCAGCTGCCTGACTTAAAATGTCCCCACCTAAAGTGACCTTAAACCCATTCACTCCTTGTCTGGTGTTAATTTGTCATCTTTGTGATGCAAGTTGCAAAACGGTCAAAAAATAACCCCGGGCATTCACTCTGGGTTGCCTAAAGAATGAGCACACGAGAACCAGTTTCTCCACCTTCTCCCAGTAGACCAGTGTTTATGACTGATGTTTCAACTGAAACTTCCCACAGGCTCCTGGGTTCTGGGCAGTTGGGTTCCAGGTACTGGACAGCTGTTATTTCCCACAACTCCCATAAAGAGCTGATGGCCAAACCCAGAATTCTTGGTGTCCATTGACAAGGTAGTGTTCCTGCTTGCCCTATAAGGGAGAACAGTGAAGGGCCAAGGTTTTCCACTGGCATAAACAGCCACCCTGAACGGCCAGCAGAGTGCCCAGTGGCAACTAATATTTATGCCAAGGTCTACTAATCAAATGACTCGCCTAGAATTTTATCCAGACTATAGTAGGTGGTACAGGTGCATGTAATCTGTCCAATAGTACCCTATCCATTTATATCAAAGCCAGCTCTGAAGGATGATGATATGGGGTAGAAAAATTTGGACTTTTGACCTCCATACTGCACTGTATCCTCATATCCCTGAGCCTCTCACAGCAGCTCCTTAGTAGATTATCATCACCTTGTTGGCCACCACTTAATTAGAAACCTGTAACATAATAAAATAAAATTAAATTAAATTAAATTAAATTAAATTAAATTAAAAAAAGAAAAAAGAAACCTGTAAGAAGTTTGTGAACCATCAAACAGAGGTATCGAAGCTCAATGTGGAGGGTTCTCAGCTGTCAATATAAATTTGAGTGTAGGGGCGCTGGGGTGGCATCCTCGGTTGGGTATCTGATTCTGGGTTTCAGCTAGCATCATGGTCTCGGGGTTGTGAGATGGGACCCGTGTTGGGGGTGGGGCGTGTTCCTTCCCCATTCTCATGCGCGCTCTCTCTCACTCTCAAATAAATAAATAAAATCTTAAAAAAATATATGTATATATATATTTGAGTGTAATACTGAATATTTTTATATCATAAGAGGTTGATTTAAGCATTACAGTGTATGGTAGACGGTCTTTAATTCTCTATATGTGGAGCTTATTAGGAGTAGAGCATTGAGGAAGGAGAAGTGGCAGGTACATTCCAGAAGTCCCAATCTGTGGCAGAAGTGAAGTAAATGCTGGTAGGAGAGGACACATCACTTCCTATATTACTCTATAGACCTCTCATTTTATGTCCATTGTAATTGTTCACCATACACACAGATAATTGAATTGTTAATTCAAGCTTTTCTTTTCCTCCTTATTTCAGGGTTTCATGTCATAAATGAACAGCTGCTCGTTGCAGAAATGTGACTGTGTTAACATTTAGCTATGATATAGTCTGACTGTAAAAGCTGACTGTTTTGTTAAAATAGCTACTGGACCATTTCATTGTATCCTTAGGTGCAGAAATGAAACAGCTCCCTAACCATTCACAGCTCCTGGGCTTAAGGAATAAAACAAGAAATGCTCAAGAAATGTCATAAGCAAATACAACACTCTGAAGTCTGAGACTGCATATTTGTAATCCTGACACAGTCGAAAAACCCAACCATGCCGAAGGTGTCCCGTGCGGGCCAGTGCTTTAGTCAGACCGCGTTAACAGACGATTCCCTTCATACCAATGTTAAATAGTGAAAATTAGTTCATGACAGTGTGGCAGCCTGGTATATTCTCCTGAAACATAATTCACATGACTCTTCCTCTAAAGAACAGAGGAGAGAGAACCATTCAAACCTTTTCTTCAATATCTGGAAATTCATTCATAGGATTGACGTTTTAAGATACAATCAGTGGAATAATGTGCAAGGGATTGTAGATTTCCAAGCCAACTTCTCTCAGCCCCACTTAACCACATATATGTTAAAGTTTGCTCCAACCCTGAGTAAAATCTTCTCTGTATTGTAAGTTAGCTAGCTTGTGAAGGCCTGGAAATAGGAATGGTCTGGCCCAGTCTCTGTCACTGCATGACTCTCTCCTCCCACAGCTATTTAGGGCACACTTAGGAAGTGCTGGGCAAGCCCTGTGCGAGGGCATGGACGCAGGCTAAAGGGCTTGTGGCGCCAGCTGGATGGATCACTCACTGATTTAAAACATAGGTCATTAGGCAGTGAGGCCCTCGCCTAACACTAAGGACGACCACATCCCTGTATTAGAATGTAATATCTTACCCAGAGAATCTACTTCCCCAAATAATTATTTCCTGAGACACAATGCTTTAATGATGATGTCTTGAGTTTCTTATTTTATGTATGAATATATGTGTCTTATTACTTTGCTTTTTTCCAAAGAAACCAATTATGACTCCTTGGCATTTATTGCAGATGAGCAAGAAAGTTCTGGAGCAATTATTTACACTGTGGAGCTTAAGCGCTATGGGGGGCCCCTTGGCATCACAATTTCAGGAACTGAAGAGCCGTTTGATCCTATAATCATTTCAAGCCTCACTAAAGGAGGATTAGCCGAAAGGTAAAATTTCAAGAAACTACTACAATTACCTGTGTCTGAGATGGGTTTCCTTCCTCACAGCTGCGTAGAAATATCCTCCCCTCTCCTGCTTGGTTACCTGTTAACTTTTTCACATCTACACAAAGGATCGATCCTAGAGCTTGAGAACTCTCAGGCAGAGGTCGGACTTGACTCTGAGAGGCATCTTACAGGCGGTAAAAGATGTCATGGGCTTAGTGTTGATGTTACTCTCTGGAAATGTATACACTTGACCACAGTGGACTGGAGGTGGATTTATATCGTGCCCATTTTGAGAGGAGGAGACTGAAGTTCAGGGAGGTTAAAAGGCTTGTCCAGTCCAATTCAGCAAACATTTACTGAGCCTGCATTTCCTGACAGGTACTGGGCTTGGCCACTGTGTTTTCCAAAGAGGATGATACAGGTTTTGTCTACAAAGATTTGGGGAAATACAGTGCAGTGACCCATCTTCATAATGTCTTATAATTTAGAACGTCCATTTGTTCTTTTGGTGAAGACGCACCCCCACCCCTTGCCCCCGTTAAAGTGCATTTCTCTCTGAGACATGTTGTGGTGCATATTCCAAACCTTTCCTCCAGTAATCTAGCTCAGGAATGCACGCACCTCATTCATGCTGACACAGATAGTGGTTTGCAAAATAGAGATGTAGCACTGCAGAATCTTGGAGCTGCAAGGTACCTTGGAAGTCAGCTCATCCAAGATCTTCATCTGGCAGATGAGGGCACTGAGGCAGTCCAGAAAGGGTTACCCTGTTGGGATGTCATATTGTGATATTAACAGAGACACCTATGATGTGGTATTCTTTAGATACTCTCCTTTCCTAGCTTCCTCTGTTAGAGAGACAGTCCTAGGTATCTCTGTTAGGGAGACAGCAAGAAAAGTTTAATGTAATTGGTCAAGTGTTCTATGGCTTACAACATAGATATTTCCTAAACTGGAGATACTTTATGAAAGAATGAAGTGATCTTTCGTTTCTAAAGAAAAAACATTCTTTGAGAGTAGATACACGGGTGGACTCGTTAAGCAGTCTCTCATAACCTGTGTGACCCCATGTCACCTCTGTTACCCCAGTTGCTGCTGCCTGCTACCCCAGAAGCAAGCTGTGGTCAGCGCACTCAGCCGCAGGCAGCCTGTGAGCTGGGCTCATCCGCTCACTCACTGTCCTTAAACTGAGCCAGTACAACAGAAGGCTGGTGCTTGGGACTCCCAATCTACAGCCTGTAACCCAGTGGGAGAGATCTGAGTTTTTAGATCATCCCTGAGTTTGAATGCTTATGAATCTACTACTGCCCCACCAAGTGCTTCCAAAGATGGATATGGTGAACATCAAAATTATAAATTCCAATCTGCCAGCTCAGAATTGGGTGAGGATGGAAAGAGAAGAGACAAGGTCAAAGGTTCATTAGTTCATTGATCAATAAATTTCAAGCAGCGGGCTGAGCCCTTTACATAGTCTTCCTATTTAATGCTCAGGGTTCCCCTGAGAAATGATTATCCCCATCGTAGAGAGGTTAAAACAAGATATCCAGGTCACACAACCGAGAGTGGCAGAGTTGGATTAAAATGTAGCATGAATTGATTCTTGAATTCAGCCTTTTCAATCCTTAGAATTACCAACAGAGGGGCCCTGACACACCAGGGTCTGATGGAGGTCCCCATCTCTCTGAGCCTCACTTCTGGTGAGCTGGGGTGATGGTTGTGTTCAACCTTTTAGGTCTGTAAAAAGAAGGAATGCCCCATACTGAATATCACTGCTCTTATTGTCCAACATTGTTTATTTCTTTGGGATTTTTAAGAGGGTTACCAAATGACTCAACTTTCTTAGAATTTAAAAAGCATGCAGGTCCATTTTACATCCTAATTAAAACAGTTTTTCTAATTTTATTTGAAACTAAAAAGTTATTCACAACAGATGCAGTTATCTTGTAACATTGCCCAGGAGAGAGCGAGAAGTGGCTTCTAGAGACCCTTGCCAAGCCTTTATTACTATGAATATATAAAGCATGGCAGGGAATTTATATTCAGTGGCACACAGGGGTTTTTCTACCTTTCCTATTACTATTTGGTGTTTCAGAACTGGCGCGATCCACATAGGAGACCGAATCCTGGCTATCAATAGCAGCAGCTTGAAAGGAAAGCCTCTGAGTGAAGCCATCCATTTGTTACAGATGGCAGGAGAGACTGTCACCTTGAAAATTAAGAAACAGACAGATGGTGAGTGGGTCGAGAGCCACAATTATGGATTTTAAGTGTATTTCTGTCCCTCTCTGTGTCTTTCTAGGGAAATGACTCTCTCCAGAGGGAGTACTGGAATGTCTTCTTATTGAAATTTACTCTCAGACTTAAACTCCTTCCTCTGTCTTTAAAGCCCAGTCAGCATCAAGTCCCAAGAAATTCCCCATTGCTAGCCACCTGAGTGACCTGGGGGATGTGGAGGAGGACCCCTCCCCAGCACAGAAGCCGGGCAAGCTCACCGACACATACCCGTCCACTGTGCCCAGCGTGGACAGTGCAGTGGACTCATGGGACAGCTCCGGAATAGACACCAGCTATGGGAACCAAGGTATGTCCAAACCAAGAGGGCTTACTGTTGAAGCCTGTGTTCCTCAAAGATCTATCTTCTGCTCTTTGGGGAAAAAAAAAAAAATCTTTATTTATTTTACCCGTGTCTGCTTCAGGGCAACCAGATGGAACACACTGAATATGGTGGCCTTGCATTTTCTCCTCCTTAATACTGATGAGTCATGAACATTCATCAAATGCTAGCAAGGCCCCATTAGGTCCACTGATGTCTGAGTGTTCAATTCAGAGCTTGTCCTTCATGCTTAGATTAATATGAGGCAAGCCATACAATAAAGTGGTTCACTGAAGACAGGCCCCATTCTTACTTTTTTAAGCAGGCTTTCCACAAAGTTGGATTGGGGAGTGCTGAAGGTGTGCTTTAAGAGATGAGCCGATGATTTGTGACCCCACTTATTCCTGCCTCCTCCTGACTTTTAACAGAGACTTACACAGGTTTCCTGAATACCCACTGTGAGAGAGTTGTGACCACAATATATAAAATTATATAGTAGATTTTTCTTCACAGGCATCAGCTTCATGTGAAGAAGTATAACTTGCATTAGAAGTTAAACCTCACTCATAGAACGTAAACACACAAAAAGTGTTAAGACTGAATACAGACTCATAAACTAAAAGCTTCTTTTAAACATCTCTTTCCTTCCAATGATACGTAGCATGAAAAAAGAAGTGTGTCAGAAATTCTTTGTATTTCTCCTATATGGGATTGAGATATGATTGCCCCCATCTGGATCTCTGGTGAAAATATCCCTCAAGGAAAGGACGTTCCAGATTGCCCCTGCAGTGCCTAGAGAATATGTAAGTTCCAGGTCGAGCCGCAGCTACTTGCCTACTTGAAGGTGGACAGACTGGGCAGGAGTGTTTTGTTGGTTTTTTTTTAAAGATTTTATTTATTTATTTGACAGAGACACAGCGAGAGAGGGAACACAAGCAGGGGGAGAGGGAGAAGCAGGCTTCCCGCTGAGCAGGGAGCCCGATGTGGGGCTCGATCCCTGGACCCCGGGATCATGACCTGAGCCAAAGGCAAACGCTTAACAACTGAGCCATCCAGGTGCCCCAGGGCAGGAGTGTTGACTGGGGCATCCTGGCCATCTTCACATGTGCTGAAAGCTGTAGGTGGGCCACTAGCTGCACGGAGGAATTTATTTGGAAGCAAGATATAACGGATACACCTTAAAGATGACAGCGTAAAGCCTTACAAATGCTCATAATCCCTTAGACCTTGCAATTCCATTTCTAGGACTTTATCCTAAGGAAATAATTATATCAGAGACAGACAAAGATGTTGTTTTAGGTATTGTTTACAATGTCTAAATATTAGTGAAAAGTATCAAGTGATAGGGAATTAAATAAATTTAGGGAATCTATACACACACGCACGCACGCACGCACGCACACGTGGAGTTTACCTTCTCTTTTTTTGCCTGGTATAAATTCCAGCCTCCACATGGTTCTGCTCGTTTTCTTCTCTCAGCTCGCCTTTGCCTAGGTCACTCTGTCAAGTCCCATGAAGAGCGGGGGGCAAGGAAAAGGAATATTTCAAAATCATCAAGTGGTTACTTGTTAGAGATGATACTGTTCAGTGGAGAAAATATTTTGAAGACCCAAAATAGAATTGGTGATTTTATTTACCTGGCAATTAATTTTTCTAAGTCATAATACCTTGCGACAAATTAGCTATGCCACCAGATAACTTATGTATTAATTTCTCATTGATCAAATTCTTGATTTCTCATTGCCCATGAGTTGATGAGCCACCAGAGGTCTCTGATAAAGGACAGAAGTCAGATTCTACCAGAGTAGACTCTGAGGTTTGTTTATTAATGTGCTTGCTTATTTATTGTTTCTTAATGTGGAGACTCTCTTGTTACACAGATTTTTTTGTAAGGATGTTACTGATTTTAATGAGTTCTGCCCATAAGGTAATCTGTAAGAACTTAGCTACTCTCAGGGCTGCCTGTCTGGCTCAGTCAGGGGAGCAAGCTACACTTGATCTTGGGGTCATGAGTTCGAGCCCCATGTTGAGTGTAGAGAATACTTAAAATGAATAAATACATTTAAAAACTAAAAAAATAATTTGAAAAAAAGAACTTAGCTACTCTGTCCTTTTACACCATAGGATGAGGACCCTGATTAGCATACTAAACATAGAGCCTTTCCCACATGAAAAAAAATGAAGAACCATTTATTATTCGTGAAGGTTTTGAAAATTTGAATTCCTAGACAGAGACTAGTAGTGATAATAATATTAAATTGGGCATCAATAAGTTAGAAATCTTCATGAGGTTAAAGAGAGAGAAGATAGCAATTGTGAGTGAATCACGTCCTCCAAGACGAGAACGCAGTAACAATACCTCATATTTGTAAAAAACAGTGCTTCCCAAGCACTCACCTCAGGTCTCATAAGGAACATGGACGAGGAAAGGCTGGTTGATCACAGGATCTCAGTGTTAGCAGAGCATTTCAAAGTCAGCTCGTGTGCGGACCCGAGCGCCCGTGGTGACCAGGTGCTCCCTGAGGGCTGAGGCAGATCTCCCCAACCCGCGCCCGGAGCCCAAAGTTCTCACTTGTATTGAGTGGAGATCTGTCTGCCTGTAGCTCCTGCCTGTTAGTCTACATTCTACCCTCAAGGTCATTTAGAACTAGACAAAAGCCTCTTCCTCTTGACAGCCCTTCAGATAACTCAAAGACGGCTCTCATGCCTCTCTGAAGTCTTTCCTTCTCCAAGCAAAATTGCCCCAGGTCCTTAAAGGTTCCTTACATAAAACTTACTTTTGAGTATCTTTATCATCCTGAGGGCCTCTCTTCTGAGTATGTTCAAGTTTAACTCTCTGCTTATTCAAGTGTAGCATCAGAAAGGAAGGTTATACAACAGTCTGACAGCCCAGAGCAACTCAAGCCTGTCACCTTTATCGCTGAAAATTTTAGAACCTATGAAAGCAGCCTATCAACTTCGACATAGAATTGTGGTGGTTGAATCCTGTGTGTCACTCATTTTGTGCTTATTGCTTACCAAGATCTCAAAGTCTAGCTTTTTGTTTTTTCTTTTACTTGTGTCATTAGGTTAAACCAAGTCTTTCCAGATTGTGTGAGTGAAGTTGACTCTTTAAAAGCAAGGCACAGAACCACACTTTTTCCCCTGTTAAATACTATGTTGTGAGATGTAGGTGATCTCTTCAACCTGTGCCTCCAGCCTCTCAGCAGACTGTCTACCATATACCAGGAAGACCTTGCACATTCTTATTGGACCCTACAGTCCACGATAGCTGTCCCATTCCCAGTAAGATATCACACCTCCGTGATGCGCATCTTCCTCCTTGGGCCCAGTGTCTCTGCAGCCACATTCCTTATTCTCTGCTGCTTCTCCAAAATGTCAAATTTTCCCCATTCTTTCATTCAACAAATATGTAATGGCTGGCACAATATTAGGCCAAGATGCAATGGATATACAATGATCGGCAAAAGAGTTGTGGTCTCTATTCTCATGGGAGAGGTAACCCAGCTGAAGGACCACACAATTAACAAGTCCTACAGTACAAAGTATTAATCAGGCTCCCTGCTCGGCGGGAAGCCTGCTTCTCCCTCTCCCACTCCCCCTGTGTTCCATCTCTCACTGTGTCTCTCTCTGTCAAGTAAATAAATAAAAAAAAATCTTAAAAAAAAAAAGTCTCACAGTGGGATGACTCTCAATTCTACTGTGCAGCTCTAGGATGAAAAACTTTTCTAGTCTGCCTCTGGGTCAGCTTCTTCCACTTCTCATTCTCCTGACCCTTATATTCATGCCCTTCTGCCTTATCAAAATCTTATGCTTTGGCCCCCTTCTGTCTTCTTTATTCCTCTTTCTATTATTCTTTTAAGATTTTATTTATTTACTCATGGGGGACAGAGAGAGTGAGAGAAGCAGAGGCAGAGGGAGAAGTAGGCTCCCTGTGGAGCAAGGAGCCCAAGGCAGGACTCAATCCCAGGACCCCAAGATCACAACCTGAGCTGAAGGCAGACGCTTAACCGACTGAGCCACCCAGGCGCCCCTTTATTCCTCTTTCTAACTCAGAAAACCCTTTCCCTGGATTTAGCAAAGGTCAATCAATACAAGGGGAGAATGATAACTTGCTGGTACTTAGAGTCTGACATTCTCATGGATGGTGTGGCGCTTTTGGTCTGTAATTCCTGACTCTCAACTCAGGTAGCTATGTTTTCTGTCTTATCCCACATTAATCTTTAGATCGTTCTCTCTTTTGAGTTCATTTTTTTCAGCTTTATTGAGGTATAATTGACAAATAAAATTGTGTATATTTAACAGGACAATGTGATGATTTTGATATGCGCACATATTGTGAAATGATTACCACTATCAAGTTGATGAGCACACCCATCAACTTACACAGTTACCACTTGTGTGTGTGTGGTGAGAATGCTTAAGATCTACTTTATTAGCACTTTTCAAGTATACAGTACAATATTATTTTTTAACTATAGTCACCATGCTCTACTTTAGATTCCCAGAACTCATTCATCTTATAAATGAAACTTTATGCCGTTAGACCAACATCTCTCCATTTCTCCCATTCCCCAACCCCTGGCAAACATTCTATTTTCTGTTTCTAAGAGTTGAGTTTGACTTTTTCTTTTTTAATTTAGGTTTTACATACAAGTGAGTTAATATAGTATTTGTTTTTTCTGCCTCTCACTTATTTCACTTAGCATAATATTGTCCAGGTTCATCCATGTCATTGCAAATAGGATTTCCTTCATGTTTATGGCTGTTGTGTATCTATACTACATTTCTTTATTCATTCATATGTCAATGGACACTTAGGTTGTTTCCATATCTTGACGATTGTGAGTAATGCCACAGTTTTATCTCTTCAAGATACCTACTATATTTCCTTTGGATATATGTGCAGAAGTGGGATTGCTGGATCCATTTTGAGGTCATTTTTATCATTTGTATTTTCTCAGAGAAAAAATCTGTTTTGGGGCGCCTGGGTGGCTCAGTTGTCGAAGCATCTGCCTTCGGCTCAGGTCATGGTCCCAGGGTCCTGGGATCGAGTCCCACATCGGGCTCCCTGCTCAGCGGGAAGCCTGCTTCTCCCTCTCCCACTCCCCCTGCTGGTGTTCCCTCTCTTGCTGTGTCTCTCTCTGTCAAATAAATAAATAAAATCTTAAAAATAAAAATCTGTTTCATACAGGTTTTCAAATGTATTTGCACACAGTTAAGAAATTTGTTTGATTCTTTTTATTTTCCCGGTTTTCTAGAATTATATCCCCAATATTGTTCCATATTTGGTACATTTGTGTTTTTATTCTTTTTTCCCATGAGTATACTGGTAATGGTTTATTTTTATTTGGCATTTTTCCAAAGAACTGACCCTTGCATTATTTATCAGTTCTATTCTTGTTTTCTAAAATAAATTTTTGCTTTTAATCTGATTAAGTTTACTCCATTCTTAGATTTTCTGTTTATAACTAGAATTCGCTGCATAATTCATCTATTTCCATGCTTCCTTGTAGTTTTCATAAAGATTTTGATGGCTGAGAAGAGACCAACATTATGCAGGTGTTGAATCAGGTGTACAAATTTTATTTGTACACCTGAAACTAATATTACACTAGAATTTAAATAAAAAATTAGGGGGAGAAAAGGGACACCAACATGTACAGTCAAAAAGCCCAACTTCCCTTTAATGTAGTTAGGGAACACAACATAGTACATAAAGAGAGTAACACAGAGCAGAACACTGAGCAGTATTCTCGACATTGGCGGGGGGGGGGCTTTTATTTTTCTCATTAATATCTCTTCTGCTCTCTACAAGCTCATGTTTTATCTCCTTCTGTCATGTTGGCTTGCCCAGTTTTCTGTGAGCTCTTATATCTTTGCTTTGATCTCTTGCTTTATAGAGATGATAGTTTCGGTGTGTATTTTTAACATTTTGTGAAGATCTAGTTGGTCATATTTATCATTTGCTGCATGGCAGTCTTTTACTCATGAGTATCCTTCATCAGCTATTGCTTTGTTTTTCTGTTCCTTCTCTCCTTTTTTTTTTTTTAATATTAACTTGGTATACATCTTATGCCAGTTCCTTTTGAATTATTGCTCATCTTTGCATGAGATGACTTCTTTCTAAATCGGAAGTTTGAAAGAAGGTCTGAGACAGAAGAGCCCAAGCTGTGCTCCAGGCTAGCAAAAATTACCCCACAGTTCACAGTAACGTGTGATGAGTGCATTCTTACTCAGCCCAGAGACTGACAACTGTAGGCTGCCAACAATACAGAATTCCTCTCTGCTAGCGTGCCTCACTGATAGATTGCTTCCTGCAGTTTGTGGTGTATCTGTAGGTGTTGTCTTTCCACCCACCTCCCTGGCTTTACCCTGGTGCACTGATTCTGGGGAAATTCCTGCTACCAGCCTATATAAGCCATTCTAGTGTTTCAAACAAAGCATTGTTGTTTTGCTCTTTGCCATGGCCCCTGCTTTGGAAGACTGGGCCCTCTCTGAAATCGCTGGTAATAGGTGTCTCCTCTTGGCTTCTTATCACCACCTTCCACCCCCTGTTTGACTCATGGAATTTGATAACTTTTTTTTTTATGTATTTATGGTTTGAGATTCTAGTTTTGCTGAAGATGTAGTTTATGTTATTTGTCAACCCTTTCTGTTTTGAGGTGATTTCTAGAGAAGGTAGAGAACCATTTTGCTCTGCCA
The DNA here is from genome assembly GCF_037043125.1 of Eumetopias jubatus. Lineage (NCBI taxonomy): Eukaryota > Metazoa > Chordata > Mammalia > Carnivora > Otariidae > Eumetopias > Eumetopias jubatus. The sequence goes on along the minus strand of NW_028274814.1, from coordinate 92,834,846 downwards.
TTTTAAAACCACATTCTCATCTAAACACTTTGAATATTTCTTGGCTAGAACAATTACAAATAGTTATATAAATGCATGATGTGATTTTCTCATTCTTAACAAAACTAGATTTTTAGGAAACAAATTAGGCAAGGAATTATCTGGCTCGCTTTCCTATACTAAAATTGCATTCCAAAAATGAAAGTAATGGCAGGAGCTACAGTCCCAAAACTGTAGAGTTGAAGACTGAATTCCAAAACCATTCTGTGATTTCAGATTTTATGAATATGAACCAACATTGTTTAGTTCGCTTTTTAAAATTAATACTGAGTGTGAATTAAGAGCTACAAATGTAAGATATTAATCTGCCCAATATTGTAGTACTGAAAACCAAATAGTACACTGTTGGAATATGAGAATTTTACAAGTATCTGAAGTATGGTTACCCTCAAAATAAAAATCATTGTACCAAGATTCTGTATGCTATTAGAAGTGCCAACATTTGTGAAGACTTATTTTCCATGACACTAATGCATAAAACTAAACATTACTCTCAGTGAAAGGAATCTAGACTGAATTTTATACCTTGTATCAGTGTGCTTTGGCTGCTATAACAAAATAGCAGAGACTGGGTGGCTTAAACAAAATAGAAATTCATTTTCCACTGCCTAGAAGGGTAGAAATCCAAGATCAAGGTATCAGGTATGGTTTCTCCTGAGGTCTATTTCCTTGGTTTGCAAATGGTTGCCTTCTCCCTTCCTCACATGGCCTTTCTTCTGTGTGTGCTCATCCTTGGCATCTCTTGTGTGTGTCCAAATTTTCTCTTCTTATAAGGACACCAATCAGATTAAACTATGGCCCCAGCTTATAACCTCATTTAACCTTAATTACCCCTTTAAAGGCTCTTTCTTTAAATACAGTCACATTGATGGCTAAGGCATCGATATATGAACTTAGGTGCAGATATAATTCAGTCCATAACACACCTCACATTATGATACAAAGGATAAAAACAAATATTGAAACCTAGATTGAAAGAAGGAAAGAAGGAAGAAAAGAAAGAGGGAGGAAAAAAGAAAGGAAGATTTCCAATTCTAAATATAAAGGGTAATTACTTAGGAAATACATTTTTTAAAATTACATCTATCTTCCAATGTGTTCTTTTATCAATTTTGAATTTAAAACCTAGCTTCCAGTATCATCCCCGCATTTTAATTTAATTTAATGTGCTCACACCATCATTCAGTAAAAACAATTATATAATTATATTTCTGGTAGTTGGTTTTTTCTTACATGTGGGCTGCCTCATTCATTCCATTCCTCCTGTGGCTTTTAAGTTTGATTCCCTGTGTAAAGGGATATTCCTCAGGGCTCTGAACTTCTCAACTATGGCAAGCAGCTTGTCTTTACTTAATTTCCATCAGACGTTCCCTATTTTAAATTATGCAATCATCCTCCACCTACATCAGTTAGGGATTGAGTTCACTTACATATGAAAGAAAATACAAATGATGGTGTTTAAACAACTTAGTTATTTTTCTCCCACTGTAGTAAAGACCCTGGTTGAGGCAGGTGGCCCGCAGTATCATTAGGACCCAGCCTCTCCTACCTCCAGCTTCACCTATCTCCTGTCTCTCCATTCATTGCTGTCTGTTGTGGAGGCTACTTTTAGGCACACAGGCTTGAGCAATAGAATGCAGAAAGGGCCCATAGCGCCCCCTGGCTGGATAGACAGGCCCAACAGGCAACCCACCTTAAGATAGCCAGGCACAGTCACCAAAAAAAGGGAGAATTCCATAGGTCGCCACACCTTCCCCCTTTAAAAGCAGCCCCCACCCTCTGCCTCAGGGCAAACAGCCTCTCCCATCCTGTCCTGCTCACTGCTCTCGGGCAATGGATTCAATAAACTTCTATCGCCTTTGTTCTGCCTCAGGTGAATCCCTTCACTGCCCACACCATCTGCCTCCAGCCAATTGTCACCCTACATTTGGAGGCCCTCCCAGACACCACATTTAGACACCACACCTTTGTTATAAAACCTTCATCAGGCCTGAAATATTTACTTCCTCACCATCTCCTTACTTTGAGTATATTACTATCAATGATCTTTTAAAAAAATAAACTAAATCTAATCTTGCCCCTCCCTTAAAAAACAAACCAACATAACGGTACTCAGTTTAAACCAGAGTTCTTTGTAATCTAGTTCCCAACCACTCATCAATCTCATCTCCTGATAGTTCCTTGTAGTACCTTTTATTCTACACATCCTGAGCTTCTCACTACTCGCCAAGCACAGCACTAGGTAGGTTAATCAATATGTTAATATCTTCATCAATCCCCGCCTTTATCCATTCTAAATCAGTGGAGAAGTAGAAATGGAGTCAGCTATGGATTAAAATATCAACTATTTTTGTTTTTTGTTTTGTTTTGTTTTGCTAGAAAGCTGGGTTGGACATGCAGCCAGAATCAGTTGCTATCTCCCTACTCCTAACCCAAGTCTAGATGTTAGGATTTGAATGAGAGGGAAGTCAGATCTAAAAAACTAACTGTAACCCAGCATATCAGTTGGATTGATTTAACTGAATAGAACTGAATACCCTAGTATTACAGTGACATAAATCATTTTTAAAAAGTAAGCATTTCAGAGCTGGCATATAACTCTACAGTGTCCTCGAAGACCCATGCTCTTAAATTTTTCTTCTTTATTATGCCTAGCACTTGGCTTCTATCTTTGGACTTACCACATGATCCAGGATGGTTACCAGGTTACCAGTTATTTCACCTACATTCCAGGCAGCATGAAAGAGAAGGAAACTGAGATCTTGAGAAGTTGAATGGCTTAGCACATAATAAAAGTGATGGGCATCTGTATTTATTAAAACCTCATTATGTGTGAGAGTTTGTGTGCGTTATTCTCAGTCCTCACGTCAAGCTGGTGAGGCACATATGTATGGTTACCCATATCTTACACTGAGGTGAATTGGCTGAGGCTACAGAGCAAGGACGTGGCAAAGCTGGGATTTGGACCCATGTTTCTTACTCAGTCCCTGTGCCAGCACAGCATGGATCCAGGTCTTTTGAGCCTATATCTAACCCAAGGATATTTGAATCTTATCCCCTCTTCATGCCCTGCTTTGTTGTAATGCAATAATCATTTAATATTGCTTACTAACACAAGGCACCCTTGGTGTAGGCAGACATGCTTTTCGAGGGAGGTGTTTCCCGAGTAACGAACAATGCTGCCCATCTGCTCAAGGCCATCCTTACATTCTTGCCCAATCACCAAGAACTACTTGCAAACAACAGTTGGAAGGAAAATCAGAAAGTTAATCTGCCCAGTTTAAAACATGTTGGAATTTCCCCAGGGAACTGATTGATCAAATAGGTTAATGCTTATCAGAAAAGGATACCTAGCATTTGGCTCTTAGCAAGTTGAAAGCTAGTTAAGGGAAGTGAGGCTTCCCCTAACACTTTTTGTATCACAAAAAGGGAGACTTCACTTATTTGGGGGGTTGGTTTCTCTCTGTGGGAAGGAGAAAATGGATAGCCTGTAAGAGAAAGTCAGGAGAAATGCAGTGATTTGCAGCACTCCCCTTCAAGAAGAGACCCGTGCATTTCCTTAATTCAATGCTTCCAACAGAAAACAGCACAATTGATCGCACAGAATTTCTTCCCAAATAGCTAGCCATACTTCTGTTATTACCCAGGAAGAAAATGAGATATCAAACTGTAAATATTTTCTCTGTGCCAAAGACTCCTAATGCTTGGTATCTTAAAACAGAAGGTCCATTGAAGGTTCTTGCAGCTCTGGGCATTCCCCTGCATTCTTGAGATCAAGTCCTTTTGATCAGAGCATTATCCTTCGGGCATCCTGCTTCCTCTGCACTCTATTAGTAAGGATGACATTATAGGTTCTAACAAGTGGAGGGAAAGTGAGTAGTAAGACGAAACAGGGATGCCGTGGTGACAGTCATCTTATGTGATACGCTCCTTTCATTGTATGTGAAAATGGCAGCCAAGGCCTGTTTGCTGTATTAACTATTTTGGTTTTTGGGAGGTTTTTTGTTTGGTTTTTGTCTTAATAGTTTTTAAACACAGTAAAAAATACATATTATATTGCAACCTGGTACACACATGTAAACACATACAGACACACACACACACACACAGTGGGGTCACAACCCGAAATGGTGGATGGAGCTATGTATCATGATTATAGCACACGCTGTAGAGTCAGACCTGCCTGCAAGCCCCTGCTCCCCTATTTAAATTTTGAAAAGAATTTTGAAAAACCGCATACCCCATCACACATTTAAAGTTGTCATGTCATTTTTTTCTCCCCAAATTTAAATACTTGCAAAGACTATAATTTCTAGCTGGTCATTAATATGCCTTAACATATTTTTGTCAAAATCAGGAACCACAGATTTAGCTCAAATTTATGGAAAATGTCCATTTTATAACCCAATTGCCAAAGCCATTCCACCCTGCCTCACCTATCAAGTGAATCGGACTTAACTCCCTGTCAGAAAGGAAGTCAGTTTTCATTTTGTAATTCAGATAAACATAATAATGTGCCCACCTCCCACCCCGACAACTATTTTGAATTCTAACTCTGAGGTGCAGAGAGACAGGCAGGTTCGGGGGGAGGGAGAAGCCTTACCAGGAGTCTGTGCCTGGTTGAATTAAGGCGCTGCTCCCAGGAGACCTTCTCTCAGGAGCGGAGCTTTCCCAAATTATTCCTTGATATGACGACTGGGGGTTTTTGCGTCCCAGAGCCAAGCTCCTTCAAAAGGTTTGAGATACATCCTGTAGGTGACACAGGGTATCTGGGCAGGAAGTTCAGCATTCTGACTTTCTAGAATTTGCTCTAGAAATAGGGTTGGATACGGGTCTTGTGGGCAGCTCCCCACATGGCCCAGCAGATTTCTTGCCCAGAGAGAGCAGGGCAGGAGCCCTAATAAAAACAGATCCAATCAAAAACTAATGATGTAATGTATGGTGATTAACATAACCATAAAAAATTTAAAAAAAGAAAAAGGGTCCAACACAGTGGGCTCTCCTGCTTGGGTCTAAAGGTCTTACCTCAGAGCTGTTGTTGGAATCAGTTAACATAATGCGTGTGAATGTGTTTTGCCTGTAAGGCTTGGGTATTATCTTGATGGCCTTTCTGGTCCCAAATTCAGTTAACATCAGCTGCCTCGAGTGAACTAATGGAAACCGCAGAAAAAGACAAATTACCAAACAGACCCTCTGCAGTCCTTCTTAGAAACAGAAGGTAACACCTGATTTTTGTTTCAGGCTCTGGCTTTCAGGCCTCAGGCTACAACTTCAACACTTACGAGTGGAGGGGTTCGAAGCAGAGAGGCAGCCTGTCCCCAGTCACTAAGCCACGAAGCCAGACTTACCCAGACGTGGGGCTGAGTAATGAAGACTGGGACCGGTCCACAGTCAGTGGGTAAGGTTTTCATCAACTGCTGCCTGTCCAAACTGCTTTGCGGCCATTAGCCCAGATCTGAATCTGTCTACTTCCGGTGGCACATATTGCTAGCATCGGGAGCATGACAGAAACCGCTCATCACACCAGCCCCTGGCAGGATTCAGAGACCTGTGCCTGCCCAGCAGGAGCGTGGCATCACCCCCACAGCAAGGCAAGAGCTCAGTTTCCCCTAATGAAAACAATAGTAGCACATGGGAAGATCTCTATCTGTAAACCCTGTCCTCACTCTCTGACTAGTATCCTCTCTTTTCCTTTAAGAGGTTGCTTCACGTTAATTTACATAAAAAAAAATACATCAAGGATCCCATAGTTTGAATTGAGATATATTTTAGTATTTTGTTCCTTACCAAAATATTTTAAGGAAATTCATAAAAACTGATAGCCCTTAAATGATCTATACTGATATTTATAAGTGAGAAACCATTTTTCTCTTGGAAGTTTGACTTCTCTTTCACCAGGCAGAGCCGCTGAAAGATATTTCCCCATGACGCCATGCTGATGCGGTTCAACCTACAGTAGCCATGAAAACTCAAATTCAGTTAGTAAGACCGTGGTCCTTCCCTCTGTTCTTTGAGATACTTTGCGTTTTCGAAAGCAGCCTCACTTGGAGGTTACAGTTGGAAGAAAGCCAGATCCCAAAAGAATCTCCCATGTTTTGGGTGTGTGAGAAAGGAAAGACAGAGATTCTGGATTATGTCTGGCGAGTTCTCAACCCGGACTGTGCTTTTTGATGACAGTTTCACAGGCGCTCCCGATAATTCGGAGGCTGAACAAGAGGAGAACTTCTGGTCCCAAGCCCTGGAGGATTTGGAAACCTGTGGACAGTCGGGAATTCTGAGAGAACTTGAGGTAGCCTCGGTCCTGCTACTTACTTTTATTGTTTCTACATTCATTTTTTTTTTTTTTGGTCCTTTTGAGTTTGCATTTATCACATCAGTTCATTTAAAAGCTTTAACCCCTTTCCACAGGAGAAAGCTGACAGGCGTGTGTCTTTGAGAAACATGACTCTCTTGGTAGCTACCCTTTATGTTTATATTTTTGCTTGTGAAGCTGCCTTCCCTGCCCCCTTGCCTTCTGGATAGCAATTTGATTTTATTCAGTGCAGTTGAAAGTATTTATTTCCCCACTTCCACCCCCCACCCCGAGCTTACTGACTTGTGGCTTCTGCCATCGCTCCCTGCTAACCTTTGACTGTACCTGTTTGCCACTGAGTCGCTGGGGAGGGAGCTAAGCCCCCCAGCAGTGGCACATCTCATTCTCGGAGCTGCTTTAGAAAGGTTTCTTTGGCATGTTTTCATTTGTACCTGGTATAGCAATTAATTTGATCGTGAAGAGGAACATAAGAGGAAATTTTATTTTATTTTGTTTTGTTTTGCCCTTAAAGTAGATGACAATGCAGCTGGTGAAAAAGGCCAGCCTGTGTGAAAAGCAGCCAAAATATTACACAGTACTTTGCTGTTAATTGCAAATCCTGATTCCATATTAACTTAGTGTGAATTCTGGGAGTTGTGGCGAGATGGAACATAGTAGCTGGACTCCTGGTGAGTTCTTTAATCAAAGCCATGAATTTGCTGACAATATTCACACTTTGGTCTAGGAGGTCCTGGACTGTTTCCTTTTATGTTCTTTTAAATTTTCTGAGCTGTAAAAAATAGAGTGGCAAAAGTCTCATTTTTATTTTGATGTCATATGAGGTCCCCAAGTCACCATAAGGAATGTGAATGGCATAAGTGGGTGAAACTGCAATTCTAAAACGAATACTCATCTTTGTATTATTTTGCTTCTCAATTGCATGTGTGGATATTTGATGTGATTCTAATGTTTGTGAATCTGCAAAGAGAATTATGAAGGAAAATATTAGTTTGAATTTATAAATATAGTATTACCTGGCATGAATTGAAACTTCAGAGCACAGTTGAAGGTCCTGGAAATGGATAATGCTATAAAACTTAAATAAATTAAGACATTCGCAATTGATTCCTTTTTAGGCAACTTTCAAAAAGAGTAAAATGCTTAAGTATCAGCTGGCTTATTTAAACTTTTACCACTTCCTGTACCTAGAATGATTAGCAGAAGGGGCCCAACTGGATAATGAGCTCAATTCACAATTCTTGAACATACCCTTGCTTTTGAAAGCATGTTTGGCTCATACGCCTTCTTCACTTTGCATTTTGCTATTTCTCTTTTAAAGAAGCAGCTATTCTTCTAATAGCTTCTTTTATAGCAGGTAAAACAAGGGTGATGTAAAAAGTAACACCATGAGATTGGGTTTTCTCCCAGAAGTTGAGTTATCTAAAATGAAAACAACATCTCTGAGCATAGAAGTTATGTTGCAATAGCCTAGAAACTTTTTCTAACCTAGCTTCAGGCAGGTGTAGCCCTTGAAATTATAACTCCAGAAAGGAAATGGGTTGAATCTATAAGCCAAAAGGAAATTAAAGCCCTCAACAAGGAAGAATGATTGGCAAATCTATAAATTAAAAGTCTCACTTATACTTGTATCACAAAGAGGATTCATTTACTAGCTTAATGAACTCTGATCTCTTGATTGTAAATGTTACAATGCAAAAAAGTATCCTTGGAGCAAGTTTCCTGCATGTGAAACTTACGTCCAATATTAAACGTTACAGTATACTATAACCCCAATGAGTAATGGTTACAGTTGAAATGGAAATGAAAACTATGCATGGCATTCTCCCCATTAGCTAGCAGTTATTTAGGTTCAACTTTAGCACTGAAAAATGTACAGTTTTAACAAAAGAGAAAAATTCAAACTAAGACTTGGGACAAGTTACTTAATCTGTCTTATGAGATATTTATTCTATAAAATAAGGGGATTATAATGATTAATGCTTATAAGGCACTTAACACAGAACATAGCACTTAATAATTCAATAGAAATTATTATTTTTGCCATTTTTATTAATGAACACTGCCTTCACTGGTTTTTGTTTAATATAGGAAGAAGGCTTAACTAAATATAAGCTAGAAAGCCCTTGAACATACCCTGCTAAGTTTTATGTATATCAGTTATCTCATTGATAATGGGGGGGATTATAACTATACACTATGAATTGTGCAAAGTGGGAACAGGCAATAGATAATCCTGAAGTGAAAACAAATCTTAGATAATTTAAAGTAATTAAATTTTATTTTAGTTTTTATATTTACGTTTTAATTTTTATATTGCTTCATAGTAATTCAATTGAAGTTCATAAGATTTTTTATTTTTTTATTAGGCAGCGAGAGAGTACAAGCAGGGGGAGCAGCAGGCAGAGGGAGAGGGAGCCCTATGTGGGTCTCGATCCCAGGATCCCGGGATCATGACCACAGCCGAAGGCAGACGCTTAACCCGCTGAGCCATCCAGGCACCCCTGGAAGTTCACTTTAAACAAAGCAATCAAGCTGTGCTTTGAAACCTTGCCTCCATCAGAAGTCTTTCTAGATCAGTTTGGAACTTCTGTAGTGGCCAAAGCTCAAACCATTATCTCCCTATTGTAGTGATTAAGTATTTTACCTCCAACATGTTTCCCACTGATCCCATGAAAAATGAATATAAAAAATGGATGTGAACAAAGCCAATAATTTGTCTAAGTAGGTAAAAAACCAGAGATGGATGGTCACCACTGCAAGAAAATAATCACTGGGTGCTGTCACTTACAGTGGACAAACAGAGAAATGCTTTCAGGGAGTTAAGTGCCATAAATAAAGGATGTCCCATGACACCAACAAAGCCAGTAGTCAAAAACTTTCCATTTTAAAAAGAGATTTAACTGAAATAAACCATAATATGGACAATCCACATTGGCTTACATATTGGGGTTTTTTTTTTTAAATCTCCTAAAAAGTCAATTTTATATGTTCCAACTGAATACTTGACTGGGAAGCAATCTAGCCTGGGAATAAGGATTCTGGAATCCGAGTGTGAGGGCTGCAATCCCAGAGTCTTGGGCAGCTTGCTCACCTTATCCAGGCATCCCTTTCCATGACTGAAGTGGGAAGGTATGATAACTCTAATACATATCATAGAGACTTACCACAAGTATTAACTGACATTCTACAGACACATATATATGGTACTGAGCACATGTTAATGGTCAATGACCAGTAAGGTTTTTCTTACGACTAAAATTTTCTTTTTCAAAATTATCAATACAATAACTAACCTAGTCAGGATATTGATAAGATAACTGGTTTTGTTCCTTTTTCAACGGAGTCATAGATATATGTACATGTGCGCCAATACTTGGCTGCAATTCAAAGATCTCTTTACTGGTGTGTGTGTAGCCGAACACCAGGTCACTTGGAATTACAAAATCTTAGAGAGATAACAAATGAAAACTCTATCACGTTGCAGTGTTCCCTCTTGATCAATAATTTTAGATGGTGCCCTTGGCTCATTTACTACTTGGGTGACCTTGGGTAAGTCAGCCTCTGTGTGCCTCAGTTTCTGCACCTACAAATTGGGAGTCATAACAGTGTCCCTCTCAAAGTTGTTGTGTGGCGAACGCAAGGACTCAACAAAGGACGCTCTGCTACTTTTAGCATGAGTATGAATGTAAACCACTAGATCACAGCGTAGCCAGCAACACAGCCTGTGGAGTTTGTTTTCTGGTCCCATGACCTCAGGCAGACTCACCAGTGCTGGTTTACCATCATCATTCAACCGTCATACCAAGGAGGATGGAGCTGCCTTACACACATGTTTTCAGAATTTTAGCATCCTCTAACCATGAGAAATGAACATCCGCAACATGACATTGGTTTCAGATGCTTTTTTAGTTTCACTTCCAAGACTCAGTCATATTTGGGGTCTAATCTTGCTTCTCCTTGCATATGAACTTTTTTTTTAATATTTTATTTGTCAGGGGGAGAGAGAGAGAGAGCACAAGCAGGGGGAGCGGCAGAGGGAGAAGCAGGCTCCCCGCTGAGCAGGGAGCCCAATGCAGGACTCGATCTCAGGGTCCAGGGATCACGACCTGAGCCGAAGGCAGACACTTAACCAACTGAGCCACCCAGGTGTCCCGCATATGAACATATTTGAATCTGAACAAACTTCCCTGTTCACTGGTAAAATCCAATCCAAGTTTCCCAGCTTTTGAGCAAAGAGTTGAATCCAGTAGCACAATAAATGATTACTCTTTGACCTTTGACTATCTCCCACAAAGACCGTTTCTAAGAAACGTGGACCTACGCCAAATGGTGTGGAGACCTAGCTGGTTCTACAAGCTTCTAGGACAGGCCACGTGGCAAAGGAAAGACAGAGTACCAGTGGTAGGCAGGCAGCATTGGCTCTTGCCTATCAATAGCCCTGTTTTAGCCCATTGTTACCTCTAGGTGGGGCTAGAGGCAGCATTGCCAATAGCGACCGCCTGGTTCCATTGAAAAGTTCTTAGTCCATTTCTGTAAGATATATTGAAGTTGCTTCATGAATCCCATCTTTAGAGCCCACTCAGTGGAAAGTTAATGCTTAAAATGTAGTTTGCAGTGAGCAAATGTTATAGCTTTTCAATTTGCCTCAAAACTGCCAGGGGTGGTATTTGATTAAATAAACCCAATGGCTTAAGTACTTAAGTTGGATTTGAGATGTGTATTATAAATGTCACTTGGAAAGCATTTTCCCAGACTTTCATAGTTCAATTAGTACGTCCATTCTCCGGCCTTTGGTTGTGCCCTGAAGAGACTGTATTTTGACTGGGCAGAAGGAAAAATGTGCTTAGTGTTGAGCAACCAAACCCTTTTCTTAGTCCGCGGCATAATTGTTTCTGAAAATTGTCAATGCCACAGGCGACAATCATGTCGGGGAGCACGATGAGTTTGAATCATGAGGCCCCAACACCTCGCAGTCAGCTGGGGCGACAGGCCAGCTTCCAGGAACGGAGTAGCTCGCGGCCGCATTATAGCCAAACAACTCGGAGCAACACCCTGCCCACAGATGTGGGCAGAAAGTCTGTCACCCTGAGAAAAATGAAACAAGAAATCAAGGAGATCATGTCCCCAACTCCTGTGGAGCTGCACAAGGTCAGGATGCTTTCTTCCTTTTCCTTCGTCCCATTTAGCAGCCATTCTGCCCAGTGTGAGCGCCCAGGGGAGCGAGCATGGGAATGACACTCTACCGCGGGCTCAGCCAGGGACGGAAGCCAGAGAGAGCCAAAAGGCACATCATCAGAGACTCGGTTCTCAAAATGTGATCTTTGGGAGGTTATTCCGTAGAGCAGGGACAATTCACTTTGGAGCAATGAATTTACTGAAAATGTAGTCTTGGCCAAAACCTTACAAAAGTTGGAGGCTTCGGTATCCTGTGGAGTTTAGATGAATTGGTTTGTCATTCCAACCTCTTTGGAAGTGGGAGAAGGATTTCCTAAGTGTCATACACTCGTAGCTTCATTGAAAAGGAGTTTCAGGTTGAATGTAGGAATGCTTAATCTTTAATGACAGACTTAGTGGATGGTTATATTACGCAGAAGACATGAAGTTCCCTTCGAGACATAATTTAGAGTCTTGGGTCAGGACAGGGCGAGTCCTGGTATGTTCCGTCTTGGCCTGTGATGGTTGCCTCACCTGACTTCATGGAAGAACCTACTGTGCCACACAGAGCTGAATCTCAGTTGCTGGCAGAGTTTGAACAAGGCAGATGCGAGTGACAGTGTTTGCAGAAACCCGGAGCAAGGAGAGCAGAGCTCTGATTTTCTTCCGTAGAACTAATGCTTTATTTTTAGTTAATACATAAAGATGTATAGATGGCCATAATCTCACCCCACTTTTCTTGAGAACCAAGACCTTCTCTGTAGTTAATACTCTGTTAACGAGAAATGAGTTATTTGTCTTACCCAGAAAAGCAAGTAAATGTTGGATTGAGAGGAAGTAACAGGCCAGCCACTCCCTTTTTCCTCTGAAGTCTTCATTTTCCCTAAGCACCCTTTAAAAGATATTTTATATCTTTTTGCAGCTATTTATTTTGCCGCTGACAAAGGTTGTGGTGCAAGAGAGACTAGAACGGGAAGTTGAGTTCTCAACCTTGTGTTCCAATCCTGGGGTGATTCTTTTACCACTCATTCACTCATTTAATACACATATGCTGCACATTCATTCACTGACCCAGTGTATTGTGCATCCCCGTGGGGCATGGAGTCTAATGGGGAAACTGGCTGGGAAGCAGTGGGAAGATGGTGAGGTAGGTACAATGAGAGAGGCAAGAGTAGGCTGCCTTGGGGGACAGAGGGTGGACCCTCACCCACTACAGAAGAGATAGGAAAGGCTTCTTAGAAGTAGGTGTGGACTCTGCAGGAAGGTGGAGGATATTCAGAGCCCAGAAGGAAGCTTGTGCAAAGAGATGTCAGGGATGGTGGCATGTTGAGGGAATTTCTAAAGCCTGGAATTGGAGCCTTGTGCATTCAGAGGCATTACAGACTTACAGAAAAGCAAAGAAGTGTCTGATATTTTAGGATGGGGACACAGGTTTAGACCCATGTCACAAGTTAGCTTGTTTTTCCAGTTTCCCTGAATTGAGGCATCTGTTTGGAACACAGCAGCCATCACGGCCTGTCAAATGTCCTAAGATGCTAATTGACAAAGCCCATGAGGAGGCTGTAAGGTCCCCTCTGGTGGTTACATAGCAGAAGCTATCAGGTCTGTGCTAATTCAGCCGTACCAGGAAGAAGTGAGCCTCACCCGATTCCCTCAGGTGTCTAAGAATACTGCCCACCCCTCTTCTCAAAAATTCTCCTGCCCAGGCAGAGTGGGGCATGCTTGATAACCTCCCCCCCCCCCCGCTGCCTTCAGCCCCAAAGGGAAAGGATACCAGCAGGTATTGAGTTCCTATTATATGCTATACTCTATATTTTTAGCCCTTGCAATAGCACTTCTTAGCAGATATGTATTATCCCCATCTACAGGAGAGGGAAATAGCAGGTATAAAATAGAGTCATTTTTCCTTCTAGAGTGAGGCATTTGCCTCAAAGGGAGATTATTGATAGTCCGCCAGTACAAAGACCCATCGGTCCATCCCTCCTGCCCTGAAAGCATTTAGCAAAGATAATGATGAGAAATTGGGTGTGCAGGTCGTTAGAGCTGAGATTTAAAAAAAGTGCCTGTGCTGAAAATCGATCTTATTTTTTAAAAAAAAGGCCTCCTCCACATGCCAGCACAATGGGTGGCAGCGTGGGGACTGGTTGGAACATCTGTGTGGCAGAGTGTGACCTGGGAGGACACCAGATCACACACACGGTTGGGCCAAGACCTAAGCCACAGGATGCTTCTTTTTGCCTTCGCTTCATCTCCCCTTAGTGGTGGCAATAAGTGCGTCTCCCATGTAGCTTCTCTTTTCTTCTGAATTGGTCCCAAACAAAATAGGAGTCTCAAAAGTAGATGGTGTCCTGGGCATCCTAAGGCACAAAAAAAAGATCTAGTGAAGTGAAAGGCAGCCAGGGAGTGTGCAGCCTGGCAACATGGGATTCTGGGAGTGGTGTCTGCTCACGTCCCGGGTATCTTTTCCTTTTGTAAGTGATTCAGTGCTTCTGTCAAGCCATCCACGTGTTGGCTGTTACATACGTTCTCCAGTGCTGAAGTGCATGAGAGGAAAAGTCATTTGATCCTGCACATGGGTGACTTTTGAACACTGCAGGATCCCCTGACTCCATGAAAAAGCACAGTGACTTGTTGATGGAATTGAGTTCTCCTCCCAGTGGGGTACTACTAGCTTATAGGGGTTTTTTTTTAGCTTATTTTTCCTTTGTAAAAATGAGGGAAAGGCACTCTGGTGGCTGGTGGCGTGGAGAAGGCCCAGGGAATTAGAAAAACATTCCTTCTTCAAGTTGAAGATAATCCCAAGCTGGATGCATTGCTTAAGGAGTGGAATGAGGGCTGGTTTTCAGTTCCCTGAGCCCCCTTGGTGGCCATTTCCAAATGGATCTGGTGGAGGAATTCCCAAGGGGCTGCAAAAACCAGGGTGGAGAGGCCAGATGAAGTCAATAGCACACCAGGCTTGGTGTCATTTTCCGGCTGCCATCTTTCTCATGGCTGTTGGCTACTTGGTGAAATCTGTCTCCTTGAGGGCAGGTGGCAGATCTGGTCATGTCTGAGCCAGCACCTACAAACTCATACTATGCTTCATGAGAAGCTGGATCCAGAGGATGTGAATGAATGGGCAAGTATCCATCCTCATTCCGGGAAAGAAAAAAATAAAAAGCAAAAGCAGCTCCATCTCTGGATGACGGGTTACTAACATCATCTTCCAACATGAAGAATACAGTGTGGGCTTATCTTCCAGCTTCTTGGGTTTCAGCTTCTTTCCATTGTTTCCCCATGACTTTCCACCCCGTCCTCCTTGCCATTCCTTCTCTTTCTTCAGACCTTCAGAAAGTCCCAAGCTCAGGTCAGGGTCTATATGGTTTTCTTTCATTTCACATCATCTGCTGTGACTGAGGCCCTTCCAGGTCTGGGCAAGTCTTCCTTCAAGTTGTCTACATCCACTCCTGAACCCTAAAAGCTAGTTGTCCCTCATGACACTTGGAACAAACATAGCAACGCAGCCCCACTTCCTTTTTTGGCTGTGTGGATGGGGAAGGGAGTTAGAACTGGCAAGATGATTTGATATTTAGTAGGGGGTGAGGGGACGGTGGTGGAAGGGGTCACAGGGAAGTGACACTCAGGTCCCCTCAGTATTTGTTGGCTGAGATGATCCGAAACGCATCTTACCTCCCAATTCAGGACATGCAAACATCCACACTCATAGATGGAATGAATCTGAAACTTGACTGTATGGTTTATGTCAAACATTTTCTATTTTTAATTTGTTCTTTTTTCAAATACTATCATATTAAGCTGATTTCAAAATTTATTAATGGGTCTCAATCAAAAGTTTGCAGACTACTCCCTTAGTAGTTTGGCATAAAAACCTCTGATGATCTCCCCCATGATTACATGGCATGCTTATTAAAATTCAGTTTCCTAAACCCCACCCAGTCTTGCCCGGTCAGCATTTTCTGGGAGTGCACGCCAGGAAGCTACTTTTAGCAATCTCTTCAGTGGATTCTTTTGCACCCTAAAGACTGAGGATCACTCCTTTAGGTTTTGCTAACAGAGGTGATTATTCTGTTTCATTGAAATCATTGGCAGCAGCTGGGTGGCAGGGGAAAAGGAAATGAGGTTGCATCTTCGGCCCTGCAGCTTCTGGGTTTTATCTTTAAAATGAATTCTGGTTTGTACTATAGCTTATCACAGATTCTTTCTCTTTACAGGTAAGGAGCCTGTGATCTTAGCTATAGTTCATTGATAACCCTTTCTTTCCCTTCTGCTGCTTAAATATCCTTTATGTCCACTTGATCTACTTCTGAGATGAAGTCTAGCTTCACTTCTTTACATACTTTAAAGCAAAAAGATTTCTTTTTCTGTAGAGTAGAAAGTTTCCCCAAATTCAGAACACTTGGACATTTCATTTTGCCTTGTCATTTGTGTTTTTTTTCTTTTTTTAAAGATTTTATTTATTTATTTGAGAGAGAGAATGAGATAGAGAGAGCATGAGAGGGGGGAGGGTCCGAGGGAGAAGCAGACTCCCTGTTGAGCAGGGAGTCCAATGCGGGACTCGATCCCGGGACTCCAGGATCATGACCTGAGCCGAAGGCAGTCGCTCAACCAACTGAGCCACCCAGGCGCCCCGTCATTTGTGTTTTTAAGTAAAATTATATTCCTTAACTCTATGCAGCTATTTGTATTTATCATTTTACAGAAAGGCTTTAAAAATCCTTTTTCAGCATCTATGTTTATTTATGGCTGCTGGTGGCATGACCCTGGGACATTGAAGTCATCTATTAGGACCCCCTTTATTTCTTATAGCAGCTTTGGCTACTCTCAACCTTTTCCCCAGCCAAGCTCACCTTGCATTTTCAATGTATCTGAATGCTTTGAGAGGGGAGCTTTGTTTTTCTTGATATGAGAAAGTTGTTCTTGTCCTTGTAAGGAGTGTTACTTTCAATGCCTAATGGAAGCTTCTTTTGCAATATTCTCCCCAAGTCAGGAAGAGAGGCTCAGCCCTAGGAGGAAATATGAAATAGAAGAACATATCTTATTCATACACATGCGTCTTTCTTCACCAGACATTTGGAGTTGGTACTCGAGATCAAACGAGTCCTCATGGCAGGTCTCGACCTTCTCCAAATAGCTGGTGTCCAATTGTCTTACTATGGAAGTCCCGAGAAGCTAAAAATGACAAACTGAATATATGCACCTTCTGCTCTTGCCTACCCTTTGTCGCTAGCCCCAGTTTGTCTTCCTCCAGGCAAGAAGGGGTATATTAGAAAGAACACAGACTTCATCGTCAGGCAGACTGAGGTCTGGTCACAGTCTGACAGGCATCAGCCACATCCCTTCTCAGAACCTTGGTTTTCTCCTTTAGCAAAGGAGGGGGCAGGATCCTGCTCGGGAGAGGAGCCTTCACAAATAGCATTTCGCCTGGGGAAGTCACCGTCCTTCAGAGTCTTGCCTCAGCCAAGCAGTGTCAGAAACCCAGAATATGAGGTCTCCACGGCCTCCCAGCCTGAAAAGCAGATTCAGCCTCAGAGCCCCCGAGATGGAGAAGAAAACCGGACCTGGAATCTGTGTACAGACAGATGGATGCGTGCTCAGTTACCAGTCACGGCCTCAGTCTGACGGGCATATGCTCTCCCTAGAACCGGGGCCAGCTGACCGTCAGAAGGTTGTTGGGGGAATGTGGAGTTGTGGAATAAGGGTTGGAGTCTGCATGTATGTTTTAAATGAGTAAAATGGATCATTCCCTCAGCTTCCTTTGTCTGTGATTCTGTGAAAACAAACTTTTCAAAATGTAAAAGATATAATTCTTTTTTTAAAGATTTATTTATTTATTTGAGAGAGGGGAGGGGGCAGAGGAAGAGAATCTTAAGCAGACTTCCTGCTAAGCTGGGGCCCGTCGCGGGGCTCGATCTCATGACCCTGAGATCATGACGTGAGCCGAAATCAGGAGTTGGTCACTGAACCAACTGAGCCACCCAGGCGCCCTGATATAATTCTTATAAAAATGATTGGCTTGTGTCTAAAATTTGTGTATGCTTGTTTAACCCTGTGAAGGAGAAGGACAATGGGATGATAAAACTTGTTCAAAGGGGTGATATGTCTCAGTCAGTGAGGGGGAGAAAAAGCAGGAATGCTAGAATAAGATTTCCAAGTTAGGATTAAAGCTGCCCAATGATTTATAGGGAAATAAAAGCCAAGCCTTTGAGGTCATCTTTCCATTGCCACTCTCCCTGGCCGAGCTCAGCCTGCGTCTTACTACTCTTCAGCAAGTTGCCATCCGCCTTTGCAGGGTCCGAGCTCTGAGCACTAGAAAGGTAAGTCCCAACAAAGTTGCAGCCCCCCAGACTCAGATGACCCTCAGGCAGTGTCAGGGCTCCAGTGTGCCTTACTTCTTAGTTTTTTTTTTTTTTTAAATCTTTTTTTAAGATTTTATTTATTTATTTGACAGAGAGAGAATGAGAGATAGAGAGCACGAGAGAGAAGAGGGTCAGAGGGAGAAGCAGACTCCCCGCTGAGCAGGGAGCCCGATGCGGGACTCGATCCCGGGACTCCAGGATCATGACCTGAGCCGAAGGCAGTCGCTTAACTAACTGAGCCACCCAGGTGCCCTACTTCTTAGTTTTTGAACTTCATCTTGTCCCTTGGTTGAGGATCCACCACCACGCCTCTTCAGAAATGTTAATAGCTTCCCTTAAGTCTAGCTCTGGCTGGGGATCATTCATCTCTTTCTGATGTTTTTATGTCTCTCTGTGGTGGTCAAATATGTTCATTTATAGGTTGTAAGATATTATCTGTAGGATGTTCACTTACAAATGGTGTGCTCTCTGAGGGTCACTCTGTTCCCCTGGTCCTTGGAGAGTAGCCTGCCAGCCCCCTTCCTTCCCCACTGCTCTGTCCTCTTACCTGGCTGGCTATTGTAAGGATTACGTTGATAGTGGTCTTGCCCAGGGCTTGTCTCTTTCTTTCCCTTAAATAGACACAGAGCTCTGTCCTTGTTCTGAGCATCTTTGGAGTGTCTGACCACAGCAACACCTGGAATGAGGAAATAAAATTGAGACCGTCAGCAATCAGTGCAGCAGGGGTTTGGTCCATTGTATGTAACTTGTCATCCTTCCTGAATGGCCGCGAGCCTGGCCCTGAATTCCCACAGGCCCAGGGGGTGAGCGGAGGGCATGCCTCCCACCCAGCGAGGCAGGTGGCCCCTGGAGCGAGGAGGCCCATAGACCTGAGGAGAATGGAGGTCAGTAGGGTCAGAGGGAATCGGGAAGTGTCAAGAACTGGAGGAGAGCCAGGCCAGGGCAGACCTGGGAGACCGAAAGCAGAAGCAGGAGCAGAGGGAGCAGGTGCTGAGTAACCAGCGGGCAGTCCTGAGAAGAACCCTGGAACAGAGACTCTGCCAGCCGACTAGCTTGGCAGTGGCTGTGGCACGGGGAAGGGCTGGGGGCAGGGTTGCTGGGTGAACTGGGGAGAGAGACCCTGGGCCCTGAGGCCTCGACTCAGTTTATCCCAAAGATGTTGCCAAAGGTTCTTGGTCTCCTTATGAAAGAATTCAAGGATAGACACACATCATGGTGGACAAGTGACACAAAATTAAACTGTATTAAAGTGAAAGTATACTCTGGAGATGTGAGATTGGGCAAGCTCGAGTGAGAGAGAGAGAGAGAGAGAGAGGTGGGGCGGGGAGAGAGAGAGAGAGAGCGCGCTGCGCACCCTGGAGTCTGGGTTTCCGTCTTTTATTGACAGTTGTTAACCAGGAGCGAAACATTCATTACTTGGGGTGGAGATGCAGAGTTTCATGCGTTTCCTTCCTTCCTTGGTCAGGGGTTTCCTGTTATGGCATCCACCATCTTGGGCTTGTCTGGTTTGGTCCAGCTTCTTGTGCAGTGTTGTCAAGACAGGCCTCTGACTTTCCTGATAGCTGTCCGTGACTTCCTCAGTACTGGCCTCCAGGCGTCCCATTAGAACCCAGCTAACTGCCTTCTCTGACCGCAGACCTGGCAATAACTAGGTGACCAAGGTGCCCATGGCTTGGTTTGATCTCCTGGAGAATCTGGAGACTGATCTAGCTCTTTCCTCTTTGGTGTGATGTGAAATGAGAGAGGTGAAGTTGCTCCAACATGATTTGGGGAAGCAGTACATAAATCCACCTCAGATTTTAGAACTGGGACGCTCCATTGCTTAGGACTCAGCTCTCCAAGGGCCAAGTCAGCCCTTACTTGCTCCTGCTTAGAGCCAGAATCCAGGCTGCTGACTCTGTCCTTGTCGAGCCCCTACTTTTCAAGCCCGTGGTGCCACACGCTTTCCAGGAAGCAGCAGGGGTCAGTGTCGGGAGCAACTGTCCCTTTCTCCCCTCGCCTAACGAGGCTCCCCACACAGGCGGGCAGCAACTGCTTTTCCTGACCCAGTTTGTCTTGAAGCCCAATTTGAGTGGCATAAACTGAAATCACTTCCTCTTGGGCTGGAAGAATGCAGTTGGGAAGACCATACCTTTTCTTTTTTCTGCCAGCTCCACAAGGAGTATAGGGTTATCCTCAAAGCCAACGTTACTTGAATTATCAAGTTTAAAGGAAGAGCGCTACCCCAGTGGTATCTGTAAGAATGAATCCAAGTGCCTGGTGATTTCTGGGGAAACTAGTACCATCTCGGAGAAATAGGTGTTGGTTTGGCCCTTAAGGCCATCAGGCGAGGGGCTGAACGATAGGAAGGCTGCCAGGGCTAAGAAATGGCTTCTGGGATAGCCATCACTTGCCGTGACTTGCTCAAGATAGTAGACACAATTGCCTTTAAAATCCAAAGGGGGAGAATTGCTTCTGGCTGCTTAAAGATTTTCACATGTGTCAAAACTGAAAACAGAAACATTAGGTTTCTAATCTTTGCCTTGAGGACATTGTTCAGACATGTGAATAGACTTGCTTAGAAATATAAAACAAGGCACAACTTGAATTGTGGCAAACCCTCCTGCCTTCTGTTAAAGCTTCTGTTCCCGGGAGGGTTAGAAGCAATTGCAGTATGTGCTGGAGAATAGTTAAAATTGAACTGAGCCTTGTAGAACCGTATTCTTGCCCAGAGTTATGTTTCAAGAGGCTCACTGGCCCTTTTTAGAACAGAAAAGTCTAGCCTTGCGTTCATAGTCCAGGTTCCCCGGCTGCATCCTTTGGTCAGCACAGAATAGAGACCCCACACGAAAAATCTTGATTCACATGAGCCAGAGTGGACCACTAAGAGCTGTAGGAGCAGGAGTTTATGTAGATGTTCATGGAAGACCGCAAAAGGGCTCGGATCAGAAGAAATACAGCAGACATGATAAATTATTCATCTTAACTTGTTGGGCAGTTGGGAATGGATAAAGGCTGCCTGACCAGCCAAGAGATTAGATGTCCGGGAAAAAACAACTCATGATTTAGTGGAAGGAACACAGTAAATGAGGTCAGATATTCAAGCACTGCCTCCTAGAGCTTATACATTCCAACTAGACAAGTACGTCCATCAACTTCTTTAAAGAGTCATGTTCTCATTAGCAGGAAGGGAGTAATTCTGCTGCACAGAGCTGCTAGGAGTTCAAAAGCAATCATATGTAGCAAAGTGCCTGGGTAAGGAATTCATCTGTGCCCCCCCCCAAAAAAAGTGACTTAAGCCTTGGAATCCTTTGAATTCTTTTTGGACAGGAAATAAATCAGAAGTAACTACCACCAATCTCCATGCAAGCAGGAGGGCAGCAACGACATGGTACAATTCACTGTTGCTGCTGTGAGAGCAGGCAGCTGTGCACCCCATTTTTGTGAATTATGGATTCCTGGCATCTTATCTTTTGTGTCACTTTAAAATAATTTCCTTTTTGTTATTGGCTTTCTCCAGGAGACCCATAGAGTTGGCTATTAAAATTCAGTTTCCTCTAACCTTAGGAAGTCTTTCCAGAGAAACAGATGCATCTCAAATGTAAACCACTGATTCGCCTCTCATCTTGAAGAGTTTGCCATCCAGTCTGTGGCTCCGAAATACCACACCTCTTAGCCAGCAACTCTGACCTTAAATGAGCTAATCTGTTCACCTGCTCCAGCCAACATCCAACTCAAACATTTTGGTTACTCTGTTAACCACTGACTGGTGTTGGCATCATTTGGTGCCCCTCCCAAGTTCTGGCTATGGAGCTGACATCCAAGAATCACAGGCCAATTGAGCAATGAAAAACTTCACTGTTATTCTAGGCCCACACCCAATGTCCCCCCCCCCTGCCCCCCATGCAAGGATACTGCTTCACTGTGTCAGAAAACCTGCCCTAGGTCGAAGACAGAAGCGGGCTTCTTCATGTCCGTTGCAAGCCATAGGCCTTGCAACCCTCACATTTGGGTGCACCGAAAGAGCGTGGCTGGGGCCGTGGAGCAGATGCCAGTCCGCTTACCCATCCAGCCATTAGCACAGGGTCCCTGGGACCTTCCCCCATACCTAGCTGCAAGTGGAACAGAGAGAAGTCAGAGGCACCACCCTCCAGGAGTGGTGACGGTCCCCGCCCCAGGTGGGTTCCTTCTCACATGGTGAGAACACGACTAGAAACAAAGATGCAAAGGAGGCAGGAGGACAAGAAATCCCACGGAGAAGGCGCAAAGCCAAAGAGGGGCACAGAAGCAGTAACCTTGAGCACAGAGACTTCATCTACTAGTAACGAGCGCCCCCAAATGGTAGGCTATCACCAATCCCGTTAGCTATTTGCTTCCTCCTCCTCCCCCTCCCTCCTCCTCCAATTTGGCCTTCCCTCCCCATTCCTCTCTTCCTTCCTTTGAGAAAGGAGCATGAGGATGGGAGAAAAGGGACCAGAATATAACCTAAAAATGTTTCCTCCAATGAAGGGACCTTGGAGGAGTGGCTGATTCGAGCTTGGAAGCAGGAAATATTCATGATGAGTCACGATACCTTGAGCCAGAAAGCAAAGAAGTTATCAAAACAAATGAGTCCTATCAAAAGGATACAGAGGTTAACATGAAAGACCCCCCCCTTGGCCAAAGATGAGAAAATTTGTGCACCCAAAAGAATAATGATGAAATTACTTGAAATCTGTATGTAAACCCATGTGTTCATAGTGATACTTTACGAAAGTCATCCCCCCCCACAAAAAAATGTCTTTGACGCCATTAGAAGTGTCTAGTGCACTAATGCCCTGTGCTAACAATGAAAGGAAAGAATTAGCATTCGCTCTGCTTTCTGGCAGATCAACGTGCACATCAAAGTAACCAAACAGCACTGTTTGAAGAAAAGAGAGTTCTTCTTTACGAAAAATTCTAGCTAACAAATGTGGAAGATATTATAGGATTAGAAAAAGACTATCACTCTGCAGCCCCTAATGAAATTATTCAGACAGTGGTCATCAATGGTCAAAAATATTTAGATGAGAGGTTGATGGGGAGCCTTACAATGAAGGCATTAAGCTGTCCTCCCCTGGACCCACCCAAAGTGGGACAACTAGACATTGAGTGATGTGTTGTCGTAGGAAGCGCCGTGTAGCACCTGTGATCCATTCATACCCCTCCCCACAAAGCTGACCCTGACTCCAGGCAAGGACCCAGGGTAACTTCCATGTAGAGGGACACAAGGACTAGATGAACACAGTGGTGGACAAATACGGTTCCCACAATAAGGCAGCAGCATGGGGCCATGCTCTAGACAAGAAGACATGTAGAAACCTCACACTCACATGTCAACCTTGTTGGGATCCTGATCTGAAAAAAACAACTCTAAAAACCACTTTGAGACAATCAGGGACATTTTGTTATGGACTAGGTATTGGAGGATATCAGGGAATCAGGGTGAATTTGTGAATGAATTCGTGACTTTGAGGTTATGTAAAAAAAGTGATCTTTCTTTTTTAGAGATTCATCCTGAGGTATGTAGGGGTAAATTACTGAAGGACTGGCATTTGCCTTAAAATAATCCCCCAAAGAAGAAGAAAGAAGGGGATGGAGCCTGTGGGGCAAGCTCTTGATGGCTGTTGGATCTGGGTGATGAGCCTATGGGGATTCATTGTTCTAGCCTCTCTACTCTTGAATACGTTTGAATTTTTTCATTAAAAAATAGCTTTCTCCTAACTAAACTTATTGTGGTAATGATTTTGCAATATATATATATATGTCAAGTCATGATGCAGTCTACCTTAGGCTTATACAGAGCTGTATGTCAATTATATCTCAACAAAACTGGAAATTAAAAAAAATTTTAATTAGCTCTCTCCAATAACCACCCGCCCTACCTTAGGAAAGGGACAGGACTCCTCCTGTCCTATGGCCTGAGGCCAAATCATAGTTATAGAAGGACCTCAAAATTCTTCTCTGTAATGAGTGCTCATTAAGCAACCACCTGCCTAGGTAAAGAGAAAGTGTGCCGTGGGAATATCTGAGCTCCGCAGCCCCTACCACTTGGGTTTGAACCACTTCTCTGTGGACAAGTTTCTAACCCTCCATGAGCTTTCATATCCCTGTCTGTATGATCTGTTCCACAGACTTGATAGAGTCAGTAACATCCTGTTGCTTTTTAATCTACTCCCTCAAGACCCACAGGCTTTATCACCTATTGGCAAGAAGTCCAGTATTTCCTGCTGGAGGACCCTCCATCCCACCTCCCTCCCTGTCCAAGAATGGAGCTTCCTCAGCCCTTAGGCAGAGCCAGCCTGGCTGCGATGTCGGAGGTGGTCTCACCTCAGATGGCCACACGGTGGCGCCATTGGAGCTTCGTGTGCCCCCGGCCCCAGCCAACTCCAGCCACCACCCTGCAGTTGCACCTTGCGAATCCCCAGCAGAGCCCTGGGGCGCGAGAAGGTGGAGCACAGCTTGAATTAAATCCCTCTTAGTTCTCGCTCACGGCCCATCTTGGCCAGTTCTGACTGACTGACAAACTCAGCCACAAACCATAAGAGACTATGAACTCTAGGAAACAAACTGAGGGTTGCTGGAGGGGAGGTGGGGGGCATGGGTTAACTGGGTGACGGGCATTAAGGAGGGCACGTGATGTAATGAGCACTGGGTGTTGTATGCAACTGATGAATCACTAAACTCCACCTCTGAAACTAATATAAAAAAAAATCAGCTCTGTCAAATAAAAAAGACCCTAGTCATTACATTATTCGACAAATACTAACCCTACTATGTGGCAGACACCGTTTTAGGGGTTCAGGATATCAGTGAACTAAACAAAGATTCCTTCCCCACCTCAAGGAGCTTGAGAGCTGGGTGCATCTTCCATCTACTCTCTAAGGCCATCTGAGCCTAGATCACCAATAAAGACTCCTCCTCACCTCCTGAGGAGTTTTGGTCTGGAACGAACTCTCTCACTCATGCAGTTTAACCTACTTCTCTCCCCGTGCATTATCACGGTGCATGTAGGATGGGGGGCTGGGTTTTACTAAGAGACACACGCACATGCAGACCCACCCGCATGCACACACATTCACATACACACAATGACGAATGAGCCTGCAAAGAGTATCATCCCATTAAACATTAATTCCCTCAATTCTTTTCAGAGCATGTAATAGCCCCCTTGTATGCAGAAGACCAAACGGAGCAATTGCACCGTGCACAGGGATCCCCAGATAACTGCAGGGGCCAAGTCAATCAGTCTAATCAGTCTGGGCAAGGTTTGAGATTCGATATTTTAACATGTTCCTGAGAAATCATGATGCTTCTGGTCAGGACCTCACTTTAACTGGCAAGGCACTTTTTTTTTTTCCTCTTAAAAAGCAAAGTTGCAACAAAATTCTGGCCCCTTTCCTTCTAGGGACTTGTAGGAAAGAGGCAGGTAGCAGTAGAATATTTATATATCTTAATTCATAGGATCTAAGGTGCCATGGATTATGAAACACACCTGATTTCAGAGATTTTAAAATATGAAAAAATAAAGCCTATCTTAGGACCTACGAAATAAGGCATTTTGAGTGGCAGTAGGTATATAATGGCCTGGAATCAGACAGGGCCCCACTATTCATTACCTTTGTGACCTTGGGGGAATGACTTAACCTCTATAAAATTGAATTTCCTCACCTTTCATATGGCAATAACCACGAGGGCTTCCTGGTGAATAGGATAGACTTGGCCAGCTTGATATTTTAACTCTCAGCCTAGGAAAATAAAAAAACCACAAACACCAGTTTTTTGTAGTTCCTTCAATCCCCTCTTTCTCTGAAATAAAATAACTGGGTATAAAAAATAGACCTGTTTTATCTTTACCTTTTGCCCTCTGTAGCCCTGAAGGCTTTACTGTTTTACAAGAACATATTCATGTATTTGTGTGAAAATAAAATCTTTTTAAAAACAATTAGTGTAAAACAATATATTAGCCCAGATCAGTGCTTAAAGAGTGCATCAGTTTATACAGAGGGCGTCGGGCAAAACTTAGTGATTGTCAGTGACCGGCTTAAAACATTAAACGAGCGCCAAGTGCTGAGTATGCCACCTGGCCGGGGCCAGGACAGCAGGTGCTCGGTAAATGTTACACATAAATGTGTTTGCCTCTGGAAGGCAGCCTTTTCTCGCGCGCTCACTGCTGTTCCCCAGCACCCAGAACCATGCTCAGGACAGGGTCGGGACTCGGTACACAGTTGGTGAATGTATGCATGATTGGCTGAATGTCTGAACCTCAGACTAACTCTTGCATGTGGTCAGATGGAGGCATGAGGTTTGGGGGAAGCTTTGCCTGGCAGGCGGCCGTAGGTACGGAGGGAACCAGTGAGGCCCGTAGCCGAGAAGAGTGAAGAAGGACTTGAGTTGCTAAACCAAAGCCTGGTTGCTATTCAAGCTGGACCCCAGAGCGAAGTGTTGGTTACAAGAACACTTCCAGATCTTTTAGTTCCATTTGCTGTCAGTACTAACATTCTGATCGGGATACCATAGCAAATAAAATAATGGACTCCAGGCTGGCAGTTGCTCAGAGGAAGATGATATGCTGAGCACTGTACCCAGCGCAGCATCAGGCACAGTGGGCAGGAAGGAAAGGCCTTTGGCTTCGTCCTGATACCCAGCAGGTGCAACAGGCTGCCTCCAGCAGTTGGCCTTCTCCTTCCTTTTCAGTTCTGGGCGGGACTTTACAAATTGAAGGCTGTTCTCAGAGAAGGGGAAAAAGCTGCAGCAGTGTGGGGAGCTGCCTAACATATTACAAATCTATTATGTTACTGAGCAAATGAGTTTGAAAAAATTGTTGGACAAGAAGTTTCACACACAAAAGTCCACAGCCAAGCTGAATGCGTCCTTCACATTCTCTCACTTTCCAGGTGACCTTGTACAAGAGCTCTGATATGGAGGACTTTGGGTTCAGTGTAGCAGATGGCTTGCTGGAGAAAGGAGTGTATGTTAAAAATATTCGCCCAGCTGGGCCAGGAGATCTCGGTGGCTTAAAGCCCTATGATAGACTCTTACAGGTAAGACCGCAGGTGACGTTTTGATTAATTTCACTTCTCAATGTCTTACTCGATCAATGCCTACCCATCTTTCTTTGCCTCAAGACGAGATTAGGGGACCCTCCTATATGGGATAGAAACTTTATCCTTGGGTAGAGTTTACCAGTTATTGAAATTGTCTGGTTCCCTGTATATATTCCCCAACAGGTTATAAACGTCTTGAGAACAGTGCTGGCACCTTATGCTCCCATTTCCTCTTATACAGTACTTGATATCTCAATATCTCACACAATTCTCTGAAAGCGAAAAGCCAAACCTTGTTTAGCGAAGGGAATGCTATCGTGGTCAGGAATAGTTTCAGTAAGCCCAGCCAATTCCTGATTTTACATACAGTTTTTAGGAATAGCATTTTGTAGGAAAAAGAGAGGGTTGACATCAGTCTAGAGTGTGTTTAGTTGGAATGAGTCTGGCACCAAGGAGCTTTCAAAGCATGAGGCTGTACATGAGGTGACACGCCTTCACCAAGGCACATTATCATTGATCAATTAGGTAGTTTTAAAACAAATTCTGGTGATCATTTTTACTATGGCAGCAGAACAGTTCGTCTTATCTTGGCACTATGGGATGCTTTCATTTTTCGTAGAGACTCTAATATTTGCTCAATTAATAACTATGGTTACTTCACCTTTATATGGCTCTTCCTCATCTCTAAATTTGGGCTGTGCTGTCCCTGCTTCCGTAGATGTTGAGGCTATAAAAAGTAGACTGGATATAGACTGGGAAGGCCTTGAATGCTATGAGAAAGCTCTTGGACTTTACTCTCGGGTATATCAGTTTCTTAAGCAGAATAATGACATCATTTGTAATTTAGAGAGACAATAGAATAATACTATAGGTGGATTGGAGTAAAATGGGGAAGGGGGAGACGCCAGGGAAGGAGACCAGATGTCTCTGTCAGACCTGAGTCCTTTTTCCTTCAGTGCCTCCTGGCAGAGCAGTCTGGGAGGCAAGGGGCAGTTTAGATCCATTGCTCAGATGTTAGAGCCAGATTTAGGAGATTTAGGACACTGAAAGGCATGCGTTTGGATAAAGTTACCTATGGTGGGCTTATAGTGAGAAAAAGAACCAAGGCTAGAATCCTGAGAAAAACAAACTTAAAGGACAGGAAGAGATAAAGGCAGGAAAGAACTGAAAGCGACTTAAAATGGTAAGAGGATTAAAACAAAGTGGTGCCATAAAGAGCCAAGGAAGGAGAGTTTTCAGGATGATGAGTGGGTGTCAAAGAGTGCGGCCAGGGCTAAAGAGCAAAGTGGACGAGACCTGGAGACACCATTCCTGTATTGGACGTTTGGGATCAATTGTACAATGTGTCAGGTTCCAGATGTGAGAAGATTGAGAATGAAAGGCAAAGAGTGGAAGCAGCTTGTAGAGGGGTTAAAAACCCTTGTTGGTGAAGAATAAGGAGAAATGAACGAAGATGAGCACATGTATAAGCTGAGGTGGATGGGCTCACTTCTGGAGAGGTAGTTCAACACCATGGTCAAGAGCACAGCTTCGGAGTCAGCCAGACTGCCTGGGATCACTTCCTAGCTGGGCCACTTACCAACAGCAGTTCTGAGGCAAATCTCTTCACCACTCTGTGCCTCACTTACCTCATCTGGAAATTAGCGATGACATTCAGTCGTTGGAGCACCTGCCATGAGCGAGGCAGTCTGCCCAGCCTGGGGATGTTGGGATGTGTCCCTGTTCCCTGCTCTCAAGGACTTTATGATTTAGTAGCAAAGAATAAGTCAGCCAATGGCCACCTCCTGGTCAGAGAAGAGATAGACCTCTCAGTGTAAGGATGCTCGTTTAGGCACCTTCAGGACACCTGTTACACCAGAAGTGTTAGTCTGGGTGTTGAGAATTAGAACAATAATTCAAAATGGCTCTTCTTGATTTTTCAGGTTAATCATGTCCGAACGAGAGACTTTGACTGCTGCCTTGTTGTGCCCCTCATAGCAGAATCTGGTAATAAGCTGGACTTGGTTATTAGTAGAAACCCACTGGCTTCACAGAAGTCTATAGAACAGACTCTACCAGGAGGAGAATGGAGTGAACAGAACAGTGCTTTTTTCCAACAGCCTAGTCATGGTGGTAATTTGGAGATACGAGAACCCACTAACACATTATAGCAATGCTTTTTATAAAGCAGGACAAAAGACAATATCTACATGGTGCTAAAAAATCCCTTTAAGATTTCTGTGGCATTTAAAGCACAGATATCATGTGGCATTAACTGCAAGCACAGGGGTCTTTTAAATCTCTCTCATGGCTCATGTTCACTTCCCTTTGAAGCTGAAGAGGTTTCTTTCTTGGTGACCGCTATGGTATATGGCAGGCCATTCCCTGCCGGGCCCAATGGTAGAGAAAAAGAAAAATATATAGGCTGCCCCTTCCCCCCAATTAACATCAGAGGAAATTTTTTACGAGTTCATCTTCCAGTCACTTTTTAAAAAGAGAGATGTCTGTTTGAAAATATTCTCTATGACAATTTCCTTAATGCACTTTGAAATCACAGTTTCTTACTATGAAGTCGTCAGCATTAAGAACTTGACCAAGGCTTGTCACAAAGCTGGCTCTCCTAGGGGAAATGGAGTTTGAGACGTGGCTGAGACAGCTGCCATGGGAGGGGTCCAGGTGTAACATTAAGTTATCTTAAAACGTTTCAGCGATGATGCACGTAGGAGACCATAATAGGTGGTGGTAAATGTTTTGCCCCAATATAGGAATGATTTTAACTAAGATGTATGCTATTCCCTATGCAACAAATTAACAAACAGGATATGTCTTGTGACCTGTTTTTTTTTTTTTTAAGGACACACTTTTAATAGCTGCAAATCTCTGATAATGAATTAGAGTGCTTAGTAACACTGAGAATTAGTTATTTTTTAAAATTCAAGACTGAGAATTTAAGAGAGAATGAAAAGTCTATCAAAATGAGGTTTATCTTAATGATAGGCAAATCAAACTCATCTTGCTTGCCATGTTTTGAAAACTGGTTATAGAGGGGTGTACGGCACATGTACCTTAAGATGACACTGGACTATCTTTTGTTCTGAGCCATGCTACTTTACTGAAATTGTAAATACATTTTTCACAAAACGCATTGCCAATTATTACCATCCCTCAAAGCAATAAACTGTGACAGTTGCTTCTAAGATGTTTGTCAGCAACTGTTCTCATTTGTTCAGATCTTTTGAATAGTTACGCTAATAACTGTTATTTGGTGAATATTTAAAAAAAAATAGACCTGTATATTGACTGTAGAATCTCCATACTGAAATGATTATTTTCCAGACATTTTCATTTTGTTCAATGATTCCAACAACTGCTTAGGTAAAGCATTTGAACACTGTGTCCTTTGTTTAAGGAAAAAGCTCACCTTTCTTTTTGTGCGAGAACTATATTATTTCAATCATATTTCACAACCCGCCAGGGCAAGAGAGTATAAAGCAGAATCATGTTAAAAGAAAAAAAAAAGATCATGAGTCACTTAAATATGTATTTTTATTTGTAACAAACAAGTATTAAGCTGTAAAGTATTTTTGTACAAATTTAATACTTTAATAGCATGGTATTTATCGTCTCTGTATGGTTTTGGGGAATTCAAAATTGTTGCAAATATTTGTATGAAAAAAAAACCCTCTACCAAATGGAATAAACAGTGATTTTAAAAAGCCAAAAATTATGGTATGCAGTTTTTCTGGTACTTTGATTATATTTTAGTATTCTAGATGAGCCCTACACAATGCTTTTTGTTATAGAATTTTCTAGAGAGGAAAGGTTTTGCCATAAACTTGAAAAGCAGAATGGAAGAATGGGAAGAACACGGGTTTTAAAATCAGATCTGGTTTTGAATTCCAGCTCTGGTACTCACTGGTGGTATAAAAGTTAGTTACTGTGAGTCAGTTTCCCCACCTGTAGTACCAAAGGTCATATCTGTACTCTGGGGACTGCTTTAAGGACAAAATGTAAAAGGTATGTTAAGTCCTAAAACAGTCTGTAGACAGAAATACTCCCAGACTAATTATACCTTTATTTTAGGTAACAAAGATAGATTTTAACTCAAGGATCATAATAATATCTGCCCTCAGAGAACATCATATGTATTCTATGAAATACATTTATATAAACTATTTAAAATGTGCAAATTTTAATGTGTGCTATCTTTAAGAAAAAAAAACAACTATGCTGTAGTGCCAACATTTTCATTTTCGCAGACTATCTTGTAGGCCTTGTAAATTTACAGGAACAAGGCGAGGATGTCCATTCTCACCACTTCTATTTAACAATTTATTGAAGGTTCTAGCCAGAGCCTTAAGACAAGAAAATTAAATAAAAGGCATCCAGATTGGAAAGAAGTAAAACTATATGTGCAGATGATATAACCTCATATATAGAAAATCCCAAGGAATCCACTAAAAACCTATTAAAACTAATAAATGAGTTTAGCAAGATCGAAAGATACAAGATCAATTGTATTTCTATCCAGTAACAATGAACAAACCAAAAATAAGAAAAAAAATTCCATTGACATTAGGATCAAAAATAAAATACCCAGGAGTAAATTAAAAAAAGGCAAAACAGGGGCACCTGGGTGGCTCAGTAGGTTAAGCGTCTGCCTTCAGCTCAGGTCATGATCTCAAGGTCCTGGGACTGAGTCCCGTACCCACTCCCCCCTGCTCAGTGGTGAGTCTGCCTCTCCCTCTCCCTCTGATCCTTCTCCCCGCCTGTGCTCTCTCTCAAATAAATAAATAAAATCTTTAAAAAAAATTAAAAATGCAAAACAAAGCACCATTGAAAGAAATGAGAGAAGACATAAATAGAAAGACATCCCATGTTCACGGATCAGAAGACTTAATATTAAGATGGTAATACTCCCCAGATCTACAGATTCAATACAATTACCCCTCAAAATCCCAACTGGCTATTTTGCAGAAACGGACAAGCTGATCCTAAAATTCATATGAAAGTGCAAGGGACTCAGAATAGTCCAAAAATCTTGAAAGAGAAGGACAAATTGGAGGGCTCACTTTTTTTGATTTCAAAAAAAAAGCTGACAAAGGGCATGGTGCTGGCATAACAATAGATGTAAATATTAATGGAATAGAATCAGGAACTCAGAATCCAGGAATAAACCTTCACCATTTATGACCAATTGATTTTTTTTTAAAGATTTTTTATTTATTTATTTGACAGAGAGAGAGTGAGAGAGGGAACACAAGCAGGGGGAGTGGGAGAGGGAGAAGCAGGCTTCCCACTGAGCAGGGAGCCCGATGTGGGGCTTGAACCCAGGACCCTGGGATCACGACCTGAGCTGAAGGCAGACGCTTAACGACTGAGCCACCCAGGCGCCCCTGACCAATTGATTTTTGATAAGGGTGTCAAGACAAGTGAATGAGGAAAGAATAGTTTCTTCAAGAAATGGAGCTGGAACAACTGGATATCCACATGCAAAAGAATGAAGTTGGACCCTTACTTCACCATACACAAAGATTAATTCAAATGAATCAAAGTGCTAACTGTAAGACCTAAAACTATTTAAATTCTTAGAAAAACAGGAGTAAACCTTCATGACTTTGGATAGGCAGTAGTTCCTTAGATGTAACACCAAAGCCTAAGCAACAACAACAAAAATGAGATAAATTGGACATCATCAGAACTGAAAATTTGTGCGTAAAAGGACACCATCAAAAAAAGTGAAAATAAAATCCACAGAATGGGAATTTATTTTTTTTGCAAATAACATTTCTAATAAGGGACCTGTATGTAGAATATATAAGGAACTCATATCTCAAGAATAAAAATAAAAATAACCCAATTTAAAAATAGGTAAAAGATTTGAATAGACATTTCTCCAAAGAGGTCATACAAATGACCAATAAGCACATGAAAAGATAATTAGCATCAGTAGCCATAAGGGAAGTGCGAGTCAAAACCAGATTGACGCAGGGCTGCGGGGCTGGCTCGGTCAGTAGAAACGTGATTCTTGATCTTGGGGCTGTGAGTTTGAGCCCCACATTGGGTGCAGAGATTACTTTTAAAAAATAAAATCTTTAAAAAACAAACAACCATATGGAAATATCACTTCACACCTACTGCATGGCTATAATCAAAAAAGTCAGATAATAACAAGTGTTAGAGAAAACGTGGAGAAACTGGAACCCTCACATTCCAAGTATAACAGAAAATGGTGCAGCTGCTGTGGAAAACAATCTGGCAGTTCCTCAAAGGTTAAATAGAGAGAGTTACCAGATGACCAAACAATTCCACTCCTAGGTATATAATTGAAAGAAATTAAAATATATGTCCACAGAAAAACTTGTATACAGATGTTCACAGTAGCATTTTATAAGAGCCAAAAAATGGAAACAACCCAAATGTCCTTCAGCTGATGAACAGAGAAATTCAAAGTGCTATATCCACATAATATAGTGTTATTTGGTAATGAAAGGAGATGAAGGTCTTTTGCCTACATTGCACTAATGAGAGCAAGAGAGGTCAGCAGCTGCTCTGCTGGAGCTACCTGCAAGAATTCAGCCAGGGTTCCTGATTTCTGCCCCATAAGCTCAAACCGACATGGTCTGATCCACAGATACAGCCTCCAGAGATGCTGCCAGTCTTCCCATCAGTCCACTAAGGATGTAGGCTTCGTCAGGTTAGACTGAGTGAGACTCCTTGCGTGGATTCTCCAAGACATCTACCCAATAAAAGGAACAATGCTAGCTCTTTGTACATTACATTTTTTAATCTTTAAAAAGAGAGAGAGAGAGAGAGAGAGAGGTGAAGCACTGATACATACCACAAGAGAAAGTCTGAAATCATTCTAAGTTAAAGAAGTCAGTCACAAAGGATCACGTATCGTATGATTCCATTTATATGTGAAGTGTCTGGAACAGGCAAATCAATAGGGACAAAATAAATCAGTAGTTGCCCGGGGCTGGAGGGGGTGAGAGGATCAGAGCCAAGACGTACAGGGATTCTTGGAGGCGGTGGTGATAAAAATGTTCAAAACCCACTGTGGTGGTACTAGCACAACTCTGTGAATATACCAAAAGCCACCGAGTTGTACACTTGAAATGGGTGAATTGTATGTAAGTTATAGCTCAGTGGGGCTATTTTTCAAATACTGGGATAACAGGTAAATTTTTTTCTTACCTTTTTCTTTTACCATTTAACAAGAAATAAAACTCTAAAAAATAAAATAAAATAAAAATCACTCTGAGAGAAAATAATTTTCCCAAGTGGAGTATCTTCAAAACAATGTATTCCTAAAAGCAATGACATTTATGTGACATGATGGAGGTGTTAGCTAATGCAATTAGCTCACCTAGTAATCACAGGGACTATATAAATGTATCAAATCAACACGCAGTACACCTTCAACTTCGTGTTATATGTCAATTATATCTCCAATTAAGAAAAAAAAAACGTACTCCCAGCTCAGAAGATAATTTCTAGGAAAACAGTTCCGGGTGAAGTGGGTCCGGCCAACAGTGATGGAGCGAGCAGCAATGTTGCAAGCTGAACAACTGGCAGAAGACCCAACATCCTGAAATGTGTGTCAATAATACAGGAGGTGTAACTGCAGTTTCTCTTGACCATGGCTTCAAACCATTGGCAAAGAGCACCCACAGTGATCATGGAGTCAATAAAGGCATTATTGTAAAAATAAAACACTTTCTAAAGTACAGAGTTTAAAAAAAACAAAACAAAAAACAACAAATTTTGCCTGCATTTATGTCCAATGCTACCAGTCATGATGACAGATGTTGAAATCATTATGGTTTTCTCCGATCAAATGAGTTTAAAATATATGCTAACATGAACACCTTAAAATAAAACTCCAGTCACAGACATCCTGTTTTATATCTTGAGAGTTTGAAGCTATGATGTTCATTTTGTGTTGAGTAGGAAAAAAGAGAGAGGTAATTACTTTGAGCAATCGGAAACAATTAAGTTTCTTGATTATTTGTGGGTATGAAAAGTTGCCTGGGGGTTAAATGATTTAGTCTCAAATTCTGAAGTCTGGAAGATACTTGTGGGGAGGCTTCTTCCACCTATAAGGACAACAATAAAAATAAAGTTAGTTTTGTGAAAACGTA
Source organism: Eumetopias jubatus (assembly GCF_037043125.1). Taxonomy (NCBI): domain Eukaryota; kingdom Metazoa; phylum Chordata; class Mammalia; order Carnivora; family Otariidae; genus Eumetopias; species Eumetopias jubatus. Next base: position 92,799,817 of record NW_028274814.1, on the reverse strand, counting down.
GTCAGTTTACCCCATGTATTTCTACTCCCTCTGACTGCTTCTTTGGAGGACATGATACATGCCCCGTCCCCCGCCTTGGAAGAGGTGAGCAGACCCAAGCAATCAGCTGCCAGCCCTTTGTGGGATTCTGTCCACTTTTGCTCACTGTGGTATCCTCAGCACCCAGCTCTGGGACAGGCATGCAGAAGTGACCATTTGCCGAATGAGTACACATATATATAATTTCTAACAGTGTGGCCACTACATAATTTGGCAGCCCAGTTCAAGATTAAAATGTGGGCCCTTTGTTCAAAGGTAAGAATTTCAAGATGCCAAGTGCAGAACATTAAAACAAGTATGGAGTGGTTGTAAGCACAAAGCCCCGTATGGCTGACTGTTCAGGGTGCACATCCATGATGCCAGCCTTAGGTGTGGTAAGATGCAACACTGCAAGACTGGGATCCTTCGTACTATTAGTGATTCCCAAGCACAAGGCAACGGACCAGTACGGTCATGGGAAAGTTTCGCCACCACAGGGAAATGAGAAAAATAAGCACAATTCAAGTAATCTTTCATAATGCTAAACTTGTTCAATTTAGAGCACTGTAATGGTTAACTTTATGTGTCAACTAGGCTAAGCCATGGTACCCAGATATTTGGTCAAATATTCTAGATGTTTCTGTGAACGTATTTTTAGGAGAGCTAAACATTTAAATCAGTAGGTGATCAATAAAGCAGATTACCCACCATAATGCAGGTGGACCTCATTTGATCAACTGAAGGCCTTAACAGAAAAAAAGACTGACGGCCTCCCAGAAAGAGAGAATTCTGCCTGCCTTTGGACCCAAACTGCAAAATCAACTCTTTGGGTCTCCAGTCTGTTGGCCCGCCCTGCAGATTTTGGACTTGGCAGCCTCCACAAGTATGAGCCAGTTCCTTAAATAAATCTAAAGAGATAGATGATAGATGATAAATGATAGGTAGGTAGTTAGGTAAATAGATATATAGGGATACAGACACAGCCTATTGGTTCTGTTTCACTGGAGAACCCTAATACAAGAACTATCTTTATTTGGGATTTTATGATTACATCCTTCCTAGATTTTTTAAATGACAAAATGTTATTTTCTTTCAAAAAATTCTGGAAATCACTGCTTTATATGATAAATTTTAGAATATTTATACATATGCTTTTATTTAAAAGAATATTTTTGTTTTTCCCTTTTTGGTTGTGGGACATGAGGCAAAAACAAAACAAAAAAAGCAAAATCAGGACAACATTTTCTTTTAAAGCTTTTTTTCAAAACCTAAAGCTATTAATCCACAGAAAAGCAAAAGCTTTCATCTAGGAGGGTCTCTGTCATTAGTACCTGCAGAATTTAAGTGCTGATTTGGCTCTGATATAGCCACATGGATATGCAGGAAAGGTAGGGGGACAGCCCTGGTCATTGAATCTGAGCTTTTAGAAATCACATATCTCAACGCACTAGAAAGTCTAGACACAGAAGTCCCTAATTTATCGGGCCGGAGCCTTTGAATTCTTAGTTTCCTCATTTCCAGGGCGTCACATACTTCTGGCACGCCTTGTGAGAAAGCTTATCCTCTTCAGTTAGAGAACTTTGCTCGTACTGGAGCCTTTGGATAGTGACATCAGCCAGCGCTGGACTCATCGCATCCACAGACCTTCTGCAGTGTTGGTTTGGGCCAGAGCTTCGAAGCTTTGGCAAGCTCAGCAGCGAAGGTGGATATCGCTGTCACTTTGTACCACCACAGAAACCATAACTAGCCCATCCCATGCTGATGCAAAGAAATAAAAGGCAAGAAACGACTTTCTTTGGAATTTTCTGTTCCAGGCCAAAAGCCTTATTATCCCAGGGTCTTTGTAAGAGGTAACACAGTCAATTTCAGAAAAAGATGTTTTGCTGAGATGGAAATTCCACATCAAAGAGTTGATCTGGAGCACAGAATGAAGCTTAGAATCAGCAGGGATCCTACTACTTCCAACAAACTTTTCTTTCACTATGCCTACTTTTATCGCTTTCCTTACAAAACCTGTCCCTCGGCCTCTTTTCCCAATCCTGATTAATGGTACCTGGATCTCCCTGGATGCTCAAGCCAGAAACCTAAGACTCATGCTCAGGCCGACCCCCCCTATATATAATTGACCATTAAATCCCATGCACCCCCTACCCCTAAGCATCTCTTTTCCAACCCCATCGCTACTACCTGACTTCAGAACCTAATCATTCTGTTCAAGCTCCTGAAATCATCTTTTTGCAAGGAGCTCATCCCCTATGGCCTCCAAAACACAATCTACTAAACTCCACAGTGACCTTCATAAATTTCAATTCACAGAGCTCTTAAAATGCATCTAGTGTTCTCCATCACATTTAGGAGAATGTCCAATCTCTTTGGAAGAGCCTCTGTGTCTTCCCCACTCTTCCAGGGTCCTCAGCTCGACCTCCACCTGCATGCTATGCTCCAGCCACAACACTCCATACTTGTGATTGCCTAATCCGCCAGGACATCACACACTGCATTTGCCCTGGCACCCTCTTAGAGAACTGTTGCACTGTCTCCATGCCATGTGGGGTCAGAGGCTATGTATCTTCTCCCTTTAGAACTCCGCTTGGCATTGGCAGGTTCCATTAGCACGTTCTCCTCTGGGCTCCCACTGTGGCCCCTTCTCTCTGTCACAGCCTTGAAAGCCTCAGGACACCAGAACAAGTCTACTTGCCAGCACATAAAGCAATCCTTAAGCTTCTACTGGAACTTCATTTGGAGATCATGGATAATTCACCAGCTGCTCCAGTGGAGAGTGGGGATTAAAGTAAGGCTGTGGGCCACCAAAAGGAGGGGAGGGGGATAAGGAAGATTTGCAGAAAGAAGGTGCAGGACGTCCAGTTTCTCCCCGCACGCCCCCTCGCACGCATCAATAGATTGCCATGGCCTAGAGTGCCGGCCTCAAGCCAAGTGACAGACAGTGCTAGGATCAACCAGGCACCAAACTGACAGAGGTGAGAAAACACTTGGTTTTAAGTGCTCCAGCACAAGGTAACACTACTGAAAAATACATAGCCCTGCATAAGCACACTGAAGTGAGCAATACTTAAAACTGGAGTGCATGAGAACATCACTCCTACCATCCGGATTTTGCTTGGACTTTCAGCACCACTCAGGCCACAGGCTCTTTTGGACCCACGAAGTTCTGATGGATCTTCCTCTGGATCCACTTCATCGGATGAAGATAATTTCCATCCTTCAGGAAAGGTGAACGTCCTGTCGTCAGCCGCAGAGGCCCCGCTTCCAGGGACACCAGCTGTCACACTGGTGGTTGTGACTGGAGAGATTGAGGATGCTGAGGGCTGTGTGCTCAGTCCTCTGCTCTCTCCAGAGCTCCTGGACAGGGAGGCAAGGTCTGCTGGAGACACACAGCTCGTGGAGAGCTTGTTTTGCAAAAAATGTTTTAAGCGAGTTTTTCTGAGAACACTGTTCCTCGTAATTGCGCTCCGGAGGTGAGACTCTTCAGCGATGACATACACTCTGCAGCGGCCCCTGGTCACTGCGGTGTAGACATGCTGCCAGTGTTGGCGGCCCGCCTTCCCAACCACGTACACCACCGTCTTCTCCTCAGACCCCTGGGAGGGAATAATGCAGTAAGAAGAGTTAATGTGGTATCACGGGTTCATGGCCTCACACAGCTGCAGTCTACCAAGACAGAAAAGAGGGAAGTCCTCAAAGTGCTACCTGGCCAGTATGTTCCTACAAATCCACCTTACAGTTGCAGTTTATTCATTACCCATGAACTCCTATTCCCTAATTATGCGGTCAAGTTCAGGTCTTACAGATGCACAACTGGTGTGTAGAAACCCAACAATAAACTTGAAAGACGGCATGAAGTGCCAAATCTTCCCTAATGAAAGAATTTTCAATGATCGGATGGGCTCTGTGTATACAAGTGTTATCCCACTGGTACTTATATAGCAAAAAATAAACACCTTAAATATTCAATAGTAAGCGAATAGATAAATTTGCTTCTTTGTTTACATTTATATCAAGTATCTGTATATAGACATTTGATATACTATTCTGCAAACATCAAAGATGCTTTGAAATCTAACAACATTTTTAAAAACTGGATGCTTTCATGTAAAGAATGATCACCACTATGTAACACAAAATAAAATTACTCTGATCCAAAAAAGTATACACAAAATGAACATAAATATCTAACAAAACAAGTCACAAAAAAGGAGGAAAAATTCTATCAAAAATTTAACTACGGGTGCCTGGGTGGCTCAGTTGGTTGAACGTCTGCCTTCAGCTCAGGTCATGATCCCAGGGTTCTGGGATCGAGGCCCGCATTGGGCTCTTTGCTCAGCAGGGGCTCTGCTTCTCCCTCTCCCTCTGCCTGCCACTCTCCCTGCTTGTGCTCTCTCTGTCAAATAAGTAAATAAAATCTTTAAAAAAAAAAAATTTTAACGAGCCTGTCTCCGAAATGGAGGGCTCTATGGATGATTTTTTTTCTTCTACTTTTCTGTATTCTCCCATTGTTGAACCATTTATTACTTTCATCATGACAAACAAAGCAAAAGAACAATGAACCTTTGCTTTTTAAGTTTAGCAAGCCAAGAATTATACAGGCAAGAAAAATGCCCAATGTCGCCATGTAACTGTGAGAAAACCACTTCAAGTTTCAGGGCTATTCTTAGTCCCTATATTTTCAGTGCCAACATAAACTAAGTAGTTTGAACCATTATCTCTCCTAATGTCCCCACATCCCCCCAGACAAAAGAAGAATTGTAGGAAGACGAATGGCAAGATGGGGCATGTAGAAAATACAGATCCACAGTTAAAAGCCTCTTTCTCAGCAAGCACTTCTATCTCTCTAGACACAGAGAATTGGAAACAACTCTTCAGATTATAAAAGCGTGACAAACACTTCCTTCAGGTGCTTCTGAGTCTCAGAAATTTACTTAAATGACACTTGATCATACAAATAAAAAGTACATTTTATAGATACACAGCATATTGGACTTGGACTTCATATTGTGTATTCCTAAGCAGGTAAATGCCTAACCCAAACTCAGTTAACTTGAGTTACTAATCATTAACGAACACAGAAAAACTTAACAGCTTCATAGTCAGTCTTCCTCATACTCACACGTGCTGTGACCCACTGTCCTCACAGCATCTACAGTGATACTTGTAAAAAGCAAATCCAATCACATCAGATTCTGCTTAGAGCTGATATACAGCTCCCAAGCTCTCAAAACAAAGTCCTGACTCCTTGTATGGCTCATCTGGTCCTTCAAAGGCCAGGCTTGACCCTGCTGCCTTCCCTCCTTTCCTCTTTCCTTCCCCGGAGCCACGCTCCATCGGACACGAGGAACCTCTCTGGGGTCCTGCCAGGGCAGACCCACTTCCGGACTAGCGGCCCTCTCCATGTCCATGCACTCTCCAGCCCCCTGTACTTCCTCTGTCACAGAATGTTCACTGGAACGGAACTGTCCGCCTTCTCAGCTGTATTCCTCACTGGACTGTAAGCTCTTTCTTGTTCACTCTTCTTTATCCAGTGTCTCACTGAATGAATGATGCTAAAAATCAAATGGTCATGCCAAAGGTGTGATCAGAAAGCAGGATGGGGACACCGAACTTCACCTCAATCACCTGCTAGAAATTATTTTTCATACTTTTGATATTTTTTTCATACTTTTCATACCTTCCTTGAATCGTTAGAACTATCGAACTTCTTAAAGGAGGCAAGTTTTTATACATTTACTTTTAATTATGTATAGGTCTCTCTTTAATGTGTCCTGAAACTCAACATTTGTAAAAAAAAAAAAACACAAAAAACAAAAAACACAAACCATTCATTCCTTTCCTGATTTTATAGACTTAGAATGTGAAAGTCTCTATGGACCTTAAAGTGGGGGGCAAACCACTTTCTCTGCAAAGGGTCAAAAAAGTATTTTAGGTTCTGCAGGCCAGATGTTCTCTATCGCAACTACTCAGTTCTTCCTTTGCAATGCAAAAGCAGTCATAGCCCATATGTAAATGAACCAGTGCTGCTGTGTTCCAATAAAACTTTATTTACAAAAACTGGTAGTGGGCCAGATGTAGATATCATATTGGGTACCATGGTCCTAGAAGGTCCTAGGTTACCTGGCCCCCAATCCTACCCTCCCTTATCCCACAATACTTCTCTGACATCTCTTGTCACTCTCCCACACTGGCCTCCTTGCTGTTCCTGTTCTTCAAATACAACAGGCAGGCTTCCACCAAAGAACCTTGGCCTTGGCTATTCCCTCAACCTAGAATGCTCTTCTCCTAGACCTGCATGGTTTACTTCCTTACCTCCTTCAAGTCTTTGCTCAAATGCCACCTTCTCAATGAGGCCTATACTGACTACTATTTAAAATGACAGCTGCATCTCCCATCTAGCCCCACCCCGTTTCCGTAGCATTTGTCATCTTCTACCATATCACGTACGGCTGACCCTGGAACAACATGGGTTTAAACTGCATGGGTCCACTTACACATGATTTTTTTTTTCTGATAAATACAGTACAGTACTGCAAATGTATTTTCTCATCTTTATGAATCTCTAATTAACATTTTCTTTTCTGTAGATTACTTTGTTTTAAGATTATGGGGCTCGAACTTACAACCCCGAGACCAAGAGTCACACACTCTACTGACTGAGCCAGCCAGGTGCCCCTATCTTACTTTATTGTTAAGAATACGGTATATAATACATGGAACATACAAGATGTGTGTTAATCAACTGTTTACATTATCGATAAGGCTTCTAGTCAACAGTAGTCTATGAGTAGTTAAGTCTTTGGGAAATCAAAAATTGTACACATGGATTTCTGACTACAACGAGGGGTCGGTGCCCTGAATCCCCACAGTGTCCAAGGGTCAACTGTAGTTTACTTATTGTTTTATGACTGTGTCTGTCTGTCTCCTTCCTCCTCCCCACCAAATGTAATCTTCCCAGTGGCAGGTATCTTTGTTTCATGGACTGATCTAAACCAAGCACCAAGAACAGTCTAACTCAATAAATATTTGTTGAACTGAACTGAACTTGGAAGAAACAAACTACACTCATACAAGATAACAATCACGAATGTTCTCAGAGGTAAGAGATGCTATTTCAACCACAAAACAAGAGCCAGATTTAATAAAAGGAACACTTAGAGATAGTTACTAGAACCTTAATCGAGTAATAAAAAGACCCCTTCATACTTCATTTGTCCAGAAATGTAAAAAAGACTGGATTATAAATTTGAGGAAATCTCTCAGAAAATACAGCAAAATGATAATGAGATGGAAAGCAGGAGAGAGATAAGAAATTTGGATAATCAGTATAAGAAATTTGGATAATCAGTTCTGGAGGTTGAACAGAGTAGACATTCTAGAAAGACAAAACAGAGAAAACTGAGGACAAGAAATCTTAATGAAATTATTCAAGAAAATTCCCCCAAATTGACTGATATGAGTTTCCAGAATTACAGAGATCCCATCACAAAGATCCATGGGAGAAATTTTGCCAGGACTTCGAAGCCAGGAATATTGGTACTTCTTAACAACTGGCTGTTTTGTTGTTTTTTTTTTTTTTATCCAATAGACACAGTCCACTGACTGCTTCTCTCTTGTTTTGAAAATGTAAAGCCAAATCTGCAGTGTACACTAGCAAGCAAACAGGTCAGTGCGCATGTCAGCATCCCATCCCACCCTTAGCGAGAACCTTTTACCACCCTTACCTTTATTTTCCACTTGACATCATTTCTTTATCTTTAAAACAAAAAATCAGGCTGAATTGCGGGCATTGTTTATAAGTCATTTCAAATTCTTTTTGGAACTGAGATGGAGTAGGTTAATAAATAAAACACCATCTACTTAAAAAAAAAAAATCCCTATGCTAATTAATGTTTGCCTACCAGGAGAGGATACAGGCTAACCTCAATTTTTCCACATGCAAATGTAGGCTGATGCAGCTTCATGATTAAAGCAACATACCAACATCAAAGAGGGGCGCTCAAAACAGTGAGTTAAATAACAGAACCACAAATAGCTTATGAGAATTCAGGAGTATTAGAATGGAGCTAAGGGGCACCTGGGTGGCTCAATTGGTTAAACGTCCGACTCTTGATTTCAGCTCAGGTCATGATCTCAGGATTGTGAGATCAAGCCCCACATCACGCTCCAAAACCAGTGTGGAGCCTGCTTAAGATTCTCTGTCTCCCTCTGCCCCTCTTGCCCGCCACCCCCCCCAAAAAAAGAGTTTAAATGCAAATTGCACTAAATGCAATGTTGTGTCCAGGATTAGATCCTAGGGTTAGAAAAAGGGTATTAGTGGAAAACTGGCAAAATCCAAATAAAGTGTATAGCTTAGTTAATAGTATTCTTCTAATGGTAATCTTAGTTTTGACAAAAACACCATAGTTGTGTAAGATGTTAACATTAGGGAAAGTTGGTTGAAGGGCACATGGGAATAGTCTGTGCTACCTTTCCAACTCTTGTATAAAACTAAAATTATTCCCAAGTAGAAAGGAGCGGCCTCACAAGAGCAAAGGCAGAGGATACATTTGTCAAAACCCATCCAGCTTTATAAATATAAATGCCTATGGAAATTATACCCCAATAAAGCTGATTATGTAACAGTAAAAAAGTAAGCTGCAAAGATAAATAAACACCACAACACCATTTATGTACGCCTTGGTAACCTTGTCTCTCATTAAACAAATAAAGGCAACAAAATTAGGAAGAAAATCATTGAAGGTACTCTATGGCTCCGAAACCTGTCCAAATAGCTTTATAAATGTCCACTGTTACCTGAAAAGTGTGGATAGTTCTTGCCCATGCATGTTTTATGTGACAATATTTCATTAGTTTTTCAAAGTCCACCGTTATTTCCAAGCCAGCTGCATTATTAATGGTCAAAGATCTTCTCTTTCCAAAAGTTACATCAGTGACATCCTATAACCAAAACAAAGAACTATTTTGTATGTTTTCAAATATGCACACTCTGTAGAGATATTCTATTTTTGTGTTGAACATAAAATAGCATGTATGTTCACAATTACTAAGAACTTTCAAAAGGCTAAAACCTACACTTGAGTACAAACTGAATACATATGCACCCAAATTTTAGTAAACTTGAAACTTGACCTTAAATTGACTCTCTGGAAAACAGACAGTGTTATCTGACTTATTCTGAAGTCTACACATTTCACTTCTTGCACTGACTATGTAAATCTGCATATACTCTTTGCAAAAAGTTTATTTTTCCTCACAGCTTGTAAATAACCTCCAAGTGAAAGAGGGCATTTATACAATGAGAACAAATTCAAGGAAACTTCTCTTGTTTCTATAGTTAAACAGCAACCAAGGAGATGATGCTTTGCAAAATACAGTAAGTGTGTCACTTTTGCCTTATTTTTGTTACCCAAGCTCTTCGAACTTATTAAAAATACGTTTCTTCACAAAGTCTTCCAGAAAAATGTAAGAGAAAGAAACATGTCCCAACTCATTTCATGAAGCCAGCATTATTACTCTGACACCAAAACCAGACAAGACATTACTAGATAACTACAAACCAATATCCCTCATAAACATGAATGCAAAAACACTTAGCAAAAAATTATGGAAGAATGTCAACTCTGATATGATTAGATTCTGAATCAAACCTAGGGCAATTAAAAAAAAAACACCTATCTCTAATAGATAAAAAGGAAGGTACTATTTTTCTGTTGTCAGTTACCTTTGTTATAAAAAATATTTCTCCATTGCAGAGTCGAATATCATTTTCAAAGTCATGCTTATTTTTAGCAAAACCATGAGGAGTACCATTAAAGTCTTCACCACTGGCCTCTCGTTCATTACTTTCCTGACTGGGAGAGGTACGTCCAGGGAGTAACTCTGAGAGATATGCATTCCTGGTACAACAAATTTTATCACCAACTCCAAACTGAAGTCTATTCCGATGGTCTCTGGGTCAGAAAATGAGAATACATCATCAAGGTTTGGAAAACCTCAATTTCATTTTGTTTAAGCATTAACCCCCACTCAGAATGATTTCCACACTCTCTTTGCTTCACTTTTTTCTCCAAATGTCAACAAGAAATCAGGCTCCCACGGTCATGGTCTGATTACCTAGCCCCTCTGTGGCACCTCAAACCCGAAGATATAGCCCAGCCAAATATTTTCCCAAATTAGAAATCTTGGCATAAATGCTGACATCTCTCTTGTCCTCTATATTCTAAAAGTTGCTCAAAATCTTATTGAGCCTACCTTTTAAATTCATCCTCTCCTCTCCAGTCTCTCCTATCACTACCCTATTTCACGTCTTACCCCACGTACACATATTTCTAGTCTAATAATTATGACCTCATATCAGAAGAGGAGCAGCAAATAAAACGCTGGCAATATACCTGTTACTGAGCTAAGTCCTTTAGAGATATTATTTCATTTCATCCTCACTACAACTCCATGAGGGAAATGCTGCGTTGGTATCCTCTTTTTACATATATGGAAAAGCGAAACTGCCTGCCAAGATCAGAGTCACTGGGACACAGACTGGATGAGTTCCCGCTGGTGCTTTCTAAGCCTTTGTGAGGCTACCTAAGGTGGTTTTCGTGTGTGTCTTCCCTCAACAGACAGGGAGCTCCTCCTGGAACTGCCACATCTCTAATTTCTCTGCACTTAATAAATACTAGGTGTTGATAAATGCAAGAGAAGTGAGTTAATTCTTCCTGTGTGTAAACAGAGCCACTTTTCCACACTTATATTTCACGGATAGATGTCCACTAAGGTGCTCTCTGCGGGCATCCTGTTGCTAAGGTTCTTGGACACACCTACGTACATATTCTATTTGGAAAACATTCTGAATTCCCCACACTCATCTTGGAGAAGCTGGAGGTTGCCAACTTGAAAACCACAAGGAAAACTGTATTCCTTTTTGCTTATTACACTGATTGCCACAACAGTCAGTTCTTAAACATACATATTATATTTAGTTGAAGAGATCATTTGACTTCACAAATGAGAATAAAAAAGATTTTAAATATGTGGCTACAGTGATAAATGTCAAAAACAAATAAAAGGACAGTGAATAAAGGAAGGACTGTCCTGGAGCTTTCCAATCTTTAGTGCTCACTTGATTAGGTGGCCCGTGTAGTGCTTGCAACAGCAGGCGTTGATGACGTCACAGTCTTGCCTGAAACACATGAATAAGCAAGAAGCAAGGGTTACCTTAATGGTATCTGTTTTGTGCTTATTCCTGTTACCAACGATGACAATGTACTACACGCTATAAAAGGTTTCCAGGAATCTCTCCAGGAAAAAAGCATTTTGTAATCTTTATCTTTTCTTTTTATAAAAAGAAAAAGAATTTTTAAAGTAATTTCTATACCCATTGTGGGGCTTGAATTCACAACCCTGAGATCAAGAGTCCCACGCTCCCATGACTGAGCCATCCAAGTGCCTCTGTAATTTTTATCTTAATGTAAACCTTTGTTCCACCCAGATTTCATGGGAGTTTCCAAATATAGTATTTGGTAGAAAGAGCCCTATTTATTTTGTTTAACATTTTATTTATTTATTTTGAGAGAAAGACAGTGCAAGTGGGGAGAGGGGCAGAGAGAGAGAGAGAGAGAGGGAGAGAGAGAATCCCAAGCAGGCTCCATGTTCAGCGCTCAGCGCAGAGCCTGATGCGGACTGCACCCCACAACCCCGAGATCATGACCTGAACCAAAATCGAGTCAGATGCTTAACTGACTGAGCCATGTAGGTGCCCTGAAAGACCCCTGTTTAAAAACTGCCCTCTGCCATGTCTAACAAAGAAATACCTCAAAATTAGAGAGAGAATTAGCAGTGATAAATGATGAGAGTCTCCCATTTAAACAGCATCTATATAAGTCACAAGATTTAAAAGCCAGACTAAGAACATTAAAATGCTGTAAATGCTTTACCTTCTAAAGGCAATAAACTGGGATGTTTGTGCATCTTGTAGGTCATTTTCTTTGAGTAAGGTTCTAACTGCAGAATATAAATCTGGTAATTCAAGAGAAAAAAAGTTAACACAGAAAAGCACCAAATGACAACATTGTTTTGACAGAGCAACTAACTCAGAATTCCTGCTAAGGGAGCTCCGGGAAATGGAATACAAGTTGGCCATGGGAACATCAACCTCATTTGCTACAGCAGCCAGAGCACCAGAAGAGAGAGCGACGATGGTTCCAGAAGGCCTGTCCTCAAGAGGGACGTCAACCACTAGCCAGGACAGCTCCTAATCTGTAACACAACCACTCACCACTGATGGGTAGTGAATGCTGAATTTAAAATATGAGCCAGAGGACCAACCATGTAACAGAATCCCTGTAAGGTAAGACTCTTTTCTGTTTGAAGTTCTGGCGGTAGCTGAATTATAATTTGGGGATCTCTATGCTTTGCACATGTTATTTCACTGAATCTAATCTTCACAACATTCACAGGAGGCAGGCAGTAGATCCAAGGTTGATATTGAATATAAAATATTGAGACACTTCCATGAAGGATGGAGAACAGCTACTCCCAAAATGCCGCAATGCCCCACCCCCACCCCAACCATGTGTTTGCTACCCCCAGGACCCCCAGGCCTCCCCATGATCCAGCAACTAAAAGATTAACCCTGGCATAGGGGGCACGCATCCCAAGAGTGGCCGCACCTAACCAGCTATGAAATAGTTTGACCACAAACATCGATTATATTCTAGATATAAATGTGAAGCTGAGGCTCTTGGAAGTAAAGTCATTTTCCAAATGGCGAAGGGTGGCTGGCCTCCCTTTTAGACCTCAGATCACTGGCAATGAGGACATCCCACTTATAACCTCCCTCAAAGCGCTGAGAAGTAGACTTCCTCTAATCTGTCTTACCAAAAGTACAAAACAGTGAACATTTCTCATGAGAGAGAGAGAGAAGATATAAAAATTTGGGTAAGAGCATTTTAGGCTTTTGTGCCTTCCCCTTGTAGCAGATGAATCACAGGGGAATGAAAAAGCCCAGGCCTCATGATGCCCTGCTCTAGGAAGACTAAATTAGTTGCTTACTGAGCCCTCCATCATTCAGATGAAGGGAAGATTCTCACTAAAATACGGCCATTCAGCTCACCCCAGCCAACCCCTGGCCTGTCAGAGCAGGAATTTCCAAAGGTCTCACAGGATATTGTTTTCCTTTACACGTATGAGATCGTGCTGTTCTGCTCTTGCTCTCTTCATTCTCTGGACATCTTACAGATCAATATGTACACTGTATTTCACTGATTCTAAGATACACATTTTTCTCACACTTCAGCATCTCTGAAGTTCTAGCCCCGCTATGAAGCCTGTCTTCGGTCTTTGTACTTTGTAATAACAGGAATAATTTACTCAGTAACTTAATTATTAATGGGAAAGTACTATATGCCTCTCTCTAAGGAATATTTATTTAGTTCTCTTGAAGAAGGGACTAATTTTCTAGCTGAAGGTTGTAGTTGAGATGGAAAAACAGCATCAGCTGAGCTCTGCTGCCATTCTGAAACAGAGCACTCTGTTTCTTAAAGTATACTCTCAATATCATAAAGAATGGGCACCAGAAATAAAACCAACCATATTTTAGGTAGATCTAAATGGAATGGCAAGGAGGGCACATTCCTTAACCGGCTAAGTTTCATCTTTTTCATCTGTACTAGTGCGTACTCTTAACTAAGCTGTTGTCAGAATAAATATCACCTATTAATTATTCACAATATACTTAATAAAAAATCACAAGGCAATGTGCAGCTTATAATCCCATTTCCAGAAGGCAGAAATAAATATGTTTGTGTATGAATATAATAAGGCTTAAAAGGATCAACACCAAACTTACTACATAGTAAGAGTAATGGATGAGTAAGAGTAATAGTATGCAACCTTTTGGGGGTTGCCTTGGGGGAAATGGAGAGGAAGAAAACAGGGAAATATTCATTTTCATGTCAGACATTCCTGATTATTTGACCTTTTTTTTAGGGATAGAAATTATTTCTACAATCATAAAAGGGCATTTATAGAATACTATGTATTATATGATCCCATTTCAAAAGAGAAAAAAATTATTATAACATGTGAATGGACCCCAACCCAAGGCAACTGCGACTATGACCCACAAAGCAGGAGAGGCTTACACATAAAGCAGTACGTCACTTAATTTCACACTGGAGTGAAGGTCACTAAGTAGTTAGGATATACCCTTAAGAATGATGACCACAATATATTCTCAGTAATAATCATTTAAATCTTCACGAATTCAATTTTGAGTAAACCATTACTCTATTTAAAAAAGTTTGCTAAGTATGTTTAGAATACACATAAAGATCAAAAGGTTTAATCAATTTGTAATAGATCATTTCATACTGTTCACAAAAAACTAACAGTTTTATAGCACCTCAAAATGGATGAGTGCCCTCAACCCTCACAACAGCTCCACAGGCAGTGACCTATGAATCCCATTTTACAAATGGTTAAGTGATGTGACATGGGTCATACACGTAAGGGAAAAGACTCCGTGCTCTTTTTGACCCTATTATGTTGTCACCCTAAGACCCCTAATTAGAAGCAATGCCTGTCCATTTTATAAGAAACAGAAAGAACTAGTAGGAACTCAACTTGGCAACAGTTTGACCAATATTTTTGGTTCACAAATGTACCCAAAATAGCAAATGTAATTTCCAATTGCTATACAAGAAAATCTTCATTAATTAGGATATGGTTTCTCCTGAATGAACTTGGATTCCTGGGGCTTTGCTTCATTTTAAACTAATCATCTACATCCATCTATTCACTCAATAAATACTTACTAAGCCCTTAGTGTGTATGTGTCAAGAGCTTACTTCTTGGGGATGTATGTGTGCAATGTGTGTGTTTATTGTGTGTGTTTATATTGTGTCATTAGTCCTTCCAAATTCCTTCCAGAGCATGATGTTATACATATGATCTGTTAAGGCAGATCTGGTTACATATGTTGGGCTGGGAGAGCTTACTTCTTTACCAAATTCTAAGGTACTCTGCATCTGATGATGAATAAATAGTTTATTTATTTCAGTGCCTAAATTTTCTACTAGCAATATTTATCTTTACCATCAAATAAAATTACAACTAGTCATTTAGTAAGTATATTATAAAACGGAAATTGTAACCCTACATAAAAAGAAGTTTATACTTACAAGAGTGAGGATCATTTTCCGATAACTGAGAGCTGGCATCCTCTTCTGGGAGTCTGATAAAAATAAATGTTTTATCTTGTATTGAGGCAGGGAGTGTTAGCTTATCAGAGATATTCAGCTCTGCATCAAATATTGGAAATTGGCGTCTTGAGATTCTTAAGTGAAGATAAAATAACACAGCAAGAACATCAGTATCCAAAAATGTGTCTTCATATATCATCAGAGATAATGTCATTACAATAACTAATACTGCTAATAGATAATAAATAAGATGAAAAGGCATTATAGGCATTATAATTAGTAAATGAGTTATAAAATAGAATTAGCAAGACCATAATGTTGCACTTACCAATCAGTCCCCTACCCCTAGCAAATTAAAAGCATTAGAAAAAACTGCCAGGGAATTTACCGTTCTGAGAACTTGAGCTACTCTCCTCCAGACCAGGAAAGAACTATTCAGGGTAGGTACTACCCTCATTTCACAGGTGAGCAGCATGAGGCTTACGCAACTGCAGTGGGTTGCCCACGGCCACAGAGGTAGAAAGCAGAGGAGCTAGGAGGCAAATCTGGGCCCTTCTGGCTCCATAAGCCCTTTCTATTTCAGTGAATCTGGACTCTTTAGGGCCTTTTTCATAGGCTTACATCACACTCTTTTTCTCCTTTCTTTTGTGTGTATCATACATGTATCTGCCATTTTCTCAGTTGAACCAAATAGCCACATCTTCTCTTTGCTTCTATGCCCTCAACCTTCTTTTGTTCTTTTATTTCCTAAGACTAGCAAATCCTCTCAGAAAACAGAGCATGGGGCAGGTGCCTTATCATAACAGAGTCTCTCCTTGGTTATCTGGAAGAAGACCAACTCCCTGAAAAGACCTAATGGCAACCTGGCTATCAAAGCTAGTGGTACCCTACTGTCATCTTCAATCCTTCCCCACAGGGTTGAAAGGGAGGAAAGGGAAGAAGGCTGTCCTTGCTGAAATATCCCAGATCCAATTCTGGGGATGCTGAGAATCACCATGGATTTCCTGTTTTGCTTCTGACCCATAACATGAAACACATGTCTAACTCTAGGAGTCCTTCCCTGCTATCACTAGGATCCTTGTGACATTAAATATTTGGTGATGACAAGAAGGAATGATGAAAGCAGCACAGCTCAAATGACATCAAAAGGGTTAATAAAAGGAATTCCTAAGTTTCAGATAAAACTGACTTCTGAGAAATCTAATGTGCTTTAGATTCTTCTGAGATTTTCAGACTTTAAAGTGACCAATCATCTACCAACCTCCCCCAAAAGAGGTGGCCTTTAGGTAGGAGCAGGAGGGTTAGACAAAAAGAATATTACACATCCAACTGCATTCTTTTGCTTAATGTTTTAATATGAACCTACAACATCCTACCCTATCCCTGTCAGTCCTTCCTATACTCCTACAATCCTATCCAGGGCAGACAGGGGCATAGAGAAAGGACATTCTGAATGTTCTAATTTCTGCTGAATCCAACCAAGAAAGTCTGAACAACAAAAACAACATTTCCTAAAAGAATGTCAAAAAACAAAGATAAATTTTGGCCCGATGAATAAAAGAGTCTCTTAGAGTGATCCTCTAATTACACTCTAAAGGCATATGCAAAAATTAAGGGGAAAGAAGGATTCTTTTCTACACTAAGGGGAGTAATATGCCATGGGTGCCACCAGGATTCATCAAGGAATAAAATACCATATTCCCTTTTTTGGGGGGAGGCTTGGGGCTCCCCTTACAAAAATTACAGGATAATTCTTCCTCATTCTCCCTTGAACTCTAATGAACTCATTCCCAACTCTCTGTTTCTCTTAGGCTTATTCTAGGCTTTAAGCTTGATGCAACTTTAATTCACATATATACTTTTTAAATCAGGAAAACACATTCACTCTTAAATGTCAATAATAATTCATGCTGGACCAGTAATGAAAAACATTACCTTTGTTTTTCTAACTGTGGGGCAAGAGGTCGATATATACCTGAAGGCTAGAATAAGTTTGCTAGAAGGGCACAGGAAATGTACTGCACTTAACTGTCCTAATTCAAAAGCTAATAGATATTTTTTTTTTACTTTTTATTTCTAATACAACAGAGAGAAAATGCAAAATATTCATTATACTATACCTTGTGGCATTGTTGACAATTAGCTCAGATTCTGCTCTATGGTTTTTCTTTAGTTCAATAGCACAATTTCTTGACTTAAGAGTCTCAAAAAGATCTATCAGCAAGTTACCAGGTTCGATGCTGGGCAACTGTCTAATATCACCTAAAAGGAGAATAAGATACAGCAGGTCTTCAGTGAGAGGGTTCCTGAAATTTAGAAGTTGTTTTTATTTCTCCCTACTGATATATGCTATGATTATAAAGATTTATTCTAAGAAAAAAGCCCCCCCAAAATTACTTAAGAACAGTAACTCTTTAAAAATATTTAACAACATCAAAGCAGTCAAAGTAAACAGTATGAGATATAAATAACAGTGATAACACAGTAAGGTACAATCTGAATTGAACTTCCTTCATACCTACAACCCCAGGCAAACTGTGTAGGGGCATATATTTTAGAGAAAAACAGGCCTTAGAATCTTAGGTATATGGTATTCAGTCACCTACTCAGTCTTGCTCAAGGTCTTAGTAGACCTGGAAGAATCTATGGCCTCAAATAAATAAAATAAACATATAAAATACAAAATAAACAAACCCAACATATTTGATAATAGATAAATTCCTGTAATATAATGATAATGTTTGGCTCTATTGGAAATCTGAAACAAACCAACCCTGGAGTGAAAAAAAATCAACTCTTTTCTCAGTGGAAACTGGGGGAATGCTTAAGCCATTAACAGAATCAAATGTTTACAGCACATCCTCAAAGACCTAAGAGAATTATTTGTATACAATTTGATTCTTACAATATGATTCTCTATGAAATCATAGTCCACAGACCAGTAGTACCCAACAGAATCTAACTAAATCTCACCAGAATGGGAAAGGATTTAAGAGGCTACTGATCTCTAATTTATTAGCTGAAAATCATAAATTCACTCCTAAGTGGTCTATAATTCAGACTTTTTATTATTTCCAAATGATCTGCATGATTACTTACTCTAAGTGTGTGGCGTTTTTACCATTTTAACAGTCATCATTTAGGTGACTAGCAGTAACCCATTACAACTCATTTCATTTCGCGGCCTGGTCTGCTAATATCCTCGCCCAAATGGAGAATCATCCAAGCTGATAGAGGGAGAGGTCAGACTGAACTCAGGGGGGCTGGAGTGTGGGCTCTGAGAAACGGCTTCCCACCTATAGGATATGGATACTAAACCAGTGAAATGGTGTAAGCAACCTACCAACTGCAATGCTTTGAACTAAACAATTAGGATTCCGACAATATTTAACTTACCAAGGATAATAAGCTTAGAAAGTCTGGAGTGCTCACACAATAACTTTAAAACCGATTTGAAGATTCTGACAGATACCAAACTCCCTTCATCCACAACCAGAACTCTAACTGAAGAAAATTTCCATGGACGGTTATTGGCCAGGCTTTTTTTCTCCCATAAATAAAAGCTATAATTGACCTGCAAGCAAAGTATGGCATCTTTAAATTCAAGTTATAAATTTTACAAAACAAAATCTTAACAACCCATGTTATTTTAAAACAAAACTCTTAAATGGGGGAGGGAGGGAGGGTGTAGGTAAAGCCACATAGGGAAACAGCCTAAAGAACTAGAGAACACAAAAGTTCAAACTTCTTAAAACCCTAAAGGGATGGATACACAGAAAAGATAGATCAAATAAATCTAAAAATAAAAAAAGATCAAATAGTTTTTAAAAAATGTTTCTTAATAAGTACTACGTGTGTTTACTGTAACAAGCTTCACACACAGCACTATTGCACCGCCAAATAAATAAATAAAAAAATCTTAAAAAATAAACAAATAAATAAATAAAATAAAAATACAGATGAGGAGAAAAATTTGGAAAATAAAACCAGACATTAAATATTTTGGTATACATCATTCCCAAAATGTTTCTATGTTGTAAGTATGCATGTATACACTATATACATACACAGATTTCTTAAATGGTATCATATCTTTTTAAAATTTTTCTACTGAAGCTAGATTCAACATGTCTATTAAGTAAAAGCCTTCATGTTTTCCACCCAAATGCACCAATTCCCTTCAGCAAAACCCCCATTCTCTCAATGGCCTTGTCTCAAAAGAACATCTGAATCACTGCTAACTGCTGCCTTTGATTTTATATATTCAATTAGTTATCTTAGAAATGCCTGGTTGACACTTTCCACTATGTTTTTAGTGCTACCAACTCAATACAGGCCCCACCTATGAGCCTAGATTATTCCCACAGCCTTACAACCACCTTCCCCTACACGCTAACCCAAAATGGGATTGCCAGATAAAATATATGAATTTCAGATAAACAATAAATAACATTTTAGTGTAAGTATGTTTTGTTTTGTTGAAGATTTTATTTGTTTGACAGAGAGAGGTAGCGAGAGCAGGAACACAAGCAGGGGGAGTGGGAGAGGGAGAAGCAGGCTTCCCGCAGAGCAGGAAGCCCGATGTGGGGCTCGATCCCAGGACCCTGAGATCATGACCTGAGCCAAAGGCAGACACTTCACGACTGAGCCATCCAGGTGCACCAGTGCAAGTATGTTTGATGTAATATTTGGCGCACACACACACACACACACAATTTTACTTTCATCTGCTCCATGTGGTTACCGGGTAACCCTAGCCCAAGGATGATAAATAAATGGCATAAGTGCCACATCAGTGCCTTTCCTTTGGCCCTACACTCTCTTCTGATCCTAAATGTGGCTTCAGAAATATTCTCCCAGCATCCCAAGCAGATATTAAGATACTACCCATTGCTCAGAGTTGGAACATAAGATGAAACTTAGTAATAATGCCTCTCCAGCTCTCCTCTTCTAAGCCAACCCTTCAGTCTAATCAGATGTGAAGTCGTAATGGGAAAAATCATAAACTGATCAGAAGTCCCTGCCATGAGTGAGCTACATTGAACTTCTCTAGAGTTATGTTCACTCGTATGACAAATACAGGTGATGCACGATGTCATTTCTGAGGTGGCTCATGGCTCTGTGATTCTCTCTCTCTTGCTTAGGATCCTAAATGGCTCCCCAGTAAGCCCAGTCCAAAGAAGCCCAGCTTCTTTGTTAGATATGCAGAAAGAGCAACGAGAGGGGAGGTCACAAATCTGAATCCTAGCTCCACACCTGGTTACGATCTTGGGCAAGCCATTGAATTCCCCAAATTTCAACTGGTTCTGCTGTAAAATGGAGATGATATGGCTTACTCACTTCACTGGTTTATCAAGGATTTAATGGGATACTTTGCAAACTTGAAAGTTCAAGTTCCCAGTCTAAACCAAATTCAATTTCCATTATTTTATAATACACAGAATTCATTCTGATCAACGCCATCACCTCAAAACCATCTCTACACCCTATGATCATTCTCCTCAATGCCTGTGGAAAGGCCTTCCCCCGAAATAAAATGTCCGTCTCCTCACCTGAGCCTCTCTGTCCTTTATAGTCCAAGTCAATGATTACTGCCTTCAGAAATCTTCCAACAACTGAGTTTCTTGATCTATGAAATGGCAGGTCAGACCTAGAAAAACCTCTCCAGTTCTTTACAAGTTCAAAATGTCATGACTTCTAACTACAGCCAAACTGTTTTTCAAGCATATCGATTCATTCGAAAATTGTATTACATGACTGTTGGCCAGGCATTGTTGTGGGTAAAGGAGATAAAAAACTGAACCAGATGATCAAAGTCTTCACTTCTATGGAGTTTTCCTTCTATATAATAGAATAAAACCTTTTCCTTCCCACACAGATGCTTCTCAAATAAGGTCTGGGGATGGTAACATGCTTGTAACCAGTCCCATCCCAACCCAGAATAAAGCTTGTACCAGAATCTAAATGAACTACGTCATGAAGCATACACTTCAGTATGGCTGACTTCTTTTCCATAGTAAGACTTCCTCAATGAAAGAAGCAGTCTACTGATTGACTTTCCAGCACCACCAGCTCCTTCCTCCCGGCAAACTGGTCCCAGTTTACAGACCGGCTGCTCTGCGGGGCACTGATCTCAATGTTCAGCGACTACAAAGCAGGGATCCCTAGGACATTCAATAAATACCTACTGTCATCAGGAAGAAATAAAAAATAAACTCACAAAATCAAGCCCGTCTTTCAGGCAAATGTTTTCTCTGTAGAAAAAAACTGGAAAAAGTTTTACCTGACACAGCGTATAAGCGTTAAAACCAGTTTTCTCTCGCAATAAGCCAGCCGCTTTCCCCGTTGGTGCTGTCAGTAACACCTCTATTGCCTTGTCTGCCTTCGGGAGGCTTTGCTCGGTAAAGGTGATCCATTCTTCTGAGACATCCTGGTCTTGTTCAAAATCCTCACAAGCTTTTTTTACCTCTCTTTCTTCCAACTGCTCCATATGCTTAAAAAGATGGCTAACAATGGTGGTCTTCCCACAACCGCCTTTCCCACTGATGACCGTCACAGCGTTGGAGCAAACCATTTCCAAAGCAGCCACCTGATCCTGATCCAGGTGAGCTTCACTTATTTCTACATTCACTTCACTTTCACCGTTACTCCAAACATGGTCACCACTGTCCTGCCGGTCCAGAACAGCCACAGGATTTTCTAAACCCGTTTCATCCAGTTGACTTTCATTCAGTGTCTCGTCGCTTTCTGAATTCTCAGGTTTTGTGGTGTGAATTAACGCAAGCACCCTCTTGACATCGACATGTAAATGCCATGGAGGCCTCGTCATCAGGTCACATATTGAAGAGGCAATGCCTCGCTCAGCCTGGTAAAGGTCATAAAGAAAGACACAGCCCTTCTCGTATGTCACCACACCGATGTCCTTTAAAAACTTCAGAGACTGCCAAGCATCTTGGAAGGACATATGGTCTGACAACTTAGAAGTTAAGTCAGCTTCTTCAATGCACGTGTGCCCTTGGTCTCGACATATGTGCCTCAGTTCCGAATATATTATTAATGCATTCTTCTCCAAATCACTCATCAACTGGAGAAGAGACTTGCACTGACAAAATGATGCCCAACTCGCCTCACACTGCAAAAACTTCAGTTCTGTGTAGGTTATCTTTAAGAAAATAAAGTTCAAGTTGCTTTATAAAAATTATAAATGTTGATGACTATTATCAGAATTACATAAAAATATGTTATTTGTTAATAACTGCTTAAGTCCCAGAGGACATGTATATCAACTAAATTCAGAGAAAAAACTGGGTACCTAATACATCACCAAGTTTTTGCTGTACTGTGGTTAAAGATCTATATAAATTTTTTATTAAAATTGTATTTTCTCAAAACAATACACATACAGTTTTCAAAGTCAAATAACACTATGAAGCTTATCGCAAGACAGGAATCCCCTGACTCACCCTTTCCATGCCTTATAAAGTCAACACTGTTCTAAGTACTGTTTATACTACCCTTTTTTTCCCTAATTTTCGATATTTAATATTAACTCCCTCCTAGGGGAAGTCTTTCTCTACAGAAGCTCTCTCTCTTTTATACCATCACCTCCACATCTGCTTCTCCTCTTCCCATCTTTGAAAAAAAGTTATAGTATACATCTGATTAATCAATTTTCAGTAAATCATTGTTAAATAGGATTCACAGCTGAGGACAGGCTATACTACAATTATATTAACTTTTGTGTCAAACTCTTGTGTGTATAGTAAAGTTGGTGACTGCCTCAGTTTCTTGGCTTGTTTAGGTTCCTACGTGCCTCTCCACAATTCTGCCCAAACTCTACTGGAGAGACACAGAACTTCCTTCACCAAGATCCACTCAGAAGGTTCTCCATCGACTCCATTTTTTTTCTTTTTCATGGAGACATCCCTCCTGGAGCCCTCCATACATTTTATGGGCTAAAATGTGTCCCCCCAAAATTCGTATGTTGAAATCCTAACCTGCTAGCATGTCAAAATGTGGCCATATTTGGAGATATGGTCTTTAAACAGGTAATTAAGTGCAAATGAGGTCATTGGCCCTAATCCAGTATGACTGGTGTCCTTTTAAGAAGGGAGATTACAACAGACAGGCACAAAAGGAAGACAACGTGAAGACCCAGGGAGAAGGGTCTTCTCACAACCATGTACAAGCTAAGGAGGACTCAGAAGAAACCAACCAACCAACACCTTGATTTTGGACTTAGAGCCTCCTGAACCGTGATAAGATAAATTTCTATTGTTTAAGCTACCCAGACTATGGCATGAAGCACAGACTTAGAGGGTTGGCAGCCCCAGCCATCTAATACCTCAGTAATGGTCTATATTCTTGATGGTGGCTTCCACACTGAATAGTAGGACTTCAAGTTTCCTGTTCCCACTTGAGTCCCAGAATGTGCATTGCTCTGCCTCTCTTCTCTACTGAATATATATAAGAATCTAATGTTCCAATGAATTTCATTTTGCAAAACATACTGAAATCATCATCATTTTATGTAGGAAACAAATTCATTATTCCTGCATTTCTCAAATTGGGGGGAAGGGGTTCGGTAAGCATCCTTGGGTATCCAAGAATTATCTCAGAATTTTTAAATTGTATTTTCATTTGGAAAACCACCCATAACCAAACACTGCCAACAGTTAAGTGCCGAGTTTGGTTTCCAACATCATTGAAGCCTCATAGTGCCACGCCTACTCTTGGCCTCTAATGATAAGAACAGAGGTGGATTCACACGTAAGTGATATTATTGTGCCAAATAAAAATTCCAATAGTATCATGATGTACCACACGAATAATGAAAGTTTTCAGAAGTTCAAATGGGAAAGTGAGGGATTAAAATGGATTTGCCAAATTCATAAGAACGTTTGTCTTCAATGAGATCTATATTCACATTGCAAATGGCCATTTAGTTACCAAAGAGATGTTTCCCATTAAATTAAGTTATATAATTAAATTATTGACAATTACAATGTCATCAATTTACTGCATAAGAGCTATAGGTATAAGAAGTTTATAGTTGGTTCTAACACTAAAAGAAAAATCAACATTGAGGTCATATGAATTTTTTTCCTTTGAAAGAGATGCAAAAATTGTCAAGTTTGAGAAATCTTCCCTCACACAGGATTTCTAAGTGGTGAGTAAATAAATGTCTTACTTACTTTACTAAATCCAAGTTTCCATGGATGTGTACCTAACATCTCTTCTAGGTCTCCCAACACCTCCTTAGAACCTGAGCTTAAGAGCCATTTAAAGTGTCGAGGCAGAAGAACTGGAAGGAATTCCATTACTTTTGGGAACTGCAAAGCTGTCATGACACTTTTAAATGGAGCTACAGGATAATAGAAAAGAACAAATCAAAACATACAAATGAGCTCAAGAACAACTGATGTGATGGACATTCTCCTGGAGCACAACCAGTTCCAAAAATCCAAATCAAAGAGAGACAAATAAATTTACTTTAACCAGCAAGAAAATTGATCGTGTTATAACAACGGATTTTGTACTGAAGCGGTTTTCATTATGTTCTTCAAATGCTTAGACAACCACTTCTTAGCCTTCTGTTTCCTTTTGTGTACAATATAATCAGAGTAAAATTTGTGACTCTGTGATATAAAGATAAATTTAAAGCTAAGCATAAAAAATAAATCATTGACATATTAACCTTTATAATCATTTTTCTGACTGTAATCATGATTCTTTTGTCACTGAAGTCATTCAGTGATGTCCTGCCAAATTTATTTGATATAATTAAGAAATGAAATATTCCATTCATGTGAATGTCGAGATAACAAACCATACTAAAAAATTATTTGATACCATTTTGGACTGAAATCTTTCCAAAATGGAATACTCGTATTCTTACCTTTCTCCTCTGCCTTCTTTTTTTTTTTTTTTCAAGATTCTTTATTTATTTATTGGACAGAGAGAGAGAGAGGGAGAGCACAAGCAGGGGGAGTGGCAGGCAGAGGGAGAGGGAGAAGCAGGCTCGCCGCTGAGCAGGGACTCGATCCCAGGACCCTGGGATCATGACCTAAGCTGAAGGCAGCCGCTTAACCAACTGAACCACACAGGCGCCCCTCTCCTCTGCCTTCTTAAACAGAATAATAATTGGAACTGAGTAGTTAAAAACTGAACTTTTTCTTAATGACTCAAGGTAATCCCATGCACACAAAAGTTAGAGAGAGGAGCGCCTGGGTGGCTCAGTCGTTAAGCATCTGCCTTTGGCTCAGGTCATGGTCCCAGGGTCCTGGGATCGAGCCCCGCATCGGGCTCCCTGCTCGGGCTCCCTGCTTGCCGGGAAGCCTGTTTCTCCCTCCCCCACTCCCCTTGCTTGTGTTCCCTCTCTCACTGTGTCTCTCTCTGTCAAATAAATAAATAAAATCTTAAAAAAAAAAAGAGAGAAACACAGTTTTAGAGCTGGGGAGGAACTGAAAGGGGCTTAAAGATCATCTCACCTAACCTCTCCACCTTAATGATGAGGAACCTGGAAATTATAATGACAAACCCAAAAGCAATAGAAACACATTTTCAAAAACAGATTTTAAAAAAGAACAGTATGCCAAGATACTATAGTGGTGATATCTTAAACACACTAGTCATTAAGTATTTCAATTACAATAAAACTAGATGATAAAATCACACCTACTTGTGTTTTCCACAGGGAGGCACATCTTGTTTTCTGGTAAAGACTCTTCCTGTTCATTCTGTGTAGACTGTTTTTGACCATTCCTTCCAGTTTCCTTTTGGAAAGTTCTTAATGTTTCCCTAAGATTTTCAAAGTTGAGGTTTTTAAAGCTTGATACAGCACTTACCCATGCCAAAAATTTATTTATATAATCACTGGGGAAATTACAGTCTTTAAGAAACAGGGAACAGATGTGTGTTTGATTTGGCGGTGACATATCAGACTGTAAAAAGTAAGATGGAAATCCTTGAACTTGATAGCTCCTTGATCCCACAGGTTTCACTTGCACCTTCACTCGCCACCAAGGACCCGTTACTGGAAAACGTCCAAACACGTCACATTGCTCTTGAGTGTTTTCATCAGAAATTACAACTTTAAAAAAAAAGTTAATTTAAGACATTTTAAAACCTCCTTTTCAATGTTTCACCAAATCTACCACTCTCTTTATTCCCCGCCCCAGCACCCTGTACAGATGTTTATTAGGGTATTTACATTCCACTTACCTGTTTATCAGTCTCTCTCTACTGTGCTATAAGCTATCTAAAATAAGACAATGTTTCACTTGTCCTTGTATTCCAAGAGGTAAGTATGGTACATGGCAAGTCTGCTGTTTGTCTTCTAAAAACAGTCATCTCTCTGCTACTCTGACCTAAGCCAAAAATGACCTTCATGCAATTTCTAAAAAAATGCCATGGTCTCTCCCACCACAGGGCCTTTGCACAAGCTGTTCCATCTGCCTCAAACGTTCTCTTCCTTACTGTTTGCCCCCATTTGCTACAGACCTCTAAATTTAATTGTCGCTTCCTCAGGAAAGTCTTCCCTGAATCTCAAGATTATAACCTCTCATAGCACTACTTATTATTCCTTCTATGAACTAAGTAATATTACAGTTACTTCTGTAATTATTTAAAGAATGTCTATTTAATTCACAAAAGAACAAGCTCCATTAAGGCAGAAACCTCATTATCTTATCTCTCCCGGGTATCCCCCCTGGCAACAAACACCACCATGCTTGGAACAAGGTATCCAGTCACTAATATTTTTAGGATAAATGACTAAACCCTTACAAATACTTGAAAACTTTCTGTCTAAACTTGCGCTGCCCACTCACATGTGACTACTTAAACTTAAATTAATAAAAATTAAACAAAATTTAAAATTCAGCTCTTCAGTTGCACTAGCTGCATTTCACGTTCCCAATAGCCACGTATAGCTGGTGGCTATTGTACTGGACAGCGCAAACATAGAACAGTGCCATCAGCACAGAACATTCTACTGGTCTTACCAGTAAAATTTTCTTAAATATCAGTCACAATGTACACACAACGGGTATTATGTATAGCACAGGAAACTACACAAGCACATCACAGCGTTATTCACACAAAGTTAATGAATCCACAACGCCTTGAGGTGTTTCTTTTGTGTGCGTGTATTTTCTAAGTAGCTGAAAAGTAAATATTTGACTCCAGGCAGGATAGGAAAATAGTTGAAAAGTCTAATTCTGCGTGTGAATACAGGCTCAACATCCAACTGTTCCCTCGACTATAAAATAAAACTACCTCAAAGAGTTGTGAACATCAAATGAGATAATACACGTTGAGCACAAGCTTAACGCACGGTATTACTCAAGTCACTGCTACTGTAATTTATTTATATAATCTTATCCTAAGTAGGATGAAACAGCTAGGCCATCCCAAAAAATGTCTGTTAGCAGCAATCGGGCGCCTGACTTAGGACAAGGCCAGAACGGGAAACACTTCATCCTCCAATCCCATCCCCTCGGGGCAGAGGGTTTCCTCACCGCGGAGGCGCCCCGGGAGGGTGCCCGCCTTTACGCCCCCACTGCACAGCTCCTCGGCATCGACAAACTCCACGTCTTCATCCCCCGCCACGTCCTCCTTCAGCCAGTCATCGTCCTCCTCCACCAAGTCCTTGGCTGGGAGCAAAGGTCCCTGCAGCTCGCGCAAGTGCTGACTCAAAAAAGCCATGCTGTTCCCCTGCAACTCTCCCCGCGCACCCTGCTCCCGGGCAGGGTACACGGCCACGATCAGCCAATCAGCTCCGAAAATTGAGAACTTCCGGGAACGCCCCCACGCAGCCTGCGCGTGCGGAGGGGCGGGGCAGCGGCGAAGCTCCGCCCCAAGGCTCCCGCGGGAGGCGGGGATGAGACTCAGCAGGGGAGGGGATGAGGGCGGAGCGATTTGGGGGTTGGAGAAGAGCGTGCGCGCAAGGCAACCAGACGTGAGGGTCTGAGCGGTGCCAGGTGTTAACCCGCCCGCTGGGCAGCGTCGGGTGTGGCACCCGCAGAACCTCTAGCACCTCCGGAGAGAGAAACGTGAGGGAAGGCCATGTCTAGTGAGCCTAGAGAGCCCAGAAAAGCAAGCCCTCTCCAACACCCTAAAACGAAAACCCAGATGCTCTTCAGGACAACCGGCCACCACCCAAAGCACAGAACAGCGAATCTCCAGTCGGGAGACCCGTTTACTCATGACTGCTTTTGTTCTCCGTTTCCTTAAGGAGTTGAATTTATATCATCAAAGGCTCTTATTCAAGGTACAGTTATCTAGGCACCATTCCATACGCACTCTGTCGAGATCTAGGACAGAGACCCAGGATTCTGTCTTTTTAATGCACGTCCCAGTTGTGTATTTTGATGTTCAGCCAGGTTTGGGAACTGCTGTATTACATGACATTCAAAGTCTTTTTCATCTTTTCCTCTGTGAGAACAAACTGGTCACCCAAGCTTCTTTAAGCTGGACAACTACCTGCTCACAGTGGGGCAAAAAAGCATCTATTTATAGCCGAGAGTATAGAGGGGGACTGGGAAAGGGAAATAGAAGAGAATCACAGTGACTTTAAAAAGTTATTCTGGAGCCATGGTTCCCACACATGCTGGGGATACTATTTGAAAGCCTTGTTACTCTTTGAGGAACACCATAAAGTATATCACTACCTTACTACTTTTATACGGTTTATTATGAAATCACTCTATTAATAGTAAACCCAAAATAACTAAGCAGACACTGTTTGCTAAATCCCAAAGCATTTTATGATAGATTCTAATATACATAAACAACAGCCAGCACCAAAGGTTTAAGAAAAATCTATGGGAGAAAATACTAAAATTGATTTTTCCCTTTGGGTACAAGTATCTCCTTTTGTTGCTTTTAGAAAAACTATGTTGCAGCTCACAAAACACGGGTGTTTCCAAGGATCCTCTATGTGAGCTTGAATTCCTTCCTGAACACTCCCAATGACTACTGTTTCCACCACGACACTGAATCTGCCCTCACACGACTGGTCTCTTTGTTGCTAAATCCAGTGGATACCTTCTTGCCTGTGTCTTACCTCACCTCTCAACGATATTTAACCCTGGTAACTATTTTCTTCTTGTAACACTTTGTTCCCCGGCTTTCATGACTTGTGTTCTCAGGTTTTCCTCCTACCTCTGTAGCCACTGATAGTTTCTTTGGGTTCCTCTGCTGTCCTCTTAAGTACTAGGACTCCCCCGGGTTCCATCCTGAGCACCTCCTCACTCTGTAATCCTCCCCTCAGGCATCTTTCACCTACTCTCTCATCTACACGCTAATGACTCCTAACCTGATCTGCAAACCAGTGCCCACGACCGCCTATTAGATACCACTCCTGGATGGCCCATGGCTACTTCAGACTCAGCGTGTCTCAACTGAAAGGTGTCTGCTGCCCAAATCCAGGTCACTTATGTGTGTCTACAAGGGATGTTCTTGATACCAACTCAGTGATTTGGGCACAAGACTCCAGAAGTTAAGCTGCTGTTGATATAACTCAACTGCCTTCTTCTAAGTAGTGTAGGTGAGGATTCAGGATGGTGAGAACTTTGCTTCTTTACCTATTGTTTCTTCACTTAAAAAAAAAAATGTTAACAATTCTATGTTCCTGAATACCATTTTTACCATTTTTACCCAGTAAGCAACAGTACTCAAATCTGGCTGTGCATCAAAATCATTTGGGATGTTTCTAAAAATGAGATTCCTGGATCTACCCTGAAGGTACATTTCCACAAACACAAAACAACACAGATATGAGGTTATTCATTGTGTAGTGAATTTTGTAGTGGCAAATGACTGGAAACAGCAGAAATATGTTTAAGAGGCTTATTGAATAGACTATGGCATATCCACACAAGGGAATATTCTTCAGTAATTTTAAAAAAGAAAGAAAGAGGAAAATCTCTATGAACTGATAGAGAGTGGTTTCCAAGATCTATTAAATAAGAAAAAGTAAAAACAGTTCACATAGTTTTATTTATGTGTATGTGGGTATGTTTGTTTTGGGGAAAAGGAAGGATGGAAGGAAAGGAAAGGAAAGGAAGGAAGGAAGGAAGGAAGGAAGGAAGGAAGGAAGGAAGGAAGGAAAAGAAACACAGGAGAGATAAACCCAGAAATTAATGAAAATAGTTAGCTCAGGTGCGATGGAAACAAGATAGAGGAGATAAGAATGGGAACAAGATCTCTGAGTTTAACTTTTTATAATGGTTTGACTTCTGAACCATGCACGTTTCATGTATTCAAAAATAAATCAAAAGCAAACCTAAAATTGAACACAAACAAACAAATCAAAGTGTCTCTCGAATGTATAACATAATCTGTCAGGGAAAATAATTACATCAAGTTACTTTTGAATACTTCAAATAAATATTTTAAATTACTCTGACTATATACCTTCAGTAGGGTATATGCTGAGGACAAAAGATCTACAAAGTAATCCTTTTTTTAAAAAAGATTTTATTTATTTATTTGACAGAGAGAGACACAGTGAGAGAGGGAACACAAGCAGGGGGAGTGGGAGAGGGAGAAGCAGTCTTCCCGCGGAGCAGGGTACCTGATTTGGGGCTCAATCCCAGGACCCTTAACAACTGAGTCACCCAGGTGCCCCTCTATAAAGTAATCTTAAACTTCACCACACACTGTGGTTAATGTTAGTTTTAATAATGTTATTATAATTTTGAAATTACATGTTGTAGGATAAAGCAAATAAGAAAATGTCTTTATGTTTCATCAAATGAAGGTTTTTAATGTACATGAAAAGAAATCAAACAAGATAAGAGACACTCCTACAATATTAAACTTGAATTAGAAACATCAATATGATCTTGTGATTTCTTAAAATATATTTTCTAGTTCTGTCTACCAAGAGGGCCTGAAAATAATGTCACTCCAGTAACACTGATCATATCTACCACCCAGATCTTGGTTTTGGAATACCATTTCTCATTCAAAGAAGTGGAGGCTTCTTAAGGAATGGCCGTTTCTACCTCTAAAACAAGGAAAATAAAAGGCAGACCTGGGACTTCTTGTACCAGATGGCAAGGAAGCCCTCAAAAGCCAATGGGGTTATGATGAAAGGATTCAGGAGCCAGCTTGAACGGACTTCCTCTAGCCAAATTTAGGGAAATTTGAGTATCAAAAAGAATAATTGCTGCACTTGACTGTAACACAATGAGTACATAAAAAGTGATGTGGAGGCACCTGGGTGGCTCAGTCGGTTAAGAGGTTAAGCAGCTGACTCTTGGTTTGGGTTCAGATCATGATCTCCAGGTCCAGAGATCTAGCACAGCACTGGCTCCCCATGCTCAGCAGGGAGTCTGCTTCCCCTCTCCCTCTGCCCCTCCCGCCCCACACACTCTCTCTCTCTCTCTGAAATAAATAAATCTTTCTTTTTTTTTTTTTAAGGGATGTGTCCGTTGTGATACTCACTAAAAACAAAAAACCCTTTTAAGAAAGAAAGAAAGAAAAAAGAAAAGGAAGAAAAGAACGCCAGGTAAGAAATTTAAAAAGAAATTCTTAAAATATAAAACACCATTTTGCAATCCCTAACATCATAACTGATTCAAGGGAGGACCATCAAAGGATACTAAAACCATTAAGTGAAAAGTTAATGGGAAACCATGGCTCAGTAGTCTCGTGACTATCCTAGATTACAAATGGCAAAGGGAAAAGTGTACTTTTACAATGAAGATCTTTGTCAGTCACCCCTTAATCAGGTGTCAAATTTAGTGTCATTAATGAGACAAACTGATGTTCTGTTTCTCATGGTATGATGTACATAAAATCAGCTATGAGGGATTCTTGCCAAAAACATTTAACCTGACTTTAATTAAGGCTCTACACCAGCATTATCCAATAAAAATACAATGTGAACTACATATGTAATTTAAAAATTTCTAGTAGCCACATTAAAAAAAGAAACAGGTACCCTTAATTTTAATGATGCATTTTATTTGATCTAATATGTCCAAAACATTATTACTTCCGCCTGGTAATCAACATAAAAATCACTAATGAAATATTTTACACTCTTGTTTTCATGCTAAATCTTTGAAATCTGGTGTATATTTTACCCTTATAGCACATCTTGGGCTAGCCACATTTCAAGTGCCCAGTAGCTATACGTGCCTGCCTGACTACCATATTGGACAGCACATTTCCAGATCTGATTTCCAACTTGCCTGCAGTCCAAGAGACTGAGGTACAAACTAAATAATACCATGAGGAAACAGAAAGATCTAGAACAAGTCAGAAAACTGTTTTGTAAAGGGTCAGATAGTAAATATTTTAGGTTTCGCAGGCCATATGGCCTTTATCACATAATTCTCCTACCGCCACCTCCTCCTCCCTTTCTTTCTCTTTCTCTTTTTTATAACCCTTTAAAAATATTGAAACTATTCTTAGCTCTAGTGCTGTACAAAAATAGGCCATAGTTTGTGTAACTTGATCTGGCATGTGTGACATTCTCTGAGCTGGATTTTCCAGAAAGTCAGTGTCATGGGGGAAACGGTGGGGAACAACAAGAGGGATTCCAGGATTGACATGAGGCCAGTAGCTGAAGTCAAGAGCATAAGAAATAGGGACAAGATGAGGCTCTAGAGCTGGGCTGGAGCCAGAACACAGAGTACTTTGAGAGGTCACAGTAAGGGTAATGAGAAGCCACAGAAGTTTTTAAAAGCCTTAACCATTTTCCCCGAAACCAAGGCTATTCATCTCAAACTAATCAAGCTCTCATTTCAATGTACGCTTGAAATCTATCCTAGGAAAACCTTGTTAAATAAATCAATCTAAATCATGAAGTAAAGAATTTTCAGTGTCTCATTCATACTGCTTCTCATGTGGAAGTTTCCCCCCGCCCCTCCCCCGTGTTAACATAATGTGTCTTCTGGTTATTTTGGAAATGTATTTGTTTTAGAATGCCTGGATGGTATCAAGGCAGGTAACTGTGAAGTTATCGTTAGTAAAACCTAAACATTTTATCGGGAGAGCAGGGAGGGAATAAGGTTTAGTGACCTGTTTAATTAATGTTGAAGGAAAGCACGCAATTAATGTGAAGTCATGGTAAGGATGGTTTCGCAGTTATACGAAAGCACTTCAGGTTAATTTATCCTGATGAGTGTTTTGAATTAGCATTTTGTCTCTTTTGTTTGTTAAATTAATGTCTGAAGGGGAATGGTAGAGTCAAAACAAGAAATGAGTTACCGAAAAGATTGGTAATTATATACAGAGCAGATATTATAATAAAAATGTGTTCAGTTTCATTTAGTCAACAGATAGGCATGTGTGTGTCACGTAGTACTATCGTCACCTGATATCTAGTTCCCCACTCATTCTAGGCACACAACAGGACTGTACTTTCCTGAAGTTAGTCATGGCCATCTGACCTGCTTTGGCCAATGAAATAAGAGCAACATGTCCCTTCCAGGTGGAAGTATTTAAAATGGGTGCTCAGCTCTCTATCCTTGATTATTCCTTACCTTGATGGTTGTGGGAGTGTGAGGTGCAACAGTGAGCCATCATATAAAGGACAACAGCCCTGGAGAGTTCTGTAGGCCTACAGTAAACTTTGAGTAAGTAAGAATAAATCTTGGTTGTGTTAATCCGCTAAGATTACGGGGTTGTTTGTCTTGTCAGCAGAACCTAGCCTATCCTTCCTGACTTAAGACTGATCGTATACTAGATGGTTGTGCTGGTGGGCACAGTGGGAGACATAAGGAAACAATTATAGCCCTTGCCAAAAAAATTCCTGCAAATTAGTTAAAGTATGTAGATTGGGAGTTAATGGGCCAAGGGGCTGGAAAACTGCACTGGAGGCATGATTCAGTGGAGTTTTAAATGCTGAAACACTGAGACAACATTGTGCAGTAGGAAAATGAACTTAAGGAAGTATAAAACCCTACCCACAAAGAGCTGATATCTAGTTGCATAATTCTCCAACCAGGAATCCAGACTCTTAGTAGTTAAGTAGTGATACACCAAAAAGGGACAAAAAGACTGAAGATAAAAGGCTTTGGGGGGCGTCTGTTAACTCATGCTATATTATTTAATATGTAAGATATGTCTTTATATATATGTCTTTATTTTTTTTTAAGATTTTATGTACTTATTTGAGAGAGAGAGATAGCATGAGAGGGAGGAGGGTCAGAGGGAGAAGCAGACTCCCTGATGAGCAAGGAGCCCGATGTGGGACTCGATCCTGGGACTCCAGGATCGTGACCTGAGCCGAAGACGGTCGCTTAACCGACCGAGCCGCCCAGGCGCCCTATACATACATATTTTAAATGATGTATAGAGGGGTACCTGCGTGGCTCGGTCAGTTAAGCAGCCAACACTTGATGTCAGCTCAGGTCACGGATCTCAGGGTCCTGGGATCGAGCCGGGCATCTGGTTCTGCACTCAGCAGGGAGTCTGCTTGAGTTTGTCCCTCTCCCCTCTGCCCCTTCCCTGGCTCACAAGCTCTCTCGCTCTGTCTCAAGTAAATAGATCTTTTAAAAAATGATATATAGAATGAAAAATTGACATAAATTTTAAGGTAAAAGATAAAAGTAATTTTCCCTCTGAGGAGACAGGTTGGTAATACCGCAAGATCCCATGAAGCCTTCGTGCCCTCTTCTTTGCCACATGGGTGCCTCAGTGGAAATACTGATGTAATTAATTGCCACTGATGTTAAGCCCTTCTCTCTAAATGTTACAAAGTAACGGCCTCAGTTACCTCAATTACAGTTCAATTTAGTCTGCATTATTATGTAAGTTTTTACTCAAGCTAAAATATTTGTGGGGCTAAATCCAGGCCCTTATGTTTCTGTTTCAGTATGTAAGTTTTTAAGTTATAGGAGAATATGTTGATTAAAAAATTATTGCTTTCTTAAATATATTTTCTAGAGCCTCCTTTCCTAACAGATAGGCCACGGTCAAGGTAAGCACCAAAGCAAAAGCAGATCAACTCTGCTACCACAGGGGTATGATGCTGCAGATCAATCCCTCATTGGCCATCTTGGTCTTTATTTGTTAGGCGTTTTATGGAAATTATTGATCTCATTCTGTATAATAAGTGAGAAAAAGCAGCAAAAGTTTGGAAAGTATTAGAAGAGCAAATGGTTACACCTCATTTATTCAGTCAGTACATATTTGAGGACAATTACTGTTCGGGGCACAAGAGAAGAACAGTGAACAGAAAAAGTCCTTGCATATGCTAGTGGAAGGAGATAGACAAAGAGCAAATAAATATAAATATCAAGTGGTAATGAATACGAGGGGCTAAAATAAAAGAGATCAGGGGGAGAGAGGATGACTGGACTAGAGGTTTGTTATTTCAGATAATGGTGATTGATGGAAATAGAGGCAGAGATATAATTAAACTGACATGGATGAGATAGTGTGTTATATTAGCTCTGGGATGAATTATTGAACGGAAGAAAGGCACATCAAGGAACAAGTGAAAAATGTAGCGCTTATGCAATCCCTAATCAGCAGAAGATGAAGAAGACTGACTTCATGCTAATCTAATTGAGCATTCCACAGGGTCAGCCTGGTTGCAGAAGTCAGACTGCCTTCAGATTAGCAGGTGTGTTTTCCTGGGCTCATTTTAAATGGCTGGAAAATCCCCTGCGTTTGTGAGAAGATCCTACATATGAGGCATACTTCTGGCCAAAGACAGGGGAAAAAAAATCACCCAGCTTATGAAGCATTAGAGAAAAATAAGATACAAAGAACTAGGTTGGAATGATAAGGAGCAAAAAGCGAAGGAATGAGTAGCATGCAGGAAGAGAAGTACACTGAGGATAAAGCAATCATATGCAGGGCAGTAGAGAAAAGAATTTGAAAATTCTCCTGGAAAAAAAAAAAAAAAGAAGCCGTAATGCTCTAACAACAGTTCATTTTACCCAGTGGCTTATTTCATTCAGGGTTATAAAATCTGTGAAATTCCAGGGGCGCCTGGGTGGCTCAGTTGGTTAAGCATCTGCCTTTGGCTCAGGTCATGATCCCAGGGTCCTGGGATCGAGCTCTGCATCGAGCCCCGCATTGGGCTCCCTGCTCATCTGGGAACCTGCTTCTCCCTCTCCTCCCAGCTCGTTTCTCTCTCTAGCTATCTCTGTCTCTCTCTCTCTCAAGTAAATAAATTAAAAAAATTAAAAAAAAAATCTGTGAAATTCCATTTTTAATAGAAGAAAACAATTTGGAGAGGGCACAGAAAATGCTTTCGCACTGAGAAAAATAGAACATTTATGTATTTTTATCTTCTTTTATTTATGAACAAGAATAATAGCGAATTTTGAGTGCTTATGATGTGTCAACCATGAAGTGCTTTTAGTGAATGAACTCATTGACTCTTCCCAACAGCCCTGTGAAGTAGGTACCAATAAAATGTCCAATTGCCTTGTTAGGAACCCGCTGTGAGGAGGTTATATAACTGGCTTAAGGTTGGAAGTGGCCCAGCCAGGATTTGAACCCAGGTGATGTCATCAATAAGTGATAAATAACTCAAATTGTGCAGAGGCTTCTTATTTTTCACATAGCTGCTGGATCAACCTGTAAGAACTCCATACTCAGTGGTTTAAGTCGATAGTCCACATGGGAGAAATGAGTGTTCTTTACTTCTTTCATGGCTAGCTTTGTTTGGGGAGGATTATTGTTGGCTGACACCTTCCCCATAATATTTGACCACTACTTCATATTTTGAGAAAAACCACTTCCTTACAGCTCCCACACTGCTCTTTAAAAAGCTTCACCTATTATCTCTTTGTTAAATCGTATCATTGCCAAATGATGGAGGTAAGCACAGGGTTTGAGCTATGTCTGTAGTGGGGGGGATTCACCTAAAAAGATGACACTCAGATATCACAACATCTAATTAATCCCTAAGATGTGTCTATTCTTCCTCTTCCTTTATTCTTTTTAAAGATTTTATTTATTTGAGAGAGAGAAAAGAAGTAGCGGTAGGGGCAGTGGGAGAGGGAGAAGCAGACTCCTCGCTAAGCAGGGAGCCCAGTGCGGGACTCGATCCCAGGACCCCAAGATCATGACCCAAGCCAAAGGCAGATGCTTAATCGACTGAGCCACCCAGGTGCCCCTCTTCCTTTTCCTTTAAAAATGTCTCTTTGATTGCCCCTTCATTATGACTGTGTCACAATCAGTGCCTTTCCTAAGGTGAGTGGAGCCATGTGCAAATACTTTTTGCAGGGCCCCTGTCTATATAAACAATTGGAGCCACCCTAAATCAGCATGCCAGGGTCATTCTGGCAGTCCACCCTCACATTCACACAATCCTAAAAACAAAAACAAAACAAAACACCCTGCACTGCCCAGTAAGTGTGTTTGGCTTGCCAGGTCACCCTCCCAGAACGAGGACCTAACCGCAGAACGCCAGGATGACCGCATAAGCATGAATCATGGAGCAACTGGGGAGATCTGGTCAGGTCCACTCACTGGACAGGAGGTGGGAGATCATCCCCCCAAAAGAGAAACTGGTACTGACTGAGACCACACAGGGGCCCCTGTTCTGTCTTGATGTGCCCCCATCAGATGGATGCCAATCCAATTGCAGCCGGTCCCAGGTACCAGAGAGGGTCTAAGAAGACTAAACGAAGTCACCTCAAAGAGTGAGCCCCTCAGATGCCTGGGGCCCTCGTTAGGAGCCCTGAGTTATAAGTCTAAAAGCTCCATCGACACCTTCCTCTGTCCCTCCTCACCTAACTCATTACAGCTCCGTCCTGGTTGGCCTCACATCCTCCACTTTCTCTCCTTTTGTGTTCATTGTCCTCCTAGTGCGAGCATACTATTCATATTCACTGTCTTCTTTTGTGCCATATTCCTTCTTCCTGATTTTTATCAAGTATGAAGCCCCCAGTTGTGGTCCTCATTTAGATTATAGTCTAGATGCCAGCCCCCCTCATCGACTCAAGAACATCAGTGCAGCCTTCCTCCCCTCTCTCCTGGATCATTCATTTATCTCTCTGATGAATCATTTCCATCATCACACAACTATGCCACCTTAAAAATCCTGTCTTTGTCCTCACTTCCCCCACCAGCCACCAACCCACTTCGTAGCTCTCCTGCCTCAAAACCACTTGAAAGGAATCCTTGATTCCTCTCCTCCAGTGCTAACTTGTGCTCTGCACAAAGACATTTGGTAGAGGAGGCATGGGTAGAGGCTGAAATCTAGTTCATTCTTTGTTTGCCAAGCAAAATGCTTGACACAGGACTTTGTCATTTTTGAGGAACAACATTTGAAATTGATCTGCCTTGAGGCATCACTATTTCCAACTGGCCGGCCTGAAGCAGGCTTTTTTTTTTTTTTTTTTTTAACTGATTTTGCCCAAAGGTCCTGCATGTCCTCCTGGACTTTGTTGGCCCACTTCAGTCGGACTTTCCCCATCATTCCCCTGAAACTCCTCTGGTCTAAGGTCACCATGTGACATTCACATGGGTAAATCCAATGGTTGGTGTATTTGTTTTCTATTGCTGCTGTGACAAAGTACCCCAAACTTCGTGGCTTAACACAACACAAGTTTATCATCACACAGTTCTGGAGGTCAGAAATTCAAAACAGGTCAGTGGGACTGCCTTCCTTCTGGAGGCTCTAGGGGACAAGGCAGTCCTTGCCACATCACTCCAACTTCTGCTTCCACTGTCCTATCTCCTTCTCTTCCTCTGACCCCAAACCTCTTGCCTCCTGCTTTTAAGGACGCTTGTGATTACGTTGATCCCACCCGGACAATCGAGAATAATCTCCCCATTTCCAGATTGTTAACATGATCACATCTACCAAGTCCCTTTTGCCATGGAAGGTACCATAGTCACAGGTTCTAGGGACTAGGCCGTGAACATTGTCGAGGGGCCCTTATCAGCCAGCTAGTTCTCAGCTGTGACCTGCCAGCTGTATTTGACACACTTGATCTCTCCTTCTACCTTGGTACATTTTGGGCCCTGGTTTCTGGGACACCGCCATCTCTTGATTGTCTCCCCCTCTGGTGGCTGCTCCTTCTGAGTAGTCTCCTTTTCTGGTCTCCCCTGTTCCCCCTGAACACTCCATCTTTGGTCTTCTCTCTACACTCTCTTCATTCGTGGTCTCCTGCCTTTACACAGCGTCTAATATGCTGTGATTCTTAAATTCATATTACCGTCTATTCCTCTCTTTTGAACTACAAACTTGTATTTCCAACTGCCTGCTCAACACCTCTCTTTAGATCACTAATACACATTTAACACTTACTATGGCCAAGTATGAATTCCTGACCTTTTCCCCCTCAAATCTGCTCCACCTAGAGTCTTCCCCATCACAATGGATGGCAACATCATCCTCTAGGTTGCTCTAGCCACACTCTTTGGATTCATCCCTGACTCCTCTCTGTCTCCTATACGCCATCACCGATCCATCAGCAAATTCCACTGACCCTCCCTTCAGATATGCCCAGAATCCAACACACCTTTCCCACTAGTCTCATCTCTGCCTTCCTTTCTGTGCGAGCCTGTTGCAGTAGCCTCCTAATTGGTCTCCTGCTTCCAGTGCTCTCCCTAAAGAGCATTTCTCAATGTAAGAAGCATCGTGATCCTTTAAAACAGGTCTTAGTGTATTACCCCTTTGCTGAAAACCCAGCGAGGACTCCATATCACATTCCTGGTAAAGGCAAAAGCCTGTAAGTTTCTGTGTGCTCTGCCCTGCCTTCAATCTCACTGACTCTATCTCCTCCTGTTCTCCCTTTGTTCATTCTGCTTTGGCTACACTGGCCTCTTTCTTGTTGCTTGAACACATCAGTCTCAGGGCCCTTGCACGACCTGTTCCCTCTGTCTGGAATTGTCTTGCCCACGGATCTGTGTGGCTACCTCCCTCACATCTTTGAGTCTTTGCTCATACATTGTTTTCTCAGTGGGACCTTCCCTGTTCATTCTGCCAAAGGCCTTGATGGGAATGTGAATTGCTACAACCTTTTGAAAGTAATTGCATAGTGTCTTTTAAAATATATTAACACATCCTTTAATATAATGATGCCATTTTGGCAAATCTCTCTCA
Organism: Eumetopias jubatus; assembly: GCF_037043125.1. Classification (NCBI taxonomy): domain Eukaryota; kingdom Metazoa; phylum Chordata; class Mammalia; order Carnivora; family Otariidae; genus Eumetopias; species Eumetopias jubatus. Next base: position 92,759,557 of record NW_028274814.1, on the reverse strand, counting down.
TAGAAATAGAAAGTATAGAAGTACCCTGTGTAAGTTTGTAGGATATTTATTGTACATTTTTCTTAGACCAAAAAGAAGGTAGCTGCAATCTGATTGTTAATCAATAGGGAAGCGGTTGAATTAATTTTGGTAAATTATACTAAAGAGCATTCTGCAGCTATTAAAAAGAATGAAGTTAGATGGATAGTTACTAAGCCAAAGGATGGCGATGCTGGATAATTAACTGAAAGCTGCACATTGCAGAGTAATATGTAAGGTATCGTTACATTTTTAAAAAACAAAACAAAAATTCGCATAATTTTCTTAAGGCCATGGGAAAAACACTAACCTGGATAAACACTAAACTGTTAGTATCAGTTATCTGTAGGGTCCGGGAATAGAGCAGGAAAATAATTGACTTTTTCTTGAAAGACTTTTGTATTGTTTCATTCACTAAAATGTGTACATAATGATCCAGTAATTACAATTATTTTTTAAGTTTAAACTACAAACGACTCAATAATAGCTTGCTTCCTACAACCTCACAGTCCATTTTCATTCACTTGAGCGTTGGCTGATGACCTGGTGTTTCAGGCACTGTGCTAGACGCAGAGCTATAGGGTGGGTAAAGCACAGTGATGGTGGTGGCAGTGGGGGGACAGGGAAGGTATGCTTGTTTTCTACCCAATATTTGCATCTTTTAGAAGTTAAATGTCTTGCCCCATTTAAAAATCAGAATATCTTATATTAAAATTTTAGGCTTCTCAATTTAGAATATCTGGCAAGAGTGGGCTTGCATTACCTCAGAGAATGCACTTAAGCCACATTCTTTGGTTCCCTTTTACATGAGGCCCATGGTCTCTAACTAGTCACAGTCCTCACTGTCCCCTGGTAATGGCATGTATCCCCTCTCGCTTGTTTACCTCCTGTATGCATGTGACTCTAACTCCTGCCCTCAACTAAGGAAGGGTTGTGTGAATGCAGAGGAAGCAATGAGCAAAGAGGTGTTAAGCGGACAGACTTGAGAGGGCTTGGTGACCAATTTGCATGTGGGCGGGGGGGTAAGGACAAGGAGGCTTGGATGGATAATGACGTCACTATCTAAGACGTGCAACCCAAGAAGAGAACCCAGTGTGTGGGAGGCTAATGGAAAAGATAAGGGCTCCATTTTGGACAGTTTGAGATGTCTGTGGAACATCCGGAAAAAGATATCTAGGTAACAGTTGAACATACGCATCCTAGGGAAATGGTCGGAACAAAAGAGAAAGATTTGGGCGTTGAAGAGGTAGTTTTTATAGTGCCTAAAACAATGATAGTTGATGAAACTGTGCAGGGGGTGGTGGGAGTGTGAACTCTAAAGAACATTCCTTTTAGACTAGAGGAAGGGACTAGCAAAGGAGGCGGAGGATGAACATCCAGGAGAGGGAGGAGACCGCCCAGGGTGAAAGTCATCATACAAGCCAAGGACCTAAGAAAGTTTTCCGGGAGAAAAAGAGTTAGTAGCTAGACATCACCAAGCATCATATCTAGTCCTTCACAACCTAATCTTAGACACAGATGGGAGTCTTGGGCTCATGTCCAAGCTTGGTGTTGGACCTTACACCAAGCTTTTAAAAAAAATCTGGGCCTCAGCTACCACATCTGTAAGTAAGAAAGTTGGGCCAGGTGATGGATCCCTAGCCTTTGAAGTACTAACATTCTAGAATTCTGAGAAGCTCCTCCTCCAGCCAGTTATCACTACTATCTGTTCATCCTGAAGCCATGCGTCTGTGTGTGTGTGTATTTCAGTTGCTTCTATATACAGAATGATGGGGGCGCCCAGGTGGCTCAGTCGTTAAGCGTCTGCCTTCGGCTCAGGTCATGATCCCTGGGTCCTGGGATGGAGCCCGGCATCAGGCTCCCTGCTCAGCAGGAAGCCTGCTTCTCCCTCTCCCACTCCCCCTGCTTGTGTTCCCTCTCTCACTGTCTCTCTCTCTGTCAAATAAATAAATAAAATCTTTAAAAAATAAAATTATAAGTACAGAATTATAACTGAGGCTAGATTTGGTCGGTTCTTCCTACATGAAAAGAGGAAACAAGCAACTGCTCCTTGAGAAGAATTTAAAGAAGACTGTACTGGGGCACCTGGGTGGCTCAGCCAGTTAAGCATCTGCCTTCAGCTCAGGTCATGATCTTGGGGTCCTGGGATCGAGTCCCTGCTTAGCGGGGGGTCTGCTTCTCCCACTCCCTCTGCCCCCTGCTCTTGTTTTCTCTCTGTCTCACTCTCTCTCTGAACAAATAAAAATCTTTAAAAAAAAAAAAAGAAGCCTCTACTGTTAACTTCCCTAATTCCATAGATCAATTATAACATACTCATGAATTTTCTTACTCTGAAGTTACTTCCAAAAGTAAATTCATAGGAATATGAGAACAGTGATTTATAAAGGAACCAGTCATTCTCTCCAACCTGGATCGATCACTTCTTACAGGGGAGATGGGTTCCTTTCTGGTTTCCAATGTTTTATTTACATCACAAGTTCCTTAAGGGTGAAGTCTTTCTCCTACGTAGTAGGCCCTCCATCAATGTGTATTGAACAAATGTGTCTCAGCGTATTCAATGTTTATGTTTATCAGTTGGATTAAGAATGGATGATTCTGCTTAATTAGAGAAAAGTACATTTAAGAAGCATAATTTCAGGAGGTCTCTAAAAAGTAAATGAACCTTGGGGAAAGGAAGCGTCATAAGAAAAATATGTGGAAAATGGCAGATCTGGAATAAGAAGCTTGGTTGTCATGCGAGTTGAAAGATGTTAAGATCAAGGAGGAGGGTGAATACAAGGTATAGCTGTCACTGTGTGGAGTTACACAGCGGTTGCTCAATCCGTGCCCACATACAGAGATGTCACCCGTCTTCTTTCAGCCTTACCATCTGTTGCATTGGTTGCACAGGCAATCATGTCTCCTGCAGGAAGGGAGAGAGGAGGGATCTGTCACCCTGGTCACTGCAGGTTCCCTGACAGTTTTCTCCTGCAGGGCAGACTCGAACATCGAGCATCGGCTAAGCCAACACGTTAGTTAATCCCCTGTGTGATGAGCGCCCACGGTTGTTTTCTGTAAGCTCACCATACACCTTCCCCATTAAATTCCTTCCAACAGGTTCCTGAGAAGGACCAAAGCCACTTCTTGAACGTGAGGTTCATGTGCAATGGCACTTGGTAGAGTTGCCAGGTAAAATACAGGACACCCAGATCATTCGACTTCCAGATAAGCAACAAAAATTTTCTAATATAAGTATTCCCAGAGTTTCCTATTTCTTGTTGTTGTTTTTTTTTGTTTGTTTGTTTGTTTTGTTTTGTTTTGTTTTTGCCTAACCCTGACAGCCCTGCACTTTGTATTCCGTGACGTTTCTGTTTTGGAGGTTTCTGAGGGACTTCCATCATCCCCCTCCGGGGTGCTTTTGTACCTCTGCTGCCCTCTAATGGTCACAGTTGGTCATTGGCACCAGAAAGGCAGGATAGCTGGGGTTTAAAGAATTCTGAGGGAATGGGGATGAAGCAAGTCCATTCAGCAAACATTCACGGAGCATGGTCGTACTTTGTTCCAGGCACTGTGCTGAACTAGTTAGCAATTCCACACCCTCAAGGAAGCCCCAGGCTAAAAGACAAGAGAGATTTGTACAGAAAGCATACTGGATTCAAGGTCAGATGTCTCAGAAAAAGATGTTCTGCTCTAAAATCTATTACTGACAAGCTATGTGCTTAGATTCGGTGGGCTTCTGTTTTCTCATTAAAATAAGAGTACAGACAGAAGGAAGGAAATAACTGCTATTTGAAAAGCATGGCAGAGTTCATCTAGAGATAACGGCTTTGGGGAAACCCTGGGCCATGCAAAGCCAGGACCCAGAGTCTAGCAAGGATGAGAAAAAGTAAACATAAGCAAATGAAACTGATAAGACAGCTATAGAAAGTGGAAAAGGGTGTTGTCCCTAGAGGACTTCTTTGGATGATCACTGATTTGGGAAAGGGGCTGGAGACAAGGATTGGGCTCCTAAAAGATAGGGAGGAGAGGGGCCAGGTGAAGACACCTATTGTAAATGAGAGCATGCCTACCAGTATGGCAGCTGGCCAGGCCAAGGAGGCTGGCCCATAGGACCAGCAGGAATAAGGGACAGTCTGACATCTGAGTCTAAAGTTCCTTAATTTGCTTAGTAATCCGACTTTTATAAAGCAAGTTACAGACAACAGTGCTGCGTTCGTAGGTCCTAGAAATAAGTGTCTGGGGCTTTATAGCCAAATTAGAGTGACAAGATTGAGAGAGAGCCGGAACATAGAGGGGAGCCAAGGAAGTGGCAGTCAGAGGAGATTAAGGAGAGGACGGAGCACTGGGGGCTCTAGATGGCAAGAGGCCATGTAAACATCCTCCTAGAAATACCTAGAAATAGTTGGGTGTTCACTATATTTCCTAGAGTTACACAGCATAGGTACCTGAGATGTTTTATATGTATAGGAGGACCACAGAAGGCTGAAGAATTTTGTGGCTCTTAAAGCTCGTATAAAATGAGGCTATTGCTGGGGCTTGTGGGTGGCACAGTTGGTTGAGTGTCCCACTCTTGGTGTCGGCTCAGGTCATGATCTCAGGGTTGTGGGATCGAGCCCTGCATTGGGCTCCATGCTCGGCATAGAGTCTGCTTGTCCCTCTCCCTCTGCTCCTCCCCACACACCCCTGCCTGCTCCTTCTCTCTCTCAAATAAGTAGATAAATAAAATATTTTTTTAAAAAATGACTTTGGGGCGCCTGGGTGGCTCAGTTGGTTAAGCGACTGCCTTCGGCTCAGGTCATGATCCTGGAGTCCCGGGATCGAGTCCCGCATCGGGCTCCCTGCTCGGCAGGGAGTCTGCTTCTCCCTCTGACCCTCCCCCCCAATGTGCTTTCTCTCTCTCTCATTCTCTCTCGCAAATAAATAAAATCTTAAAAAAAAAATGACTTTGTTGCTAATCTGTGAGATCCTGTACTGCTCCAACAGTCTATGGTTCTTACATGTATTCCAACTGACAGAGCAATGATACACTGAATGAGCAGAGAAATGGGTGAAAAGTATCAGCTGCCGGGATCATGGAGAGATGTCATGACAGGTGTATCACACCTGACCTTACTCTACTAGCCCCTTGAATATTACTCTCCTCTACCTGATCGGCCAGGCTAGAACCCTAGAGGCATCCTCAACTCCTGGGTTTCCCCGCCCTACCTACCCCTGCAATTTCTCATGAAGTTGTATAAATTTTACCTCCTAAAATTATGCTGCCTTTGTCCATTTCTCTGGACCACCCCAGTCCAGGCCACCATTATGTCTTCCTGAACAGCCTCCTAAAAGGTCTTGCTGACTCCCTTCTTACGCTTCTCTGATCCATTCTCCATAACGCAACCAGAGTCATCCTAGAATGAACCCCATCAATGGCTTCTCATTGCTTGTAGCATGAAACATGATTAAAAGGTTCTTTCTGAGCTGGCTTGTACCAGCTACCTACTGAGATCATTCAGGTAACCCCTGAGTTTATCTTCTCTCCCACCACTGCCCTCTTTCATCCTAAGCTTCAGCCACACTGAATTTCGTACAGTTCATCCATACGTTGGACTCTCTCTTGCTTCAGATGCTTGCACAAGTGCAACCTTCTCAGGGGAGCCTTCCCTGACCCTCCCTAGAAGGTAAGTTTTTCATTCTGTGTAGCCACTTCTCCTAGAGATAATAATGATAATGATAGAAATTATAGTGCCCACTGCAAGCCAGGCAGATCAAGATGATCGGTAGGAATACACCATTAATTTTGCAACTGAGATGAATAAAGAAATAAAGCTTTAGAAGATTAGGTCTTTGGGATAGACTGTAAACATATTTGAAATGAACTAATGAAATATTAATATCCCTATCTAAAGATATTAACCTAAAAATATGGAAGAAACTTTCATATAAATTCAATGATCTGAATTCTGAATATGCAAAATTAAATGCCACGTTCAATTTTGTTCTTTGCCCAGACATGAATTTTGACATTATCCATAAAACCAGATAGAGCTGCAGATTGTATAGTGCTCCGAGGCTTATACGACATGGCAGAATTTCAGTTTCTATTAAATAAAGAATGAATGACTTTAAAAATTAAGCACAAAGCTAAATTTTTCATAAAGAATTGATTACTAAGTGCCTGCACCGTTTCTTCCAAAAATGTAAAGAAAGTGACCCCTAGTGGAATTCTGATGAAGCGTTTCTCTAGTGCTTCGTGTTTATCTATTGGTCCACGGTAGAGGTGCTAAATAAAGGTCTATGTGCCAGGCCTTGTGCTATACTCTGGAGACAAACACATGACAAAAGTGAAGTTCAGTACGGTTGAGAGGCAACCCTTTGTAGGAAAAGCTGATCAGAGCTGCAGGAATTATGGAAGTAGCAAATTTGGCAAGGGGCTGGGGGAGAGATGGCTAGGGGTGGTTGCACAGAGGAGGGTAGCAACAGGGACAAGCTATTTGGAACAGAGAAGCTGGAGCAGCATGGTAGCTTCCGGAAATTGTCAGTGGTTTCATTTGGTGCATGCGCCCTTACGGGAGAGTGGAGAAGGTAGAAAAGTAGGCAAGGACTTGGTCTTTATCCTATTGCATAGTGTCCCTCACACTGTCTTTGCTGGATATTAACAGAGTTGCAACAAATCCTGCATGAAGACACATGGAGAACATTAGTATTAACTGGGCCTTACAAAGGCATGGGAGACTGTTTAAAAATGGGCTTCTTTAGGTTTGCAGACCTCGGGAAGACCAGGTTGGCTAGAATAGAAGATTATTCAAGTCAGGAAGTAAAGATAGACGTGGGAATAAATAAATATTATTTGAGAGGTGCAGAGACCACGCAACACAGAAATGCTATGAGTGTGGACGGAAGCTCAGTGGCCAAACACAGATTCTGCAGTTACTACCACTTGCAGATGGCAGGTAGCACGTGTGGGTGAGACCTTACAAAGACCCATCAGGGCTTGAGTCGCAGCCACCTTTAAATATCATTGCCATGAGCAACAGCAGGAGCACTAGGATATATTGAGTCATTTATATGTGCCAGGAGCTGTGCTTTATCTGCATTATTTCAATCCCCACAATAAGCCTATAAGCTATATATTATTAGTCTCACTGTACAATGGAGGGAGCTGAAACTTGCATAGGTCAACGATTTGCCCTGAGTCCGTTCAGCTGGTCAGTAGTGTGACTGATGGATGCTATGGCCACTGTGCCTCTCTGGTCCGGTGGGCCTGGCCCCCAGCACTGCGGGAGTCATCAGAAACGAGAGGGCGCACACAGCCATGAGAGCAAATGAATTCATCCAGGGAGGCTTGAGAGGGAAAAGAAGAGGGGAATGTGGAGGCAGTGTCTGAGGGAAAGGGAGAGAAGGCGCAAAAGGAGAAGGTAGAGAAAGCAAGAGAGAGCACCTAGCGGAATGAGAATTCCAGAAGGAAGTAGAATTCAACACTGTCAGACACTGCAGAGAAACCAAGTGTGCTCAAGCCTAAACGTTGATTACAGTTGGAGTTAGGAGCCCACTGATGGTCTCAGAGCGAGAAATGTTGGTGGAATGGAGGACAACCGTCTATTAGGGGAGCTGAGGAACATGCTAGATGTGGAGGAAGGAAGTGAGCCAGTGCGGTCAGCTTTATCAGAGGGCCTGGCTGAGGAGACTAGAAGTACTTCCCCCCTGAATATGGAAGAAGACAGAATTCCGTTTCTGTATGGAGGAGACCCAGACATAGAAGACAAGAGGTTGGAGGTAAAGTAGAAAGAGTGACTGGCCAAGTTTGGGAGAAAAAGGGGGATCCAGAGCATAGAGGAAAATGGGCAAGAAGACAGATGCAGGAAGAGAGGGATGGAGGGGGGACCCCACCCTATGTGGGTCTGTCCGCAAGCAGAAGACGGAAGGAAGAGTCAAGTCCAACGCCTGCTTCTTTTTTTCTCTGAAGTAGAAATCAGGGAGAGTGGCTCAGAGTCAGAGGATAGGAAAGGACAGGAGGCCTGAAGAGACCGGCCGGAGGGGGCTGGCTGGAGTGGCCGCTGTGGGGAGTAGACGGAGGCCAGCACAGGAGTGCTCGCAGCCCAGAGCACAGCAGACCGCAGGCAACTAGAGAGGAACTAGATAAATTTGTACAGGGCAGATATTTTGCAGATCAGACATGGCAGAAAATGAGAATACTACCAGTATTAGAAAAAAAGAATGGAGGTGGGGGGACCCTGGGTGGCTCAGTCGGTTAAGTGTCTGCCTTCGGCTCAGGTCCTGGGATCGAGCCCTGCATCAGTCTCCCTGCTCAGTGGAGAGCCTGCTTCTCCCTCTGCCCCTTACCCACTTGTGCTCTCTTTCTCTCGAATAAATAAATAAAATCTTAAAAGAAAGAAGAAGAAAAGAAAAAAATGAGGAGGGGTGTTGGGAGTGAAGCCTGGGGATGGAGAAGGGTGTCGTGATAGACTGACATGAAAGGGGAAAATTGAAAGTGGAGATCTTATTGTTGGAGGCCAGGTCGGTGGGAGGAAAAGAGTAGGAACAGAAGGATTGGAGGTCGGATCCAAAGGGGAAATGCGCTTAGCCTTCTAGTGAGAAGGCCTATGTGCCAGGCACCATGCTGGGCACATCCTATATATTATTTTATTGAGCCTTACAGCAAAACCTATCAAGTTAACATGAGTCTTCTCCTTTTACACGTTGATTCACCCCCACGGCGTGCGCACTGAATCGCAACCCCGAGGCTGAGAGGTGGCGCGGATGGGTAATGAAAGGCAAGGGTGGCCATCAGGGTGAGTTGTTCTCCTAGACTGGATTCGAAGGTCGGGGACACAGAGCTAGAAGTAGCTGGGTCTGACACACTAGCAAGGCATTACCACACCATGATCGCCAAGAGCAGGGATGAAGATAGGAATGAAGGGAGTAAATTGTAAGCACAGAAACAAGGGTTCTGAAAAGAGAGGGTGAAATAGCCAGGTTGTTTGAGCTCTAAAAGTGGTGACTGTTATCTATGGGGCTGGACAGGGCTGGCTCTATAATTTGTAGGGCTGAGTACAAAATGAAGATGTGGGGGCTTGGTTTCATCTGAGGCCTCTCTCCTCAGCTTGTAGACAGCCAGCTTATTTCTATGTCTTTACCAGATCTTTCCTCTGTGCTGTGTCCTAACCTCTTCTTTGTATAAGGACGCCAGTCGTATTGGATTAAGGCTCTCCCCAGGGACCTCATTAACCTTCATTACCTCTTTAAAGACCCTCGTTCAAACACAGTCACATTCTGAGGTACTAAGTGTGAGGTCTTCAACATGTGAATTTTGGGAGACACAATTCAGCCCCATAACAATTGTTCAGAGTTTCAAGATAGCAGCTACAGAGCACTGAGGCCCAGGCCAGGGTACTTCTGTGTGTGGGACTGGGTGACAGCACCAGACACATGCCCATGAAGCCAGCCCTGGGCTGGGAGGTGTGTGGCACAGGAACAGCACTGTGGAGTTGGAAGGTTCGGACCTCCCCCACCCGGCCCTAGAGGTATTGGGTTCATGGCAGAATGAGCACTCTTCCCTGGACAGAATTATAAAGGAAGCAAAGCAGGGCGCTTGATGAGAGCCAGGTTTTGTTAAGATAAGAGAGAGAGTGAAAATGCCTTTGAGCGGGTTGAGGATGAAGAAAAGTTTCTTTGCAAGCAAATGAACATCCCACTGAACGGAGGAGAAACGTCTGGGAGGGAGGTCAGGAGTGCGCAAATAAATTTCGGAGGGAAGAGAAGTGTACAAAGTTGGGAGTATGAAGAGAACACATACCAGAGGACTTTACACTTCATTACTTTTCATTATGCTGGTTTTAAATTCCCAGAATTTAGAAATTAAATTAAAATTGAATTGAATTATAATTAAATATTCTCATTCCTTCATCCAACCGCTTACTGCACTTTATATACAAATGGGTATTACTGACTGACCAGTGGAAAAACATTTCATGCGGATCTACCTTTGCTCTCTTGCGGTGTCCATTCCAATCAGTGCAATATTTGCAGAGGATGGATTGTGGGGAGGTACATGCTGTAGCTTTATTATAAGCCTACTCTCCCACACTGGAAACAAAATCATAATTGTTATCACATCACTGTAGTGCCCTAGCAAATTAAGCTTAGTCCCTTGTATATTCGCTTGAGTCATTACCCTCACTCTTATGTTAGTCTCTCCCAGACGACAACAACAAAAAAGCATTGTCTGCACGTATATGGATAGAAATACAAGCGATTAATAAATTTAAAGAGCTTCTGTAGTAAAATATCACTTCAGGAAGTTAATAACATGTGAAATAAATAAAAGCAGTTTCTTACACAGAAAGCTACATCATGAAAATACTGACGTATTGTTGCATATGATTTTTTATTTTTTATTTAAATCCCATCAAATAAGATTACAAAAATAATTTTAAAACTATTCAAATAATGACAATTATTTTAAAAGTTAAAGTAATACATGTTCATTGCAGAAAAAAATTAAATATAGATAAGCAGAAGAGAAAGGTGACATCATTATAATCCTAAGACACACTTATTTTTAGATATTTTTGTTTATTTTTTCTAGTCCTTTCTCTATAGCTATGTGTCCATACACTTCCTTTTTGCAAAAAGTAAGATCCTGTTTTACGTAATGTTTAGTAATCTGCCTTTTACTGCTAACAATGTAAGACAGACATTCTTGTATAACATTATGTCAATGACTACATTTAGCCAAAATTTATTTTTTAAATTTCTGATCGTTGAACGTTTAGATTGATTTCAGCTATTTACTATTGTAAACAATGTCAAAACATACATCCTTCTAGCAATAATTCTTTGCGCCTCTATGATTATTTCCATAGGATAGATTCATAGATGTTGATAACATCTCAAAGTGGGATGTGGAGAAAGGGGAACCCTGTTACACTGTTGGTAGGAATGCAAACTGGTGCAACCACTCGGGAAAACAGTATGGAGGTTCCTAAAACAGTGAAAAATAGAATCACCTTATGATCCAGCAATTGCACTACTAGGTTTTGTTTTTATGGGTTTTTTTTTTTTTAAGATTTTATTTTTAAGTAATCTCTACAGCCAACATGGAGCTTGAACTTAACAACCCCAAGATCAAGAGTCACATACTCCACCATCTGAGCCAGCCAGGCATCCCTACACTACTGGGTATTTACCCAAAGAATACAAAAATACTAATTCGAAGGGATACATGCACCCTGATGTTTATAGCAGCATTATCTACAATAGCCAAATTATGGAAAGAGCGTGAATGTCCATCGACTGATAAATGGATAAAGAAGATGTGGCATATGTATACAATGGAATATTACTCAGCCATCAAAAAGAATGAAATCTTGCCATTTGCAATGACATGGATGGAGCCAGAGGGCACAATGCTAAGTGAAATAAGTCAGAGAAAGACAAATACCACATGATTTCACTCATGTGTGGAATTTAAGAAACAAAACAAATGATCATAGGGGAAAAAAGAGAGAGACAAACCAAGAAACAGACCCTTCACTATAGAGAACAAACTGATGCTTCCCAGAAGGGAGGTGGATGGGGGGATGGGGAAAATAAGTGATGGGAATTGAAGAGTGCTCTTGTTGTGATGAGCGCCCGGTATTGTATGTAAGTGCTGAATCACTCTACTGTGCACCCGAAAGTAATATCACACTGCATGTTAACTGACTGGAATTTAAATAAAAAGTTAAAAAGAATAATGTCTCAGAGATTAATTTTAAGCCTTTGGGACGAAAAATACCTTTAATACCTTTAAGAACTAATCTGCTTGTACAATTATTAGGTATTTCCATATAGAAAAGTATAACAAAAAGCCCATCAGATTAGACCAAGAAGGGGCTGGTTCAAATAAGGTTGAATTTCTGCCTGTTCACTGACAAATTATAAGACCTTGATTAGTCACTCAACTCTTTTAGGTCTTGTTGACAATGAAGTGGAAATACATCATAGTTTCCTTGGAGAAACTATTTCTCTAATACATGAGATGGTCTCAAGCTTATTCATTGAGAAATACTTAAGATCAACTAATTCTCCTGTACCATATCATATGGCTTCATATATAACTTGCCTATTAGGAGACAATACACTAATAGGTTGACTTGAGAATTCAATTCTCTGGACCGTTATGCTTTTCATTATAAAGTAGAAAATTGGTGTGCTTATTTTTATCAAACTCCATGAACTTGATCATTGCAGATCTGCCACTGAGAGGTAAGTCCATTCCAAGGAGACTGAAGAATTCTAGTCCCTGAGATGGCAAGGCTAAGATGGATTCCCAAAAACTCACCAAGGTCAGTGCCGCCTTGGTGGAAGCCAGTCTGGGGTATCAGTCAGTCCTATTGGGTGTGACTTGCTTTCTTTAAACTCCAACAGGCAATGAACAAAATATTTTATTAAGTTTTTCATTTATTCAGTAGACATCAATGAGTATCTAATTTCATACCCTGAAGGAGATCACAGTCTTAACTCCAAAAAGAGACACAAATATTATGGTAATGATTACAAACAATAAGCAAAATGCAAAAGTGGATAAAGGTCTAAATTAGTGAGAGAGAACAGAGGAGAGGAAGTTTGGGAAGGATTCATGGAGGAAGTCATATCTATGCTAGATCATGAATGGTGTATAAGGATGTACCTAGCTGAAGGTAGGGTGGGGAAAGGATAGCGTTCCAGACAGTTGCACCAGCATGTGCTGAGGCACGGAAATGAGAAGGGACATGGTATGCTTTAGGAATCATGACAAATTTAGTGGGACTAGAACAAAAGATACAAAGTCAATGGAAAGGAGCAGGAAGGAGGTTGGAATTTATGATAGATACATAGTTTGGGATCAGTTTATGCAGTCATTTTACCCTATTTAAAGGAACTTGGATCGTATCTTGTATTCAAGATAGAGAAACATTATGTTTGAAAGTGAGATAAAATCAGTTGATTGGATTTACTCCTAAAGATTTTTTAATTACTGGAAAGACCTGAAAGAGGATACTTGGTGAAGTGCCTCATGGTTCTGAAGTTGACTTTATCCTGTAGAGCACGTTTTATCAACAATTTTGTGGATAAAGTAACTTCATCAAACTGGCCAATAACGCAAGCCTGATAAAAAAGGGGGGTGCTAAAAGTTTGGATGACTGAATTAAAAATTTGAAGGACTAGCTAATTCAACCATTCTAAAAATGTTTATTGAACACCTATTATGTTTCTGGAAACTTTCTAAGTGCTGGGGATCCAGTGAACACGTCAACGTCCTTGGCTTCATGGAGTTTATATCCTTAGGGAGGAAGATTGACGATAAACAAACAAGTAAGTATATAATATAGTGTCATGCACTGACAAATGAATTGAAGGAAACTGATACATTATCAAAGGGGAGAGGGAGTAATGGCAGAGAGAGAAATTCTGGGGGAAGAGCGGTCCAGGCAGAGGAACAGCAAGTGCGAGAGTCCTGAGGTGGGAACAAGGTTGGCACGCAGGGAGGCTAGCATGGCTGCGGCTGACGAACGACAGGGAGAGTGATAGGAACTGGAGTCAGACAGGGGCTACTCAAAATGCTGGATCAGTGATTCAGAACAAACAAGACGGCCCTGAACCACAGCGTATATGGAGTCACCTAAAAATAGTTGGACAGTGTTAGGACAATAAAAATATAATAAGCTCTGGGTTTTATTTTGTGAAAATCAATCACACAAGGAAACGATGAAGGAGATATATGCTATCAGCAGTTTACATGAAAAAGATCTCAAGGCCTTGGTAGATCCACAAGCTCTGTGAGAGCTCGTATGAAGTGATGGCTTTAACAGACACACGGACCCACACTTAGCACCAACTTAGACTAAAGTAACAGAAGTATACCCAAATTAAATAACAGAATAAACTAATATTCTTTTTACATACAATATTTAAAGTATCGCATTTGATTTGGTATGATAAATTTTGAGAGCTATTGATGATTTAAAATGTTTCCCATTATTCGATGACAAGGATGATGAGAAAAATAAAAATACCCACTCATATATCTTTTTTTGGCTTCTTGTCTTGTCAGTTCTGAGCTCTGCTTATTCATGTATTTATTTATTTATGTATGGATGCACTTACTCACTCTACACCCAACGTGGGACTTGAACTCACAACCCTGAGATCAAGAGTTGTATGCTCCACCAACTGATCCAGCCAGCTGCCCCATGAGCTCTGCTCATTTAAAACTCTTAGTTCTGAGGTGAGAAATGATCCCATGTGGACACAGTGGTTTTATCAACTGGGAGGTCGAGACTGCTATTTTGGGCTCTGCATGCCACTGAGTCAAGAAGAAAGACGTAGGTTATTATCCCGGTTCTGGGTATTGATTGTAGCTCTCAAGGGGGGAAATCAGACTGGTGAGCACAGGGAGGACAGAAAGGCTTATGATTGGAATCCAGGGAACTTGCCTACTAACAGTTCCACAGCCAGTGATGAAAGCTAGCGTGCAGTCATAGTGCTCATAAAGACCGCTGACGTCTCACACCCTTTAGGGATGAAGATTTGGTACACACCGTCAGGGAGGGGACCCTACACAACCAATGTTAGCTGGCCGAGGCCACGGGGAACGTGGAAGGAGAGGGCAGCCTGTGACAAATTACAGAAACAAAGACTAGAGCAGCCATACAGGTTTCCTTTGTTTTGTATGTATTTGTGTATATTCACCAATTACTGATTTTCCCTCTCTCTATTCCTATAGTATATAAGAAGTGTTGGTGATGGTTGCCTTTATTCTTAGAAATTTTAGGCAGAAGATAGATTAAAATCACCTGGAGACAGAGATCATGAGTGATGAGATCCTGTGCCTCCTCTTTTGAAAGAGTGACAGCATCTTCAATTAGTTAAGAAATATTTGTGCAATATCGTTATTGTTACTGGAAGTGTAAACGTAAGGTAGAAAGGTGAGAATAAATGTTGAATAGCCAAAGGGCAGGATTTGCCTGTTCTTGCCCTTCTGTGCTTTCCTTTGTAGTTTAGAGAAAACTGCATCTCCTGGATGCCCCGGCAGCTGGCTTCTCACTATGGAATGTAGAAGAACGGGAAAAGCCTTTTCTTTGCTTCTTGTTGGGCCCCTGGCAGTAACGTAGGAGCTGCACAGGTGGTGGTTCAGTCCACGGTCCTGCTTTCCTCCGTGGCAGCACCGTTTCCAGAAGCATCAGCAACAAGCTCTCTGCAGCCTCGGCAGAACAGTGGTCATGGGTTCTTAGTTACACCTTTTCTCTTTTTTCTCCTCCATCCAGAACTGTGAGAATGCCTTCCTGTAGTTATTAGTCTCTGGATAACTTCACATTTTCCTTTTTTTTTTTTTCTCTCTTCTAGCCTTTCCAACCTTTTGATAAGCAATTCCCAAAAAAATTCCATCTGTTTGAAATAACTAGTAAGGGTTCTATTTCTCCATAAGGACAGACACTGATACAGAGGAACCCATGGCTCAACCTATGCAAAGAGAAACATGGAATAGATGCGGAGGAGAAGGATGGTCCATTGACAGGCCAGGAAAAACTGGAGAGATCAGATAATAGGATGTCTTTATCAAGTGTAGGACAACATCCTACGATTTCTGATGTGTAGCAGCTGCAGGTAAGAATGGGGTCCAGAGTGTGCCTTGGAAATAGTGGCTGAAGAAGAGTGGAGGTGTCGTTTCACTGGGATTGATGAGATCGTTTAACTGTGATGCAGGGACGCTACTTGGTTCACTCAAATGGCCATTGACACAAGGACCAATGATGCTGGGATATGAGATAGGGAGAGAGATGGGGACCTGCCAGACCATGTCTTCTAAAATATGGTAATAATTTTTTATTAGAGAAATGCCTTTTATTTATTTGTTTATTTCAGAGAGAGAGAGTGTGAGTGGAGGGAGGGTCAGAGAGAGAGGGAGGGAAATCCTCAAGCAGGCTCCCTGCTGAGCATGGAGCCAGACACGGGGCCTGATCCCAGGACCCTGAGATCGTGACCTGATCAAGAGCTGGAGGCTTAACTGAATGAGCCCCCCAGGCACCCCTAGAGAAATACCTTTTCATAGCCAAGACAGGATACCAGTAATCACATGAATTATTTCCCCCTCTTCAAACCGCTGGACAGATGCACAATGAAAATGCCACAGATTGCTCTGCCTTCTGTCTCAAGCGATAGCCTTAGAGCTGTGGGCAGTGGCTTAATATGAACATGCACACTTGGCTTTGTAAGCATACTGGAATCTTACATTTTCCTCCAGGGTGCATAAAACAGAAATAATAAAGGTCACAGATTAATATTTGCCTTTGGCTGAAGTCACTGCTGCTGTTTAAAAAAAAAATCCTGAAAAAAAATCCCGTGCTACAAACATAAAATAAAAAGAAATATCACAAGATCCAATGTTTAATGGTCCAGCAAGTGCACTATAATTAGCCGATACACTTTCAGGATGACGTGAAATTATCATTAGTGAATAATGGGATTAAGAAGAAGAGTACCAGAAGTTATGCATGCTTCTCCCAAATGTGCTGTGGGAATGACTTCATTTTACACTATATTTATGTATTAGATTCCTTAACATCTCTCTCTCTTTTTTTTTAGAAAGAGAGAGAGAGTGCAGGTGCATGAGAAGGGGGAGGGGCAAAGAGAGAGGGAGAGAGAAAATCTCAAGCAGGCTCCATGCCCAGCACAGAGCCTGATGCACGGCTCCATCTCACCACCACCCTGACATCAAGACCTGAGCCAAAATCAAGAGTCAGACACTTAACTGACTGAACCACCCAGGCGCCCCTCCTTAACCTCTCTTTTGCTGACATCTTTGCAGTGATGGTACAGTGGTATTACCTGGAGTTTCTCTTCCGGGGAACACAAAAACAGCAGCAACACGTTCATTTGGTATCAAGAGAACAAAATTTGTGGCAGTGTTATGCTCTTAAGAAGCCAGCACTAATTTATCTTTTAGCTGGATTTGCCTGGGAAGTGTTTTTGTCATATTTACACCCTCTGTAACTTATGCCCACAAAGCCATCCCTCCAGATAGAACTCATTAGAATTGGTATTTTACCCTGGAGTCCACTTTGCTCTTTCCCTTTATAATTAATGTATTGGGGGCCCCATTAGCATTGTTACATAGGCTCCAACTCTACCTGCTGGAGAAAAACACTGTATTTAGTCACATGTTCTCTGCAATGTGCTAAGTTTTATTTTCAACTGGTACCTACAGCCCCGAGTCCACTAAATTCAGCAAGTTAAAAATTTTATGTGGGCTAAAAAGGGATAGTGGGACACAAGTCTGAGGAATGAATACTTGATGATTAAAAATCTACCTCTCCAGGGCGCCTGGGTGGCTCAGTCGTTAAGCGTCTGCCTTCGGCTCAGGTCATGGTCCCAGGGTCCTGGGATCGAGCCCCGCATCGGGCTCCCCGCTCGGCGGGAAGCCTGCTTCTCCCTCTCCCACTCCCCCTGCTTGTGTTCCCTCTCTCGCTGTGTCTCTCTCTGTCAAATAAACAAAATAAAATCTTAAAAAAAAAAATCTGTCTCTCCAAAGATCTTTTTTTTTTTTTAATTTAACTGTAGGCTACTCCTTGAGGTACTGATTTGTAAGTATAGAGCTGAAGGGTAATTTTTTAAGATTTTACCAAAATCAACTAATATTTAGTTATAAAGCATTCTCAGCTGTGCACTATGATCTGTTGTCTGCTATTCTGTATTTCAGCTTGTCTGGTTTTTACGTCTTGGATTGCTTTTCTGTAAGTCCTCTCAAAACTTGTTATTCAGGGGATACCAGACAGATCTATGTGGGAGCTCCAGCCGCTAAGGTTGGAAGACAGAAATAATAAAGGGCAATGGAATGGAAGATTATTGGTAGTTGCCGGTTATTACCGGGGGCGCAACGAAGCATAGAGCCAGGCAAATGTAGAAATGTATAGAATATATTTTTCCAACATAAAAATAACTTTATTATTTTCTGGTAACAAAAATGATACATGCTCATTATAAAAATTTCAAATACACAAAAATCACCCAAATATCATAGTCTGGAAAAAGATGTCATTTTTGGCAAAGATCTCTATATGAAACACATACTATTTTAAAATATACAGTATTATAAATGGGCCCATATTGAACATATTATTCTATAGCCTGCTTTTTGATTTGCTAATATTTCAGGTACAAATTTCCATAGCAATAAACAAGACCAAATAATTTTTAACGACAGTCATATATGACTCAATGGTATATATGTGCTAGAATTTATTTAACCCACTTTCTATTAAAGGATATTTAGGCTGTTTCTGAAATTTGTTGTTGTTGTTTCAACATTTATTTATTTGAGAGAGAGAGAAAAAAACGAGCAGGAGGGGCAGAGGGAGAGGGAGAGAGAATCTCAAGCAGATTCCACACTGAGCATGGAGCTCGACACAGGGCTTGATCTCACAGCCCTGAGATCATGACCTGAGCTGAAATCAAGAGTGAGATGCTTAACCAACTGTGCGACCCAGGTGTCTCTGCCAAAGTTTTTAAAATCATAAACATCATAAAGTACTTCTTTACCCTCATGTTTACATACTTGTGTAATTTTTATTCATTAGGATAAAATCTAAACAAATTGCTGGGTAAAAGTGTATCATTTAAATTTTTGATACATATTGCCAAATTTGATACATACTCTCTTCTAGAAAGTTGTACCAATTTTCACTCCTGTCAAGAATGAACAAGAATGCCCCTTTGCTCATATTCTTTTTTTTTTTAAAGATTTATTTATTTGAGAGAGTGAGAATGAGAGAGAGAGTACATGAGAGGGGGGAGGGTTAGAGGGAGAAGCAGGCTCCTCGCTGAGCAGGGAGCCCGATGCGGGACTCGATCCCAGGACTCCAGGATCATGACCTGAGCCGAAGGCAGTCGCTTAACCAACTGAGCCACCCAGGCGCCCCACTTTGCTCATATTCTTGTCAATTACTTTAATATTTGCCAACCTGGGAGGATACAATTAATGCAAATAAAATAATAAACACATATATTTATTACCATTTATAGTTTCAAATAGGGGATACCTTTAATTTTTTAAGTTACCCCTTTTCAGAGCACGTATTTTCCTGGATTTGAATAAAGAGTCTTCAGTTTGCATCCCCATTCCAATATTGGTGTGGCTCCAGATAAGAGTCAGTTTTTTTAATATCATTTTCGCTGATCTTATAGTAACAGAACCCAGCTCAGTAGGCATTCAAAGCATAAATGATGAATGCATCTACCACACTATTAGACACCTCAATGTTAACTGAATCTCAATCTCCCACAAGTAAGCTCTACCTGCTTACCCTCCATTGCAATCAATGTTGCTCTATAGGAAATATTAGAATTAAGGAGTCCATAAAAGACTTTGGAAATATTCCCTTGCTATTTATAGAGATAACCACAAAGTTTTCAGTGAGACAGATGACATCAAGAAGAAGGCTCTGAAGTGAAGATTTGGTAGGCAATGTAGATCTTTGGAGCAAAAATGTTTCCCAAGAAAATACTTGCATGTCAAGTTCAATAGACCATCAAATATATGTAAGTAATTTGACAGAAAGATGGAAACAAAATATCACAAATATCAGTTTATCCCCTATCAAAATGTTGGTTTACCATTGCTTAGAAATGGTTTGGGAATATTTTCCACCATGAAGCAAATTTATAAGCAGTGTACACAATGTCTAATTCCTCTTTCCAAAGATACCTCAGATATTAATATTTGACATTAATAACTTTTTATCCACAAATAGCAGATGGAACCATCTAAGCTAATGAGTGCTGGTAGTATGGATAATAGAAAGATTCACTTTGGGTGCAAGGTAGATGACAGTCTTGATACCTTGATATCAAAGATTTGAGGATGTTTTAAAGGACTATTTGGTTCACACATTTTACAAATACTTACTGGGCCGTATTATGTGCCAGGTACCCTGCTAGTTGTTAAAAGGAGCAGGATATAGCCCCTGCCTTCAAGGAAGTTTCAGTTTTGTGGAGAAGAGAGAAGTCAACAATTACATGATGGGGTGATAGGAAGGCGAGGTACGTGTAGGTGCTCAGAGTCCTTAAAAGAAGTCAGTTGAAGATGCCATCAGTAGCCAAATAAATGTCCTGAAGAAATCACAGGTCAGTGGAAGAATAAGGTCTGTTATGATTGCTACCAGGCACGCCATACTGCCTCGTGCGCACTAACAGAAAAGCAGCAAGCTACCGTGGAGACATCAGCTGTACAACAAGGTAAGGAGAAACCTCTGTGAATCCCTAGAGAGAGCTGGCAAAGAAGCCAGAGTCTAAGTCCAGATAACACCCTGAGAGAGCTCAGTGAGGCTGGTCTCTGAGTGCCACCAGTGAGCTTTAGAATCAAGATTAAAATTCTCCCACGGTAGTTTCCTTTCACCCATTCATTCATTTATTCACTCGAACATAAGCTCCATGAGGGCAGGGGATCTTTGTTGGGTGTGATCTTTACTGTGTCCCCAGCTCCCAGAACAGTGCCTGACACAAACGAAGCTGTTGATAAATATTCATTCAGTGAATGAATCGTTGGATCAGCGAACATATTTAACTCACATCTAAGGACTGTAGACGTGGGTAACTGTTAACAGAGGAGCGGGATAGTGAAAAAAGGCAGAAGACCTGCCAAGGCTTGTGTGCTTACTGAACACTTGTGGAATCAATGAATGACTGTTCACATCAGAGCGTGAACCTACGGGGCCTTCTTTGTACAGTGTGGAGTACGAGAAAGAGCGTGGGCCTTGAAATCAGACAGACGTGCATTCAAATCCCGAATCTTCCAGATCTGGGAGTACCTCAGGCACATTCTTTAACCTCTCTAAGTCAGTCTTCTCACCCCTAAAATGGGATTTGGACCTTCGGGGTGGCTGCGAAGGATAAAGAGGAAAAAACACGGAAAGCTCTGGACCCAGCTCCCTTTGCTCTCACCCATCCCTCCAGCCCCAGAGCCAGTGTTGTGCAGAACTCTGGGAGAGTGCTGGGCCCCCAATCCCTGGATGTCCATCCTGGACCCCCTTTTCTATTTCTTCTCCTCCCTCTCTCTCTCCAGCAAACTTCTCCAAAAAGCCTTCCTTCCCCTCTCAAAAGTGCATAGTAACCTCCTCACCCTTTTACTTTCAGTTCCATTGGTTTGGGGTTCAAATAACAGATGTCGCCAAACTGTTGAGTGGGCTAGTTGCCTTCTCCTCTTTCCTCCGTATCCTAGGAGCCAATACAGTGCCTGGATTCTGGCAGATGCTTAGTAGATGCTACTCATGGTAACCTTCACTTCCTATACTCACCACACCTCAGGTCATAAAAGCTGTTTTACACAGGCTAACGTACCACCCCAAGAAACTACACCATTATGCTGTGAGTCGCAGATCATTATAACAATTCTCAAGAAGTCAATAAAAGTGATAATGCCAGAAATCCCATACCTATTTTCAAAAACAACAAAATATTTTCTCTATGCTTTGGGGCCTTATAAAATGGGACAAAAACCTAACAATAGGATCGGCCTCGGGGATTGCCCACGGTGCATTATAAGGATGAAAATGAGCAAAATTCTTTACTAATTCATGTTTGCTGATCAAAGGGAACACTTGGAGGCTCATCTTGGTTTCTTCGTGTTTCTTCGTGTACCTAAGTCTCCACCTCATGAAGCCATGGAAGTGTCCTATTGCCCATAGCGGGATACAAGATTGAATTCCTATCAGTTAACATTTATTAACACACCCACCAGAAGGCAAATCAAGGAAGACTGGACTCAATAGAAGATTGAGTCTCATTTCCAGCCACAGTGACATCTGCTTGCCATATCATTGCTCAGGTTATTGCCAGCTAATATGACTTGCTCTTTAAGATGTCTAAAGTAGTCATACCCTAGCAAGTGACCTCATCAAAAAAGATTATTGATTAACAATATTTCTAGGGGCACCTGGGTGGCTCAGTTGTTAAGCGTCTGCCTTCGGCTCAGGTCATGATCCCAGGGTCCTGCGATTGAGCCCCACATCGGGCTTCCTGCTCGGCGGGAAGCCTTCTTCTCCCTCTCCCACTCCCCCTGCTTGTGTTCCCTCTCTCGCTGTGTCTCTCTGTCAAATAAATAAATAAATAAATAACACGATATTTCTAGAGCTCCTACTCCAATTAAGCAAAATCCTAAGTAATAGGGTAAATATAAAAGAATTTTTAAAAATGATTACTCTCTCAAAAAACATACACCTAGATGGCAAGGTAGAATCTACTGATCGATAACCATTGGAGAACACTCTAAAGCAGTGGTTCTTGAAGAGAGGTCTACACAGCAGCAGCATGAGCAGCAGTAGGAACTTGTCAGAAAGCCAAATTCCTAACCCCAGAACCACTGCATCAGAAACTGGGTGGGGTCCACCAATTTGTGTTTTTAACAAGACTTCCACATCATTTGGATGCGCACTAAAATTTGAGAAACACTGCTTTAAGTCAAATAATAAGCACATTCAAATCAACATAATTCCAACAGACTCCAAATGTGCTGAGCCATGGTGGGGGCTTGTGTTAATCACAGTTTTCCTTTATGACCTCTCATTGAAGGTACTGGGAGGTCAGATTCAAAGTGAAAAACAGTTTAACATAAAGTCAATTCTTGATTGTCTTGATTACCTCTTTTGAGTTATTAGTGGCAACTTCACACAATCCCAGGCTAATTTCCCCAATTCAGCCAAAATAATACTTTCAAACTATATTTCTAAGATAAGCTAAATCAGCCTCATAATGGCTTACAATATATAAAGCCAAACATCAAAGACTTTTATGCTTCCTTTCATTAACATGTATAATCAAGAGTTTCCAAACTGGGACAGGTCACAAGAATTGAGATCATACAAAGTCTAGTCCAACCCTTTGCCTCTACTAGTTTTGGCACATGGGCAATTTGGGAGCATCGTCAACACATGCCATGAACATATGGGGAAGACTGCAAGGGGCAGTCAGGGCCCTTGAGGACCAGCCCGAGCATGACCTCTCCCAACTACTTACCTGAGCCTTGATGTGGCCTGCCAATCAAACTAAGGCTCCTTGTGTTTCAACCTCACCATGAGGCCCTTTTTCCCCAGAATTGTAGCTTCATGTTTCTGACCTTGGTCTGTTAACCTGCCCCTGATTCCTGATGACTTCCTTCTTTAATCATTTGTTCTTAAAGCTGGACTCCAATCTGACTATGATTAACCCAACCCTACTAATTCACAAAGAAAAAAAGAAAGAAAGAAAAGGAAAGAAAAAAAGTGTGTGAGCCTATTCCTTTGATGCACAGAAGACTAGAGATCTACCCTTTTATTATAAATGTTCTAGAGAGGGAAATTCCATTAACCCTGTGGAAATGGTTTTCTTGGAATGTTTCCATCCATCATCATAAAGACAGACCTTATCCCCACTTTATTCATCAATGTTTACTAGCTGAATTTTTTATTATGTGGGTTCTTAGAGATAATTTAATTCAACTTCACTTGTAAGGAAACAACAGTTCTGTACAGGCTAACATGCTACGACTTGAAGAGATGGCCCCTACATACTCGGAGTCTGATAGAGTAATGTCTCCTCCCCTCCCCCCGCCCCCGGTCCCCCACCCTGCACCACCCCTTCCCCCTACTCCCCCACCTCTTTGCAAGATATTCATGTCCTAATCACAGAAACTTGTGAATTACTTTACAGGAGAAAAGAGACATTGCAGATGTGATTAAGTTAAGGGTCTTGAGATGCAGAGATTTCCATGGATTATCTGAGTGGGCCCAACGCAATCACAACGATCCTTACTAGAGGCAGGAGGGCCAAAGTAAGAGAAAGAGGTGATGAAGAAAAGGTCAAAGAGAAAAAGAAAGAGAAATCTAGATTCAAAGATGCCACATTGCTGGATTTGAGGATGGAGGAAGAGGCCATGAGGCAAAGAATGCAGGTAGTCTCTAGAAGCTAGAAAAGGCAAGGGAATGAATTCTCCCCTAGAGCCTCCAGAAAGAATGCCAAGGACTTCTGACCTCCAGAACTGTAAAATAATTAACACACACACACACACATATATATGTGTGTGTATATATATATATATATATATATATATTTTTTTTTTTTTTTTAGTGACCTCTATACCCAACGTGGGACTCGAACTCACGACCCTGAGATCAGGAGGCAGATGTTCTACTGAATGAGCCAGTCAGACACCCCAACTTATATTGTTTTAACCCACTAAGTTTGTCATAATTTATTATAGCAACAATATGACATTAATACAGGTAGTTTACAACCCAGTAAGAGAGAGAAGACGGCATAGGCAACTTTGGTACAATTCAGAAAGTGACACGTATATAATAGAAACACAAAAACAATGCTATGGTAATGCTGATGAGGCGAGTACTTCTGGCTCGGGGAAGCTTCCTGGAAGACGCAGTTCTGCTGGGCCTTGACGGCCCGGGTAGGATTTCAACAGGGGAAGACCCAGTAAACAGGAGGAGTAAAGGCACAGAGTTGGCAGGCATAGGATCAAACAAAAAGCTGACATAAGCCCTTGTGACCAGCCATTTTCTCAGAAACAAAATTTACTTGATTAAAATTTCATAAATTCTACTCAGGATTATGAATGTCAAATTCATTCCTAAGTTTGTAAAAAAAATTGTAATAATAGCTAACAACTATATGATATGTGATAAACTATCCTAACAGTTTAAATACAGAAATCCAGATCTTGGGCAAGAATCCCCTCTCCCCTCCCTACAGAGAACATGTCATAGTCAAGAGTGAATCTGGCTCATTTTCAGGCAGGCAGGCTTGACAGGGATGAACAGAAAAAATACTAAGTGTTAATTAAAATAAACAAAAAGGTAATTCCTTAAAAAGGCATCTGTTAACATTTACAAATTAGACAGTTCCTACGACCTTCGAGAGCAAGCTAAACAGAACAATGGGATTTAACTGAACTGAACCTACTTAGCAGACTGGAGGCTCTGAGGGCTCATGCTGCTGATGAAGAAGACAGGAGAATCCAGTCCCTTTTGCGGTAGGTTTTGTTTGTCTGAGGTCAGAGCTCATGATCTTAAGTAATTTTGAACGGCTCTAATTTAGCCTAGGTGTAAGCCTAGGAATTGGGAAGGAAGGAATAGCATTGTCCAGATTATTGATCTGCATCCCCCAAACTCACCATCGATAGTCCTCATAGCATGACTTATGGTGACAATGTTTTCCCAAGATGGTACCTGTACTCAGGTGCCTTAGCAATACTTGCTTTCTTCTTTGTCTTCTGGTGAGATCGATTCTCTTTTGTACGGTTCACATTTGTTCCAGGAGAAATTGCAGGAACAGCTGGTCTCCACTGGCCTGCTCCTGTAAGAATGGCCTGGAGTTTCTGCAGAAGGGTCCATAAATGTACCACAGGCGCTTGGGTCCTGGGATAGAGCGGAATGCTTTGGAGGCCAACTTTCTTGACAAGAAGAACTGGGCCTGCTGCAGGCATCCTCATTTCTCTCACTGCCTGTCTTTCTGTCAAAGCCCAGAAACGTAACCTCAGACTGGCTACATTCAAATGGAACTTTCTGAGTCACTCCATCTTTTCTCAAACCTTTATCATGAGGTGGTGAACAATTATTCTGGTTTTCATCATCTTCCACTGGAATACTTGGTACGTTCTCCAAGAACAGAGGCGAAGGACACCTGAAGGACTTTAGAGACGTGGGAGGATCCTCAGCAAAATATAACCTGGCTTGAGTACTTTCAAGAGTGGTTAGGACCTAGTTAACCAAGAAGCAAAGAAACATTTGCATTAAGCTTCCATAACCTCTCCTTTCACCTTCTTTCTATCTACCTATTAAGGAGTATTCTCTTATTTTCATGAAATAAGTTCAACTATAGAGTTCTGAATGGGAAGGTATTATTAAAGATTAGCTAAACCCTTTCAGTTTCATGAGTAAATTAAAAGACTTAAAGCCAAGTATAAAAGAAACTGCACTGAAGTAAATATCAAGAGACCTGAGTTGAGGCTTAGATTTGCCACCAACTACTGTGTGTCCTGGGCTGAGTCTCCATACATTTTTTACTTCAACCTTAATATGCGGAGTACTGGAAAGGGTCAGGGGACAGGGGACCCAATCTGTAGTTCTCAAATGTCAGAATTACCTACAGGAGCCCTCTTAAAATACAGATCCCTTGGCCCCAACCTAAAGATCGTCACCGACAAAATATGAAGATAAGGGCCCAGGAATCTATATTTTAAAAGCTTGTCACTTGATTTGGATGTGCAGCCCAAAGTGAGAACTGTCGACCAGATTTGAAAGAACATGTAACATCCCTTCGCGCACACATGTAATTTTTAAAACTACATTTAGAGAGCTTTACTATTTACAAAGTGCTTTCACACACATTATCTCATTTAATCTGCACAAACAACACTATTATTCCCATTTTACAGATAATAAAGCTGAGGCTCAGATAAAGGGAATAAATATCACTAGCCAGTAAGGAGCAGATGTGTTGCTTGACCTCAGATCTGGCTCTCAATTCCATGTTTCTTCCACTGTGTATCTCATAGCTCTTTTTGGGCCCAAGATTCCAGGTCACAAAGCTCTTACTGGTGGTGCCACGCCTAAAATATAGCTCTCCTGACTCCCAGGCCAGGGCTCCTTACATTCTGATTATGTTGACCTCTTGTTTAAAACCCTTTCATGGCTCTACGATAGACTCAGGATAAAACCCGAAATCCCAGAATGGAATTCACGTCCCTCTGTCACCTGGAACCTTCTATTATTTTAAGCACTCCAGCTTTTCCCTCACCATATTCCACTTCCATGAACTGCCTGCAGTATTAGTGTCATAAAATCCATCACCTCTGAGGTTTGCAGGTATAGATTCTCTCCAACTAAAATGTCCTTCTATCCTTACTGCTGCCTAAATTCACCCTGTTCTTTAGACTATAGCTCAGCCATTACCTCCATCGAGAAGCTTCCTTGACTTGGCTGGTATGTGTTCCCATTTGACCTGGGCTTCCACCTATCATTACACTTATCTCTCCGTACTGAAATGCCATGTTAACTAATCTGACTCTCACTTTGGACTGTGAGTTTGAGGGCAGCAAATATATCTTGATTACTGGTGTACCCTCAGCACCCAGGACCAAGTCTGGCACATGCAAAGTAAGCACTAGCTAAGTATCTGTTGAACAAATAAGCAAATCCATGCATGGATGATTAAATTGATGAGTAAATTTTAAAAAATCAATAGAGGAAATATGTAATGCATTTTTTAATAGACCAGATCTCTAAATGAGTGTTGAATAAATTCTCTCCAAACTACTCACTTAAGTCTTTTCATTAAAATTACTCATTTAAGTCCCATCCAACAATGCTCTCTCCACCAGAGTACCATATAATGGGACTTGTGACTTGGAAAAGCTATGAGGTTAAAATTCTGTGTTAGGGGCTGGATTTGCCCCATTGATAAAGAATTCACTTAGACACAATTTATCCAATTTAGATTTTCCATGGTTCTGTGGGCTTGGTTTTGAATAAAACCATGTGTACGCACTTCATCCATTGACGGTCTTAACTTTGCCCGCGTGGTAGCACACTGGCCTGCCAACGAGAAGAGCTTGGCAGAGAAATTCCGAGGACAGGGATGCACTTTCTTATCTAGAAATGAAAGACATGAATCGAGGCCTCTCTTCTCCATCAATTCCATAAGGAGATCCCTCTAGGAAGAGAAGAAGACAACTTTATCTTTCAGAACTCTACCCCAAAAATGACCGAGAGACAGGAACAGAGATGAAGACAATTCTCACCAGCTGGATATGCTTCGGATCATCTAACACCACTTTACAACCTGTCAGAACTTCCATTATTACCTATAGGGAATATATAGAAAGTCAGCTACATATGTTAAATATATACATACAATTAGTTGCAGCGATTAACCTTGACAATAGGTAACGTTCATTCTAATTAATGACTATATTTTACTATTCGACTGATTACATAAAATTAGTGTGTAAGAAAATGAGTAACAGGAAATCAATAGGTCTCAAAGTGAAAGCCCTTAAAAAAAATTCTTAGACTTTAGAGCATTCCTGGTGGTAAGCTTTCCTCCTTTGTTGACTGGTACTTGGTACTCACAATTCCAAAGCTATAGACGTCCGTTTTGATGGAAAGTTTGCCCTGTCTGATGTACTCTTCGGGCAGATACCACACATGTTTACTGCTGCTGCTGGTCATACTTATGGTAGAGCTCTGATGTTCCAGGTGGGGCCGGAAGTGTGCCATGCCAAAATCAGTTAGTTTGGGGTGGAACTGATCATCCAAGAGTATGTTTGCACTAAAATTGTAATCAAGGACAAACAAGACAAAAACATAACGGCATTCCGGTGAAAAACAAAATGACACACTCAATTTCATATCTGGTTAATTCCAAACGCTGACAACACAAAGCCATACATAATTTTCCATGAACTAGAGGGTATCTTCTCATTTTTCTTAAAGTAGAAATACAAGTATTATATAAAGCTCTAAAATGAAAACCTGGGGCGCCTGGGTGGCTCAATCGGTTGAGTGACCGACTCTTGAGTTCAGCTCAGATCGTGATCTCAGGGTCCTGGGATCAAGCGCCGTCGGGCTCCATGTTCAGCAGGGAGTCTGCTTGGGATTCTCTCTCTCCCTCCACCCCTCCCCCCATTCATGCACATGCTGTCTCTTGCTCTCTCGCTTTCAAATAAATAAATCTCTAAAAAAATAAAATGAAAACCTGACCTAAGAACAGTGGGCTTTTCAAATTTATAGATACATGTAGGGAGTTGGTGGATAAAGCTGATCCTTTGCCAATAGGAGAAACTAAAGTTAAGCAAAGTAGCTTTCCTTGTGCTCTTCTGATACACAATGAGAATTTGAAGTGGGTTTTAATCAGCTAATAATCAAATACCTGTTACGTGCCCAGAGCTGTGCTGTGGAATGTCCAGCCTATCAGCAGAGAGCCACTAACCTGCAATGGGGTGAGGAATCTTTGGTAGCCCTGCCTTAAGGATAAACCTAGTCCATTGTCCCATCTCTACGGACTTTCTATGGAGTAAAGGCAAAAATGTCTTTGGGACTTATTTAAAATATAAATATCTGCAGAGGTAAAGGCTAAGTGCTTAAAGTCAGTTTTAGCTACCTGTCACATAAAAACCTTAACAATCACTTAACATCTTGGCTGACCGGTAAGCATCAGCTTACTTCTACCTTCAAAGGACTGCCATAGCAGGGATGCAAAAGGCTAAGCCCATGCATTTCACATGGCCCCCACCTGGTGTGAGTCCCAGCTCTGTCTTACCCTGGCTCTGTGACTGCGGGTGGCTAACTTCACCCCATACGCCTCAGTGTCGTTTTCCTCACAAGTGAAATGAGGCAAACAACAGAACTCACAGAACTGAATACAAACAGCCTACTTACTACCCGGCATACAATAATGCCCAATAAATGGTAGGGAAGATGAAAATCAGTAACGAATCATAAGAGAGCAGATGGATATTGATAAAAGAGGTGGGTGGGCCAAGAGAAAGTAATCTATTTCTCACTTCTGCTTGGGGGCTCTTCAGAGCTTACCTTTTGTTCCCTGAAACCAAAGCTTCTAATACTAGCCCTGCCCATCCAAAACGCAAGTGGTGTATTTGTAGTGCTACACATTGTCATTAAAAGTGGTAACAGTGGGGTGCCTGGGTTGCACAGTCGGTGAAGCGTCCGACTCTTGATTTCAGCTCAAGTTGTGGTCTCAAGGTCGTGAGATCGAGCCCCGCGATGGGCTCCGTGCTCAGTGCAGAGTCTGCTTGAGATTCTCTCTCCCTCTCCCTCTGCCCCTCCTGCTCATGTCTCTGTCTCTCTAAAATAAATAAATAAATCTTTAAAAAAAAGTGGTAATAACTATGGGATAAGAACAAGAAATTCTTAATCCTGAACAAATACTGGTTCTTACAAAAGTTCCAGAAGTCCCTTGCTCGCCCTGTACAGGTAGGCTGACAGGCAGAACCTAGTTTCATAGGCCTGAATTGCAGGTGTCCTAATAATCCAGAGTACTCAGAGTCCTAGTTCTGTTTTGAGGATTCAAAGCTGAGACCTTTAAGAATTCTAGCCCGGGGTTACCTAGGTGACTTAGTCGGTTGGGCGTCTGCCCTCGGCTCAGGTCATGGTCTCCAGGTCCTGGGATTGAGTCCCATGTCAGGCTCTCTGCTCAGTGGGGAGTCTGCCTCTCTCTCTCTCCCTCTGCCCCTTCCCACTGCTTGTTCTCTCTCTCAGAGAGAAATCTTTAAATCCTTAAAAAAAGAAAAAAAGAAGAAGAAGAAAAAAAAAAAAGAATCCTAACCCGGACTTTGTCTAGAACTGAGTTAACAACAGACAGCATGAAGACATTCCTCAGGACCCTTTAAGGATCCAGAAGAACACATTCTAAACTTGATGTCACTCTCTGTCCTTTAAGGGTGGCAGGAGAATTGCAAAATCCAAAGAGCACACCTCATGTATGAGTCCCAAGGCTCTTACCTGTTGTGTGATCCTTGCAGTTATGAGAACCTCAGAGAGAGCCCAGCCCTCCAGACTTGTATCAATAATCACAGTCCTCATTTTTCTCCTGGCCTTGTCTTTTCTCCGTATATTTCAGACCTGGCAGCTCCTAAGGCCAGCCTGGGTCCTGCACATCTAGGGCACTCATCATCCGTCTCATTTGGAAAACAGCATTGACTATCCTGACAAACCTCTGAAGATGTTGAGTCCACTAGAACCAGATCCTACCTTCTCTCCAGCTCCAGATAAGAACAGACATTTAGTTCAAAATTACTTCTTCCATAGGTATGTGTACACTTCAAGGGCTCCAGTCAAGGAGGAGCCTCCTGGAGATCCCTGGATCATTTCGGAGTGCCGGGGTATTTAATGCAGGAGTTTGCCACGTGTGCGGGGAGGTGAGATGGGTAGAGAGGTTCATTAACGCCCATTAGCAGGACCCCACCTTCTGCCCCTCCAGCTTCTGCTGCACTGACAGCCTAGCTCTCTTCTACACACACCCCCTCCCCCTGCACGCACACACTGAATTTCAGCACAGAGGGACAGAAAGACTCTGAATGCGCGTCTCAGTGTCAAACATCTCGCCCTCTTCTTCCTCAACTCCGGCTCTAAAGAAGGTATAAAATCATAACGTAAAATGCTAGACCCATGAGGATGCAAAAGCCGAATTTGTAAAACACTTAGAATTCCTGAAGAATAAGTCTTTTCTAAGCACAAAAGCAAAAAAAAAAAACAAAAAAAAAACAAACAGCCTCAAAACCAAAACCATTATCTAATCCCTGTATTTGCCCCTCAGCAAAGCTAGTAGGAAGCTTTCAGCAACTGTTGACTCATGCTCTTGACAGACATAGGGGGAGCGGGTAACCACAATGTGTGACACAGTAACACGTACAGAGGGCTTCGGGCCAGTGAGGGGCTGTCAGTCAGAATGTGAAACCGCTCTAGGGTGCTGCATTTACACTTTAATGGTGATATTTGGTGAAAAGACCAGCAGACTTTTTAGTGCATAACACGAATTTTGAGTGTAGTGATTTACTCCGTTCTAAAGAAAAGTCAACAGGAGCTGAGGAAGAAGAATGTTCTGTTTTAAGAAAGTAGGAACTGCAAAACCCCTTCAACAATGAGGTCTACCCTAATTCTTTCCCTTACTGCAGCCTTAAATAGAACATTCATGCCGTGCCTTCAACTATCACGCAGGTCAATGGAATATGTTTATCCTATGGGGCTAAGAACAGACTAATGAAATAAAGACAATATAAACTAACCGCAATCACATAACAGTATAATTGAACAAAAGGGGTAGCTTGCTAGCTATCATGCTTACCAAAGAGATAGATAAGACACATGTAATGGTCCATTCAATTCAATTTAGTGTCTCCACAACCTATTTCTGCTATTCTTTCCCACAATGCTCCTTACTGTAACACAGACCATCGCCTCTCTAGATGATTCTTCTAGTACAGGATCAGTGGTGGTACACTGAGAAAGGGCAAATCCTACACAAGGTGGTCAGTTTTTGTCCTGACTCTGGGGAGTAACATACTTCATCTTTCTATTGCCAGGGGTCTCCACGACAATTCTTTTTGAGGGACTTGAACCTCCCAAAGGCTACAATAATTGCCTTCCTTGCATGTCAGTTTTTCTCCTGATTTAGTTGAAGCCCTTGGGCCTAAAATATAAATACAAAGCATGATGATGCATCTAGATTATAATGCAGAATTTGAATGGAAGTACAAATACACACTTGACATGTAAGCACAGGACTGGTTTTTAAAAAGACATATTTGTAAAGGATTTGAGGGGGGAGTTATTGGTACAAAGTAGCCCAGTCCCTGAGTGCCTGGCAATTCTCCGGAAAAGTCTGGACTTCGACAAATTGGTCCCAGAGATAAAGTCGACCCACCGGCCTCTTGGTGACAGCCTGAGGCAACAGGACATCTTGCTGTCACTGCTGTTACAACACCGAGACACCCCTCACCAGATGAGGCTGATCCAACTTCTCAGGGAAGCTACAGGTTACTGGAAAAGGGCATACACCCCCCCCCCCACTTCAGCATGCCAAGCATCTGATGCAGCTGAAGCCCTTTCTTCCCCCTTCAATTGTATGACCTTCTCTTTCTTTTCCATTGAACCCAGTTCTAAAGGTTGTTATTGCTTTACTGATGATTTATGAGTCCTAGAGTCTCTGTGTAAAGGTCCAGCCAATTAGGCATATTCATGCGTTAAATGTGAAATTTCGTCTCTAACCAAACTAGCGCAACTTCCCTAAGGCTGAGTTTCCTCATGGGTAAAAAGATCGGGGAAGGCTTACCTCTCAGGGTTGTTACAAGGATTAAATGAGAAAATGTATTCAGAGCGCCTGCTACACAGGGAGGGCCCTGAAATATACTCCGAAAGACATAGGCTGGCCTTTGTCCATCCTACACCCACCTTAAAATCCCAAGAAACTTGGGGATTTCTAGAAGTTCAAGGCACCAGTCTGAAATAACAAAGGTACAGGGGGTTGCATGATGACCCTGGAGATCTGGGGATCCTTGGGTTAATTAGTTTCAGGGTGTCTGTTGAGTTTCAAAATAGTTCCAGAGAAGTTCTGGAAGAACCTGACTAACGTAACATTTCCAGATACTCTAAGATCATGGAGAGAAAAGAAGAATCATTTGGCATACATGTGTGCATGTATGTACACATGTGTATAAATAAATGGGTGCTGAGGTTTAGAGACAGTGATGGCAAACAAAATTTACAAGGACAATTTAAATTTATGTACTATTTAACTGTGCTGGCATCCCTTAGAAAAAATAAACTTATCTGGAAATTTTAGAAGAAGGGAGACACTCGGGGAAAATAGAAAAATTGGAGGAAAAAGAATTGTTTATATCTAAAATGTTTCTGAAAAACAAAAGTACATTTTTTAGGGGGGAGATTCATTAATTAAACAATCAACCCATCAAACAAACATACTTTGCATTCCCTGTAGGTTTTGCATCCCTACTAAACACTGAGCTGAGCAGGGTCCTTGACACACACATCAGGTCTGGGGGGTAAATGCAGGCGGAGCTTGGGTCCTCAGGCAAGGGTGTCACGGTTGTAGGAAGGGGCCAATCTATGACTTCTTAGCCTCCCTCCCAGCCACTCAGTCCCTCACAAAGGAAATTCTCCACGCATTTACTACCACCGTACATCTCTGATCAATCTCTTTTTTAAGAATTCGTTTTTAAGCATATGGCTTTTCCCTTCCTTTCTTTCCTAGACCACCTCCCTCGTATGAAAGGCTGTTTCACTTGGCAGGAGACACATGGCAATATGGACTGAGAACATGATCTTATAGGAAACATTAGAAATGTTCACCGAGATTATCTCGGCTTTGGAAACATTAACAGGAATGAATGCCTGGGATGAAAAATGCCGAGGATAAAATGCATTTCAATTTAAAATCGTTCATAAATGTGAAAACAATTAAGCTGGCTAAGGGATGGGATGGAAATAACAAGGTTTACTGCTTTCAGATGCTTTTATGTGATCCTGTAATTCAAAAACATCTTCGTTTCCCAAATAACAGAGACTTTGCCAAGAACAGAGACTTCAACTCTTTATGATTCTTTACTTTAAATCCTTTCCTCCTTAAATTCCACCATCTGGAAGTGAATTTTGCTTTTATAACATTCTCTTTGAAGAGTTGAAATTACTAAGACGTTTTTGGGCTAACTAAACCACTAGACTTCTTGAAAATACCTTTGAAATGCGGGCTTGGCTTCCTCCTTGGGTGTTCCACAGCTGTGTCCTTGACAGTGTCGCCTTAGAAGACTATGTATTCTCACTGCTTGAACAAGACAAAGATTCCCAATGCTGACCTCCAGGTTTATTCTCCCCCCAAAGTCTGCTGCCTACTGCCATTTTCACTAGGAGTTCAATGTCAACATTTCCAAGTTTGCACTCGTGATGGTCCCATCTCCTGCCCAATTTCCCTGTCTCTGCCCATGAAACCAGCATGCTCCCAGGAATCCCGGCTAGGAACACTTAAGTGCCTAAAAAGACCATGATTCGGACCCACACAAACATAGAACCCCACCTCCTTCCCCATCTGCAGACATGGGATAGAGAGAGATTACAAACCTCTGTAAATCAGTTTTCTCCTCTGTCATACTGAGATAAGACCAATGATATCCAAACTCAGGGTTGTTGGGAGGAGTAAGTTATTCAGTCAGCTTTTATGTCAGGTCTAAAGTCAGGCTGGCCTTCACCGAGTTCCCTAATCTGTCTGCAGCCTATCAGCTCCCCTGAATGCATTAGCACTTCCCAGTGCAGACTAGCCAGACAGTGCTTAGTACTGTTCGGGGACTTTCTTTATACTGTTCCCCTCACCCGCAAAGTATTCCTCCCTCCCTTATTTTCATTCAAATCCTCTTTGCAGCCCAAGATTCTCTTCCTCCCTGAAGTTTTCACTCTGCTACCCTGAATGGCAGTGGTTCTCCTTCCCCCAAGTTCCCACCGTGCCGCCTGCATGATACTATTCGGCACTTACTCAGAAACCAGCTTATGTTGTTTACATAAGCATAATGTTGAGTTTATAGCAGACACCAAGCAAACAATCGTTGATATAATCGCTTTGTGACTTAAGAGAATTTGAAACCATAAGTGGACCTGAAACCACTCTGCGTATGGCAAATAGATGGCCCAAATGCTGCCAAAGCATCTTTCGGGTTCCTTGGCAGACATCACTAATTGAGTTCAGAATGCCTCCACCCCAGGTTCCCTTTCAACATTGCAGGTGGGAAGTCATTACCAATCCATCAACGATGGAATGTGGGATGAAACAGATTTGTCATTGCTGCTCTAGGATCATCACGTCCTTTTCAGATGCGGTAAATGAGCCCACATGGTCAAAATGACTTGTTTTTTGCAAAATAGCTTGTAAATGGCAGAGCCAGGACAAAAGCCTAACCCTCCTTTTCCCGTTTGCTATTCTTTCAATTTACTACAGTTAACTGAAAGAAACATCTTTTTGTTCAGCTACTCATAAAAGATGAGAAACTGTTGATTACTGAGCAAACAAAATGAAATTTCTCTCTTCTTTCCTTCAGGTATATACAGATAATCGTCGAGGCAAAACAACGGTTGAAGGGTGAATCACAGGAAGACAGATTTTAGCTCAAAAGAAACGAAGTTCCACTCGTTAGAGCTGCACCCAAATGGAGCACTAACAACACACCGTGCAAGGGTCCAAGGACAGGCTGGATGAAATACTTAGAGACAGTCTCCATGACGCGGCAGGAACGACAGCTTACTGCCAAGCCGGGCCCTGGGCTTTACACTCATTACCTCACTGCATCCCCACAACTCTGGGAGGAGGGTCCAGGAGTCACCTGCCCTTTTCTGGACAAGGAGTTTTATTTTATTATAACAGTAGAACATAACCCTTAAATAAAAATTTTAAAAACATGATAGAAAAGTAAAACATAAACCATTAATCAAAAAGCCATAGTCTCTCCATCTACATAAAATCTTATTCATATTTTGGTATGTTTTAATCTTTTTTTTTTTTTTAAAGTAGGTGCCATGCCCAGTGCAGAGCCCAACACAGGGCTTGAACTCATGGCCCGAGATCAAGACCTGAGCTGAGAGAAAGAGCCAGTTCCTTAACCGGCTGAGCCACCCAGGTGCCCCTTAATCTTTTTGAAAAATTCATGAATTTGGAGTTCTGCAAGTTATAACTGTATACTGTATCTAGTTCAATTTGGCTCTTTTCACTTGATCTTACTTTATGCACATTGTTCCATGTTATTTCATACTATTAAAAACATTATTTAGTAATGTCAAGTGATGTATGACAAACTCTCCTGGGATTCATCAGTCTGAGGTCCAAATGCAGAAGAGAAAATAAAGGTAACAATATCTTCCATTTCTTACTCCATCAAAAACAGAGCCCTGACTTAGTCCCAGAAAAGGTCGCTGTTGAACACATTTCGAGATGTCCTTTTTCGAGCCAATTATAAGGGCTGTGCAATAAAATGACATCTCTCCTAGAAGCTGCCTTTCCTTCCAAAGAGTGAGAAAATGTCTATGACACGAACAGAAGAATAGGAATCTCAGACTGTCCTCAAAGCACTAGGCTGTACAAACAGAGACCAAGAATCAGGGAGGCCCAAGTTTAAAGCAAAGTTAAGAGTTCATTTAAAAGAATCGGGAGGGTAATCTGGGTCAGCCAATTCACATTTGGTCAGGACTGCTGGAGGCTGAATGTCATCACCATCAGATGTTCAGTGCCCTGAATGAAATGGGTTGGTCTCATTCCAGTTTCCAGAGAACAGGTGCACACAAAGGAAGGGGGGTGGGTGGGATGTACTGTTATAGTTGGTACTAATTAACATCCTTGCTGGCAGGCTCAGCAGAAGGGTCAAGAGTTCATTGGCAGTAGAAAGGGCTGATTCGCTCTGGAATCACTGATTCCAGGGACACACTGATGAGCTGTGTGAAACCACAATCTCAAAGAAATGCCCACAGCCCCGGAACTCCATACCCTGACACGTGCCCGGGTGGACATAGTCCATAGATAGTTGCGTTTGAGTCCTCAACCCCTTTGGGAAACCCAGAAAGGCAACACTCCTCAGCAGCCCCTTCACCAACTAAAACAATAAAATATGCTGGTAGCACATATCCAGTTTAAACCCTGCCTCTTCCATGAAAT
The DNA here is from genome assembly GCF_037043125.1 of Eumetopias jubatus. NCBI lineage: Eukaryota > Metazoa > Chordata > Mammalia > Carnivora > Otariidae > Eumetopias > Eumetopias jubatus. The sequence continues at coordinate 92,722,348 of NW_028274814.1, read as the reverse complement.
TCTCTGTATCTGACCAGATAAGCTTTTGGTCCTCCATATCTGTAATACTGTTGGGCACTCTGTCTAGCAGTGTTACTGAAATTATTTATAGTTGGGCACATCCAGACCCCAAGTACCTGAGATATTAATAGCCTCCTTCTAAGTGTGAGACATCGTAAGGGACTCCAGACCTTTCTGTTCCCACCTCTAGTCCCAGAAATGCCTCAGAATTCCTCGTAAGGGCTTAGCTTATCCTACCCAGGTCCTCCGCCTGGTTAGCATGCACACCCACTACACCCCTGCCCCCCACATTCCTCATCCCTCCCAGGAGACCTTTCCTTCTCCAGTCTTGTCCCTTCCTTTCCAGTCAACCCATTTTTCTCGTTTTCATTATACACTTGGCAACTCTTTAGTTGACTCCCTCCCTTGAACAAATGATTGCCTCTGCTAGGAATATTCTCTCCTGTTCTTTCAACCAATCCACTGTCATGATCCATCTCCTCAAAGGCTGGACGTGGAACTCCGCAATTAGAATGAGCCTTCTTAGACCAGGCAGGCATTGCGCATGTTAGGTGTTTCACTATGTAGTTTCTGTGTTTGTGTTATCTCTCTGATCACCAGGTTGAACCTTCAAGGATAAGACGATGATCACCAGCATCTATCCCACGTGGTCTAATACAATGCTCTGCATACAACAGATGTTCCATAAATATTTGTAAACTAACATAAACATGATTTTCAAAATGTTCAATAAATATATGTTGACACAGAAGTAATTTTTCTTAAAACAGAGCTTAGTTTGTGGGACCTACTTTTCAAACACAGTAAGTTGATGATGGAGGTAAGTGCCATGTGTAGAATGTTTGTGTCCCCCCTCCAAATTCATATACTAAAATCCTAACCCCCAATGGGATGGTATGTGGAGGTGAGACCTTTGGGAGGTGATTAGGTCAAGAGGGCAGAGCCCTCATGACTGGGATTAGTACCCCTATAAAAGAAGGCCCAGAGAGATCCCTTGCCCCTTCCACCCTGCGAGGACACAGAGAAAAGATGGCCATCTATGAGTCGGAAAGTGGATCCTCACTAGACACAGAATCAGCTGGTGCCATGGTCTTGGACTTCCAGCCTTCAGAACGGTGAGAAATAAAAGTGTGTTGTTTATAAGTCACCCACTTTCTAGTATTTTGGTTATAGCATCTAGTATTTTGGTTAAGAGTGGTAAGTAAAAAAGACAGATTGGCCATCATATCTCTTAGCCTTTGTCACCAGATTCCTACCACATCTTCACTAGTTATAAGAGAAGCTACCATTTGATGAGTGCATTCTCTTTGCCAAGCACCGTATGTACTTTATGGCGTTTAATTCTAAGAGATAGATGCTATTATTCTTTTATTAGCATTTTGCAGAGGGAAACACTGACGCTTACAGAAATTAAGCAGTTTGCTCAGAATCACATTAAATGGAAAGTCAGTTTCTTAAATTAGATGTCTCTGAAACATTAGGGGATAGTGAGCTAACAGGAAAGGATGGGAAGAAGGTGGGAGGAAAGTTGATGAAAAAGAAAAATCATTTGGTCCCATTTTGCAGAGCACCAGGCAGTCATATCTCTCCCCATGACGGCAGTGGCTGCAGCAGTGTGACCCAGACCCCTCCTCCAGGACACAGGGAGACAACAGTTCCCCAGCCAGGGAGAGGAGGCTGTTGACGGCGCACAGCTAAACCCCTACCTGGAACCTGCCCTTGGTCGAAGGGAGCTGCCTCGTCCAAGTCATAGTGCAAGTCACAGCCCCACGCAGAGCTGGTCAGACACAGGGGTGCAGAGACCCAAGCACCTTGCCACACATCAGGATATCTTCGAAGGGCCATCCCAGCACCGGTGCTCCCCATGGCATTGACCAAGCCTCTACTACCATTTCACAGCTCAGCTTCTCCAATTGCCCAGTTTCGCTTTCCTCCTTCCCTCCCTTACTCCTGTTGTTCCTGAGAGCCCTCTAAAAAACCTCCTGCAGGCAAGCCTCTCCTCTGAGCCTATTTCCTGGGAACCTGCCTGAAGCCACCTATCCATAATGAGAAAGCAGGTGTCAAGGCCACGGCCCGAGCTCTCACCTGATCCCTGGAGAGGGATGCTGGGGGGCACGCCCACAGCGGCAGAAAACCCTAGACGCAGGCAGAGGCTGGATCTGTAGCCCTCCACCCTGACACTCCCTTTGTTCCAGCTGGTGGCCTTCCCTGTCCCCCTCACCCATCAAGAACCAGAACCTTGGCACTCTTGCTTCTCACCCCCCTCCCCCATCAAGTTCTGCATTCAGGAAAGGATGCGATGAACTCAGTCACACAAAAGAAAAATTAATAACATTAATGTGTTACTGCTTGGGATGGAAAAGAAGCTAGACTTACTTTAAGTTTAAACCAGAAGAAGAATATATGTACAGCAAAATTCCAGATATTTATTTACTCAGATAAAATATATTTAAGAACGTACTGTGCTGAGCTGGTGGCAAGGTAGGCGGATTGTTGGGGGTGGCCACCTCAGCCCTTCAGAATAGACCTGACTCCATGGCTGTGCATCTTTGACCCAGGTCCCCTGAGGGAGTACCCACTCTGTGCTGATTCAAAGGGGCCAGCAGAGTTGATGACCTAACCACAGTACCACAGGAGCAGACACCTATGGGTTGTTTCCACACATGCCCAGGACTCAGGAAAAATCTAGGGTCTTTTTATATGGAGTTCAATTCCACCAGAAAAACAAAGAAGTAAGTAATCAGTCCCTCTTTTGTTCAACTCAAAAGCACACTAAAAGCTTTTTCAAGATACCAGGAGATGGTTCAGAAGAGGCAGAAGCCTTTTAAATTCAGTCATCCCTGCTATTCAGCAAAGGTATATTTACCTACTTTTGGACAGATTCGAGATGAAGGGCACACAGGAAAAATTCACCAGGAGGATTTTGCTACAGAGTATCTACTCTCTGTCTTTAGGTCTACTAAAAAAAAAAAAAAAAAAAAAAAAAAAGAAAAGAAAAAGAAAGAAAGATGGAAGATGTTGCTTCTAATGTTCTGATGTCTCAGAAATGCACATCGGGAGTTGCTGCTTGGCTTGTCACAGATGAATACGTAAAGCTAAGAGGCTGCAGGCAGGCTCAGTGGAATCAGCAAGAGACTCCGGGACAAAGAATTTTAATTACCTTCTACTGTCTACTGCTGTTATCTTGCTGGGAATCTCTGTATAAGTCACTTAACCTTACCTTAAAACTCACTTAAAAAGAAAGAAGGGAGATTAATATAGGTTCATTTCAAAGTTTAGTGTCAGGTATCATTAGTAAAATACACAAAACTGTCTATCCTACGTTGTTCATTAATAATTCCCAAAGATAATATAAACTCTCCCTTTGGCCATGTAAATGTAGCTTTTTAAATTGGATAGATAAAATTTTCATTAATAAAAAAATAAAATCACTGTAAGGTACACCCGAAACTAACTGGATATTGTATGTCAATTATACTTCACTAAAAAAAGTAAGATTTTAAATACTTAGATGAGAATTCTTTTTTTTTTTTAAGATTTTATTTAGCTTGAGAGAGAGAGAGAGAGAGAGAGAGTGAGCACACACATGCACGGAGGTGGGTGGGGACAGGCAGAGGGAGAGGGAGAAAGAGAATCCCAAGCAGATTCCACACGGAGCATGGAGCCTGACATGGGCTGATCCCATGACCCTGAGACCATCACCCAGAGACCATGACCCAAGCTGACACCAAGAGTCAGACCAGACGCTTAACTGACTGAACCACCCAGACACCCCTCTTCGATGAGAATTCTTAACCCTTAAACACACACACATACAAACTACAGGTAGAAAATAGTGTGAAGTCTGACTCACCTGTGATGATGAAAGGGGCTTTCAGGTGCAACCTAAGGCTCTGGGATAATTTACCTTGATACACTGCCGCTGATGACCGAGCACGGCTCCGTGTTGTGCAAGTACTGAATGGCTTTGGAGGTTCCTATTAAAACACTGATTCGAATGTGCCAAGAGAGTGGGGCCGTGTTACCCTAAAAAGACAACAGTAGTTGGTTTGGTAATGAAATGTGTATACTCATTACATAGGAGTATGCCAGAAGAAAAGCAGATGGTGAGGTGGGGTAAGGCTAGGGTATGAACATTTTGGTTTCCCACAACCTATTTGTGATTCAAGAAACATTTTCCTCTGCTGCCAATGGTACTAGGCCTTTTTATAGCCAATGGAAATACCCAATAATTTTAACATTAGCTTAATCAAAATATGGCCAGTAAGGTAACTATGTTTAAAAGTTCACAAATAAGGGGCACCTCCGTGGCTCAGTCAGTTAAGCATCTTACTCTTGATCTCATCAGGTTCATGAGTTCAAGCCCCACATCAGGCTCCACACAGTGTGGAGCCTACTTAAAAAAAAGTTCATTAAATAAGACTTAAAAATTATTTGTGGCATAATAGTGTGGGTAATTGAGAATAATCTGTTTTTATTCTTACCCTAACGGAGACTTAACCTATCCAGAATGAATTTTTAAACTTATCTTTCAAAAACATGAGAAATCAAGGCATTTTTCAACCTCTTTCTCTTTAAGGAGTCTGTATCACCTTTATGTCTATCCTTTGTATTCAGTGGTACTTTGTGTGAAGTTATGCAAATAGAAATTATCTAAGAAATAAGAGTAGTTAATGTAAACTCATTTGAGATATGGAATCAATAAGGACTAAGGACCCTGCAAATCTTTTGGCCACCGTGCTGCACAACACACAATAACTCAGGTATTTATGCAGTCTTTTTTTAGAGTAAGATATTAATTCATGGAAAAGTCCTCTACTTCCTTGGGAAACCCACTGTTGGCTATCTCTTGCTGTGAATACATGTTGGCCCCCTGGATCCCACAGGACGTTTCAGCAGCTTCTTCAGGGCTTCAGGGGGTCAGAGCGTCAGGGAGAGTCATAGGTGTGACTTACTACACACTGTAATCTGTCAAAAAGGGATCCATTTCTCATATATGGATAAACCAGGCAGAACTTCTCACTCTCTGTAAAATAGGCAGCCAACTCCAGTATGTTTGGATGATGAAACCTTGAAAGAAAAGATTTTTAAATCCATCAGATTGTTTATTCAAATAGGAAATGAACAGCACTGTGGTTTGGGGGTGATAAGGTGAGATGGGGAATAGATCTAAAGCAGAATATAAATTTGGCCAAGGGAGAAGTTATCTCGTTGGACACCTGACAGATTTGTTTCCCAAACTGGTCTAAAGAGCTCTAACAAATACTAGCCATCCTTTGACTGATTGTGATCATGCAAATATAAATAAAATATCCAAATATAAGACAGAAAATTTAAGAAAGCAATGATTTCTTAAGATTTGGGAATCTTGGGAACTTTATGATAAATAGATGACACTACCTGATATTAAATTATGTTTATCAATATGAAACCCAATGTAACTTACTGATTAAGTAAATAAAGATAATACAACTGAAACTATTTCACTGCTTTAAGTATACTGTATAAGTCACCAAAATAGAAGAGTACAGAATACTGTTTTCATTCATCCATTTAGTGAGCATTACTATGTCAGATACTGTGCTAGGCACCAGTCACACAGCTAAAGGAGACATCCAGTGTCTTCATAAAGCTGTACTGTTACCTAAAATTCATGTGTTTGGGGCGCCCAGGTGGCTCAGTCATTAAGCGTCTGCCTTCGGCTCAGGTCATGATCCCAGGGTCCTGGGATCGAGCCCCGCATCGGGCTCCCTGCTCTGCGGGAGGCCTGCTTCTCCCTCTCCCACTCCCCCTGCTTGTGTTCCCTCTCTCGCTGTCTCATTCTCTGTCAAATAAATAAATAAAATCTTTAAAAAAATAAAATTCATGTGATTAGTAAAGTCTGATGTTGAAGAACATATCAGTGATTTTGAAATGCCAGAGTTCTATGTCAGTGTAGAATGCATTTTCAGGCTCCTTTCCTTTAAAACTCTATTTCTTTCTTTTTTTTAAGATATATTTATTTATTTGAGAGAGAGTAATAGAGACAGAGAGAGAGCATGCAAGCAGGGGAAGGGGCAGAGGGAGAGAGAGAATCTCAAGTGGATTCCTCACTGAGCATGGAGTCTGATGTGGGGCTCGATCTCACAACTCTGAGACCAAGAGTTGGATGCTTAACTGACTGAGCCATCCAGGTGCTCTGAAACTCTATTTCTTTTTTTTTTTAAGATTTTATTTATTTATTTGAGACAGACAGACAGAGAGCACAGATGGGGAGGAGGATCAGAGGCAGAGGGAGAAGCAGACTCCCCACTGAGCAGGGATCCTGATGCGGGGCTCAATCCCAGGACCCCGAGATCATGACCTGAGCCAAAGGCAGGTGCTCAACTGACCGAGCCACCCACGTGCCCAAAGCTCTATTTCTTGAATGCCTGTATCATCACTGTGAAAACCAGTGGAACTCAGGTAACCACTATAAAATATAAGATGTGAAATTCACCTGTACCATGAACTCAGTTCAAATTAATTATTCATTGAATGCCTACTATGTTCTAGACATACTTGGGGATGTTAAAATAAAGCTTTTTTTAAAGACTGTATTTATAAAGACTTATTATTAGTTTCTTCAATAGCAAAACTTTCCTGTAAAATGCCCACACACATCTTCAGATTTCTTGTATTCCTCCTTCCTTAAAGAAGGAAGTGCGTGTGTATGTGTGTAAACACAGACCTATTTTACTTTTAGATATGTCAAAAATGCCTGTGACACAAGATCCCTACACCTATTATTATTCAGACCATCATTACATAATGAAAAGCAAGGGACTGAAAAGCAATTGAGCTGGCATATTTGGCTGCCTAAACAGCTGATCTATACCACTACCTGCGAGTCCTGCACCTTAAAATAATTCAAAAAGATAGAAATCTTTTTAGAAAGAAGATAGCAGACCTCACATAGACATAGCCATGGCCTGGTGCTCTGCTTTCCTGCTCACAGAGCAAAAATGACCATTTGCTTATTTTTAGATATTACCAATCCAGCAGAAAAACGGACAGTGTACCAGTTAGTGAGGTATGGAACGTGAAGCAGCCATCGAGAAAGACTGCTGGCTTTGTATCTACGGACCCTTCTCACTCATCCTTTCACTGCAAATTTTTAAGTCGGTGGGATTTTAGATTGTATAGATCTGAAGGTCTGCAGATATGATAGGTATCTATTGTAACAACTATAAAATATAAAATCAATTCGACAAGTACTTGTGAGTGCCACCTGCAGATAAAACACAATGCAGGGCACCATGGTGTGGGAGAGCAGACAGACTTGAAGGACAGACAGACCTGGGTGTGACTCTCTGGTCTTCTTTTCATCAGCTTTGTGAACTTGGGCAAGTGATTTAATCTCTGTGAGCCTGTATCTTTGCTATGGTCTGAACTGTGTCTCTCCCCCACACACATCCCCCTCCCCCAACCCAGCTCCTATGTTAAAGCCCTAACCTTCAACGTAAAGGTGTTTGGAGAGGCCTCTGGGAGCTAGTCACGGTTAGGGTTGGAACCCTCACGATGGAATTACTGCCCTTATAAGAAGAAAAACTGGAGAATCTGCTCCCTCTCTCTCTACCATGTCAGGACAGAATTAGAAGGCAGTTGTCTTCAAGCCAGGAAGAGCACCCTCACCAAGAACCAAATCTGCCTTGATCTTGGGCTTTTCAAGCTCCAGAACAGAGAGAAAATAAATTTTGTTCAAGTCCCCTGTTTCTTTTGTGATGGCAGCCCTAGAAGATGAATATTCTTCAACTGTAAGCAATAATTAAGACACCACTTCCCAAGTTTCTTATGAAAATTAAATGAAAAGTTAAATATTTAGCCAAATGCCAGATCCTCAAAAATTATTACCTCCTTCGCCTCCCCTTGGGAAAGAAGGGAAAGAAAGGAATCAGAAGCCACACCCTAAGGAGTTTACAATTCTGTTTAAGGGACAGGGGTTAAGTAATTCTCTTAATATTGAACTAAAAAAACTCATCTTCAGGTGTCAGCTTAGATGTGACTTTTTCCGAGAAGCCTATTCTGCTGCCCAGCCCCCAGGTTACCTTGTTCCCCTCCTTTGGTGCTCTATACGTCTCCATCTTAACACTTCGTTTACTGAAATTGCTGTTTACTTGTGTACTTCTCTCCTAACCCCACTCCAGGTAGCATGTTCTGAGAGGAGAAGGCTACATCTGATTTATTCGTTAATAAATATCTGAGGAGACTGAAGAAGATTTAGGAAATGAGTTGGATTTTCTCAAAAAGGTAAGATCTACCTCAATTTCCTCATCTCCAAAAAAAGGGATAAGGGCAGTATTTACTTCACAGGATTGTTGTGAGGATTAAAGAATGAATACATGTGAGGTACTTGGTATAAAGCCTAAAACTAAATAAATATTAGCAATATAAATAATACTAATACTGGGGCACCTGGGTGGCTCAGTCATTAAGCATCTGCCTTCGGCTCAGGTCATGATCCCAGGGTCCTGGCATCGAGCCCCACATCGGGCTCCCTGCTCCGCGGGAAGCCTGCTTCTCCCTCTCCCACTCCTCCTGCTTGTGTTCCCTCTCTCACTGTCTCTCTGTCAAATAAATAAATAAAAATCTTTAAAAAAAAGCACACCAAGAATATTCACCATCATAGAGTTGTTAATTCTCTCTAGTCATACATAAATACCTTACCAGAACAAATCCAAATGGATCAGATGTATAAATGAAAAGAAACGAAACCATAAAGGTACTTGAAAAAACCATGGTAGAACTATTTTATAACCTTTCACTGGGAAGGTCTTTGAAACTGTGCTATAAAATTCAGAATCTGGGGCGCCTGGGTGGCTCAGTCAGTTAAGTGTCTGCCTTCGGCTCAGGTCATGATCTCGGGGTCCTGGGATCAAGCCCCACATCAGGCTCCCTGCTCAGTGGGGAGCCTGCTTCTCCCTCTGCCTCCTGCTTTCCCTGCTTGTGCGCTCTCTCTCTTGCTCTCTATCTGTCAAATAAATGGGTGGAGTCTTTGAATATATATATATATATATATATATAAACAAACAAATAAATAAATAAAATAAAATCCAGAATCCATAAAAGAAAATATAGATTAAATTCACTACGTTACTCTGAAACCAATAATACATTATATGTTAATCAATTGAATTTAAATTTTAAAAAATTCACTACATTAAAACCATTTCTGCATAGCAAAAACTAGAATAGGCAAAGACAAATGTCAGTCTGGTAAAAAAAAAAATCTCTATCTCACAACAAGAATAAGGCTAATTTTCTCTAATATATAAAATGCTCCTACAAATCATTAAGAAAAATACCAACAGCCTATTCTTTTTTAAAAAAATGGGCAAAGAATAGTATCAGATATTTCACAGAAAAGAAAATAGGTCTCTTAATACGTGAAAAGATTCACTCATAATAGAAAAAGAAATTTAAACCACACTGAGAAATCATTTTCACCTAGCACACTGGCAAAAATTAAAAGTTAAGAATAAATGCTGTGTTGACAAAAATATGGGGAGCCAGGCATTCTTATATATGCCTGCTTTAAGCGTAAATTGGTATTTCTTTTGGAGGACATTTGGTATTATGCAATGCATATAACCATTCGACCCTGTAATTGTATTTATGGGACTTAGATATACTCAAACAGGTACAAAATAACATATATACAAGCGTTTCTTGCAGCATCATTACTTTCTAATATTAAAAGATTAGAAAAAAACTAAAAAATCCATTGATATGAGAATCGTTAATTAAATTACAGTACAGCACACAATGAAATACTAAAATAAGCAAAGTGAACAACATATTTATGCTACCCCTGGTGTGAAAATAAGAAAACAAAATACACACATGCTTATGCATAAAGTATCTCTGGGAAGATATGCGGAAAACTGATAACTGTTGCCCTTGGGGAAATCAGCTGGGTGGTTAAATGTAATAGTGGGGAAAAAAAATCTGTTCTTGGTTTACCCTTTGGCACTTTTGGAATTTTGAAATTTTCCAACTCACTACTTATTCATTAGCAAATAAATAAAGCTTAAAAATCGAAACCCTCTACTATTACAATTTGGGTTTTAGTTTTTGGTTGACTAAGTGATATGCATTAAGTTTTTATGATTAGACTTCTAATGTTTTGATTTCTGGTCCCGGGGATAAAAAAAGGATTCAGTACAATGCCTCCTCCACCACCGCCCATTTCACTTATGGCTTTAGAAAATATCTGAAAAGAATATTTTCTTTTCATAAAGGGTGATGAGTGAGCTCCATAGGGTTAAGGGCCTTTGATGAGCAGGCTGTACGGCTGCAGATATGAATATATATGAACATGAAGTCATTTTAGTCTGTCTCCAAGGACTCCCGGGCTCATGAATGAATTCCCAGAAAACAACACTTGATTTCTTTGTCTAAACTCTCTTCCTGAAGAGGGTTATACTGATGAAACAGTTTCTTGACTAAAATGTCTCTAAGGAAGGAGGGAATGATCAAATATATACACAATTCTAATGTTCTAGCAGTTACTTGACATTGAGCCATGTTAGTCACACATGATTTAACCCACCTCCTTGTGACAGTTTCTTGTTAAAATATGTTCAAGTGAATTATGTGGATGGTGTATTTTAAAATGTATTCTAAGAAACAGACTAAAGCAGACGTCAAAAATGTACCCAGTGTTCTCATAGCCAACCCACATTTATTACATGCTAACCATGCCAAGCACTGTGCTGTAGCATCAAAGATGCACAAAGCTGAAAACCAAGCACAGAGGGAGAAATTCCAGACAAAATATACTCACAGTAGTAAAACTTCAAGCTCAGATAAAAACCTCTTCCATTGTTTCTTACATTGCATTTTTTTCTCCTAAATATCGTACAGAAAAATGAGAAAAAAAATTAAGGAAAGGATCTCTATTTCTGGGATTCTTAACCCAGGGTCTATAGTCTTCCTGAAACTTAGCTGCCCTTTTTGATGTAAATGCATATAAGCACTTTTTCTGGGGAGAGGATCCTTAGCTTTCATCAGACTTTCAAAAACCCATTACCTCCCAAACAGATTGAGAACCACTGCTCTTGAGTTAGAAGTTTTTCATGCAATGTGTCCTGTTGCCCTATTTCATATTCAAACCCTTTTACCATATTTTGTACACATTTACATAAATTCAAAAATTTTACATATGTATTTAAGGAAAATCCCATGACAGAAACTCCCCACTTGGTCTCAGAAAGAATCCAGTTTGTTGTCGCTGTATTCTGGTTAGAAGTGATTTCACTAATTTGGCATTTCTGATTTGGGTCATTTGGAGATGATGACTCAAATTTACCTTTGTATTAATTTTGGAAAAAATGGGCTTACTAAGACATTGAGAAATATAACTCCTTATTTCAAAGGAGTTTCAGAAGCAAGCCCAATGCCTGACACATGAATATTTATTGAATATATTAATGAATTCTATAATATTGTATGGGCACCTACTCGGTACCTGGTATCGTTCTTGATGGCTTTATACACCTTATGTCACTGCATGTCTCTGCATCTCCAGTTCCTAACTTCTACCACGAAAGAGTTAAATATTCTTAGGCTCCATCAGCTGTAAGTTTCTATTATTTGTAAATTGCAAGACAGGGCAGGGTTTTTAGAGCTCTGTTCTCAGGAAGAAAGGGAGAGAAATCCAGCAGGAATTCTGGAAGCTATTTTCCAAAAATTAATCCAGGAAGTCAGAAACAATAAACTAGGCTAACAAATCATTTTCAAGGACCGCTTTATGAGAATTTACATTTTAAAAAGCCGTTGTCCGGGAAGCCAGGTGGATTGGGTCTCAGTCCTATTTCTAACACTCAATATTTGTGACTTTTGTCACTTAACATCCCTGAGGTCATTGTTTTCTTAATCTGAAAAAGGAAGGTGTTAGTTTTTGTGTTCATGCTAACCTAGCACTCTTAATGCTCAAAGTTTGGTCTGTGCATGAGGAACATCGGCTTCCCTGGGAGCTGGTGAGAAATGCTGAATCTAGGTCCCTACCCAGGTGTGCTGAATCAGAATCTGCATCGTAAGATCTCCAGGTGATCTGTACGCACCTAACGCATCTTGTACATTTCCCCACTTCCATCCCTTGAAGATAGGTTATTGAGGTACTGAAGTTAATGTCCCAATTTTACAAAACCACATTTCTTTAAAAACAAATGCTCTGTGGCTAAGTCTTTGTTAAATTATCCCATCTTTCCTGATGTGTGTGTAGGACTTTGTACAGTCTCTAAGTCTCTGGTAACTTTGTCAGCTCCTGTCTTTTTACTCCTAGAGATTAGCAGCTAAATTCATGAAAAGGACATACATGCTTCATTCAATTCACCTAATGAGCATTTACTGAGCAACTTCCATGGGCCCGGCCCTGTAATAACACTCTGGGATACAAAGATAAGTAAGACTCTTTAAAGAAAACCATCAAGCCCACTGGGAGAGGTGGTTGATGAAGTCGGTGTTGAGAGATAACGCTATGAGGCTGTGGCTGCACATCGGAGCTCTGGCTGTCTCTCCCGGGATCCCATGACCTTTTATACAAATCTCTGCTCAACTACTTCTCACCTTACATGTTCATCTTTTCTTTACCTGACCGTTTGTTTGCCCCATAAGACTGAGTTCCCTGAAGTCAGAGAGGGAGACGAACCATGAGAGACTCTGGACTCTGGGAAACAAACTGAGGGTTTCAGAGAGGAGAGGGGTGGGGGGAGGGGGTAGCTGGGTGATGGATACTGGGGGGGCACGTGCTGTGATGAGCACTGGGTGTTATATGCAACTAATGAATCATTGAACACTACATCAAAAACTATACAGTGGCTAACTGAACATAATAATAAAAAAAAAAAAAGACAGCTCCCTGAGGACCGAATTATGCCTCATTCATTCTTGCTCAGCACCCAGCCCAGCAAGAGTTTAATAAATGTTTATTGACCATTGACTATCAATGAGGAACATGAAGAGCAGCTGTTTGAGGTATCTGTGTGCGTCCCTGTCTCCTGACTCCTGAGTATGACTCCCCAGTACCCTTTCTGCTTTACTGGCTGTGGCCCCTCAGCTTTCTCCTGAGCTCCTACTCTGATCATTGCCTTGCTCCTCTTACCTGAAGCCTCCTCCTTCCAGCCCTCCTGAACTGTGATACATGACAATGTAATCACAATACAATTTATAAATATCAGCCTGTGGCTTAGCCTGTGAAGCTACTTGGAACAGACACTGTCCATCCCAAAAAGAACAAGAAAACTGGAGTAGCCCAGAACAAGCAAAGTGCCAATGGTCCTGCAAGGCTTCTCAGAAAAGTCCTCCTCCTTCGACGCATCTGGGGATGGGAAGAATTTCATTTCCACATTCCTGCGAGACAGGCAGTCATTTCACAGTCTTTTCTCCAGTCACCTGAGCTCATATATCTTATTTCCATTTATGAAACTTTATTTTCAAATATACCTCCTTTCAATGTTGATGAAAAATGACACTTTCTAGTATGAAATATGAGCAAATAAATGGAATTGATCTCCCATGGTAGTAATTCTTTCCATACCTGTTTAAATAATTTAATGGCATACGTTCGCTTTTGGATCTCCGCTCTGTATACCTCAAAAATCTCCCCTTCTCCAATTAGGAAATCTTTGTGGAAATTTTTGGTTCCATCTCTGATGTTTTGAAAGCTCATGGAGGATTTAAACAATATTCCTTAGGAAGGAAAGTAGGGAGAAGATAAGTTACTTTTTCTCTTCTTAAGAATCAATGCCACCATTATAAAGAACCAGGACTTCCATATTAGAAATACATCAGAGCCCAGCAGAAAACCAGCAGGGCCCAGGAACCCAAACTGAAGCCCACCATGTGCTCTCTGCCCATTTACTCGGGTCTGGCACCCACCATTCCAGAGACCAAATGGCTTTTTAGATATCTGAACAATAGCACTGTGATTCTATCACCCTTCCAAAGAGCTCAGCCAAAGAACTTAGTTGGGGAAACTTTTCCAAGATTTGATTTCTTTGTCATTAGATCAATGGGTTGCTTTTGACTCACTATGAACCTAAAACCATTTAAAAAAAAGAACCCAAAAACTATAGAAGTTTATGACTAAACAATATTCTCCTAGAATGACTGATAGAAACATTTTTCACGAGCCAAATCCTCTCTATTCCTAACTTACTTCCTCAGAGTAAATTCGGAAGATGCTTCAGCTTTTCAAAAAATCATCTAAAGCAGAGATTGGGAGAAAACATTCAAAAGGTAATCAAATACATATCCAAAGGGAAAAGCTTAGCTAAATCCTTCAGAGCCCGATTTTGGCTCTATTTCCACATTTTATGTTTGATTTAGAACTTACTGTTAAATCTTAAGGGACCAAAACCTTATCCAACTTTATCCAACTTTTCTAGTTCTCTTTTGAACCAAAGAATATGCAGATCTAGTGGTAAAGATGAGGCAAAGCAGACTTACTAGCCTTTAAAGTTTATCAGAATGATTCCCAGGTAGAACTAAATTATTCTCCCTGCTAATAAATTAATAAAGTTGATATGGAAAATAATGGGATTTTCACAGTGACCTTCAGCATTGCTCTACAGACATCTCTAAAGATCTCTGCAAGGGCTATGGAAATTTCTAAAACTATATAAAACCCAGTGTAATTTTTAAATGTTTTCTGATGACACATAAAAATGCAAATTTCACTAATGGAAAATATGAAACTCCCCTAAGGGAAGAGACCACCATTATATTCTCTATTGGCCAATGGATTTTTAAAATATCACCACAATATATCATCCATCAGAGCTCTCTGTCAGTCAAAACTGCAAGTATTTTGATATCCATGAAAATTTTACCCTAAACCTGCATATTAATGAAGAGTTAATAGGTTTATTGGTTATTCCTTTCTGTAAGTTAACTTAAAGCAAAACGTGATTTAAAGTAAAAATAAAAAAATTTTTTTTTACCTTTTTCATTACGTTCAGGGATAAGAACATTATCCACTGTGACATTAGCTGTTTCCTAAGAGAGGAAATACAGACTGAAGTAATTCCATTTCGTAAGTCTAGAAAGAACAGAACCTTAACAGGAATCCAAAACTCCCCCTGGACTATAGAGTAGAATAGAGTAGAATCTGATTTAGAAATAGAGTAGAATCTAATTTAGAGTGCAATAGAGTAGAATCTAATTTAGAAAAAAGCTAGTAGAAAGCAAAGTTACTTTATTTAATTCAATAGTATTCATTGCTATATACAGTTAAGTCTTTCATACCACTGCAAAAACTCAATGTCATGGTTATAGTCAATTTTAAATGACTTCTAATGCTATAAAAACAATCACTGCCAATTTATTTGTTCCAATAAAACCAACAGCAACATGCAAAACGCCAACTAGAACAGGAAAATTAAAAACTGAATTAAGATAAATGCACAGCTGCCAGCACTCTTAATAGTTCTAAGCCTCATCTGCGATAGACCACCGTGAGAAGAAAGCTCTTCACTCTTAAAACACTCACAAATCTCTAATTCCTCAATCCCCAACTAAACAAAGAGTAATGAGAGAGCTGAGGATTTTCTGCTTTGAGAAAAGTACCTGCAAATCCAGCATTTTTCTGTCTGACAATTTCATTCCCCATGCTCAATTATATATGTAACAGGATTCAAGGTTCATTATCTATGCACATACACTCTACCTTGGGTAACATGTTTGGAAATCCATCTCCCTGATGACTCTGCTCTGAAGGATTCAAGACTGCTCCTGAAAGAGAAATAAGGGAAGCTAGATACAGAAAAATTTTATGTCTCTAATAAGCATGTTTTTTTTTCTTTCTTAGACTGTGAAAATAAACACCTTGCTAGTAATGTTAATTTCTAAAGCTCAGTTTCATTCTCTTTGAATGGTTACAAATTTGCATATGTGAATAGCTTTATAAGGATCAAATATTATGCAAACATGCTTTTGTTCAGTTAACACATAAATACCTACCTTAGATTATTGTTAGACATCATTAAAAATATTAAAGGATAAAGCAGAAAACTGAAAGGAAAAAGCAACATTGTATCAGCTTTTTGCCCATACACTTTAAAGTTCTACAATCATGGGATCATATCTCCCTAGATTACTTTATTTTTTATCCTATCTTATGCCATAAGGTGTTAGAGGTGTGTGTGTGTGTGTGTGTGTGTGTGTGTGTGTACGTGCGCACACACATGGTCAACCACAAACACCTACCACCCCTTCCCGAATGCACACTGTAACTTCTGTCTGTTCTATTTGAATTGAGGTAGTCTATGTAGTTTCCTATAAAAGATGAAAACCCTGAAATATTTTGCTGTCACATCTGACATTTTCATTCAGACTTCAGAAAAGTTTTACTTCATCTTCTAGTTTTCTTAGATTGTATTGTATTTTAAAAATTATTTTGCTTGAAAGACTGGCAACAAAACATAATCAATTAATAACAGACCTCCTTGAACAAACTACAAACCAATTAGACCTGGCAGACATGCTATAGAACATTCCATCCAAAAACAGAAGAATATACACATATTTCACAAGTGTACATTGAACAAGCTCCAGGATAGACCATATCTTGTGCAATAAAATGGACCTCAATAAATTTGGAAGGATTGAAATAATTCAGAGCATATTCTCCGACCACAAGGGAACTTAAATAGAAATCCATAACAGAAGGAACTTTGGGAAATTCACAAATACATGAAAATTAAACAACAAATCCATAAGTAACCAATGAGTTCAAGAAGAAATCACAAGGGAAATTAGAAAACACTTTGAGATGAATGAAAATGAAAACACAACCTACCAAAACTTATGGGATGCAGCAAAAACAGTGCTTAAAAGGAAATTTATAGCTGTAAATGTCTGCCTTAAAAAAGAAGAAAAATCTTAAATCAATTACCTAAGTTTTTACCTTAAGGAACTAGAAAAGAAAGAGTAAACTAAACCGAAGGAAGCAGAAGGAAAGAATTAAGATTATAGTGGAAATAAATGAAACAGATAACATAAAAACAAAAGAGAAAACCAATGCAACCAAAGTGGGTTCTTTGGAATTATCACAAAATTGACAATCCTTTAGCTAGACTAACCAAGAAAGAGAGGGGACTCAAATAGCTAAAACCAAAAACAAAAGAGGAGACACAACTACCAACCTCATAGAAATAAAAAGAATTATAAGACAATATGATGAACATCTGTATGTAAAAATTAGATAACTGAAATGACACAGACAGATTCCTAGAAAGACACAAACTGCCAAAACTAACTCAAGAAGAAATAAAGAATCTGAATGGATGTATTGCAAGGAAAGAGACTGAATTAATAATCTATGATTTCCCACAAACAAAAGCCCAGGTGAATCCCGCCACACATTTAAACAAGAATTAACATCAGGTCTTTACAACTTCTTCCAAAATAGAAGAGGAAGTAATGACTCACAAATCATTCTATGAGACCAAGGACTAAAAATATGTCTGGATGAAAAAGCCAAAAGAATAAGGATGCTGATTCAAAAGAATTTCCAGCCTAATAGCCCTGAGTCTGTAATATAAGACCCAAGATCACTCAAGAACATTCTTGTTGAAGTGAATAAATCTTTTTTTTTAAAGATTAAATCTGAAGTGGAATAAACAGAACAGGTGACATTAGAAAATTATTTTATTGATAAAGATGAATGGAAAAAGCTTCATGAGCTTTACTTATCAGGTTGCTCTAAATGGAAGGCAAGACACAGCATCAGAAACAGACAAGACAAATAGAGGGAAGTATTAAGCCACTGTGAATGGATAGCAGACAAGTAAGGTACAGTTAGAGGCCACGACATAAAAACAGCAGTAAAGATAAAAGATACATCCCAGGGTTATTCTGCAGGTATCATTTGCACTAAAATACAGGGCAGGGGGCTGGAGGTGGGGGTAGAGTGGGGTGTGCCCGGGTGGCTCAGTGGGTTAGGCTGCTGACTCTTGGTTTTGGCTCAGGTCATGGTCTCAGGGTCCTGGAATGAAGCCCTGAGTCCTGCTCCTGGGGAGTCTGCTCAAGGATTCTCTCTCTCCCTCTCTCTGCCCCTGTCCCCACTCGTGCATGTGTGTGCACGTGCACTTTCTCTTTCTCTCTCTCAAATAAATAAATAAATCTTTTAAGAAAACAAAATACAGGGAGGAGAATCCAATTATATTTTGACTTCTAATCATATGATAAAACTAATTATAAAAGTATATTTTACTCAAATATTGTGATTCTGTTTATGATTCAAATAGTTTCAGAGTTTTGGATGGAGAGCTCATTCTCCTAGCTAAGAATAAAACATTTTAAAAAGTGTAGTTTCCAAGTAAAAAATTTTAAAAAACTTAACAAGTGGTAGAGAAGAATGTGTTGTATAACTTAGGCAAAAAGGAAAGAAAATTTCACCAAAAAAAAAAAAACAAACAGTAATAAAAGCCTTCAGATAAAGCCTCAGGTAAGGAATCAGTGACACAGCATGACCAGTCAATGTCTTGAATAAAATGCAGTATTTACATTTACAAATTACATTTCCTATAAAATGGACTGAGAGCCACATCAAAAGAATCATAAATGTTTACCATAGTTCACAATTAAATGGATAGCTCGATGATGCCCCATCTCCTGGAGAATCTGTAAAAGGTCCCCGATGGTCTTGTTTTTCTGTGCCCAGGACCAAAGTAATTCTCTTGTTCCACTTTTACCTTGGTCTACATATTTTTCAATGTGACGAACATCCAGCCAGGTGCTTGAAAGTCGCTCCGCTGTGGAAATTGCAAAAGGAAGAACCAAAAAATAATTTACTTTTATTGGAATACTTGTTTGGGGGCACTTTATATGTTTTATTTCATATTATTTGTAATTTTTATTTTGAACTAATTTTAGCATCTACTTCCCACCCAACTTCTCCCAATGTTAACATCTTATATTACCTAGTACAATGGTCAGAACCAGTGATAACTCAATTGCAGGCCTTATTCTACTTTCACAAGTTTTTCTACAAATGCCCTTTTCCTGTTCTATGATCCTACCCAGTTTCCCACAGTGCGATTTGTTTTCACTTCTTCCTAATCTCCATTCTCATGGTCTTCAGTCTTTCCTTGTCTTTAAGGACAGTGAAATACTATTGTGTCCTTCTCAGTGCATAATATCAAGAGGGTCATGATGTTGGTGTCCTATCACTAGTGATCTTAATCTTGATTGCTTAGTTAAGGTGGTATCTGCCACCTTAGTAAGTTCCTTTACTATGAAATTACCTTTCCTTGTAAAATTAATAACTATGTTGGGGGAGATACTTTGAGACTATGGAAATATCCTGCTTCTCCTCAGATTTTACCCATAAACATTTGCATCCACCAGTGGATCTTTTCTATCATAATAATTATTGTGGTCTTTGCTTAATGGTGATCTTCTGTTTTCCCTTCCTCCTCCTAAGTTCATTAACTATAATTCTTCTGTAGGAAAGTGCTATCTATTCTCCCCCATTTAACTAACTTATTTATATCAGTATGGACTTATGAGTGTTTATTTTATTCTATAGCTTAAAATCCAGTATTATTATTATTATTATTTACTTTGGTGCTACAATTATTCCAGCTCTGTCCATCCAGGTTGGGTCCAGTGTTGTGACAAGTCCCATAATTTTTGGAACACTTCCTTATTTTCTGACCCTACAAGATGCTCCAGGATCATTTTGCATTTCCCCTGTCCCAGCCTTGGAATTAATTACTTTTCCCAGGAGTCCTGTTTCCTTTTATTAGATAATGTGTTTAGAAGGCAAGATGTCGGTGCTGGATGCCCTCATGAGTGCCAGGGCTCCACTGCTTCCAAGCAGACAGAGCTAGGAAATATGTGTATATGCATTAACCCACACACCTGTATTTCTCTGTCTGTACAAATATTGAAAACCATGATTTTATACAGATACCTGTGATTCTAAGTCAACACCACATGGTATATTTGAGCTCTTCCTCATTTGTAACTTTATTCCCAAACAGCAAGAAACTTCACTCTCATTATTTACAATGTCTTTACTTTTTTGTTCAATACTACTACATTCAGAACTGCTAACCTATACCCCTGTGAGAAACCCTTTAACCAAAATACAGCATTTATGTATAAGTCTTTTTGCCCTCAGTTTAAAAGTATTCAGGTAAGAGCCTATTTTCCAAAGTTACTAGGTTAGTTCTTTTCTTCCTCACTCCCATCAGTGTGGTTACTCATTTGCAGTAGTTAGGGTCATTTGTTGCAGTTTTAATGGAATGCTGTTTTAAATTTTTGTTCAATACTCTCTTGCTGCTGAACATTTTTGGGCAATTAAAAGCTAATCTCTGGGTAGGATCGGGGAAATGTTCTACTGGGATACTAGGATTTTAATTGCTCAAAAACAGCGTATATGACTTATATAAGGTCTTGTATAAATATCTTAAAGCTGTACTTACTGAAAGTATATGAATTTTTATGACACCCTGAGTTAGTGGGATTCTTCAGGTAAAAAATTATACTGTCTTTGTGGACAACTTCCAGATTTTGAAGTGTATTTTTTTAATTTTAATTTTTTAAAAAAATTTATTTATTTATTTGACAGAGAGAGACAGTGAGAGCAGGAACACAAGCAGGGGGAGTGGGAGAGGGAGAAGCAGGCTTCCCGCTGAGCAGGGAGCCCGATGTGGGGCTCGATCCCAGGACCCTGGGATCATGACCTGAGCCGAAGGCAGATGCTTAACGACTGAGCCACCCAGGCGCCCTAGCCCAGTCATCTTGAGCACTAAAATTAGCAATGCGGTTTGGAGTCAGTGATGATGATGGCAGCATCCTCTCATACCTTTGTCCTCTGGAAAGTCTAAAAAAATTAGGAAGCCAGATGCACATCAATAGAT
Source organism: Eumetopias jubatus (assembly GCF_037043125.1). Lineage (NCBI taxonomy): Eukaryota > Metazoa > Chordata > Mammalia > Carnivora > Otariidae > Eumetopias > Eumetopias jubatus. Next base: position 92,701,457 of record NW_028274814.1, on the reverse strand, counting down.
AAAATCCAGTTATCATCTGAGTGTGGTCATGGGGACCCTCAACACATCACCATAACTGGTTATGGAAATCAGTCTTCTCTTCCTCTGCTGCACATAAATTTGGAAGCTCCTCTCCAGCAATAACCAAGGTAACCTCACTGAAGGAACTCACCTATTCACCAAGGATATTCTCCAAAGGTTGATGTCCTTTTAAAGGACAAACAGGGGCTCAGATTGGAGAAGTGCAGTAAGTCCCCTATGGAACTATCTGTGTTCAGTCTATTTCAGACTCTAAAGTTTTAAAAAATTTCTTAGGAAACTACTACACCAGTTATAGTATTTCAATCAAGACATCAGAAAGGCAAACATCTTTGGATCTAATATGGCATCCCTTCTCCCCACATTTTCAGTCCTTCAGGGGTTTGCTGGGCTATTCAATTTCCTCTAACTTTATGTTTTTGCTGAGAGTATAAGTAAATCCTGAAAGTTGACAGAGATCACAATATGAAATCATAACTGCCCCTCTTTCTGTGAATGAACAATTGACTTGGTAGATATAACCAGTGCCTACCAATATTTCCAGTCCTCTACCCCATCAGAGAGGGAGAATTAGGTCTTCCTGCCTTGGGTTAGTTATGCCTATGTGTCTCTTTCAGCCAGAAACACGGAAGAGCCAGGGCATAATGCACCAGGCTCCCATTCCCCCCACAGCAATGGTAGAAGCACATGTCAATATGGGGGTGCCTCAAGATTAAAGTAGCCTGGATTGCTGGGCCACCACATGGAGGTCAGCTGTCCTGGACCCTCAGTGCTCTTCCCACAAGCAAAGGTAAACTTCTGTTATGTTAACCACAGACAGTGATTTTGGTGGTGCTTGTTACTGCAGGCTAACTTAGGTCTATCCTGATTAATACACACAAAGTTTTATCTTGGGTGTTCTGTTACTTCAGTCACATCTTGCATCAGAAAAGAGTGAAAGGAAGTTGCAGCTCTTGTGACTACATTTTAAAGGATGATAACGTTGAGACATTCCATATGAATGCATGCTTAGGCTGTAGAGGGAAAATCCACTACAGCAGAGTATCTGACATCATTAAGTAGGAATGTCTTTGCCTTTCCTCCATATTTTAAGTTCTGGCAAGAATATTTTTATTATTTCTTTCTTTGAAGAGATGATGTCTCATGAAGAGACAAGGACTATCCAAATGTCAATATATATTTTAGACAGCTTATCACTAAAAAAAAAAATAGAAGGGGACCTTCAAAGCAAAAATACTTGGCAAGACGTAGTAACTCTATTCTAATGTATTTCTTTGATGATGTAATCTACCTATTTGGTTGAGGCACAATTTTCATAAACACTTTATTTAACTATTTCTAGAAGCTCTTAGGGGAAATATTGCAAATCAGTATATTTGTTAAAAAGAAAACCACAGGCCCCAAACGGCATCACTTAGGCCAAGTCACCAAACAGGGCTTAATACCTAATCTAACTGTAGTTTCAACATCCCCCAGAAATATAAATCTTAACCAGTCAGTCAGGAATTTTCTGATCAGGGCCAATGAAGTAATCTGTTACATGGGCCCTCTCTATCCCCAAAGGAAGATGAGGTCATTTGCATGATAAGAAACCTTGCTCTTCTCCCTAAGGGAAAGTGATCCTGCCAGGAACAATCCTTTCCTTTTGCTAATAACTTTCTTGCCCCACCATCTTTCCTATAGAAACCTTCCATTTTGTACAACTCCCTGAACTCCCCTCTATTTGCTGGATGGGATATGGACCGATTCATGAATCATTAAATAAAGCCAATTAGATCTTCAGATTTACTTGGTTGAATTTCATTTTTTTTAACAAGTTCAAACATTTGTTTAGTGTGCTAGCAGTACAGTAATTGCATACATCAAGTGTAAGTGGAGGGGCACCTGGGTGCTTCAGTCAGTTGAGTGCCTGGCTCTTGATTTCAGCTCAGGTCATGATCTCAGGTTCATGAGATCGTTCCCCGTGTTGCACTCCACGCTAAGTGTGGAGTCTGCTTGGGATTCTTTCTCTCCCTCTCCCTCTCCCTCTGCCCCTTCCCATGCTCGTGCACTCTCTCTCTCTCTCAAATAAATAAGTAAATCTTAAAAAAAAAAAAAAAGCATGTGTAGAGCAAGAAGAGGGTTCCCTAACTAAAGATGGGGGCATCATGGGGGCATCCCTGGCTGGCTCAGTCAGTAGAGCATGCGACTCTTGATCTCAGGGTTGTGGGTTCAAGCCGCATGTTGGATGTAGAGATTACTTAAAAATAAAATCTTATAAAATCTTTTTTTTTAAAAAAAAGATGAGGGCATCATGGAAGGCTCCCTAGAGGAATGGTTTCTGGAGCCTGAACCAAGTTTAAAACTGTAAGTATTTCTAAAGAGAGGCCACTGTTTAAGGAATTATTGGATGGAATATACTATACTGGGGAGGAAAAAGAAAATCACTGGAATTTCAGTTGGAAAACAAGATAAAAGAATGAACTCTGAGGCTATATTGTTTTCAAAAGAGAAAAGTCAAGACAGAGGACTCTTGTGGCCCCTTGGATATATGCATGAAAATGTGGGTTTAGGGGTGGCTCTGCCGTTGACCTATGGTGCAACTCTAGGCAAGTCACTGAGCAGTTTCAAACTTCTCATTAATAAATATCCTTTGAAATCCATTTGAAATCCCTCCCAAAACAGACACTAAGTTTGGCTGCCCCTCTCTGGTGTGCTGTTTATAGGAGAACTGACCTTAAAATACCTCCAGTCTTTAGAACACTTCCCAGTCTCCAAATTAACATTCCAACAGGGGAACACTAAATATCAAATTTCAGCAAAGTGAAAGTTTAGGTTTCTACTTTTTCTATTAGTAAATTAATTGGCTAACATTTATAGAGTATTAGGCATAATGCAGGTATAATGAACTATATCAGTTAATAATATTTATACAACATACAATAGGCTTTTAAAAAAATAAATAAATAAAACAGCTCCCTCTCGGGGCACCTGACTGGCTTGGTCAGAAGAGCATGCAACTCTTGATCTCAGGGTTGTGAGTTCGAGCCCCACATTGGGTGTAGAGATCACTAAAAAAAAAAAAAGAAATAATAAACTTAAAAAAAAAAAAAACCCAGTTCCCTCTCTACTTCGAATCTTTGGGATAAGACATGACATGACTTTGGGATAAGACATGAAGAGAGAGGACAGCCTTGTGGGCTCTCACAGTCAGGGAGGAGAATGAGGGTGTGACATCATCACCAGTTAGACCCCGAGACCTGGCCTTTGCTGCCCACCTGCTTGTACACTCTGTCTTATATTTTTCCCAAAGCTCTTCTTTCTGGGTTTCCCCTTAACTCAGAGAAGTGAAACCCCAAAACCACCCCTCCAGGTAGTGGCTTCTGCCCTTACAAGACTTCCTGCTGGCCCAGACCACCCAGACCATTTGAGCTAACCCTGACTTGAGCCTGTGCAGAGAGACCATGGAGTGACCTCTGGAATGGCCTACAATTACCTTTACCTCATTATAATTCGAAAATCTCTGCCCAAGGAGGAGGCTCAGCCTCATTTACATAGCACACAAGATCCATAGAGGCATGTGACCTCTTGCCTGCCTCTACATAGGATGACAAGGCTTCCCTAGCTAAATATTCAGCCTAACCCTAAACAAGAGGAACACATCCACCCTCTCTGTGGGAGTCATAGCTTTGGAAGTCATTCCCCATGATCTCCTTAATTGCTGCAAATGAAAGTGTTCTTTGTGGGACAACTGAACCTGTGCCTGACTCACCAAGGTGGGGACTCAACGTTGGTTTGGTTACAACATCAGCTCACTTTACAACAGGGGTGGATTGGGGCAAGGTTTAAGGGCTGAAAGACGAGAAAAGAGCCTGTCAGATGGGGAATTTTTTCTGATGGGTAATATTTGCTGAGTGACGGACAGAGGCCCTGAGTGTTAGCATACAATCTGAAACTCTATTCTGAAAGCAAACAAGGCCAATGGAAGACTTCTGAGAAGGTAATGCCAAGATGGAAGCTTTAGTTTTGGGAGGATCCATCTGGTGGCAATAGTCTCACAAACAATATATGCACATAGAAAGGTAAACACACTTTATGGCTCACAATTCTCACAGTAGGAAAGGAATAGTTTATAGCTGCTAAGGAGAGCTGGAGTTAACTTTTCAAGTCAGATTTCCCACATAATTCTATTCTCCATTTTTAACTTTCTGAATTTCCCTTTTAAAAGGGCAATAGGCCATGATTCTGTGCCTTCTCATCCTGTGACTTGAGGCACGACAGATGCCAAAAGAACTGAGGTTTGAGTTTCCTAACACTGACCAGGGTCAGAGGGTTCTGAGTTTGCACTGGGTCTATATAAAGCAGAGGTATTTTTTCTAATAGTAATAGTTCACCGAGTAAAACTGACCCAGGCTCAGCTGAAATGGATACTGCATGCATGGGTTGCTTCCAGGATGAGAAATGAAATATATTTTCTCTTTCTCTAACTGGTGATTCACAGTGCAACCTTAATAGCTGTTCTTCAATGATGACGCATTCTGCACAGAAACACCACTAAGCAGTATTATTAGCATCCATAAAGTGTATAGTTCATTTGGAACAGATTCTAGAAAACAAGATCTTCAATGTGATGGGACAGGAACGCAGACTCTTGACACGTTAGCTATATCCTTCAATATTCATAGTTTTCCCTAATCCTTCTTTGTTTTTTTCCAGAACATAGAACTTTGTTTCTTCACAGTACTAAACAAAGAGTAAATTTCTCAATGACTAATTGTGTTGTTAAACTTGAGAGCACTCTAAAGAAAAAGATAAATTAAGAAAAATATGCTCTAGGTAAGCATTGTTTAAATCATTGTTTTTTGGAAGGCAAATCTTTTGTTTGAAAGGCATCTTGGCATAATAGAAGCCAAAAAGTCCACCTGAAAAGTTCAGATTATCTGAAGACATTGATTGCTTAATAATCATTTAATGTTCAAAGTTCCTTTTAGGCTTTGTTTTGAGAGGGCAGAACTGTCAAGGTAGTGCTAACCATGGGGGAATTCAACTGCAGAAATCAGTCTCCATATGCAAATATGTCTCTGAAGGGGTTTTTTTAGAATAATGCAACACACCCCTGTTTGGAATCTGTATTTGCATATAACCACATGCCAAAACCCCTAGTAAATTAAGACTACCTTCTTTTGTTTTGTGATAACATGATGGGAAAAGGAAAAGATGCCTCTGTTCTTTCTTCCTACAAAGCACACAACACAATTAGGCCTTTTATTCATTTATTTAAATTTTTTTAAAGATTTTATTTATTTGAGAGAAAGAGAGAGAGAGAGAGCACAAGCAGGGGGAGGGGCAAAGGGAGAGGGAAAATCAGACACCCCACTGAGCAGGGAGCCCCACTTGAGGTTCTGTCCTGTCCGATGCAGGGCTCAATCCCAGGACCCTGAGATAGTGACCTGAGCCGAAGGCAAACCGTGGAACCGACTGAGCCACCCAGGTGCTCCAGGCCTTCTTTTATTTATTTATTTTTTTAAAAAGATGTTATTTATTTATTTGTTTATTTGAGAGAGTGAGAATGAGAGAGAGAGAGAGAGAGAGAGAGAGAGCACATGAGAGGGGGGAGGGTTAGAGGGAGAAGCAGATTCCCTGCTGGGCAGGGAGCCCAATGTGGGACTTGATCCTGATCCCGCGATCATGACCTGAGCCAAAGGCAGCCGCTTAACCAACTGAGCCATCCAGGCGCCCTCCAGGCCTTCTTTTAAAAGAACATTTAACTGAAGATTTAATTTTTAATTCCAAAAGAAGTCAAACAAAAGTCAAACATGTAAGTTGGCTCAACTCCTCTTACCAGACTATAGCATTAACACCCACTAGCTAATAAATTTTACCAGAAGTAATTCTTTGCCATACTTAAGCTTATGTTTATTTTTTACCCATACTTGAGCAGGACTTATACTCTATGGCAGGGCTGTGCATGATTTTTCAGGTATCCTTCCATGTGCCCTGCTCCCTCAATCCCAGATTCAGGTAAGCACCTAACATTAACTACCTCTGCGAAAAAAATTTAAGAACAGTTCACCCTCAACACCAGCATTTCAGTCTGAAGCTCAGAAGCTGTGTGATTCCATACCCAGGTAATGATCAGTACTATTTCCCCATGCTTTCTTCCTTTGTTAAATTTCTTTATAGAATTTGTTTAGGCCTGTAGCCCATACAAATTGGCAAAATCAAATTAGAAAATCCCTACAAGCAGGGACCGCAACTTGAATCTACCACAACGCTTTGTTTGACATTCTTTCCCAAGAGGTTTTGGATGTTTAACAGACATCTGTTTGTTATTCAATCACAGATATTTACTGAATGCCTGCTCTGTACTAGGTACAATTTCAGATGCTAAAGGAGTAAGCAGGAAACAAGGCAAACAAAAAAAAAAATCTTCTGCTCCCTTGAAGCTTATTTCTAGATGGGCAAAAAACAAAGATATATAAAGTGTGTGAGGGATGGTAAGTGATGTGGGGACAAATAAAGCAGGAAAGGGGCATAAGGAGCATGCGGGGTTGTCAATTTTTAAAAAGTGGTCATAGTGGATAATAGTTAAAAACACAAAGGAAGTGAGGAAATAAGCCTCAGGGTTACCTGCAGGAAAAATGTTCCTTGCATGTCCCAGGAGAAGCCAATGCAACTAGCATGGAGCAAACAAGAAGGAAGTGAAAGAAGCCATGTAGGACTTTGGGGCTTACTGTGAGACAGGAAGCTACTGAAGGGTTCTGAATAGGACAAAGATATAATATCCTTTGCATATAGACTTTAGCTCGCTGGCCACCGTGCTGAAAAGTGACTCGAGGAGGGCAAGGGCAGTAACAGAGAGCCCAGTTAGGAGGCTGCTGAAATTATCGAGTGGGATCTGATAGTGGTTTGGGCCAGGATGGTGTTGGCGGCTGTGGCAAGAAGCAGTCAGATTATTAGATAGAGACCGAAGGCAGAGTCCACAACATAAGACTGAGAGACAGGATGTGGTTTGTGAGAGAAAGCAAGAAGTCACAGAAGACTAATATTTTTGGCCGGAACAAATGAAGGATGGGGTTGCCATTAGCCAAGATGGGGAAAAACTTTGGTGGAGGGAAGCATTTCTGGGCTGTTAAGTTGGAGACATCTGTCAAGTAGGCAAATATAAGAGATGATGCTGATGTTGGAGAGAGAGAGACCCAGGCTAGACACGTGGCAGTTATTAGCATATAGATGGAATTGACAAGATAGTGGGTATAGTAGATAAATAGAAGAGGTCTGCGACTGATCCCAGGGGTACTCGGGGAGGTCAGAGGGATAAAGAGGAACCTGCAAGAAGAGAAGAAAATAAAGAGTGTAAGTTCTAGAAGTTAAGAAAGTGTTTTGAGGAGGAAGGAGTGATCAACCGTATCAAATAAGAGAGAACTGAGAACTGACCTTTGGATTTAGCCACTGTGACCTTGGATGAGAGGTATTTTAATGGAGCAGTGGGGGATGAAAGCCTGATTGGAGCAGGTTCCAGAGCGAATGGAGTGCCTGGAATATAAATATCCCTTTTGCAGAATTTTGTCTTAAAGGGAACACTACACCAAAACAAATGATGTAATATATGGTGATTAACATAACAATAAAAAATTTAAAAAAAAAGGGAACAGAGAAATGGGGTGGTAACTTAGACTAAAAATAAGATCTAGAAAGAACACTGTAAGATGGGAGAAATTCCATGGTCGTCAAAAGAACACAGGCTCTCCTCCACTCTCAGGGAGGAGAAGCATCACTCTTCATTCCTTAAGTGTGGGCTGCACATAGTGACTTTCTTCCAAAGAGTATGCAAAGAGGGGAAGAGAAAGTATATCAGTGTAGAAAACCGACAGATAGGACCTCAGCTCTGGTTAACATCAACAGTGTTAAGTTATGTAAATAGCGGGTACCCCTGATGTGATGTCATGAAAATGGCACTTTACCTCTGCAGTCTGCCTCTCAAAAATCCATAACCTCAGTCTAATCATGAGTAAAACATCAGTGAAATCTCGGTCAAGAGACATTCTACAAAATGGTGGACCAGTACTGACCAATATTGACCAGTACTCCTCAAAACTGCCAAGGTCATCAAAAACTAGAAGAGTCTGAAAAACTATCACAGAGAAGAGGAGCCTAAGGATACATGATGACTAAATGTAATCCTGGATGGGATCCTGGGAGAGAGAAGGGGGGTTAGGAAAAAATGAGGGAAATCTGAATAAAATATGGACTTTAATAATAATATATTGATATTGTAACAAATGTACCATACTAATGTAAGATGTTAATAACAGGGGAACTGAGTGCAGACTATATGCAAAAGATATAAAAGATGAGAACTTTTTGTACAATCTTCTAAAGTTTTCTGTAAATTTAAAACTGTTCTAAACAATAAAGTCTATCTAAACTTTTTTTTTTTTAAAGAACATAGGCTCTGGAGTCTGACCACCTGATTAGACTCCTAGTCTCCACTTTACTAGACTATGACTTGAGTTATTTAAATTCTCTGAGAGTCAGTTTCCCTATCTATAAAGTGGAAATACAAAAAGTATCTACCTCATAGAAGTTTTGTGATAAATGACATAATCCATGTGAAGTGCTTAGCACACAGCGTCTGCCAAATAGTAAGCACTATATAGATGGCAGCTATTATTATTATTATATTATTTTGATTCTTTATCGAATATTCAAAGACACACTTAATGTGACTTTATATTTAATTTGCTTTAGGTGATTAATAATAATTTCTAGGATAATTTTATTTCCTTTTTTGAGAGGAAGAAAACTGAATACAACCCATTATAGACTACCTGTAAAAGGGTTTCTTTCTCAGCATATCATAAGCCTTGAAACATGTCATGGTGTGAACTGCTCCAAACAATTTAATTCAAATACCACCCTATGGTAATGTAATGAAATGACTTGTTACCAGAGGCTCTGTTACCACATCTGTAAGGTAGTATAAGATAAGTAACATTTTCAGTGTGGGCTCCTCCTTTCATTACAAAGCCATAAAATCATAATCAACCAGAGAATGTAATACCTTGTGATTTATTATTCTTAATAACCATATGTGATAAAAGTGATTTGAAGAATAAATGTAGAATATGTTTTTTTTTTAACTTTTTTTTTAAGGTGGCGTCTGGGTGGCTCAGTCGTTAAGCGTCTGCCTTCGGCTCAGGTCATGATCCCAGGGTCCTGGGATCGAGCCCCGCATTGGGCTCCCTGCTCCAAGAGGGGAAGCCTGCTTCTCCCTCTCCCACTCCCCCTGCTAGTGTTCCCTCTCTCACTGTGTCTCTCTCTTTCAAATAAAAAAATAAAATCTTTAAAACAAAACAAAACAAAAGAAATACAGATGGCCAACTGACATATGAAGAGACGCTCAATATCACTTATCATCAGGGAAACGCAATTTATTTGACAGAGAGAGACACAGTGAGAGAGGGAACACGAGCAGGGGGAGTGGGAGAGGGAGAAGCAGGCTTCCCACTGAGCAGGGAGCCCGATGCGGGGCTCGATCCCAGCACCCTGGGACCATGACCTGAGCCGAAGGCAGATGCTTAAAGACTGAGCCACCCAGGTGCCCCAATACGTAGAATATGTTTAAAGATAAAAAACAATTAAGTGGAGAAGTGAAAGAGTGTGATAAAATAACTGGTATATTAAGATGCTACTAAAGAAGAGAATTTGGCCTAAGCAATGGCTCCCAAACCAGGCTGTGCATCAGATTCACCCTCTGCAAAACACAGAAAGATGCTGGATCCTTAAAGTAGACCTGCTGAATCAACAGCTCTGGGGGTGGGGCCTAGGCATTTGTATCTTTATTTTTTTAAAAGATTATTTATTTATTTATTTGAGAGAGAGAGAACCTGAGTGGTGGGGTGTGGGTGGTGAGGAGCAGAGGGAGAGGGAGAAGCAGGCTCCATGCTGGGCAGAGAGCCTGACGTGGGGCTTCATCCCAGGTCATGACCTGAGCCAAAGGCAGACACTTAAACCGACCGAGCCACTCAGGCATCCTGGCATTTGTATCTTTAAAGGATTGCACAGATCATTCTGGTTTGTGAAGGACTAAGCTGCCATATGATCTACCTTTGTCAGAGCTGCCTTTGTAAATACAGTCTGATATTCACCATCATCAAGAATCATGATCAGCTTGAGACAGGCTTACCTATTACTCTTGCATTGTTTTCTACATGGAATTTTGGAGACTCTGTATCTTCTGGCTCTCCACTGTCCTGAGCATAAAAGGGGCTGTCTCCCTGCTTCAGTCCTCCAGGACTCTCCCCTTCACCCTCTAAGGTCAAGTTTTCCCTCCCTGCACCTCTTCCTGTCTTTCTGCTTTCACTGTGCCAATAGGGAAACTCAGCATATTTAACATGGGCAGTTGCCTTCAACCGCCCTGAACTGAGTCAGGCTTCCCTTCTGGCTGAGCCAATAATTCATGAAGCAGCTGCTCTGTTCTAGGTCTCCTTTCAGAGCTATGTAGTCTAGCTATGTGCATAGTAAATTATAGCTGGAGAATCAAGGAACAGACATTTTAGATTCTTCTCCTATGAAAGAATATATAAAGGAACAATGGCCAGACTCTATATAAAAACAGAAAAGTGACCCACAACACGCATCAGCCAGTTCAGGATGCCAATCTACTATATACAGTAACTAGTCCAGGAAGTCATATTATCATCTGTAGCAGCTAATCCAGGAAGCCAAACAATAATCCCTGCAGCAATCAGTCCCAAATAGTTAGGACTTAATTAACAACTGCCACTTCCCTGATTTTTGCCCCTGCTTCCAATTCAGGACCATCTGGAAAAAGCCAAGTATGCACCCTACACAATTACATGGAATGCCTCCCTGCTAGTTAGCCTGTCCGTAGCTTCTCCATGCCAACTGCCTCCAATAATGGCAGACCTGAAGCCTTCTTTTTTCCACTATCAAGCTTTTCCACTCCCCACTTGCCTTTGGGTCTCCGTCAAATGCAAGTGATGGTGGCTGGCTCCCTTGCTTTGAATAAATAGTCTTTGCTTGTTCTCATTTGGGTGGTCTTCATTGATTTCCACAACTAGAAAAAAATGGGGCTGCATGTTTGAAATGGCTCACTGAATTGTTCTTTCATGGCTGAAACGAATATACTTTAGAGAGGCTCTGAGATGTAGCAGAAAGAGCAGAGCAGTCAGCACTCGTGAACTTGAGGAAGTCATGGTCTGGAAGAGTGGCTGTGGGTAAGGGAACAGGCAGTGGATCCAAACTGCCATGGTTCAAATCCTGGCTCTGCTACTCCTTAGCTGTGTCAATTTGGGCAAGTGTAAATTAATGTGTACTACAATTTCCTCATCTGTTAACACATTGGTGTTGATAATAGCACCTGCCTCACAGGGTAACTGTTAAGTGCTATATAAGACAACCCATGTGAAGTGTGAATGTCTGGATTTCAATGCCTAGAGAGAGAGAGAGAGAGAGAGAGGGAGCAGCAATACTGGGCTGGACTTCTTGAAAAGCAGCAGTGACATGGGACTGAGGACTAACTGTCCCTCTTAGATGGGACATACGCTCTTCCATTTTCAGTCTTCATTCTGTTTTACACATTTATGATAGCTACCTGGCCCCACTGACCACCTGTGGACTGGAATAAAAAGATTATTCTGTCATGAACATAGTAATTCTAGGAAACCAATGGGTGCTAAAACTGCCCATGCATCCATTTCAAAAAGATCTGGTGTGGGAAGGATCTTATCCCTCAAATGCATATTCTGTGTGTTCCATAAGTCAAAGAGTCAAGTATTCTTTTCTGACATTTTTACATAAGGGTCATACTTTAAAATTACAGAGCTTGTAATATATAAACCATTTTCATTTTTTAATTTAAATTCAATTAATTAACATAGAATGTATTATTGGCTTCTGAGGTAGAGGTCAGTGACTCATCAGTCTTATATAACACCCAGTGCTCATTACATCACATTTCCTCCTTAATGCCCATCACCCAGTTACCCCATTCCCCACCTCCCTCCCCTCCAGCAACCCTGTTTGTTTCCTATGATTAAGAGTCTCTTTGGTTTGTCTCCCTCTCTGATTTCACCTTTATTTTTTCCTCTTTCCCTATGATCCTCTGTTTTGTTTCTTATATATACCTAGAAGCCCGATGCCACATTCCACAAAGTGTGACCATATTGTTCGTCAACAACAAAACTTTTTTTCTCATAGGTCTTCTGCTATTCTTGCTTAAAAAAAAAAGGCGATTTCAGAGAATTAAGGCTAAGCTGTTCTGACATGACTGTGTTTATTTTCAACTAACATTAAATGTGTCATCATGGAAGATCAAATCGAAAAAAAGTGCCAGTACTTAACAAAACAAAGATATTTTTTCCTGAATTATTTCTGGTGGTCACACTCAAGACTTCCAAAAGGCAGTTGCTCAACTTCCCAATGACTGCTTAAAATGGTTTTAAAGCCAACTTTCTAGATTGAAATAAAAAGACATCATCTAGCATAAACCTTCATGCCACAAATTGGATAAGCAAGAAATATTTAATTAAGAAAATTGGGAGCCACATTAATGACAGATAATATTTTACTTTTCACCTGAAATTTAACTAAGATGGGCACTTGGAAGTGCACTGAAAACACCAAAGGATAAAATTAAAGGCATAAATGTTTTAATATAAAAATTATATTCTAGGGTGATTTTGCAATAAGAAGACATCACATAGGCGTTCTGATTTAAAATATTCTGAACCAAGTAAGGCACGTACAGTTGATAAACATTAGATGGTTTCATGAGGGTAGCTGCTTTTCCCAAGCCTCCGCTCCCTTAATCTTGCACAAGTACCCAAAGTGTCTTTGAAAGAGAAGGGGGAGTTCATCTTCGGGTCTCAGGGAGTATCTGGGTACCTCCCAGGGCGAGGAAGGCACAGCTTCCCCGTCGGAAGCCCCCGGGAGGCCGCTCTGTCTTCTCGGTCCCAGACCCGCAGATTTGCCCGGCAGAGAGCGCGGCAGGTCGGACCGAGCATGCGCGCCGCGGCCCCGCCGCCCTCCCCTCGCCCTCTTCCGCCGCCGCCTCCGAGGGCCGCACTCACCCAGGCCGCGCCAGCCCAGTTCGCCGTCGCAGCTGTCCAGGACAGAGCAGAGCTCGCCCAGCAGCGCGGGCGGCAGGTCGAACAGGAGCGTGTGCGCCGTGAGCGCGCCGCGGGCCCTACAGCTCCGCGCCGCCGCCGTCCAGGCCATGGCTCGGCCGCCGGAGACCAGTCGGAGGAGGGATGCGGAGCCCGGGCCTCGCCGCGCCCGTGAGGTGCGATTACACAACCGCGGAAATCCTGCTTCCACGACGGCGGCCAAGGCGGCCGAGAGCCCCACAAGGGGCGGGCCCCACATGACGCAAAGCGCTGCTCGGCAGCGATGCCCCTGCGGACGCCCGGCCTGGCAGCGGGGTCTCCCTGTCTCTGCGTGGCCCCTCTCACAGGCTTTACGTTTTGAACAGTTCTTTTCGTTGCTCTGGGTATTGGACGCGACTGGAGAGACAAAGCAGGGAGCGAGAGCTGGGCAAAGACCAGGAGGGCAGAACTAACGGAGGGGAGTCTACTACGCCTTCTGCCTGCCCTGGCCTGGGCTGTCTTCTGGCCTGGATGGACAGAACACCTGCCATTACTTCTTTTAAAATGCATTTTGCTTTACCCTGCCAGAATTTGATGTTTATTGAGGAACAGTTGGAAAACCCAGAAAAACTGAAAGAAAAAAATAATCACTCAGCTGAAGACAACCATTCAAGAGGTTTGGCACCATCTTCCAACTTTTCCTGAAGTTGAACAGATAAATGTGCATATATGAAGGGATTGTTGGGAAAGGAAAAAAAAACCAACAGGAAAACAAAAGAGAACAAAGCAAAGGTTGTGCTCATTTTTCTTCATGAGGTTGCCCATTCTCCATATTGCTACTTAGTTTTACTACATTCTTTTTTCCCTGGGCTTTCTTGACAAAACATTGTGCCACTACTTTTTCCTTCTTCAAAGTGTTTGACAGAATCGTTTGCTTTCAACATGGAGTTTAAATAAAACTGACTTGTTTTTGAAATATTCTATCGTATATGCTGTAATATCCCAACACAGGCATGATACAAATGCTGATAAAAAGAGGAGATGCTTTGAAAGTGGTGAGAAAAACTCAACCTTAATGACTGTAGAGTGGACAGTTGCCATCAACCGAAGAATAGCAACCCTATTTGAAACCTTTCAGATTTGTACTCTTTGGCAATGGTGCCCCTTAGAGACCAACATTTGATGATACACTATCATTTTGTACCCCTACCCCTACCTGAATTTCCAGGTCGTTCTCAGCTAAAGTATACCACAAAATACACTTGAAAATTAATAAAGACAATACTTTTTGGACAAAGGTTTCTATATCCCTTTGTTCAAATAGCTAAAATTTTATTGTCGATCTGAACATGCTTAAGAAGCCCTATACCTCTCAAAGGGACTACCTGAATATACTGAGCAACAGAGGCAGGATACAAGTATTTGACAGCTATGGAGTTGGTGAATTGGTAGAAAAGGGGATCCAAACTTCAACTCTCCTACTAGAGGAACCAGGAATCACTGTCGCTGAGTCAGTCAACATGGCCTGCTTTTCCAGATCTTCTGATTTACAGAGAAGCAAGAATTGTATGTGAAAGCCAGATTATGTGAAATCTATATGGGTTATGTGAAATGTCTTATATTTTCAATGTTGGCAGTTAGTATCAGACCATACTCCCTCCCTATTCCTTAAAACTGCCTTTGACTTTTGAATTTTAAACCATCCGGTTGTATCACTCATTGCTCTTCAACTGTCGCTGTCACCCACTGCTCTCCCCCATCTTAATTCTTCCCTCTCGGTTTTAGACTAGCTCCTGCTCACTGCAGTTTTCTCCAGTACTAATCCTACCTTAATCTTTGGTGATTTGAGAGATTTGTTGAGCAAATGATGATCTTTCCAATACCCTGTCCTCCCAGTTCTTTGACTCATCCTCTCTGCCAATAATCGTCCCTTCCACCCTATTTCAGCCAGTCGCTCCCATGATCATTCCCTAGAACTTGTCATTATCGATAACCACGCCTTCTGTAATTTCTATTTCATGAATCCACTCTCTAAACACACCTCCTGTCCTTCTAGGGCATTCCCTCTAGTACTCTGACCCCAACAATCCTTCCCCTTCATCAGGATACCAAATCGAAAATCTTGCCACCTCTTCTCTGGCCCCACCCTCTTGATGTCCTTACTTTTCTCTTTATCCATAAAGTCCACAGCCAATTTTTACAGTCCCTCTCTTGCATATGCTTTCCATTCTCTTGCTCCTCTCTGGCTTTGTTGAGCTCTCTTAACAAATCTGCCATCCTGATTAGATGCAATTTTCTAATTTTGGGCTCTGTACCCATGTACCAGAATGTAGCTGGGGGTGGGGTGGGGAATAAAAACCTGTTGATTGGACTCAATTTAAAATCAAAATTGTGACTTTCATATCGGTCCTTTATACTGCCAGGCTGTTGCACTATGGGCCTTTATCCCATTTACTCTGCTGGTCCCCTTTACAACTGTTTTACACCTTCTCTTTTCTCAACTCCCATTACCCTCTCCTCCATCCTTGCGCTCAGCTGATGATCT
Organism: Eumetopias jubatus; assembly: GCF_037043125.1. NCBI lineage: Eukaryota > Metazoa > Chordata > Mammalia > Carnivora > Otariidae > Eumetopias > Eumetopias jubatus. The sequence continues at coordinate 92,685,803 of NW_028274814.1, read as the reverse complement.
TGGGAGTATTTATTAAGAGTACTGATGTATCAGAAAAAAAAAACACAAAACGTCCACAGAATCTCAGCATCACCATCTATCTACCTACCAGCTTCTTAACAGACATACCTGCCCTCCCTCCTTTTCCATAGGTCAATTGTGTAGGCTCCTATCTAAATCTGATCCCTTCACCTGGGCACTAGATCTGATCTCCTTCCTGCCTCCTACTCAAAGACATCAAGGGCAGTTGTTTTCACTCTCAGCTACATCATCAATTTCTCACTCTTTACCATATCAATTCCATTGGCATACAAATATGTTATTTTTCCTACCTTAAAATGAACCAAAAAACAATTTGATGCCATCCCCCTCCTTTGATGCCATAATTACCCCCATTTCTTTGCTCCTTTTCATAGTAGAGTTGAATATTCTCACCGTCTCCCAACTTTTCTCCTGTTATCTTCTCTTAAACCAACTCTAGAGCCATCCCTCTACCTTACTCCACTGAAACGGCTCTCAGAGTCATCTATGTCCACATCATTGCTGAATATAACAGTCAATTTTCAGGTCTCATCTTATTTGACCCATCAGTAGTTTTTGACACAGGTGATCACCCCCTCCTTCTTGGACACTTTCTTTGTCTTCCAAATTCTCTTACATTTTAGCTTACTTCACTGGTCACTCTTCAGCCTCCCTTGCTGTCCCTTCTCTTCTCCCTTAATGTTGGGTTCAGTTCATAGTTCTATGTACACCCATTCCCTTGGTGATCTCAACCAGTTTCGAGGCTTTAAATACCATCCACCTACCAAGGACTGCCAAGTGTATATGGTTAGCCCAGACCTTTCCCTTGAACTTCAGGCTCATGTCCAAAATTGAACCCTTGATGCTGAAACTGCCCTTTGACTTTCTTCCCCATCCAGCTCACTCTATCCTTCCAGTTGCTTGAACCAAAAACTATAGAGTCAAGCCTGACTCTTCCATTTCTTCACAGCCCATGTTCAGTCCACCAGCAAACCCTGTCGACTCTATTCAAAATATATTTAGAATCATACTTTTCTCCTCCTCCACTACTGCCACCCCGGTTTGAGCCGTCATCATATCTTGCCTGATTTACTACAGTTGTCTTCTAACTAAAGTAGCTTCCACTGTCGCTTCCTATGGACTTTCCTCAACACTGCAGCCAGATTCATCCTTGTAAATCAAATCTGATTATGTCTCTCATTTGTTTAGAAGCCAACAATGGCTTCTAATTTCAGTCAGAGTAAAAGTCAAACTCTTTGTACAATCTGCATTCGCTCCCCCCTCCCACTCGGCTGTTACCCTCTGATCTTGTTTCCTTGTTCATTCTGCATAACCACACTGCCTCCTTGCTGGTCCTTGAACACACCAGGCAGAGTCCCACATTAAAGCCTTTGCACTTGCTATTCCCTTGCCTGGTATGCTCTTCCCATCTTGCTACAGTCTACATATTTGTAGACTTGCTACATAATTAAAATTGCAGTGGTCTATGCACGCAGACTCAGGCTGGCACATGACTGGAACTGGCAATAATATATGGCTTGGGGGACCAAATCTCATTCAAATTTCTCCTTCTCTCTGAATCTAAATAGGAACGTGCGGCAGCTCTGGTCATCTCTGGAACAATTTTGCAACCACATGGATATAAATACTAGAATGAAATAAGCCTTGGGGATGTCTTGTGAGAGAGAAAACCAGATCCTTCATAATGGCATTAAGCAGCTCTTTTGTACTATACCTGGAGAATGTCCTGCTTGGGGACTTAGAATTGTATCACACAAATTCCTTACTAAGTCAGTTTTTAAACTAGGAATCTTGTAATTTGCAGCCAAATGCATCCTAATGGATACGCCAAACAGACATTTGGTGATAGTTCCTGATTTGTTGATGGCCTATAAAACCATGGGAAGGAAACTATAACCTCTGTCCAAAACTGGAGTTCAATTCTATACAGCTGTATCCCTGGAATGTCAGATGGGCATGGAAACTGCACTGTAGAGAAATAGCTGGGTACTGGGAGAAAATAAGTGTTAGTAGAGAGTGGTTCTGGCAGCATGGTTGGAAGCAGTATGAAGTTCTAGATGCGCGTGAGACGGCACTAAAAGTCCATGCAGACCCAGACCTGCGCTGCACCCCACGCACCCACTCCCAGCATACATGCTTCTGGCAAAGACATGGCTGTGGTTAACCCTCAAACTGTTTCACTATGTTTTTTGCCGTGGGACGCTAACTCCACTCCCCTCCCACCCCTGCCCCAAATTTCAGATCCTAGAAAAAGAAAGTTTCCATTCCAGCTGGAGGCAAGAGAGTAATGAACTGCAGAGAACCACAAATGGAGATGCCGAGGGAACGCTGAAGGCTGTGGCACAGATGACATAATGGCACAGATACACAGTATTATCAGGGACAAAGTCACAGGCATTAAAAGCCTAAGAAATAAAAAATCAGGTGAGTCAGGTAACAGCTCTTTGCATATAGGAAAAACTATCTTGGTGGCAGCTATTTATCCCGCATCCCTAAGGATGGATGCTCAAAGAACAACCAGCTGTGGGACATAGATTTTCTGGTTTGGGAAATAATTTCCAAAACAAAGATCACTAACCTATCCCATCTTTGAGCTTTATCCTATCCCTGGGCCTTAGAAGGTTCTTGGTGCATTGGGGTTCAGGGGTGAGGTAAAGGTCAGTAATGGGGTAAGAACATTTGTGGTGCATATTACTTGGTAATTTTAAGATGTAAAAGTGGATGGTTTTAGGCTTTCATTAAAATGACCTAATACTATTGGTGGGAATGCAAACTGGCACAGCCACTCTGGAAAACAGTATGGCGATTCCTCAAAAAGTTAAAAACAGAACTACCTTACGACATAGCAATTGCACTACTGGGTATTTGTCCAAATGATACAAACATAGTGATTCAAAGGGGCATATGCACCCCAATGTTTATAGCAGCAATGTCCACAATAGCCAAAATATGGAAAGAACTACTAATGGAATACTACTCAGCCATAAAAAAGAATGAAATCTTGCCATTTACAATGATGTGGATGGAACTAGAGGGTATTTTGCTAAGCAAAATAAGTCAGTCAGAGAAAGACAAATACCATATGATTTCACTCATATATGGAATTTAAGAAACAAAACAGATGGACATAGGGGAAGGGAAGAAAAGTAAAATAAGACAAAAACAGAAAGGGAGGCAAACCATAAGAGACTCTTAACCATAGGAAACAAACTGAGGGTTGCTAGAGGGGCGGTGGGTAGGGGGGATGGGGTAACTGGGTGATGGGCATTAAGGAGGACACTTAAAGTAATGAGCACTGGGTGTTGTATGCAACTGACGAATCATTAAATTCTACCTCTGAAACTAATAATACAGTATGTTAATTAAATTGAAATAAAACATTTTTTAAAAAGGAAAAACTGACCTAAAATCATAACATGCAATAATTATTCCTCCAGTTCAATGTGTGTGTATTTTTAAAGATTTATTTGAGAGAGGTGGGGAAGGGCAGAGGGAGAGAATCTCAAGCAGACTCCCAGCTGAGCACGGAGCCCGACGCCAGGCTTGATCCCAGGACCTATGAGATCATGACCCATGAGATCATGACCTGAGCTGAAACCAAGAGTCGGATGCTTAACCGACTGAACCACCCAGGCACCCCTGATATGTGTTTATTTGTAAAGAACTAGGCTTGCATTGTCTTGTAACTCAACCTTTCCCCATTGAAGATATCAAAAACATTATTCTAAAAACCTATTATTTTACAACATGATCTATACTAAGATTTTAACAATTATCCTTTTAGGGTTGATGGAAGGGTTACTGGTGATTTTATTTTCTTACTTTGTGTTTTCCACACTTTCTAAAGTTAACGTGTATTGTCTCTATTAGAAAACCCTCAACTATATTTCTTTCAACATTTTCATGCTTTGCCTTATTTCACCATTTTCTTTTAAAATCATTTTCACAGAGGCGCCTGGGTGGCTCAGTGGGTTAAGCATCTGCCTTCAACTCGGGTCATGATCTCAGTGTCCTGGGATCCCTGCTCATCCGGGAGCCTGCTTCTCCCTCTCCCTCTGCCCCTCCCCCCTGCTCATTCTCTCTCTCTCTCTCTCTCTCTCTCTCTCACCGACTCTCTCCCTCTCAAATAAATAAAAAAATCTTTAAAAGAAAATTAAAAATAAATAAATAAAATCGTTTTCACAGTATTTTTCACCCCAGAGTGTGTTGCTATAAATAACTTTTGCCTAGTCACCACTGACTTCTAAAATCTGAGTTTTATAATTGAATAGTTTTTAGTCAAGGGCTTTTCATGATAATTTCAATATTAGCTAAAGTTCTATTTTTGAAGCAATCATTTATTTATCTATAGAAGCACCCCAAACATGTGAAATAAATCTGAGATTATGGCACAATTTTTTCTTTTGCAGTCAAGACTCTACTCAGACTGTTTGCAATTTGATAATGGAAAATGGCTTAGAGATCCTAATCCAACTACTGCATTTTACAGATGGCAAAACTGCTGCTGGCTCTGTGAACTCTGGATGCAATGTGTGTTGGAGAAATCCACGCAAAAAAATCTCATTCAAGATTTCCAAATTTCCTTGTCAAGTTATAAGCACAAATCCTGTGCATTTTCCCTCTCAAGGATTTGGCTCTCTTTTCCTTGTTATTTAGTAAATCCCTGAAATAAATCCTGTATGAGTCTATTCAGGATGGCATTAAAAATACCACAGAATGCATGGTTTCAATAAGAGAAATTTATTTTTTCACAGTGCTGGAGGCTACAAATCCCAAGATCAAGGTGTCCACAAGGTTCAGTTTCTGGTAAATGCTCTCTTCTGGCTTGTAGATGGCCTTTCCTGGGTGTGTGCACACACATATTCAAAGAGAGAGAGAGAGAGAGAGAAAAAGAGAGAGAGAGAGAGCACGCACCAGCATTCTGGTGTCTCTTATAAGGACACTGATCCTATCTGATCAGGGCCCTACCCTATGACTTCATTTACCTTAATGAACTCCTTACAAGCCCCTTCTCCAGATTCAGCCACAATGGGAGTTAGGGCTTCAACATATAAATGGGGGCACACATTCAGTCCATAACAAACCTCTGCACAGAAGTTCAAAAAATAATGTCACATCATTGGGTTTCAGAGTACACGTTCTAACAACACTTGGTAATTAGTTAGCTATATCTTCTGGCCTTTCATAGGGTCATAGTTCCTCTTGTTCTGTACTGGATTTGTTTCATTGTTCCGAACTTTTGAAAGAAAAATAAAAGCTTGGATATCTAATCTGGTGCCTTGATAATGAAGGCAATAAGTCCGGGTATGAAAATATCCAGCATATTTGGATCTAAAAATATTAGTAACTTCTGATCAAATGGCCTTTCCTCAGGGCTTCTTCTTCTTTTTTTTTTTTTTAAGATTTTATTTATTTATTTGACAGAGAGAGATACAGTGTGAGAGGGAACACAAGCAGGGGGAGTGGGAGAGGGAGAACCAGGCTCCCAGTGGAGCAGGGAGCCTGATACGGGGCTCGATCCCAGGACTCTGGGATCGCGACCTGAGCCAAAGGCAAACGCTTAATGACTGAGCCACCCAGGCGCCCCCTCAAGGCTTATTCTGACAGTTTCATACCATTAGTCCCTCATCACACCATCTTTTGTGAATTTTTGCCTTTTTTTTTTTTTGGTGTCTTATGACAATACTCAGTGTTTTCTACCTACATTACTGATTTTCTTCTGTTTTCCCAACTGACTCTTCCTTTGGCTTGTACTGTGCGCCCAACAGAATTCTGTTGATCTTTTTATTCCAGATCTTGAAGATTTCATATAATCTCATTCTTCATCTATTATCTGTATGTGGATCACTCTCATATTTGTGTCCTCAACCCTCACCTGCCCCACAGAGTCCCTCACTCCCGCCTCTGGCGTTTATTGAACAATTTCATCTCAATTTCTTTCTTTCATCTCAATTCAGCATGCCCTGAACTGATCACTTCCTAGATAATCAGCTTCTTTGTGTCTGGTTGCAGGAGCCAAAAGAACTCTTAGTAATTTTGATTGACTGATTGATCGATTGTAGTCAGAAGGATTTACTGAGCACCTGCTATGTCAGACATTATGCTTGGTGGTGCTTATATTCAATTAGTCACCAACTGTTACTCTTCTGTAATGTCTCTCATGAGTGTCTGGGTCTTTTCCAATTTGTCTGAACTAGTTATTTCATGTTTGGAGTTTTTCAGCATCTCCTACCTGATGAACCCCTAATTATCTTTCAAGATCCTATTGAAAATTCACCACCTCTGTGAGGTAGGTTGACTTGTGGGCTCCCATGATATACATTTAAGTCTTAAGCACTGATGCCTTTGAATGTGACCTCAATTGGAAATATAGCCATACATGGAACATTATACAGATTCGGTTCCAGACCACTGCAATAAAGCGAATATCACAATAAAGTGAGTCAAATAAATTCTTTGGTTTCCAAAGCACATAAAAGTTTATACTGTATTACACTATACTGTGTTACTCTATACTGTAGTGTATAAAGTGTGCAATAACATCATGTCTAGAAAAAAAGTATATTCCTTAATGCCACTTGTTTACCTATTTAAATATCTTTGTCCTCAGCAAATTTTTACCCAATCATTTTAGTAGTCATGGATGATTTATTCTTGTCCTAATAAATTATCATTATAGTGATTACAAAAAAATATATTACTAAAAAAGGCTAACCATCATCTGAGCTTTCACAGGGTAGTACTCACTGTGCAGATCACCATAAAAACATAATAGTGAAAAAGTTTGAAATATTGTGAAAATTATCAAAATGTGACAGACACATGAGAAGTGAGAAAATGCTACTGGAAAAATGATGCCAATAGACTTGCTCAATGCAGGGCTGCCATAAACCTTCCATTTGTAAAAAACACAGTATCTTCAAAGTGTAATAAGTGAAGTACAATAATAGGAGGTATGTCTGTAAAGTCTTTGCAGAGGTAATCAAGTTAAGATGAGGCCATACTGGAATAAGACTGGTGTCCTTATAAGAAGAGGGAAATTTGGACACAGAAATACAGAAGAAAGAAGGCCTGGTGATGATGATGGCAGAGATTGGAGTGATGCAGTCATAGGCCAAGGAAATCCAAGGATTGCCAACACCAGAAGCCACTTAGAGACGCATGGGACAGATTATTCCTGAGAAACTCTATAAGGAACTAACCCCTCTAACAACTTCATTTCAGACTTGTGGCCTCCAGAACTGTAAATGAAGAAATTTCTGTTGTTTTAAGTCACCAGTTTGTGGTAATTTATTACAGCAGTCCAGGCAAACTAAAACACTCTGTGAAGCCACTTATAATCTTCCCAAAGCTCTCATTTCTTTTGTAGTCTTTTTACTTGCCATGATTTTTTACTTGCTAGTTAATGCCCTTTAAGTAAAGGAAAAATGTCATTTAAAATCATTGGTACAAATTTTATCATTGATCTTTATATCATGCAATACCAGTTTTAAATGAACTCATATGTGGATCACCAAAATTACACAGTTTGTATTTCATAGCCTGTATATACATATGCATTTCATTCTTACTAGAACTGTGGAACAGCTGCATATGCAACTAACTCAAGATATTTTTATTTCACTTCTTGAGATGTGCACATTCTACTAACACTCTCTACCTTTAGCTTACTGATAAGGATGAACAGGAAAAGAAACTATGGTTGCCCCTCTTTCCCTTTCCTTCAATAGCTTCATTTTTAGTGTTAGTGATTGGCTAATATTGGGAACTGACACAAGTTAAAAAGGATATGATAGAATTCCTTGGACATTCATGCTTCTTAGAACACCACTGCCTTATTTTTGCATTCACAGTAAGTTCTGATTGGCAAAGAAAGATTGGTAAAACGGCCCTTGGCACTGTCTATGCCCTCCCACCCCTATCCTTTACTAAGTTGTAGGTGTAACACACTTACCTTGTACTGGTTTTGAGTCTACTCTAACTCCCGTGCATTGTAGGTCCAACAGAATCCTGTGCACATGGGGCATCTTGAATGTTAAATGCAAGTGGTTGACAAAGAAGAATGGACACTCACATATTGTGTAAACCTCTTCCGCTCATGCTCATGTTCCATTGTGCTTTCACTCATAAAACACAAGTTGAAAGGCAAAATTATTAAACATTTCAAAATGGTGACAACTGAGCATTAAACCAAGTGCAAGTTCCTTTTGAGAGTAAGGCCCTGTGCAGTTTCCCAGGATACATGTCAATGAAGCCAGCTCTAGTTTCAGTCCCAGTTAATCCACAACCTTTTCAATATTTGGAATTGTTAACCTCTTAATTTTAGCCATCTGTGTAGAGATACCTCATTGTGGTGTTTATTTGCATTTCTCTGGTCATTAATGAGGGTAAGCATCTTTTTAAGTTTTTTAAGCCATTTGGCGTGCCCTCAGATGATGTGTGTGTGTGTGTGTGTGTGTGTGTGTGTGTGTGGTCTTGTTTGAGCCTTTTGCCCATTTTTCTATTGGCTGTCTATTTCTCTTCTTTTTCATCTTGATTTGTAACAGTTGTTTTTATATTCTGGGAAGGAGTATTATGTAGATTACATAATGCCTTCACCCATTCTATGACTTGGTTTTCACTCCTATAAATATCTGATTACTAGTTCAAATTTTTAATATAGTTTAATTTGTCAATATTTTCCTTTGAAGTTAACTGCTAGTTTGTATCTGGTTTCAGAAATCTTTGCTTTCCTCCAAATCATAAAGATATTCTATTATTGGGGCGCCTGGGTGGCTCAGTCGTTAAGCGTCTGCCTTCGGCTCAGGTCATGATCCCAGGGTCCTGGGATCAAGTCCCACATTGGGCTCCCTGCTCGGCAGGAAGCCTGCTTCTCCCTCTCCCACTCCCCCTGCTTGTGTTCCTGCTCTCGCTATCTCTCTCTCTCCTCTGTCAAATAAATAAATAAAATCTTAAAAAAAAGATATTCTATTATTATCTTCTTAAAGTTTTATTGCTTTGTCTTTCACATTTAGATCCACAATCTGTCTGGAATTTATTTTATGTAATTGGTAAGAGGTAGGGGATCAAACTTTCCTAATGCTGTCTTTGTCAATAAAAACATGGATTTGCAGCTCAACTCCAGTTTGTCCTATTTAACAACTCCCTTTATGATTTTATATTAAAATGAGTAATATGCTTATAAATGAAAATCATAAAAGGTAAGGGTTTTCTGCTCATCTTTATGGAAGTGAGTTTAGTTCTTTTGACAAAAGCTTCCAACAACATCAAGTTTAAGGATTTAGTTTCATAATAGACAGTTCCACAGCTATTCTGAGCTCCACTTATTAAGTCTTTTGAGTGTTATGGTTAAGGTGGGGACTAGGCAAATGCGGGTGGGTCAAAGTAAACTCATCAGAAAATTCCAAGGAATCCTGGGATGATACTACTCTGGGCATATCTACACCTCATATTTGTATTGACAGCAATACTGAGTATTCACTCTGATCCACTGTATTTGCCATCATCATTTCTTTTAGATTAAAACGATATTCCCTCTTCCCTGCCTTTGGTCATGGCACTCTCCAATGTATTCTACATCTGGTACACAGTGACCTAGCCTTTGTTTATCTATCCAGTCTCATTCTTGGTCATCTGTATCTTACCTTAACTGAGCTTTGCCCCCGCCTCTGAACCTATCTGCATCACTCCAGTCTTCTCAGGTTGGCGCTTGTCTTCTGTGCTCATGGGGCATTATCTCCTTCCGAAAGCCTCTTTTATAGAAAGTGCTCGAGAAATTTAGGGAATATTATTAATATTTAAAATATTAATATTAAAAATAATAATAAAAATGAAGGATTATGTGAACGAGATGGGTATTTGTTGAAAGGACGGATGAACGGGACTTCGCTTCTATCACTTTCAGCAACTCTCCAGGTCAGAGGATTTACAAAGCTTGCTGAGGAAAAATCTGAGAAAAGTTTCACTTTAGATGACGCAGAGAACGTAACTCATTTTCTCTCCCGCCACAACCTGAAGCAACCTCCTTCCTCTCAGCCTCACTGAAGCGCTGGGGTGAGCGCATCGATGAGCGCGGGCTGCGCTCGGCTAGTTGGGGCTGGCTCGCTTCATCCCGGAAGTGGGTTGAAGGCCGTTGAGCCCGTGTCGTTTCCCTAGCTCGGTGGGGTTGCTGGAGTGCTGCTGCCGACATGGCCGACCCCGACCCACGCTACCCCTGCTCCTCCATCGAGGACGATTTCAACTATGGCAGCTGCGTGGCCTCCGCCAGTGTGCACATCCGAATGGGTACGTTCTCACCGCCCGTCCCTGCGGGCGGCCCCACGCCGAGCCTACTGCGCTGTCGGCCTCTGGGGGTGGCTTTCGGCTTCCTCCGGCAGCTCCTCCCCGGGCCCGGCCCGCAGGCGGAGCGCGGGTCCCCAAGGGTTCAGAGGAAAGCCCTGCTTCCTGCTCCCCGCCCCCGCGCCCCGGGCTCCGCGGAAGAGCGCTCTCCCCCGGGAGTGGGGAGGAAGAGCTCCCTCGGCTCCGCGGAGACACCCAGGGAGAGCGCGGCTCTGGGGGGGCATGGTGGCCCCATAGCTGTGCGCTCCGTTCGGGAACCTGAACTGGGGCCCATCCCACTTTCATCCTGGCTTCCTCCGCGTAGAAAGGGACATGAAAACCTCGGCAGCCTTGATTTGCCATCTTTGTATTAAAAGAAATCAAGGGTTACTTTTTGAGGTGAAAAGAAGTTTATTATGTGATTATTGTGATGTACACCGGAATGCAGTTATTTGCTTGCATGTTTTGGTTTATTTCCCTACCCATACATAACCTTTCCCACTTTGTTATAATCCATGAGCCTAAGTTGACACATCATTATCACCCAAAGTCCATAGTTAGAGTTCACTCTTGGTGTTGTACATCCAATGGGTTTTGACAAATATGTAATGACATAGACCCACCATTATAGTATTATATGGAATAGTTTCATTGCCTAAAAACCTCTCTGGGCTCTGCCTGTTCATCCTTCCCTCCCACCAGCCCCTGGTAACCACTGATCTTTTTACTGTCTCCATAGTTTGACCTTTTCCAGAATGTCAGATCGTTGGAATCATAGAGTATATAGCCTTTTCAGATTGATTTCTTTTACTTAGTAATGTGCATTTAAGATTCCTCCATATCTTTTCATGGCTTGATAGCTTATTTCTTTTTAACACTGAATAATATTCCATTGTCTGCATGTACTTCAGTTTACTTACTCACCTACTGAAGGACTTCTTGGTTGTTTCCAAGTTTTGGCAGTTTTGGTTAAAGTTACTACATAAACATTCATGTGTAGATTTTTGTGTAGTCATCAGTTTTCAACTCATTTGGATAAATGCGAAGGAGTACAATTGCTGGATGGTATGGTGAGAGTGTTTAGATTTGTAAGAAACTGTTAAACTGTCTTCCAAAGTAGCTATACCATTTTGCATTCCACCAGCAATGAATGAGAGTTCCTGTTGCCTGATGTTCTTGTCAGCATCTGGTGGTGTCAGGTTTTGGATTTTGGCCATTCTAATAGGTGTATAGTGGTATCTCATTGTTTTAATTTGCATTTCCCTGATGACATGATGCTGAGCATCTTTTCATATGATATTTGCTATCTGTATATTTCATTCAGTGAGGTGTCTGTTCAGGTCTTTTGCCTGCTTTTTAAGTGAGTTGTTCATTTTCTTATTGTTGAGTTTGAAGAGTTCTTTGTATATTTTGGATAACAGTCCTTTTATCGGATACATCTTTGCAAATATTTTCTGTTAGTCTGTGGCTTCTCATTCTCTTGACTTTGCTCATATTTTCATTGGGTTATTTGTTTTTTTGTTACTGAATTGTAAGAATTCCTTATATATTCTAGGTATTAACCTCTTATATATATGATTTACAAATTTTCTCCCATTCTGTACGTTGTCTTTTCACTGTGTTGATTGTGCCCTTTGATGCATGACAATTTATCTATTTTTACTTTTGTTGCCTGTGCTTTTGGTGTCATATTCAAGAAATTATTGCCAGACCCAATGTCATGAAGCTTTTCCCCTGTGTTTTTTTCTAGGGGTTTTTATAGTTTTAGGTCTAATGTTTAGGCCTTGAAATTATTTTGAGTTAGTTTTTGTATATGATGTAAGGGTTCAACTTAATTCTTTCATGTGTGGATATCCAGTTTTCCTAGCACTGTTTATTGAAGAGACAGTGACACCTTTCCTTCATTGAATGGTGTTGGCATCCCTGTTGAAAATCACTTGACCGTATATGTGAAGGTTTACTTCTGGTCTTCTATTCTATTCCATTGTTCTGTATGTCTGTCTTTATGTCAGTACCGCACTATTTTGATTACTCTCACTTTATAACAAGTTTTGAAATCAGAAAGTGTGAGACTTCAAACTTGGTTCTTTTTCACTATTATTTTGGCTGTTCAGGGTCCCTTGAAATTCCAAATGAATTTTAGGATGCATTTTTCTATTTCTGCAAAAAAGGCCATTGGGATTTTGATAGGGATTGATGTGGGGTTCGGAGCAAATGGTCAAGAGAGAATTCTTGAGTTTTTTTTTTTTTTCCGGTACAAAGAGGTGCTTTTATTATAGTACAGGGACAGGACCCGTGGGCAGAAAGAGCGGCGCTTTTGCTGTATGAAGCTGGTGGTTATATGCGTACTGTTCAAGGGGGAGGGTACATGCAGGGAGTATTAGCTCATAAATGTCTTATTTGAATTTCTACTCATAAAACTGCTTTCTCAAGATTTCTCCTGTGATTATCACTCAGCTCAATATTAACTATCAGTGAGATGTACAAGCAGTCATGAGACCCTCTAAGAATGTAGCAACCAGCACTTATTTGATCCTTATCAAAACTATGGGGGCTATAGGTCAGCTTTCTGGGCCAAAGGTGAACATTTTTCTGTTTCTATTCCTCATCAGGGATTACATTAGATCTGTAGCTCTTTTGTATATGGTATGGACATTTTAACAATATTAAATCTTCTGATATTGTTATGTGAACATTGGATGTCATTTATTTGCGTCTTTCAGTAGTGTTTTGTAGTTTTCAGAGTACAAGCCTTTTACCTTCCTGATTAGATTTATTTCTAAGTATTTCATTCTTTTTGATGCTATTGTAAGTAGAATTTTTTTTCTTAATTTGCTTTTCCTTTTTGGCTTGCTCATTATTGATGTATAAAAATGCAACTGATTTTTGCATGTGGATTTTGTATCTTGCAACTTTGTTGAATTCATTTGTTAGTTCTAACAGCTTGTGGAATCTTTAGGGTCTTCTACATGTAAGATCATTCACTTTGTCAAGACAGATAATTTAACTTTTTTTTCCCTTTCCAATTTGGATGCCTTTTATTTCTTTTTCTTGCCCACTTGCTCTGGCTAGGACTTCCAGTACTATGTTGAATAAAAGTGGCAAAAGCCTACATCCTTGATCTTAGAGGAAAAGTTTTCAGTTTTTCACTGTTGAGTATGATGTTAGTTGTGGGCTTGTCATAAATAGCCTTTATTATGTTCAGGTAGTTTCCTTCTATTCCTAGTTTATTGAGTCTTTTTATCATGAATCATTGTTGAATAATGGCAAATGCTTATTCTGTATCAACTGAGATGTCATCTGTTTTTGCCTCATCATTCTGTTAATATGGTGTATTATATTGATTGATTTTTGTATGATGAACCATCCTTGCATTCTAGGAATAAAACCCACTTGGTCATGGTGTATGATCCTTTTAATCTGCTATTGAATTCTGCCAGCTAGTATTTTGTTGAGGAGTTTTGCATCAATATTCATCAAGGATATTGGTCTGTAGTTTTCTTTTATTGTAGTGTCTTTGGCTTTGATATTGGGGTAAAGCTAGTTTACAAAATGAGTTTGGAAGTATTCTCTCCTCTTCAGTTTTTTGGGATAGTTTGTGGAGGATTGGTTTTCAAACTCAGCTTTTTACTATATGTTTGTTTAAACCAATAAGGCACTCTCAGATTGCATTCATCTGTAAAGTGGACAGTGACGGATGTGATACATTAGAGTAATTAAGAACTGTTACTGCAAGAACAGAGAGTGGATTAGAACTCCTGGCTACCATATAGATAACAGAGGGAGAATGAGAGTCTCTGCTGATCCCAAAGGTGATAAAGAAAGAGAATCAGTTACTTCAGGGAAGGACAGGGATAGAAAATGGCAGCTAGTGCAGCAAATTACATTTCTATGGATGTGGTATCAGATGTGTGATATCTGATATCAGATATCAGAAGGCATTTATTAGAGAAATTTTATTGAATTAGTATACTGTCATTAAGGAAAAATTTGAATCATTAATATACATTTAATAGATAGACTACATTTTTTTAAACTACATTTTTAAAGGGACACCTGGGTGGCTCAGTCGGTTAAGCATTTGCTTTCAGCTTGGGTCATGATCTTGGGGTGCTGGGATCGAGCCCTGCATCGGGGCTCCTTGCTCAGCGGGGAGCCTGCTTCTTCCTCTGCCTGCCAGCCCCCCCTGCTTGTGCTTGCTCTGTCTTTCTCTCTCTAACAAATACATAAATAAAATCTTAAAAAAAATAAACTACATTTTTAAAAAAAAGCAATCCCTTTATATTGAAGGTAAAGGTAGTGAGGAAATAAAAGTTTTGGAAGTCTCAGTTGCTGTCCTTAAGGCATTGGTTGGGTTGGCCAGTGGTCAAACTAATCTGTGATAGCAACTTAATGAAGTTCTAAGCTGCCAGGTCTGGAGGGAATTTAAGGAAGGAAGTGAGAGTATGTGAACCAGAATAATCTAGGAAAGCTTCAGGGAGGAAATAGAATCCCAGTGGAGGGCTGGGTTTGGATATATAAATGCTAAAAAATTTTGTAATAACAATATTGTTATTTTCTCTGGAATTACAGTCCCTAACATAATAAACACATATGTTTTACAGAAAACTAAGTTTCAAGACACTTGTCTAAAATAGCATAGTTCTTTGCAGTAAGGTTGGGGGACTAGAAACCAGGTTTCATAATCCCTAGGTAAATGCTCTTTCCACCTGTCTGCATATGTAGACTGTTTTTAAAAGAAATAATTTGACTTACACTTGATTTACCGTCCTATGTCTCACATCGCTATAACAATGCTGATCAAAATACCAGAAACTCAATAATTCATGAATATTTAAATAATGCAAGTGCATTTTACTTAGGAGCTCTGATAATTGGGTTGGTAATTAAGCTGACTACATCCGTATTAAAAAACCGGTTCTCATCTGTCTCTGGTTCTTTACTAAATAAATGGTAAAACAAAAATGCACCCTCACCCTCACTTTTAAAGCAAATTAAGCTTTTTTTTTTTTTTTTTTTTTAGCAGGTTAAGTTAGCTAACCTAATGCCTTAAGGAGAACAACTGTGACTTCAAAACTTTTACTTCCTCACTGCCTTTAGATGCAGTAAAAAGAGGTTCCTTTAAACATGTAATGTGTATGTTTTCTGGGAGATACTTTTGGAATATTATATCTAAAATGTCATGGCTCATTGGAGGAAAACACAAATCATGAGGCTACAGACAAATTATGTGAGAATGAATTTCTGAGTAAAGTCTCTATCTTGAGCTCTTTACAGTACTAATTAACCTAGTTTATATGAGTAATTGTAATATGTAACATAATAGTCATGTAACATATATGTAACATGTATAGTCTAGTATATATGTAACATATAATAGCATATAATATTAAGCTAGTCTGTTTTAGCTATATGTATATTTGTGAAACAAATAAAACATACTATTTTATAGACTCAGAAGCACACCATTATAATCTATGGGATTATATTATACATTACTGCAACTTTGTATTTTCATTTATAATTTTTTTATTTAAAAAACAGCAGTACATATAGCTTTATTATATTCGTTTTAACTACAGTGGGCTTTCATAGTATGTATGCACCATAATTTATTTAATCATTTCCTCTTGATATTTATATTTGATATATTTAGGCTGTTACTTTTTTATTTCTTCAAATAGTGCTGTAGGGACAGTCCTTCCATATATTTGTGAATTTCTCCAAATATTGCTCTAGAATGAATTTTCAGAAGTGAAATTATAGGGTCAGAAGAGTATGTGCATTTTAGATGTGATTGATGTCATCAGCTACCCTCAGATTTTACCTGTTGACTCTCAACAAACAATATATGAGGGTACCTTTTTTGCACCCTCACCAACACGGAGTATCATCAAACTCTTTAATATTTGGCAGTCTGTTGGAGCAGGGGTTGGCAGACATTTTCTACAAATAGCCAAACGGTGAATATTTTCAGCTTTGTGGGGCCTTGAGGCCTCTCTTGCAACTACTGAACTCTGCCTATGTAACGCAAAAGCAGCTGTAGATGATACATACATAGGAGCACATAGTTGTGCCCAATAAACCTTTACTTATAAAATCAGGTGGTGGGCTGGAGTTAGCCCATGAGCCTTAGTTTGCTGACTCTCTTGGTCAGTAAAAAATATTGCCTTGTTTTAATTTTGCATTTTCCTTTATCTGCAAAACCATTGGGCCTTGTACTGATATTAAGGGTATAGCAGTGACTAGACAACATTTCAGTCTTTATGAATTGTAATTTGGATGGGGGAGCTGGGGAGACAGACCCTAAAGAAATAAGCAAATAGATTACTAACTTTGATAAGTTCTCTGAAGAAAAGAGAGTGCTGGAACAGATGCTATGGTTTCGAGTGGCAGCAGTTTTAGTTAAGGAATGGTCAGGGAAAGAGCTCTTGAAGGAGATGGCAGTGGTGATGTATGAGAAGCAGCTAGCTACATTTATTAATTATTTATTGCTTTATAAAAAAATTACCCTCAAACTTAGTAGCTTAGAACAACACATAGTTATTATCTCACATAGTTTCTGAGAGTCAGGAATCTGGAAGAGGTTTGGCTTGGTTCTGGCTCAAGGTGTCTCATGAGATTCTACTCAAGATGGGGGCTGTGGCTGTAGTCAGCTGAAGGCATTCATGTGGATGTTGACAGAAGGCCTCTCAGTTCTTTGCCACATGACCTTCTTCATCGGGTGCTGTTGTGTCCTCATGACATGGAACCTGGCTTCCCCCAGAGCAAGTGATCCATTAGAGAGCAATGAGGAAGCCATAGTGTCTTTAATGAACTAGTCATGGTTATCACACACCATCACATCTCCCTTATTGTATTCATTCGAAGCAAGACACTCAGCCCAGTCCACACTCCAGAGGAGGGGATTTAGGCTCCACCTTTTGAAGGTCTGTGTCAGATAATTGGTAGGCATGTTTTAAACTACCACAGCCTTTCCTCTGGTCACAAGTTTTTCTGTTCTCCACTTGCAAGCTAATACCCTCTTAGAAGTCTTATTCCAGTATAGCATCAGTGCAAAATCTAGAATTTTGTCATCGAAATCAATTTCAGATGTGGATGAGGCCTCTTGGGTGTAGTTCCTTAATATCCTCTGAGTGTATTTCCTCTTGAAGACTTTGGAACTAAAGAGTCTGTACCCACACACCCAGTATCCAGTGGTAAGACAGGCATAATGTGGTAGTATTTTTTCCAATAAAATTCTTCAAAAAACTTTGTGAGTTTCCTGTGATTCTTAATGGTTCACTTCATTAGATATAAGCCACCCCCAGAAATGTCTTTGAGTGAGCTTAGAGGAGTGACAATTTCCTCAAGCTTCTCAGAAGCCCTCTTGCTTGAATGGTTTTTCTGAGGTGCAAAATTGGAAATTTGTGAGGTTTTAACAAAGGATTTTACAATCACATCCTCTGTCTCCCCTCTTGCATTTTAGTATAAGCAGTAAGAGGCCAGCAAGTACCTTCAATACTTTGGAAATCTCCTTAGTTTGATGCCACACTTTGTTAGGTACATTTTCTACTTTCCATGTTCCCACAGGTGGCAGTGTTGCTAAATTTTTTTTTTGACACTACAAAACAAGGATTTTCTTACTTTCCTCCAGTTTCCAATAAGGTTTTCCTCACTTTCCTTTAAGCTGTGACCCACAGCCTCCTCAGAGGTATCATCCTTCTATAAACAGTTTCTTCAAGGGTTTTTGAGCTTTTACCTTAAAGACCTGCCATCTTCCACCCATGCCTGATTCCAAAGCCTCTTCCATATGTTAGGTTTTTGGTTTGGCAGGACCCCACTTTCAGGTACCAAAATCTAAATGAGTTTTCTATTGCTGTGTAACAAATTAGCACAAAACGTAGTGGCCTGAATAAATATTTTTTTATTAGTTTTTAAGAGCAAGGCATCTTACTGATTCTAGATCAGGATTTGTCATATGATCTAGTCAGAATGTTGGCTGGGGCTGAAGTCAACTGAAGGACATACTTCCAAGAAGGCTCACTCACACCACTATTAGCAAAAGATCTTTTTCTCACTGGCAGTTGGCAAGAGACCTCACTTTCTCACTACATGGATCTTTCCATAGGACTCCTTGAGTTTCCTTACAACATGGGCAGCTGGCTTCTGCTGTAGCATTCATTCTCTGTGGGGCCAATAATGGCCTCCAAGAGGGTGAAAACTGGTTCTTGAGGTGGAGGGCAAAAAAATCTCAGATTTTACAATGGTTTGTAGCCTTCCAAAGAGCCATGATACATAAACAAATGTACAGTTTGTTTGTGGCATTAAAATTTTATTGGAGGACTATTAGGAAAATAATATCCAGAAGGCTCCTTAGGCACACAATGAAAAACGGTTGAGAAACAGTGCCTTAGAGTGAGTCCTCTAAGAAAGAACAAGTAGGTAGCTGTATTACTTTTTTTTTTTTTTAAGAAATACTTCGGTTGATTTATTTTATTTTTTTAAAAGATTTTATTTATTTATTTGACAGAGAGAGAGAGATCACAAGCAGGGGGGCAGAGGGAGAGGGAGAAGGAGGCTCCCATCCGAGCAGGGAGCCTGATGCGGGGCTTGATCCCAGGACCTGAGCCAAAGGCAGATGGTTAACTGACTGAGCCACCCAGGTGCCCCTAATTAATTTTTTTTAACTGAGGTATAAAAAATTGCCTCTTATGACCTAGTATTAGAAATAACACACATTGTCACTTCTGCCTTATTCTTTTTGTTGGAAGTGAGTCCCTTGAAGGGAGTGTCAAAAAGTGTGGATGTTTTAAACCACCATTCCATGTAAAGAAGGAAAAGGCATTCCAGGCAGGGGAACGGCAAGGGCAAAGGCCCAGACAAAGAAGGAGGTTGCATGCTTGGGGAACAGAGAGGTAGGCAGTGTGGGTAAAGCTATTGAGGAAAGTAAGAGTGGTGTGAGCTGAGGTTGCAAAAGTTGTATATCGGGTAGGGCCTTGTAGGCCCCATAGAAGCTTTTAATTTTATTCTAAGCGTTTAAGCAGGGAGTCACGTGACATGGTTCATTTTAGAAAAAGATCACCCTGACCGCTGCGTGGAGGATGGTTTGGGGCAATAGGTGGGGCAGGAGTGGAAGCGTGGAGACCCATAAGAAGAGCACTTTAGTAGCAGATGAGAGATCCTACAGCCTGTAACTAGGAAGATATCAGAGGGGACCAAAGAGGTGGACGTGTTGTGATTTGTGAGTGGGAGCTCCAGGAGGTGTGGATGGGTTGGGAGAAGGGAGGCAAATCAGAGATGATGCCCACATTTTTGGTGTGGGGAATGTTGGTGCTGGTTACTGATGAGACTGGGAGAAGGACAGATCTGGGTAGAAATGAAGAGTTGCTGTTTTGACTGTGTTAAGTTTGAGTAGAAAGGGGGTAAATAAAAGTAGAAGGGGGAGAAATCAGGATTCAGAAACAATTGAAAGATAATTGCTGTTCGGCTTGCATTCTTTTCCTATTGGCTCTTTTATTTTTCTCTGTGAGCTTGGTATATATAGCCTTTGCTGTGTTTTAGATTAGTTATTCAAAATGGGTGTCAGATGTTGCTTTTTCTTTGGATTTGATTTAAGATCCTTTTTATTTTTTATTTTATTTATTTTTTAGAGATTTATTTTAGAGAGAGAGAGTGCACCCACGTACAAGTGGGGGGAGGGGCAGAGGAAGAAATTCAAGCAGACCCCCTGGTGAGTGCAGAGCCAGATGCAGGGCTCCATCCCACAACCCTGAGATCATGACCTGAGTGGAAATCAAGAGTCAGAAGTTTAACTGACTGAGCCACCCACGTGTCCCTAAGGTCCTTTTTAAAAAGGGTCTAGAAAAGTTGTAGTCTAGAATATCGGCATAAGGATTATTTTTATGACGAATTTATTGGCTTAGCAGAAGTTTATTTTTTAAAAAAAAGATTTTATTTTTAAGTAATCTCTACACCCAATGTGGGGCTCGAACTTACAACCCTGAGATCAAGAGTTGCAGTCTCTGGGAGGCTGGGTGGCCCAGTCAGTTAAGCATCTGCCTTCGGCTCAGGTCATGATCCCAGGGTCCTGGGATTGAGCCCCATGTCGGGCTCCCTGCTCAGTGGGGAGCCTGCTTCTCCCTTTCCCTCTGCCTGCCGCTCTCTCTGTCAAAGAAATAAATAAAATCTTAAAAAGAAAAAAAAAAAGTTGCATTCGCTACTGACTGAGCCAGCCGGTTTTCCCAGTTTAGAACAGGTTTCTTTAAAATCTTTTTCTAGGGCGCCTGGGTGGCTCAGTCGGTTAAGCGACTGCCTTCAGCTCAGGTCATGATCCCAGGGTCCTGGGATCGAGTCCCACATCGGGCTCACTGCTCAGCAGGAAGCCTGCTTCTCCCTCTCCCACTCCTCCTGCTTGTGCTCTCTATCTCTCTGACAAATAAATAAATAAAATCTTTAAAAAAAAGTAAAATCTTTTTCTATTTCAAATATTTACTGGTGATAAATAAAAAACACAGATTAGGAAGGAACTGAACAATGCAGATCATCTTTAGTCATGTTGCTCAGAGAAAACCATTATTAATACCTTAGTGTATATTCTTCCAGTCTTTAATTATAGTTGTGCATACACTTGTGCATACACACATAAACAAATAAACATTAAATACACTATTTTGAACTGTGGAACAGTTCCAAAAAGTAAAAATTAACATTAACTTTCACCACTTAATTGAGAAGATACATGAAATGGGTTTGAGTTATGTGAGGTACATAATAAGGTATCAAAATTAATGAATATGATATTTTTGCATTCTGGAAAATCCCTTGAGGGAATAGTAGTTTGGCTTTTAGTTTTGTAATTAAATTTGCAGAAAGATAGCCCAAATAACATTGTCTATGACAGTAATATGTGCTTTTCTCTGCTTTTGTGAAAAAGGTGGAAATGACCTTCCACAGCATGCAGACATCAGGGCCTTTTTAAGGAAGTAGGTTAGAGATCTGTTGTGGAGATTAGCACTGATTATCTCCTTTCCGTTCAAGATATATACCTACATGTGGGCCAAAATACAACTGGTAATCAGTGTTACTGTGAGTCATTGGTTCAATTATATGTTCCATAAGACCTATGTAAGACATCAGGAAAAACTCACTGTATATTATGGAAAAGGTAACAGAGGGAAACATTAACTAAGATATAATTTGGGGTCATTTTAAGGATTAAATCTTTGGTATTTATGAAAATTCCTTTATTCTTATAGAATATTTATTACTTGTTATTTGGCTGACATGCCATCAAAGTACTTCATTCTCACTTGGGAAGCCAGGTTTTTAGTAGGAAGTCTTTTCAAAGAGAACATTTATTGTATGAGCATTGCCATGAGAAGCAAGAGATGATGTTTCATCTTGTTTATTCGGTGAAAGTCATTCAACAATGTTTTTACTGCCTGCCTAAGCAGTCAGTGCTCTACAAAAGTTATGTGGCTCCGCTATAGTTTTAGAGTAATACAGTTGAGTGGCAAAATTCACCTTTCATAAATTCAATATAAATTATGTAAAAGCAAATAAAGGGGTGCCTGGGTGGCTCAGTCATTAAGCATCTGCCTTCGCCTCAGGTCATGATCCCAGGGTCCTGGGATCGAGCCCCGCATCGGGCTCCCTGCTCCGTGGGGAGCCTGCTTCTCCCTCTCCCACTCCCCCTGCTTGTGTTCCCTCTCTCGCTGTGTCTCTCTCTGTCAAATAAATAAATAAAATCTTTAAAAAAAATAAAAGCAAATAAAATGTACTGAGTATTGTGTGCCATCCACGTGGCTGGTTGTTGGGTATAAAAATGAGTGAGACATGTTCCCTATTATTAGGGAGATTTTTAGTCTTTATAGTTTAATGGGAGTGAAGGGCCAGTAGGCTTATTATAAGATGAAGTGATTGGAAGTATGTTTAGGACCCCTTGGGAACAGAAGGAGCGTTTAATTCAGACTGGGGAAATGAGAAAGGCTGTATCTTGAAAGATGATTAGCAGCTAAGCTGGTGAGGGGAGAAGGATGTTATTATCGGTATGTGTACATAGAGGAGGTGGAAACAATGTTTTTTTTCTTTCTGAAACTGGTGGTGAATTGGGTGTTCACTGTATTTATATCATCTGTATGTCAGATGACTTTACTCAGTTTTTTAATTATTAGGCTTTGGAGTTGATTTATGGATGCTAATAAAATATGCTGAAAGTAAGAATTTCTTATTGTATAGAAACTAGAGGCAGAAGTACTATAAGTGAGAAATAAAAGCAGGTGAGTAGAAGTAAGTTTATATATTATTTGCCTTTTAGGGATAAGTTTTCATTTTGAGAAAGCATTTGTACTGCTTGGAAATTAAGATTTCTTTTTAAAGTTTATATCTAACCATGTTTTCTCTTCCTGGTTTTCAGTCTCAAGATAGATTTGTTGTTTAGAAATGTTCTATTTTTAATCCTTTGTTGTATGCTGCTGTGTACAAATGTGTTTCATACTTTCTTTTTATTTTGATGAAAGCATTTTCTTTTCTTTTCTTTTTTTTTTTTTTAAAGAAAGCTCTATGTCCAGTGTGGGGTTTGAACTCAACAACCCCGAGATCAAGAGTCGTATGCTCTACTGACTGAGCCAGCCAGGTGCCCCATTGCTGAAAACATTTTCGTTATGGGCTATTAATTTTTTTTTAACTCATGCTTCTTGGGGGATGGTTACCATTTACAATTTGTGATTTCTTTGGAAGTGTTTTTTTGTTGTTGTTGTTTAGTTTAAGTTACAGACCACATTATTTAAATTTAAAGATTATATGTAAAAATTTAATGTTTCTAAGAATAGATTTGATCTTGCTGTCATATGATAAATGCTTAAGAAAATAGTCATGTGTAATTATTTTTCTTTTTCAGCCTTTCTAAGAAAAGTCTACAGCATCCTTTCTCTGCAAGTTCTCTTAACTACAGTGACAGCTTCTTTTTTTATATACTTTGAGTCTATACGGACATTTGTCCATGAAAGGTAAGGTGATGATTCTGAAACATTTTCAGCTGCTGCTTATGATCAAAAGGCCATATTATAAGCAAAGTTCTTTTTTTTTTCTATTCACTTCTGAGGTTAGAATGTAAAAAACGTTCATTATTAACTCAAATAAGACTAGTTTTGTTTTGAGAAGAAAAATGTTCTGCAATATGGTATTTACCTCTGAACTTTTTAGCTTATAGTTTTGTAGGGTTAAACCTTCATCTCCTCAGATAAAAGAATTTTTACTGTATGCAGCTTTTTTAAGTGTTTGGGTTTTTTTTGCTTTTATTATATCTATGCCTAGTCCCCAAAGCTTAAGACAGCGCTTGAAAAATAAAGGTACTTAATAAATATATGTGTAATTTTTCTTAGTGTTGGCTCATGACTAGGATAATTTCACTGAGAAATCTCACTGAGAAAAGGAGCTTCATATGGTTCATCCCTAATTTGTTTAAGATCTGACCTCCAAAATAATTATTTCCATGGCTAAAAGTTATATAGATTTTGTATATTAAAGGAAAAATAAGGAATGAATATTTTCTGGGAAGTAGACAATTTTATCATCCCTCCCCCTACAGAAAAAATGAGTTTGCTGTTTGGGGTAAAGTTCTTTAATTTAGATTACAGCTGTAGAGTAAATGTATATAAAATTTGCTTATGGTTTAATAGCTACTCTTTACTGTATTTCTGTTAAAAACAGTATGCTAATTGCAAAAATGATTCAGATATGCTCGAAGTTCATGAAGTAAAAAGGAAAAGTCTTCCTCATTCATTGTGGGCTCTTTTCTTTGTCTTGCTGCTCCTCCCCAGCTCACACTCCTCAAATTCCCTGAAAGGAAAAATCATTCTTTTGACAGTTTGGT
This sequence comes from Eumetopias jubatus, assembly GCF_037043125.1. NCBI lineage: Eukaryota > Metazoa > Chordata > Mammalia > Carnivora > Otariidae > Eumetopias > Eumetopias jubatus. The sequence goes on along the minus strand of NW_028274814.1, from coordinate 92,661,610 downwards.
GTGATTCCTTCCAGATTTCCTTTTCTTACTTTCACAAACAAAGAAAATAGACAAATTTTATTAAATTGGTTAATACTATTTGTACTGTTTCTAAACTTAAAGATGCTTTTAATTTTGTCTTTCAGTCCTGCCTTAATTTTGGTGTTTGCCCTTGGATCTTTGGGTTTGATTTTAGCATTGACTGTAAACAGACATAAGCATCCCCTTAACCTGTACCTGCTTTTTGGATTTGTGAGTATTTTGACAATATCTGTTACTTTAACATTTATTCCTATTTGTCAACTTTATTATTTAACTGAATGCAAATACATATATAATAGTAGCAGAATGAAGTTAATGTTTTTAATAAGTTCAATAAAGTTGAACTTTAATAAGTTCAAGTTTATAAGTTTAATAAATTACAAGTAATTTTAGAATTTTTAACATTTGTCAGTTTCAGACTTTTTTTTTCCCTGTAACTATTATGGTATAGTGGAAAAAAATCGTGAAGTGGAATCTCATGACCTGGCTTTGCCACTTTCTGGTTATGTGACGTTTGGCATGGTGTTTAGCCTTTCTGTACCTAAGTCTGCTCATATGTAAAATGAACACATTGAAGTGGATTATCTCTGTGATACTTTGGACCCCTGATCTGTGATTTTCTTGGGAAAAAATTATAGCCTTAAATTTCATAGACCTTAAGTTAAAATCTTTTGATTAACTCCTCATTGTTATTTTTTATCTTAGTACTCTTTTCTTTTAAAGTACCACTTTGCTCAATTGATGTCCTCTACTAATATGTTTTAATATCATAAGTGGGGAACTTTAGCTCATGTTTGTTTAGATGTTTCTGAAAATGAAAACCCAAACTACTACCTATAAAAACCCAATCCTATGATATGACCAGAATAAGTTGGTAAGGCTCAAGTCATATGTTTCTTAAATTATTTTTCTCACTCTCTTATCCAGTATGACTTTGGTTTCTAACCAAAAATTTACTTCAGAACATTTCAAACTAATATTAATAATATTTATAGTTAAATAAGAGTGAAAATGCTATTTACCAGATTCATTTGCTTTAAACTAAAGAAAGTTTGTGAATTCTGGGAACAAGTTAGAAAAGCTCATGACTTTGGAAATTTCAATTATAGGAAAGGTTCTTCATTTAAATCTTAGGTTCTTTTGTTTCCTGAGTACTGTTTTAGGGTGGTGTTACATTTTCCTAGTATTGTCTTTTCTCCTGTTCATACTCTCCTGTTTCCTTTGGATACTTGAGTATGGGGTAGGATTTCTTACCTAAAATCATGTCACAAATATCAAGAGTGAGGTTTAATCATGTTTTTCCAGAAAAAAATATTTCTATCATCTTTTGCTACCACTTCCGACACTGCCAGCAACATTATGACAAAATGTGGCGGTGCCTTCATTGCCTCCACGTCTGTGTACAATTTCTATGCCATTTTTGCTCTAGTTCTGATAGGTTTCTTGATTTCAGGTGGGGAGAGTTACAGGGAGTGCTTCTACCAAGAGTATGAGTATATAACTACTGTTGTTACTTCTGGCTTTGCCTTTGTGATATGGTCTATCAGATAGTTGGTAAAATCTAACAAGAGTAAGCATTTATTTATTTATTTTTTAAAAAGATTTATTTACTCATTTGAGAGAGAGCCTGAGAGTGAGTGGGGGGAGGGGCAGAAGGAGAGGGAGAGAGAGAGAGAATCTCAAGCAGATTCCGGGGTCAGGGTGGAGCCCGAAGTGGGGCTCCCTCTCTGGACCCTGAGATCACGACCTGAGCTGAAGTCAAGAGTCAGACGTTTAACTGACTGAGCCACCCAGGCGCCCCTAAAGTAAGCATTTAAAACAAAATAAAGGAGGAGCTGTGCTGCCAACCTCCGTTGCCACCGCCGTCGCCACCCGCGTTGCAGCCATGCCGCCCTACACCATTGTCTGCTTTCCAATTCGAGGGCGCTGCGAAGCCATGCGCATGCTGCTGGCTGACCAGGGCCAGAGCTGGAAGGAGGAGGTGGTGACCAAGGAGAGCCGGCTGCAGGGCACGCTCAAGGCCTCCTGTCTGTATGGGCAGCTCCCCAAGTTCCAGGACAGAGACCTCATCCTGTACCAGTCCAATGCCATCCTGTGACACCTGGGCCGCTCCCTTGGGCTGTACGAGAAGGACCATCCGGAGGCAGCCCTGCTGGATGTGGTGAATGAAGGTGTGGAGGACCTTCGCTGCAAATACGTCATGCTCCTCTACACTAACTACGAGGCAGGGAAGGAGGAGTACTTGGAGGCACTACCAGGGTACCTGAAGCCTTTTGAGACGCTGTTGTCCCAGAACAAGGTGGGCCAGGCCTTCATCATGGGCAACCAGATCTCCTTCACCGACGACAGCCTGCTGGACCTGCTGCTGATTGACCAGGTCCTGGACCCCAGTTGCCTGGACTCCTTGCCCCTGCTCTCGGCCTGTGTGACGCGCCTCAGCACCCGGCCCAAGCTCAAGGCCTTCCTGGTCTCCCGCCGAGCGCGTGAACCGCCCCATCCACGGCAACCGGAAACAGCGAGAGCTTGTGGCACGCCCCCGTGGGAAGCGGGGGCTGCCTGCCTTCCTTTCTCCAGGACCAATAAAGTTGCTAAGCGAGAAAAAAAAAAATAACTAAAATAAAACAAAATAAAGGTATGTAGTTAAGGAGAAAGAGAAGCTAGAGGATAAAACTCAATATCCCTAAATCTTCTATTTGGGATATGTGTTCAGCTACATGTGACATGGGTGAAACAAGATGGTTTACTTCTCTTTCATGTAAAAATCTGTGTGACTGTGTAGTGAAGTTGTCAGGGGCCCAGGCACCTGCTGTGGTTCAAGTACTCCAAAAGTATTGTATGACATAAGAAGGCTCACCACCATATCCACATTCCATCCAGTTATTTAAAAAAATGAGAGGAGAAAAGGGAGAGCAAACCCCTTTGCTTTTAGTATTTGTACACCTCTCCACTCCCATTCTGTTGGCTAGAATAAAGTCCTATGACCAGATCTAGGTACGAGAGAGGCTGAGAAATGTATTGTTTAATCTGAACAGCTAGCTATGTGTCTGGGTAAAAGTTCGTTACTAGGGAAGAAAGAGAGAATGAATACTGGGAGACAGTTTCAGGACTGCCACACTAAAGTGCTATGTAAATATTTTATTCTTCCTGTGTTGGTGTGTGATACTGAAGTTTTATGAATGTGCATATCATTTGCAATTTCATTTTTACTTACAGAGAGTGAGAAAAATGGAATTTCCCATACTATTTCTGGATCTTCCTGTTACAAATATACAGAATCTAGTTAGGGTTTAAAGAGTGATAGGATCACTATGAGAATCTAAGTCTTCTCACTCAATACACTGAGGTCTCATTTTCATTATGGTAGGCTTATCATGTGTCCCATGTAATTCACAAGGCTGCTCTGAAGCTAAAAAGAGATGTATATGGAATCACATGGGACTCTTAGAAATTAGAACATGTACATGACATAGTGTCAATTTTATGTGCATTTATGTAATTTTAGTTTCTTTTTTTAGACACTATTCGAAGCTCTGACTGTGGCCTTTGTTGGTAAGTCATAATTGTGCTTCTATATGTTACAGTCACGTTTTAATGTAGATAAATCTTTTGAGTTAAAAGGTGTTTGGGACTAAAGCTTAACATCATGGGATGTCATATTTCAAATATATAGCATAGGATGAAGAATTTGTAAAATATAAGCCAAATTAAATGTTTATATAGTTCAACTAAGCTTAGAGGAAGTGGAAAAGAGTTAGGAAAACAATGGGAATGAGAATAATACTCATATATGTTTATCCATTTATAAAACAAGACAACTGTAGCTAATCTTTTCCCCCTAATTTAGAGAGATCTTAGAGGAACTGATAAAATATATTTTGAGCAATGTATTATCATTATCACATGAGCCGAGCTTCTCAAATTGCTGCATTGAGCTGTGCTTTATTATTATAGCCACATATTTCATCAAATGGCCCCACAAGAAACTTGGTAATTTCTGCTTTATCTTTGATATCAAATACATCTTTGAAAGGAAGTGTCGGTTATAATTATTTAATGCATGTAATGCCTCAAGTAAAAAAATTCATGATTTATTGACAATAAAAATTCAGATTGTCTCAAAATGATTAACCTGGGGTACAAAAAAGGCTAGAATGAACTATTACTGTCAGTAACAGTAAATTGTTAATTATTATGTTTAATATATTTGTCTTTTCCTTTTGTCATTTCTGCTTTTAACCTTTCTATGCCAGTTTTATTGAATCTGTATATTGTTCGGTAATTCACTTCTTCCTTTTGTAAAGGAATCATAATATAAGTAATAGCAGCTATTAAAATAAATAAAATTGAAATTTCTCAACATAGAAAGGAAGTATTAACATTTACTTATTATTAATGTTACTATCTATTAATGTTATCATCAAGTCCATCTCTGTCCTCCTTGACTCCCACCATTTGTAAGAGATATAGGAGAGAGATCTATTTCAGGGTTATTGGAAGTGTGGGTAGAAATACATAGATGGAACATTATTTTCCTCATTAATTATAATATTCTTTCTATCTAATCTTACACTGAAATTGTTGACAAGCAAAATAATCTCATGTTTTTTTCATTTCTGCATTCACCTTCCTAATCCTGTAGTGATAGAAATAGAGAAATTCCAGTAATGTAGCATTTAGGAATAGAAATTAATCCTTGAAGAATTAAAAATTACTTAAATAGTTTTGGGTTCAAAATACTTAACTTCCTTTAAAGGGGTTAGGTTTAGCATTTTGTTAAAATGCTAAGCAGTTGTATTACAATTACAATAGACACAGTCAATCTAGATGTTCATTCTAAAAGTTCAGAAGGGAATTTGGTATGTGTTCAGAAAACCCCAAATTATGTACTCATTGTATGCATTTTTGGGTGTAAAGCAATCAGTGGTTGGTTCCTGTTCTCTGCAGGGTTGGTGAATGGCAGACCACCCCAGACAGTCCCGATATTTTTCTTGCCTAGTTTCTTTGATTGGACTGGTGAACTGGGTATGCAGTTAACCAGGTGATTGCTAAAATTGCTGCTACAGCCCAGAAATTCCCAGCCAGCCACAGGACCCAGAGTCATCCCTATTGATACTTAAGTCGTAAAGGACAGTCACCACAGATGGTGATAAAACTAAGCTGGGACAGAGATGGGTGAGAGTCATTCTACCATATCCCTCAAACTCCAACCCTGCTAGCTGTGTCATAGCTCTCCAGTCATTTCTTCAGCTTCATAATGACGTGACCACCTTATTTTGTATGAATGACTGTTGATTGCAGTATGGGTATGGTTTTACTGTACCAGTATTAAAGGCTAAATAAAGAATCTTTTCATAATTATTTTTATTGGCAAGTAGTACAGGAGAAAAATAGCATTTCTGTTAAATGCCAGGAAAAAAAGCTGTTTTATATGGAGTATGTTTAAATGCATTTTAATCAGTGTTTTTTAATTTTACAGTTACTTTCTATGACGTGTGTATTATTCTCCAAGCATTTATACTGACTACTGCTGTATTTCTTGGTTTGACTGTATATACTCTACAGTCTAAGAGAGATTTCAGCAAATTTGGAGCAGGGTAAGTTATATATTCATGGCTACAATAGATAAATATCTTTAACATTATAGGTCATCTTAAGATACCTTTAACTTTGGATATTGTCTTTTAAAATGGAGGTGATGAGGGGCACGTGGGTGGCTTAGTCAGTTAAGCACCCAACTCGTGATTTTGGCTCAGGTCATGATCTCATGGGTCGTGAGATGGATCCCCAAGTGGGGCTCTGTGCTCAATGGGGAGTCTGCTTGGGATTCTCTCTCTCCCTCTGCCCCTCCCGCCTCTTGCATGCTCTCTTTCACTATTGTGCGCGCTCTTTCAAATAAATAAGTCTTTAAAAAAATAAATCAATAAAAATAACATGGAGGTTGATGAGAGGACATTTCTCTGAGTACTAACTAAAGCCAGGCTCTACACTTCCAGAACATACAAGGAGATGGAATGTGGCTTTGAGTCATTTGCTTCTGCTCTATATTGAAAGGGAAGGGAATGCCAGAACCCCCCCCTCCCCCCAGTTTTCTAGAGAGGCTAGGCTTGTATGCTCTATGAATGCTATGGAACTTACCTACATTATTTAGGTCTTTGTCTTAACATAAATGTTACCAAGACCATCCACTTCTTTGTGGCAGAAACAAGGTAAATGACCCAGGTGTTGGTGATATCTGCATAAACTTTAAAAACTTTTTGACCTTTCTTGATTAACCTGTATCCTTCTTCAAACTAATAAATATATGGAATGATACTTTTTATATTAGGATAATGGTAGTGTTGCCCTCACCTGGTAAGAATGTATATACTCGTCTAAGCTCACAGTGGCTTCCTGTGGACACATCATCAACATCTTCTGTTCTTTTTCCTGTTACAACACTAAAACTTTACAAAACCTCTTGCAAAACATTCTTTCATCCCCTCCCCCCCCAATCCAGATTAACAGAAATCTCTATTGGGATAAAATATAATTGGTCAGCCAGCACTGACAATGGTGCAGGATGCTTAACTAGTTGCATTAGAATGGAGTGTGATTTGGAGAGAGAGGCAGCATTTTTTTTTTTTTTTTGCTTCCTGCTTTTTGTGTTTTGGAGGCTATATACATTCGTGTGGTATATATGATGAAAGATTTGCTGTTTTCTTCTTTCCATCCCAGTCTCCAACTGCACCCCTCCTTCCTATCCATTCTAGTATAGTCTCTAGAAATCCCATTCTGGTAAACAATCTTACCTGTATTTCAGCCACTTCCTAATATATTTTTTCTTCCTATTTCAGCTGGAACTTGATTCCTCCTTGAGAACACTGCTCTCCAGCTGCTCATTCTCACATACCCTGTATAGTTTCAGGTGGGGGATTAGTATTGAAACTGCTGGATTCGTATAGAGAACCCCTGGTCCTACTTTCATTATTTCCTTAGAGTGCTGGAAATTCATTGCTATAAGGTTTATGTTGTAACATTTGAGTATCTGGGTATACATTTCCCAGTCTTCCTCATTAATGCCACTGATTCCCTTTGTTCAAGCTTCCCTCGATTTTTTTTTTTTTTTTTTTTTTGAATTTTAAGTAACCTCTGCACCCAGTGTGGGGCTCAAACTCACAACCCAAGATCAAGAGTTGCATGCTGTACTGACTGAGCCAGCCGGGTGCCCCCAACCTCCTCATTCTTTAAAGACTTTAGCATCAAACCACATGTTAGGCCCATCTATCACCTTAGCTTCTCAATGTGTCTGGACCTCTTCTTCAGCAGCTTTTCATTTCCCTGCCATGGCTACACTGTGGACCTTGTTGCCACTAGAGATTGTTCCACTGAAGAAATCTTAAATGCCAATGTCCAACTTTCTTTCTTTCTTTTTTTTTTTTAATTTTATTTATATATTTGACGGAGAGAGACACAGCAAGAGAGGGAGCACAAGCAGGGGGAGTGGGAGAGGGAGAAGCAAGGTTCCTGCGGAGCAGGGAGCCTGATGCGGGGCCCGATCCCAGGACCCTGGGACCATGACCTGAGCCGAAGGCAGACGCTTAATGACTGAGCCACCCAGGCACCCCCTGACTTTCTTTCTTAAGCCTTCTACTCGCTCTCTCATTTCTTTGTGCCCACAACACCTATCTATTATGCTTGTTCTTTAACAACTGCTGTTGCTGTGATAAACTTCATCATCTCCATGAAACTATGCCAGGCTAACTTACTAGCCTGTGAGTAGGGTAAAACCTTAGATGCGTTATAGTTCTTAATACCACCTTCCCACACTCCTTGGTGCAGAAGCTTCGGAGTTTTCCTAAGGTTTAAGTATGAAAAAGTAAGTCCTGAGTCCATTTTAATCCTGAAGGATCTATACTATGTGGTGGCATGATATTTGATTCTAATTTAGGTATTCCAGATGTATCCAGGGAAATTTTGTGGCCATTCTAGCACGAGAATTGAGAGCTGGAATGTCACCATGCCTTCAGTTTACCACACTGGATTCTAATGCTATGTATACTTAATTTCTGATTTTATTTTTTTGTTGTTAAATAACGTATTTTGCATGATTTCAGTCCTGTAGTATTTAGTGAGATTCATTTTATGTTACTTAGTAAATGTTCTTTGTGCACTAGAATGTTAGTGCATTCTATGTTAGTAGTTATCTCTGGTAATATTTTTGTCCTAAAACCTACTTTATTAATCTAGCTACCCCAGCTTTCTTTTGATTGTGTTAACATGGTCTATCATTTTCCATCCTTTTATTTTTAGCTTCTTTGTGGCTTTACAGTTAAAACAGTTTTCTTATAGGCAGCATATGGTGGCTCTTGCTTTTTTTTTTTTTTTTTTAATCCAATCTGACCATCTCTGCTTTAATTAGAGTTTTTAGACCATTGACATTTAATGTGATTATTGATCTGGTTGGGTTTAAGCCTACTATGTTGCCATTTGTTTTCTTTCTGTTTGTCTCATCTGTTCTTTGTACCTCTTTTCCTCCCTTTGGATTATTTGATTTGATTTATCTCCTTTATTAGTTTTTAGCTATAGCTCTTTTACATAGGGGTTACACTAGGTTTTACAGTATACTGCCTGCCCTTCCTTCCTTCCTTCCTTCCTTCCTTCCTTCCTTCCTTCCTTCCTTCCTTCCTTCTTCTTACTCCAGATTTTTTTTAAGTTTATTTATTTATTTAAATACTCTCTACAACATCAGGCTTGAGCCTATGACCCTGAGATCAAGAGTTGCATGCTCCAGGGACTGAGCCAGCCAGGCGCCCTTACAGTATACATCTCTAAATCATCATAGTCTACCTCTAAATAACAAACCATTTCCTGTAGAGCATAGTTAAACATCTCCTCTCCCCTACCTTTGTGCTGTTGCTATAACTTTTAGTTCCACATAAGTTATACACCTCATAATATATTATTACTTTTGTTCCAAACACTGAATTATCCTTTAAAGAGATTTAAAAATAAATGAAGTCTTATGTTCACCCACATCTTTGTCATTTCTGTTCTCCATTTCTTTGTGTCAATCCAAATTTCCATCTTATATTTCCCTTCCGCCTGAGTGATTTCCTTTTAATATTATTTTATTTTTAAAAGATTTTATTTATTTAGAGAGGGAGAGAGGGAGCAGAGCACACGTGCACACAAGCGGGGGTGGGGGGGCAGTGGAGGGGCAGAGGAAGAGGGAGAGAGTGAATCTGCGTAGTGAGAAGCTCAATCTCGTGACCCTGAGATGAAAACCAAAGTCAGCCAAAACCAAGAGTCAGACGCTTACCAACTGAGCCACCCAGGTGTCCCCTTTTAATATTTCTTATAGTGCTAGTGTCTTATTCTCAGCTTTTGCATGTCTGAAAAGAATCTTTATTTCACCTTTGTTTTTGAATGTTATTTTTGCTGAGTGTAGGATTCTAGGTTTTTTGTTTTTTTAGTATTCTGGTTTATGTATTTTTGACAAGAAGTCTTTTGTCTTTATCTTTGTTCTCTGTACATAATATCTTTTATCCTCCAGCTACTTTTCATATTTTCTCAGTAGTTGATTAACATTTTTGGTAATTTGATTATGATATTCCTTGGTGGTTTTTTCATATTTCTTCTGCTCCTTGGATTTACCAATTTGAAAAAGTTTTCATCAAATTTGGAACATTTTCAGGAATTGTTTCTTCAAACATTTTTATGTATCCCCTTTCTCTTCTCTGTTGAGACTTCAACATACATGTCAGGCTTCTTGATGTTGTCCTACCTTTCATGGTTGCTCAGTTTATTTTTTTTTCCCCAATTTTCTCTCAGTGATTCATTTTGGTTAGTTTTTGTTGCTATTTTCAGTTTGATAATCTTTTCTTCTTCAGTGTCTCTAATCTGTTAATTTCAGCCAGAATATTTTTCATTTGACAATATATTTTTCATTTGTGGAAAATTAGTTTAATTTGTGTCTTTTAAAAATATATGTCTTCCATTTCTCTTTTCATAGTGATGCTTTCCTCTACCTTCTTGAACATACGGAATATGTTTTTTTAATGTCATTGTTTACTAATTCTATCATTGTGTCACTTCTGAATTTGTTTCTATTGATTAATTTTTCTCATTGTTATAGGTCATATTTCCTGGTTCTTTTGCATGCCTTTATAATTTTTTATTTGATGCTGGCCATTGTAAGTTTTAAATTGTTGGGTGGTGAATTTTTTTTTTTGTTTTCCTTTAAATATTTTGGTTTTATTCTTCTAGTAAGCTGTTAAGTTCCTTGGAAACTGTCTGAACCTTTTGACGCTTGCTTTTAAGCCCTTGTTAGGTGGGTCCAGAGTAGCATTTAGGTTAGGGCTAATTTGGCCGCACTGTTGGGACAGTACCTTTCCAAGAATTATTCAAAGCCCCATGTCTTAGGAGTCTTTCCACTTTGGCTGGGGTGAATGTGAACTATTCCTGGCCCTGTGTGGGCTTTGAGGATTGTACTTCTCCATGGTGTTTCTTCCCCCAGCCTTTGTCACTTCTTCATATGTATGCATTGATCTGTGCTCAGCTAAAGACTGGAAGGGAATTCTCTGCATATCACCAGAGCTAGCTAGCTCTCTTTATGGATCCCTCCTTTCTGGAACTTTGCTCCACAAATTCTAGCCACCATGGCCTCTCTGACCTCTGAATTCTTACCACTTCAACTCAGGGAGACCGGGGGGCTTCATATGGGTTCTTGTTGGCACGCTTTGGTCTGGAAACACTTTCTAGCTGGGTCAGTTACAGAGCTTACCTCCTTCACTTCCCTTATCTCAGGAATTACTGTGCTGTGCTGCTTGCTGTTCAGTCATATGTTTTGTGTGGTTTTTATTTAAGGAGAGAGGGTAAATTTGACCCCAGTACTTCTTGTGGCCTGAAGCAGCAGATGTGTGTTTGGGCTTGTAAGTCTCATATTTGGTAACAAAGGACTGGACTGCTTAGATGTCCTTTGTCATATATTTATACTTTATGTTATAATACATAACTATACATTATATATAATATGTATGAATGGTAACTCATAAAATTATAGCAGTGGCAAATTTTTTATTTGCACATATTAATTTCTATAATACATTAGAATAAAATACAGAGTACATTGGGAACTTTAATAGATATGCATGTTCACAGACTAATTTGATATTGTTATTTGGTTTAAAACTGCAGTTATGTTTCATTTGTTCATGTGTATATTTTCTAAAAGTCTTACAGGTCTCTGTCTTAAAATGCTTCTAGTGATATTTCTGCTTATATCAATATTTTCTTTGTGTTCTGGTTAAAAACTTTAAAGACGGTACTTTCAATTAGTTTTGTTCACCATAAAAACAAATGTTGAGTAGATGGCTGTTTTTTTCAATTTCTGAGTATTCTACAGTATTCATTGTATGTTTATGAACTCTTATATTTTACTTATTCTTTGGCAATTATCAGGATGGATTTATTTCCTCAGAAAATGTTGCATCAGTTTACATAGTTGGTAAAGGAACACTATTCTAAATTACTAATATTTTGTTTTTATAGACTGTTTGCTGTTTTGTGGATTTTGTGCTTGTCAGGAATCTTGAAGGTAAGTTGTTTTTAAAATAGTAACTTGAAATATAATTCTGGCCATGTCAATATAAATAATCTCGAAAAGCTGTAAGAGGTACTCTTATGATAGGACACTTAGTTATAATTATCTGGAATATTTGTATATAGAATGATTAAAAAATTATCTTAAAAAAAATCAAGGTCTTAGGTTAATATTATTGATTAAAAGAAAGATGAACATATGACTTAAATTACAGAGAAGGAGGCCCTCACTTGGAATTGCTAACCTCCCAGTGGCACATATAATTCTGAAAAAGGAATGTTTTTTTTAAATAATTTATATTTGGAATGCTACTGTTCGAAGTTGTGGGTAATTTAATAGAAAGGAGGATATCCATTGATTGATCCATTCATCCTTTCATCCAATAGAAATGAGGATGGATCTGCCTTGCCTTTTTCTAATTTTAACATTTGCATTCCAAGTTGTAAAGCATTAAATATGTATATAGCATATGTAACTCAAGAGCAAGTAACTTAAGTATGCTTAATATGGTTCTTAAATATAAACTGATTAACTTCTTGCCTATAGTTATTTTTCTATAGTCAAACAATGGAGTTGGTCTTGGCTGCTGTGGGAGCCCTGCTTTTCTGTGGATTCATCATCTATGACACACACTCACTGATGCATAGGCTGTCACCTGAAGAGTATGTGTTAGCTGCCATCAGCCTCTACTTGGATGTCATCAACCTATTCCTGCACCTGTTGCGCTTTTTGGAAGCAGTTAATAAAAAGTGATTGAAAGCAGTATATGAAAACTGATTCATTAAGTAATAAAGTTTGAGATTGGGCGCCTGGGTGGCTCAGTTGGTTAAGCGACTGCCTTCGGCTCAGGTCATGATCCTGGAGTCCCGGGATCGAGTCCCACATCGGGCTCCCTGCTCAGCAGGGTGTCTGCTTCTCCCTCTGGCCCTCTTCCCTCTCGTGCTCTCTATCTTTCATTCTCTCTCTCTCTCGAATAAATAAAAATAAAATCTTTAAAAAAATAAAGTTTGAGATTATAATTATTAAATACTTTTGTGACTTTCTTCGTATGGTATGTACTTCTGAGCTATTATATAGTATACTAGTAATATCAGTATTACTATTGTATAAAAGTGATTATAATAATAATTCTGATTATATGTAATATATATAATATTAAATATGTGATATAATTACTAGATTATATACTAATAATATAAATCTTACTATTCTTTATGGTATCTCATTTCTAAATCCTTGATTTAGAATCTCAGGTAGGAGATATCAAAATTCTGTTTTTCAGTTTTTTCAATCCTAAATTTGCCATATGTAGATTGTTCATCTGCAATTCAAAAATAATTTCTTGAGTAGATTAGACTGTCAGTTTATCTGTGTCTAGTGATTTTATCTAAATTTTTCCTTAATGTTAGATTTGATTTTGATTTTAAAGTACTTGTGTCCTTACCATTATAAAGTATAAATTTCCTTTTACTAGAAGATTTTGATCTTATTTATTATTTAGAAAGGAAAAAGTATAAAAGGTAAATTCCATCGAATTATTCAGCATTACATTAAAATGTTAATGACATTTCATTATATAGTGATGAATTAAAAATGAGATGTCTTCTTGAAAGTCAGGTATTTTGACATAAAACATGACATTATTAGTTTTTTTTAAGTACAGGTTCCATATAAAAATTATAGTGGCCAAGCAAACTTTTGCAAATGCCTTCACTGTATTAGTTTGCTAGGGTGCCATAACAAAGTACCACAGACTGGGTGGCTTAAACAGAAATTTATTTCCTCACAGTTCTGGAGGCTAGAAGTCTGAGATCGTAGTATGGTTTCTTCTGAGATCGCTCTCTTGGCTGGCAGATGGTCATCTTCTCCCCCTGTTTTTACATGGTTTTCTCTCTGTACTTGTCCGTGTCCAAATTTCCTCTTCTTACAAGGACACAAGTCATATTGGATTAGGGCCTACCCTAATGACCTCATTTTACCTTAGTTACCTCTGTAAACACCCTGTCTCCAAATATGGTCACATTCTGAGATACTAGGGCTTAGGACCTTGTAATAGTCTGAATGTTTGTTGTCTCCCACCCCCATTCCCAATTCACATATTGAAACTTAATGACCAGTGTGTTAGTATGAGGACGTGGGGCTTCTGGGTCATGCTTAGGTCATGAGGATGGAGCTTTCATGAATGGGATTAGTGCTCTTACAAAAGTGACCCCACAGAGATCCCTCACCCTTTCTGTCACGTGAGGTAACAGTAAAAAGACACAGTCTTCAAACCAGGAAAGGGCTTTTAGACACTGAATCTGCCAGCACCTTGATCTTGGACTTCCTAACCTCCAGAACTGTGAGAAATAAATTTCTGTTGTTTATAACTGCCCAGACTCTAGTATTTTGTTATGGCAGCCCAAATAGACTAAGACAGACTTCATCATATGAATCTCGGGGGGCACAACTCAGCCCATAACACCCACTAAGCATCATTTCCTAGCTATTAAGTTGAAATAAATTAATAATATAGATTTAGCCTTTGGTGAGTTTTAGATGTAAATTTGACTCCATCCTTATCAATTAATAATTGAATACTCAGTTGCATGATGCTCAGCTCAAGTTTAACGTAGTATAGTGGGTGAGAGCATTTAAATTGGAATCCTTGCTGTGCAACCAACTGATGATGTGACTTTTGGCAAGTTATTTATCCTTTCTTAGGTCTTTTGCCTCATCTTTATAATAGGAATCGTAATACCTACCTTATTGGACTATTATAAGGATTAAATGAGATGGATATGTCATCTAAACTAAGTGCTTAGTTAATGTCGCTACTATTAATTCTTATTGGCAGTCCAAAGGCAGAAGGCGCTGAATTGTGACTAGAGATAATAAGCAAAAACAGATGTGACATTTAAAAAATGTAAAACAATGCCATTCTTTTCAGTAAATTTTTTTTGGTTTGGAAAATAGTTTTTTAATAAAAATAATGTAGACATGTAATTCATTTATCTTTTTTAAAGGACTTAAATAAAATTTTAAAAATTGTTTTAATTTCTGATATGACAAATGTAATTTCTGAGATTGTAAAGAGATCACAAGACCAAGAAGTTTGAAAACCACTGATGCAGACTATTATATTTTATCAATGAACCATAATTATTCATACTTTTTCCTGTCGAAGAATTTTATATGGCTCCTTTTTTTTTTTACTGGCAAAATCAGTGCTGCTCTGTTTGTCCTGTGTGTGTCCCAGTGTGCATAGATAGGAGTTTGCCTAGATAGGGGAATATACCTAGAAGCAGAATTGCTGGATAAAAGGGTACCTACAACTTCAATTTCTTATAACAAGTAAAGGTGAAAACATGGAGACTCCAGAAATATATTAAAAAGTGGAATTAGCAGGACTCAGAGCGATCGGCAACTCCATATGCAAGGTACAAAGTATAGCCAGAGGTAGGAGGAAAACAGAAAGAGCAGTATCTGAGAACTGTTTTTACGGAATGTAATTTTGGGAAAGGTGCAGTGGGCTCTGTCTGCCTGCGTACATTCTTTTTTTTCTGCAGGCCTCCTCACACCAGGCTTTGATCCACTTGATGCACTTTGGGGGATTAGTGTGGTGGCAGCAGCCAGCTGTGGGCCTTGGAACAGCTGGAAATTTTGCTTGTTCATCTTTGTAGAGCTTTGCCTTGAAGTCTTCACCCCCTAGAACCTGGACAGCATGGAGTCACCATCTGAATCACAGAAGCCTTTGTAGTCCTCACTGAGTGATTATTCAGGTTGGGCGTTCCATGGGAGAGGCCTGACTGCAGAGGCCCTACTGGCTGGTGCTTGTTGTGTAGGATGCCCTTAAGGTGGGGAACCAGTGCAATTCTAGTCAGGTATTCAGTGCTACCCACTGTGCCTCCTGTCCCAGGGGCTTCTTCCAGCTTGGTGAGGGAGCTGAAGCAATGTTCCGTGTGACTTTTAAGCCTCGTCCCTCCATCAGGGGCTAAAGTTTCCTGAAGGCGGTAGTTTAGTTTCAGTCATCTTTGTATACCCATCATAGAGCCTATCACAGAGTGCAAGAAAGACCAAGAAAGAATTCTTGAGACATCTTTGGTGCAAAATCGTAGTTTTATTAAAGCACGGGGCCAGGACCTGTGGGCGGAAAGAGCTGCTGCACCGGGGTCTTGAGGAGTGATGATTATATACTCGGGAGTTGTGGTTAGTAAGGAAAAAGGAGTTGTTTTTTTTTTTTTAAAGGGAGGTTTCAAAAGAACTTTGATATGCTAAAGAGGATGGACCTCTAAGATACCTATAAGATACCAGAAGTCTTGCCATTGTCCAGTTAAGGTTCTTTTCCACTCTAGCAAGGTATTAACGTTAAGACCGGAGATTCCTGGAAGAATATCACACATGTCCCACCCAGGAGTTGGGGGTGGGGGGTAGGTTGCAGGGTGTCAGCTTATGCTTTGTCCTCAGCTTGCCTTCTGCTTCCTTATCAGTTTTGACAAATGGGTACATTCATGAGATCATCATTTCCCATTTTCAGTTGGGAAAATTTAAGGGCTTCAAAGTAAAGATGATTTCAGTTCCGATTCTCCAAGACCACGTGATTTGGGATGATTCGGTCTAAGGAAATCCATGAGTACCGTGTGAACCGTGATGCAGGACCTGAGATGTAAAGGTCAGCTCTGAGCTCACTACTTGGCAGGCAGAGTCACCAGGCAGGATCGCTCTCGGGGTGAGTGTCGGAGCTAACCGGCTCACGCACAACCCACCCGCTCCCCACTTGCTATTTTCCGCATTGTCCAAATCCTCCTTGGAAACCCATAGGGGAGGAGTCAAGCTCCAAAGTCACACTTCCATCAAAGGAAGTACGTCAGCGCCAGACTCCGGAAGGCCCCGCCTCTCAAGGCTTTCCGGGGCATCTTGGCTCCCGGCGTGCAGTGCGCCCGCCCGGGACTCCCAGGAGTTTGTGGAAGGGGCTGCCCGGAAGGCGGAAGTGCGTAGACTTCCGGTCAGCGTGATTCTCAGTGCGGCGTCTGAGTTTCCCGGTGAGTTCTCTGATTTCCCGGTCAAGTGGGGAATGGAACTTGGCGCTCGTTCCCGCCGTGGGTAGAGAATCTTGTTTCAAGCCCGATCCTTCTCTGGGTAAGATTGAGCCCGACGGAGACGCAGACCTGCTTCAGGGACGAGGGTCTCCCGTGATCTTGGGGGTGGCCCCCGGGCTTCCCTGTGCTCTGTGCGTGGTGGAGCCGTCCTTCTTCGGTAGTCTCGCTCAGGTTAACCTGGGCCCTCAAGATTGTTGTTTACCTCAACCCTTTTATCCCTGCCTCTCGAAGTTTTGGGTTGTTGTAGACAGGGGAACAGAGGTGAGTTGTGATGGGCGCCCAAAAACTGTAACTCCACTAGTTATCCATTCAACAAATGCACACTGCATTGGGGCATCCAACGGTGAACAAGGTCTATTTAGTTAGTCCCTGCCTTCGTGGAGCCCACAGTCCACCGGGCATGAGAGAAAATAAAGTAAATAACTTCAGATTCCTATTTAAAAGGAAAGAAAAGTGTGATATGGTGGAGAATAAAGGAGGGGAGTCTATAGGGGTGGAGGTCAGAGAAGCCCTCTCTGAGGTACTTGAGCGAAGGAGCAAGCGTTAGGAAGATCATTCGCAGGCATAGGAGCAGCAAATTGGAAAGGTGCTAAAGTGGACGTAGTTTGGACTTTGAAATTTTTCTTTTTTTCCAAAATCATGTCTTAATGTTTTATTTAACTGCTTGATTGTGTATAATAAATTGCACATGTTTAAAGTGTGTAATGTAATTTTTGATATTTGTATACAAACATCCATCAGCTTAATCAAGATAGTGTCATAAATCACTCCCAAAAGCCTTCCTACCAACCCTTTATAATACCTGTAATTCCTTCCCATTCCTTCTCACATCCCATACTGTCCCTAGGTTGTCACTGATTGAACTTTTTTCAGATGTAATTGGTACTTGGGGATGGAGGGGCATGGGATGGAGCTTGGAGCATGAGGTGAGACAGTTGAAGGAGGCAGGGCTAGGTCACAAATAATCTTGTAGATCATGAATATGAGGTGGGATGTCATTAAAGAATTCCATGGAAGAATGAAAAGCTCTAAGTTTTTAAAAGCTTACACTACAGGCACCTGGATGGCTCATTTGGTTAAGAATCCAACTCTTTGATTTCAGCTCAGATCATGATCTCAGGGTTGTGAACATGGAGTCTGTTAAGATTCTGTATCTCTCTCCCTCTCCCCCAACCCCCAGCTGGCACTCTCAGTCTCTCCCTTAAAAAAAAAAAAGCTCATACTAACCGCCATATGGAGTATTCAGGGCTGAGGCTAAGGGGTGAAGAACAGCAGGAGTGGAAATAGACAAGTTTAAAATAGCTACATTGAATTAAGGGGAGGATAATGAGGAAGACAGGTGGCATGTCCTATAGGCTTGGAGGAAATCAAGTGTAAAAACATTTGGGGGGCATGGATGGCTCACTCATTTAAGTCAGACTCTTGATCTTAGCTCAGGTCTTGATCTCAGGGTCCTGAGTTCAAGCCCACGTGGAGCCTACTTAAAAAATACAAAAAAAAAAAAAAACATGAAAAAACAAAAGCCAACCATTTTGTAATTTGAAGTTGTTGCATAAATATGAAGTGGTAATGCTCTTTGCATTTGGGGGGAAATTAAATTTCTGCATCTTGTATGGAAACTCAGGAGCTTTCAGAATTGGCCTGACTTATTGTTTGCCAGAGACTGTAGGGAGTTTGATTGGGTACTCTTGTTATTTAATGGCTGTATATGCCATGTTGACCTTCACATAATTTGTTCATTGTGCCATCATAAATCATGAACAGAGTGAAGAGTTTTACTTTCCGTTTGTTCATGTTTTGTAGAGATACCTTTTGACCTGGTTTTCCAAGGATTTACCTTTTTTTTTTAATGGTAAATTTTTGCTTTTGTATATGTATTTCTGTTAGCTTTTCAGGTAAAATATGGCTAAAAGCTTACGGAGTAAGTGGAAAAGGAAGATGCGTGCAGAAAAGAGAAAAAAGAATGCCCCGAAGGAACTCAGCAGACTTAAAAGTATTCTTAAAGTAGATAGTGATGTTTTAATGAAAGATGTTCAAGAGATAGCAACTGTGGTGGTACCCAAACACTGTCAAGAGAAAACTCAATGTGTGGTACAAGATGAAAAAGGTGAGTTTATGTGCTTTGTTTTAAAAATAATAATTCTATCATTTTCCTTTTGTGACTCTTTTTTTTCCCTCTTTGTCCTCCGATCTTTCCTGCACATGATTCTACGCTAAACTATTTTAAAGCCAGTTCTTGTGAGTAGGCATGTTTTGGATTATTCAGAGTGTGCCTTTGGTGCTTATAAAAGAGCCTGAGTGTCTCAGAAATACATAGTACAACAGGAGTAGAGAAACGTAGATACAGCCTCGTTGGAAGGGTACACTATTCAGTCAGGGACTAGGCAAGATAGGAGATCTTTCTTCATTTTATCCTTTGCAACATCTAGTACCCATTCAAAAAATCCTTATATGCCATTACATTATTTTCCTGAGAAGTCAGAGTTTCCCTGTATTCGATTTTGACAGATTCTAGGTACCTCTGTCTTAATCGTAGTCTGCAGTTGGAGGCTGTGTATATTACTAGTTTCAGCACGGGAAAAGACTCCTTGGGTTTCACATCCTATAACAGTTTGGCAGCAAACTGAAATAAGCGTGCATAATAATCAGGCTCTTAAAATAGAAGTATATTTATGTGGGGTCCAAGAAAGAGAGCAGCAACCCTCAGCCTTCGAATCCGAGAAGTTTTCCCTCTTGCTGATACTCTCTCAAAGGCCAGTTTCTCCATTTGTGTTCTGAATCCTCCATTCTCAAGGGCTGTACTCATGCATCCTGCTTATCAATCTCTTTTCTCCACTGGGTCATTCAAACAGCATAAATGTGTTTTGGAATGTCCCTTCTCAAAAAAAGAAAGAAAGAAAAATCCTTCCCTTGATCTCACATTTCTCAGTCTGTTGCTTTATTTCAGCTCTCCTTGAAACTTCTTAACACTTGTGTCTCTGTTTCCTCATATGTACACTGCCTCCGCCCATTTGCTCTTTTTTTTTGGTCATTGAGGTAAAAGTCACATAACATAAAATTAACCATTTTAATGTATACAGTTAGTAGTATTTAGTACATTGATGATGTTGTCCAACTATCACCTCTGTTTCCAAAACATTTTCATCACCTTAAAGGGAAACTATACACATAAAACAGTCTCTCTCTTCCTTCCTTCCCACAGTCTCTGGCAACCACTAATGTGTTTTCTGTATCTGTGGATTTACCTATTCTGGATATTTCATATAAATTAAATCATAACATGCGACCTTTTGTGTCTGACTTCTTTCATCTACCATAATGTTTTTGAGGTCCATCCATGTTGGAGCATGTATCAGTACTTCCTTCTTAGGGCTGAGTAATACTCCAGTTGATGTACGTACCACATTTTGTTTATCCATCCTTTGGTGGATGGCTATTTGGGTTGCTTCCACCTTCTGCCTGTTGTCAGTAGTGCTGCTGTGAACATTTGTGTACTTATTCTTGCTTGAATACATGTTTTCAGTTCTTTTGGGTTTGTACTTATGAATGGAATTGGCTAGGTCATTTGATAATTCTGTTCACTGGTTTTTATATCAGGCATGCCATTTTACATTCCCACCAGCAATGAATGAGGGTTCTTCACATCCTCGCCATACTTGTTTGTTTGTTTCTTTCTCCTTTCTTTTTTTGGGTAATTGCCTCATCCTGCAGGGTGTGAAGTAGTACTTGTGGTTTTGATTTGCATTTCCTCAGTGACTAATGCTATTGAACATGTTTTCATATGCTTGTTGGCCATTTGTATATATCATCTTTGCAGAACTTTTCAAGCCTTTTGCCCATTTTTAAATTGGATTGTTTGTCTTTTTGTTGAGTTCTAGTAGGAGTTCCTTATATATTCTGGTTGCTAGAAGCGTATTCACTTTTGAGTCTTAGATTTATTCTCTAGTTTTTTCTCCTGTTTTCTGTTTTCTCTTGTTATACTTTCTGATTTTCATAGCTTTATTATCTGTTATATTGATTTGTTTAGTTTTGCTATTGTATTTTTAATTTCTGAAAGTTCTTTTTTTTCTTCTTTCTTTGTTATAGCCTGAGGTTCTTAATGCATATATCTTCTCTGATCTCATTAAGGGTATTAATTATAGTTTGAGAAATTTCGATCTACTCTATGCATTGTCTGTTCTCTTGAGTTCTTCCCCCAGTGCCCACCTTCCATTCCATTATTTTTGTCTTTCTCTTTCATGTTGGAGGCTTTCTCCAATATCTGGTGATCAGTGGTTGTTTATATTTAAAAGTAAAGCACTGAGATGATGAATGGAAGCCTTCCAGGGAGGCTTGCAGAGTGATTGGACTGAACCCAGCTGGTTTTGTTGTGGAGGATCTATATCAGAAACTAGATCTCTTCTCTTCTGTCATCATCCTCAGAGAGGAATTCTCTCATCTCCTGCCCATGTCCATGTCTGGCTACCCTCCTTCTTGGAGTTTTTCAGGAACTCAATAGGGATAGAACTAAGGGTGAGGGAGTCTCTCCCATTTAGTAATCTACCTGTTTTCAATATGGTTGCTCATCTCTGTCCTCAGGTTCGCATTTCCCCTTATTTTGTTTCCTCATTGAGTTTCCTAAGCCACAAACCTAGTAGTTACCTTGATCTCTTTTCCCTTTATCTCCCACCTCTAAACCATTAGCACATCTTTAATACCTCCAAAATACAGCAGGAATCTGTCCATTTTCCTCCTCCTTTCATGTTTGCACTTTAAGATGACCATTATCCCTTGCCTGAACGAAGATAATAGCTTTTTTACTTCTCTCTTCAGCTCTTGCCCCCTTTCGATTCATTTTTGACATATCAACCAGTATAATATTTTTGGAATGTAAGGCAAGTATGGCATTCCCTTGTTTAAACATCTCATTGTCTTTCCATGTGCGCATCAGAGCCTACCAGGTCCTACTTAATCTGGTTCTGGTACTTTTTTAAAAAAATCCACTTAACACAGGCTACAGTTTGCTCTGTTATGCTCCTTTCAATAGAATTTCGTAAGCTCCATGACAGCAAGGAGCACATTTGGACCATTGTATCCCTAGAACCTAGAACAGTACCTAACAATCATTCAACAACTAGTTATTGAATGGCTGATACATAGCAGGCACTATTCTAGGCACTGAGGAAACATGATAAATATGGGAGAAATGGCCTCCATCCTGGTGGGATTTACATATCAGAGGAGACTAAAAGTAAACCAGATAAACAAATTAATATAATGTCAGGCAGTAGAGATCATGGAAGACTGTATACCCTGGTAAGTTCCCAGGGAGGGACATTCTGGGAAACATTCACAGCACATAGGTTGGTGATAGATGTACCGCAGCATGGCCACACTGAGCTTCCTGCCAGGTCTTCTGTTCAGTGGAGCTGGATCTCTGGGTGTTGTGGGTAAGAAAGAGTGGCAGCCCAGCCTATATCCTTTCCTTCCTTTTCTTTCTTTCCTCTCTTTCCTTTCCTTCCTTCCCTTCTTTTCTTTTCTTTCATTTCGTTTCGTTTTTAAGTAAGCTCTACCCCCAGTGTGGGGCTCAGACTCATGACCCCAAGATGAAGAATCACATGCTCTACCGACTGAGCCAGCTAGGCGCCCCTATAGCCAGGTTTTCTTTCTTTCTTTTTTTTTCTTAAAGTTTGTATTTATTTAAGTAATCTGTACACTCAACATGGGGCTTAAACTCAGGATCTTGAGGTCAAGAGCCGCATGCTCCTTCGACTGAGCCGGCCAAGCCCCCCATCCAGGTTTTTCTTTGTCATCTGCCCATCTCTGGCATCACGAGCTTGTTGCTTACTGCTCCACTTCTTCCAAGCACACTTCTTTGGAAGTGGCCAGCCATTCCTAATAGTTCATTTGCTTCTAAGTCCTGTCCATTAAAAGCGTTGTTGCTCTTGGTAGGCTCAGCTGTCTTTTTAGCTCAAGAAAGCACTTAATCTAAGAAATGTTCTCCTAACTCACATGCACTCACAGCCATACACTTATCCTTCATGCAGGGACTCAAACCCATACATCCTAAATGTACGTTTCCTGTTTAACTTTTACTGTTCCAAAAATGGACACTCATGACGACATTCTTCAGAAAGTTTCTTAGTCACTAAATGACATCTCTAGTTCCTTATAAATACTTTTTATGTCTTTCGTGGTTGTAGGAATACATGGGAGCATGTCTGAGTCCATTGAATGTGCTGTGAGGAGTGTTCAGTGTTAGTCAAAGAGCGTTCCACAGAAAAAGGGATTTTTTTTCTTTTGCAGTTTCAGGCCACTTTCAGTTCTCATGTTCTTACTGCATTCACATGCTTTTTCACAAGATCGTTTCTTCATTCATGAGCATGAATAGTTTTCTGTCTTTTATTCAGATGACGTGAAAATGGAGACTGAAATTAAGAGAAACAAGAAGAGTCTTCTAGATCAGCATGGACAGTACCCCATATGGATGAACCAGAGACAGAGGAAAAGGCTGAAGGCAAAGCGAGAAAAAGGGAAGGGGAAAAGCAAAGTAAAGGCAGCAAAGGGTCTGGCCTGGTAGACTCTTAAAAACTTGAAAACTCCTACATGGGACAGGCCTTTGGTTAGAATGCGTACATGGATTTCAACTTCCACCAAATGAAAACTTGGTTTCCATATTTCACTTGGCCTTGTTCTTCAATTCAAACTCAACTTAACTCCTCAACTTTGTTTTGGGAGCTTGAATAAAATCTTTGATGAATGAAAGCTACACCGATACTTTAATTGGATGCTTCCCAGTGTGCAGGGATTCTCAGACATTGCAATTCTATCAAGTGTTACTGTGGTTGTAACTGTTGGGTCTTAGTAAAGATAAAAAAAAAAAAAGATCAGGTTTGACAAATTTGAGGTGATTCAGGTTTAAAGAAAACTTTTATACAATTTAAAATAGAATGTCAGTGGATCTTATAAGCACTACTTGTTTGGAGTTTTGATTTTAATTTAGAATAAAAGATACTTTGTCAAGATCTTGAAGAGCTTTTCTTTAATATATCCTTTGGGTTTTCTAGTAGTAGAGAAGACCACCTTCAATTAAATTGTTAAAAAAAAAACAAGTTTTTTGGTAGAGTATTAACATCTACAAATTAGTATGCTCCATCTGTTTAGTAGATAGATCATCCTGGGAACTAGTTTAATGGTCTTAAGTTTTTATATTATACAGCCTAATATAACACAGCATTCCCCAGAGTATGTGTCTCAGAAGCAGTTTTTCTGAATGCATGGTGAAAAATATATTTCATAGTCACATCAGTTTGGGAAATACTACATACTTGGAAAAGTATTAGTATAGTATTCTAGAGATCTAACGGTAAAGAAAACTATTCAACTTTGACTCTTTCAAACTAGTGTTCTGAAGAATAGAATATACTCTTGGAAGTGGTGGTAAATGAGATGATTTTCATTAAGTCTGTCTTGCTACAGTTTACCAATTTCACTCTTGTTTAAATTTATTTTTAATTAAGGAATTTAAACTTTGTATTCCCTCTGAAATTTCACGGTAGTCCTTTTAACCATCCTTATATGTTCACTGGAAGAACATTTATTGAGTGCCTACTATGTGCTGGGATCTTTTCCAGGTGCTCAGGACACAAAGAAGGAGACTGAGGAGGTTTTGACCTTGTGAGCATCTACTCAAAAGAGGCTGCTAGCTTCAGAGGAAAACCAAGTTAAAAGTGAAGTGGTGGGGGGTGGGAGGGAAGGGGTGGTCGGATGATAGACATTGGGGAGGGTATGTGCTATGGTGAGCACTGAATTGTGCAAGACTGTTGAATCACAGACCTGTACCTCTGAAGCAAATAATACATTATGTTAATAAAAAAAAGAAGATAGCAGGAAGGGAAAAATGAACGGGGGGAAATCAGAGGGGGAGATGAACCATGAGAGACTGTGGACTCTGAGAAACAAACTGAGGGTTCTAGAGGGGAGGGGGTGGGGGGATGGGTTAGCCTGGTGATGGGTATTAAAGAGGGCACGTTCTGCATGGAGCACTGGGTGTTACGCACAAACAATGAATCATGGAACACTACATCAAAACTAATGATGTAATGTATGGTGATTAACATAACATAATAAAATTTAAAAAAAAAGTGAAATCTATTAAAGTCACTTGGTCATCAAGACACAGATTTATGCCTGGCATGCGGTAGGCTGTGACACCATATAGAGAGAAATAGGAGGACGTGACCTAAGTCTTTGAGGAGATTTGAATCTATAAAATTTAATGCCAGTAAAACCTTAAAATTATTTTATGTAATAGACTTTTTTGTAATAGACTTTTCTCAGTTTACTCAGTGATGAGTTCACCAAAAGGTTGGTGGATAATTTTTAAATACTTAAAATAGATTTTCTCAAAAGAAGCTAATAGAAAATGGTTGGAAAAATAAATGTTGTCCATGGCCTTTTTTGCCTTTTGGTATAGTTATGAACAAAAAATATTTTGTGAGGAAAAAGTAAATACATGTGTATCCATGAAATAAAAAAGTTGCTAACATTATAGCCACTGGCAATATCAGCCTAAATATACTAGCTAAGTTATTTACTTGTTATGCCATCATAGGAATTGGCTGCGTTATGATGTTACACACTTGGTGTTCACTTAAAATTTAGCAGTGTTGTCTGGTATTTTGTAGCTGCATTTGCTTTAAGTTGAGATCAGAGGCCAGTGCCAGGGATATGTTCATGTGTTCTGTGGCTGATAACTTCTAATTTGACTCCAGTGCTGGTAGCTTTGAGTTCTTATCCAGGGCCTCTTGATGTGAGGACATTCACTGGTTCGTCTAGTGATGAAATGTGTCTATTCAGGATTTCACCTAAAATAACAAAACCACTGCTGAAAAAGTTATTTGGGAGACATGCTCTCAGATGTCCTATGGCCTCTCAAAAGGTGGCTCTGAAAGAGAAGTTGTCTTGCAAGAGGGTGTGACTCGGGCCTCTAAAGCACCCTGAACTGTACGGCCAGCAAGATTCTTCCCACCTCCAAAGCTTGGCAGGAAATTGGGGCCGACATTCCAAAATGATTGCGGGGGTACAATCACTTGTTGTTGCTTTATTCTTAAAAGTCATACATTAAGGATAGCGTAGTCCTTTCATCTTTTCCATGATTAGCTTATCTTTTTTAAAATTTGTCATTTATTTGACTTGTGTTCCAGAGAATTGCTGTGAAACCACCAGAGGGAGCTCAAGCTAAGCACCAAATCATTTTTGGAATTAAGAGTGGGCTAACTCACAGGAATTGAATATAACATTTCATTTTTGTTTTTTAAGAAATTAAATTTAAAACAAGGGGACTCGAAATTGTTTTCACTCATTTGTTATCTGTTAAATAGGCCTTGGTCTATATTATTTAGTCCTAAACTCTCCAAAGTGTTGACTCACTTAATCTCACTTAATCCTCCCAGCAATACATTCTGTGTTGGGTTCAATCCATTTTGCAGGCTCAGGATTTATAGACCTTTTCTCAAATTTCAGCCTAACCCTCCCTGGGGCTCCCTAGGTACTCCTGTAGAATGGGCCGACCCAATTCTAAAGGTGTGGCCTGAGTCAGTGGTGCCAGTGTCCCCAATCAGAGTTATGTGAGCTTTAGTCAAAGCTCTAGGGTGGAGTTAAGTAGTGGCTTTGAACACATCTTTCTTTTTTTTTCCTAGTGTCACACTGATGTAGATATGATTGTTTCTCCCCTAGTTCACATGCTGCCTAGAATAAATATGCAGCGGAACATATTTGCTCATTAGGAAATGTGGGTATTTTCAAAATTTCGATTTCTATATCTGGGATACGATTTTTGGGAGTTG
Organism: Eumetopias jubatus; assembly: GCF_037043125.1. Taxonomy (NCBI): domain Eukaryota; kingdom Metazoa; phylum Chordata; class Mammalia; order Carnivora; family Otariidae; genus Eumetopias; species Eumetopias jubatus. Next base: position 92,635,103 of record NW_028274814.1, on the reverse strand, counting down.
GAGAATTCAAAATAACTGGCTATAAGTGCCTTGGTTTAAATACCTGAAATGGATTGTTTGTGACCGTGAGGGTTTGGGGTGTATAGGTTAGATCAGGGAAGTGGTGGCCACAACATAAGTGGGAGGAGTCCAAAGAGATGTCAAGGAATTCCCAAATTTATAAATACTGCGATCAAGAAGCGAATGTTGGGCTGTTGACGCAGCTTGCTAGCTAACTTCTGATGCCACCTGGCAGAGTGATTGAAATTTGTGCTAGCCACAAGATAGGATCCCTTTTCCCTGAAATGCCACTGCAGTAGACACATACTAATCTTACAAGGGAATGTTGGGTGGGGAGGGGTGTGCGTGGAGAGCTGTTAAGGACTCATGCCAGGTCAAAGGCCACTGCTGTTCCCTGGGGCCCCGTGAGGCAGCAGGAGAGCCAGGGCCAGATTTGTGTCTACTGACAAAAACCCTGAATTTTATGTAGTTAAATGCCAATGGTCATCACCTATTTTAGAGCAGGAGAAAAATACGTGATGTCAAATTAGACTCATTTGGCAGAATAATAGTAATGATAATAACCAACATTTAGGGAATGTCGTGTTAAACGCTTTACCTATATTATTTAATTTAGTCCTTAAAACGATGCTGTGGGATCAATACTCTTATCCCAATTTCAGAAGAGGAAACAGCTTTGAAGAGGTAAGTATACCTGCCCAAAGTTATGCACCTATTAAGATGGGAGCAAGGCTGCCCTAGACTGTGGAATGAATGCCCCTGATGGGAGGCTTCAGAGAGACAGACTTTGATTCAATCTAAGGAAGAAGCTTCTAACCGAAATTGAAAATGGAACAGGCAAACTTCGGGGTACTAGCCTGTCAAACTAACGGGGGACAGCCACTTGGTTGGAACGTAGCAGAATGGATTCAAACGTGGTACTTGGAAATTGGGTTGAAAGCTGCGGAAGTTCTTTTAGCTAAGAAATGCCTTGCAGGAAGTTGTCATGTCTGAGATGTGTTGTGCTTATTTCACTCTTTATCGTCTATTGGTGCTCCACGATTACAGACTTAAGTTTATCTTTTTGGTGGGAATAACAAAATCTGAAATCTTAAATTTGTTAATGTTAAGTTTGGCATTTATTCCTTTAAGTTACACTTTCAAGTATGGAAAAACTTTTATAAACATCTGCTTTAAACAATGGGGTAAAGTTCACATTTCAATTTCAAGAATGGCATAGTTTTATAATACATTGTTTATAACATACAAAATGTATTTAATTTCCTAAAGTGATGACTTGTCTTGGCATTATGCTATCTTATGAAACACTTTCTCACTCTCATGTTGTGTCTTTATAGTTTTCAATATCGGCAAAACCTTTAAATGGTCTTAGTTGGGTGTTGTGTATCATTGTACAGTAACTGCTAGTACATATGGTATTTCTGATCCGTGTAATAGAGTACATTTGTCATGTATCTTGTGATCTGCATACCTTTCAGCTGTTACTTCATAAATCTGTTCCATCGGAGAACTGCTTTGTACAGCAATGGTTAGAAGCTGCTTTTAATAAACTAATATTTTGTGTCTTTTATATGTAATCAACAGGGAGTATTATAGACTTGTGCCTCTTTGTTGAAACATTCCACTAAACTTCTTTTCTCTTGACAATAATGGAAAAAATAGCTTGGGAAAAGCACAGATGTTCAAGAACATATGTTGTTTGCTCCTAAGTCAGCTGAAGATCTTTTGTATTGCTCCAAGGTTTTTTTGTTTGTTTGTTTGTTTTGTTTTTTAATGCTATAGAGAAGAAATAGTTTGAGATATGTGATGGCGGGGTGGGAGGCAGAGTTACAAATTTAAGCGAGAGACCAACGTTGGGTGCTATTTGTCAGAATTCTAAAATGCCTCACCTTACGCAAAGAGGTGATATTCTTGAGCAGAGCTGTAGGCAGTTGGCCAAAGATTGGTCATTCCCACATGCTTCCTTCCCTACTCAGCCATAAGCATTCTGCCCTAGTTTTAGTCTTTGTTCTGTCCCAAACTTGAAACTGACAGTGTCTTCACAAAAGCAGAGGTATTTAATAATTCAGGTAATCCCTTGAGTAATTGGATAGGAGCTATTGTCTTTCTTTAGCTGTAGAAATTTGCTCCATGAGTCAGCTCTCCGCAAACTAGGCAGTTGGTTATCAGTTGGTTATCAGTAACTGTATAGGAAAATATTCTTGGAAAATGCTAGTTTTTTTGCCATTCTGCTACGTTCCAACCAAGTGGCTGTCCCCCATTAGTTTGACAGGCTAGTGCCCCGAAGTTTGCCTGTTCCATTTTCAATTTCGTTTAGAAGCTTCTTCCTTAGATTGAATCAAGAAAAGGAAGCTATATACCTTAGGTGAAGTTGGTAGGGACATCCTGCATAAGCCTATGAATCTTTAAGAAGAGTTGCCATAAAGAGAATGGGAACCAGCTGTTCCAAATCTCCACTGACGAAACGGGTTTTAACTGTAGCAGGAGGGATTTGGGTTAAATGTAAAGAAGAACTTCCTGAATGTGAGTGTTATTTAAAGCCAAGTATGGATTGAAAAGAGGCTGTTGAATTGTCTCTGGAGGAGAGAGAGCATGCTAGAGAAAGAAATGGAAGGGAGCCAGCCGAAGAGCAGGAGATTCCCCCTCTTATTCAAGATGGTTTAAATGTAATTCTGCCCAATAGGTATGAGGGCTTTATTCTCTTTTCTCACACTCACATCTCAGGTTATGAGGCTGAGAAGGTCAGACCCGAAGAATAGACAGACTTCAGTCATTAGAACTAAAATGCCAGGGGGTGCCTGGGTGGCTCAGTCGTTAAGCGTCTGCCTTCGGCTCAAGTCATGATCCCAGGGTCCTGGGATCGGGCCCCGCATCGGGCCCCGCATCAGGCCCCGCATCGGGCTCCCTGCTCAGCGGGAAGCCCGCCTCTCCCTCTCCCACTCCCCCTGCTTGTGTTCCCTCCCTCGCTGTGTCTCTCTCTGTCAAATAAATACATAAAATCTTTAAGGAAAAAAAGAACTAAAATGCCAGAGAACCCCCAGGTCTGGATGTCCTTTTGGTATAATTCTTAATTGGAAGGCAATGCTAAGGTGTGACCAATGGATGAGGAAGTGGACCCATGGTTAATTTTCCACCCTTATCATTAAAGATCAGTGTACACACTGAGTTCACAGTGTGCCGGGGGGAATTTGACACTGAGCAATTTCTGGAAAGACAAGTGGTTGGTAGGCTAAGACTGCTGGCCTTGGGATGGGTTGGGAGGCCTGGGGAGCAGTACGGCTGCCATGTCACAGCGGGGCCTGTGCCAGCAGAATATTTTTACCAGGAAGTCTCCGGCAAGCCCAGAGTTTCAGATCTCACTTGGCACTTTGAATTCCAGAGAATGGAGACTAAGGTCAGGGAAAACTGACCTTTTTTCTTCCCTGCTGGCTGTCACCTGCCCCTGTCCCCACTTGACACTCCCTTGGCACCTCCCTTTTCTTTGCATATCTTTGCTTTCAGTCTTCCTCCTTCAGTCTGTTTTTCTTGCAAATTATTTTTTTAATTGTTTTATTTAACAAAAGTTTAAAGCTGTAAGTCAAACATTTTTTATTTACCTCTTAGGGGGAAAAATTCTACTAAGTTTAGTTTTAAGTGTTTCTTGTTTATAAATGATGCCAGGTGTTTTTCTCTGTGACCCAGTGACCATAGTAGAAATAGATTTCCTGCTTCTGTGCTGTTTCTCTCCCTCACTTTGTCTTTCTCTCTTCCTCTGTACCACCCCCCCCCCGCCCCTTTTTCCCCCCTACTTCTCCACTGTCCTCTTCTGTGTGGATATTATTTACTTTCCTCCTCAGGCTCAAATCACCACCCTTCCTGCCTCCTCTGTCTCCCTCCCTGCTTGGTTCCTCCCCTTTCCTATCAGTGTTCCTGCTCCTTATGGTCCTTTCCCTCTTCCTTTTCACCATAATTGTCCTAACCCTGTATAATTTTATATTCTGCTTTCTTAACTTCGTATCAGGAGGATTTTTCCCATGTCACTGAAAACTCTTGAAAAGTGTTGTTTGAAAAGTTCCCTTAGGGGCACCTGACTAGAAAATATGCTTTACAAAAGGGGCAGGCAAATGGGCTGGCCATTTGTTTTTTTAAATAAAGTTTTATTGGAACATAGCTACTCACTCGTTCATATATTGTCTATGATTGCTTTTGTGCTACAGAGGCAGAGTTGAGTAGTCATGAATGATACCCTCTTCTGGTCTGCAAAGCCTAAAATATTTACTATCTAGCCTTTCAAGAAGTTCGCTGAATCTTGCTTTAAAATATTTTTATATTAAAATATTTTTGTATTTTTGTTCTTTATTTGGAAATTCAGGTGATTTGGATCAGTTTTAGATCTCCCATCCCTACTTAATGAAATTAAGTCGCCTTTTATAATTGCACGTTCCCCTAAATTTCTTACTTGAAGGCAATGGTATCCAAAAGAAATAAAGAAAGCCTCATCCTGACCATCAAACAAGGTGGGTAACACCAGAGGGTTGTTCGTGGTGTGTTAGTGTTGAGGTGCGTTTCCCACCTTCCACCTCTGACTGGACTCTTTTTAGTCTTTGGGGAAAAAAAATTCCATTGTAAATATTAAAAGAAAATCTAACAGCTAACTTTTCTTTTATGTCTACGAACCGTTTTTGGAAATGTTAGATGCTAGAGAAAAGACTCTGTTTTAATTTAACATGGCACCTAGATTACTGGCCCGTAGAAAAGCATTCCAATTTAGTTTGATTTAGATGGCTCAATCTGTTGTTGTCCCTTATTTATTTATTTATTTATTTGAGCAGCCCCTCTCTTTAGAGAAAGGAAAGGAACAGAATTAATCTTGACAGTAGTCAGAATGTTACACTTGCACAGCTACGTGTCACTGCGTTAGGGTAGAAAAAGCCTGGTCTGAGAATAAAGACTTGGGCTCCTGGACTCTGCGGTGAACGCCTAGTATCTTGGGAAAATCAGAACCTCAGTTTTCCTCATCTGTTGAAAAGAACTCTGATGCCAGAGTTCTAGGATCAAGCTCCACTTTGGGCTCCCCGCTCAGCAGGGAGTCTGCTTCTCCCTCCCCCTCTGTCTGCCACTCCCCCTGCTTGTGCTCTCTCTCTGACAAATAAATAAAAAAATAAAGAGAGGGGCCACTAAATGAAGTGAGGGTGTGTGACTGGTGGTCTTTTCTGCGGGTCTACTTCAGCTGTGGTTGAGAACCAAGCCTTTCCCATTGGTGGCTGTGTCTCTTTGCTCACACATGGTGCCACATCTTTTAGTTGAAACAGAACGACAACAAACCATTCTCTTCCCTGGTGTCCCCCAGAAAAGGCTGTATCATTTTTTTGGTCTCTACTCTTGTCATTCAACCTGTGTGGTTGTCAATTTTATTTTCTTTTTATGACTTTTATTATTTTGTATAACTTCTATGGTTTATTATAATTTTTATTAATTTTTTCATATACATGAAAATAACATGTATCTGTTGTAGAAAACTAGAAAACCCAGGAAAGTCTCCATGAAATACAATCAGTCGTAATCCAAACACCCGGAGAATACATGTATGTGTGTATATTTTCATAATTGTCCTAACCCTGTATAATTTTATATTCTGCTTTCTTAACTTCGTATCAGGAGGATTTTTCCCATGTCACTGAAAACTCTTGAAAAGTGTTGTTTGAAAAGTTCCCTTAGGGGCGCCTGGGTGGCTCAGTCGTTAAGCATCTGCCTTCGGCTCAGGTCATGATGCCAGGGTCCTGGGATCGAGCCCCGCATCGGGCTCCCTGCTCCGCGGGAAGCCTGCTTCTCCCTCTCCCACTCCCCCTGCTTGTGTTCCCTCTCTCACTGTGTCTCTCTCTCTCTGTCAAATAAATAAAAATTAAAAAAAGTCTTAAAAAAAAGAAAAGTTCCCTTATATTCTATCTTGTGGGTAAACTGTAAATTTTCTTGTTTGCCTATTTTTGGGTACTTAAAGTTTTTCAGAAAAATTTTTTTTCGATAAAAATATTTCCCAGTAATATTAATGGTCTTACTAATCCTTATCTGATTATATTCTTGTAGGAGAGTTCTAGAAGAGAATAAAGTTTTCTTTTTCTTTCTTTCTTTCTTTTTTTTGAGGATGAATTTTCTTAATAAGACTCCCAATCCACATTGCCAAACTACTTTCCCAAAAGGCTGAAACAATGAATAATTCTTCCAGGAGTGTGTGTCCACCTGTCTGAGACACACGTGAAGAGCTGTAAATTAAGCCTTTTAAAACATTCCTTTCAATATGTCACTCTCCAGCTAGGAAACTTCCCGTGGCTGCGAGGTCAAATCTAAACTCCTTAGTGAAACTCTTCCATTTCTTCACTTGCAACTGATTTCTCAGCCACTGCGATCGGGCATCCGCCCCCATATGTCTGCCTGGAGGCATCAAAGAAACAGCCCTGGACTGGACAACGTGTCAGGAAATTAGGGTTCAGACCCCAGCCCTGCCCCTTTGTAGTATGTGACCTTGGACAAGTAACTTAATTTCTCTGAGCCCTTTTCCTCAGCTTTAAAATGGATATAATTAAAACTGACCTTGATTTGTGGGGCTTCTATGAGATAATATATGCAAGAAATGTTTTTAATTTGTAAATGTTAGGGGGTATATTGTTATGGAGACTACTCTTGGGGGTAAGGTGGTAGTCATTAGTGCTGTTCGCCAAATATTTCTGATTTCATTTAGGCTTATGGTAGAATTTCACTCCCCCTCCCCCCCTTAATTTGGATGTGGCCACGTGACTGACTTTGGCCAACACAATAGGAATGGAAGTGACGAGTGCACATACAGGCAAAACCTCGTAAGAGCTAGCCCGTAGACAGCAGGGCTGTTTCCCATGCTCTCTCCCATGGCAAAGGGCAATTCTGGAGGTGGTCGCTCCGTGAGCCTGGCTCCTGGACAGAGAATATCAGTGTGGAGAGGAATCCGCAGTCAACCAGTGATGGATGTGTAACTTGAGCAAGAGTAAGACTGGGTCTCTCTAAAGCCTGAGGGTGGGGGTTTTTGCGATTGCGCTCTAACCTGGTGGCATGAGCCGACTCTTGGTCCTTCTTCCTCTGTAAAATTTGGTATCACTGAGGTTCTTGAAGCCCTCTTTTCTTTTGTCTTGGTGCCATTAATTCTCTTGGTGTTTTCCTCCATCTCTAACCTATCCTCAGTCTCCAAAGCATTCTCTCCCTTCATTTTCCACTTAAGTGTGGGTATAAGATGAGCTCCTGACCTCATCATGTCCTTTTGGTATACGCCTACCCCGGCCAACTTGATTTATGTTCACAGTTTTCAATATTATGTCTCTCTTAACACTGTATGCTTGAAACAGCTTCCCAGTCTGAGAATCACTGGTCTACTCTTTCGTTTTTGTCTTGAGGGCTGGGACTCTAGATTAAATGAAATACAGGTAAAACACCTCCAGTGCTTACCTGGTACACAGTCAGTTTTCTGTACATGCAGTGGCTCTTTTGTTGTTGTATCTTATCTCCCTCCTTCACTCCTCAAGTGCTCCCTCTGGTTTCTGGTAAGATGTCCTTAGAAGTAGAAGTCCTATAGCAAAAACCTGTGGTAGGTCTAACATCACATTGCTGTCTAATACCCAGAGTGGAAAATTAGTACCCTTGCCCTAAAGATACTTTGCGCAGTGTTTGCTTGGTTTTTTAGTTGAACTGTTGCCTTTAGGTGAGTCAGGTACTTCTCTAAGTTTTTTTTTTTTTTTTTTTAGGATTTTATTTATTTATTAGAGAGAGAGGAAGAGCAAGTGAGAGAGCATGGGGGGGGAGGTGCAGAGGGAGAGGGAGAGAATCCCAAGCAGACTCCCCACTGAGCGGGAAGCCCAACACAGGGCTCCGTCTCACGACCCTGAGATCAGGACCTGAGCCAAAACCAAGAGAGGGACACTTAACTGAGCCAGCCAGGTGCCCCCAGGCACTTCTAAGTTCTTAGAGTCATCCTTACTCCGTACTGTTTTCTACACGGTTTATTGACTGACCCTGGGAGGAAGTCGACCTGCAGCAAACCTGCTCTGCTAATCGTCACTAATCTTCCCCTTGAATCTTCCAGCTCTACCACCGTCAGTGCACCTTGGTTTCCACTGGCTTTTCTCCTGACTATGTATTTAAAAATTTTTTTGAATTTTAATTTTAACTTTATTTTTAATTTTTTTAATAAAGATTTTATTTATTTATTTGGGAGAGGGGAAGAGCAAGCGAGAGAGAGTGCAAGAGCACGAGCAGGGTGAGGGTCAGAGGGAGAAGCAGACTCCCCACTGAGCAGGGGGCCCAACGCGGGGCTCGATCCCCGGTCCCTGGGATCATCACCTGAGCTGACTGAGTCACCCAGGCGCCCCCCAAAACCTTTTTTTTTTATTATGGTAAAATATACATAACATACACTTTACCATTTTAACCACTGTTAAGTGTACAATTCAGTGGCATTAAGTAGCTTCACAATGTTGTGCAACCATCACCACTATCAGTTTCCAGAACATTTTCACCATTTCAAAGAGAAACTTTGTCCCATTAAACAAGAACTCCCCATTCCATTCTCCCTTCAGCCTCCAGTAACCATTATTCTGTTTTGTCTCTATGAATTTGCCTATTCTAAGTATACCTCATACAAGGGGAATTATACCATATTTGCCTTTCTGTGTCTGGCTTTTTTCACTTGGCATAAGGTTTTCAAGGTTCATCCATATTGTGACATGTGTCAGAATTTCATTCATTTTAATGGCTGAATAATATTCTATTGTATGGATATACCACATATTTTTTTTTCCCTTAAAACGTCAGTGGTTACTTGGGTTATTCTACTGAGAATATCTTGAGGCTCAATGTGGTGCCGGCCGGTCCAAGTTCTCTACTCTCAGACAAACTTCTCCTTGAGAAGCATGTGGGAATGACCAATCTTTGGCCAACTTCTCCTTCTCCTTTGCCTGAACTCCTTTGCCTCAAAGTCATATACTGAGTGATGAAAATAATGGGGAAGAAGATCAGGAAGGAGCAGAGGGAGAGTTCACAGACTACATAAATGTAATAGTGATAGATTTTTATTTCTTTTTACAAAAAAATATTTAAAAAATTGCTTGTGGTTAACAATTATATTCATGTTGTAAGTTTCACGTTTTTGGTAGCTGATTTTGTGTTGTTTTTTTTTTTTTTCAATCCTTTTTGACTGCTACAAATAGTTTTTGTTTGTTTGTTTAGAAAGTTGGTGGTGGGACATACACAGAGCCTCTCAGTGCTTTAGTTAATACTTACTTGTGACATTTATTATTTTGTTTGGTGATTTAACTTCTGAATTTGGGGGGTTGTATATCTCATGTCTTTGGCGCTATGTTTTAAGTTTCTCCAGGGAGGAGACCATTCTATAGTTTGGCATACCCAGATAAAGAACATACATCTCTTAAACGACTTGATGCATATTTGGCTGTCCTTAAAACATTTCCTTTTAATTTGTTTCTTCCAGCAACATCCAAAACAATAGTACGCAGCTAGTAGGCATGCCATAATGCACTGCTTAACAAACTGGTTAGTCTATTGATTCCAGCTTTTCAGAGCCTGTTTTTCTTTTTATTTGACACTAGAATATTTGAAATATTCATCTTCCCTTATAACCACTGACATTCTTATTAGGATACATTCAGCACTGATCCTGAGCTGTAATACAAAGTTATCAGTTTATATCAGCCCTACCAATGGAAAAAAAATTCAGGGGCAGAGGATGAAGTTCCTCCTTACTAAATTTTATCTTTGTCTGTGGGCCTGTGTTCATTAGCATCCCTGGTTTATGTAGTAAAATATTTTACTGCTTATTATAGTATCTTAATTCCCTGAGATTTACCAAGGACAAATGTGATCTTAGTATTATATTGTATTTCATTTCACAGGTTTGTTTCATAACCTCAGTAGTTATTTCTATTTGCAATTCTGTTTCCTTTCTAAATGTGTTAATAAAATGCTTGCATTAAGATTGGCTTGACTCCAGAACCTGATATGGTCATTCTTCAAGTAAGTGATAAAACTTGTGACAGTATAGCTCTTGGAGATCTTTGGATGCATCCTAACTATACAAGTGGGGAAACTCTTAGTTCCTTATAGAGTTAAATTAAGGTCAGACCTGGTTTCCGACACGAAGTTCAGATGTATTGGCAGATCCCCATGCTTGCATTTATTATACTGTAATTTGGGGCTTAAAGAGTTATATCCAGTCCATCCCCAACATCTGGATAGTGTTTATAACGATCACATTTGATCCTAATGTAATTTTGTTGGGGAATTCACTAGAATTCCTCTGTTGGCTACATTACAACTGAACATGAGATCTGCTAAAATATTACCAAAAACTAGTGAATATCCATAGAGAATACAAAAATAGATAGATTTCACCCCCCATCCCACCCCCCTGCATCATGTTCATCTATCTGGGCTTCCTTGTCTCCATTGATAAAAATAGGGGTGCTGTTTTAACAGTGGCCAACATTTGTCAAGGGTTTTGAACCTGGAGAAGCAGAGCAGGCACAAAAATCTTTCAAGGATGATTATTGTACACGTGCAACCACAAGGGCAGCATCATAAGACTCAACAGATACGGATGACATGAGCTTGATGGGGATTTTTCCTTTCATTTTCATTTTGATTTAGATGCTATTCCTTAGGGTTAGGAAAACATCTCTTGGAAAGTAGAGCCAAAGGATTGGTTTTAACCACCCTGCCCTATCCCCCCATCAATGGAAGCCCCAAACGAATCAAGTTGGGCCTTTTAAGGCCTGTAAAGGGAGCCTTCAATTATGTGAGGGGGACGTGGGGGAGGGTACATGGGAAGTTTGGCCATGCAGTTTCAGGACCTCCCAGCCCTGCCAGCAGGAAGATTATTAGCATATTTCATGTAATTTGTGCATAGCTATGTACCCTTCCCATGAAATAATTTTAACACTAAAAAAGAGACAGATGGGAAAAGAAAAAGACAGATAGGGAAGGACAGAAACTGTAACAGTCTTTAGAGAGGGAAAATTATTTCATTAAATCTAAACAGCATATGCTTTTCTGATGTATAGCATATGCAAGTCTATGCAAATTATTTAATAGCAGGGCGCTCAGAGTAATTTCCATTTCCTCCCTCGCTTGTGACGGGAATATTCCTTTTAATCAGATTAGATGACATCCTCTGCAAACTTTTGGGGGTTTCAACTTAATTTACCATGCTAAGTAGTTAGGGTAATTTGAAATAAAGCAATCAGTGGGCTGACATGAAGCCAAACCTCATTTGTATCTTTGAGATGAGGAGCTGGCCGGCTGTGTGAGCCCCACAGGACTTCTCCGTGCCCCCTCATCTTCTCCTCTCCCACTCCCCAGCACCCGACACCTCAGCAGCGTTTCCAATGGTCAGTTGCCTTGTTTTGATGGCACCTAGTCAGATCTGTTTCCCATCCGCAGAGCCTGCATGCGATGCTGCATTCCATTCGACCTCCCCTGGCTACCACAATTTATGGTGCTGCCTCGAGCAATGATGGAAAGATGAATTCACACGCCTTAAAAACTTTTTCACCTGGGGAGGTCATGGACCCCCGAAAGGGTTTTAGAAATGGTCTGGAGGGGACCTACAGATAATCCATTGGAGAGGTTCTGGGGAAAGGGAGGAGCAATGCAGTCCAGTACCATGGAAGGGCAAGGAGCGTCCTTGCAGGCAAGAATTCCTGCGGGACACACATCTGAAAGTGACAGCTGCTTATCAATGGTGCCTGTGCTGCAGGAGTAGGGCCAGCCCTTGGCAAAACCGCGAAGCTTGTTTGGGGACATTGTTCCTGGTTGAGCAGGCTTTGCGACGCACAGCTCCAAGGGGTGCCATGGTCTCGCAGTCACGGGGGCGTCTGTATAGTTGATACCTACAGTTCTCCAGCAGGTGGCAGTAAAGGGTCTTGGGGAGAAGTTTACTTCTAAAATCTCACCAAGTTGGTTTGGACTAGACTGGAGGCTGGTGGGCCTCGTCTTTCACAAGTCCTCTTCTTTGGGTGGTGATGTTTGGAGAAGGGAAAGATTTTAATTGCTTGAACTAATTCCCGGCAAAGTGTTAGCAGATGAAGTTTAAACATCATCCACACTAAGGCTGCTAGGGGTTTGCTAGCTACCAAGATATAAAAGGGAGACATTTAATGGTGAAGTTTCATGTACCAAGACAAGTAGTAAAGTTTCTTTCCCTCAAGGCAACGGGATCTTGGTTTTGAGGCACCGAGAACTGCTCCCTGTGGCAGAGTCAGGCGTTCCTTACTCAAGTTTTGTTTCTTTGGATGTGACAGATGGAAAAGAACAGGCTGCAATCAATTAACTCTTTAAAACTTATGAAGGGGGTGCCTGGGTGGCTCAGTCGGTTGCCTGGTTTCGGCTCAGGTTGTGATCCCATGGGTCGTGGGGTCGAGCCCCCACCTGGGGCTCCGGGATCCATGGGGAGTCTGCTTGAAGATTCTCTCTCTCTGCCCCTCCCCACTCACTCTCTGTCTCAAATAAATAAATAAATCTTAAAAAAAAAATAAAACTTGTGAAGGCCATCATGTAGCCAGAGCAGGCCCCTTCCTATACGCAGAGAGGAAATCGGGGCTCCAGTTTTCTGAGTGCCTACTGTGTTCTTCCATTCATTGCTTTTGCTCATCCCAGAGGCAATCCTCTACAGTGCTTACCATTTCCCCCATTTTGCAGAGACAAGGATTTCAGGCAAGTTCAGCCACTGTCAGGAAGTCTCAGTCAGCAGGTGGATTCAGATCTTAACCTGCCTGACCCCAAGGCCCACCTCATGTCAGTAGAGCAGTCTAACACATGACTCCTAAAAATCAGACCAAGGCCGACTTCTTTCGGTGATTTTGTTTTTTTGTTGAATAGGTAAAATATATGCATGATAAATTCAAGTATACAGTCACAAAGAAGTCTCTGTCCTTCCAGCCTCCTCCCAAGACCATGCTCCCACTGGCAACCACAGTTAATTTTTCCTGTGTATTCTTTCAGACATATTTTGAGCTTTTAGAAACACGTATGTATATATTCTTTCCTCCCCTTATATAAATGGTAGCACACTCTGCACACTGTTGTATCTTTTTTCTTCCCACTTAATAATGAATCCTGGAGGTAAGCTAGATAATTATTTTTAACAACTGCAGAGTGGGAAATACTTCCCACTGTAGGTACACACCATAATTTTTATTTAGTTGAACTGATTTATTTAATTCAGTTTGATGAATCTAATGGAACGTAAATTGTCAAATGCCTATACTCCTGTCAGTGTAGTCAGCCTTTAACAACTTCTTGAGGAGCAAATGCCTCAAGACTGGAATAAGCATACGGCCTCCCAGAGTCACAAAACAGCAGGTACATTTGCGAAGAAAGGTTTTTTTTGCATTTTAAAAATATAGTATTACCTCTAATAGGTGTGCTCACACACATGCACGCACCCAGGCACACCACTGGAAGTAGAATGAAAGACTCCCAAAGAAAGTACTAAAGATGTGTAAGAAAAGTTATCAGTGCTTGCAGGATCCTTATGCCTCTTTCACAGTAGTTGAACAACGAAACCTAGCCTGCGGTCTGTCTAACCGTCAACCCTTTCTTTGGGATAGGAGGAGATGGATCAGTAAGAAAACTGTAGGAATAGATCAGCCCTCCAGAAAAGAAAGAAAAGGAAATAACAAAAGAAGGAATTCTAAAATCTCTAAAGATAAAGAGGGAAATTCCTTTCTAATCCAGTAAAACTTCAATGTCTTTGGATAGAAAAAAATTCTTTTGGAGCTGATGTAAATACTGGTCTGCTTTCTATGTTGACACCTTATTAAGATGAATTACAACTTTAAAAGTGCTTGAGAGTTCCCCCTAAAGGTGGAATTTGTCTCCCATTAATTTTTATGCTCTCTAGAAGTTACAGGGAGCTTATTTAAAGAGACAGAGAATGAGAGAGAGAGAGAACACAACAGCTTTTTCCCCCCAATATCCACCTACATTTAAGGTCAGGCCCTGTCTAGGAATTTCCAGTACATCAGTGGAACACCTGGGAAGATGAGACTTTCAAATATCCCACATAGTTTCATTTTTCCTCCTAGGTTTTCTGTTCAAATGGCAAATCTACTAAGAATCTGTTAAGTGTTAATATTGATCCAATATTTCTAGTATGGTACTTTTATTTCCACATTTGTGCTATTAAAGGAATCTTGCCCTATTTTCAGGACCCCTCCCAGTCTATTGCAAGCAGTCATTTGATGTCCAAGGATCTGGAGGCTGGTATTCTCGAGACTGACCGTCTGCATGGCTCCCCTCCACACCACGCAGGAGCTACACCACTCCTACCCCATCTCCTCCCTCACCTACAGGCTGTGTGTTTGCTGGTTGCAAAGGACCTCAGAAGTAACCGTACTAAAGCACAGGACTGGAGAGTGACCAACATTTGACTTAAAGCAGAAGCTACCAGAGTGAAGGAGCTACATGTGACATGGTGACAAAATGGAATGAGCTGGAACACGCAGAATTGTGAAGTTTTATATTTGGAAGAAACCTTAGAAGTCATCTAGTCTAGTGGTTTCTGAGGCTGGTCATAAGCATCAGCTGAGAAATATCACACACACACACACACACACACACACACACACATGCACACACTGGCAGGAATGAATTTACATCACATCATGCAGGTGCAAGAAATGTCACATCATTTATCTAAATCAGATGAAGGCAGTTGTGACCAAGGAAGGGGGACTCCCTTTCTCTTTGGGTTGTATAAATGTTCGTGGGGACTTTTGTGTGATTATAATAGTCGGCTATTGCCGCAATGATGTATCACAAGCTCAGTGGCTCATAACAGTACATTTATTTCTTACGCTCACAGGGCTGTGAGTTAGAGGGGACAGATCTGCTTAGGCTACAGGCTGGGTTCAGGCGTGCGCCATGAGGCTTTCATTTGCCTTCAACCAGCAGCAACTCAGAACATGTTCTTCTCATGGAAAATACCAGGAATGCAAGAGATCAGACAAACCATGCATGTCCACTTCAAGCCCCTGCTGTAGTCACACCCCCCAAAGTTATTCATGTGCCCAAGCCCAGTGGAAGTGGGACAGTATCCCCACCACAGTGTGGGGGGGTGCTCCAGAGTTACATGCAAATGGTTTGGATGTATACTCCTATTAGAGGCAAGTGAAGAATTGGACCAACGATTCCTATCTTCATCTGGCTTCCCAGACATGGTACTCATGGTTTTTTGCCTGCTCCTCTGGATAGTCCTGCTAAGTTTCTTTTGTGGCTCCTTCTCTTTCCAAGCATGCAACACTGGAGATTCCCAGGGCGCATTCTTCTGCATTCTTTTCTCTTTACTTGTATCCCCTTGTTCATCACTATGTAGACTCATGGCTATAAATACTGAGGACATCCACAGTTCCATCTACACCAGTTCTGAGGCCCAGAATATATCCTTTTGGATGCCTAACACACATCTCAAACTCACTATGTATGTCCCATTGCTCTACCTCCAGCCTTCTCTCTCAGTGATTGGACAATCCATCTCCCAGTCACCCAACCCAACAACCTTGGACCCATCATTGAGTCTGATCTTTCTCTCACACTGTTATCTGATCTCTAGGCATATGCAATTGCTTCTAACTTCAAAACGAAACCAGAATCTTATTTCTTACTGCCCTCACTGACCATCCTATCCTGTCTGAACCAGTCATTTCTCATGTGGACAACTAAGATAGCCTCCCAACCCATCTCCCTGCTTCTACTTTTGCCACCTGTAATTTATTCAGAATAATCCTTTCCAAATGTAATGCACATCAAGTCAGTCTTCTGCTCAAAACCGCATTTCAGAAGATGGCAGAGGAGTAGGAGACCTGGATTTCGTCAGGTCTCAGGAATTCAGCTGAATGGGGATCAAACCATTCTGAACACCTACGAACTCAACAGGAGATCAAAGAAGAGAGTAGCAACAACTCTCTGAACAGAGAAGCGACCACTTACTGGAAGGTAGGACGTGCGGAGAAGTGAATCCGAGGCGATATTCGGGAGGATAGACGGCGGGGGAGAGGGCCTCCGTCGGCCGCTTCTGGCAAGTGCTAGAGCCGCGGAGCACAAAATCGGAACTTTTAGAAGTCGGCTCCGCTGAGGGATGTCGCCCCAGTGGCTAAGCGGGAGGTGGAAACCTCGTGGGACAGTGTGGTCTCAGGACCCTCGGGGTCACAGGAAGACCGGGGGTGCCTGAGTGCGGCAGAGCTCCCAGGTATCGGAGCGGGTAAGACGGCTGCAGAGACCGAGCCGAGGCGCGGGCTCTCAGCTCGGGGTTGCCATAAACTGTGATCCGCAGCCCAGTCGGGCCACTGCTCCTCCAGCAGGGACCCAACAAGCGGCAGAGCCGGGGAGAGTCCCCTTCCTCCCCTGGGAGGAGCGGCGCGGGAGCACACCGCAGGGATCTGCTGGGTTTGGAGACTCCACACGGGGTCGGGTGCCAGAGATAGAAATGCTCGGTCACAGGCCGGGTGAGCACGGAGTGCGGCCGGAGACCGGAGAGACGGGAGTGACTGCTTTTCTCTGGGGGCGCGCTGAGGAGCGGGGCCCCAAGTTCTTGGCTCCTCCGGGTGGAGATTGGGAGGCCACCATTTTCATTCTGGTCCTCCAAAGCTGTACCGAGAGCTTGCAGGGAACAAAAGCTCCTGAGAGCAAACCCGAGCAGCTTGCTTAGCCCAGACTGACAAGGGCGGCGCAATTCCGCCTCCGGCAAAGACATTTGGGAACCACGGCAACAGGCCCCGCCCCCAGAAGATCAGCACGAACAGCCAGCAAGCCAAGACCAAGTTTACTGATCAAGGAGAACGGGAGAACTCCAGCGCTAGGGGAATACTGCACATAGAATTCATGGCTTTTTTTTACAATGATTCATTAGTTTTTCAAAGTTAATTTTTTTAACTGTTTTTTTTTTAATTTTTCTTTTTCCCCTTTTCAACCAACATCTTATCAATCCCTTTTTTAAAAAAACATTTTTTATTTTTCATTTTTAGAGTCATATTTTATCCCTTCATAGTAGTTACCCTTATTTTTGGCATATATATATATATAAATTGTTCTCTCTTTAAAATTTTAAGATACAGTTTCTTCTAACAGATCAAAATATACCCTAAATCACTAGTGTATGGCTTTGTTTTAGTCTCCTGCCTGATCACATTCTCTCCCTTTTTTTATTCTTTTTTTTTTAAATCTTCTTCTTTCTTTTTTCAAACAGCTTCTTCTTATCAATTCCTTTTATAAAATCTTTTATAATTTTCATCTTTACAGTCATCTTCCATTCCTTCATTGTATCAACCCTTATTTTGTACATAGATAAGTCTTCCTTTAAAATTTTAGGAGGCACTTTTTTCTAACAGACCAAAATACGCCCAAAATCTAGTGTGTGGCACTGATCTATGCACTAGCCTGATCATATTTGATCATATTCTGTTTTTTTTGTATTGTTCTGTCTTTGTTTTTATCTTTTTCTTTTTGTTTTTTTTTCTTTCTCTTTCTTTTTTCTTTCTTTCCCTTTCTTTTCCCCTGGTTTCAGGTCTTTTCTGATTTGTATAGAGTATATTTGCTGGGGACGTTGTTAACCTGTTAGCATTTTGTTCTCTCATTCATTTATTTTCCTCTGGACAAAATGACAAGACGAAAAAAATCACCTCAGCAAAAAGAACAAGAGGTAGTACCGTCAGCCAGGGACCCACTCAATACAGACATTAGTACGATGTCAGACCTAGAGTTCAGAATCATGACTTTAAAGATACTAGCCGGGCTTGAAAAAAGTGTGGAAGTTATTAGAGAAACCCTTTCTGGAGAAATAAAAGAACTAGAATCTAACCAAGTCGAAATCAAAAAGGCTATTAATGAGGTGCAATAAAAAATGGGGGCCCTAACTGCTAGGATAAATAAGGCAGAAGAGAGAATCAGCGATATAGAAGACCAAATGATGGAAAATAAAGAGGCTGAGAAAAAGAGAAACAACTACAGGATCACGAGGGCAGAATTTGAGAGATAAGCGATATGATAAGATGAAACAACATTAGAATAATTGGGATCCCAGAAGAAGAAGAAAGAGAGAGAGAGGGGCAGAAGGTATATTGGAGCAAATAAGCAGAGAACTTCCCTAATGTGAGGAAGGAAACAGGCATCAAAATCCAGGAGGCACAGAGAACCCCTCTCAAAATCAATAAAAATAGGTCAACACCCCGACATCTAATAGTAAAACTTACGAGTCTCAGAGACAAAGAGAAAATCCTGAAAGCAGCTCGGGAGAAGAGATATGTAACCTACAATGGCAGAAACATTAGATTGGCAACAGACCTATCCACAGAGACCTGGCAGGCCAGAAAGGACTGGGATGAGATCTTCAGAGCACTAAACGAGAAAAATATGCAGCCAAGAATACTATATCCAGCTAGGCTGTCATTGAAAATAGAAGGAGAGATAGAAAGCTTCCAGGACCAACCAAAACTAAAGGAATTTGCAAACACGAAACCAGCCCTAAAAGAAATATTGAAAGGCATCCTCTAAGCAAAGAGAGAGCCTAAAAGCAGCATAGATCAGAAAGGAGCACAGACAATATACAGTAACAGTCACCTACAGGCAATATAATGGCACTAAATTCATACCTTTCAATAGTTACCCTGAATGTAAATGGGCTAAATGCCCCAATCAAAAGACACAGGCTATCAGATTGGATTAAAAAACAAGACCCATCAATATGCTGTCTGCAGGAGACTCATTTTAGACCCAAAGACACCCCCAGATTGAAAGTGAGGGGGTGGAAAACAATTTACCATGCTAATGGACACCAAAAAAAGTTGGGGTGGCAATCCTTATATCAGACAAATTAGATTTTAAACCAAAGACTGTAGTAAGAGATGAAGAAGGACACTATATCCTACTTAAAGGGTCTATCCAACAAGAAGATCTAAGAATTGTAAATATCTATGCCCCTAACATGGGAGCAGTCAATTTTATAAGGCAATTCATAACAAAAGCAAAGAAACACATTGACAACAATACAATAATAGTGGGGGTCTTTAGCACCCCCCTGACTGAAATGGACAGATCATCTAAGCAAAAGATCAACAAGGAAATAAAGACTTTAAATGACACACTGGACCAAATGGACTTCACAGACATATTCAGAACATTCCATCCCAAAGCAACGGAATACACATTCTTCTCTAGTGCCCATGGAACATTCTCCAGAATTGATCACATCCTAGGTCACAAATCAGGTCTCAACCGGTACCAAAAGATTGGGATTATTCCCTGCATATTTTCAGACCACAGTGCTTTGAAACTAGAACTCAATCACAAGAGGAAAGTCGGAAAGAACTCAAATACATGGAGGCTAAAGAGCATCCTACTAAAGAATGAATGGGTCAACCAGGAAATTAAAGAAGAATTTAAAAAATTCATGGAAACCAATGAAAATGAAAACACAACTGTTCAAAATCTTTGGGATACAGCAAAGGCAGTCCTGAGAGGAAAGTATATAGCAATACAAGTCTTTCTCAAGAAACAAGAAAGGTCTCAAATACACAACCTAACCCTACACCTAAAGGAGCTGGAGAAAGAAGAGCAAATAAAGCCTAAACCCAGCAGGAGAAGAGAAATCATAAAGATCAGAGCAGAAATCAATGAAATAGAAACCAAAGGAACAGTAGAACAGATCAACAAAACTAGGAGCTGGTTCTTTGAAAGAATTAACAAGATTGATAAACCCCCGGCCAGACTTATCAAAAAGAAAAGAGAAATGACCCAAATCAACAAAATCATGAATGAAAGAGGAGAGATCACAACCAACACCAAAGAAATACAAACAATTATAAGAACATATTATGAGCAACTCTGTGCCAGCAAATTAGATAACCTGGAAGAAATGGGTGCATTCCTAGAGATGTATCAACTACCAAAATTGAACCAGGAAGAACTAGAAAACCTGAACAGACCTATAACCACTAAGGAAATTGAATCGGTCATCAAAATTCTCCCAACAAACAAAAGCCCAGGGCCAGATGGCTTCCCAGGGGAATTCTATCAGACATTTAAAGAAGAATTAATACCTATTCTCCTGAAACTGTTCCAAAAAATAGAAATGGAAGGAAAACTTCCAAACTCGTTTTATGAGGCCACCATTACCTTGATCCCAAAACCAGACAAAGACCCCATCAAAAAGGAGAATATCCTTGATGAACATGGATGCAAAAATTCTCACCAAAATACTAGCCAATAGGATCCAACAGTACATTAAAAGGATTATTTACCATGACCAAGTGGGATTTATCCCTGGGCTGCAAGGTTGGTTCAACATCCACAAATCAATCAACGTGATACAATACATTAACAAAAGAAAGAGCAAGAATCATATGAGCCTCTCAATAGATGCAGAAAAAGCATTTGACAAAGTACAGCATTCTTTCTTGATCAAAACTCTTCAGAGTATAGGGATAGAGGGTACATACCTCAATATCATAAAAGCCATCTATGAAAAACCTACAGCAAATATCATTCTCAATGGGGAAAAGCTGAGAGCTTTTCCCCTAAGGTCAGGAACGTGGCAGGGATGTCCACTCTCACCACTGCTATTCAACATAGTATTAGAAGTCCTAGCCACAGCAATCAGACAACAAAAAGAAATCAAAGGCATCCAAATCGGCAAAGAGGAAGTCAAACTCTCACTCTTTGCAGATGATATGATACTGTATGTGGAAAAC
This sequence comes from Eumetopias jubatus, assembly GCF_037043125.1. Classification (NCBI taxonomy): domain Eukaryota; kingdom Metazoa; phylum Chordata; class Mammalia; order Carnivora; family Otariidae; genus Eumetopias; species Eumetopias jubatus. Next base: position 92,614,347 of record NW_028274814.1, on the reverse strand, counting down.
CCAAAAGACTCCACCCCAAAACTGCTAGAACTCATACAGGAATTTAGAAAAGTAGCAGGATATAAAATCAATGCACAGAAATCAGTGGCATTCCTATACACCAACAACAAGACAGAAGAGAGACAAATCAAGGAGTCGATCCCATTTACAATTGCACCCAAAACCATAAGATAGCTAGGAATAAATTTAATCAAAGAGGCCAAGGATCTGTACTCAGAAAACTATAAAATATTCATGAAAGAAATTGAAGAAGACACAAAGAAATGGAAAAACGTTCCATGCTCATGGATTGGAAGAATAGACATTGTGAAGATGTCAATGCTACCTAGAGCAATCTACACATTCAGTGCAATCCCCATCAAAATACCATCCACTTTTTTCAAAGAAATGGAACAAATAATCCTAAAATTTGTATGGAACCAGAAAAGACCCCGAATAGCCAGAGGAATCTTGAAAAAGAAAAACAAAGCTGGCGGCATCACCATTCCAGACTTCCAGCTCTATTACAAAGCTGTCATCATCAAGACAGTATGGTGCTGGCACAAAAACAGACACATAGATCAATGGAACAGAATCGAGAGCCCAGAAATGGACCCTCAAGTCTATGGTCAACTAATCTTCGACAAAGCAGGAAAGAATGTCCAATGGAAAAAAGACGGTCTCTTCAACAAATGGTGTTGGGAAAATTGGACAGCCACATGCAGAAGAATAAAACTGGACCATTTCCTTACACCACACACAAAAATAGACTCCAAATGGTTGAAAGACCTAAATGTGAGACAGGAGTCCATCAAAATCCTAAAGGAGAACACAGGCAGCAACCTCTTCGACCTCAGCCGCAGCAACGTCTTCCTAGAAACATCGCCAAAGGCAAGGGAAGCAAGGACAAAAATGAACTATTGGGATTTCATCAAGATAAAAAGATTTACACAGCAAAAGAAACAGTCCACAAAACCAAAAGACAACCAACAGAATGGTAGAAAATATTTGCAAATGACATATCAGATAAAGGGCTAGTATCCAAAATCTATAAAGAACTCATCAAACTGAACACCCAAAGAACAAATAATCCAATCAAGAAATGGGCAGAAGACATGAACAGACATTTTTCCAAAGAAGACATCCAAATGGCCAACAGACACATGAAAAAGTGCTCAACATCGCTCAGCATCAGGGAAATCCAAATCAAAACCTCAATGAGATACCACCTCACACCAGTCAGAATGGCTAAAATCAACAAGTCAGGAAACGACAGATGTTGGTGGGGATGTGGAGAAAGGGGAACCCTCCTACACTGTTAGTGGGAATGCAAGCTGGTGCAACCACTCTGGAAAACAGTATGGAGGTTCTTCAAACAGTTGAAAGTAGAGCTACCATACAATCCAGCAATTGCACTACTGGGTATTTACCCCAAAGATACAAAGGTAGGGATCTGAAGGGGTATGTGCACCCCAATGTTTATAGCAGCAATGTCCACAATAGCCAAACTGTGGAAAGAGCCAAGACGTCCATCAACAGATGAATGGATAAAGAAGATGTGGTATACACACACACACACACACACACACACACACACACACACACACACACACACACAATGGAATATTATGCAGCCATCAAAAGGAATGAGATCTTGCCATTTGCAACGACGTGGCTGGAACTGGAGGGTGTTATGCTGAGTGAAATAAGTCAATCAAAGAAAGACATGTATCATATGACCTCACTGATATGAGGAATTCTTAATCTCAGGAAACAAACTGAGGGTTGCTGGAGTGGTGGGGGGTGGGAGGGATGGGGTGGCTGGGTGATAGACATTGGGTAGGGTATGTGCTATGGTGAGTGCTGTGAATTGTGCAAGACTGTTGAATCACAGATCTGTACTTCTGAAAGAAATAATGCAACATATGTTAAGAAAAAAGAAAAAGAAGAAGATAGCAGGAGGGGAAGAATGAAAGGGAGTAAGTCAGAGGGGGAGATGAACCATGACAGACGATGGACTGAAAAACAAACTGAGGGTTCTAGAGGGGAGGGGGGTGGGGGGATGGGTTAGCCTGGTGATGGGTATTAAAGAGGGCACATTCTGTGTGGAGCACTGGGTGTTATGCACAAACAATGAATCATGGAACACTACATCAAAAACTAATGATGTAATGTATGGTGATTAAGATAATAAAAAAATTAAAAAAATAAAAAAAACCCGCATTTCACCCAAACTAAAAACCCAAATCCTTGCAATGCCCTGCAATACCTAATACATCATCGGTTCCCTACCCTTATTTCATATGCTACCATTTCCTTCCTCACTTACTCTGCTCCAGCCATTCTGACCTCCTTATTGTTCCTTGAATGCACCAGGCATACTCCTGCCTTACTGACTTGGCTTTCTCTTTCTCAAATACTCTTCCTCCAGATACCTGCTTTTCTCAGATGTCTGCCTCAGACATCTCCCTTACCTCCGTTTAGTCTTTGCTTAAATGTTACCTTTCCATTGAACCAACTCTGGTCAATATATTTAATATTGAACCTGATGCCTCTCCCCAATCCTGATTCAGTACTCCTGATTACCCTTAACTTGCTCTACTTTTTCTTTTTCCAAAACACTTATCACCTTCTAACAGTATATTATTTATTAATTTGTTATGCTTATTATTTATAGTAGGATCATTTGTCTGACAGATGGAGGTAAGATGTCTTGAGGACAGGACATCTTTTTTGTAGTAACACAAGGGTTCTGTATTCGCTAGCAGTAACCTTCTCTTGGTGCAAATTCATAAATTACTTGTAGGATCCACTTCTTTTTCTCATTAGCCCATGATAATGAAAGTATGACTATTTGGTTTCTAAGCAATTATAAACACCCTTGTAAATTTGGGCTCTGATATTGCAAAAACAATTGCAAATTTGGACACTAAAGTCACTCAATAAAATATGATTATGCTGATAAGATTATACTAATTTTTATTTTAGTTTAAATGAAAACACACAAAACTTGCTTCAGAAAACTCTCTGGACCTCCCAGAATAGATCTATGGACCCCAATTTTGGAATCACAGCCCTATGGAATGATAATTTCTTAGTAGGTGTTAAGGTCACTCAAAGGAAAGCAGTGAGCTTGGAGCCCATGAAATGTTTCTTATGATGTTACACAGTCACCTTGTGAAGCAAAGCATAAATCATGTTGTTCCTTCCAACCCCCTCTCCCCACCTATAGATCAAGTTCAAAGTATTAGTAAGCAGGTTGAACAGGAAAAGGAGCCAGTATTTACTGAACCCCTAATAAACGCCAAGTGTTTTTGTATGTACCATCTCATTTATCGTCCCATCAAAACTACTCAATTATTTCCCCACTGTTACAGAACAAAAAACAAACTCAGGGAAATTTGATGACTTGCCCAAGGTCACATAGAAAGTGGCTGAATTCTTTCAAAAATATTCTTTATTTGACAAATTTCAGACTTAAGGAAAAGTTGCAAGAATTGCACAATCTATATTCTTCACCCAGACACCCCATTTAAAACTGGCTAATTCTCCCAGTTATGTCCTTTACAGCAAAAATCTAATCTAAGGACACACGGTGCACTCAGTTGAGTTTCTAGTCTCTTTGTCCTGGAACAGATCCTCAGTCTTTTCATGACCTTGACATTTGTGAAGATTATACACCTGTGATTTATAGAATGTCCCTCAGTTTGTGGTTTTTTTCTAATGCTTTTTCGTGATCTTTTTTTGTTGCATCTTATTGAGAGATGTGTCTGTCTTGTTACTGGTAGTGTTAATTAACTTTGACCTCTTGATTAGGATTGTGGTGTCTGCTTTTGTCTCTCTACTGTAAAGTTATTTTCTCCCTTGTTATTAACAAATGTTTTGTGGGGAGATACTTTGAGACTATAAACTCTCATTCCCCATTCCACACTCACCCACTACTTTTGGCATCCATTGATGTTTCTTGCAAGAGTTAATTATTACTATGGTAATTGCCACTATAGTGATCTTCCAATTCCATCATTCTTTCTGTATTTACTGTCTCGCTTTCTGCTTTAAGGAAGAGCTTTCTCCTCATTTCCTTCTTCCTTTCTTCCCTTTCTTCCTCCCTTCCTTCCTTCTTTCATACATTCACTGATGTCAGTGTGGGTGCATGAATTACTGCTTACCAAGTGGATTAAAATCCATTACTGTCATTATTTATCTTGATGCTCAAATTGTCCCAGATTTGGACAGTGGGAGTCCCTTCAAATTGGTTTCAAATCCATGTCTTCTAGATCTGGAGTTTCTTTCATTATACACTTTATGTCACATCAAATAGATAGAGGAAAAAATAACTGCAAAATTAGAAAAGAAATGAAGTAGGAATGGTGCATGGCATGGGTTAAAGAGTCAGGCTTGAAATCACCAAAATCTTGGTTAAAATCCTGGCCTAGTCTCATCTTAGTGGAATGATATCAGGCAAGTTCTTGGCCTTGCCATGCCCTCATTTACTTATTTGTAAAGTGGAGATGATAAGATTTGTGTTACTAGGTTACTAGGTTGTAAGAATTACAAAAGATAATGTGTTGTATTAAGGGGTGTGACACAGTGTTTGGTGCACAATTGGTATGCAGTACATGGTAGTAATTATACATAATTATGAGCCACACTCTTCACTCCTTTAGAAACTGGAATGGGATAAAAATCTATCTCACAGAATTATTAAAAAGATATGAAGCAACATATGTAAAGCCATCTAGCACACGTAAGTATTAAAAAATGTAACTATGAGGATTGATATTATTATTTTCTGAGCTTCCATTTCCTCATCTTTAAGAGGGCAACACTATCCACATCCCAGATTTGTTGTGAAAATGAAGTGAAGCTACCTACGGAAAACTCCCAGCCCAGTGCTAGGTACTTAGAATGCACACCATAAATAAGAAGGGTGGTTATTGCAAAGCAGATTTAAGAACATCTGGAGAAGTTTTAGAGAAGGAAAATACCAGGTCACCTGAGGAAAATCGTGCATGCTCTCGTGTGTGTGTGTGTGTGTGTGTGTGTGTGTGTGTGTGTGTGTCTGTGAGCGAAAGAGAGACAGAGAGAAGCCAAGCCAGTCACTACCACTTAACCACTCTCCGAATCTGAGTCTCTCTTTTCCTGGATCACTGCTCACTCCTCTGGATTGAAGGAGAAGGCATACTTACATGTAATTGGTTTGGTCAAGTGCAGTGATTTAGAGATGCACTCACATTCCCTAATCTCATTTTTATCCACTTGCCTCTAGCAGGGATTCTAATCAGCCTCCCCACTGATTTACTTCACTTCCTGTAATGAGAGAGCATCAGAAGTGACAAGAAAGCAGCCACGGTGGTCACTGAGGGCTCAGCACCTTGGCCGAGATGGATTCAAGGAAGGCTCTTTGAATAGGAAAAGCCACAGATCAGCATTAATGCTTGTACGTTCATAAGACCTGCCTTAGTTTAAATTTTCTGTTTTCATTCAAAACAAATAGCATTCAGTAGGTCTGCAGGCAATCAAGTCAAATGCCAAATGAAGTTTATCCTTCATAACCAAGGCTGGTGACAGAGGAAATTTAGGTCTTTGGAAATAGGTCAGGAGTGCTTGGAACACCTCACCAAGTGGTTGCCTCCGAGAGATAGCCTAGTACTCTCCTTCCTCCTTCATTCATAATAAATGCCAAAGGCATTTCAGAATCAAGTATTTTACCCAAAAGAAAGGCAGTCGGTTCAATGCTTTAAACACAGCTGTGGGGCGCTGACGCTCGAAGGGCTCAACAAGGAATCCAAACACCATTTGTGTTCCTCGGGTGTGCGGGGTATTGCAGTCCACACAGGACACGGATTATTTTATTTCATTCGCACCACAGTATTGGGCTGTAAATACTGTTCTTATCTCAAGTTACGGACTAGATGACCGAGGTAAAGAAAATGCTTTTGCAAGGTCACGGGGCAGTGGCTCGGTGAGGATTGACATGGAGGCAGCCTGACCCTGGAGTTCAAGCTCGCATCCTCCTCTAAATACCAGAGGGATTAGAGTTTTGTTAGTACTGCTCTTTTGTTTTTGATACTTCTCTTTGGCTGTGGAGCTGTCACTTGCCCTGGGAATTCACCTCGAGCTGAGTAATGACATCAGCCGACACCGAATCCTCTCTGGACGCGCCTGCGCCGCTGCCCTGGGCCCCATCCCATTTCTCAGACCAGCCCACCCGCCACCTGCCCAAGGCGCCGGGCGGTGCGCATGCAGTTCGTTGCAGAAGCGCCCAGCGCTCCTTTGTCCTGTTTCTGTGACTTATTTTCAACAGTGGTATCTAGCTCTGTGACTTCTGTCCAGTTATTTAACTTGCTGGCTTCTATTTCCGAATCTGTACTCTGGATGGTTGGAGGAGATGTTCCAGAATAGTCCCTCCAGCTCAGCCTTAATGAGTTTCTACATGGCTGGGTGACTACTTTCTTGCCTCTCTTGCTCAGCCTCTCCAGGAATCCAACCCCTTCAGGGCCCTTCTTTGGCTTTTTAATCCCCCTTGTAGTTTTGTCTCCCTTTTTCTCTCTTCTTCCAAACGTTCTCTCCTGTTTTCCCCCCCTTTCTCAGCTTTCTTGTGCCCGCCTGCCCACCCCCCCTTCTTTCCTTCCCCTCTCCTTTGATTTCCTTTCTCTGCCCCTTTCACTCTCTTGCTATGTCCCTGCTCATCCCCTCTGTCTCTTGGTCTCTCCTCCCTCTCTCTTTTTCGTATCTCTCTTTTCTCTGAATATTCTCTTCTCTCCTGCTCTTCCTCACACTTTTCTTTTTCTTTCTTTCAACCCACTTTATTTTCCCTTTGCAGCGCTGTTTAGATACAAGTGGAAAATACCAGAAGGATTGACCAAAGGAAATACAGAATGGGTGGTAAATTTCTTTCAAAAAAGGGGAATGTACACTTAGGATAGTTAGAAGTTTGAGCACTAAAAATATGTTATCTTCGGGCACCTGGGTGGCTCAGTCGGTTAAGTGTCTGCCTTTGGCTCAGGTCTTGATCCCAGAGTCCCGGGGATCAATCCCACATCGGGCTCCCTGCTGAGCAGGGATTCTGCTTCTCCCTCTGCCCCTCAGCTCGCTTGCTCTCTCTCAAATAAATAAATAAAATCTTTTAAAAAAACATGTTATCTTAGTTTCTCTGTGCTGATAATCTCATCATTGTCATTGCAAATATGTTTGAGGTTTTAATTCAACAGGAGCATTTTTTCCTTGGGAGTTGTGCATTTTTGGTGCCTTTCTGGAATAACCTCGGTTGCTTCCTACAGTAAAAATGGTACTTACAAATTGGTAGTTCTCTTTAGAAAACTTGAAACAAAAGAATGATCCTCAAAAGACCCAGACTGAAACTTACACCTCTTTTAGCATATCAGATTGAAAATTCACAAATTAGGGGCGCCTGGGTGGCTCAGTCGGTTGAGTGACTGCCTTCAGCTCTGGTGGTGATTCCAGGGTCCTGGGATCGAGCCCCGCATCAGGCTCCCTGCTCAGTGGGGAGCCCGCTTCTCCGTCTCCCTCTGCTGCTCCCCCTGCTCGTGCTCTCTCTCTCTCAAATAAATAAATAAAATCTTAAAAAAAAGAAAGAAAATTCATAAATTATATCGGCTGAGTGGATGCAGTCAGTGATGTCAGTATTTTATCTTGTATTCTTTCTCTGTGCTTCACAAATCTATTTTGCATCCCTTCATTTTGAAATTATTAAGGACTTATCCTTTTCTAAAAGGCTTCTTATATAGCCCAGATATGTTATGTAGAAAAACTGCTTTGTTTCTTGTAACGAATCCTCCGTTAACCTCATTGACAGACAGACATCGGTTGCATTTTAGCAATGTCTTTACAGTTGCATGATCTTTTAGCAAACAATTTTTTTTCTAGGCCTCTTTTCTGTGCCAACTGAATCGAGACAGGCTTTTTAAAAATAAAACAATGTTTAGGAACAACCTTTATTTTAAAAATCACTCATGCTTATAAAACCTGTTGTTTAAAATATGTGTTTTGGTCTGGGACTTTATACTGTTTGCTCTTGTAAACACTCAGATCCTTTCAAGGTTTCCAACTCTTATTTCTCAGGAGGAGAGGATAATTGCTAAAATCATCAATATGCCTCCAATATTGTTGTATAAGTCATACCAGTATTTTTAAAGACATGGAGATAGACCTGTGTTTGCTATGAAGGGATGAAGGAATTGTCTTTGATTCCTAATTTCTATGAATTTTTTTGCCTAATCTTTTCTTAGAGACCTCAGATAATCATAGCATTTTGAAGGGGCTAGGTTGATATTTGGTTCAGGAGGGACTCTACCCTCCTCTCAGAATCTTGGATTCTAGCCCCAAAATATACATCAGGTTTGGAATTTAATTTAATTCTTGGAAAATAGTTTCTTCGTAGATTTTTTAATAAAAAGGAGATTTCAGAAGTCTGATCAGGTGGTCTCCACACAGAGACCTACAGACCACTTCCTGACTTGTGCATGACCTCTTGTGTAAGAGGACCATGGCTGTTCAGTCAACCGGCTTAACCAACAGCTGGGGTGGCTCTGAAGGCCTCCTGCTGTGGCTGATGTGGGCTTACATTTGAAAGCGTCCAGGCCCATGGGAGCTCCAAACTTAGAGTATCTCCCCAGGAGTTCGCGCTGGAGAATAAATGAGCTCATTAGTGATGTGTAGACTACCCATAAAGGCCTCTTGCCCTGAGACCCAGAAAATATTAAAGAGAAGAACAAGCTTAGCTTCTGAAAGGCAAATGGAAGTCGAAAGATACCACAGAAAGAGCATGCATTCAATGGGGAGGTAACGAGGGAAGAAGACAGTGGATCTGCTCTCCAGGAATGGACCTTCAAGAGAAAACCTGCTCAGGAAGTCGCTGGTGAAGGTGAGCCATCTCCTGCAGCCTGCCATAATCTCATGACTTCCGAGGGGAGTTGGGGCGTGGCAAGGTCTGTCAACTCCTGTCTTTACAGAGGAATGGGATCGCTTTAGCACCAAGACCCAATACCTCCCTTCTTTCCCAGCTTCACCCTCCTGGGAACATTCTATGCTCCTAAGATGGTATTTCCATAGACACACAGTTGGCCAGGTGTGCTCCGTCCTCATTCTGATGCTTAGACAGAGCAAGACATCACCCTGCAGTTCGATGGCCATCTGTGTTTCCTACTGCGCAAGGTAGCTTAGGCTTTTTATTATCAGACACATTGCTGTTCAAAAATGAGATGCCTTATAATTCTGACAACACTCAACAATTTGGATATCCTTTTATAAAAAAGAAAATCAACACAGCTGACATTATCTTAAAATTGGGCAACCATTGGAGCTGTGGCTATATGGTAACATGGAGTTTGCTTTGTGCTGAAAACTTCCCCCGAATCCCAGTCTCTCAATCAAGAGTCATGTAACCAACAGCCAGTAGATGGCACCATGAGCATCTGATATCAGATCCAAGGCTGAGAGCATTTATCTTCTCAAAGCTCTTCTCAAAATATTAAGCAAAACTTTGACTGAAACGCAACCGTATTTGGACAAGCAGGTTTATTTTACTTTAGTGCTTTGTTATTAGAAACATACATATGTGTGTGTATATATTTTACTATCAAACCCTAAAGTTATGGAAAGTATCCTTGATGGTTAGGATAGACTGTAAACTTTTACAGTATTATTTGCAGGCAGATCTTTCAATTTCTTATTTAAGCTAACTTTTTCCTAATATGAGGTTTAGTGGTTATGTGTCATACCATTGCCCAGTAAAACTCAGGAGAATATTTTTAATGATCTAAGTACCCCTGTAAAAGAAACTCATTCCTATCGGAAGAAGCAGAAATGCAGTGTAATACATTGTGAGTGTGTGTGTTTTTAAAGAAGAACATAAAAAAATGTCTCTATTCCAATGAATGCGTCTATTTGGAGATATGTACACAAACGCGTAACACAAACAATAGCTCCTCATCAAGATTAACAAATAAATGATATGGTTTGTAGAGGATGACATCCCTATTTCAGACTCCACTCCACTTCCAAACTTGAAGATTTCAGAGTAGGAAATGACTCTTAAGAATTTAGTGGTAGATACAGCGTGTGGAAGAGAAGCTATCTCTTAACTAAACAAGCCATTGCCTTGGGTGGAAGTCTGAACAAAACCTTCAACTATCTCTTTGCCAACATTCTCCCTGCTGAGTGAACAGTCAAAAAAGACCTGGTAGAGATGAAGCAAAAAGTATAAGGCAGAGTGGAGGGTGAAAGACTTAAGTCTTACACCACAAGTGTATTGGAATAGAAACAAAGTCGGGGACACTTATCAGAAAGGTGTTAATGAAAGACACCAAAGTCCCAGAGGTGCATATAAAAGGAGAAACTGTGGGAACATTCAAGACTCCAGATGAAGAACGTACACCCATGTTGATGGCACTTGTAAGCAGGAGTACAAAGTTAGCTTCCTGGAATGAACATTGTTTGGTTATAATTTTATTCCATTTGAAGATGAAAGATCTGCCTTCAAGGATGCCTCTTTGCCCTTCTCAACGGCACTCCTTTTTTTTTTTTTTTTGGTATGCAGAATTTGAAAGACTTACTGATCTCTTTTTAATCCCAAATATTGACCTCTATCATTAATTCCTAGTTTATTTATTTTATTTTCTAGCTTTGACACAGAATTATATCTTGTAGAAAATAAAACAATTATTCCTTGAGGTAACTTGGTAGCAGAGGGGAGTTAGAATCTTGGGGATGTCCAGAGAGCGTGAGCTGGTGTTGGGTTTCTGTGGGCATTTCAGTCATTTAGATTGCAAGCCGGTTTGAGGAAATCCCTCAGGAAGCTGAGTGGGAGAAGAGGGCGCAGGAACCGCTGGAAGAGAGAAATCCTGTTCAACGGCACCCATGACCAAGGCCTGATGTTAGCGGTCATAAAGTCTTAAGTGTCCCCAGGAGTGCTGCTCTATTGGGGAAAAATGCTTGTGGTGTTTGGAAGCAGATTCAAATGCAATTGGCTTTAAGGGTCTTCATATCACCCTTCCCCTAGGCAAGTATATTTATGAGCTCATTGACCTTGATGCACAAGGATGAAAATAGTGAAAGGGAGGCCAAGAGCAAAGCCATGTTGACTTCAGTTGAATCCGAAACATGCGGAGAGAGGAATCATTAGAGTTTACCAAATGGAAACAGAGATTTTCTGTGGGGAAAGCAGTTTTACTTTCGGTCTTCCAAGTAGATATTTCAAATGGCAAACCATAAAAAGTAAATATGAAGGCTATTAAGGAATTGTCTGAAACACACAAAAAGGGACTGGGCCATGGTTCCAGCAAACAGATAATCACAAGAGCAGTATTGCTTTAGTGTCCCCAGGAATGTTTCAGACTTTCAAGGGGAGAGAGCACAGAGAGCAAATATACCTAATTGCTTCTAAATGGCTAAAACAAGCTAAGTCTGATGCTTTCTACTTCACAGCGGAGCTAGTGATGTTGGCAAGTCTGGGAGTTTATTCAGTTCATTCAACAAAGGAGCATTATTGTGAGGTTTGTACAGTTCTAGTCTTCATATCAGATCTGGTTTTGAGCCGATGCTCCGACACATACTAATGTGTGATGGTCAGCAAGTTTCTTAACTTCTCTGAGTTAAGACAATTTTATCTACTTCAAAGACTAAATGAAAACACGTTACAACGAATATAGAAATATTATCATTCACATTAATAAGTATTTACTGACTGCCTACTATATTCTTAACACAGATGCTCAAAAAATTTTTTTCATAATTATTTATGCCCCCGATGCTGGTTAGGGACTTTGTGTCATGGGGGAGGGGGAAGACTGAGAAAGCCAATGAGCAAGAGCTTTTTTGCAAGGCCCTCTGAAGAGAGAGCTTATTCTTCCCCTCACAAAAACGTGGGAAAGGAAAGGATTATTACTGTCATTTTAAAGAGAAAGAAACAAAGACATATTACTGGATTTCCCTGGTGTTTTCATTGTTATTCTTTCTGAGTTTTCTTCTGAACCTATTTCTGCTACATTCTGAAATAAAATGTCTTATAGATACAAATAATTAGTGGGGACTCTGGCCCAACATCTTACAATAGACCTGCTTCTTAAAATGACTATGTATTTGGAAGTTCTACATTTGCCAGCCACTACCTCAAATCATAGGTTAGATCAATGTTGCGGGCTTGGCTTTCTACCCTAGTCAACAGAAATAATTCAGTCTTTAAATGAGAGAGAGAGGGAGAGAGAGGTGGGGGAGAGAAATGCAAACTAAAGTAAGCTAAAGTGTTCCTACTCAACAGAATACACCCCATAGTTGCACGTAGGCCATTCTTCTCTCATGGACTTGGCTGTGCACCAGCTATTAGTGACAGCTAGAAGAATTAGATGAATTCTCTTAACTGCAAGAATTATTGCTGCAGAAGTTTGTTAATCTGGAGCAAGAGAAGTACCATAAGCTGTCCTGCATCTGATACACATAGTTCCTTAGGTTTGTCTAATATCTTGATTTTGTCTACTTTTACTATTGTATTCCTAATTTGTAGAATTTTTTTTGTTTCATTTTCAGTCTGCTCTGTCACTTTTTCTAGTTTCCAGTCCTCCAATGAAATTTTCAGGTTTCACTTTTCTTGGTAAAATGTAAACATATTTGTTCTGTAGTCTTCATCTGATAATTTCAATTCCTCAAATGTTTACATGTCCGCCATCTGTTATTTCTTCCAGTTGTCACTTGAAGTGTCTTGCTTTCTTGTGTGCCTGATTATTTTCGTTTGTGTGTTGGACACTGTATTTAGGACTAATCTGAGGCCTAAAAACCTGTCTTCTTCTAAAGCATATTATTTGGCTTCAACCAGGAGCCTGGGAACGCTACCAATCTGGGACTACCTTAATCTCCTTTTAAGGCTTAAAGTTTCCTGAACAAGCCAGATGATGCTAGATGTAAATCCATGTGAAGACTGGGTTATTTTCAGTTCATCCTTCTACTGATCTTAAGAAGGAGTTTACCAGAGTATTTGCCTTTGGCAAACTCTAGGCTTTTACCTTCAACCTTTTGATCCTTTGAAGCCCACTCAAAGTACAGCTAAGTTTCAAAATTGTTTCTTACACCTCAACAAATGCCCTAAAGGCAGAGCAGCTTTGAATCCTGGGTTTACCTCTCTGGGGGTCTTGTCTTCACCTGGATTTTGGCCCAGTGATTCTTCTTACTTTGTTAGTTCTTTGATGCTTTTAAGAAGATACGTCTGCTCTTTTAGTTTTCTTCAGTGGGAAGCCATTTAGACTTAGTCCTGTTATGTTTGGAGGACTGTTAATGCTCTGGTTTATAAGTAATGGGGTTCTGAAATGGGTATGAACATGTGCTCAATTCAGGAAATGATTATCTGTAAAATGAAAGCTAAAAAGAAATGAAAAGTGATCTGCAGTAGCAGAAGGGAGTGTGAAGCCTTATTCTTCTCCTGTATATAGCTTCTCAACAGTGTAGAATTTTAGGTTTGTTTTTTCTTAATAGAATTGAGAAGCACTGTATTTAAAAAATCTGTAAGTCTATCATTCTACTGTGCAATAACCAGCTACAGTACATTAGCAGTTGACAGTGATAAGCATGTAACTCTTGCATGGGTCTATGTGCTGTCTAGGGTGTAGGTGGAATTCATGTCTTTTTCTAGCACCCAAGCAGGAGGAATAGCAGCTAACTGGGGCATGTTCTTCCCATGGCAGAAGTCAGAAGGTCCCAGAGGGATCAGGGGATGCAAGCGATAACTTTTAAGGCCTCTGTTAGGCATTGTTGCCCTGTCACTTCAGCCCACATTCCTCTGACTGAGGAAAATCATATATTCGAGGCCAACATCAGTGAGATGAAGAGGGAATCTGAAAAATAATCTAATCTGCCATTGGTAGGTGTTCCAATTAACTGCCAGATGCTATGAAGTAGTGGTGTTTACAAATTAGCAAGTATTTGGTACAGATTTGGTGATGTGAAGTCATGCTTCCACGTACTAAAATTCAATAAACTTTTAAGTTTTCTTAAAGCCCTCCATACTGATGGTAATTTGACATTTAGAGCTTTTCCATTCACTCCTACTTGCTAACAAGTATCTAAAAATGACTAATCAATTAATAAATATTTTCAAAGTATTTCATATTCTAACGGACATGGCAAATAGTTAATATGATCTTAATGTTGAAACAGTTTTTAAAATACAATTTGATTCTTTCAATTTAGTTTTTATTTCTGCTATTATATATTTTAATACGCAAAATCTCTTTTTTAGTCTCTGAATATTCTATGTACTTCTTTTTAAAAAAGTAAATTCCTATTCTTGTGTCATGAATGCTTTATCTTTCTTAGGATATCATAACTATCTTTGACTTCTTTTTTTTTTCCTGCAGCATAATCATTTACTCTATTGTTTTTTGCTCTTTGTTGGATTGGACCCCTTTCTTTTACATAAGATTTCTTCAGTTGCTTGTTAATCCTTATTGTCTGCTCATATTTAATATTTGAGTTGGAAGAAGATGACTGGGACTTTGTGCCTGTGGGAGGGGCTTGGAGTTAGCTGGTCAGGTGGGTTTGATTGAGGATTTTGATTGAGGACCTTCCTCTTAGGCTAATCACATGACCTAGAGAAGACTCTTCCAATCATGATTCTGGAAGCTCCATGGGGAAGAAGGTTCAGTGGTCTCAACATAAAGAATGTCATTTCTCACTTCATCATTATGTTTTCAGCATGATACCTTTTTCTTCAACTGAGCCTGGTATCCCCCAGTCTGAATACCTTTCATCTCCCTGTCTGTAGAGACTGAGCCCCCTGTCTTCTGCTGGGGTGCAAGACAGGCAGTTGACCAACTGCATGGAGTCAGACAGAGAGATCTGGTGAGGAGTTAATGATTTCACGTGCCGACTTCCAACAGATCCTTCTGTTTTGAGTCCATCTTCATCCCTACAACCAGAGATATGGTACCATGAATATTTGAACCTTTGTGAGTCCCCAGGGTAATTCAGATTGCTTGTCAGTATTCTTAGTTGTTGGCTTAGGATTTAGCTCTTAAGTCTGCTAAATGCTTTTCCATTTGTCCATTAGCTTTTTAGCTTTCAAAGTGTTGTTGTGTTCTCTCTCTTTCTCTTTATCGTTGTGGGTATACAGTTTAAAATTTTTTTCTTTATTGTTGCTTTAGTTGGGTTTTGGGAGAGAGCAGAGGCTATGGCCATCTTTAACCACTAGCCTGCTTAACTTTTCTAGATAAAGTTTATTCTGCTTCAAACCCATTACCTGCTTGAGTGGCCATGGATTTGTTCTCATTTAGAAAGCTCCTTTCATCCTATGTTGTCAGGCAGGAATCCTCGTTTTTAAGTAAAAGCAAAAGGCGGGACTTGGCAGCAGTCTGGGAGCACTCTGTCTTTCCCGTCACCCCCTGTGCTGCCCACTGCAGTTGCCTTGTGCTAGTCTCTGCCCTCTGTCTCTTCAGCCCAGTGCGCTGGCCATGCTTAGTGATGCTTCTCCCAGTAATCCTCCCCTGGCCACAGAATCACCATCTCAGAGCTATCCCTCTCTATAAAGGGGTGCTTCCTCTGCTATTTTGTCCTCCATCTGTTCCCCAGGCCCAGAGAAACTCAAACTCCCCTAAAGGTTCGACTCCATCACTTTTACCTCAAAGGCTACTCAGATTAATCTTCAGTGTGCATAATCTACACAAACTACTACTTATTCCCCATCCTGAGTGAGGGCTGCTGGTAGTAATGATGGGGGATTTGTGTCAGTGTTCTCTAAGGCTTATTGATTAGCTTCGAGACTCAATCTAGATTTCTCTTTCTGGGATGATGATGGGCAAAGAAGATGCTAAGGCTACTTATTTTTTTTCTTAATAATTTGCACTGTTATGCTTTGTTTAGAAACCCTCTGCCCCCCTCTTCCCATGGGTTTCTCTCTCCCACTTCTTGCTTATTCCACTGGGTTTTTCATTTACAAATTCCTGTCCTCTGTCTTATCTGGGCTTGAAACACTGACTCTATGTGAAGAGAGACCCTCTGAGATTGGGACCCTCCATGGTCCTGTGTGGTTGTAGTCCATTTCTGTCACTGGGTCAGGGAAGAAATGGGAAAATCAATCAATCTGTCACCAAGTGTTAATGAGCTTTCAGTCTCCCACTGCACCACATCACGACATCCTCTCCATCACTCTGGTACCTAATCACTTGCTGGCTTTCACGGCAGCTGTGGGGGTCGGGTGTAGGATTAAGCCTCTATACCGATGAGAATTAGAGCAAGTATGTTGTTGAGGTCCTATTCGAGGGGAATCTACTCTGCTCAGACCCCCATCTCATAGCCTGTTTCTCAGTCCTCCAACCTTATAGATGGTGCAATCTCATATTTATTGGTAGAAAAACAAGGCTGATGACAGTTGTGGGTATTGGCATATTGAACCTTTAATACAATTAAATGTATATGTTTATTTACATTGGAGATTCTTAATTGAATGAGATAAATCACCTGAGAGACTTATTCAAACCATCTCTTTTCTAATTCTAGTATAATGTGCAAGGGGTATTTTCCAGATGGAAAAGCTCTGCCATAAAATGTCACTGTTATTGATGAAGTACATTATATCCCTCAGGTATTTTAGGCTGGAAAAATCTCGAGAACCACTAATTGTAAGTGGCTCACTTATTGAGATTTGGGGTGATAGTGTCCTTTTAGTTGAGAACAACTTGGTTCTAAAATACTTGGAGAGGGGCACCTGGGTGGCTCAGTCGTTAGGCATCTGCCTTCGGCTCAGGTCATGATTCCAGGGTCCTGGGGTCGAGCCCCACATCGGGCTCCCTGCTCGGCGGGAAGCCTGCTTCTCCCTCTCCCACTCCCCCTGCTTGTGTTCCCTCTCTCGCTGTGTCTCTCTCTGTTAAATAAATAAATAAAATCTTAAAAAAAACAGAAAATAAAATACATGGAGAAAGTTTATTTATTTAAGCTTTCGTAAAATTTCCAATTAAAATAGCCCTGTAGTACCAATTTAAATCGGCAAACTATAGGATTTACAAATTTGTTTTGCAAATGTATTAAAGCTGGGTAAATTTCTGTGCAGATTAGTAAATTTTTTTAGGAAACAATATGACACTGTATCATCAAGAAATTTAGGACAATAATTCCAATATTAACTATAATTTTGGAGGTGTTTACTGTGTGCCATACATTGTGCTAAACACTTTACATAAATTATTCCATATGATCCTCTCAACAACCCTACAATAATAGTTATCTCCATCCCTACTTAACAGGTAGGAAGGGGAAATTCACGAAGTCTCAGTGGTTGTCTTGGTCACATCCTAGGTAAGAGAGCTGGTATTTGAACTCAACGATATCTGATTTCAAATCCCATGTTTTTGTTTGTTTGTTTGTTTTTAAAGATTTTATTTATTTGACAGAGAGAGACACAGCGAGAGAGGGAACACAAGCCGGGGGAGTGGGAGAGGGAGAAGCAGGCTTCCCGCCGAGCAGGGAGCCCGATGCGGGGTTCGATCCTGGGACTCTGGGATCATGACCTGAGCCGAAGGCAGATGCTTAACGACTGAGCCACCCAGGTGCCCCTTAAATCCCATGTTTTTAAACCTCTTTGCATACTTAAACTTTTTGTCATGGTAATGTTACTCTAGGATATGTAACTTAAGGAAGCAATTCTTAAAAAAAAAAACAAAACAGAAAACAACAAAGAAACCCCACTGCATATACACAGATGTTTGTTGCAGTTGATTATATAACAAATTTTGAAAACCACCTATGTCTCTCACAGTAGGAGAATAGCTAAGGAAACCAGAAGAGATTTGCTCCATGTAATATTATGCAATCGCTGAATCAGATCATTAGGTTATTTGGTAAAAACACAGAAACATATTTATAATTATACAACTTCAAAAATGAATACAAAACTTTGCTTACCACCAAGATTTCAACTATGAAAATATATGCATAAAAACAACCTAAAGTTACAAAAAAGAAAACAGCTTTCAGGCATGAGATTATGTGTACCCCCCCCAATAAAACAATTTCTTATTATTGAATTGGAGACAAACCAGTTTCAGTTTTTCTGCCTCAAATAGCAGCAATTCATAAAAATGGCAGTGAAGTAAAATAAACTCTTATCATTATTGCACAGATGTATTTCTTTGGGAAATATTAAGAACTGCAAAATTTCACAAGATCAGTCATCATCTATTCCTATATATAGCTCCCTCACAAGATTTTGGCTTTTGGAACAAGGAAAGTCGATCTTTGCAGCGGACATCTGTTTCTGTTTCACACCCTCGACATATATTCCCTCTTTTCTTGATAACAGCAGCGCCATTCTTTTTTTTTTTTTTTTTTAAAGATTTTATTATTTATTTGACAGAGAGGGGGAGAGAGAGAGCACAAGCAGGGGGGAAGAACAGAGGGAGAGGGAGAAGCAGACTCCCCACTGAGCAGGGAGCCCCACGCAAGGCTTGATCCCAGGGACCTGGCATCATGACCTGAGTTGAAGGCAGACACTTAACCGACTGACACTTAACCCAGGTGCCCCAACCGCATCTCCATTCTTACTCCATGTCGACTGTGCGAAGCTGACTTCACTCCTGGCCTCAGGGAAGGGCCAGTGGTGCACGCCTAACCAATCAGAACATTGTATTCCTTGGGTCAGAGTGAATACTGTGAATGGGGGCATGGAACCCAAGCAGATCAGTAAATCTCAGTTTCAGAATTTTTACCAAAGCCGCTAAAGAGAAAAATCTCCTAAAGCTGAGAAAAGATGGAGCTGTAAGCCTGGAACATGGACAGCCATCCTGCCACCATAGGGCAGAGTTTGTATAAGAATCAAGATAACTTGGTGAGGGGGTCCCCTGGGGGGCTCAGTCACACTCTTCTTCGCTTTCAGCTCAGGTCATGATCTTTAGGTTAGGACTGAGCCTGGGTCGATTGGGGGCTCCCTGCTCAGAGAGGAGTCTGCTTCCCCTGTGGGTCCTCCCCCCATGCTCTCTCTCAAATAAATAAATAAATAAATAAATCTTAAAAGAAATAGAAGTCTGAGGAAAACAGAGTCAAAAGATAGAACAAGTCCTAATGATATTATCAGAGTTCCTCGACTCAAGTGTGTCTGTGTGGTAATAGAACACTTCAGCTATGTGAGCCGATTGAATGTCTTGTCTTTTTCTTAAGCTAATTTGAATGAGTTTCTGCCTTTTGCACCTCAGAGATTGTACAATATTATTCATCACATTTTCTTGCAAGGAAAAAGGGGAAAGTGCAAGATGAGGAAAGGTGGAGCAGAGGTTTGAGGTTAGGATGTAATCACGAGGTTGGAAAGGTATATTGGGGCCATACCCTGGAGTGGTTCGAAGTCAAGCTGTGGCTAATGTATCTAGCATCAAAGGGCCAACAAAGTGATGTCTCAAAGGCTTAGCCTTTCCATCAGGTTCACTGCAAACTAACCCAGGGGAAACCAAGGACCTGGAGCTATTTGTAGCAAAGCTCTTAACCTCTTTTTGAACTTGCCCTACATTTGAATTAAATGGCTGATCAATTAACCACTAACACGATGCATTCAAAGTCATCCCTATAAAAATCTTAGCTTCATAGGTTTTGTGCAGATAGTTCGAGAACTTCAGCCCATTACAACCCAACCTTATCAGAAGCAAAGCAAGGGCATCCATGGTGCCAAGGCAGGAGTGGAAGAGAATTTCTCCAGGCAGGGAAGTTGAAGGTGAAAACTTGTCCCATCTGGGGTACATTCCGTTACACCATTTCCTCAACATTTAGAGAAATTCAGTTTCGTTTTCTCGAAGGCAAATCGGTTTTATCCTTCTACTCTACAAATTTTGTCTTTTTGGGATACCATGACTGGGTACTACTGGCAATCTACATACTTATGCAGCAATGGCTCAGATATTTTGGAAGGAATTTGAACGCATTCAGCATTTTAATTTAAACCCAAGATTTATTAAATATTTGCCTCAAACTCATCTGTAAGGCATTTTCCTCCCTCTGTTCTCACCCCCAAATCATATTTCACACGGGTGAGCATATCTACAGAGTAAAAATCCTGGAAATGAAATTGCTGTGTCCGAAAATAGGTGTAGCAATTCCAACAGCAGTGTTTTATTTTTATTTCAGTCCTTTAGAAACCATCTGTATGAGTGGACAAATTAATTAAATCATCTGAATTTCACTTTCTCTGTCAGAAACCTACTGGCTTTTTCTAAGAGAGATGTTATTTATGTCCAAGGCAGTAATAATAATAGTGTGGGTACAAACTTTGAAATCCATTTTCTTTCTAGAGGACCCAATTGGAAACATTATGAAAATGTCTTTTGATATTGAAAAAATATTTATCATTTAAGGACAGTTGATTGAGGTTTCAATAAAATAAATTAGCAAAAATTCTGTTACCATATGTTAGCTCGGAAACCAAGAGGTCATGAGGTGAGACCTTCCTGCTTTATGCCTCCCCTCTGCAATGCCAGGACTATGTGGGAGGATCATGTTTGTATTAGTGGCCGGATATATGCCTGTGTGGGAAGCAAGAAATGCTTGGAGCATTTATTATCAATTTCAGAAGTTTTGTGTTGTTCTTCCTTGCAACTAGCATCAATACATGTAGATTCCATAATAAAATCTGTCTTTTTCCCCCCTCTTTTTTAGGAAAAGGCTAACTAATGATTTGCATTCCTAGATGGAAACATACCTTAATGCTAGGATCGTATTTCCAGTTAGGGAGGGCAAGGGTTCCTAAATCTTTGTTTATTTCAGATCTCAATTATGAGACTAAATTGCAAGTTCGATAGTGTCTAAGCCATAATTAGTACTCAAGAAGTATTTGTTAAAAGAATGAATGGGTGTATTAATTACAGAGCACAGTGCGACGTATCTTTTCATTAGAAACAATTTGTATCACTTTGAAGAAAATATTCCTTGTCATTGCCTTTGTGTTTGCAATTAAAAAGAAAAATCGCCTCCATGAACAAGTGTAGGAAAACACAGAATTTCTGGGTTCAACTTCTTTTCTAAAAATAGCAGAAACTACCTCAGCTGTTTTTTTGAATGAAATGTTGCTGCATCTCCATTTTCAAGCCCAACGAAGTATCTTTGGCATGGCCTCATGAGTGAAGGGAAGAGCTTTGATCCAGCAAGGGGAAAATGGGATTGAATGGACTTCCTTCTGTCTATCTTTCGCTCATCCCTGGATCTGATTTGTGGGTCATTTTGTTTGGAGAAGGGTTTCTTTTTTTCTTTACTTTACTTTTTTTTTTTTTTTGAGCCATTTCTAAAATGGAATTTTAACATGGAAACTCAGAAATCAATGCAGGAAAAAAAATGTGCCGTGACTGAACACCAGAACAACAGATAACAGGGCTTGGAAGCCAGGTATATTTGAGCTTCACATTTTACAAGTTGTGTGACTTTCAGGCAAATAGGTTTGCTCATCTTAACAACAAGGTGGTAAGGCCAGCCTCACAGGGATGCTAAGAGACTGAAATGAGATAACAGTTTGCAATAGATAAACCCTAACATCTTCTCTTTTCATGATCATTGAATACTTTTGCCTGTTCAAGGATCTAGGAAAGGAATGGATTTTTAGGTAGTGGTGCCTCTTGCGTTAGAATTTGTAGTTAGTAGATCAACAAAATATAGGTTCAATGAACTAAATCTTAGGATTCTAGAGGTTGCCGTGCATCTAGTCTGTTCCTACACGTTTATTTCTTTTTCTTTTCTTTTTTTTAAAGATTTTATTTATTTATTTGAGAGAGAGAGAATGAAAGATTTATTTGAGAGAGAGAGAATGAAAGAGAGGGAAGAGGGTCAGAGGGAGAAGCAGGCTCCCTGCTGAGCAGGGAGCCCGACGTGGGACTCGATCCCAGGACTCCAGGATCACGACCGGAGCCGAAGGCAGTCGCTCAGCCAGCTGAGCCACCCAGGCACCACTACACGTTTATTTCTTAAAATGGGACCTAGGAAAATTTCTCTTTCAGTTTTCATGTTTCTCACCTGTAAAGTGAAGGTGTTGGCATGAGGGGCACCATCCAGGTTGCCAGTGACTCTCTAAGAGGGAGCTGGCAGCTGGCCAAGTTTGAACACCAGTCCAAGACAGATCAAGACTTTGGGTTTCCTTCTGGTCTTTTTTTTTTTTTTTTTAAAGATTTTATTTATTTATTTGAGAGAGAGAGAGAATGAGAGATAGAAAGCACGAGAGAGAAGAGGGTCAGAGGGAGAAGCAGACTCCCCGCCGAGCAGGAAGCCCGATGTGGGACTCGATCCCGGGACTCCAGGATCATGACCTGCGCCGAAGGCAGTCGCTTAACCAACTCAGCCACCCAGGCGCCCTCCTTCTGGTCTTGAACCCTCTTTGAAAGACCCTTATTCTATGTCCCCACCCTCTCTTCTCTTGATAAGACATTCAGTCCATTGTATCTTTGGACTATCCATAATCTGAAAACAGGGGAGCTGCAGAAACACAGTCCCAGAATTTAGACATAGTAATTTGCCAAATCATTGGGGAAAGTCACAATTTAGGTCAAAAAAAAAGAAAAGAAAAGAAAAGAAAAGAAAACTTGTTGATTTCATTCAATTTTTAAAAATATTTTATTCATCTGTTTTTTTCTCTTACCTTGGGTGTTGGAAATGAAATATAAAGACTGTGAGGCTGGTAAAATGTTGGGACTTATTTTTAAGGCAAAATATACCGTGGTCTCCTCAAAGTGCAGCAAAGAGCTAAATTCTTACCCACCGGATTTGTAGACGGCACTGTTGACAAAGACAAAGTCTCTGGGTCCAAGAGAAGCAGAGAGAGCAGGAACTGGGACCCCCCACTGTGCACTGATTCCTTCTTTCTTCTCCATTCCTAGGCTGTAGCTGTCTCTAACCAGCTGGCTACTTACATTCTTTCTTCACCAAGTTCCCTGAGGAAATGATCCTGGGAAATGACTCGTAGCTAAGGTGTTCCCCTGAGGAAAGAGAAATCTTGGAGACAGGCCCAGCAACTAAAGAGTAAATCCATTTTCCTCAGTATACACCCCATCCCTATTTGGGTATAGTCCCTCAACTATTAATCTGAGCTGCTGTGGGTTATAGAGACAGAGAGATAAAGTGCTGGAAAATTCACCAGGACTTGGTAGGGTTGACACTCATGATCCTTAACTATTCCCCTGGGGGTAACAACACAGTTGGCCTGTGGAGGAGAAAGTAATCAGGGCAAGCTGCTCACAGAAGGTCAGGATGGTGACACCACAGGAAAGGGTACATTAGAAGGCTACAGATCGGAATAGGTTAAAGGGAACATGGCAACATGGGGAAATCCATTTATTAGGTGCTTACCTTGAGCCAAGGGCATTTTCTTTAATTCTCATAACAACCCTGTGAGGTAGGTTGCCACTCCCATTTTATAGAACAGGAAACTGAGGCTTAGAGGTTAAGGATAACCTAGCTAGTAAATGGTGGAGTCTGGGATTGGACATAATACCCTAGCATCATCATCGACATGAATGTTCCCACTTTGAACACTCCCTCAGAGGTACACGCACCTTCATCTCCATGCCCCTAGCACTTCCCATGGTACTGGGCTGGTGTCGGTGAGTGTGTCTACCACTTCTTCCTTCTTATGTTTACATAACTTGACCACGTGGCCAGGTTCACCACCAGCCTCATTAGATTCCATCTGAGAGAGTCAATTTCATGTTGCACCTGCCATCGATCTGTATTCCCTAGCTCCCTCACAATCAAATCCCCATCCAGATCAGCCCTCACTTACTGTCTTCTCAGTACATCTGCCAAGAAAAACCACAAGCTAGTGTGTATTGCTTGTGTTTTGTTTTGTTTTGTTTTGGTGTGTACGATATTTTTTGGTCACTCAGTTCAACACTAACACATCTATCTCTTGTTGATTCTATTATTTTTTTTTAAAGATTTTACTTATTTATTTGACAGAGAGAGACACAGTGAGAGAGGGAACAGAAGCAGGGGGAGTGGGAGAGGGAGAAGCAGGCTTTCTGTGGAGCAGGGAGCCCGATGCGGGGCTCAATCCCAGGACCCTGGGATCAGGACCTGAGCCGAAGGCAGATGCTTAACAACTGAGCCACCCAGACGCCCTTGTTGATTCCATTTTTTATCATCTACTTTATGGAAGCTTTTCTAAATCTCCTAGAACTCAAATATTTGTTATATTCATTGCCATTCCTACTTCCCTCTGAGATGTTGCACTTTCAAATTTTCTACTGAACTCTTGAAGCTCACCAGTGATAATCTTAAGTCCTGTGTCATTTTGTGTCTGGCCTCTGCAGCAGACGGTCTGGCAGATCACTTCTCTTTTTTGAGAATTTTACCTCTGTGAACACTCTATGCCTTGTCGATGGAGGCAACAGATTCCCCACTGTGTATTTTATTCCTGGGAATGAGTATTGCATTTCCAACAGCATGCTAGGACTCTTCACCTGGATTCGGCACAAGTCCCTGAACGTAACATGTGAAAAAAAAAAAAAACAACAAATCATTTTCCCTTGGAAACAAAGTCCAAATCCTGATTTCTTTATTTCTGTTTTGTTTTTTTTTTTTTCAATCTGGTTTCCTTTCATATCCCCACAGCAAACTTGCTGAAGTTCTGTGCAATGAGTCTTCTCCATTTCCTCCAACCCCACCTCCCAGCACCTCTTCGGCACCCTGGTTAGACCTGCAATTACCTTAACCTGGACTCCAGCCGTCAGCCGTATCCTATCAACATCCTCATGCATATGTCTCATCTTAGTATCTTCCCCCCTGGACGCAAAGATACAATCTTTCAGTACCAGCTGATAATTGCTGGATTAAGTACCATTTTCTCAGGGCCCTCCAAAATAGATTTCTGACTAGACTTTTCTTTTGTTTCCTGCTCTTCCTTAACTTATTCCTCTACTTCAAGAAACATCTTTACGTAATTCCAAGAAATACTCTGTTTTCCCACTTTTGAGCCTTTGCTTCTAAGGTTCCTTCCCTGTAAAATGTCTCCCACTGACACTTTGACTTATTAGAAAGGTATTCTTTCTTCGAGGACCACCACAGATACCACTTCTTCATGAAAATCTTTCCTGAACCTTCCAATTTGATGGGTTTTTTCCCCTCTTATTTATTTACTTTAAAAATAATATATGGCTACAGTGGGAGTCCACCCTTGAGGGTAGGTTTGTCTTATTCATCTTTGTATACCCAGCACATATGTCACCGTCTGTTAATAAATAGCTCCTGTGAAGAACTGAGTTGAATGTACTTTGCTTACCACTACTGCAGATATGGAGAGGTATAATGCTGTGATAAATCTTAGAGACATATCGATGAGAAAAGATAGGCAGAATTAATGAGTTCTATCCATTGAGCGCCTGTGACAAGGGCCACATTAGGGCTACACACAGTAAGCACGGAGTGAGTTTGGTATAAGGTAAGTTTCCGGTGGCATGAGTTTCATCTGGTGATAGACTGGAATTTAGTCTTCGGGAATGGGTTAGAGTTGAATTGATGCGCAGGGGTGGTGAGTAAAGATAGTCTAGGCTGGAACTGAGAGGAAGGGATTTCCTCTGCCTCTCTGGAACTTCCACCCACTGGTCCTGGTTCTTTTCCGTGAGGCTGCTAAGTATGTTCGCTCTTCAAATTTCAGTTCTTCCTTTCCCTCCCTCCCTCCCTTCCTTCTTCCCTCCCTCTTTCCCTTTTCTTCTTCCCTCCCTCCCTTCCTTCTTTTCTTTCTTTTTAGTTAAACATCCTGAGTTCCTAGAGGCCTGTCCCTCATATGCCAGCATTTCGAGATCCCTCATCATTTCAGTATGTCTCTGAAGACATACTATATTTAGAGGAGGTGCCTCTTGTAAACGCATTGCCGGACTGGGATGCATTACACCCGATATGATATTTCCAGCTCAGAGAGCCGTGGGACTTGAGTCCTGCCTCTCCTGTCCTCAGTCTGGGCTTCCCTTAGAGCAGCATAATAGCACATGGCCCCCTGGCTCTGAGGGACAAATGAACATGTGAACATTCCTGCCCCTCTGGTTCCATGAGCGCTTTTTAAAACTGAGGTTCTCCACACGTTTTTAGGAGCACCAATCAATGGAGCATCGCCCCACTTGGGGGTACGGGGGACCCGCTTCTGGCAGCGCCGACCTGCAGGCTGGGCCGACCTGGCCTGCTAACTGTTAGCCGGGGGCCCCGCCATGCTGGGAGCCAGAGGCTTGAGACCATCGGATTCAGTGGAAACTGCAGGGGGAGTTTTAGGGAGGCAGAATGTAATTACTTTAGTTGGCCTCGCGCCAGGATTCCGGAGTTAACACAACTGCTCTTAGAAAGTCTGCCATAAGATCTCTGGTGACCACAAATGGTTAGGTCTGTGGTTTTAGGTTTCATCCAAAAGGTAAACAGCTCAGTGCAGCGCAGTGCCCCCAACACCACGCAGGGCATGGATTCACATGGACCCGGAGAGGAGAGGCCACCTACTGAATGAGAAACACCATTTCCTGAAGTACCTTCTTATTCCTGGGAGGTCTCTCATCCTCGTACCAGAGCGGGCCAGCCCTCACTTAGCTAGTAAGAACGGACAGGCTCACAGCACAGAGCCGTGTGGCTGTCAGACTAAATTATGTGCTTGTCACTTTTCCCTGTGTTGTCCAAGATTCCAGCAACAAAACAGTAGGGAACTCCCCATACACATTTTTGCGCAAAACATATTCGTTTCTCCTCTCTGTAAAGTTCCTGGATCCCACAGTCCAAGTTAAACACAACTGGAATTTCCCTATAAGTCAAAAACAATATTAATTCTGAGCCCACATATTTTTCTTCTTGTAGGGTATGTACACATTTAAACACAGCACATGTTGCAGACAATCTGCAAATGGTAAAAAGCTCTGGAGGAGAAAACAAAAAGGAAGAAAGGCGGGGGAACATATTTTTAACAAGAGAGCAGAGGAGAGATTTGGTGGGGTGTCTGACCCGGCAATGAGAATTTTCCTCTGTGGTCTATTGAAAGAAGAGCAGAGCCTGGCATTGTGCCGTGGGCAGACGGTTGGAGGTTTCTCCATCACACAAATCTTCAATGAGGGCTGCTTCTCGGTGGGAAGCAAAGAGATTCTTGCAGAATCTGAGTGCGCACACAGCTGAACCCCCGTGTCCCTGACTCGGGCTGACCAGGAGACACCCAGGTCCCTGTTTGTCTGAAGTCTCAAGATTATCCCCCTGTCATCTTTTTCAAATTAAAATGGCAATGTAAAGTTTTGTAAATGTTAGTTCTTCTAATTGACAGTGGCTTGTATAATTAAAATCAAGTCGCTAATATTTTTCTCTTGTTTTCTTTTTTATCACTGCAAGTTCATTTTTCACGAACTCAGACAAGGTCTTCATTTTTATGAAGACCCATGCTGACCCCTAAAAATCGGAATTTTTTTTCAGTTAATGTTTGTGCCCATCTGGTTTGAATTTAGCATTCTTATGAGTCATTTCACTGTGATAGGAACACTCTGCTATAGAAAACTTCTGTTAATATTTTAACATTTAAATCAAACACCACAGAGAGCATTACCTAAGCCTCCTTGCAATTATGGAAAACCATGCCCTCTATTTGTTCACGGTTCCTGCCTTCACGTTTATTTTCTTTAAAATGAACATAGTACCCGGTAAATAAGTGCATACCCCATATGTGTGTTCAAATACTTTACCATCTTGGGCCAACATATCCTTTTGCAGCTTAAGAGCCTTTTGGAGGCAGCGTTGGCCTGAGGAAGGATGAATAATTCCATAGGAAGTCCAATGATCTTTCCTTCTCATGGCTGACGCTTAACCCATTTAAAAGAGCTTGGTTTATTTTCCGATCGACATTGACTCTATAACTTACATTTTTACTGCTCAAATTTCCTGATTTTGAAGCTTGAACTCATTTTCCTTTTACTGCTGGGCAACATTTCTCAAGGTAGTCTTTAAGGCGAAACGAAGGAGGAAAAAAAATGCCAGGAATCTCTTTAAGAAAATACAGCAATGTCTCCTCTACCTTCTTAGGCAAATGGATGGCTCCCAGGGAAGCTAGATTTGGTTGTGTACTTAGTCAGTAAATTGAATCTGCACATGGGGTGGACATAATTTAACTTAAAAAAATAAGAAGAGGATTTTGAAGTATTATTTGTCTATATTAAAAGTGAAGTAAGCATGCCTTAACAAGCCAAGCCATTTTGTCCTTTATTTGTTATATTTAAAATATTTCATCTCAATTCTGGAAGAAAAAAACACCAGTGGTTTAAATCAAGTGCTTCAGTAAGGAGCAGGCCGTCTTTAAGGTAGTATGGGTTCCACACTTCAACAAAGATACAAATGAACTCCAGCTCTGAATGAAGAATAGGGTTTCACTCCCCTGTTCCCCCATTAAAGTTTCTCCAGTTTACTTCCTAATCTGCAGGACTAAAGCTTAACAAAACAAAGCGCCTTACCTGGGCTCTGAGCACCAATTCCTTAAGATAACTTCATTCTAATTCTTGTTACATTTTAGCTCACTGAGGGCGCTTGGTGAGGTTTAAATCAAAATAGGAAAAATAATAACCGTTGACTCACGGAGGTGGGGCCCAGTTACTTTGTCTTTGTTCAGGCAAAACATGTGTTGGAGGCTATGAAAGCTTTGCAAAATCCAAATCTGGGGATTTTAGCAGCCACATGCCATAACTGCAGATCCTGGGCTAGGCATGACGAATACGTTTGTACTTCCCATTAGCCATATTGTTGTGACTGAATAAAAAATGTAGTCTTTTTCACACAATTTAATTAGAAGTACCAGATGTGGTGTTGTATGACTGATGTCAAAATACGACACTTTTATGTAAACACTTTAACTTAATCAATCAAGTAAATAGCTTTCACTATTTTAAAGCATTTCAAATCTGCTTGGTACAAATACATTATTTTTGGTGTGATGCTAAATAGATCATGACCAGCTGCAGCATCATTAAGAGATTAGGGGAATAAAGTTAGATTTTACTATATTATTTTTCAAGGGTCGGCCTTTACAATTTCCTCCTCTGGGAAAGACGAAAAGAAAACAGGGTTAGAAAATCCTTTTAATTTTGTGGTGCCAAAGAAAGTTCTCCTTGAAAAAAAAAAAAGGCTCTTTCTCCACCCCCATCAAATCTTATTATTAAATGTATCTTTGTGTTCCCAAAGCTTCCGGGGGCAGAGGGTTTCTCTCTGGTTCCCTACACAGTAAGCAGCCCATTGCTGAGGCACTGTACCTTCACCAGCCTGTTAAGCGTCTTGGAAGCTTGGTACTCCCAGGAGTACAGCCTGGGAACTGAGCAGTTAAAAACCAAGCCATTAGCTTCCAAGCACCTTCCCTTATCCTGCCTGGTTTGAGTCCTTTGTTAAATTCGAATTGCCCTGAATCGCTAAGGTCGATTTCGCCTTATCAGTAAAAGCTGTGCTGCCGCCCAGAGACGTCCCTCTTGGAAGAGCGAAAGCTTCGGCGAAATCGGAAACTAAGTGAGAAGCTCAGAGTCTCAGCTGCGGAGTGAACCATAGTTACAGGCTCTAAGAGTTGTGTGAATCTTTGTGTAATGCTCCCAAAGCAGGGAGGGGGTGACTGACATGGCACTCAGTGGAAAGTACTTCATTTTAAGAAGATGCAGAAAAGAAATGAATTTCAGGCTTCTTCGGTGCAAGAGTGGCTCAGCAGGATGACCGAATATGCGTTTCTTAATAAACTCCGTTCTCACTGGGCCCTGCTTCCCCAGTTCTCTTTCTCCGCCCTTGCACAGGACATTTGTGACAAAAAGAAGCATCATTTTGGGACGCCTGTGTGGCTTAGTCAGTTAAGCGTCTGCCTCTGGCTCAGGTCATGATCCTGGGGTCCTGGGATCGAGTCCCACATCAGGCTCCCTGTTCAGCGGGGAGTCCGCTTCTCCCTCTCCCTACTGCTCCCCCTGCTCATGCTCTCTCTCTCTCTCTCTCTGACAAATAAATAAAATCTTTTTTTTTTTTTTTGAGAAGCATCATTTCGGAGAGTGGTTGGGAGAAGCCATGTGTAAATGAAGAACCTGATGGGCATCTCATCAGTGTTCTAGAATATTCTGCAAACAGAATATTCTGTGGAACAGCTCTTCCACCTTGTGCCATTCACACTCTGGTTTACAAAAATTTGGTGCTCCCTGCGGTTGGGCAACATGGTAGCTTGGCTTTATCTCTTGTGGAAACTGAGGGGAACCAAGTGAAAACCAGACCATTACCCTGCAGGCTCTAACTTTTCCTGCTTTGAGAACTACTGATAGAGGGGAACTCCTCTGAAAAAGAGAGAACTTGATCTATATTTATAATTTATATATATTTATATATTTTTAAATTTTATTTATATATACTATACATATATATTTTAAATATTTTATTTATTTATTTATTTGAGAGAGAGAGACAGTGCACAAGCAATGGAGGAGGGAGAAGCAGGCTGCCCGTCGAACAGGGAGCCCGATGCGGGGCTCGATCCCAGGACACTGGGATCATGATCTGAGCCTAAGGCAGACGCTTAACTGACTAAGCCACCCAGGTGCCCCTATACTGTATATATTTTTTTCCTTTCAGGTAACATTTATTTATTCTGCTCAAGTCAAAACTCATTTTGTTTGGTTAGAACAATGAGACTATTTTAAAACTCAAAACAGAACTAAAAAGAGGCTAAACCAGTACCTGGGTTGTCGAATTCACTTTTAAGAAAGTCAGTCATGAACTGTGAATGTCTGTGTAGAGAGGTGGGCAAGTTTAAATCCCTGCCTGGCCTCCTGAAAAAGTTTTGAGATTTTTGAAAAGCCCAGGTGTGCTGGGAGGCACTTACGCCATTTCCATGCCAAATTGGAACTGTTTCAGTCGGAGGGGTCTCCTGGGATTCAAAATTAGGAAAATGCTGAGTAACCTGTGACTGAGCTTTATACTAATTTGTAAGTAAACATGTAGTAACTTTTAGCTCTCTGCTACGTTCTCCATAACTTGAGAGTACACCGAAGCCTCCGAAGGCTCGGATCCCACTTTTCCTTGGCTCCCAGGATAATCGACGCTCTCCTGCTCCCCCTCTGCCCTCCGTCTACCCTCTCCCTCCTGCCCGTGTTTCCTGCACTTTATCAAGGGCTCCTTACTTTACTGATCCTACTTAGGTTGCAAGCATTACCTGGAGAAAACAGTAAGTGAGGAAACCGAATGAACTTGCAAAGAAGAGGTGTGGGCTTTGTCCTCCTACCGGATTGATTTTCTGGACCACACACCATGAATGCAATTAGTTGGTGGGTCTGCTTTTTATGCCACTTAAGCTGGGTGACCGGATTGTTGTGTACTTTGAAAAGCTAAGGAGTCAGGGTGGCATTCAGATAGTTTTACTGTATGAATCCCAAAGTGCAAGAAGTCCTGAAGGGATTTGTTTTCTTCATTCTCCTCTTTTTCCTCTTCATAGTCTTTTCTTTTCCCTTTCTTTCTTCCTTCCTTTCTTTCTTTCTTTTTCTTTCTTTTCTTTTCTTTTCTTTCTCTTTCTTTCTTTCTTTCTTTCTTTCTGTCTGTCTTTCTTTCTTTCTTTCTTTCTTCTTTCTTTCTTTCTTTCTTTCTTTCTTTCTTTCTTTCTTTCTTTTTCTTCTTCCTTTCTTCCTTTCTTTGAAGGCATCCTTGTTTACTTTGGCAGATGCATCAGTCTAAGTTAAAGGTGGATGGAGGCATTCAGGGAAGGAAGTGTGTGGGGGAAGAGAATGGAAATTCGGTAGGGCCAGCTGCCACCTTGTTTTGCTTTGCTTGAAGACCTGAATAAGCATCAGATGAATGTTTTGGAATAGGTTCTTCTGTAGGAATCTCTCTCTCTCTCTCATGCTGATTTTGTATGGTGGGAGATGGGACTGGCAGAGCCTGAGAGAGGCAATAGGATCTTCTGGTAGGCTGATGAACACTTCAGAGGTTGCTCTCAGAGGAAACAGTTCCCAAGAATTTCCTACACCAAGGCCAGTGGTGTGATGGGTTAGGGTTTGGATACTTTCCTTGGTCTGTCTTAGAGTATCCCATTTTCTAGTATTCAGTTTACATAGCAGTTTCTAGAAAATACTGCTCTGTTGCCAACCAATGACGTGTTAATTATTTAATAATGAAAATGAACAGCCATACTGCATCCAGCTCTTTCCTGCTTCAAGGTCTTTATACATGCTGTCACATGCTGTCACAGGCTGTTCTCTCTGCCACAGACATTTTTACCTATTATTCAACCCCAGCAAACTTCCATTCATTTTCCATATTTTGTATTTGGGTCTCAGCCTCAATGTCACGTCAGTGCCAATCTTCATCATCTCCTTCAGGCTGGCCAAGCACCACCCCTACATCCCTCATGTATGAGGTATCTGTCCCCGATAGCGTGTAATCTGGCTGTAATTTGCTAACTCTCTGGGCAATTATTTGTTTAACATTAGGCTTCCCGGCTGGACTGTAAGCTCCTGGTAGCTGGACTGGGTCTGGTTCACCACCATATCCCCAGAGTCTGACATAGGATAGATGCTCCGTGCATATTTGTAGAATGAACGAATGAACAAGAGAATGATGCTGCTCACCGCTGCTACAGGAGGAGGGAGGGAGTGGCTACCGTTTATTGGAGACCAATAAACTGTTAGCTCCAAACAAAACGGCAATAATAATCACAGTTATTGAGAACAGTTAAAAGCCAGGTGAAGCATATTCATAAGAAATTGGATTTTTAAAAAAGATAACGAGGAGGAGGCTGTATCATGATCACTATATCTCTCCGCAGTAGGCAATGATGCGTCTTCACAATTGTGTTCAGCAATCCTAGTAATTTTCAAAGTTTCTCACCCATTTTTTGGTGTCCTTTCCCTTCAGTTCTAGTAATATGTGCACATTTAGAGTTTGTGTGTTGGGAAGCTAGACTCCTACTTGGAAATGCTTCACTTCACTTATTCATTCAAAGACATATTGGGTATTGATTACATAAGTCACAATTGCCTGTGGGTGACACTGAACTTAACCTCTGTGCCTCAGGTTGCTGAAGTGTGAAATAGGGTTCTTAGGATTAAATGAGGTAATACTTGTAGTAAAACTTTGAGCACAGCGCCTGGCATACAGTAAGTTTTTGATCGATGTTAGTGATTATCATTATTTTGCTATGGCAGGAACTCTGTTAAACTGGCCATCCAAGCCTGAAAAGAGGTGATTTTCACTCTCATGAGTTCATGGTTTAGGAATAATTGGCACCGAAATGCTGGAGGGTATCTTTCCCTTTCTTTCTATGACCGGGACCCACCGAGTTGACAAAATGACCATTAATAAGAGTTTCTCATCGCACTCACTGCTCGTGATGGCTCACAGTTCTTCAAATGTTTCGGCAGAGCTTCCAGATATTATGGTGCCCCACTCCCAGGAGCATTCCCACACCCTGCCCCCCACCCCTGAGGGCAAGTGTCCTTTCTTCCATATCCTGGGGCTTTGGAGGGGCAGGGCAGGGCACGTGGTGTGTTGGCCCTTTGCTGTCGTGCTTGGATTATATTGAGCCTGGGTGCTGCTGGATACATGGTTCAAGGTTTAGAGAAAATTATTCACAATCTGTGAAGCATGTGAATTATATTCCTGTGACATTTAAAGAATTCTTGGCAGAGGGAGACGTGTTGAGTGAAAGGTAATAATCCGCTGTTACCTTCCCCTTCATTCGACTGCTGTAATAGCTGTTGGAAAGGCCATTGAGAAATCTGTTGCATTAGACTCGTCGTTGGGTTCCCATGCGTTAGATAGCCTCCTTATTCTTCCGTTCTATTTCCCACTGGTGGTGTGCAATTAAAAATACTTCTTACATCAACATGCAACTGATGTTCAGTCCCCAAGAGGTGCACTTCTTAACACAATGGGTTCTAAGTGAAATTGAGAACAAGCTTTGGCCATTACTTTTACAGGTGAAAATGCTTCACAAGTGACGGCAGTTCCTTTAAAAATGCTCTCGCAGCCTTGTGGGAAATTGGCGTTCGTTTATGGTGAAGTTTGGATGATAATATAGATGTTCCCAGTCATATTTCCTGGAGACTTTCACCTGGATGGAAGAGAAAAGAAAAGAAAATTCCCAAATGGCATAGCTTAGAATCGTGAATGCATTTGCATATAATTTCTATTTTTTCTCGGACAATGTTCACAGTTCTCTTCGGCAATTGTTCTTCCTTCTTGATCGCTCTCTCATTTGTAGCGTCACACTGACTCTATTTATGAATATAGTTGATACTTATAATTTACTCTGTGCTAGGTATTGGTCGAAGAACTTTACATGGATTAACTTTATTGACACCTTACGACAACCTGATGATAGAGTCGTAGTATTGTCCTCATCTACAAGCAAGGAAACGGAGGTAAAGTGACCCACTGAGAGGGTCTATATAGCTCAAACCCAATGACTGTGGAAGTTATGGAAGAAACTTGCAAGGCAACCAGTAGGCTCTGGGTCTCAATGTTGGAGAGCAATCAGCTCATGTGCCCTTCGCTAGAGGCCATTCATCGCTTTGCTGCTTACAGTATGAAGCCTCGAAGGATCAGTTCAATCGTTAGGACGAAGGTTGTTTACAGGATACGATAATAAGAAAACTTCCTTTTCAGTGATGGTTCCATTGAAGAAAATTATCCTTGGTGGTATTTAAAACATCTAATCTTTTTTCAGGCTTGCAACTATGGACACTGTAAATTAAACCAGACAGATGTGCACTTCTTTCTCTCTTTTTTTTTTCCGGCTTGGTATTGTTTTAAAATATTATATGTCTTAAATTTTATTTTCAATATGAAATATTGCCTCTAAGAGGAAACATAAGAATACAAATGATTTCTGTGATGAGTCCACTCAGGCTGAGCCTAGAATTAGGCAGTTCTATCATTTGTCTCTTCCTGTTTGTTTGCCTTCTTGTGTTTGTTTTAATGAATTCAATTTCTTATACTCCTATTTGGTCCCGTGGGATCAAGTGTTAGACATAGACTGAGTTTATTGACTTCAACATCTGTTTTCAGAAATCTCAGCACTTCTCACCTTAAGTTGGAAGCTGCTAAGTTCTAACCCAAGAACGAGGTACACTTTGAGCAGTTAGGGTGAAGAGTTTACCAGGCCCTCTTAAACGTTCATACCTTTTATGCCTTCCTGAACAGAGCTCTGGGGATAGAGCAATGTGGTCTCGGCTGTTAAAGATAGTGGCCAGGAACACCTGGTCACAATAAATATAGGCTCCTTCTTTCAGCCTTCTCTGTGGTCTTAAAATGAATCTACAAATTTTAAAATTTGTCATTTCCAGGATTATGATAATCCTAGGTAATGAGACATTTTCACAAGTCCCACATTGTAAATCCGATGCTTGCTTATTTAAAAGGCCATATCCAAAGGAGATTGAATTTTGTTAATTGTACAGTTTCCTGGATTCGACTCATACCAATACCAGATAGACTTAAAAATCAAGAATATTTACAAGATATCTAATTATAAAATCATTAAAGCAAATGAATTCATTGAGTGCTATTTTAAGAAATTGTCCACCACACTGGAAGTAGTTGGTCAAATTCCTATAGTGTAGAAATAAATTTGGGCACAGCCTAAATATCTTGTGGGCCTCAGGGAGCCTTAAATCTTTTTTCAAATAATAGCATTTATTGGTATGTTTCTAATTATAAAAGTTATTCATGCTTATTTTAGAAAACTTAAAGGGAAAAAAGAAGAAAACAAAACCATCCTCGATCTTACTCATGCCTGAAATCTTGACATCCAAGAAAAAAGCAATTGTGTATTCTATTGAGGGTCCTTTTTCAAAGCAATGACATTTTGAACTAATTGGCACTTGAATTTAAAATACCAATGAGAGTATATCTGGTAATAGCACCGATTACAATGGCTCTGTACCCTATTTTCTAATGGCAGGACACCCCAACTTAAGATACACTTTTCCTCATTCTTTTTCTAAGTTACTTTATCCAATTGTGAAAGTAAGACATTAATTACGGAAAATTTGGAGGATGTTAAAAAAAAATCATTCTTTATTATCCCTGCTTCTTCTCAAGATAAGCACTGCTATTGATATATATTCACCCAGTCCCAAAGCTTTTCTTTCTCAGGTCAGCAGGTGGTTTCCTAGGGTGGATTGGCATAGGTTGTCTTAGAAAGGCAGGCAAATTTGGCAATGACAGGCCATGAACTAGGGTTGGGCAGCCAAGAACTATGTGAGGGAGGAGTTTCCAACAACTGTGTGCTCTGGGCAGGAATTTGTGGGTGGGGTGTCTAGGAAGGGAAATGAAAAAGCTCTGTTCCATGAAAGCAAATTCAAATGTATTGGGTACCGAATGATCTGTCTATCCACAGCTCAGATTTGCTAACAGTGCTTCTTTGGTAGAGAGAAGTGATGCCAGGTCCTTATTCCAACGTGTGCTCCACCACGATGTGGTTTTTATCTCCCTGTCAACTTGTGAGAACAACCAACCCAGCAAATAGAATTGAGCACGTAATAGGTCCTCCATAAATGCTTATGGAGCACAACTGAAGACACTGAAACTTATCATCTGGACTGCAACCTCACTTAAGCAAACCCAATTGTTTTTGTCAATGACCTGTAACTGAAGGATATTTAAAGGATATACCTTTTAAGCCAATGTGGACATAATTCAATATGCCCTGAACAAGGTGATGATGATGATGCTAGTGGAAACAGAGGAAATGTGAAGGCCAAGAAGAATTATCCAGTCAACAAAGCATTATTTTTTATCTCAATGAATATCTACAAATACATATCTCTAAGTGCGTATGTACAAATAAAATTTTCTACAAAAATGTCTTGGGCTGTGGTGCCGATGATCTTATTTTTAGAAAAAAATAAGAGGAACTGAAAATGTGGAAAAAAAAATAAAGAATGTCAGCTACCAAGAAATATGCCCAAGAAATAGAAAACTATAACGAGAAAAATGCTACCTTTATACATTAGCAGGAATCTTAGTTTTGCTTTCATGAATTTTAAAGTTGCGTGGATTTGACTCACCTGATTTCATTAGCATCTCACTTCTCCTTAGGACTTTAAATGATACGCAAATAATCTACTTGAAATAAAGACCAGTGACCCACATGTTTGGAGATTTTATTTTTTATTCCTTGGAAAATTCCTTCAATGTTTGGGAAGTGTCAATTGTGGCTACTGTCTACTCAGCATAGAAAATAGAATCGGTGAGTGTTTGTCTGCTTTAATAGATGTTCTTTATAATCTCTGAGATCCTGAGACTCAGAGGGTCTGTGTTTCTGAAAGGATAGCCCAGACACCACCTATGTCGGAATCACCTAGGCACTGATCAGCATGCAGATTCCTGGGGCCCGCTCCAGATCTGGTGAAAGAGAATATTTAGCTGCGGAGTCTCAGAAATCCAAGTGACGCTTATGCACACCAGAGTTTGAAAACCTGGGGTAGGGTAAATGGTAAGATGTATTTGTTAAAGATTTAGGTAAGTCCAGAAGAGAAGGGATGGAGTACACGAGGTTCTTTCACCAATAGGGGTCACTCACTCTTTGGTCTTGAATTTGGTTCTAAAAGCTAAGAGATCGATGACAAAGTCCGCATGAGGAGGATGAGCTGGTATTCAACAGAGGAGAAAACTGGAGGTCTCTTCTCCAATGGAGGAATCGCTTTTTTGGGCACTGTACTAATGATAATAATGATGAATGCCATCTTTTGATACTTCTTTGTGTTCTGCATTTCCGCATGCAACCGTACGGGCTCCCATTGTATCCTCTTGGTAACTCAGTGAGACTGGCACATCTTTATTTTATTGATGAGGTCCCTGAGGCTCAGAGAGATTACATTTCTTGGACTGGGTCTTCTTTCTGGTATGTTGTGGGGATGGTACCTCTGATTCCAGAAATGCGGGGGCTTAGCCTCCCAAACCACAGTGTTTCCACAACTTTTATAAGCCTCAGCTTTGAGGGCACCTCCCAGGGAAAAAGCTTTAATGGAAGCATTCTCCCCCTCTGTTATGCCTTCCTTGGATCCAGATTGAGCAGCTGGTGTCACAAATGCCACGTTGGGACCCAGTAACCCTATCAAAAACTATAAGCGGAGAAAACCCAACACTATTGTCATTCCCTATTGCTCTCCAGGTTCGGGGTTTACTATTCTTTTAAATCACGATATAGAGTGAGATCTAAATGCCCACTCTGGGTGAAGATATGTTTCTAAGTTAAAACAAATCTATAAGAGTGCTGAGAATGTTCTATTTCTTGATCTGGGTACTTGTTATAGGGATAAATCCAGTTTGTGGAAATTCAGCAAACTGAACACTCATGTACTATGCGCCTTCTTATTTGTACATTACACATCGTTAAAAAAAGAAAATAAAGCTGTAGTCTTATATTGA
The DNA here is from genome assembly GCF_037043125.1 of Eumetopias jubatus. Lineage (NCBI taxonomy): Eukaryota > Metazoa > Chordata > Mammalia > Carnivora > Otariidae > Eumetopias > Eumetopias jubatus. The sequence goes on along the minus strand of NW_028274814.1, from coordinate 92,576,028 downwards.
ATTCAGCAACTTAGCTGCTGAAACTCGCCTCCTCTCTGCCATCTTCCATTGGCCCCCACCCCACCCCCCTTCATTTCCAAATCAACACACAATTTCTGGTGAGAAAATGGTAAGGTAATTGTTCCAACAACTGCATAGAGAATTATTTGTTAAACCAAAGAATCAGAATAGGAGTTAACCCTGGTGAAGGAAATAGTCTGTTTCCTTGTTGAATCCTTTTCATCTCTTGGTTTCAGTAATCTTAAAAGTTTAGCACATTTTCCTATTGTGTTAACACATTGTGTACTGAACAGGCAGGCCCAAAGCATCTTGAATGTGCTTTAAAATTTTTGCTAAGTAACCTCACAAGACTCCCACATTCTTTAGTTCTGCCTGTATTGAGAATCAGCAGTTACTTTTAAGTTTTAATAAGTTTCACATGTCTTGTCGTGAAACTGTTTGGTTAATTCCAACCTTAATTAGTAGCCTCTGGATTGGTGTATACCAGACACGGAGATGTTATTAGTGTGAACTGAAAGCTATGTATGTTACTCTATAACAGATCAAAACAAACCTTGTGTGCTCTGACAGCATTAAACCCCACTGAGGCCTGACCAGGATATGGTTTTCAGTTGTAAAAGAAAATTGTAATTCACAAGTCCTTGCCAGATGTTGTACCCCAATACCTCAGCTTCATTACATCTACCCAGAGTAGGTGGTCATAGGAGGTTCGGCCAAAGGGACTTGGTCTGTTTTTTTTTAATCATTTAAAAGTTAGATTTATTCAAAATATTTGAATGGACATACTGGTGCATCTTGGGGTTTTTGTGTTTTTTTGAGCGTTTTCAGTTTTTAAAATAGGGTATAAATATAAAAAAATTTATATTTTTATATAAATATAAAAAAGGATATAAATAATACTTTCCAATTTAGGATGCAGCTTCGAAATCCTCACATGTAACAGAAGTCCTAGCTCTTGACAATGTTAAATCAAGAGGAAAACTTTCATCTGCAATGTGTAAAAAGATGCTAAGATAAAATAACTGGAAATGAGCACACTTGAATGAAAACACAGATTTAGGAGCTGATATCTGTTTTAAGAAATAAACAAAAGAGTTTTGAGATTTTCCTTATCACAGATCCATACAACACTGTGATGCCACCAAGTGCAAAATCACAGAAACGTCACAAGGTTGACCAAGAGAAGAAGAGCCAGTGTATTTTTAAAAACTAGTTTGATTGGCAGTGGCCTCGGATGTGTCGAAAGGTATTAGATAAAGTTCAAACACTAATGCACATGGCGTGTTTACAAGTGACTCACATGGTTAGTGCGAGGATAGAGACTCTTCTCATCTCAGAGCTCAGTGCAGGACTCTGCACTCCTGGCCTTCTGGGCAGTTTGCACACTCTTTCCCAGATCATTGTATTATAGGACTTTAGCAAAATACACATTTTGTAACTTACATTTCTCATATCCTTTTTTTAACTGTTAGATTTGTGAATGTTTTCTTTGGTTAGACAATTGGTCTTATTCTAATGCTTGGTTCAATATAACTTCAATATAATTTCACAGTAATATATAATGCAGATGGTAGGATATAGTCGTAGCTTTCACCTTACAAGCAAATCATATTTTATCTGGCTATAACTGTAAAAAGTTATTCTTGAGGGAATGTTGTAGCAAGATTTTTCTTTCAATGAGATTTTACTGTAGTAAAGGTCACTGTGAAGTTCCAATGATTTAAAATGTAAATTATAATATGTATGTGTATATGTGTACATATATATATATATTCCCCATTAAAAAATAACTACAGAAAGCAACTCCAAGCTATTCTGGTTGTATACATAATTTTGACACTAAGTTCCCTGTTGACTAATTTGAAAGATACCATTATGTTTCTTTGCTTTTAGAAGCCCCTGATTGCCTATCATTGATGAAAGAGCAACATTTTAAAAACTGTGGTAGTAGGAAGTTCTTTTAAAGAAATTCCCCTCTCTCTTTTCACACATCTTGAACTTGTGAGGAACCAAATAATCACATTTTTGAGAAAGTGTTTTCTTTCATCAACACCAGGAGCAAAAGATTTTTTTTTAAGCTGGCTTTTAGGATCTCCAGTGCTAATTTGTGTGTGTGAACTAAGCAATAAAACCACACAGGCAAACCTGAACTAGGTTCTGAGGTTGGAGAATAAATTTGAACCTTCTTTGGAATTTTTCTTTTTGGCTTGTTTGCCTCTCCAGATACAAACCACAGAAGTGGAATTTGTTGCTCTTCATGCTGTGTATAAATTGTTGTTGGCACCGACTTTTTGAATGATATTATCCTCTAAGCATCCTTCAGAGGGCTAAAGTTCTATTCTTTTCTCTCCATTTTAAATGTTAAAATTTCAACTCCAAGAACTAACAAGATCCAAAGGTCTCATGGATCATCATCTTTTCAGAGTTTTCATTAACAATTCATTTTGGAAAAATTTCCCCTTTTTCATGTTAAAATGGGTAGATAGTGAGTTATTCCTTTTTTTTTTTTTTTTTGGCCTACCATGAAAAAGATTTAATCATTGTTTATAACTTTAATAGGACTCCATCTTTGAAAGTTTAAGTAAATGAACTAAGGAAATTTTATCTTATAATTAGTAAAATCTTATTTCATGAAGATTGATAAATATCTGGTTCTCTTGACCTTTATTATTAGGATTGTTAGAAGTTTTAATTGCCACTAAGTTTTTGTAAAAAAATAAAAATTGACGTGTTGTAATTTGAATTATCATTTTATTCATACAAAAACATATAGGAATGCCTCCTTACCTGTTGAATGTACATGCATATATATTTGTATAGAACAAACTTTCTATTCTCTTTCTACCTATTTGGAATAAAAATGGCAATCATAATTACAGCAGAGGATTTAAGATGGAAAGACCTGGCTTTCAGTCTTCATTCTGCCTCATACTAGTAGTAAGACTTTAGGTAAGTTCCTTAATTAATGTATTTATTTAAGAGAAAGTGAGGGAGAGGGGGAGAGAGAGCGCGCTCATGAGCAGGGGAGGGACGGAGGGAGAGGGAGATGGAGAAAAAGAATCTCAAGCAGACTCCCCCCACTGAGCGCAGAGCGCGACTTGGGGCTCGATCCCACAACCCTGAAATCGTGACCCTGAGATTACCACCTGAGCCAAAATCGAGAGTCAGATGCTCAACCGACTGAGCCACCCAGGCGCCCCAGATTCCTTCATTTCTTTGAGCCTCAATGTACTCAGCTCTAAACAGGAGGAATTAATAATACCTACATCAAAGACTGTTGTTAGAGAATGTTACCATATTACCAACCAGGGATAAGTGTCTACTATAAGTAGCTCTCCTATTAGGAAGTAAATTGCCTAAGACAATGAAGAGATAGTGCTTAAGAGACAGTCTTTGGAATTAGACAATTCCAGAGTTCAAAACCTAGCTCTGTGTGTTATTATTAGCTTTGGCAAGGTTTGACCAATTTCTTTATCTTTCTGGCTCTCAGATTCCTCACCTATAAAAAAAGGGATAATAAACTTACCTCAAGGGGTTACCAACAGGGGGATTAAATGAGGTAATATGTACATTGAGTGATTAGCATAGTGCCTGGTACTTTGTAGTTGCTCAATACATAGTAATAGAATATTATTACATTTTTGTCTTTGCCAATGGTAATTACTGTAAGTTCTCCTTGGGTAATTATAATTATTACTCCTTTTTTTTTTTAAAGATTAATTTATTTATTTTAGAGAGCGAGAGAGACAGAGGATGAGTGGGAGGGTCAGAGGAAGAGGGAGAGAGAATCCCAAGCCGACTCCCCGCTGAGTGGAGCCTGGGCTTGATTTCATGACCCTGAGGTCATGACCTGAGCGGAAACCAAGAGTCCGTGGCTTAACCGACTGTGCCACCCAGGCGCCCCTAATTATTACTTCTTTTAAGGATGACTTGTCAAGCTTTTATATCTGAGTGTATCTATACAAATGAAGTAACTCGGTAAAGATTTGCTGAGTGAATATACATAACCTTTGCCAATATGGAATTTTTAAAACGTACTTTATATTACCTAGCAAATGCTCAGCCTTTTAAAAATATTTTCGTGGGATGGTTATCAATCAAGGCATATCTACATAAGCTTCCAATTATTATTTCACACAAAGCTTCAGACACAGATACCTATAACGGTTCTTTGTTCAAGGACTTTAGCTTAAGATAGGTCTTTAGCCACAACATAATTATCTTTATACAGTGTTTCCCCTTGCTATTAATGTCAAAGCCCTATGCACCCTATGGGGACTTCTCTTAAGACTCAAGAAATTCAGCAGCAGTCTAGCTGTCCAACAACTTTAGAGACCAGCTAATAATGTTTTTCACTGAAAAACACTGTAAAAGAACATTTTGACAGTCATGTTAATTTTCCACAAAACAAAGCAAAAAATCTCGATTTTCTGTGGTATAGATCAAACTGAAAACAGTCCACAAATCGTTCCCAAATCTTATCCCCCCTCCTCTGTGTTAACTTCTGTCGCCCTGAGAAGTCACAGTAGCTGAAGAGTGGAATGGCGCAACCTGTTGTGTGCATAAGCTGTCAACAGACAGCGAGATAGCCCAAGGGTAAACAGCAGAAGGAAGAGGTCTTGGAGGCATGGCTAATACACACATTAAACGATTACGCCTTGGAATTTTCACTCTAGGTTCCTGTTGGAGGAAGCTCTTTCCTGCAACTGACAAGGACGCCACCACCGCCCGGACCCATGGCAGCTTCTCCGGGATTCTCCCTGGTGGAGCTCAAGGTCTTTTTTCACATGCCTGGGAAGTTAGAAGCTTTGACAGAGCAAGGAGGGGAGACGCGAGAGAACGTAGGAGTGTCTCCGAGACCCGCGGGTGCGGGGAAGCAGGTGCGGGCAGCCGATTTCATTAGCCGAAGAAGTCTGATGTCTGACTCAGCTCGCCGTGCAAAGCCCCCTGCAGACACTGCCTCACTTCTCAACCTTCTCAAGAGGTTTTCTTTTGATCGGCAGACCCCCCCCCCCCCCCGGAGACTCCCAAATCATGCCATTTTGCCTCTGCACATGCTTCTCCTTCTGCCTGTAAAAGTCCTCATTCTCCTCTTGGGGGACCTGCTGTCGTTTCAGGATGGCTCAAACATCACCTCCTCCATACAGAAAGCCTGCCTCCCCTCGGCACACCCCCACGCACCCCACGTGGTGGTGGGGCTGCTCCTCGTATGTTGTAGGGATGTTAACCGCCGGCCCCCTTACTGTACTGCAGTCAGCGCTTTATGTCTCTCTCCCGCTGTCCCCCTGAGTTGGGCTCACGTGTGATTCCTTTATGCTTAACACACGGCATAGCACCTGGCAGAAGGAAGTCCCCGATTTCACCTAAAGAAGGGAATATAAATGTGACTTAAGCAGCCTTGGTTTGCATTTTAATTATGTAATCGTTTTATAAGGGAGCTTAAGTGCAATGGCCTTTTAGGAAGTTTTAATTTTGAATATTGATTGGGAGATGAAAAAATTAATTTTTACATGTAAAGAACTAATTGTAGTGATATTATTAGGTACATTTTTTAAAAGATTTTATTTATTTATTTGACAGAGAGAGAGACAGAGAGAGAGACAGAGAGAGAGGGAACACAAGCAGGGGGAGTGGGAGAGGGAGAAGCAGCTTCCTGCGGAGCAGGGAGGCTGATGAGGGACCCGATCCCAGGACCTGGGATCATGACCTGAGCCAAAGGCAGATGCTTAACGACTGAGCCACCCAGGAGCCCCTATTAGGTGCATTTTGAAAAAAAAAAAAAAAAGTTTTTCAGAATTTGACAAGCTAAAGGAATGTGGGATTCAGCAAAATTTAAAACAACGTATATTTAAACTCCAGGTTTTATCAGAACCTAGGATATTGTGTTTTGTTTCCTTACTTAACTTTTAAATTCCTTAGGGGAAGAGAGAATACTTGTGTTTCTATTTCCCACAAGTAGGCACAGAGCTCGATAGGTAGTTAATGCTCAGGAAATGACACCACACACACACACACACACACACACACACACAGTCACTCCACATCTTGAAAACCAATGGGAAGTCTGGCACACATGTACAAAAGACATCAGCTTTTCATTGAATGCCATCAAATCTGCAGTTAATTCCTGAGGACTACAGTAAGTGTCTTAGTCTGTGATTGCTTTAGGGCTCTCCCGAATTCCTGGTGGCCCAGTGACTACCATTAGAGAAACATGACCTCAAGTGTGTTTTTCCACTATGGAGCTTTACATTTGTTTTTATTTTGTCTTTTAGAAATCCTATAGCTGCTACCGTACCCCAAAGCTGGCGTGAGGTGCCTGTGCCTCTAGTTGCAGGAAAGATTTCAGCTGTGAGAACTTCTCCAGGCAACCTGTTTTCTCTATCTGGGTGAGGGAAAGAGAGAGCAAATACAAGAATTTCTCCCGTGCAGTCCTGACTTCCTCTGAGGCCCCAGAGAAGCCATTTGAACACTCTTCCTTAGTTCCTCCAGCTGTAAAATGGAACTAATAATGACTAATAATGTATTTCACAAGGTAACTGTGAGGATTAAGTAGTCAGTGTTTCATGGTGGTAGACCCTGAGTAGGAAATGTTTCTATAACGTGAAGCTCTGGTGAACCTATTTTTTTTTTTCACATTAATGTTTTCTATTAGATCGGTTTTTCAAACCCCCTAAGTTCATCTAAATACCCAAATCAAGTGACTTGCAAGCAAGAGGGTTTAATTCTATATTCAGAATTCCATTCTGTGGTAAAGGTATTTCTAGAGAACAAGGGCATTTACCATTAAGATGAACAATGGGAATTCCTATCCCAGCTATATTGCAACTCTGGGCAGTGCCCTAAATTTCTTTGCTCCTCTGCTTCCTTTCGGGTCCTAAAGCAAAGTATCTGTGCCTGACTGACAGGATTGTGAGAAGATGAGGTAACATGCGGTGAAATGTTTTAAGCTCTGGGGTAAAGGTGCCAGAGACCACTATTTTACATGTGAAAACTAAGTCCCAGAGAAGCAAATCAGCTTGCCTTAAATGCTGTGCCAAGTGAGCATCAGGAACAATAATATTCCATGCCCTGGATTACAAACAGGTATATTGGCCTCATTGCTTTCTGAGGAATCACGCGCCTACAGAGGGAGAGTTTTCTCTCAGAGGAACCACCCTTCCCACTTGGATGATAGTCGGCTTTCTTTTACTTGTTGAACAAGCTTTAGCCTGGTTTTAAAAATGGAGCACTTTTTCTTTTTTTTTTTTTTTTTGCCTACTTGTGTCTCTTGGCCTGCAGGAGAGAAGAGGAGGCTGCTAGGGCTTGTTGCTAAGGAAGAGAGCCTCGTTAGAACATCCAACTGAAGGCTTATTATTGGCTGCAGAGAACAGCGTTATACGGCTTGTAGAAATCAAATAGTCTTGAGAGGAGGCCAGAAAGTCAGAGAAGTGTTGTTAAATCTCTAGTCCTGTATGATGCAGAATAAGTAAAGGGGAAATGTAAGGTGTAAATTGAGTTGTAATTCCAACCAAGTCAATGCAGTCAGTTGTGATGGCCAAACAACAGATGCATAAAGGCTTAAGGACCCCAAATGTTACAGACTCTGGCTGCTTCCCAAACACCCTTGCAGCTGAAATAAAAGAGTCCTGTATTCTTGCAGATACAAAGCTTTAAAGACAAAGCAGCAGACCCTCTTGACTAAAGGGGTTTGCAATGGATATATTGCTAGTAATCTTAAAGCCGCTCCGCAGAGACTGGGCAGGCTTGGGAAGCAAACAGGTTTTGTAGAAAGACCGGTTCTGTGTAATGCCTACCATGTTCTTGGCACCCAGTGGCCTCATTGTTATTCCTGTGTGTATTAGTCGTGGAGCACAATAGTACATGGACCCAGGACTCCCTGGGTGGGGAAGAAGAGAAACTAGCATGACTTCCTCAAGTCCTGCCTTCGAGTTCTGCTGCTTTGGGTCTGGGATGGAAGGAGAAAGAAAGAAAGGTCAGAAATCATAGCTGGCATTTTTGATTGCCCCTTATACTCCAGGCCCAGTCTACGTATATGCACCTTATCTCATTTAACGGATACAACAAATCTATGAGGTTTATAACCTTCGTTTGTTAAGAAGAGAAGACAGGCTCATACAGGTGAAAGGTAGTGTAGTCGTTAGGAGCTTGTGCTCTGGAGTCAGAGCATCTGGATCTGAATCCCGGGTCCCTCCACTTCTGAGCTGCATGACATTGGGCATTGCTGTCTCCTCTATAGAGTGGCGTGAAAACGGTACCTACTACCATTGTGAGGATAACCTAAACGAATAGACACAGTACTCTATAAATACTACTTATTTTTATGACTGCCCAAGGTAGTGAGCACAACTATAAACAGGGGGGTGGTAGAGCCAAGCCTAGAACGCAGGTCTTTCTGAATCTTAGGGTGACTTTTCCCTTAAACCATGTCACTCTACCGCCAATATAAGAGGAGAGGGTGTGGCCAGAAAAGGCCGAAGCAATGTTCTGAAGCAGTTTCTAGCTGCCTAGCAATAGGAAAGCACCAGAAAATATTCCTTCCCCACTCTGCCCGCAGCCACGCTCACCACCACCAAGTGTATTTATTTTATTTTTATGATTTCCAATTGCTACCACTGACAGTTCAAAAATAAGAGGAGTGCAGCAGCTTGCATTTGCTTTTTTGGTGTCTCACTAAGGTTGTCTACTAGTAATGTGCCCCCCGCCCCCTGATTCTTGTCTGCCGTTGCATCCAGTGTTTCTTGGAAACAAGAGGAAAGAGAGATGGTTTTCCTGGTGTTGTTATGAACTTAGAGCAAATGGCTCCGGGGGGGAAAAACCATCAATTCTATTCAGTGTCTTAAAGGCACGGGTGTTTAGATGTTGAAAGGGCACTGTCTAACGTGATTTCCTTGACATAACCCTTTGGGCTTGGCTTCAGTTTTGATGAAACGCACAGGAAAGCTCTCATCATCCGCTCGGACACTTACTTCCCTGCTCACAGCCCTGCAAACGTTGTCCGCACAGGGAAGGGAGGAGGAATTGCATTCTCTTAGGCTTGCAGCTGCCCTCCCAGTACCTCCAGTGGCCGCCACGTCTGAGGCTTTGTGCGGGTCTCTGTTGGATTTCAAGTCGGGTTTGGACATCAGGATTGTGACGCGGTGAGTTGTATAACCCACCAGCGGTTCCGAAGAAAAAAGCCGTTATTCGTTTTTTTCCTTTTAATTGTGATTTTCATTTTTTAAAACGTAGAACTAGAAGAAAATGTCCACATGACTGCATTCAGAGGGTTTTCAGGTTTTAATCTGGAAACCTGGAATGGTGCTGGTCCCGCCGGCAGGCCCTTCTGATCCACCCGCTGGTCCCGGGGCAGGCAGGCGGGGAGGGGTTCCGCAGCCACTGGGACCTCCTGTCTGCGGCAGGGAGCCTCATTGGGTTCTGCTGTAGGCGGGCCCTGCTTGGCCTCGGACTCCGTACGGTAGAGTTCCAGCAAAGATCTCCCCCTCCTTGGGTGGAACCAGGATCTAAGGGGTTGAGTTACTGAAGGCTTTGATGCCTCGGTGGAATTCAGGACGTTGATCCTTGCCAGAGGACCGCAGAGAGCACCAAGAGAAGCGGCCACCTAGTCTCTGGGGGTGTGGAGACCCCTTTACCCACCCGCCCCCCACCTAGCGAATGTCCACGAGCACACACCCTGGGCTGCGTGGGGTTTTCACTTCAGAAGGAACTAGTCCATCTCCAGCTGACGCACTGCAGGGGCTCTAGGTCAGGTGTGGGCAGTCCTCTCCTCTTGGATGGATGTGTTCATCCGCCAACTGGGCGCGTGCTGTCCAACACCCGGAATCCTTCAGTCCAGACTCCCGCCCGTCGGGGACCTCCCTTCCGCAGGACTGACACCGAATATGCCCCGGGGCAGAGCACTCACTCCGGTCAGGGTGCCACACAAAAGAGAAGCTTTAGGCTGGGTCAAAAGCTTCTTGAATGAAAAAGGATAGACCCGTAAGGTTGACCAGCTGTTATTCTGGCCGAATATCCGATTTACTATCATGTTGGATCTAGCTTCTCTTTCTGCTGTTATTTGTTAGCTGGGAGTATGTGTGGAATGATACGTTAAGGTTAATGTTACTACGTTTTGTAGTAAGCTTGATTAAAGAGTTTTGCTTGTTTGTTCGAGGGAACTAATACCTAAATGAAACTATGCATCGTTCTTAGTATACTGTTTTCACTTCCACTCTTGCTGGGGAGGGGATGGAGGTCTAGGGTTGGAGGCTACCTCTTCCCCTATTTTTTTTTTTTCTCCTGGAAGTGTGAAAAGTCACTTCACATGGGGGGGGGGGGAGAATGCTTGTTTGTCCCCTGGAGAAGTTACCTGCTGGATAATCAAGACTTGTCTCAGGTACAGTTGCTTTCTGTAAAACATGTTGCTTCCTATCAGAGACCTGCATACAGAGACACACTTGTGCTTGCTGCCTCCTTACCTCCCTAGACCTTTTCAGTACTCATCTTTGAGTTAGATGTTGCTGATTCCCATACTGCAAGAAAATGTTTTGAAATTGTTTTTCTTATCAAGGGGTGATATACATCACGCAGCCCATTTAGCCGTGGAAACAATGCTGCTAGTCAGAGTTGCTCTTCGTTCCAGGTTTTTCATGTTAACGTGGTCTGAGTAGTAAAATCCTTGCCAGTGAAGGGAGATCCAGATTTGTGGCACGGCCCATAACACACATACATTACTGAGACCACACACAGATTAAAAAGATAAAGGCACACATTGCTTTTGAGCAATGACCCGTGTGCCAAAAATGAGGTTTCACCCACAATAGACCAGAAGAATGTAAGAGTTTGGTCTCAGGGTATCAAGAGTTTCCTTTTCTGTTGTAGTCTGCTTTTTAAAAGGGTGGTAGGACAACATTTTAAAATTCTTTTGATTATTCTAGTTTTGCTATTTATAGCTGAAAGAGAAATAAAGAGCATCTCCTTTCCACCAGCAGCCACGGCAAGGTAAGGAGCAGCACGCTGTAGGGCTCAGACCTTTGGCTCTGGAGCCAGACTGCCTGGCCTCATTTCTGGATGACCCACTGTGTAACTTTGGGCCTCAGTTTCCTGTAAAACAGAAATAATTACCATAGTGTTGTATGAATCAGCTGAGATAATACAGGTAGGGTGCTCAGCTAGACCCTAAGAAGGTTTCAGTTTTTGCCGTGAGAACAGTAAAATCTTGCCCTAAAGCCATCAGTGTGCTCCAAAAATCAAGTTGCATAAAATACGGGTCAATTGACTCCAACATTATTAAATAATATATTTTCAGTCAATCGATACTGTTGCAAAAAGCATGGAGAGGGCAAGCTGGGAAAATGTCCACTCACTGAGCCAAGAAGGTCCTTGAAGAGGACCTCTCTTGAATGAATCCTCTTCCAGGAAATTAAAGCTTTTCCTATCCACCTGCCTCTCGGTCCCTTACAGAATTGGGGTATAGAACAGGTGTAATCACAGTTTGTCTGAATTGGTATAATGGGGGAGAGGAAACATTATTGAAGGTGTTACCTGTTATTATTAGGTAGAGGTCTCGGACTGGCTTTAAGCCTTTTTGATGGTTGGCTGCTGGCCCTGGAAGCACATTAGAATCACCCAAAGAGCTTTAGGACATACAGCTGCCTGGTCGCAGGACAGAAGCAGCCAAATGCAGTCAGCCAGACTTCAGATCCTGTCTCCATCATTTTTAGCCTCTATGACCTTTGACAAGCTGTTAACTTCTTTTTCCTAATCTGTGAGATGGGGTTGTTGTAAGAATTAAAGATAATGTATTTAAAACTGAGCATAAATCTTGGCGTGTAATAGGTGAGAAATAAATACTGTTTGTTAATAACCTATTTTCTCTAAGAAATCCCAGACTGAAATGTCCTCTACCTCCACTGAGCTCAATTAGAGAAATTTTGCCTTGAAATAGAGTCTTGGGTTAGAACTGGTGAAAGGCTCTTGTTTTACAAATGAGAAAACTAAAGCACAAAAAATTCCTCAAGGTTACACAGCTAATAATAGGCTAGAACTCACACCCAAGTCTCCTCTTTGTCCATTGCTTTTCTTCCTATTCCACAGTTCTGAATCACGTGATCTCTGAGGTCCCAAATTCTGGCCCTAGACACCAACTCCAGACTCACATTTGCCTAGTCCCTGCCTGCCTTTACCGTATGGTGCAGCAACGCCAAACTGTTACTTCCTGATACTCAGGCTTGTTGTCTCTCACCTTTTTCCTTTGACCTATGTGGTCACTCTTGCCTGAAATCCTTGCCTCTTCTTGTCTTCGTTTTCTCCTCACTACATTAGCTCCTGCTTCTGCTCCTGAATGATTAACTACTGCAGCAATTGCCATCTCACTGTAAACAATTAGAAATCAGACAAAAGGTCAGATATTAGACAAAAGGTTTATCCCCGTGAGTAGGAAAGCACATGAGGTAAGCCCTATGATTGCCATAGCATACTGCTCGGAGAGAGTTTTCAGGCCACTTCTCAGGGTGGGGCACCAGAACAGGGTCTGGTGGTCTCACAGAGCTGAAGAGGCAGAGATCAAAGTGTGGGAAGAACAAGGAGGCTAGCCTTGGCAAGGCATAGTACCAGAAAGGAGGGAGCTAAATGGAAAGGGAACGGTGGAGATCTGCAGAGTTCACCCCAAATGTTTGGCTGAATATTATCATCTGCACATGCATGTGAAGAAACTACCAAGACTGGGCAGAAATACCCAGAATGCACTGGGCTGAATAATACCTGGAGCTCACACAAGACTGGGGCAAGAATTTGCATTTCCACCAGCCTGAGTGGAGAAACTTAATACTTCAGGCACTGGATACAGTCCTCATCCTAGAATAAAAGCCACTGTGAACCCACCATAAAAAGCTTAAAAGTAAGGCTCTCATGGATCAAACTGAACTGCCATAAAATCCAATGTTCTTTTTTTTGGTTTTGTTTTGTTTTGTTTTTTGTTTTAATGTTCTTGATAGGTTTTTTTTTTATTATTATGTGATGTTACTAGACATACCAAGAAGTGTGAAAATATGATTCATAACAAGAGAAAAATTAATCAATAGAAACAGATTCAGAAATGACAGAGATAATTAGTAGACAAGGACCTTAACAGTACCATTTCAAAGCTTATTCTTATGCTTGAGGATGTAAACAAAAACATAAACATAATGAGAGGAGAATGAAAGATATAAAAAAAAAGACCCAAATATAACTTGCAGGGATGAAAATATATGGAATAAAAAAATAGAATAGTTAAGATTACCAACATATTAAATGATGCAGAAAAAAAAGATCACCATGCCTGAAGACACAGTACCAGAAACTATCCAAAATGAAGTGTAGGACACCTGGGTGGCTCAGTGGGTTAAGTGTCTGCCTTCAGCTCAGGTCATGATCCCAGGGTCCTGGGATCGAGCCCCACATCAGGCTCCCTGCTTGGCGGGGAGTCTGCTTCTCCTTCTCCCTCCGCTGCTCCCCCTGCTTGTGCTCTCTTGCTGTCTGTCAAATACATAAATAAAAAATCTTAAAAAAAAAAAGAAGACTAAAAACAAAACCCAAAACAAACACACACCAACAGAGCCTCAGTGAACTCTGGGATTATATTAAGCCATATGTATGGTTGGAGTCCTAGAAATGTGTTTCAGGGAAATGAAAACCCTATTTGAAGACACAGTGGCTGAAAAGTACCCACATTTTATGAAAATATAAACCCACAGAGCCAAGAAGCTCATCAAACTACAAACAAAAGTAACATAAAGAAAACCACACCAAGACACATCATAATTAAATTTCAAAACCAATGCCGAACAGAAAATTTAAATAACAGCTGGAGGGAAAAAGATACATTTTGTACAGAGGAATGAAGATAATTTCAGCACACTTCTCATCATAAACCATGCAGGTCTAAAGACAATAGAATGTTATCTTTTAAGAGCTGAAAGAAAAAAAACAACCTAGAATTCTATACCCAGCAAAGATATTTTTCAAAACTGTAGGCAATATAAAAACCTTTCACGTCACTGTAAGAAATGTTAAAAGAAGTTCTTTCAGCAGAAGGAAAATGAATTGGAAGAAAGAGATGGAGAGCAATCCAAATGGTGAATATATGGGCAAATATTTTTAAAAATGAGGGTTTTTTGGGGTCATGTTTTCATCTCTTCACATGTATTTATTTCATTCGTTCATTCATTCATTCATTCATTCTTTTTTTTTTTTTTAGGGAAAGAGAGTAAGTGAGAGAGTGAGCAGGGGGAGGGGCAGAGAGAGAGAGAATCTTAAGCAGGCTCCACACCCAGCATGGAGGCTGACTGACACAGGGCTGAGATCATGACCTGAGCCAAAATCAAGAGTCAGATGCTTAACCGACTGAGCCACCCAGGCACTCTGGCACATGTATCCATTTCTCTAGGAAGAAATTCTATACTTCTTCACCATCCTTCATTGGGCCAAACTCAACACCCCATACAGTCCAGATTGATAAGGTAAATGAGTGAAGCCTGTGTATGATTAGGTCAATAGTGAGGACAGTGGTAAACTAGACCATGAATATCTCATCCAAAAGGAACATCCATTACTCAGGTTCAGTTGATTGTTTCTGGAAAAAAATTGAGCATTTTTCTTATTTTATTGTTGTCCTTTATTTTAACGTTGTTGAGTAATTAGACTAAATCCAAACCAAAAGCCCGTATATATATTTTATACCCATGGGCTATATTTAGCCTTTGGGTCATCAGGATGCAACTACTGTTTTAGAAATTCCTCACTTGTGCTCTTAAAATACTCATTGGGTATCTCTGTTATACTTAATGAAAGTATATTCTAATTTTTTTGTGGATATATATGTCTTCCCAATTAGATTAAAACTGGTCATGGGAAAGAACTATGTCTTATTTGTTTTTATATCCCAAGTGATTAGTACATAGCCTGGCATAAGAAGTGTTTAACATGTGCTTGTTAAATTGGAGGTCATTGTAATATATTATTTATACCAATGCACTCATCTTACGTGCAGCTCAGAGAACTGGGGGAAGGTTTAGGAGTTAAGAACGTGACTAAAATTTTGGTAGAGTACCCTGGAAATGCATCACCATGATTTAATTTACTTTCTTTTATTCAGTTGATAAGTCTATGTTATCCCTATGGTGGAAATGCTTGTGAGAATCACAGGTGTGAGGGTTAAAGCGATGTGATATTTTGGTAGCTGCAGTCTTATCTTAATGCCTTTGCTTTGGGGGAAAAACAAGAGGCCACAAAGCTTGTCCTTTATCTTCTCCTAATAACTGCTCATACTTCTCCTAATATAATTTCAGAGAGATGCATTTCTTACTAGGCTAGTTTCTATCTAAGCATGAATGAAAGTAGAGGCGGGATGTCTCCTTTTATTCCTCCCCAGGTTTTCTTTTTAGCTGCCTTCTCTACCTACCGAGCACACCCTTCTACACACATAGATTTCACCTTATTGCGCACACCTTGGTCTCACTATTAAAAAAACCAAGTTGACAATGGGCAGCATTTTTTTTTTTTTTTTTGGAAGCTACTCCAATGTCAGAGCAGTAAAAATACAATATTGATGGTAGTCAGTGCGTTGAGTTCTTATTACATGTTGGGTGGATGAAATCATGTTATTTAAAGCTCACCATAATCCTACATGATAGTACTTGATGTCTATTTCACAGGTAAGAAAACTGAAGCCCAAGGTTTCACAGCTCACATATTCAGAAATTAGATTTTGTGTTCTTACTTTCTATGCCCTGGTACCTCAAAGCATCATCACATCAATATCTGTTAGAAAGGTAGTCCCTGCTGTCCCACTCCAGACCTACTGAGTCAGAACTTGCATTTTAGCATGATCCCAGGGGATTCATATGCATATTAACATTTGAGAAACATTGGTCTACATGATACCCCTTTCTGTTGGGGACACACTTCCTGATAGTGCCCAAACTCTGTGGCTGGAAGCCCCAGTACTCTTCCTAGTGTGTGCAACTGTCTCTTCAGGAGTGATTTAAACAGCACAAGTTTCGTTGGTGGAATTCCATTGTGGTGACACGAATACTCACCCCAAGATCTCTCCCTTCCTCTCATCTGTCATCGTATTTCACTTTGCAATTTTGGACACAGCTCAAAGATGTGAACAAGAAGAGCTGGGAGGTTTGCAGAGAAATGTATGAACCATGGGGCTTGCTTGTGACACTGGGACCCTAAACAATGTATGGTCTTAATTTCTCACTGACGCTGGAGGGCCACCTGAATACTAATTTCTCCCTGTGGCTGCTTCTGTTGCTATACAGTCCATTGGGAAGTCCTCTGGATTGGGAGGGCAGGGGAATCTTCCCAGGAAGCACCCTTGAAGCAAGTATCTTAGCAGAACTAGAGACACGGAAGTGGTTATGGCTGCAGAGGTACATGGATGGTAATAACTTTATTAAAGCTTATTTTTACATTGCTACTATCCACAAGCAAATGTCTAACCACTATGTACATATTTTATGGGGCCCAAGAGACTGGAGGACTGATTTATGGTAAAAATGGGCTCTCAAAATACTGCATGAGGTCAAAGTTGTTGGATTGTCAATGAAAAATAATTTTTCCAGTTAAAGGATCTCATACACATTCGGTTTGATACGGCAGTGGTGACAAAGATGCTTTTTATGACATTCTTCTAAGGACCATTGTGATGTTAATATATAAATTATTTATTTCCTTCTTCTCAAGAGCTAGGGCATCTCCAAGCTTTTTGTCCGCCAGTTCTGTCTTTGGAAATCTTTTGTCTTCATCACCACACATCTGTGGGGGTCTGAATTGAGCAGAATGGGCTGCTGTGGAGTGATGGGAGGAATTCTTTCCCCCTGAGATGTGGTTGGGGCACAAAGTGGGATGCAGGCCAACTTTTCTGCCAACAGTGTATTGCACGGAACTGTAGCTTACTCACTCATGTTGTGGTAACTTTGTTTTCCACATTAAATGAACAGAAACACTTCATAGAAACAATGTTGTTCTGCAGAGGTAGCATGGTAGAGCTGATCAGAGACCTATCGCTGGGCACTCATCCACGTGGGTGGCAAAGGGACATTTTTCACAGGGTTCCTGCATTCACAAGATTAGAAAGGTTTGGGAATAACTTTATCATAGAACCAAATTGCTAAAAGGGGGTATTATCAGATCATCTCATATATTTTCTTCTTCCAAGATAGGCGGACATCCAAATTTTTAGAGATGAGAGGCAGTGAGGTACAGTGAAAAGAATGAGGGTAGGCTGATGCAAATGTTGGAATGAACCTTCATTCTATTATTTATTAACATGACTTTGAGGGAATTGTTCAGCCTCTCTGATTTTTAATTTTCCCGTATTCAAAAAATGAGGAAATAGCCACTTTTGTACTTTTGATCCTTAAGACGTGACTGCAAGTTGATTGTAAGATAATGAAACAATGGATTCAATGGGGAGAGATCCTGTTTCCATGTAAATTTTGCTTTTTAGACACAACATTTGAATGATTTAAATTCTAGCATCTCACTGATGTTCTTTAATTTTATTTTGTTTTGCAATTGAACATAGAGTCAGCTTGGTTAAGTGAGAATCCCACTGAAGTTAAAGACTTATGCACAAATATTGAACTTTGTTTGCATTGCTTTATCTATGGAAGTTATTTATTGAGGTAGTTACTATTAGCTGTTGCTGCAGAGAATCTCCAAAATTCAGGGGTTTAGTTTATTTCTTTGCTCACACAGAGTCCAAAGGGGCTGATCTTGCCTGGACAGCTCTTTTCCAAGATGGGGGCACAGGGGTCCTGGCACCTTTCCTGGTATCTTTGCCATCCATTAGGGCCTCCCTGGGAGGCTTCTGGTGTATCCACTATATTCAGCTAGCTGATGAGCAAAGAGAAAGGATGAAGAGAATCTCCTGGGTCTTTTCAAGGGCCAGGCCTGTAAGTACATACATCACATCTGCTCATATTCCACTGGGCATAAACTGGTACAAGATCCCATCTAGATGCAAGAAAACTGAGAGATGTGGTTTGCTCAGGTTTGAAACAAAATGGTTTGGTGAACCTATCACCTTGCATTTGCCTGTCAGCTTTGCTGCCCAAACTGAATCATAGCTGTCAGAGAGCGACCAGGGGGTCTCTCAGGAAGTTTGCTCATCAACTGATGTACAAAAGCATGGTTTGGATGTAGAGAAAGCAGTTTATAGCTGTCCACACATGATGTATGAAATGTATGAAAATTGTGGAGTATCTGTATGTCTCTCAGAATTACGTCTACTTCTGGGTTGTTACAGAGAGTCAGTGAGATAGTTATGTGACAATGCCTATCACAGAGTTAATACTGACTACTGGTTCTCAGAGTGTGGCCACCAGACCAACATCACTCACATCACCTTGGAACTTGTCAGAAATACAAATTCTTGGGTTGCACCCCTGATGGACTGAGTTAGAAACTCTCGGGGTGGGGCCAACAATCTGTGTTTTAACAAATCCTTCTAGGTGATTCTGATGTAATGAAGGTTGAGAATATCAGCATAGACCTTGATTTTCTTCTTTTCTTTCAAGGAAGGGGAACATTCTTTTCAAAGAAAATCGATTCTTCTACAGTTTCCTTTAGTAAGCTTTCATAATGATGAATGGGTTCCAGCTAGTCTGAAATTTCTTATATGTTGCCAAACTTGATTCTTCTACAGTTTAATCATATTCATTCTGAGTTGTCCTCATTGAAATAGTAAAACATCTGATCATCACTCTTCCTATGTTTCTCCATCAATGTCAAGATCATTCGGCCATCTGTAGGTCTTTTTTCTTTTGGCTTACTTAAAACCTTTTTTTTTTTAAACATTTTATTTATTTATTTATTTGAGAGAGAGAGAGAGTGAGAGAGAGCACAAGTGGGGAGGAAAGGGAGAAGCAGGATCCCTGTGAGCATGGAGCCCGATGCGGGGCTCGATCCCAGGACCCTGGGATCATGACCTGAGCCGAAGGCAGATGCTTAACCGACTGAGCCACCCAGGCGCCCCTAAAACTTTTTTGATATGTCTACCAGTTTCTACACATGACTCAAAACAGATCAACTGCTATTTTCTTTTATCTTTTTAAAAAAGATTTTATTTATTTGTTTATTTTGAGAGAGAGAGAGAGAGAGAGAGAGAGTGGGAGAGCAGGGGGAGGGCAAAGGGGGAGGGAGAATAAGGGGGAAAGAATCCCAAGCAGACTCCAAGCTGAGCATGGAGCCTGACGTGAAGCTCGATCTCATGACCCTGAGATCATGACCTGAGCCGAAACCACGAGTCAGACGCTTAACTGACTGAGTCACCCGGGTGCCCCTCAACTGTTACTTTCTTGTGGCATTTTTGTATGTGATAGATGGAGCATTATAATCACTTCATACCTGAGAGAGTTCCCATTGACTTTTATTTCCCATTCAAAATGAATATTCATTTCTCCAGTGCTTTTTGTCAAATAAGCATTGTATATTATATGTGAATACCTCAAGAAAACAAGGATTGTTTTTTACAAAATTCAGACTATTAATTGATCCCAATAGCCTACTACTACCTGAAAACTATCAGTCATGCCATCACGACCATTATTTTTTATAAGAACATAGAAGTAATACTTGCTATTATGATCATTATTTATATCAGTAAATTTTTTTCTAAAAGTGAATCCTAATGGGTTTAATAACTTGAAAGGTATTGGACTCAAGTGACAAATAGTAAGTCATATAATGGACCACAGTTATTTAACCAGTTTGTAGATTAGTAGCTTTTCTTCTGGACTGAAGGTGAGATCTTCTTCCCTTTCTGCATCTGGTGGAGAGAAAAGAAAGAAACCATGATTTCATGGGTGCATTTGTAGAAGGCATTTTTAAAAAAGAGTAGAGTGGAAATATAACCGCAAAAGAAGATGGCTTGGAACACTGGTTTGTTTGGGTATAGGGCAGCCTCTCTGGGAAGATCTTGCCAAGATGTTCATCTTATCCTTTCCTTTAATTTTGTCTGCATCTCCTAAGCAGAACTTTCCAAAACCTGAGAACAAGTCAGAATTTGTCCTGGGCCTGCCTTCCTGAAATGCCTGTAGGATTCAGATCCTTACGAATGTACAGCCAGCGCATAATGTGGACACTCAGGTTCCCCCAGTCTGATTTGAATTTAGGACTGACTTGCCCAGTTTTAGAAGTGTGGTGACCCAGAGACCTGGAGCCATGTTTCCCTGCCTCCTTACCAATCCACTTATCAGTTCGCTGCCAGACTGTCTTCTTTTGCTCAGTGAGTTACTGGTTTCTTTTCATTTATTAATGTTAAGAATTCCTTTCAGATGAATTACTCCTTTACACATTCAAATTAGGATTTTCATTTGCCAGTTTTATCACAGTTGGCATAATTAAGGATGTCAAGTTTTTTAAACTATATTGTGACAACATTTAAACTTGTTATGCTTTTGCCTGTGGATATAATTAAGACAACGTGTTTGGTATCAGTTTATTCTTAAAAAGCAAAGTAAAAGCAGATGAGCTGTATTTATAGATGCATCAGCCAATGAATGGATGAAAGAGAAAAAGAAATTAATGGGGAAACGTCAGCCAGAATGGAGGAGGGACCCACTGCGAAGTTCATTTCCAGACCAACTATTTAGAATTTATTCCAACGACAGCTGTCTCTTGAATTACAGTAGGGAGAAAAAAAATGACGTTGTAAGACTAACGGGCCTCAAGTTAAGAAGCAGGCAAAGAATAACATACTTCAAATAAAACTCTGCAGTTGGGGTGGGGGCTCAGGCACAATAGTTATGGTCAGAGCCCCACCTTGAGTCATGCCCTCCTACAAAGATTGGGACGCAGGAAAATCTGGGAAAGAAGGAAAATCTTTAGGAGACGTAGGAGCTTTGGAACTTGGTCTTGGCCACTTGAAAGCTGTTTTGATTTGGAGCCAAAGACCCCCATGGGGGAGGGGTGGAGTAGAGGAAAGGGCAGAAGACAAAACTGTAGGATAAAACGCCAACCCAGGGAGTTCAGTTTTCAGAAGAGACAGAGAAGAAAAATGAATTGCAAAGCTTAAGGGATATAGATTAATTTCTCTGTCTTCTTGTGAGCCTGCGCCGTACGTTTCCTTGATTGTGAAATGACACACCAAAGTTGTCAGAGATTCTCTGGCATGTGTCTAACATTAGACACAGGTGAGGCAGAACAAATGTGCGTTGTCTTGAGTACATAGCAAGAGGTAGCATCGTGGGAGGAAATACGGTTGCTTGGGCGCCCTATTTTTAACCATCCATATTTCAGAAAGGAGAATGACCTGGACCTAATGAAAGTCCTGTGGTCTGCAGTGTGGGGCTGGGGGGAGGGGACAAGCAGCAGGGGCAAATGGCTTCACCAGTTCTCTTCCCAAAAGAGTCCAAAGGAATGTTCATTAATGACTTAGAAGAAATTTCTTTGGCCGTTCACGGGTAAACAACCAAGCAGAGCTCTTCAAAAATTCAGATGAAAAAAATCACTTTTCTAGACAATTAAAATACATGAATAAAAAATGACTTAATTCAGGAAAAAAGTCCTTGAGGGATTCATGAAGAAATGCTTCTTTTGTTGTGGACGTTTCTCTCTAGATCCTAGTGTGACTGCATTTCCCATCCATAGTTTTGTTTCTCCATATATGCCTATGCTTTTTTTCCTCCTTCTCCACCTCAGTGAATTTTATGGATGCATTTTACTGACATGTGTGATAGGGGCTCTTGGTTTCAGGTTTTAAAGAGAGAGAAGAAGATGATACTATCTCTGAATAGAAAAGAAGGGAAGGAGGGAAGGAAGAAGGAACGAAGGAAGGAAAGAAAGGAAGGAAAAAGATCAAGGCCTAGCAAATCCAGTTGTTTCAGTCATTTAATCAAACCACTTCTACTTCTGAATAATCTCTTCAGCTGCAACACGCCTGGAGAGATTGAGGGAATGTTCACAGACTTTCAACCTTTGTTTTTGCCAAGTTAATCGTTCTGTTACATAGATAAGGCCGAGATCTATGTTTCTAAAAATTATGAATGTATATGTGCACACAGAAATATATATATATTTGATGTCGTACATTTAATTCCAAAGACTATCCCGATCACTTTGTAGTTTATACCAATGCCTTTCGAACGGTGGTGGCAAGGGCCCGGTTTTAAAATTTCCAATCAGTCATGATTGATATTTTTGTAAAATATAACCACAGTGAATTACAAGAAAAATTAATTAAAAAACACCCCAAATCGTGCAGAAGGTAAGCCTCTAATATTTAATATTAGATTTAACGGGCAGAAATTACCCGTCAAATTGCCGTAAAAAGTTTCTAAGTGTTTATTCTCAGTTCCTGTACTTGACTCACTGGAGTGTGTGACCGCCAGCTGAGAGGTCAGCACTGTTCTTCAAATAGCATTCGAGTGGTGCCAGTGTAGACAGTCTCAGTGCTGATGATCAAAAGGCAAAGGATAATAGATTAAGTTCAGAGCCATTAAAGCACTATTGAGATATAGACAGTGAGATAAATTCTGTTATTTTTCAAATAACTTGATTTGATGATGTTATTATGTATTATTTTCCTTTGAAAGAAAATATGTAACTGCCTGGGCACTGTTGGTTTATAAAAATCACTGAAGTGTTGGCTTAAGTAAAATAAACTACATACATGGAGTATCTCTGGTATCGCATGGGCCCTGCTTGTACTCAAAGACTGGAAGAATGAATCTATTTTAACACTGAAATCGTCTTTAGAATGAAACAACTTCGAAAATGTAAATAAGGGTATGGTATTCTGAAATATACATACAGCTAACTGACATGATATACACATTCATGTATGCCACGTTGTTTTTTTCAATTGATCTTTCTTTACCCCAGTATAACGAATGACTGTAGACCGTTGCCTAATCCACTGTTGACTGAAGTAGTATTAATTCACAGGCTGGGTTGAAATGGCCAGGAAGATGGTGGAGAGCTACAAAGATTCTAAAGTGAATTGTATGTTTTCCTTTTCAACTAGGAGGCATTTACCAATTCCCACTGGTCCCAGGTTGCCCTCACAAACTTTCCACACGTAGGCTAATAGAATTTATGTCCAGAAAAGCAGTAAGTTAAAGAAATGGAGGCTTGAGTCACAAAGACATTCTCTTGCTATAAATTTATTATTTGCAAGGAAGAATTTCTTACTGAACAAAAAATGCAGAGCAGAACCATTGCTTATCATCCCCACATGGACCAAGTGCTGAAAGGGCTGTGGTGTTGTGGAAGTCATATTTATTGTTAGCGTATGTTTTCTGTAGCTGTGGCTATCAGAGAGAACCTTCTGGGGAGGCGATCATTTACAGTACCCTATTGTTTGACATCCAACTTTATGATTCTGTTTCAATAGTTTTTATTACCATCACATCTTTTTTTTTCTTTGTAGATTTAACTTGAGATAAATGTCTCACTCTAGTAATGAGATTTTAAGAATTGCTCAGTATTCAAACCACGTGAATTCAATGGTTTATAAGCTTGGGATCTTAAAAAATCACTGACTAAGTAAATTTTGGGTGTGAGCATGAGATGAGTTCATATAAATATGTAATTTAAAAGTGGAACTAAAATCCAGTGAGTGGCAACAAGTGGACATGAATTGGCTCTGTTGTGGCTGAGAGGAGGCAGCTCTTTTAAGGTTGAATTAGAAGCAGGACAGAATGGCAGAGCTGGGCTGAGAGCTTTTGTGGGTCTGGGTGCACTAAGGTGTAGATGTGACATCTGACTGCACTTTGGATGCCTCAGGCTGCTAAAACATCTCCTCTCCCCCCCCCCCATTTAAATTGTTTGCCTCCCATAGGGGACGCTTCCAGTATTCCTGGGTGGCAGGACCCATCTAGAAATCTGAGGCATTCTGTGTTCTGAAAGGGATGCTTCCTGGACAAATTCTCTCTGTCCCTCATTTGGATCCATTTTTGACCCCAGTGTGTAATTTGCCATCTTTGTGCCCCTTCTGGTCTCTGTCTTCTGTTTCTGCTCCCACCCGTGTGCTTGTGAAGATACAGCCCTGGTTGGTTGCTCTCTTAGTGCCAGTCATGACCCCCATTTCCACGGTGATGACGTTGGCTGCTTTGGTTTTAGGAACTGTCCGAAATGACCATTAACCAAGAGAAAGAGAGGAAGGACCAGCCCTGAGTAATTGGTAAGTGATGCTGGTTTTGTTGGCTTCATTTGTCTTTGGCCCCTGGAAAATACAGATCTATGAAGTGAATACTGTGAGTGGGTTGGTGCTCCAGCAGAGAGGAAACTGGAAGGACGATTGTGAATTCTGTCTCTTTGCCTTCTGTCTCTTCAGATCCAATATTAGCATGTTTTCGGAGGCTTGGAATCAGATTATGTACTCTGACTCTGGTCTGTTCTTCAAATGGATCAACAAGGGGAGAACGGGGCCCGTTATATGCCTTCATTACTTTCTTATAAGGTGCTATTTTGAACAAGATGGGAAAATTCATTTTCCAAGGCCAGCAGGGATGGTTGCCATTAGAGGCCTCTGTCAGCACCAAAGACCTTGCTCTGCCTCTCCTGTGAAGTTTCCAAAGGAAAACTTTTCCATAATCAGAGGATAGTTGCTGAGGCAAGAAGGGTCACTAGATTAATGAACGGATGGTGACGGCAACAATGACCCATCTGTTCATAAAGTATTTCTAGAACCTCTCCTTTATGATAGGCCCTCTGCCAGGGGCTGCACAGTAGTACCTCTTTGTTGCGTTCTGACCTTTTTAAGCTGTTTTTTGTTATTTTATTTTATTACCATTTGTAAGTCGACATTTAGGGAACTTGCTTAAAGAACTCAATAAATCTTGATCTAATGATTCACTACCTGTGTCCATCCCTCTGTCTGTCTGTCTGTCTGTCTCTGTTTTCTCTCTCACACATTACCTACACACTCCTCATTCTAAATATTTATTGAGGTTGCAGCGAGGGGGACACTGTTATGGCTATCTTATTACTTGAGTGAATTTTAAATGATTATTTGCAAGGCCTCTTCCATTCACGTCCAGATAAGCAGAAATGTTTTCATCTAGACCCGGCTGAAGTAATGTTTCAAGGTGGGAAATAGTGGTTATTCATTTCAGAAGGGGTAATAAGTAACACCTTGTGTTTTATTGTTGAGGTATATAAGATATAAAATTATAGAAATCCAAAGAAGGAAATATCTTTATGGCAAGCTCTCCATGGAAACCTATCAAGCTATGAATTTGAAGAATACTAAGTGGCTTCTGGTAAAGCCACATCATTGGAAAGGTTTATCACTTAACAATGTTAGCACGTGGAATGCTATAATTCCATGGTAACTGCAGCCAACCACTCCTAGCTCTTCTAGACAACTATACAAATGTTTTCTTTTAGTGAGATATTTAATGTATTCTGTCTTAATTCTGAAGGTTTTTCTCATGCCTCCACATCTGAAACAATTCAGTGCTGTCTCTATTTGAAGTCCCTTCTGGTTAGTTGAGCTGGCTATTGGTGATGTATCATAGCATGTACAGTGGTTTCTGTGATGTGGTTTGCTGAGCATGGCAAGATGAATGAAGATTACAGTCACATTAAGTTGAGGACTATGGTCAGACTTAAGCCATTATCCTTGAGGTGTATGGCTGTTGATTTATCAATGTCCTCATTTTTAAGAATGAAATCTCGAGGTTGCCATACATTCTGTGGATATATGTCAAATGAAGTAGAATGTTATATTCTCTCATAACTTCATAAATAAGAATGTCTTGCTTTGAGGATGGAATAAAACGACAAGATTTAATTGGCATCTATATAGTAAAAAGGTCATGAAGAGATTAATGGCTGTTGGCAACTGGTCAAATTTCTTTGATGTCCACTATTTTTTTTTTTTTTACTAGAATACTACATTTGTCACTCGCTGAGCAAGTTGCCCACACATTTATGTACATAAATTATGGTGCCTTTATTACATCACTTCCAACCTATCTGGATAAAAGCATGATGGAATTTTTTTCCCTGTGTGCAATTTCCATTTTGGTGCCATTTCTGTTTCCTAATAAATTCCAGACAAAATATATACCCAAAGCCTGTTTTTTATGTATTTCAGCTTTCTGTGTTCAGCCACATTTTGTTTGGGAGATGTCCTGCAGGGATTTACTTAGATTTATGAATATTTGGAGAGTAATTTGCAGAAATGAGGGTCTGGAGATTCATATAATCCCATTGTGTATCGTATCTTTTCTTTTTTTAACCCTATACTTCAATTTTTGGTAATTTGGATGTGATACTTAATGTAGTGACTTAATTCAATTGTTCTTCTAGTTTCAACTTTGATCTCTTTCTAAACTATTATCAGGAAGATGTAAAAAATTCCAAAGTGAACTCTGACACTGATATAGAAGGAATCTCCTCTACTGTTATGGTTTTCTGTCTCCAAAGATAGGCCAACTTTTTAACTTCTACGACTTCACTAGCATGAGATGTAAATGTGCCCAAATGCCCTCAAGTGGTCTCAGCCTACACTCACATTCCTGCTGCTTCTCTTCCTCATTTCTCCACCCTCTAGCTGTGGAAGTTGGCTTTTTCTGCTACCTAACTAATGTTTAAAGGACAAGTGTTTACATATATTTATTTTGGTTTTCTAATGTTTTAATATCGGCACCACTGAGTAAATGTTTACTGGGGAAAAAAATCCAAACAAATAACAAATTGATAAAATCAGTTCATTGATTTTTCTTAAACAACAAACAGAGAAATAAACACATTAAAATCTAAACCTGCAATCTGTTAAGGTAAAAAACATAAACTTGTTATGTTCTTCCTATTGAGGAGATAGTAATACAACACCTATTAGATCTACTGAGAAATCACTCTACCCTTTGCAAAGATGTACGAAACCATATGGCTCAGTTATCTAGCTCAGTGGGTTAGGGACCCAGGTTCATGGGAATCTACAGAGAAATATGAGGGCACAATATTCCTGACAGTACTTTTGACTGCCAACCCCATGTACTCTTTACTTGCCTGGAACTGAGTTGACTGTTGCATTGTTTTCTGGTGGAGTTGCTCAGGAGCTTAGTCAGAGGCTGGCAGTGGTTGGGGTTTGGAGATGGGAAAGAGAACAAAAGTCCTTCAATGAACAGGAAATTATCTGAAAACTGACTATGATGTATGCAACAATGTCAATTCCAATATTAAACTTTCTACTTTAAGAAAAATCACTTGACATATTATCTCACACCTGTTAAAAAGGCTAGTATCAAAAAGGCAAGAGATAGCAAGTGTTGGCAAGGATGTGGAGAACAGAGAACCTTTGTGCACTGTGGGTGGGAATGTAAATTGGTGCAGCCCCTGTAGAAAACAGTATGGAAGGTCCTCAAAAAAACTCAAAATAAAACTACCATAAGATCCAGCAATTCCACTTCTGGGTATTTGCCTGAAGGAAATGAAATCACTAACTCACCCCCACGTTCATTGCAACATTTTTACAAAAACCAACATGTGGAAACAGCATAAGTGTCCACCAATGGATGAATGGATAAACAAAATGTGGTATATATATTCCATGGTATATTATTCAGCCATAAAAAATAAGGAAATCCTGCCATTTGTGACAACATGGGTGGATCTTGAGGGCATTATGCTTATGCTTAGTGAAATAAGTCAGACAGGAAAAGATAGATACTGTGTGGGATTTTTCAAAATGTGGAATCTAAAAAATCCCTCAAGCTCATATACAGAGAACAGATTGGTGGTTGCCAGAGGGGGGAAATGGAAGGTGGGCAAAGTGGGTGAGATGGTCAAAGGATACAAACTTCCACTTATAAGATAAATAGCTCCTGGGATGTAATATGCAGCAAGATGACTGTAATTAACAATATTGTATTTTATATTTGAAAGTTGCTAAGAGAGTAGATTTTAAAATTTTTCATCACACACACACACACACACACACACACACTCATAACTATGGCGTGGTGATGGCTATTAACTAAACATACTGGAGTGATCATTTTGTGATAAATACAAATATCAAACCATTATGTTGTACAGCTAAAACTAGTATGTTGTATAACAATTTTATCTCAATTAAAAGAAAAAGAAAAGCACTTAATAAAACAACAGCAACAACAAAATAAGCCAACAACAATAACAAAAAGAAATCTTTTCCCAATCCTCAGGATTAAGTAAGGGATGATTATTTGCAGATAGGTATTTTTATGCAAAGCTCCTTCTCAGTCTTTTTGTTATTAATTAACTCAACAATCTCTATTGCATTAAAAAATAGTTTACTCTCCAAAATATATAAAGAACTTATACAACTCAACACCAAAAAAACAAAGAACCAAGTAAAAAATGGGCAGAAGAGATGAACAGACATTTCTCCAAAGAAGACATACAGATGGCCAACAGACACATGAAAAGATGCTCAACATCACTCATCACCGGGGAATGCAAATCAAAACCATACTGAGATATTGCCTCCCACCTGTCAGAATGGCTGAAACCCAAAACACAAGAAACATCAAGTATTGGAGAGGATGTGGAGAAAGGGGAACCCTCTTGCACCGTTATGAATGCAGATAGGTGAAGCCACTCTGGAAAACAGTATGGAAGTTCCTCAAAAAGTTAAAAATAGAATTACTGTATGATCCAGTAATTCCATTATTGGGTATTTACCCAAAGAATATGAAAACACTAATACGAAAAAATATATGCACCCTTATGTTTATTGCAGATTTCTTACAATAGCCAAATTATGGAAGCAGCCCAAGTGTCCATCAATAAATGAATGGATAAAGAAGATGTGGTGTGTATATATAATGGAAAATTACTCAGCCATAAAAAGGAATGAAATCTTGCCATTTGCAACAACACAGATGAAGCTAGAGAATATTATGCTAAGTGAAATTAGTTAGAGAAAGACAAATACCATATAATTTCATAAATATGTGGAATTTAAGAAACAAAACAAATGTACAAAGAAAAAAAGAGACAAACCAAAAAAACAGGCTCTTAACTAGAAAGAAGAAAGTGACTGTTACTAGAGGGGAGGCAGGAGGGGGGGAATGGCTGAAAATAGGTAAAGCAGATCAAGAGTACACTTATCATGATGAGGCCTGAGTAATGTATAGAATTGCTGAATCACTATATTATACACCAGAAACGAATATAACACTGTATGTTAACTGAATTAAAAATTTAAAAAAATGGTTCACTCAGTAAAGCTGGGGAGAAAAAGAAAAGCCAAAAAATAAAATTAAATTAAAAATTAAAAATCTCAAAAAAGTAGTTCACTTAAGAAGTTAAATTTTAGAACAGAGTTTTGGTAGACAAACTTGGTGTGTCTTGCACAACTTGTGAAACGTATACTGTGAAATGCATTTTGTAGCAATGTTTTCCCATCCTACCATGGAAGAAACCCTGAGTTTTCTCAGTCCCAAAGGTAAAAACATAGTGTCTTGGGCATGTGTACTGATTTGAACACTATGCTTGGAGCCAAGCAGAATAAGGAAAGCTCAGTTACCAAAAGGAATTGTAAGACACTAGATAATGGGCTACACAGAAGAGTTTCAGATTTTCTACTGTGTTAAAATTCATTCAACTAATGCCACAAATATTTGCTGAGTGACCACTACAAGTCAGGCATTGTTCTAGCCACCGTAAGCTCATGTTTTCAGATGGTGAAAACCTTCTTCTCCGTAATCAGACAAGAGTCATTGGGGATCACTAGATTATAGAGATGATGGTCATGGTAACAATGACTATTTGGTTAAAACGTAATCACTGAAGATCTATTTTGTAGCAGGCTCTTTGCCAGGTGCTGTGCAGTAAGTAGTACTTCCATTGCATTTTGAACTCTTTAAATTATTTTTTGTTATTTTATTTTATTAACATTTACAAGTCAATATCTAGGGAACTTGGTCAAAGAACTCAATAGAGGGGCGCCTGGGTGGCTCAGTCAGTTAAACAACTGACTCTTGATTTCGCTTAGGTCATGATCTCAGGGTGGTGAGATTGAGCCCCAAGTTGGGCTCCATGCATGGAGCCTGCTTAAGATTCTCTCTCTCCCCCCTAAAAAATAAAAGAAGAACTCAATAGAACTTCCCCAATGGGCACAATCTTGATCTGACTGATGATCTTGTCTCTCTCTCTCTCTCTCTCTGCCCCTTTTCTCTCTCTCTCTCTCCCCCTCTGTCTCTCTGTCTCTTTCTGTCTCTCTCCTCTTTCTCATGCCCACATACTCCCCATTCTATCCCCATTTGGCAGAATACAAAACAGCTAACCATCCCTACCCTCATGGAGCTTACATAACAATGTGAAGATAGACAATACACCAACAGAAATATGTCAGTTATAAGTGATAAGTCTCTGAGGGAAAATAAAGCCAGGAAATGCAATGAACCATGGGGGAGGGGACATTTTTCTGACTTTAAATAGAGGTGGTCAGAAGGTCTCACTGTGAAAGGACATTTGAGCAAAACCCTGCAGAAGGAGGGGGTGAGAGCCAGGTAGATATTTGGAGAGGAGCATTTCAAGCACAAGGAACAAGGAGGATACCCACATGGCTGGGATGAAATGGGAGAAGGGAGGTTGGCAGGAGATGAGGGAGAGGGGAAAGTGAGGTGAGCAGATGGTGAATATCCACGCAGCAGTGTGCTCAGGCTGCCACAACACAACAGCAGAGGCTGGGGGCTGAAACAATAGAAAGCAATTTTCTCACAGTTCTGGAGGGTAGAAGTCCAAGATCAAGGTGCCATCAGGGTTGGTTTCTGGAGAGACCGCTCTTCCTGGTTTGAGGATGACGGCCTTCTCACTAACTTCACATAGCCTTTCCTCTGTTCATGCTTGGGGGTGAGGAGGAGGGGAGAGAGGGAGGGAGGGAAGGAGGGAGAGGGAGAGATCTGGTGTCTCTCTGTCTCTTTTTATAAGGACAATAGTCCTATTGGATCAGGGCTCCCCCATCTTGACCTCATTTAACCGTAATTATCTCCTTAAAGACCCTATCTCCTAATATAGTCACCTTGGGGGTTAAAGCTTCAATATATGAGTTTGGGGTGGGGGCACAGTTCAGTCCATAACCATCTACAATTGCAGAAAGATGTAAGTCAAAGATAGTGAGCAGCGGAGAGACATGCTCAGACTTTCTTTCTGAAAAAAAATCACCTTGGTTGTTGAGAAGCTGGGAGACCAGTTAGGAGGCTGCTACAATGAAATGGGGAGAGGTGATGATAATGGTGAACCCCAGAGTGTGTAGGATGTGCTGCGTGAATGAATTTGAGAATAATCTAGATGTGACATTTGTCATGCCATTGAGCTCTTCTATGAACGTCTCAGTTCTTTGTATATCAGCCTCTCTGATATAAGACACTGCTGTGTCTTAATCTCTTGTGAAATGTGGAGGGAATTCTATATTAATACAAATTAATCTTAATAATAGTCAAAATATCAAAGCTTACTAACAAAAGTTTGAAATTCAGAATAAAATATTTTGCCTTTTTCCTAGTAGGATGACACTTTCACTTACTTGCAATTTTGTAAGTTGGGTAGAAAAGAAAACCAGGTAAAGGAAACATAACTGGAGAAGTCTATAGGAGGGTGTTTGGGCTGAAAAATCTGCTTTCCTCCAACCTTCACTTGGCTGACTTTTCTTGGCATACAGCTTTCACCTCAAAAGTCTTTTCCTCTAAGAGACCTTCCATGACGACTCAATCAAAGGTGTTCCCTGCAGTCGCTTTCCATCTTAGCATGCTGCTTTAGTTTCCACATGGCATTTTTACTCTTTGATACTTTCTTAGCTGGTTGCTCCTTGTTTACTGTCTGTCTATCCCTCCTAAAATCTGCGCTCCAGGAGAATAAGGTCTTTGTTTTGTTCGCCACTTATTCCCAGAGTCTAGAACAGTGCCTGATGCATAGTAAGCACCCAATAAATATTTGTCAAGTGAAGGAAAGTATAAAAAGAGAAAGGATGGAGACCCAGTTATGTAGCTCACCAAGACTTACATACTGTGTTAGGGGAAAGAAAGCCTTTCTGTGTAGTGCAATGTTGAGGTTGACAGGGGACCACACAGTAGACAAAGGGCTGGGCAGATTTCAGGGCTAGAAGCTTTGTACTTTTGAAGGTTTATGTGCAGATCTGGGAGTCAAGAGATTGGGGGTTCACATCTGCTCTATCTCCAACTCCCTGTGTGACTATGGTACAAATCATTAACTTCCGCAAGCATTAGTTTCTCCATCTGTGTGGTGTTACCGGCTAGTTTAAACATTTAGAAACCTTCATTGGCATAGATGACTCTATTTATGCTGTTGCTTTCAGGAGATTGAGTGTTTTGTGGAATGGAGCCCTGTTTTTCCTTTTGGCTTCTGAACTGCACTTCCTTGGCAGGCAAGGTGATTCATTGCCTTGAATTCCTCTTCTCCCTTTCCCAACTTCTCCCAGATAGTGTCCTCATTCTGTGAGGCTGCATGACTTTGATGGGAAGGACAAGGCCTTGATCACCTTAAGAGAAGCCTTGGGTTGTCATTCCCTGCCCTTATTCCTCTTTCTTTGGCTACTCTAGCTAGATGAATCCTCCAACTTCCCACCACCCAGAGATGCAGGCTTGGCTCAGCACCAGAGCAAGAACGTAGCTTTTACCCGTCTCCCACTAGATAGAGTACAGAAATTAAATCTTGTGCTCAGATCCAAAAGGCCATCCCTGCATCTCCCATTTATTCTCCCCAGCCAGCCAGACATATGGTGCCAGGAGGAGGCCTTGGTTCTATAAACAGCCATTGGGTGACTTCCTTCTTGACCTCACTGCATTCTCAGCTCTGAAGAATCAAACTTCTCTCTGGGTTTGGCTCTGGCTTCCATCCTCTGGCCATACCTAACCCTGAAGCAGGAGGTACTGCTTGGCAGAGATACTGGCATTGGCAGTAAAGGGCATAGCTTTGGATTCAACCAGACTTGGGTTAAATGCAGCAGCACCACTAACTCTGTGAGCTTGGACAAGTTACTCCATCTCTCTGGGACACAATTTCTTCATCTGTAAAATGGAGCTGAGGAGGGGTGGTAAGAATTAAGTGATGTGATGTGAGCCAAAAATTGAGTGTAGTGCGTGGCATGCATGCAAATCTGGTAGTTGTTATTCTCAATGACGGGTACCTTCTTCACCAAGTCTAGGGAACTCACCTGATCATGTTATGCTCACTCTTCTTCCTTAGTTACAAGGGTTGTTACTGAGGGTTTAAAATTTGGGGTTTAAAAAAGTTAATCTCCACCTTTTTGAGACGTCTAATTAGTACAATTCGATAAATGATTTTCTCCTTTGGTATGATCTACTCATCACTTTGTCTCTGCTGGCTAAGGTTGCTGGTGCTCAGAAATGCCTCACTTCATCTTTTAAATAATGATCCCGTAAAAAAGGAAGTGCTCTGTCCAATGCTATGTCTACACAGACAAAACCAGGCAAAAGTTGAGGTAATTTCCCGGAGAATAGGAACCTAGACATAGCTAATGTAGATGATTCCAACTAGATTGTAACATGTTAATACTTGATGGACTACTTAACTTCTCTTCAAATATTTGGTATTGGCAATATTTTTTAAAAATAGCTTTATTCTGAAACTAACCTGATCTCATTTTTTCCATGCAATGGATGGCATACTGGCTTCCTATACAGCCCAGATTGACAAAATATTTGCTTGGTGTCATGGATGGAATTTGTTTCCTCTAAAAAAGGAAATATCTCAGTAGGGCCATTTAGTATACAGTTGCCGACTTATCAAGTGGTATAGCAGGTTTTCTTGAGTGGCGTGTAATGTTACTTTCTGGTTTGAATTCTAACTTATCCTAGAGGTTAGAGCAGTGAAATGGGGCAAAATCTGTTGGTGTTAAGAAGTCTCAGTAGTAGAAAAAAGAAAGAAAGAAAGAAAGAAAGAAAGAAAGAAAGAAAGAAAGAAAGAAAGAAAGAAAAGAAAGAAAGAAAGAAAGGGAAAGAACAAAGGAAGCATTGTAAGAAATATTTATAAGTCAAATGTTACAGACAAAAACTCCAAACCAAAACCTATTTCAAAAAAATGTTGGAGGAAATGGTATATCTTTTTATGTGCTTAAGAAAACAGTTAAAAAGGACTTCACAGCATTGGGTCTATTAAGTACATTTATTCCAGTGATTTCCCAGATATTTCCAAGTTCCATTTAAAACAGAAGTCTCCTAT
The DNA here is from genome assembly GCF_037043125.1 of Eumetopias jubatus. Lineage (NCBI taxonomy): Eukaryota > Metazoa > Chordata > Mammalia > Carnivora > Otariidae > Eumetopias > Eumetopias jubatus. Next base: position 92,541,855 of record NW_028274814.1, on the reverse strand, counting down.
CAAGCAATCCTTTGAAATTATTTACCCTTTTATGGTTGTAAAGTATGGAAACATAATACTTTTAATGGAAACTCTAATAAACGGCATATGCTACAAAGTGTCTACTGATGTGCTTTATAGGTTAGTAGTCTTACATCTCACGAACTTGCCAGTCTACACTGCTGATTTCAGTAAATGCCCCAGCAATGGGTAAGAGGACAGCGGGAAGGGCAAGGCCATGCAATAATGGCATGGCTCACTCATGCTCACCAGAAAAGTATGGCTGCCAGAGTCCTGACAGAAAGCAAATTCCACCAGCAGGCAGAAACAGAATTATTCGGATTAAGGACTTTTTTTGCTGGAGGGTTGGTGACTTGGTGGTCACCATAAGTTGAAAAAGGTTTTTCCTTATATTTAATATAAAGGAATGTTTTGTATAGACTTGGTTGTGAATCCTCAGAATAAAATAGTATGTAATATTTTTAGCACATATTTAATTGGCAGCAGAAAAATTAAAACCACGTGACTTAAAATGTTAAAATGGTATTCTGGTTAAAATCAATTCCCAATCAAGAAAATTTAATGTGTTTCACCAAATGCATATTTTCATACTAGGTAAATATATTTTAAAGTTGTATATCCCTAATTTTATGCTGAAATAGTACCAGCAGCTCACAGATGGGTTCCTCTCCACCTCCCCCCACCAGCCACACACCCCAGCAAATTACTTTTCATTGAAGTGTTTTCAAAATATTCTCGTGTATGCTTCAAATTAACAATTCGGGCATTCTACATTAAATAGCAATTAATTTATTGACATTTGATGGATTCATATTTGCATTCCTTGGTTTCAAATCTTGTTAAAATGTTGTTAATAATCTGTGGATATACATTTTAAACAACTGTCATTAAATAAAGAGAATTAAATTTAATAGAGTAGTTGCTATATATTTAAATACGAGTGGATGATTAGAAGCAGATTTACTGAGGGTTTAATCATGGCTGGATAGATTCAGGCCTTTCCAGCAAATGTACTCATTTTATTTCTTTTATTTTATTTTTCTTTTTTATGGTGAATGGTTTGTAGGCATGTAAATTGGTACCATATCAAAAGCTGAAGCATCAAATAATTAGTATTCACAATATAGAATACATTATACTGCTCAAGATAACTCAAGACTATTTATCAATCTTTGGTGAACCTGGAAAAGTCTTTGCTGAAGGACCCAGAGAAGCCCAGAGAAGAATGGCTGTTAGGAACAGAGAAGAAATTCACTTGATTTTGTTCATACTTGCCACTTGGTAAAACAGTTGTCTAACCTCTTTTAAAATGCTTTGATACTATGGATAAAATATCAAAGACTGATACTTTTAACAACATTGTTCAAAAATGTCAGTTTGATACACTTAGACTATCATGTTTTTAGTTTCCTTTTATTTTGAAAGAATAAGACATATCTTCCAAACTATCTGGAGAGGTTGGTTTCTTTTCACCAGGCTTCAGCCCATCCTATCCCGAGTTTGAAGCATTTTGTTAGATGTCTTTGATCTTCTGTTTGACTTCTGCTTCATGGAAAAGTGCTCATAAACCTTTAGAGAATGGCTTTCTGTACTTTTAGATTTATTCAGGAATTATAAACAGTGGACAGATCTATAGCAAAACGATTTTAAGAGCACTTAGGACTCACATGCTAATTTATTTGCTCACCACCAGAAAGGCTTGTTTGGTACAAAGAAGTTTAAAAAGTTCAACTTTGCTTAGTGAAAAAAAAAAAAACTCCACTTTTAAGTGGCTAAAAGTATTGCATTTTGGGTTTTTCTTTTTTTTTTTAAATATTAAGATCTCTAAAGCAACAATCTTTTTAAAGATGTTATGCACAAGGATTGGTATGACATTTGAAATGGCTTCAAGAGTCCTGTTACTCTTGACATGCTGGCAAACACTTCTCAGATGTGCTTTTCCACTGCAGCCATGTCAAGAGAGAATACACAATCTGTGACTACAAACAAGTCCCCGCATGTCTTACTGCGAAGGCAAGAGTAGGCTAGAAGACATCAGGGTGAGAGCATCCTATTTGCTCTAATCCATCATTACTCCAACCTAATTGTAGCTTTTCCATACATTAGGGGATCCACCGGTTGAGCTCTACATCCTTAGATGTTGGATAACAATTGTGGTTTCATCTCAAACAAATGAATAAACAAAATTAGAAATCTTTGCCATTTGGCATTTTGCAATTCTAAAAACATCTCTCATATAAAATGAGAAAAAGGATTAAAGATAGTTTATGCTATTGCTTTTTAAAAATGGAGTTTTTGGGCGCCTGGGTGGCTCAGTTGGTTAAGCGACTGCCTTCGGCTCAGGTCATGATCCTGGAGTCCCGGGATCGAGTCCCACATCGGACTCCCCGCTCGGCAGGGAGTCTGCTTCTCCCTCTGACCCTCTTCCCTTTCGTGCTCTCTATCTCTCATTCTCTCTCTCTCTCAAATAAATAAATAAAATCTTAAAAAATAAATAAATAAAATAAAAATGGAGTTTTCTAGAGCTCTACAGGAGTTGTAAATTGATGTCTCCTATGCTGAATCAGTACTGATGAGGGACTTTATTTGGAAGATCACTTAATTTCATGTGAAAATTCAGATTTCAGCTTCTATTGAAAAATCAGTCTGGCAATGTTAGCATTTTCTTCAGCAACACCAACTGGAAAAAGTAGTGGCTGCACATTTTTTTAGACACAGTTTAATTTTTTAAATAATATTTTCTACCCTTTAACCATAACACTGGGCTTCCAGATTCATTTAACTGTGGCCTGCAGTTGGCATTTGGGTCTGTGACTCCTGTAGTAAGATTACCCTGAAATACTAACAGTGTTACTGGTGTATCCACATGAGGGAGTTGACAAAATTTAAGTTCTGTTTTCAATAGATACCCATTGTGCAGTACTGAACCCTTTTCTTTAACAGGACATTATGTTGATGCAGAAGTTGTTTGGGAAATTTACAAACCATTCTCTCAATAGATCTATTTCAGTGGCCTTGGTTCTTGCCGCCCAGCTTCAATGGGGTAAGCAGTTCCATTCTGGGCTAGGTGTAAGAAGCATCTCTTGTTATGTGGGTGGCATGTAATATACAAATCCCCAATAGAATGCCAGTTCCTGGAGGACAGAGATTTTATTTTCCTTGTTGGCAAATTCTGTGTACCTAGAAGAGTGTTTGGCCTATGGTAGGTGCTCAGTAAATATTTCTTGAATGAAGTAGTTGGATTATTTGTGAAATGTGCAAGCTTCAATTTAAATAGGAAATATTTTTTAAAATGACAATTATTGTTATTACTGTTCACCGAATGCCTTCTATGTGTTAGGTACTTTACAAACTCCATTTTATTTCTTTCTCACAGGAAATCCATGGGATAGGTATTGTTTACCCATTATATATAGGGACACTGAGATTCAGAGATTTTTAATTGTCTGAAGTCATATACCTAGAAACAGCAATGATTTTTTTACTTAAGTCCTGCTTGACTCCAAAATATATGTTCTTTCTACTACTCTGTGTTTCCTTTTAAACATAAAACCGTATTCTGAAACATTAAGCAAAGTGATGATGAAAGGGTTCTGTCCAAAAGACAACAAAACATCTGACAAATTGCTGACATTGTCTATTTAGTCAACTGGCTTGGTTTTTAACTCCACAAAATCAGCCATTTGGCTGTTTTCTGGACCTTGCAGGGTTGAGGGGTGAACTGAGCATGCAAGAGTTAATCTGTGAACCTGGATCAGAAAGGTTACAAGACTGCCCACATTGAACTGGTTAGTCAACTTCAGACTCTCTCCTCTCACCTGGCAATTGGCCTCCCTGACCCCATCGTTTTTCAGCCAGAGAGTCTAAAGGGTTGACCTTTCGCAGGGTGTCCCCTTTACCTTTGGTTTGTCCCACTATAGCTTAAAAGGTTGTTCAAACTCCCAAAGCTTTTGGCCTTCCTTGCTTCCTATTGATTATGTCTATTTTGTCTCAGATCTCCATCTTTGGAGGTCTACCTCTGGCCTATAATCTTGCTCCAACTCCTGATTTCTTTTCTAGCTTGGTAGTTTTGGGTTATGTATTTTTGACCTTGAACAGTAGCTAGATCCAGTTAATCCAACCATAGGAGCATAGCACATAAGACTCAAGGCACTTGACTTTAGTTGGACTGATATGAACTGGTCAATGTAGCTTGAGTCTGAGAAAGTTGTTTCACGTCTGTGTCTCATGATTACATTTTCTTCTCTTCTTCATGGAGTTGTAGGAACAGTTTTAATAATGCTTATAAAGTTGTTCATTGAAAATGCTCATGAATTCAAGGTAATATATTAATAACATTTTAAGCCAAGTTTTGGTTAATTTATATCTAAAAATAATTATGTAGGTATAACACAGGAATAGTCTTTACATATAAAAATCAAATAAATGTGAAACCCAAAATGGAGAATCAAAATTGTCTCATTTGAAAAGAAAAGTGGAGGTACAGGTTTAAATCAAGTCAACAATTTGGTTAGGGTTCTGGGTTCTTTCTCTTTCCCACTCCACTATTCTCAGGACATTGTTGTGTCTTTTAGGGTATCTTCCTCCGGGGGTCCCAGGATGGCTACCAAAGTTCTGGACATCACACCACAGAGGTGAAAACAAACAAGCCACACATAAAAAATCTGAATAAAATTAATGGCTTTTTTGTGTCATTATTTTTTAAGAGAAAGAAAAAAATCTCAAAAGGCTTCCCATCAGACTTGCCACATGTCTTATTCAACAGGATTGGGTCACATGCCCATTGCTCAATTGTTTACTAGAATAGGAATGGAACTCCCCTATTTGATTTAACATCAAGATTCGCCTCTAGCCTGGAAAGGGGACAAATTCCTCTGAAGCACATGGCCACCTGACAGCTGAGAAAAATCAAGATTCTATTATTAGCAAAGAAGAATATGGGGAATGGCTCTTAAGTGCGTGACTAGTGGTGCCTGGTAGAGTTCATGAGGCATAAAGAGGGCACGCTTTACAGTCTAGGTTCAAATTTGTATTTGTATCTAGGTTCAAATCCTGGCCCTTTGTACTTTGGAAGTACAAAGGGGATAATATTTTATAAATTCTAAATACTTTTTATTTATCTCTTTCCCTCATTAAGTCATGTTTTTTTTGCCATTCATTTTGATATCATAGCTCAGGAAGGGGCCATGGAGTATGCCACTTTCTGGAGGTAGATGGGATGATTTTGGATATGGTAAATGCTCAGAACATGGCAGCTATTGTTATCCCACAAATACATTGTTGTAATACATTTAGCTAATGGCTTTTTTCTAAGTAAAGGCCTTTTATTACAGCTGCACTTTCTGTTTTGAGAAAAGATAGGGAAATGTTTTCTAGCTCAAATACAGTGACAGGCCTTTTGCTGACCTCCTTTTCCGTGATCACAAGGGGGCAGGGTCATATGGCAAAAATGGCAATTTATAGCTTTTCCATTAAGGTGGAGGGCCCTATATTCATCTCTGATTCAGGTGCGCCGTAGTCGTGGAGTATGGAGGGCCAAAGAGGTACAATGAGAGTAAGAGAAAGCTTCAGGGGATGATGATTGTCTTCTTGTTCACAGCTATGGGATTCTGCAATGAATAAGAAAAGTAAGAGCACTGGGCAAATAATGGAATAGTTTAGATAAATTTAGAAAGACTCTGACTTATATTTTACCAGAACATAAAGGTCAGACACCACTCAGGTTAAAGTGTAGTGCATTTAGAAGACAACCAAAAAACAAATGAGGCTTTTTTTGTGTATCACTCACCAAGAGAATTTATTTTGCTTTAGTTTTTCTAAAATTTATGCCTAGTCTTCCTAATCTCTCAACATATTTATTTCCCCCAAGACTCTTGATCATATTAGTTCTTATGAATCCTAGAATCATCTTTCTGAATTGAAAGTATTATAGCCATTCTGTGAAAAGAGGATGGACCCCTACCCATAATTTGGTTTCCATCTAAGAGACATACCAAGAGCATATGAAAATACAGAATTGGGTTCCCGTGAGCCTCTAGCCACAACTTTTTATCAACCTGTCAACACATAACCTTGTTTTATGTGTGTGCTATTTAGAGACATCTTATTTAATATATGTTGTTGATTCACTAACAGTGAACTCACAGCAACAGCGCTGTAACTCACGCTCCAACACATGTGTTGTCAGACTTCTTAAGTTTTGCCAAAAAACTTCACATAGAGTGCTATTTCACTTTTGTTTCATTTTCATTTTCTTAATTACCAGGGAAGGGGAAAATCTTTCTGCGTGGCTATTTGCCATTGGGTCTCTTTTTGTTGTGAATTGCCTGTTCAGATCATTTACCTGCTTTTCTTTCTTGATGGCCCTTTTCCTATTAATTTACAGATTCTTAAAATGTACATTCTGTATACTAATATTCTCTTGAGATTATCTTCTACATGGTCTTCGCACTGTGTGTTTTTACATTTTGTGTACATGGCCTTTGTCATACAGAAAATCTTAATTGTTTTCATGAATTTTGTGTTTTATTTAAGAAATTCTTCTGAATCACAAGGTCATAAAGATATTTCTCTCTCTATTGATACTCTCCACATTGTCTTCTCATAATTTTAAAGTTTTAGATTTCACAGGCCTTTAATTAACACAGAATTCATTTTTATATTAAGATCTGTAGGGATTTTTTTTTATGATGAGGATAGTGAGTTTTTTCCACCTCACTTGTTAGATAGAACTTTCTTTCCCCACTATTTATTTTGCCACTGCTAGGCAACCCCCTGCCCCCAGGTACCAGAAGTACATATACCAAGTTCTCTGTATGTGCACGTTTGTGTTGGGGTTTTCTACCTTGTTCCATTAGTCCATCTATTTATCCTCAAACTAATATCACACTGTTTAAGGACCAAAGCTTTATAATAAACCTTGATATTTGGGAGGGCAAGATGCTCCCCTCCTTATTCTTATTTTTTGAAATTGCTCTTGATCCTTTATTCTTCTATATGAATTTTAAGATTAGTTTGTCAAATGCAGTCAAAACCCTGTTAAAATTTGAATTAGAATGGCAATCAATTTATAATTTGGGAAAAATTCTCATTCTCACAACATTGAGTATTTTTATCTATTAACAGTCTATACTTTTCCATTTATTTGTTTTATGTCCTGAAATACATTTTTATGTTTTCTATTAAGATATTGTACATCTTTTGCTGTATTTATTACCTGCCTTATATCTTCTTGCTGAGATTGTGAATGAGATCTTTTCTTTAATTACATTTTCTAAATGGTTCTTTTTTAGGTATAGTGAAGCTCCTATTTTTATATATTGCTTGTCTATCCAGCAACTTCAATGAGCTCTCATTAATTTTATTAAATCACTTATGGATTATTTTCAATTTTACATGTAGATAATCATATCATTGGCTAATACTGACCATATTGCTTTGCTCATTTTTTGAGTTCTCTCTCTCTTTTTTTCTATTTCTGGGTTTCTGTCCTGAATAGAAACAGTACTAGTGAGCATCTTTGCCTTGTCCCCGACTTTAAACATAAAACTAATATGATGTTATACATCAATTATATCTCAATAAAAAAAGAGTAATGCTTCTAAGGCTTCATGTTTAGTTTACATTTGCTTTAGGTTGTTGAGAGGTACCTACATTGGTTTAAGAAAATTTCTTTTTGTTCCAAATATATTACATCTTTCTTTCTCTTTCTTTCTTTCTTTCTTTCTTTCTTTCTTTCTTTCTTTCTTTCTTTCTTTCTTTCTTTCTTTCTTCCTTCCTTCCTTCCTTCCTTCCTTCCTTCCTTCCTTCCTTCCTTCCTTTTTTCTTCTTCCCTTCCTCTCTACTCTTTCTCTGCCTCACTTGCCTTTGTAAAAGATTAATAAATAAATGTTAAATTTTACCAAAAGTTTGTACATCTATGTTTATAACTATGTTTAGCATATAGTTTTTCTCATACTATACTGCCCTTGTGGAATTTTATTTTATTTTATTTTTGCCTTGTGGAATTTTAACATCAAGGTTTTGCTAGCTTCACAAAAGGAGTTGGGGAGCTACTCCTTTTTTTAATCTCTAGAACTCTTATATAATATAGGAGTTAAATGTTCTTTGAAGGTTGGGTGGTGTCTCATCCAATACCTTTTATATATGTTAAATCAAACATGTATTGAATAAATCTAATATTAATAGTTATTAAATTAATAATTGTAATTAGGTTAGTAAGTTATATTTATAAAATAATGTTTAATATAATCACTAAATTAATACATTGATAATATAACAATATATAAGTTATTAAGTTAATATATTTCATGTTAAGTGAATATCATTTAATATTTCATTTTTCTTCTCATCTTGTAGTTGAGGCAGCAGCTGTATTCCAGCTACTCCAATAATTGCCCTAGTTTTCCATTTTTAGAACGTTTTGAGCTTATCTTCTTTCTATGGGAATTAAAAAACTCCCAGATGATCTCAGTGTATTGAGAAACACAGGCCTAGCTTTCTGACTGATTCTCAGAGGAACTTTCTCCTTGGCTTCTCCTGTCTCTCCAGGGCTCACTGAGGTGAACTGCAAACTGCCTTCCTATGGGGTTAGGGCCTTATTTCAAACATTGAGAGCAATGGGGGTCTATGTGAAAACAAGATTTTATACCTTTCCATTGGAATCCAACCCAATCTCAGTGGTCTCTGAATAAATCTTATCCATATCTAAAATTCAAGGGAAGTTAGTTCTGGTTTTAATAAAGCACTGTCAAGCAATATCATGAGCCATTAATCCATGCTGAAATATGAAAGTAGAGGAAAGATCAGAGGGTCAGTCTTGTACTAGTTGAGGGCTTCTTGCAGATGTTTGTAGGCCACCATAGGCTTCCACAAGAAAAGGCTGCATGGATGACACCAGTTCTTGCCTTCTCTTTGTGAGATCTGGAACTAACCATGACATCTCTGACTTTCTTAGGTGCCTTTTCCTCCAGCTAAGGACCTGAGAACTCCCTTTACCTTCTAGATATGAAGCCAGCATGGACAGCACAAGTTCATAATCCCAACACTGGATCTTCTCTCCATCAGTTGGGGAATAATAGGTTTAATCAGGGCATTGAAAAGGAAGGTCACTTGATCCTTTGTTTTCATTTCTGAGCTTTATTTTCCCTTTACTTTCACCTTTATTCCCTGAAATCAGTATTGCCTAGAAATTCTTTCTACCACAATTATGTTGCTTTCCCAGAAACTCTGGAGCCTTCCCAGCCCACACCCAGGCCCCTGCATGCCACCATTCTTACTCACAGGTCCTGCGGGTTTTTCCAAGACAGAGAAGATTCAAAACACACTCTTTGAAGCAAAATGGCCCCAGGAGGAGATTCAGGCTCACATAACAGAGTCTGACAAGGAGTATAGCTTATTCTGATCCCTCTCCCATATCAGGATACATATTTGAGAAGAATTGCCAAGTATTAAATAAAAAAAAGCACACAACTTCATTCTTGTGGTTTTTGTACCCCATTTCAGACAGGCTTGGACAAATTCTACTAATTCTATTGTAAGTGATGGCCCTGAAAGCATTTCCAGCAACTTGAGGGAGAAAGGAGACAGGCAAAAAGGGGGAGAGGAAGGCTGGGTAAGATAAGCCTGATTGGCTCCAGTGGGGCCACCCAATCTGCTTGGGAAGCTGCTGCCACTCACCCTTCAAACTTTTTGAAAGTCTGCTCCTGTGGAGGTAGAGGTTGATGGGGGTGAGGAGGCACACAAGTGAAGAAGAATGAAGGTGTACCCCTTATCTGCAAAGTGAGGCTAACTTCATTCTGCAATCCTGTCTGTACAGAGATGAGAAGTTCCCCTCTGCTGGCTAAACCAAAGGACAGGACTCGGGCTTCGGTGGTTGTCCAGGTCCTGGGATTGATCAAAACAGACCTAAGATTGTAAGTTTTTGGTGTTCGAGGCAAAGTCTGGGACTGGAAACATGGATGGATCTAAAACATGAAGCCCAAAGCAGATCACAAAGAGTAAAACCAAGTGCTGGAAGAAGAGTGAGTGACTGGGCCCAGAACAGGTGTAGGAGGTGAGGCCTGGAAAAATCTTTCAGAGAATGCCTTTTAAGGAGGCATCACAACAACCGTGTGGTGCAGAGAAAGTTGTACAAGGCCCAGCCTGATCGGGGAACTGAATCACAACATTTCATCCGCGAAGAATGGACGTATTGGAAGAGGAGACGGCCACCTACACCGATCAATGGACACTGTGTCGTAGCTGTAATCATGTCTGTAGTGCTAAGGTAAAAAATAGAGGAGCCTTAGGGGGTCTGTTGTGGGGTCAGTGCCACGGATAATTTGTAGAAGAGGCCATGATTAAGCAGGGTTCGGAGTGATGCTGGCAGGTAAAGATGTGGAAAAAGCCAAGAGAACAGCATGTGCAAAGATATGGAGACATGACGCAACATGGTGTGGATGGAGCCATAGTGAGATCATTCTGGAGGGGAGGAGGCAGGGGTAAGGGAGACAGTCAAGATTGGAAAAGAGGATCTATGGGCTGGCATAATGATGGAGGGCCTCAAATTCCATGCTAAGGAGTTGGGTTTGTTTGGTTTACATTAGAGAGTGTGGAGCTGCTGATGTATTAAATTTTTTAAGATTTTATTTATTTATCTGACAGAGAGAGACACAGCGAGAGAGGGAACACAAGCAGGGGGAGTGGGAGAGGGAGAAGCAGGCTTCCCGCGGAGCAGGGAGCCCGATGCGGGGCTCGATCCCAGGACCCTGGGACCATGACCTGAGCCGAAGGCAGACGCTTAATGACTGAGCCACCCAGGCACCCCGCCACTGATGTGTTATAACCAGGGCTAGGCAATTCCAGAACTCCAAAAGATCACGGAGATTAATTGAGTAGATTTCTTAAAATAAATGATACTTGTTACGTATCTTTTATTCTGATCCACTTCCCCCCCACAACCCCTCCCAAAGACTTGGGCACATAGTTTAACTCTCTGATTTTAGCTAGAAAATTATAAAACTCAAAAAGTTGCATGATTCTCTGAGATTAGATCTGATCAGCAGATAGTGACCCATTTTTTTTTTTTATTGTTGTTTTCTTTGTCAGTTGGATTTGAGTTATCAATTGTCAGTTTCTTTGTAGTGGAAAACTGCAGTTGTAGCATTCCAGGGACAAGCCTTAGTGGGAAAGTGAACCAAATGAATCACCAGGAGGCATGTGAGGTTGTGGTTGAGAAACAAATATTTGTGAAACACGCAACTGACTCAGGTTATGACTTGTTGGCCCCTGGATATCTGGTGTCGATCCCCCTGAAACATGGAATGAGTAGACAAAGCCTCAGTCAGAAGTTGAGCATTTATATTAACACATCTGTCCCAGCTTTCTAATTTGTGAATAAAAACATTGTAAATGTACCCACAAAGAAATACATCTGGACCAAGACATAAAGATCTTTGCAGCTTTTTCAAAAATGGAAATAATGAACATTCCCTCCTGTCTAAGAAAAAGCTGGGTACAGACATAGGGAACATTACGGTTGCAGAAGAGTTGGATTTTTAGTCCCCTGAAAGCAGGAAAGAACAGAATATTTTTATGGTGCAATGACTAGTGCTGATGGAAACACATGATCTAGAAGTAGAGACCCTGGTGAAGGCAATAGATCTGCATCTTGACCTCGAGGACCTTGTTATCTGGGTGCCTGTGCTCAGTGTGGTGCAGACAGGTGGCACCAGACAATGCCAGCAAGAATGGTTCCTTGGTGCTAGCAAGCTTCTTGGACGCAAAGGCAGGATTTCTGAAAAGTGAAAATGATGCTCCAAGGCAAGGTCTTTTGCAAGGTCTCTTTCCCTGGCTGGAGGCTCTGGCTTGAGTCTGGCACGAAACTTCAGCCCATGTTTTGGAAGCTGAGAATACCCACCTGCTTCAGGAATGCTTAATCGTCAGAAATAACACTGTGAGGTTATAAGCTCATTTTTATTATTATTACTTGTAATTTGAGTATAGTTGACACACAATGTTAGATTAGTTTCAGGTGTACAACATAGTGATTCAATAAGTTTATACATTATGCTGGGCTCACCACAAGTGTAGCTGCCACTTGTGCCCATGAATTGCCATTTCATCTCAATGACTGTATACCCCATGCTGCACCTTTCATTCCTGTGACTTACTCATTCCATAACTGGAAACCTGTGTCTCCCACTCCCTTTCACCCATTTTGCCCATTTCCCTACCCTTTCCCCTCTGGCAACCATCAGTTTGTTCTCTGTATTTCTGCTTTTTGTTTGATAAATTCATTTTTATATGAAAGAAGTAATTAAAGAACTTGCCCAAAGAAGCAGAACTGGTAAGTGGATAGGAGGGTATTTAAGTCTTCTCCGACAGACTCTACAATAGCTCTAACAGAAGTCTAATGCAGGCCACATATGTTATTTTATTATTGTATTTATTGGGGTAAAATTGGTATAAAACATTATATCAGTTCCAGGCCACAAAGTGGTTATCGTAATAAGTCTAGTTACCACCCTCACCATACAATTGACTCTCTTCACCCTTTTGGCCCACACCCCCAAAACTCTTCCGCTCTGACAACCACTAATCTGTTCTCATTATCTATGACTTTTATTTTGTTTGTTCATTTGTTTTGTTTTTTAGATTCTACATATAAGTGAAATCATATGGCACTTGTCTTTCTCTGGCTGATTTCATTTAGCCTAAGACCCTTAAGGTCCATAATACCCTTAAGGTCTGATTTCCTTCTTTTTGTCTGGATAAGTAGTATCCCATTCATTGTATATGTATATACACATCTGCAGATGTACATATATATACACCACATCTGTATCCATTCATCGTTGACAGACACTTAGGTTGTGTCCATATCTTGACTATTGTAAATAAAGCTACAATGAACATAGAGGTGCATGTATCTTTTCTAATTAGTGTTTTTGTATTCTTCAGATAAAGTACCCAGTAGTAGAATTGCTGGATGATATGGTAGTTCTATTTTTAATTCTTTGAGAAATCTCCGTCCCATTTTCCCGTAGTGGTTGCCTCAGCTTACATCCCCACCAACAATGTATGAAGGTTCTTTTCCTCCGCAAGCTTTCTAACACCTGTTATTTCTGATTTCTTTGATTTTAGCCATTCTGACAGGTGTGAGGTGCTATCTCATGGTGGTTTTGATTTGCATTTCCCTGATGATGAGTGATGTTGAGCAACTTTTCATGGGTCTGTTGGCCATCGGTATGTTTTCTTTGAAAAATGTCTATTCAGATCTTCTGCCCATTTGTAATCAAATTGTTTGCTTTCTTACTCTTTGTATATTTTGGGTATTAGCCCTTTACCAGATATATGATTTACAAATATCTTCTCCCATTTAGAACGTTGTATTTTTATTTTGTTGATAGTTACCTTCAGTGTGAGGAAGATTTTAGCTTGATGTAGTTCTACTTGTTTTCTTTTTGCTTTCACTTTGTAGTCAGATCCAAATATATATATATAAGAGTGATGTCAAGGAGCTTACCATCTTTGTTTTCTTCCAGAAGTTTTATAATTTCTGGTCTTACATTCAACTCTGTAAATTATTTCAACTTAGTTTTTGTGTATAGTGTAAGATAGTGGTTCAGTGTCATTCTTTTGCACTAGCTATGTATGTTCAGTTTTCCCAGCACCATTTATTGAAGGGGCTGTCTTTTTCCCATTGTATATTCTTGCCTCCTTTGCCATACATTAATTGGCCATATATGTATGGGTTTATTTCTGGTTCTTTACTGTGTTCCATTAATCTATGTGTCTGTTCTTATGCCAGTACCATACTGTTTTGATTACCATAGCTTTGTAGTTCAGTTTGAAATCAGAGAGTGTGATACCTTCAGCTTTTTTTTTTTCTTTCTTAAGATTGCTTTGGTTATTAGGGAACTTTTGTGGTTGTACACAAATTTTAAAATTCTTTTTTCTAGTTTTGTAAAAAATGCTGTTGGAATTTTGATAGGGATTGCATTGAATTTGTAAATTGCTTTGGGTACTATGGACATTTTAACAATATTAATTCTTCCAATCCATTAGCACAGAATATCTTTCTATTTACTTGTGTTTTCTTTGGTTTCTTTCATCAATGTCAAATAGTTTTCAGGGTATAGGTCTTTCACCTCTTTGGTTAAATTTATTCCCAGGTGGCATAGAAAAAAAATTACTTGCAGGTATTTTATTCTTTTTGGTGTCATTGTAAATGAGATTGTTTTATTTTTTTAAGATTTTATTTATTTATTTGACAGAGAGAGGAGAATAAGCACGAGTAGGGGGAGCAGCCGGGGAAGAGGGAAAAGCAGGCTCCTTGATGAGCAGGGAGTCCGATGCGGGACTCGATCCCAGGACCCTGAGATCATGACCTGAGCTGAAGGCAGAGGTTTAACCGACTGAGCCACCCAGGCACCCCAAGATTGTTTTCTTAATTTCTCTTTTTCTTAATGGAAACATCACAGATTTCTGTATATTGAGTTTGTATCCTGTAACTCTACTGAATTCATTTATTGGTTCTAAGTGGTTTTGATGGAGTCTTTAGGGTTTTCTGTATGTTGAATTTTTATCATCTGCAAATAGTGACAGTTTTACTTCTTCCTTTCCTGTTTGGATGCCTTTTATTTCTTTTTCTTGCCTAATTGCTTCAGCTACTACTTCCAGTATTATGACAAATAAAAGTGGAAAGAGTGGGCATCCTTTCCTTGTTCCTGATCTTAGAGGAAAAGCTTTTAGCTTTTCATAGTTGAGTATGAGGTCAACAGTGGGCTTGTCATATATGGCCTTTATTATGTTGAAGTATGTTCCCTCTCTCCCCACTTTGTTAAGAGATTTTTATCATAAATGGATGTTGAATTTTGTCAAATGCTTTTCCTGTGTCCGTTGAGATAATCATATAATTTTTATCCTTCATTTTGTTATGTGGTATATCATGTTGATTGATTTGTGGATGTTGAACATCCCTGAATTAAGTTCCCCTTTATCGTGGTGTATGATTGTTTTAATATATTGCTGATTTCAGTTTGTTCATATTTTGTTGAGGATTTTTGCATCTATGTTGATCATATATAATTTTCTTTTTTTTTGGTAGTGTCTTTGTCTGGTTTTGGTTTCAGGGTAATGCTGGTCTTGTCAAATGAATTTGGAAAGGTCCTTCCTGTCCAATTTTCTGAAAGGATTTTTTTTTTTTTTAATGTTTGGTAGAATTTACCATTGCAGCCATCTGGTCCTGGACTTTGGTTTTTTGGGAAGTTTTTGATTCTGATCGAATCTTCCTACTAGAAATTGGTCTTTTCAGATTTTCTACTTCTTCATAATTCAGTTTTAAAAGATAGTATGTTTCAAGGAATTTATCAATTTCTTCTATGCTGTCTAGTTTGTTGGCATATAATTGTTCATAGTAGTCTCTTATGATCTTTTATATAAATTTCTGTGGTGTCAGTTGTAACTTCTCTTTCATTTCTGATTTTATTTATTTGAATCTTCTCTCTCTTTTTCTTGGTGAGTCTAGGTAAAGGTTTGTCAATTTTGTTTATTCTCTCAAAGAATGAGCTCTTAATTTCATTGATCTTTTCTTTCTTTCTTTTTTCTCTTTCTTTCTTTCTTTCTTTCTTTCTTTCTTTCTTTCTTTCTTTCTTTCTTTCTTTCTTTCTTTCTTTCTTTCTTTCTTTCTTTCTTTCTTTCTTTCTTTCTTTCTTTCTTTCTTTCTTTCTTTCTTTCTTTCTTTCTTTCTTTCTTTCTTTCTTTCTTTCTTTCTTTCTTTCTTTCTTTTCTTCCTTCCTTCCTTCCTTCCTTCCTTCCTTCCTTCCTTCTTTCTTTCCTTCTTTCTTCTTCTTTAGTTTCTATTTAATTTATTCCTCTCTGATCTTTAGTATTTCCTTCCTTCTACTAACTTTAGACTTCATTTGTTTTTTTTTTCTTTTTCTAATTCTTTTTTTGTAAAATTAAATTATTTACTTGAGATTTTTCTCGTTTCTCGAAGTAAGCCCGTCTTGCCATGAACTTCCCCCTTAGAACTGCTTTTACTGCATCCCATAGAGTTTGGGTTATTGTATTTTCGTTTTCATTCATCTCAAAGTATTTTTTTAATTTCCTCTTTGATTTCTCCATTGACCCATTGTTGCCTAGTAGCATGTTGTTTAATCTCCATGTATTTATGATTTTTCTGCTTTTCTTTTTTAATTGATTTCAGTTTTATGCCATTGTGGTCAGAAAAGATGCTTGATACGATTTCAAGCTTCTTAAATTTATTGAGATTTGTTTTGTGACCTAATATTTGATCTATTTTGGAGAACAGTCCATGTGCACTTGAGAAGAAGGTATGTTCTGCTGCTTTTGGATGGAATGTTCTGTATATAGCTACTAACTTCATCTGGTCTAATGTGTCATTTAAGGCAGATGTTTCCTTATTGATTTTCTTTCTGGATGATCTACCCACTGATGTAAGTGAGATATTAAAGTTCCTTACTATTATTGTATTGCTGTCAATTTCTCCCTCTAAGTCTATTAATATTTGCTTTATATATTTAGGTGTTTTTATGTTGGGTGTGTAAATATTTACAAATGCTATATCATCTGTTAGATTGACTCTTTTATCATTATGTAATGTCCTTCTTTTTCTTTTATGACAGTCTTTATTTTAAAGTATATTTTTCCACATTGTGAAAACAATGTGGTAGCAATGGTACAGTAAATCTTTAAAAAAAATTAAAAAAATAAAGTATATTTTTTCTGCTGTAAGTATAGCTACCCCAGCTTTCTTTTTGTTTCCGTTTGCAAGGATAATCTTTTTCTAACCCTTTACATCAGTCTGTGTGTGTCTTAGATATGAAGTAAGTCTCTTGTAGGCAACATTCAGTTGAGTCTTGTTTTATAATCCATTCTGCCACTGTATGTCTCTTAATTGGAGAATTTAGTCCATTTACATTTAAAGTAATTTTCCAAAGGTATGTACTTATTTCCATTTTGTTCACTGTTTTCTGGCTGTTTCATAGTTCCTCTCCATTTCTTTCTTGTTCTCTTGCTCTCTTCCCTTGTGGTTTGATGAATTTTTTTAGTGCTATGTTTTGATTTCTTTCTTATTATCTTTTGTGTATCTATTGTAGGTTCTTTTGTGGTTACCATAAGTTTCATATATAACACCCTATGTATATACCAGTCTATTTTAAGTTGGTAGCAACTTATATTTGAACTTATTCTGAAAACTCTACATATTTACTCCCCCAACCCACATTTTATGGTTTTGATGTCACATTTTTCATCTTTTATATTGGGTATCCCTTAACTGATTATTGTAATTATAGTTAATTTTATTACTTTAACCTTCATACTAGTCTTATATGTAGTTATTCCACTACTTTTACTACATATTCATCTTTGCCAGCAAGATTTTCGCTTTCATATGTTTTCTTGTTATTAGTTAGTGCTTTCTCTTCTCAGCATAAAGAAGTCCCTTTAACATTTCTTAGAAGGCTGGTTTAGTGGTGATAAACTCCATTCGCTTTTGCTTGCCTGGAAAACTTTTATTTCTCCTGCAATTCCGAATTTTAGCCTTGCTGGGTAGAGCATTCATGGTTGGCAGTTTTTCCTTTTCAGCACTTGGACTACATCATCCGCCTGCCTTTTGGCCTGCAAAGTTTCTGCTGAAAAATCATCTCATAGCCTTAACAAGTTATTTTTCTTGCTGCTTTTAAGATTCTTTATCTTCACATTTTGACATTTTAATTATAATGTATTTTGGTGTGAATCTCTTTGGGTTCATATTATTTGGAACTCTCTGTGTTTCCTGGACCTGGGTGTCTGTTCCTTCCCCAGATTAGGGAAGTTTTCAGCTATAATTCCCTTAAATAATTTTTCTGCCACTTTCCCTCTCTCTTCTCCTCCAGGGACTCTTATAATGTGAATGTTACTTTCCTTGATGGTGTCCCATATGTCTCTTCAGCTGTCTTTATTTTTTTTTTAATTCATTTTTCCTTTTTTTCCTTTTGCTATTCTGAGTGGGTGAGACCTACTGCCTTTTTTTCAAGTCACTGATCCATTCGTCTGTTTCATTTAATCTGCTATTGATTCCCTCCAGTGTATTTTTGAGCACAGTTATTGTATTTTTCAGTGCTGAGATTTTCTGGTATTTTCTATCTTTTTGAAGTTCCTATTGTGTTCATTTATTTTTTTCCCAAGTTTGGTGAGCATCTTCATGACCATTACTTTGAACTCTTTATTAGGTAGATTATTTATCTCTGTTTCATTAAGGTCTTTCTCTTAGGGTTTTCTTATTCTTGCTTTTGGAACATATTCCTTTGTTTTCTCATTTTGCCTGATTCTCTGTGTTTGTTTGACTCTCTCTGTGTGAGGTGAAGCATCTACTTCTCCCAGTCTTGAAGAAGTGGACATGGGTAGGTGATGATCCTTCTTGTTCAAACTTCCTAGCTCTTAGTCTTCTCTTAAATGTTTGTGATTGTTTAAATAGCCTGATTTATTCTTTTTTTAAAATTTTAAATCCAGTATAGTTAAAATACATTGTTATATTAGTCTCAGGTGTACAATACAGTGATTCAACAATTCTATACATTACTCAGTGCTCATCAAGATAAATGTACTCTTGGGTGCCTGGGTGGTTGTCATTAAGCATCTGCCTTTGGCTCAGGTCATGGTCCCAGGGTCCTGGGATTGAGCCCCGCATCGGGCTCCCTGCTTAAGCAGGGAGCGTACTTCTCCCTCTCCCCTCCCCCTGCTTGTGTTTCCTCTTTCACTATGTCCCTCTCTGTCAAATTAAAAATAATAATAATAATAATTATAAAAAGATAAATGTACTCTTAATCTTCTTCACCTATGTCACCCATCCCCCTACCCACCTCCCCTCTGGTAATCATAAGTTTGTTCTCTACAATTAAGATTCCGTTTTTTTTGGTTTGTCTCTCTCTTTTTTCTCCTTTTCTTTTGTTTTGTTTCTTAAATTCCACTATGAGTGAAATCATGTGGTATTTCTTTCTCTGACTTATTTTGCTTAGTATCCAACCATGTTGGATCTTTCTAGATCCAACCATGTTGCTGCAGTTGGCAAGATTTTATTCTCTTTTATGGCTGAGTAATATTCCATTATATATATACCACAACTTCTTTACCCATTCGTTTGTGCTGCTTCCATATTTTTAGCTTGATTTATTCTTGACAGGTCCCAGTGGTTGAGGGTCTGCCAGGACTAGTCAGTGTTCCAAAGGGAGAGAACTCAGTCAGCACCTATATTCAGGCTGCCAGCCAGATCCTCAGGCAGCAGCTTCTAAAGTATCCAAATATATACAGTCCTGTGGGGCTGCAATTGTAGATCCTGCTGATCTTCAGACTAAGAGAGCTGGAAGCAACCCTTGGGTGACAGTTGCAAGAATTGGGGCATCTTCTGGGAAGTAGCAGCAAGCTATAGTAAGGAGAGCACATAGATGGTATTTCCTTGCCTATGTTCCCTGAGAGCCCCACTGTAGCCTTTATATGTTTGGCAAACTTGAAGCTTATCCCTCAAGTTGAAGCTCCAGGACAATTAAATGGGCCTTTTTCACCTGCAGACTGGAGGTGTGTGTTAGCCTGCCATCTGTGCAGTGCTTTGGGTATGGTATCCTGCCCAGAACTGTCTTTCTGATTGTTACAGTTCTGTAGGGCCAGGAACACAAGACTCTTTGGCCACCAGAGCCAGGCAATCTGGAGGTGTTCCCTGTGTGGACTGAAGTTGTCCCCTGGCTTCAGCTGCTGGAGAGTGTTGGGGTGTGACTGCGGTTTTAGCAAGGCCAGGAAACAGTACCGGGGTCTGGGCAGGCCCATGCTTTAATGATGCTGGAGAAGAGCACTGGGAGTGGGGCATGCCTTTGGCTCTAGTGAGGTTGTGTCCATATGTGCCTGCCTGTGCTAGCAAGGTTGTGAGGGAATGCAAAATTAGCACTCACCAGAACCTCCATTCCCGAGGAAAATCCCAACTAATTTCTGCCCCTCCAGCAAACACTTTAAGATCAGCAAATGAATCACCCTCACATAGGATCCCCTTATCTCTCAAACTGCTGCCTTTGTGCTGGTTCCCAGGATGAACCAGTCCACAGGCAAGCCTCTCAAAAAGAGTGTCTCAGATTCCCACAGTTCCTGGGTCCTCTGGATGGAAGCTCTGTTAGTTTCCAAAGACAGATGTTTTGGGGTCCTTGTCTGTCTGGTACAGGTTCTAAGGGTTAGGGTGACTGATGTGGTACAAAAACCCTTTACTTCTCAGGGAGATGCTCTGGGCCTGTGAGATCCCTCCCTATTGTGGCTTGCTGTACCGGGGTTGGGGTTTTTGGTAAGACCACATATTTGCCTCTCCTGCCCATCTCAGTATGGCCCTTTTATCCCTTGTGGGGGCAGCTGTTCAGCTAGTTTTCTGTTCTTTTTCAATGGGAATTATTCCATATGTAGTTATAGGTTTGATGCGTCCACGGGAGGAGGTGAGGTCCTACACCACCATCGGGCACCAACCCCTCACTCCAAACATGTAATTTTTAAAATTCCTTATAGCCACCTTTAAGAAGTAAAAAGAAACAAGTGAAATTATTTCTAACTTAATATTTTAAATTATTGTGATTTTTAACACTTAATCAGTATAAAAATTATTAATGAATATTTTACATTCTTTTCATTACTAAGTCTTCAAAATGTGGGGTGTATTTTACCTTTCGGAACATGTCAATTTGTTGTTGTTCTTTTTAAGATTTTATTTATTTA
Organism: Eumetopias jubatus; assembly: GCF_037043125.1. Classification (NCBI taxonomy): domain Eukaryota; kingdom Metazoa; phylum Chordata; class Mammalia; order Carnivora; family Otariidae; genus Eumetopias; species Eumetopias jubatus. The sequence goes on along the minus strand of NW_028274814.1, from coordinate 92,521,122 downwards.
TTTGACAGAGAGAAAGAGAGAGAGTACAAGCAGGTAGAGGGCCAGAGAGAGATGGAGAAGCAGGTGCCCTGCTGAGCAGGGAGCCTGATATAGGGCTCGATCCCAGTACCCCGAGATCACGACCCAAGCTGAAGGCAGATGCCTTGGCTACCCAGGCACCCCTGGAACATATCAATTTGTATCAATCACATTCCAAGTGCTCAAGAGCCTCATGTGGCTAATGGCTACTGAACTGGGTAGGTAGCCCAGAGCTAGAGTCTACTAAACCATATGGTTTCTCAAATGCTTCAAATTGTGGGAGGGGTTTGGAAGAGTGGTGATGAACACCTGGTGTCACTGCTAATACCCTTAAAATGGAAGGAAGCTAAGGCAGGGCTGCCACTAGGACATTTGGTAAATTTACACAGATTTGAACAAAGTTCTCCTTCTCCTAGGTAGACACAGCCTGCACCAGTGTGCTTGATTTGGCAAGCAGAGTGCTTGTTAAATTTTAGTCTCACCACCTCTGGCAGGAACCCTTATGCAGTGAACAACCCGCGCAGCCACCCATGGTGGCCCGGTTCCTTACCTTTCTTCAGTAAACTCTATCATCTTTTGGCTCTTAGTGACTAAGATTCATCTGTAGAACTTCATCAAGCTTTTGTATCCTGAGAAGTAATTCTTTCCCCTCTCTTAATATTTACATTTTTCTAAACATTTTTGATAGAAGCAAATGCTTCTAATTAAAACAAAACAAAACAAAACAAAACCCAAAAAACCTGTGTCTCTCAACTGGTTCCTTGATGAAGCAATAGGTTCTCATTAACAGGACTTCGGAACCCTGCAAATGAAACCGTTGTCTCCTAGCTCTATCAGTTGAGTGACTGTGTTTCCATATTAGCTAGAGAATCCTTTCACTCACCACAGAAAGCCCAGGACCAATCCACTGAGATGAGCATGTTTTAGAGATGGGCCAGATGGAAAGAGTCCACACTCCATCTGTTTATCATATAGATGTGGCCATTGTCCAAATCTTATAAAATCACCAAGAGAGAAAAAAACCACAAGGCAGTGCATTCTGAGGGTGATCACAGCTCTTTGGACTATTTTAAAAGCACTGTCTGTTCCATGTATACACATGTGTGTGTGTGTGTGTGTGTGTGTGTGTGTGTGTGTGTGTTAAGGGACACTTTCCAAGTCTCTCCAGATCCAGGCAGACCTGGGTTCAAACATCTAGTCTGTTGCTAATTAGTTGTATCAGGGCAGGTTAATTCATTTTGCTGCCCATCAGTACCTCCATCTATGTCATAGGGTTGGTGTAAGAATGAAGAAGTCATAGAGATCATTCATGCAGAGCACTTAACACAGAGATCAGCATATACTAAGTGATTGATAGATGGCAGCTGTTATTATTGGTAATAATAATTTGTTATTATTTTAACATTTATAATATTTTATTGTTTGTAAATCTTTGACTCTCTTACAGCATTTCTCGTTAGCTAATGGATTCCAAACATCCCTCAGACTTGAGACCTTGGGAAATAGTTCACAAATGTGCTTCCTGCAATGTAGCTTTAAGAATAAATTCAAATATTCCAGCAGTAATTTTTTCACTTCAATTCAGCAAATATTCATAGAGTATTTATTTGGATTCAGATCCTTAAGTAGACTTGCAAAGATATGTGTACCAGGATCCCTCACTCAAGGTGCTTCCTAAGACACAGAAGTCTCCTACCTGCACAGTGACTTATATAACACCTTGCCCCACTAGACTCCCAGTACCTAAACTCCCAGAGAGGAAAAATGGTGCCTGGTTTGTAGTTGTGCCTGCAGCATCTAGCCTGGTGCCTGATGCATAATAAGTGCACAGAAAGATATTTCTGAAAGAAAAAAAGCAGTAGATGAGGGGTGCCTGGGTGGCTCAGTCGGTTAAGCGTCTGCCTTTGGCTCAGGTCATGATCTTGGGCTCTTGGGATCGAGTCCTGCATCAGGCTCCCTGCTCCATGGGGAACCTGTTTCTCCCTCTCCAGTCTGCTGCTCCCTCTGCTTGTGCTCTCTCTGTCAAGTAAATAAATAAAAAAATCTTAAAGAAAAAAGACTGAAAGTTGGCAAAATATTGAAGATGACTGAATTTAATTTATCAATCATTATTAAACATTCTTTAATTTATAGGCTGGAAATATTTGGATGAGTAATAAGAAAGATATACAGAATTCACACATTATTATATATTATTATGTGTATTTTTATATAGTTATTCTACAAAATAGATTTTTTTGACTTCAGCAAAATCATTTATTATCTTATAATAAGGATTTTCATTTCATTTGGCAGTTGTGATCTAAAAGATTAAACAATAAAATGTAGTATTAGTGGATACAAAATTAAATATATCTCTTAAGTGTCTATATTACATTAACAATTAAAATTATTTTTGTTTTCAAGAAAGTCATTTCTTCCAAATATTTTAAATTGTCTACAGAATTAGAAGGCAAAATACACATGAAAATTAATGCATATCAAAAGTTTAAATCAAAATTATTAGCATAAAACTATTCCAGCTCCCAAAAATGTTCATACCAATGTATTGGTGTTGAGATACCCATGATGCCTTGACCATGGACAAAGATATGAAGCTGATGACTGTAAAGTTCAAGGCTTGCCTTTGCAGGGCTCTGCCTTCTTCTCCTAACTTTCATATATTTAAATTTATTATTTTGAAAAGTTAATTAAGGGGCACCTGGGTGGCTCAGTTGGTTAAGCATCTGCCTTTGGTTCAGGTCATGATCCCAGGGTCCTGGTATCTGAGTCCCGCATCAGGATCCATGCTCAGCGGGGAGCCTGCTTCTCCCTCTCCCTCTGCCTGCCTGTCTGCCTACTTGTGATCTCTCTCTGTGTCAAATAAATAAATAAAATCTTTTAAAAAAAAGTTAATTAAATCTTATTAAATATTTTTATAAAAGCAAAAGTACTGAAATATCTAGTGCTCAATAGGCATTGAATTACCAGTGTAAATAATCAATATTTTATTTCATGCATTAACTAGATCTAGATATAAATTTAAGAGTGATTAGAATTTTTAAAATGTTGCAAATTGTTTTTCTTCAGAAGCCATGTATGACAGTGTTGAATAATGAGCAATTGAAGACTATCTCCCAGGCCACAAATCAGAATATCAAGAGAAGCAGGAAAATTGATCCTCAGGACTGCTGGGAAATGATGCTCTTCATGAAAGAGGAAAGACGTGACTTCACTTGTCTCTCTCTCTTACCTGAGTACTTGCACTGCTCGGGTCCCTTTCTCAGGGTCTCCGAGATGAAAGCAGCGCTTCCTGTCCAGCCTTGGCAATGACACAATCTGCATACCTTCAGGACACTCATATGCTTACAGTTCAAGGATATGGGGCAAGAGATGGAGAGAAGTGTTTCCCTGGGGGCCTGAAGGATGTTAGTCTTGAGAGCGATGTTTAAGATTACCAGACATGTACAGGCACTGGGAGTGGCAGATCCTAAGTAACAGAGTCCATGAGCTCTTTAATAAAATGTGTGTGGATGTGTGAATGTGTGTTGTGACATGCTCCATTATTTGTTTAAAGATTTATTTATTTATTTGAGAGAGAGAGGGAGAGAGATCATGAGCAGGGGGAGGGGCAGACGGAGAGAGAGAGAGAGAGAGAGAGAGAGAATCTCAAGCAGATTCCCCACTGAGCACGGGGCTGAATGTGGGGCTCAATCTCACAGCCCTGAGCTCACCACCTGAGCTGAAACCAAGAGTCTGACACTCAACGGACTGAGCCACCCAGGCACCTGGTGCTGCCATTATTTTTTACATATTGTTACTTAGATGGAACCCTTAGTTCCTCTAGCATGAAGGCTTGAAATCACCCTGGGCTTCTTTCTTTTCTTTCTTTCCTCCTTTCTTCCTTCCTTCCTTCCTTCTTCTCTCTTTCACATCCTCTATGAAATCCATCTCCTAATCCTATTGCCATGAACTTCAAAGCTCATTCTTGAATCTGACCATGTATCCAGCTTCCACCACCACCACAGCCCAAACCACTGTTACCTTTCATCTCTTGTTGGCGCACTGTGCCTCCTAACTCTTCTGTTTCCTCTCTTGCCCTCCACTGACGCCCCCTAAAGTCTATAACAGCAAGCAGTCATCCTCCTAGAACATAAAAAACATCATGTCAATCCTGTGCTCAAATTACTTCAATACTTTCCTGTTACATTTAGAATAAACCCTCCCTTCTCCATGGTCTACAAGGCTGTTCCTAATTTACATCCTGTCTCCCTCTTCTTCTTCATCTCCTACCATTTCCTCCTTGCTTTGTGTACTCCAGCCACATGGGCCTTATACTGTCTGTCAGATACTCTCAGCACCAGCCACCCTCAGAGACTTCGCATTTGTTTTTCCCCATATCCGGAACTCTCCTACACCTCATTCCCTGCTGGCCTTTTCTAAAAAGCAAACCTTGTTCTCCTCTATTCTTTTACTCTGCTATATTTTTATTTAGAAGATTTATCAATACTTGATATAATTTTACATATTTATTTTTTTAATGCTCTGGATCTGTCATCCAGATTTGTCATTTCAGACTTGGTCTATGTGTTTCAAAGAACTGACTACCTTTCTGGATCTGGAGGCGGACATTTTACCCAGGTTTGGACATGCCTGGCCACAATGATTGCTTTGGGGTTGGACCAGTGAAGCAAATAAGTATCTGCCTAGTACTGTTACTGAAATATTTTGCAAACAGAAGTTCTGACTTTTTTGGAGTTGCTAAATTGGAGCCATGAGTGGCCATTCCACCAATCTATGGGAGAGACTGTTTAAAAATAAAGACAACCTGGAGAAAAACAGCACTAGAAGGAGAAAAGAGAGATTCTTGAATACATAGTTTGAACACTTGGATTTTCAGTTCAAGGATCCAGTGAATTCATTATTTTCACTTAGGCCAATTTGATTTTCAGCAAACAAAAGATTCTGACAAATATTCTTATGCAGCATTACTTCTATATTTGTCTCCACATTTCACAGGGATGTACAGACAAGTGAGATTTTACTGAAGGTTGGGTGCATTTAAAGAGAATTGCCAAATGGGGGATTATAGTAATAACATGATACCACATATTAATGTTTTTATTATTATGTTAATAATATAACATAATAATTATATAATAAAATGATAAATAGCTACAATGATACATTATGGCATTTCCCATAGTCTATGAGAAACTAATCCCAGAAGTTGAACAATTTAGAGGGTGTTCCCTTGTGGATATTCCACACCCAACTTCACACCCCTGTCCTCAGATGTGTGCGTCTCTAAAAAAAGTGTCTCTCCTTCCTAAACTCTCATAGGGGAAACTCCACCTAGCCTTTGGGAAATCCTACTATGGGTGAACGTGATGTGAGGAAGAGTGGTGGGGAGAGGCAGCTCCAGCAGGCCAATCTGAGGTAGCCTCTGGCATTCCAAGTGCCTTGTAGCCCAAGGTAAGTATGCATATTCTAAATCCAGCCTGTTTTTTTCAGGTCTTCCTACTAGGGTGAGTTGCAGACACCCTGTCCAACAAGTGGTTCCCCTTGTCCAGCAACCAAGTGTAGGATCACCCACATATAAGCACTAATGATTCTCAAAGACAGTGTCTTCTAAGCTTAGGTTTCCGAAACATACTCCTGGAGCCTTGCAGAGTACCATTAGTCCTTTTCTTTGATCCTACCCCTAACTTTTATCATAAAATATACTCTCTTAGACATGATCAAATATGACAGGATCTTAGTGGTATGCCATAATGTAGTTGCTGATTAAATTTATAGCCCCGGGATCATCCTCCTTCTCAGTGATTTAGACAAGGGAAATTGAGATTGGAAGTTGTCTACAGAGGCGAGAGTTTCATTCTTTTACTTACCATGTCTTTCTCCCCTACTGGGTCTGGAGCTTCTTGAAAAATCTTAGGTCTCAACCAAAGTAGTCAATAAATAGGTGTTGAATTAACAAATGAAGACTGTCATGGTTATATTTATGGGTTCATCATTCAAGAGTTTGGTAGTTGACTTGACTTATATACATTCCTAAATAGAAATAGATTTGGAGTCTTTATTTTGGGGCAAGCTCTTTGTCCAGAAGTTGCTGATTAAGGTAAAAATTCTGAGAGGGGAAGGTAAATTAGTCCTTAAGGATCCATCAAAAGAGAATTGGTTCCCATATTGGCCAGAAGAGGGCAGGATCCCTGTGAGAATGTGACAGGATGGAAGTATTTTGATTGCAGAAAGGTTTCAGAGCATACGGAACTGCCTAGGGAAGGTAAGAGTCAGAGGTCAAGATAGTCTAAAGGGGGTAGGATAAGAAATCTTAAAAATTCTGTTTACTTCATTGAAACTCATCATTAATTTATTAATTTGTTCCTTCATCAAACACTACTGAGTACCTACTATGTGTCAGGCACTGTGCATGGGACTAGTGATACACAGATGAACATTAGGAGCTTACAGGGAACTTACAGACTAGTAAGGTTTAAAGAAATTAACAAATAAGTACCTGTATAATTAGAGATTTGGGTAAGAACGATGGAAGAAAGTAACAGGATGTTAAGAGAAACACTTTAAGTTGGGGAGATTTCTCTGATAAGGTAGAACCTGAAGGATGAAGAGTCATGTGAAAAGTTAGGAGAAACATGTTCTGGGCAGAAGGAATGGTCTGTATGAGGACCCCGAGGTCAGAAGGAGGTTGGAATGCTCAAGGAATTGTAAGAAGGTCGATGTGGCCACAGAGTATTCCAGAAGCAGTGAGGGGAAGGAGTATTTGGTATGAGTAGCTTTGAAGAAATGCAGGAGGACCAGGCAGGGCTTTTTAAGCCATGCTCAAGGGTTTTGATTTTCTTGTGCAAACAAGGGGATGCGACTAAAGGGTTTTAAGCAGAGGAGCGCTACTGTCCTGTTCATGTTTTAAAAGGTCACTCTGGCAGCAGTGTGGAGAATGAATTGGAGGAGGCCTGGGGGAAGCAGGATAGGAGGAAGCTGTTCCAGTAGCCTGGAGAAGGGATGATGTTAACGTGGACTAGGTGGTGCCGAAAGATGGAGAGAATTGGGTAAATTTGAGTTGAATATGAAGAGACACTTGAGGAAACTTGGTGATTGGAGGTTGAGGAAAGGAGTCATGTTTTTTGACTAGTTTCTGTCATGAGCAGTTGGGGAAGTCTAGGGAAAGGCAGGCTGGTGATGTGAGCATGGAGGGTGGGGAGTAGAAAATCAAGACTTCAGTGCTGGACACATTAAGTTTGAGATATCTAAATGGAACGATTCTGGAGTGGGGCTCTGAAGGGAGGGTCAGCGAGAGATACAAACTTGTGAATCATCCATGTGTGTAAATAGTTTCCAAAGCCATGAGTGTGGATGACAATACAGGGGCAAGGAAGAGCAAGGGATGAGAAGATGGCCCAGGACTGAATCCTAAGGAGCAATAACAAAGGCAGGAATCACAATCATTTAATATTGAGGCTGTTGTGGGTTGATGGAAAGAAAGACTTCCAGAAATTATTTTTTTAAGATATCATTTATTTATTTGACACAGAGAGACACAGTAAGAGAGGAAACACAAGCAGGGGGAGTGGGAGAGGGAGAAGCAGCCCGATGCAGGGCTCGATCCCAGGACCCTGGGATCATGACCTGAGCCGAAGGCAGATGCTTAACGACTTTCTTAAATTAATCTAGTTAATGGCCATGCCGTCTTTCCTCTTGTAAGGTACTCTTAGGTATCATTTTCCTATTGGCACTATAACACATTGCCATAAACTCAGTGCCTTAAAAAAACACAAGTTTATTTTCTTCAGTTTCTGGAGGTCAGAAGTCCAAAATGGGTCCCAATGGGCTAACATCAAGACGTTGACATTCGTTCCTCCTGAGGGCTGAAGGAAGAACCTGTTCCCTGGCACTTTTATGGCTTCTAGAGCCTGCCTACGTTCCTTGGCTTGGCTCTGTTTCCATCTTCAAAGCCAGCAAACGACAGGTCAAGTGTTTCTCATGCTGCATTACTCTAACACTGACTCTCCTCTCTTCATCTTTTCTTTTTAAAGACCCCTCGTGATTACCTTGGGCCCACCTGCATAATTGAGAATACTCCCCCTATCTCAAGAGCTACTGAGTAGCAACCTTAATCCCATCTGCAACATTAATTCTCCCTTGCCATGGAATAGAACATAGTCACAAATTTAGTAGATTATGATGTGAACATCTTTTGGGGGGGTCATTATTCCATCTACTGAACCTTTCAAATCTTGCTTATTCCCCTTTGGAAAAGTGTAGAAGAGTGCACACCACACCTCAAGTCCTACGAAGAAGTCCTCTCTGATGGCCCAAAAGGGTGGCACTTGACAAAAGTAGTGAGACTTACTTATGTGTCTGTTTGTGCACTCACACCCGGTTGGACAAGAAAGAAAAGCCACTAGCAAAAGTTATTAGTTAGGGACTTGTTTACACTTCCCTTGTCAACTCGAATGGCTGTTTATCCGAACAGGGATCCTTAGGTCGCTATCATAACTGATGTCTCTGCGTTGGTCCATTTGTTCTGCTATAACACAATACCATAGACTGGGTTGCTTAAACAACGGACATTTATTTCTTACAATTACGGAAGCTGGGATGTGCAAGATCAAGGTGCTGGCAGATTTCATGGTGTCTGATGAGAGCTCACTTTTGGGTTTATGGATGGCCTTCTTGTCATGAACTCACCTGGTGCAAGGGGTGAAGGATCTCTTTGAGGTCTCTTTTATAAGAGCACTCATCCATTCATGAGGGCACCACCTTCATGACCTATTTATCCCCAAAGGCCCCAACTCCAAATATCATCACATTGGGGGTTAGTATTTCAACATATGAATTTGGGGGGACATAAGCATTCAATCTATAGCAGTCTATTAATAAAAAATAATGTCACTTAACACCTATCATAATGAGGAAAAAATTCAAAATCCACCATACAATCCCCCATCCCAACAATACCAAGTGCTTGCAAGATTTAGAGCAACTCGAACTCTCATGCATTGCTGATAGGGATGCAAATGGTGCAGCCACTCTGGAAAACAGTCTGACAGCTCCTCAGAAGGTTAAACAGAGCAATCCTACTTCTAGACATTTACTCAAGACAGATGAGGACTTACATTCACATAAAAACCTGCATGTGAATGTTACTTTCTTTTCTTTTTTTTAAGATTTTATTTATTTATTTGAAAGAGAGAGACAGAGATAGTGAGAGAGAGAGAGAGAGAGAGAGAAAGAGAGAGCATAGGCGGGGAGGAGAGGGAGAAGCAGCTTTCCGCCAAGCAGGGAGCCCGATGCGGGGCTCAATCCCAGGACCCTGGGCTCATGACCTGAGCCGAAGGCAGATGCTTAGCCAACTGAGCCACCCAGGCGCCCCCAAATGGTGGTACTTTCATACGGTGGAATACCACTCAGGAATAAAAAAGGAAGGGAGAACAGATACATGCAACAGCATGGATAAATTTCTAATCCACTATACTAAGAGAAGGAAGCCAAACTCCAAAAGCTACATGCTGTATACCATTTTGTGATATTCTGAAAAAGGTGCAGGTATAGGGAGAGAAAATAGATCAGCAGTTACCAGGGACTGAGAGCGGGAGAAGGAGTTGACGGCAAAGTGACCCAGGGGTATTTTTTGGGCAGTGGAACTGTTCTAGATCTTGTTTGCAGTGATGGTTACATGACAATAGGTGTTTTTCAAGACTCACAAAGCTACACTAGAAAGGGTACATTTTTACTCTGTAAATTATATTTTAATTTTTTAAAAAGGATATGTACAAATTTTTGTTCCCCCCAAAAAAGCCTTATCCTAGGTCTATATTTTTATAAAGTATTAGTTCTACTATCTTAAGAGATAGTTAAGTGAACCTGTGTCTCACTTAAGCTGATAAAATAAAGGTTCTTTTGGAAGAGATCTCCAAATAGCATCCCTATTGAAACACATCCTGGGAAAAACAGCCAACAAGGAGGTCAGGAAATCAAGGTTCCAAGAAGACCACAGAGCCTCAAATTGGGTTTTGTGATTTTAGACAAAACACTTAAGTTCTCTAGGGCTTGGCTTCCCTATCTGTAAAATGGGAAAAGGTCTGATCAAAAATTCATGGAGCATTATAAATATTAAAAGACAAATGACCTTCATTTTATTAGCTTAAGGAGGACACAGGTTCACTTTATGTATACTGAAGTGTTTATCAAGATCATTCCCATCCGCTCTAAAGTATAATTATTCTCTTTTCTAATTCTAAGAATCTATTTATAATGACTAGCTCTGCTGGGCAACAAGGTAAGCACTAGGTATGGAGTAACTTGTAATCATCCCAAGAATCATCTGTGGCTGGGACCAGGGTTACAGCAACTGTGATTTAGAGTGGAGAACTTAAGATACTCAGAGGTTGCACACCTGTGCTGAAGTCCCCCAGCTAATACAAGGTTAAGTGGAGACAGAATTCAGGGCTGCCTGACCTCAGGCCCATGGTCTTTTTCATCGCTTTATCTTGCTTTTCTCAGAGCTGTTTTCTGTTTAGCAGCAAAATGTCCAAGTTAGACTATGATATATACACACAGAGAATCATGTTGCATATACACGTAGATATTGTATATAGATAATATAGATGAGAAAGCCAAATATCTATGAACTCACTGAAGTTTCTGACCAACAGGGACATAAAAAAGACAAAGAGGGCAGAGTGAATAAAACCAGCATTTTTATTACTTGGTTGATAAAAATTTTACTTGAAGCAAATAGGTGTTTATTTATTTACCTAACGATCCCAGTTTTCTTTATTGTGGTAAAATATACCCAGTGATGTTTTGTGTATGAAAAAAAAGATGAGACCTTATTTTGAACGACTTAATGTATATTCTTAAAGTAAATGCTTATTCACTTCAATACTCTTCTAAGGAAATATTTGAGGCATAAATTTATATCTAAGAATCATTTTAATTGTACCCCATAATTCTGATAGGTGGTACTTTTATGGTTGTTCAAGTTAAAACATTTTATAATTTCCATTGTCATTTCCTCTTTAGTTCATGAATTGTTTAGAGATGCATTTAATCAAAACCTGCTGTGCCTCCCTTTCTATGTTGTCGATGATACCTCGTTTGGTGATAATGTGGTTAAAGTAATGTAATCTCTATGACATCCAATTTTTGAAAAATTTCGAGTTATCCTTTGCAACCACGTATGTCAATTGTGACAATCAATGTTTTGCGTGTGCTTGAATAGGATGCGTACCTTCAATTTGGGGAATACAGAGTTTCATAGAGCTGTAATTAGCATATTGAATCCATGATGCATGTCCTGCAACAAAAATGCAATTTTAAATTTACTCAGCGGGAGTAAACTTGCCCTGCCCCTGGATGTAAATTCTGGGAAATGTGATGTCTTTTCTGTGAGCTCTCAAATAATAGTCCTGTTCTCACTTTGGTCCCCAAATCCCCGTCTCTGGGCAGGGTCCTGCAGGAGATGCCAACCAATGCTTCAGTCTGTGTTCAGATGAGTTTGCTCCTCCTTCCATGCTAAGGTCTGTAGCTGGCTGTGCCCTGCCTTGGTGGGTATCGCTGGCTTCTGGGTCCTCGTTTCTTCTCTCCCCTTTCATCAGCTTCTTCTTTACCTACTGTTCCTTCTTTGTACCAGCATGCACCTGCCCAGGTCAGAACTGGAAATTATCCTGGACTCCTCTTCCTACGTCCACCCCTATTTCTGACAAGCACCAAGACTCATCAACTCTACTTCCCGACTACCTCTCACCTTGGTCCACCTCTGTTCAGGCCACTGTTATCTCTTGCTTACATCACTGCAATCGTCTGTGGACTGGTCCTTATCTGTTTACCCCCTTCTAACTTCTTTCCGCTGGAGTCAGTGATTTTTCTGAAATATAAGTCTGATGACATCATTCTCTGTTCAACTCATTCAGTGGTTCTCCATAGATTATAGAACAAACTTCAAACCTCCTAACTTTTCTTACATGACCCTTCAGGATCTAAACCGTTCTTTTGAAATTTCTCTCCAGTGTCTTCTGTGATCATTTCTCTCTTCCCAAAATGAATCTGCACTGTAGCCGTTCTTGCAGGATCTAAAATAGGCTATGCCCTGTCACCTTGAAACATAATGTGTAGAGCTTTATGTCTTTGAGATTGATGATATTTCTCGAGTTTACATATCTTAACTCCCAAAGAGTGGAATGATGGAAAAAAAGATTATACACATGTGCTCATACATACACACACATATATTTATACAAATACATATATGCATATATGTATTTTTGTATACACACATATTTACATACTTACATATATGTGTGTATAATAAGTGTTTGTGATAAATACATGGAAAAAAGCATGCAAATGTGTGTATATATATGATGGAAAGTATAACAATCAATGAATGCTTTTAAAAATTATACATGGATGTCTAATTATAGATGGTAGATTAACCAACACATTAACTTCCTCTTCTCCTCGAGACCCCATTAGAATCTTAGTAAAGCCATTAAAAATTATGGATCCATGAGGATAAAAAGAATGGAATTGGAGTCAATGGCAGATAAGAGATTTCTACACAATCCTGGAATACAGATTTAGCAAATTTAGCAAAGCAGGGGAGGCTGCCTTTTTGACTACGTGCAGAGGGAGACAGAGATAAAAGAAATCAGATTTTCCCAGGGGAATCCTAGAAGCACCAAGTTTTCTGGACCGCCAGGCAGAGTAGCAGGTGATATTTAGGCCTAGGGCTGACACAGGGAGGTAATCTGAGTCAGTTGACTGCCATCCATTTCTTTGGACATAAGATATCAATAGCCTCATTTCTGTACTGAGCTGAGAAGTCAGCGGTAACCTTCCCAGGAGACCTGAAGAATCTCAGAAAAAAATAATCTCCACATACCTGCTGTCTGAAGAGTTAAAAAGATAAAATCAAGAAAATCTCTCAGAAAACACAACAAAATGATAAAGACAGAAAAATATGTAAAAGAAAATCCTAGCAGTGTAAAGGCTAAAACCAGCAGGATCAACATCTGACCAAGGGGGTATCCAAAAAGATGGAAAAGAGAAAATGAAGGTGAAGAAAGTATCAAAGGAAAAGAAAAGGAAATCTCCCAGGGTTAGAATCTGTTCAAATAATCAACTTCTCTGTGAGACAATCCCTGACCCACCTCTTTAAACTGCAGCCCCTCCACTCAGGGCTGTGTTCTCCCACCCTGTTCAATTCTTCTCCGTTGAACTTGTAACCACCTGACCTACTACATACTGTACTTGTTTATCTAAACTCTCTCTTCCCCACTGGAATGTCAGACCCCCAAGGCAAGGAGCTCTCTGTCAGCTTTATTCACGGTGGCATCCTCAGTGCCTGGCTGGTGCTTGGTATGGTAGTTCTGTAATTATTTGAGTGAATACATAAGTCAAAGATGTCTGAGATCTAGAGCCTCATCTGCCATGGAAAGAAGTCAATGGATAATTCCTCAAATTGGTTCATCAATAACAAGATGTAGAGCCTATAATTTAGAAATATGAGGCAACCACCTGCGGACACAACTAATGGAGTTAAAGGCCCTGAACGGCATCTCAGGGATGGGATGGACGAGCAGGCAGTCACTGTTGGTGTTCATAAAGTTTTTGTGAACTATTTGCTTTTTTCACCATGTGCCTGAACTGTTTCCTTTATTTAGGAAAAAAAAAAAGAGTGTAGGTCTTAAAAAGCATTTTTGGTATTTATTTACCATAAATATGTCATATCAATGATAAAAATAGCTAAAATTTATTGAGCACTTATTACATGGCAGGCATTGTGCTAAGCTTTATGATGGATTATTGGAGAATGTATTATATATCTGTTGTCATTTTGTATGAATTGAAAACATCTGGATTTAACCTAAAAATAGGAAAAAACCTACCCTCAGTCCAAAAATATAAATATTTAGTAACTTAAACTCAGTTGAATAAATTCTGCTTATCAATCCTCATAACAAAGATATAACTTTGATATGCCTCCACACGTCCTTAAAATGCAAGAAAAAAGCATCGCACAGACATTTTTTTAATAAAGTTTTTATTCTCTAGGAAATCCTTGTAGATCTGCAAACGTGCCTGCCAACGGGATTTGTTGCAACTGGAACCGTAGGAAGTGAAGGGAAAGTTGTGGGGAAGCTCTTCTGGAAACATCTGTTGGTGTCATCTGCTTCCTTTCCTGCCACTCTTCCCTCCACTCCACGTTTCTCTTGCAGTCTGTTCATCTGGGGGGTAAGTGATCCTTGTTTCAGGAAACTTATGAGATTTCCACAACATGAAATGACTTCTGACAGAGTCAATACTGGGCCTCAGCCGATCTGCTTCCTCCTGGCTGGGCCCGGATTTTCGGCTGCGCCATCACCCACCGGGTGTTGAGGAACACGTGAAGCCAGTCCCCACTGCAAATCATTCTTCAGTCATTCCAGAGGTGAAATTTAACATTGCTAGTTGTTAAAAACTTTTTTAGCATGATTCTTTCTTGTAGATGTTTCTGGGTGTTTAGACTGTGCCATGGATCTCTTGGGAGGGACCTCCCTCTGCTTCCCTTTTCCCTTTTGCTAAACTCCTTCCCACCTCTCAGGCTTCGGTTTAGATGTGTCCTCCCTGCAGGAACCTTTCTCGGCAATGACACAACCTAAATGGGACTCCTGTTCCTCCCGAAGCTTCTGGAGCATCCCTCTGACATTTTGCATCCTATACTGCATTACCACCACCATTTATTTTTTGTCTCTGCTGGATCTGCTGCTCCCTGCGTGCAGAGACTGAACTATTTTGTCTTGCTCATTCTGGGACATGGCGGAGTGCCCTGGTACAAAGGAGGGGTTCAGTAAACATTTGTTGGATGAATGAATGGTAGAGGGAATGAATGAACCGAATGACTGAATGAAAGCAAGTGTCACTGTATACAGTTCCACCGTAGTCTGTGTAGACTGAGTATGTGTCAAAACTCACAATGAAAACAACTGCACAGCTGAGCTTAACAGTTACTAAGTCAAAGGCTAATGAGTTAAAAACATTGGCTTTAATCCCAAAGCTAAAGGAAAAAGAGATAGAAGGCTGTGCATAGTTTCCGTGCTTCGTAGGAAATGAGTATTTCTTAAGCTCTTTTTCTCCAGCACTTTCCTAAGTCAATCGAAAATGCACCATGTAATTTTATAGTCCCGTGAAAGAAGAAAGTAGAATATTTTCAAAATGGTTTGTTCCTCATGCTATCACCTAGCCTCTCCTTTACGGTTGGACAAATAGGTGAGGGAAAGTTGTTAACTTCTTCAGAGCCTCTGAATAATAGTTAACGAAGACCACGTGGAAAACTGAATTCGCCTCATCACTCATGAGATAGGGTTCTGGGTTATGTGAAGCGAAATGTTTTCAGTGCAGCCCCCTCCCCACGCCACCCCCGCTCCCCACCCCTCAAACCAGGGCATGAAGCGTCATGCTTAGTTCATGCTTTTTCTATTGCTCTTCATCAGACCAAAGCTACTACTCACTGAATGCCCTCACAAATGATATGAAAAAGTTGAAAGGGAACTTTAAAGGTGGTTTTAAAATTTGAATCTAAGGCTAGTGGGAAGACGATTGTTTCAGGGGGTGTGGTCATTCTGTGATTACTGCGAAGCTGGGCAAGATTTCATTTTTTAGTGCAAGTTATGGGACAGGCTGAGGAATAACAAACCAAAGGAAAACATTTTTTGGAACTGCCTTCTGGACATGCAAATGAGCAGTAAGAAGAAAGAGAATTATTCTACTTGGCTTGTGTGATGGCTTATGTGTTTTATGTGGGATGCTGGATTTTCAGTTTATGTAACTCTAAAAGACAATAGATAAATCAGGATGCTATTAACAATAATTGTAAGAAAATTTTTCATTGATATGTAAGACTAGACTCTGCCTCAATGCCTATTTTTATATGGCAGTTGTTTCTTCTGTAAGAAAAGTACTTCTTCCAAACAGAATGTATCTTTGATTCAAATAGTGTTCCAGAGACGCATATGGTTAAAAGTTGAAACAGTGTTGGTCACCAATCTTTGTTTTTGTTTTTGTTTTTTTTAAGATTTTATTTATTTATTTGTCAGAGAGAGAGAAAGAGAGAGAGAGCATGATCAGGGGGAGCAGCAGGGAGAGGGAGAAGCAGGCTCCCCACTAAGCAAGGAGCCCTATGTGGGGCTCGATCCCAGGACCCTGGGATCATGACCTGAGCCGAAGGCAGATGCTTAACGACTGAGCCCCCCAGGCACCCCATTGGTCACAAATCTTTATCATGTTATCCATTAGGACCAGAAGAGCAGCCACACTATCTTTCATTTATCCAAGTGTGATGATACGTTATGTTTCATTCATTTTCGTTTTTTTTTTAAGTTTATTTATTTTTTAGTAATCTCTACACCCAGTGTGGGGCTCAAACCCACAACCCCAAGATCAAGAGTCACATGCTCTTCCAACCCAGCCAGCCAGGCGCCCCTCATTCACTTACTTTACTAACTCTACTTTACATACTAGTCTCTGGCTCGAATTATAATTGTTATTATAATAATGATTATTATTTATGCTTAATTATGACTGATTGTATTTTTATATTATTTTAAATTTAAGAAAAGCCATATCTGCCAGGTATCGTTAACTTCAAGTAATCTATATGCAGGTATACATTATGTCTGGCAGCTGTGAAGTAGAGAGTCTCTCATGAAACTACTGCCAACTCTGAGGTTGCTATTTTGGTGTTTGTTGGCTTCAAACTCCAGTAGGTTCTATTATCTGGCCAGGAAGTGCTTGTTTCTCTAACCTGGAACTATAATAAGAAGCTGTGCACACATGAGTCATGGAAGAGCCAGGAAGCCTTCCCCCCAACTAGTACTAACTCCTGTATAGGCCCTTCTTCCAGATTCGCTCCACTTAGAACTCATTCCTTTGTGTTAGGCTTCGTGGACATCTTAGTATCACAGAATCCTAGGCTTTTAAACCTGGAAGGAATATTCAAGACGGATTGAACCACTATCCTCGGTCTGTAGGTAAGGAAATGGAAACTCAGAGCTTCGTCCAAGGTCTCACTCTGAGAGCTGTCGAACCCAGACTAGAAGGAAAGTCTTCTGAAGGGCAGTTCCTACTTTCCCTATGTTCATTCATCTACTCGTTCTCTAACTTATGGCATAGTCAGCATTCTTCTGGGTGCAAGTGAGAAAAACCCAAGTCCAACACACTTCAATAAAAGAAGAAACTCTGTGAGGCTTTAAGCACAGTAGAATCCAGTGGGTCAAGTAATGTCTTCAACACTTGGTCTGTCTCCCGATCTTGTGTCCACTTTCGTCTGCGCTGGCTTCATGGATGGATGGCAACATGCCTCCCCCCTTACCATTCTTCCCTCAGAAGTTAGAGGCGTGCATCCTGCTAGCTTTAGTTCTACCAGAGTGAGAAAGGCTCACTTTCTTAGTTGGCCCCAGAAAAGTGCTGACATTAAGTCTCATGGGTTTACAACGGGTTATGCTCCTGTCTCTGAACCAAACAGAAGGGCGGGTGCGCTGTGAGCAAAGGAAAATAAAACCGGTGCTAAGTACTTTGACACAATCACGGCTTGCTTCAGGTACCTGCTATATCTGAGACCCTGTGCTGGGTGTCTGTGTAGCATCTGTTGTTAATCCATTCTTGAAAAAAATCAGTTGGCTTTTCAAAATGAGCATGTGGGCAGAAAGTTGGACCAACAGAAATGCAACAGAGGAAAGATTATGTTGGATGTCTTGAGGGAGTGATAGGGAGGCGACAGGGAGAGGCTTGCGGTGCAGAGCCCTGTGTAGGGGAGGAAAAGTGAGGCTTGAATGAAGGTCAGTGGATTGTCAGAGGACTGGAGAGATCTGGAAAAAGGCCATGTGATGAACCGCCAGGGAGAATCTATCTGGTCAGCCCTGGAGGTGATCGAGCATGGTTCATTCATTCAAGTATTTTCAGAGGGGCGACTGTGGCCAGCCACTGTGCTAGGTGGTAGGGACACAGAGGGGGCAAGGCAAGCCTCATGTTGTACTGGCAGCGCATTACACAAAGATCAATGCAGTACTTGCCAGAAGGGAGAAGTCTAGAATGTTCCAAGAGAATACACACTGGAGGAGATGGCTGCGTGGAAGTGAGCGTCCAGGCAGTGAGGCGGGCAGAGAAGGTACCCTGGAGAAACATTTAAACTGAGACTGGAAGGATGAGGCGGAGGTTTGCTAGGGTGTGCGAGGGGCCAGGACAAGGGGAGTTACTCCAGGCAGAGGGTATCCAGAGCCCCTGAGAAAGTGTTCAAGGTTACAGAGAAGAGACGGGTGCATTCCAAGCTCTCCTAGGAAGGTCAGCCAGTGAGGGAGGTTGCTAAGAGCTCAGGCTGGAGGAGAATGCGGGAGCCAGAGCAGGCTGCACGCTTCAGGGCCGTAGGAGAGATTTTGAATTTTACCTGACGGCCTTAGATTTGTGTTCTCAAGAAAGCCCTCACTTGCTGTGGGTAGAGAAAGAATTAAATGGGCCGCGACTACACAGAGCGCCCAAGATTGGTGGTGGCATGGCTTACAATAGTGACAGTGGAAATAAAGAGAGAACAGCCACATTCGAGAGGTATTTGGAAATATTGGCTTTGCAAAGATGACGTCTGCAATCATTGGACAGGCAGTACAATATAACTGCAGATTTGTGAAAGTTTCACATTTTCATTAGCTGGTTGAATTGTGGCTTTTATTTTCCATGACAGTATTAAATCAGCGGGGGATTAGGTTGAACATAATTGTTTTACGGCTAAATGTATCCCATTGTAATAAATAATGGCCATATATCAGCCTGCCGCGTGCCTGATTTAAGAGTACAAGACCACAGGGAACTTGGTTGAGCCTACAGATTGGGTGACTAAACTAAAGATAAAGGAATGGGACTTTAAACTCTGGTGGCCCCAAAGAATGTTCTGGGTTCTACAGCCAGCTTGCTTGCTGCAGTTTAGGTAATCCCTTAAGTCTGTTGGAGCTCTCATTCTCCTGAAGCATATTCTTGGATTGATAAATGGGACAAGTAGTTGGGTCCAGATAGATGCTCTGCGGTGGGACGAAAGAACTCTGGTGGATGGGGGTGAAGACTCGGAGACCGAGTGTGCTGTAATTACGGCGATCCCCTGGAAAGCCGACTTTGCTAAATCACACTGGAGTCTGGGGAGCTAGAATTTGTACGTTCGGGATGCGCACCCAAGAGAAGGTTTATACCGAGCGGCGATTGCAAAGGTTATTCTAGGGATATGCATTAGTCCAGAGGAGGAGAGAGCGTGGGACTAGCCAGGGGGCCTCAGGTTACGTAATGGCTCGGCCATTTGCTAGGTCTGTCTTCCTAGGCTGGTCATTCATGTTCTCTGAGCCTCAGTTAGCCGCCCCTGTCAGGGAAATCTACTACTTACTACTACTTACTACTACCTGCTATGTCATTCATGGTGATGAGGATGAAAAGAAACGGAATTTGTAGAGGTGCTTTGTTAAGTGAAAAACGAGAGTGCAAAAAGCTTGTCATTCTTTGTTTCCCTCAAGATGGGCTTTGTTGTGCCCTGGTAAAAAGCAGCAACATCTTGGCTCCTTAAAACCGGTTTGCTTTCTTGCCTCTGTGACGTCCACTGCCGGGTGGGCAACTGCGGGGGTCCCAGGCTTCTCTTCACGTTGATGATAAAGCCTGAAACTCTGTGGGGCTGTGTTCACACTGATCTCACCTCCGTCTCTGCGCCTTCAGGGAGCCTTGCTGCGGGCATCACCGGAGCAGAGAACTGCTCTTTTCTTCCTTCCCCTTTACCCTTTTGGAAGTGCACGTGGATTTTTCTTTTGGGGCATCGCCCATTTCATGTTTTGCACAGGGTGGGCCCACCTCTCCCTGCCAACCCCTCCTGGACTGGCTCGGGGGGCAGATATGTGACCCACATCTGCCCAACATGTGTTTTCCTTCCCCTGGCCAGAATGATGGGTACAATGAGCCTATGATCCAGGTCACCCCCAAAATATTCAACCCCAAGATCTTGCTGGAAATCCTGGAAAACAAAACACGACTGTCCTTCTGTAGAGGTTGCTAGGCCAACAGGATGTGCACCTGCGACTCCCAGCAGCTACCCTGACAGGCCTAGAGGAGAGCCTGGTTGACAAGGCACCAGAGAAAGAGAAAAGCCCAACTGAGGCCTCTTCAAAATCGGCCTCCTGGCCAAATCCTTTGGGTCCCTGGATCAAATCATGCTAATGATCCGGTAGCCCAGACTTCTCGGCTATGTCAACTAATATTTTCTTTTTGGCTTAAGCCATCTTGAACTGGGTTCATATTCCTTGCAGTTGAAGGAGCCTTGGCTAATCCAGCCACTCATCTCTGATGCAGGAACCACCAGGCTATGGCAGTGCAGGCGGACATGGGCCTGAGCCCCCTCAACCCATCCCGGTTCTGATTAGTCATCAGAAAAAATAAAAAAACAGGAGCAATCTGTCTCCTTGTTCACTCTCCTTTTCTCTTCCCGTATTCCAGGAAGTAGGCAGTTATTCCTGGTCCAAGGAGGCCAGTACCTTTAGATTTAGCTGAGAGAAATCTAAGGGTCTGCAGAATCCGGGGGAAGAGAACAGGGCAGAAGACAATGAGGCAGCCTAAAGAATCCTGGCCGGAAGAACATGCAAAGCCTGGCTGCCCAAGTGCATTGACTTTAGGTCTTTTAGGTGGGCGGTTACGGCTCGCGGCTCGAATCCGAAGGAATTAATAGGAGCTGGGTGCTATGCACCCCGAAGAGGGGGACCACCAAGATCAGTAGCCCGACACCGTGATATTTTCAACCAAGGCCAAAGACAAGAGCCTGGAGTGACCAGGGCTGATGGCTGGACTGAAATGACAGAAAGTGAACATCCCCTTAAGTGAACGAAGCTGTGGGGCATCAGGGATCCCTAAGACTCACGCTGTAATGGAGGCAATTTGCATTTTGCTGATTTTTCAGGGGTGATTCTTTAGTGAGCAAATCCACTGAGATCAAATACAGTGCAAACCACAGTGGGGAGAAAGGAGTCTGTATGGGTATTAATGATTTCCGTGCATGGAATGTACAGCCAAAATGGGGTTTGAAAACCCCAATATCCTTTTGCCCACGATGTCTAGATATCCCTTGTGTGCCAAAGATCAAATAATGATAGAAACCAGAGGAAAAACATGTTAGCCTCAAGCCCACGCTGCAGCCAGAAGCAGGACAAAAGAAATAATTGTATTCCGGGGAAAGTTGTGGCCGAGCTTTTATAGGGTTCCTCTTTCCCCCCGTCTCTCTAGGGCAGCAGAGGACAGGGCTCGATCTGCGGCTACCATTCCTCTGCCCCCGCACCCCACCCCAGCGAGTTTCTTCCAAAGCCAGCACCCCACCATCTAGGTTCTGGCAAAGAAGCATACTCAGATGTCATTATCCCACATTTCCGAGAATGTATGCTTCAATTAGGATTAGGGCAGCCACAAAACAGGTGAAATCCAAAAGTGAGAAAATAGGTGATCAGATGAGAGGAGAAGGGGACATGGGACTAGCCGGTCACAGGGGGTCAGCCCCGGTGTTGACAGAAGTACAGGGAAGGGATTAGGGCCCCGGGAAGGCTAGGTGGGAACACCGGACCAATGGGGTGGCAGCGAGTTATCAGGGTTGTGAATCCGGCTCAGGGGCAGAAGGTGAGAACCCAATTATTGTGAACTGGATACACAGTGGGGCATTGCTCACTGACCTGTCCCTGGGCCTTGGTCTGAGAGTAGGGCAGAGGTGTGGCTGGCTGAGCATGAGTGGAGTCCTGACTGAGGAGGATGAAGCTAGAGGAGCAGCGAGCCAGGCAGAGGGGCCTATCCACAGCCATTTCCCATACTTCAGGCAGAGCGCAGACCGCCCGGTTTCACAGATGGCTAACTCAGACTGCGGGTGTAGACCTCTGTTGTTGCCTTTTGACGGTCTGGACACTACCCGTCTGCATTCCACATTTGACAAGTGATTTTGATTCTTTTCAACTTCTCTTCCCTCGTTAGGCCACATTTCCTAGATCTGAAGAGTGATGGCTCAAGGGTGACCCTACCCAACTCTGAGAATTCACCAAAGAGTCGAGGACTCCCGGCCCTGTGAAAAAGCACCCCCTCTCCCCACCCCCCACATATGAAAGGCTACACTGGCTGAGACTCACTGTTCCTACAGCGCAGGATCCCTCTCTGTTGGTAAGGCAAAACCCCTTTTTCGAGAGGGCCTGCAATTCGTCTCTGGTATTGGCAGAGAGTTCAGGATGACTCAAACCACCTTCAGGGTAACTCAGTAAGGTTCTATTCACATAGCTCCCCTCCCCCTTGGGTCCAGCTCCCTGGTGAGGAGTTCTGGCTCTTGATGGGCAGAGATGAAATTTCGTTTACCTTTATTACCCCAAACAATATCTGGCACATACTAGGGGCTCCACTGTGATTTGAATGCATTGGCTGATTTTTTGGGACACCCTCCTTAAACTTGGGTTTGAGCTTAAAATGCTTCTTCACATAAATAACTTTCATCAGTGTACTACTTTTTGCGTGGAAGAAACAGTTTAATTTTTCTCAAATGAAAAAGAAAACCCAATTCAGAGATCATTTAGTGAGTCTCAACTCTACACTATGGTAAAAATTTTACCCTCTTCATCTACTTATTCTATTCTGGGCGCGGCACGTCCTTTCTTATTCTTTCTTTTTTCAAGGCAATGATTCTCTGTTGGTGTATTTTCATTTTCCAGAAGTAATTTCTTCTTATGTGCTTTTCTATATTAATAAAAATGAAGAGACTAAATATGGTTTCTATTAACTACATTTGGTCTGTCTATTAATAGGCTGAATTAATGATCCACTCCCGCAGGAGATGGCTTTCTCTCCCCTGAATTCTTGCAATTTGTTGCCTAAGCAATATGTTTGGTTCTTTGTGCATGCTGCCTGGATTTCTGCACCTGAGTGATTTTCTCCAAGGAGATGATCTTTTGAAGGGCCTCTTGGTGTGGGGCTTAGCACAAAGTAGGAACTCACAGAATATTGGCTGCGAAAATAAATGAATGAAGGAGTGAAGTAATAAATTCGACAATAAATTCCCCGACAGGAGACGTTTTCATATAGGGAAGTCCTACTGAAGAAACTAAATGAAGAGTTTTAGTGACAGTGGTGGTGGCAGCCCAAAGCAGAAGATTTTCGCCTGGGAAGAGTCCTGGATTTATTCACTGTCAGCAGTTGAGATGTAAAGGTGATCTGGAGCTTGGTGGAATCGTTCTGACCCTGCTTATGGTTCTTATAAAATAAGAGAGACTCCTATCCCGAGAAACTCTGTGTCATTTCTTATACTCCTCACCAAACTTTCGGCTCTCCGGCAAATGTTACTTGAAAGATAACTAGTATATCATCAGCTACTTCCCCTTACCAACATTGTAGATGTCAGCCTTCAGTAGAAATTCTCTAGTTTTGAGCCACAAGCGTATTCTTCCTTTACATTTATTCTAAGGTCATTTGTAGGATTAAATGCCAGACCGTGAAAGGTGAATCTAGGGCAGTTGATTTAAGAAGTATGATACTTGAAAACCTTACATCAGTGTATGTAGAGGTGTGGGTGCACAATATGCGGGGGTGGGGGGGTGGTGGCGACAAAATGACTTGTGAATGTCTCTCTCCATGACCTGTTTTGACCAAACTTTATTACGCATTTAATGGAGTTATGACAAAGAGTAGGAATCAAAACACATGGGGATCACAGAGGCTGTTATGTTTATTGTGTAGAACAGACAGTGATAATCCACTAAAGAAGTATTTTCAACAAGCAAGCGATTCAAAGTACAATCATAAACAGCAACTCTACAGGAAGAACAAAGAATAAAGTTAGAAGACACTCAGAGGAACAGGGAGAAAGTCAACTGCAGTTAAACGTCTTGATACTTTTCTCCTGCAAACATACCTAAACTTGCAGAAATGGTAGAAAAGTTAAATGTCCAGTCTTACTTAGCTGAGACCAACAACAGCAAAGAACAGTCCTATAAAATTTATCTCCCACAAAAATAAACTATATATATAAAATTTTATGATGTTCTTACTGTTCCATTGGCCACAAGCTTTTTTTTTTTCAGTATGAAAAATGAGGTATACTGGGGCTTAAGAGGTAGTAGTGTGTTTTGATTGTACAACGTATAGGAAATAAAAGAGTAACTTCATCGGAGATGGAAATCGCTCAGTGCTCCGAGTTTGGCCAACATGAGCAACTTGCTTCAGTTTTATGAGCTGGCCAATGAGGTTTTGAAAAGGCCCAACCGAGGATACGGAATGGGACTTTTATTTTATGAGACACTGTTTATTTGCTTATTTAATGCACAGTTAACAGTAAGGTTGAGTTTTAATTCTCTCCGTAGCTCCTTTGGTGATTCACAACAGTGAGCCATCTGCCAGTCTCAGAGAGGTATGTGGCCTCTGAAATGACCTCCCTGAAGCGGCTGGAAGAGAGATGGTTTTGAGTTTCATTTGGCTTCAGTACTGGAAGCCATACCGACACAAGCCGTCATGAGAAGCTACCTCCTGGCCCAGTTGATAATACCATGTTAAAAAGTCAGCACACTCACGAGGAGAGAAAGCAATAAAAACTCTACATAAGAAGCGTTTAAAATAAATCTGGTTGAGACATATTACAAAAATCACATTTGTGTAAAATACATGAAAATATCTGTCAAGCATTTTCTCATATTCGACGAATCTTAAAAACACATATTTTTTGATTGCATCATGCAAAAGCTGAGCTGGTTGCATCACACCTACAAAGCTTCAAGTTTCTTTGAAGGTTGGCTTTTATTTTATCTAGTTCTTTGCAGGAAGTATGTAAAAATGCGTTCCTTTCTATCAAACGTCTCTTACAAAAATAGTCTGGACTAGGGATAGCGGCAGTCTGAACACTTTCAGACACTGACAAAAATGAATGCTGCAAGTCACGAGTTCATTCCTTTTGAAGTCTGGAGGTAGGTCTTTGCAAGTCAATTAGTCCATTTCCTTAAACAACTCATTTTGAGGTACAAACTTGGAGGGTAAGATTTAAACATTACAGTCAAATTTTGTGTGCTGTGTAGTGTGACTGAGGAAAATTATCCTTAAGAACCTAGGAGCGACTTGGTTAAAAACCACCACCAACAACAATATTCAAGTTAATGTAGAAATCTAGCAGAGAAGCTGAAACAAGTATTTGTAAAATTTTAATTAAAAAAAAATAGAAAAATACATAGCCATGCTGAAACACAGTAAGGAGACTGCTTCTTTAACTGTAATGAAGTGTACAAAAAGAACCGTAGATGATTAGCATCACCTACCCATTACGTTTTTTTCTTGCATTGCTTGTGTATAGCAGCATGTAATAAGTACTAGACTGTAAATTAATTGTAACATTCAGAGGTAGTATTGAGTAGTGGGGATATATTATTGCATCTCTGGCTAAAAGTGCAGTTTGAATGAAGAGACGGTGAACTGAAGCCAAAGTCAAGCACCTCAGGTCCACCATCCTATGTCAAAACGTATTACTTGAAGTAATACATACGCTTGATTTGAGGTAAGTGGTATTTAGGTCTTTCACGGAAACTGATACATAGTGAGGGGGGGGAGAAAGTGGGGGGGGGAGAGAGAGAGAGAGAGAGAGAGAGAGAGAGAGAGAGAGAGAGAGAGAGAGACTGCTTTTTTTGTTTTTTAAATTGTAGTATCACCATAGCAAAAGAAATTTAGATTGCGCTCCTCCCACCTCATCATTCAGGTGAGTTCATCATGCATTATTCTGTTGCACCTTCTTGTTAAATTACCAAGAGGATAATTTTGCTTGTTTAGGTTCCTTAAAGGCTTTGAAGGTAACAAGTGTGATTTATTGCTAAATGGCATTTGGCTCTGTAGGAAGTAGGTTCTACCCGGATGAGTGTTTTCCTGAAAACGAGTGCCACGAGTAAATTTGTTACTCCTGCTGATATGTGTGATATCCATAAATATAGGAGTTGGCAACATTTGCTTGCTTACTTCCCTTTTTGAAAAGTGAACGTAACCTTTTCTGGTTTGTTAGCTGAATGAAAGGATACATCAGCATTTCGTCTTATTTAGAAATAAAAGTTAAAAAATCATCAAGTAAGTGTCTACAAGATTATACGAAAAAGAGAGAAGTAGTATCTAGTCCTATCTTTGGTGTTCTAAACAGAAGCTTCACTAGGGCGAGCGGGTTGGGTGGTGGCTGAGGTGCACACAGGGTTGAACACCGCGCCTTTCCTATGGGAATGCCCGATGTCACGAGCGTGACACTTTTCTCGTCTGTGTGCAGTGCAGTGATTGACTAAACCCGATTCAGAGTTTTTTCCTCACCCACCCGCTCTTGCTTATCAGTTCAACAAACTATTAGTAGGTTAAGAAAAAGGAAAACAGTAATTAAAAGTTGCATTGTTAAACTGTGTCCCCTGTGTTTACAGCAGTTTTTCACTAAACCTGGGACTGTGAAGGGATTACAAAGAAGGTGATTAATATAGTCCTTTTTAAGGTTATGTGATTTCTCCCCCCCACCCAGCCCCCGCCCCACCCCCGCCCCCCCTTCCCCACCCCAGATGAAAGTAGAAAGACCATGGCAATAAAGAGTAAGTGGTCACTGCAGTGTCTTCTCCCTTCAAAAGATCCAACTGCTGCTGAGGTAGAAATCGAATGTCGGCGCCCCCTAATCCTCTTCTGCAGACTCTTGTGAGGATGTCTCTTCAGTCTCCTCCTGAAACACACAGAGGGCACAACCATTACACCGTGTGGGCCGTTCTTACCGACAGTTCAGAGGTGACCTGTTCCCACAGCCCATTATGCTGGCTTCAAAAAAAGGATGCGGATGATTGGCAAGCCCTCATTCCCAGGGCTTCTTAAACTGTAATTGAGGAATCAAGGTGTTTTTTTTTCCCAGAGCAGTCATTAGCCGCTGTTGACTTAAGGCTTGACATCATGGCGGCTGGTCAGCAAATTCAATTGTTTGCAGTTCAGAGAATGTCAGGCTAATGTAAGCTTACTCGCCAATTAGAGTAAAAAAGAAATGGATAGATTTTTCCCGACAGCATGCCGGCCATCAGTTTTAAAAACCAGTGCACAAGTAAGCAAAAAATAAAGGGAAATCCTTTCTTTGAGACACAAAGGAACCTGTCCAGCAGATACTGGTAGAGTCATGGCGGATAGTTTTATGACGCTTGCTAGATGCTTTTAGGCATGGTTTGTTATTGTTCCCATTTGATAGACAAGAAAGTCAAGGCACGGCAGGGAATGCACCCAAAGTTACAGAGGGAGTAGGGCCAGGAATTGGGCCGAGCCAGACGGGCGTCAGAACCCATGTGAGACCAAGATGCCAGCACTTCCATGTGAGCTGACTACTAGCTTCCTTTCCAAATCGAGTTCCTCGTTCTTGTATTTATTAAAGCACATTTTAAGACAATGAGCAAAGTTTGGCCTACCGGCTGGATGTCAATGCTAAATCCACATCTACCAAACATTTAATGGTGGGCTGGCCAAGCAGAGAAAATCTAATATATATGTTTTTGCAGGGCCTCCTCTTCAAATAAATCTAATTCTTCCTTCTCTTTTTCTTTCTTTCTTTCTTTTTTTTTTTTTTCCTGATTCCTTATGGCTCTGGAATTTGTTGGAGTTTCTGCAAGCTGGCTTGAGCTGCACGGTTCTCTTTCCCTTTGCTTATTTAACAAATGTGCAGTACCTTTCAGGACATGGGTGGTAAAGCGGAGACAATAAACATTTCTGATAAAAGTGTCGTTAGTGAGAGGATGATTTTTATCAAATGCTGCACATTGTCTCATAAGACGGCATGTGAAAAAGATCTGGGAGAAGAGGTAAACATTTACTCCTGCCGCAAACTGAGCCTTTTTAAGAATGGCCAGCTTAAAACAGCTTATAACAGTCTTCATACTTTAATAGATTTGATTTTCCACATGGCTTCATTTTGTCTGGGTGGCTAACTGACACAATTTATACCTCTCTTCCTTTCCCAGGTCACTACAGTACACCATTCAGTAAAGCATGCCTTAAAGCTTGTCTGCATTATATGACCAAACTTCCATTCATTAGTGTTTGAAACACTTCAGCTGTGAAGGAGTTCCTAAATGCTACCATGTGTGACGCTTTTGCGTAAGAGCAGCAAACGGGAGGAAAAAACCCCACAGAAATGGGCACTCACACACTCACAAGAATGCACGCACACGCACACACAACACTCACTCTCCCTTACACACTCTACCCCAGGCTTTAATCACAGACCACTGCTTACTGCAAACCCCTCGCAAAAGGTTTCAAACTTTCTCTTCCCCCAAAGACTGAGAAAGCTGTAAATCCTGGGAATAAACACACATGCAAATGAATGGATTACAGTTAAAAAACATAACCACAGCAGCATCAAGTCATGAGATTTCACACCAGTTTTGTTTAGTCTGCTTCGGGTTATGTGGGAAATGTGGAACGTATGAAGCTACCTCCCCTCCGCTCCCAACCCCCACACGGAGGGCTCCACATATTTAAGCAGCAGGTTTATACCTCTTGATAGGCAACAGGCCATGACCCTGAGATTCTCTCTGGAGTCCCGGCCACAAAGGAGGATGTAGCATGATCAAAGCCACAGACAGACGAAAGAGAGGCAAGCCAAGGTTCAGCTGCCCTATGACCTTGTCTTTTCACTCAATATTTAAAATCCATAAAGTCACTAAGCCGTTCGGCAGATCCACTCTTCATCCGTCCCCCCAAGACTCACTTCTCATTATGACACAAGGTGTGAACTTAGGGTACTGCTCTGAAACAGTTTACAGCATGAAGGCTGGCAGGTATATTGTATTCCTTCTTCTTATGGTTAACAAATTAATAGAACTCGGTCAAGCTGGAAAACCTTCTGGATTTAGCTGTAATTATTCCCGTTTCTAACTGCCCGATTTTTCTATACTATCTGGAAACCAAATTACTTCCAAATCCGGAAGGAAATAGAATTTTCAGGCCATGAACTTACAAAGACCTTGTAGTAGATGGAATGCGATCAGCTTTTAAAACATTCCCAGAAACTTTGCTTGATTTGAGATCTTGAAGCTCCCGATATGTAAGTGGTTTATTTAAATGCCTTAGACACAACTCAGCTGAAAATGATGGTCCCTCATATGTTTCCTTTACTTAAAACAGCTCTTAACACAACAGGGATAGTTGTTTGACTAATGTATCTTTCCGCTGACCTTGAAATTCTTCTACTAGTAGCTGTCAGTTAGTAACAGGCATGTAAGTAGGATGTCAGAGGGTGGGAGCCTCACTCTGTTAACTTTGGGAAATAATGTGGGCTCTCACATGCTCCGAATGATGGTTTTCTCAAATGTCTAGTTAGTGCTCGTCTTGGCATGGCCCCGACTGGCCACCCTCCAAGGGACAGCATGGCTGCCAAGCGGCTGACGATGGGGTGTGTGGCACTTCTCACCTCTGCAAACCTCTGTTCTCACCTTTTCAGTGACTTAACTTTTGCTGTATGTGTGGTTGCTGTGACCAATTACGGGTATAATTAAGAGAAGAAAAATCTTCCCTGTGAGGAAAAAAGATGAACTTGGAAAACCCGCCCTCGGCTACCTTAAGTGTCACAGCTGACCAGACCTCACACGGGGCCCCTTCTATGGTGCAAAGTGTGGACGGAAACCGGTGATGTAAGGGCATCAGCAGCTGGCTCTGGTGTCCCCAAGGAATCTTATTTCCATAGTAGAGTAGGTGGTTGGGACCCCTGAGATTCAATCCTCTTCAGTGACTTAGAAGACACTGCCACTCATTCTAGACAATAGGTTGCGCCTTGAGGTATCTACCTAAATGACTTCACATTTGCAGCATAGGGCCAAAGGAC
This sequence comes from Eumetopias jubatus, assembly GCF_037043125.1. Lineage (NCBI taxonomy): Eukaryota > Metazoa > Chordata > Mammalia > Carnivora > Otariidae > Eumetopias > Eumetopias jubatus. The sequence continues at coordinate 92,491,241 of NW_028274814.1, read as the reverse complement.
CTTTGAGCTTGTGTAGCCCCCCAAGAGCAGCTCTGAGGCAATAAGGAGATGGAAACTTGATAGCCAAGAGTTACACACATCTCATTAGAAACTAGTCCGCAAGATGGGAAGGCAAACAGCAACAGCCTGGTCAAGGAGGCTAACTGTTGGAATGGGGCTTCAGGAACGCAGGATAAAAGGACTTTTCCAAGTGGAAGTGCACAGTGACATTTTTATGAGCACTGGCCACCGAGACCTCTAAACACTGAACAGCTCCCGGCCGTTCACGCGGCTACTTTACAAAGACAACTGAGGCTGCACCACATCGGGGTGAAACATGCGAGTGTTTTGGGCAGAAAACTGATGAGAAGGAAAGGAAAGTGGGCAGAGCTGGAGAGCTATATTTTTATAGCGACTCCTGGAAAATTACACTCATTTTGCCTTGGTTTTTCTTTCGTTCATGAAAAAAAGGAATTTAATAAATGTAACTCTTTCATTGCTTTGGTTAAGCTTGAACAAACACCCCACTAAAACCTAGAAATAGAGTTCGCACTTATCTCCATCCTGCATGTGGCATTTACCTTTGGGTGTACTTCCGCTCATGGACTCAAAAGGAGGAAGAAGACAGCCCAATATCCAACCTTATCCTCTAATGCCTGATGGAATTTTAAAATGTCTTAAGAGTCTAATCATAGATCTTAGCACACAGACACAAGTGAGGGTGTGTGCTGGAGGAAAGTTTAGTACTTAATGTGAGAGCTGAAGCTCTGGGTTTAATTTTCAGATGCAGACTAAACAGCAGGTCTGCAGTGGAAGGGAGGCCAGTGAATTCTAAATGGAACCGGGAAACGGAAATACTCTCCTTGCAAATTTTAGGACTCAGGTCCCCACGATCCCCCTCTTTGTGTGTAGTAAGGAGTGCAAAATCACAGAAGTCCATGTCAGCTTTAATAAATCCCTATTTTTTTCTTCTTGATTGCAAAGAATTCTGCAACTCTTTTATTATGAAATGCTTCAGGCTAAAAATACATTTGTAATTTCAGCTATCTTGCCAATAAACCTACAAATACCTGGTTGTCTAGAAAGAGTCATTATAGTTTCATGACAAATTCTTTTTGTCATCTTAATATGTTCAACTCCTTAAGGACTCGGAATGACACATGTAAGAGTTTTTCACGTTCCTGAATATCTCCAGCCAGTCCCATCAGAACAGAAATAATGGACTCTCTGCCTCAGCAGCAGTGACCAGAAACGGATTTTTCAAGTTCCATCTGTAGCTAAGTGACCCACAAGACCACAGAGCTGAGTTTTTCTCTTTCTCTGTCAGATATTTTAATTTAAAATGGATTGAGGCTGTTTAACTTAATGGAAAGTGATTATTTCTTCCAACTAGGAAAACTTTACATCAGATTTTTAAAAAAATATGTTAAATGGAACATATATAAACCAGATATTCTGGCAAGTGGAAGGTATGCTGGTGGAAATGCTAGGAGGGAAAAATTTGGTTTTTAACAGGAGACTTAAGAAGTTGGGATATTTAAGGCATTTGGACTCCATACTTTATTTTAGCTTTATGTGTCTAGAAAACACAAGCGTCAGGACTACCTTGCATGTGTTACCATCAACTTAATAAAGTTAGTGTTAAGGTCTTTACTGAGGGACGTTTAAGGAAAGAAGGTTGATCCTGGAGGTTGCTGACCACCGACATCAACCCTGACATTAATGGCTTGTGTGACTCATGCCATATTCTCACTGTGTCAGGCCAGTAATGACAATACCCATCTACTTGCCCAGCAGGGTGTGAGAAAAAAATGTGACAACTGAACGGGAAAATTTTGAAAAAAACAAAACAGAACAAAACAGTATAAGATCCTGTAAGATATAGTGTAGAATAATTATTGTTAATTACAGTTACTCTTTCTATCTTTATTTCTTTACCTGTGATTCAATGAGAGACTGCTGAGAAAGAAAATTTTAAATAATGCCCCCAAAAGAAAACAAACGAGATGTCTTTGATTTCTAAAATGCACTCCTGTTTGTCTCATCTGCACCCTCGATCAAGGTTCTGTCACTTGAAAGTATCGTAAACAGAGGTAACATTCAACTATGATACTACGGATTTCTTTCCAGGGGTGAAGGGATATTTATCAATATCTTGAGAAGAGAGTCACACTTCACAGATAGGGAAATCATTTCATGTATAAACTAACTGCAAGTTTCAGGATCCTGTAAGTCACCACTTCTGAGGGCCACGAGCTCTATCGATTTTCCATGCCAGTTCTAATGCTTACTGAAGGAGCCTCATGTTTGAAAAATAGCTAAAGATGTAGCAAAAGGATTTTTGCATGAAGGAAGCATTCAGAAGAAGGACATTTATTTCAACATCTCTGAAACTGTTGAGGAATGTTCTTGTTTTTACAGTTTTTATTTTTATTTATTTTATTCTTATTCTTATTATTTTTAGTGAGGGAGAGAGAGGGGCAGAAGAAGAGGGAGAGAGAGAATCTTAAGCAGGCTCCATGCTTAGCGTGGAGCTCAACTCGGGGCTTGATCTCATGATCCTGAGATCATGACCTGAGCCAAAATCAAGAGTCGGGTGTTTAACCAACTGCACCACCCAGGCACCCCCGCAAAACTTTTAAATTGATTACGTCAAAGGGTGTTTAGTGGTTATATTCCAGACGTGTTTATTGGTTGGTGGCAAAGACCAGCCGAAAACTTTTCTCTCTTGCTTTTCTTTGTGTGTAAAGTTTTGCATATCTGTTGTGTTTGTTGCCAGGGAAGAGAATATTCCTGGATTTTAATCAAACGTTTTTCACCGAACATTTTTTGTTGTCCTGAGCTGGGACTTTTGAATAAAATAGGAAAATATCAGTAATAATAGTAAGTCAACAAACAATTTCTCAATATACACTCGAGTGTTCTGCAAACACTTCCTGAATGTAAAGGAAGTGTCCTGGACCAAGCAAGATATTGCTATTCAAACATTAAGGATTTTTTTTTTTTTTTAAGAAAGATCAGGTTTTAAAACCAGTTACTACTTATTCATATTAATTTGGGTCAGCATGTTTGGATAATGAGGAGAAAGTTTGCATATTGAGTCAACGATTGGTTTTTATTCAACTCACCTCAAAATGCAGAGGAAAACAGGCAGACACTGTCATTTTCCTTTTTAGCCTAATCCATGGACTTTACCACATGGTTAAAAACAATCATACTTAAAAAAACTCCTATAGGAAATCTGGCAAGCCTAGAAACACTAAATTTTGCCCTGTGGAGGTTTATGTATTGCCCCAAATTGAGTGATGTTCTTTCACTCCTTTTAGAAGTTTATGTCATCTCTCTGAGACATTCCCTGACAAGACACAGCTGAGTTCACCTTGCCCATATTTCTTTATGACAAGGGTTAGCCAAACTAGTTACTTTGTGTGCTTATGGTTAGTAATCATTTTGCTATGTTTCCTTGCCCTACTCCTGTGCTGTTACATCCTTGAGCGACTTTACTGTAAGGGTTAAACGCTGGTTTCTCCTGTGCTAGACTCTCCTTTTCCCTTGACCTCTGCAATGTCAGAGGTCAGAGGTTAAATCAAAAAGTATTTCGTATACAACAAAACAGTGCCACTAGGCCGGGCTTTGATAGAATTCTTCATGTTTTGCCAGTTGGTACCAAACATTTACTGGCCCACAAAATGTTTTACCAGCTTGAAAGAGCATAAGTAGGAAAATAAATAAATCAGTACTCTTTATGACTTAGGCAGCATAAATCACTGTGTTCCCTGAGTGAGTAGAAGAGTGACTATTTGCAAGTCTGATTTATTAGGAACTATTTGCTGCATTGGCCAAGGTACCATTTAGAAGACGAGTGTTAGATTGAGAATGCTCTCCCCTCTGTCTCCTCTCCCCTTTGTGTGTCTAGACCAAGAGCCCCCAGTAAAATGCCTTCTTTAAGAACAAGACGCTGACTGCCATTCATCAACTTGCTTGTCCCAAAATGAAATCTCTCATTTTGCTCCAAACAATGTTTAGGTTGTTTGAAATATAAACATCCTTAAAACGGCCCTTGAAGTCCCTGTAAAAACATTCAACCTTTTTTTTTCAAGAGGGGAAAAAAATCCCATGATAACCAGGCTTATTGAGAATTCTTCGCCCAGGTACACACCACCCACAGAAGATGTTACTTGCAGGTAAAAATTCTCCTTGGAAACAGAAAGCTTTGTTTCTACTCTTTTAGAAACAGAGCACTTTCCAAGCCTCTCATTGGGAATTGGGAAACTGAAAAGGAGCAGGTTTACACTTGTCTTAATTGGTAGAGGTGGAGCTTGCCAGGACAACAACAACGAGGAAATTGGGTTGAAAGTTAAGGAGAACTGTTAGGATTTTTAAAACCTGTGTTCCCTTTGGGTAGGACTCAGGTGAGGAAAAAAAAAAGTGTCTGAATTAAAGAGCAGGAGTCCCTTCTGATCTCCGCGTAAAGCCTTAAAAGAAGGAAATCAAGAAACAGTAAGATAGCCGACGAACCAGCAAAACCTTTTTAGAAGTTTGTCATGGTATGAGATTTATTCATATCAAAATAAAAACTCAAGGAACAACGCTCTATCAATAATAATAACCTGACACTCTTACGGTGTTATCTTATAAAAGCAACAATGACAACAAATCCTACCACCATTTCCTACTAAAGTTAAGGACGTGATCCATGTGGTTGAGAAGTCAACTGCTTCAAATTGCTAAAAAATGAACATATTAGCTAATTTCTATTTATTGCTTAATTTGTCATTTTAAATAAAAATTTGGCAGAGTTCCCCAGGAAGCTGTGTTTTCACAGTTTTTGTAATTTAAAAAATTAATGTGACTATTGCAGATTTTTCTCTTTAAGATTGTTAAGAGGCCATTAACTTTCCCGTGAGGATGTGGGACCCACTTGAGGTCTCTCGCTCATGGCGCCTGGTGGGCTTTATAAACACAAACCCCTGCAGTAGGGCTTCCCTTAAATTTTTATTCTTCTCTGGACACATGTATTTATATACATAACCATATATTGAGATTTTGAAACTTAAAATTCTGGACTTGTCTCCTCAGAATGAATTTTGCTGCTTTGTATTCCAGTTTCAAGAAGTGGCATTCTTGAGGCTCTGGGGAACTTGCAGAGTTTGATGGCATTAGGATATTTTACAATAGAGTCTTTGTAATTCCATATAAATGTGACATACATACAAGAAAACTGATTCTGACTGCTTTAGTCTTAATGAGAGGATGTGGCAGTTACTGTAACATTTCCCCCTTAGTTAAAACAATCTTCATTTTTAAAACAGTGCTGTGAAAAAGATAGCAGTTTTGAACTAATGCGAGTTCTAGGATTTTTGAGGGTATAAATCTCTGGAAAGGAAAAACCCAGCAGCCAAAAATAAGTCAGAACATAGCAATACGCTCTGGAATTTATATAATTTTGAATCTCTCCAAATTTTCTTGGGAGCAAGGGGTTATGTTATTATCCCAGTCCATAGATGGGTAAATAGGGAACAGAGAGATTAATTCACCCAGTGACGGGGCCAAAAAGCAAAACCTAGGTATTCTTTACACAGCGCTGAGCCCTTTTCCTTAGATGTAAAATATTTAATTGTATTAAAATATTCACCACCTCAAAACAGGATCTGAATGGAGCCCCTCAAAGTACTGTTGATGAAGAGAGGATATGAGCCTGAGTTAATCCAGACTGCCACATGGAAAAGCCATCTGGGAGGGTATTTTGAAATAAACAGATGGAAAAGGAAGAGATCCTTTTGTATGTAGTGTTAAATTTACATTATCCTCCATGAACTTCCACGTAGCCCCCATGTTTATATAATTCATCACTGTATCCTTAGACAACAAAGATTAGGAAGCCCAATGAGCTCACTTTTTTTTTTTTTTAAACTCTGAACTCTTCCTTTGGAGGGCAAATCTGGAGCAGGTTTGTAAGACAGCCAGATGGATCAGTGAAGACCAACCCAATCCATCTGTGCCTTCTTCCATAGTCCTGATTCTCTCGAGAAAGAATTTGTGATTTCTTGGTATATTACTGACCAATTTGCCATCAGTTTTGGCTACACTGATAATCTCCACCTATGATTTATTTGTTTCTGCCTCTCTACTTGGGAATATGCCACTCACTTCACTGATAACATCTTCCTTTCTTTCCCTAATTTAGGTCTCCATTTTCCCCTCTGCAACTAAACAACAAAAACAAATCAAAAGTCTTCCAGGGGTGCCCAGGTGGCTCATCAGTTAAGTGGCCCACTCTTGATTTCAGCTCAAGTCATGATCTCAGGTCCTGGGATCGAGCCTGTGTTGGGCTCCCTGCTCAACAGGGAGTCGGCGTGGGATTCTCTCTCCCTTTCCCTCTGCCCTTCCCCCTGCTCACTCACACGCACTCTCTTTCTCCCTCAAATAAATAAATAAATCTTAAAAAAAAAAAGTCTTCCAGGAATTATCCCCTTAAGTAACGCCTGGCATTCCACTCATCCATCTGTATCCCCTATGTGCCTCATATACATTGGCATTCTGTGGTCATTTGTTCAACAAATGTTTAAATGTCTTCTCATGTGTGTTCACCGAGTATTTTCTTCACCCCTGGCTGGCTACACGTTAGAATCATTCAGGGAGTTCATAAAAAATAATGATGCTTGAGTCTTCAGATCAAATAACCAGAATCACTGAAGGGTGGGGTCAGTGTGTAGGTAAACTTGCTTGCCAGGAAAAAAAGGTCCTGATTTGTAGTAGCTGTCAATTTCCATGGGGTAAATACTCACACCATAGTGGATTTTAAGCTACCTACCTGACATCACCAAACATACAATTTGAAAGAGATGCTTACAACTGGCTCACTAGGGCTGGCTCCGCACACACTACTGGGCAGGGTTCAGGCATATATATATATGTGTGATACTGAGATATATATAATAGCCACATAAACACACACACGCGCACACACACACACACAATCTCTAGGTTATTCTAATATGAAGCCAATGTTAAGAACTTTTTAACTAGATTACACATTTCTCAGATGCAGTAACTGTCTTTGTTTGCCTCATCTTCCCTACAACACCAAGAATAGAGAATGAATCAATGTCGTTAACAGACCACATAAGGTTATTAACCTATTGTTCACAGCCAGTGATGCAACAGTGAACACTGCAGTGTTCCCAATGCACTGACCCAAATGCACTGACTTTTAAATTTACTTTCTCTTGAAGTTCTTACTGATGAAAGTTGAGAGGCTAAATATATTTGGAATCTCCTACTTAAAATGTTTTTGTTTATATTTTGTTTATTTAAATATTGTTTACAAACAAACACTGGGTATTTACTTTTAGTACTCCTTACCACTCTTGGCTTTTAAGGGGGCAGCCCTGAGAATTTTTTTTCATGTTAACTCTGCTTTTATTTTACTTAAAACACACATGTAATTATTGACACACTTTCCCTATATGCTTACATGTGTTTAGAAGCTTCAATTTTCTTTCAAGCAGCATTTGTATAGAATAGTAGACACATATGATTGCTCAGATGGTCTTTCTCAGGCAAGACACCAGGGTGCAAAGTACATTTTTAGACACCTCTAAGGAAAAGATCCCATGGATATTTTAAAGTATATGAAAGAGCTCTACAAAGAACAGAACTTGGTAACCCATGGCACTGGGTAACGACGTACTTTAGCAGGTTCTGTATGATCTATTCAGATCTCCTGGGCATCTTTTTTTTAAGATTTATTTATTTATTTTAGTTGGGGAGGGGCAGAGGGAGAGGGAGAGAGAATCTCAAGCAGACTCCGAGCTGAGTGTGGAGCCCAACACAGGACTCGATCCCACAACCCCCAGGCCGTGACCCCAAGACCATGACCCTGAGATCATGACCCAAGTGGAAACCAAGAGTCAGAGGCTCAACTGACTGCGCCACCCAGGTGCCCCTTCCTGGGCATCTCTTTAAACCCAGAGGTGGAGAATAGTAGGACATTCTTAAATTTTAATAACAGCTCACATACTTGGCAATCATGGTTAATTTATTCTTCAGGTTTTTTTTTTCCCCTTCCAGATATACTTCCTCAATAAATATGATTCTTCTGTTTCTACGTATAGATTATATTCAGGACAAGGAACACCAGGCATAAAGAATAAAAGAAGTAAAACTGGTTCCTAATTTTGATGTTGCTAAAACTACAGAAAATCTGATTCAGCCAATGAGGAAGGACCTGAGGGTTCATCAATCTGCAAAGCTGGGATAACTTAATTTCCCAGTTCCCCAGCCTTCTTTGGGGGTGTTTTGGGATTATCAAAGGTTATGGAATAAAGCAATAAACAGATTATGTTCCTGTCATAAGTCACAATATATTTTTCAGCTAATAAGTTCTGTATCAAGTCAATGGAATATGGATAGATAGAAGGAAAGGACAAAATTTGATGTTTAAGAGTTGGCAAAACACGTGATAAGATTATTAAATATTTGTTTTATATGAGGCACAGAAATAAAGATTTTACTTTTTAAAGTATATTTGCTTTGTATACTTCCGGCCTTGATTGTCTAGGGTTTTTTTTTTTTTAAGATTTTATTTTTAAGTAATCTCTATACCAAACGTGAGGCTTGAACTGAAAACCTGGAGATCAAGAATTGCATGCACTATGGACGGAGCTAGCCAGGCACACCCTAGGGTTTTTAATGACATAATCTCAGACTATGTATTCCTGGCTTTGTCTGAAGGACACAACAAATTTGCAAGAATACTGTGATGCTGACATAATCAAAACTAGAAAAATTCTAATTAAAGATTTAATTTGGGGTTGGGACGCCTGAGTGGCTCAGTCGTTAAGCGTCTGCCTTCGGCTCAGGTCATGGTCCCAGGGTCCTGGGATTGAGGCCCACGTTGGGCTCCCTGCTGAGCAAGGAGCCTGCTTCTCCCTCTCCCACTCCCCCTGCTTGCGTTCCCTCTCTCGCTGTCTCTCTGTCAAATAAATAAATAAAATCTTAAAAATCTTAAAAAAAAAAAGATTTAATTTGGGGTCATATCTTTTTCACTCTATATTAATTATAGAATAATAGAATAATTAACTATATTAATTTCACTTTTTATATTAATTGGGAGGAAAAAATCATAATAACTATCTCTTACCTGAGCAGGCTTCTTCTGAACGACTTGTTGTGGCTAGGGAAGAAACAAACAAAAAGAACTGTTATATTTTAAAAGGAAACATACATAATGAAAATAATTAAGTATACACGTTTTAAATATAGACACTTGCCTGCAAAGTAAAGACAAAAAATTGGTTCTAAAATTAGATTCACTTGAGGAGTCAAAGGGGCTAATTTGTTAATATTTTGTTTAAAAACACTCAGCTTTCTTGAGATACAATTTACATACCATAAAATTCACCCATAAGGTATATAATTCAAAGTTTCTTTCGTATATTCAGAGAGTTCTAAAATCACCATCACGATGTAGTTTTAGAACATTTTCACCTCCTTTCAAAGAAACCCCATACCCATTATCGACTGCTCCCCACTCCCTCCTGCCTTACCAGTCACCCTCCCATTCCCTAACCAACCACTCAACTTTCTGTCCCTATAAATTTTCCTATTCTGGACATTTCATGTAAATGGAATCATCCAGTATATGGTCTTTTGTGTCTGGCTTCTTTGACTTAGCACCATGTTTTCCGGGGTCATCTGTGTCGTAGGCACCCATCAGTACTTCATTACTCTTTATGACTGAATAACATTCCACTATATGGATATACTACATTTTGTTTATCCACCCATCAGATGATGGACATTTGGGTGGTTTCCACCATTTGGCTATCATGAATAATGCCATGAACATTCATATATAAGTTTTAGTGGAGACATGTTTTCATTTCGTTTGGGAATAGATAGCTTGGAGTGGAATTCTGGGTCATACAGGTAACCCTATGTTAAACATTTTGAGGAGCCGCCAGACAGTTTTTCAAAACAGCTGCACCATTTTACATTTCCACCTACAGCATATGAGGGTCCCAATTTCTCCATATACTTGTCAACACTTGGTAATGCCTGTCTTTTTAATTATAAACATCTACTGGGTGTGAAGTTCAATGTCACTGTGGTTTCAATTTGATTTTCCCTAATGACAAATGATGTTGAACATCTTTTCATGTGTTTATTGGCAATTTGTATATCTTCTTTAGAGAAATGTCTATTCAGATCTCTCGCTCATATTAAAGTTTGTTTTTTCATTATTGCGTTGTAGGAGTTCTTTATATGTTCTGGATGTGAGTGTCACTGGAATATGATTTGCAAATGTCTTCTCCCATTCTGTGGTTTGTTCACTTTCTTGATGGTTTCATTTGCAGCCTATTTTGTTTTATTTACATCTGTAGCTCTTAAATTATATATGTAGAGCAGAATTCTCTTTTTTGAGTGAAACATCTGAGGGAAGTTTTTTCTACCCAGCCTAAATTAATTTTCCAACAATTGGAATATTCGAAAGATATTTAAGTTATTCTTGGTTAATGTAAGAGTAGGATCTGAAGCCCAAGCTTTTTGATGGATTACTTCCAGTACTCACTCTCAAGTCCAACTAGAAGCCTTACTTCTTCTATCTACACATCACTAGGATTTGCAAACACGACGGAGCCACTCTGATGTGGATCGTGACATGCTTTTGTGGCACAAATGAAAAAAATAAAATCACTACCGTTCTCCCAAATAACAGAAGTTGGGGCCAAGTCACCATATCACGGGGCATAGAGCTCCTATTCATTTTCATCCCTCTTGGAATTTCTATGATGGTGTGATGGTCCTACTGCTGATGTAGTAAACATGTTAGATAAAAATCATCAGAGCTTTTTTTTTAGATGAACAAGATAAAAAAAACTTTTTAAAATGACAAAATACTTCTGTTCACTGAAAAGAAAAGTGCTCTTCCCTTTGCCTATAAGTCACAGGGGAGATGACATCCTAAAAGCCCAGACTGTGAGATGATCTTTTCTGCAGGTGGTACTGAACCAAGGATGATGAAGACTTCTTGCCTCTTAGGATTCCGAAGGGTGTGCTGAGAGAGTATTCATTTCACAAGAGTCATTTGTAAGGACAGACCACTTTCTTCCTTCTCTTTCTTCCTGCCGATGACACCTGTACACATGTTTACTCCCAAACCGTTTCAAATCCCCACACATTCTTGCAGGCTGACTGGTTTCTATGGCCCAGAAGTTCCCCTCCTCTTTTGGCTGAGGATCCCGCATTCATGGGACTCCTGCACACCGCGGGGCTCAATGAAAATCCTCTGTAAGGGCTGCCAACTCACCCGATTTTCCATGAATGAGGTCCTGACACTTCAATGAGGGGAAAGACAATGTCTGAACCTCAGCCAGCCCTGGCTCCCGGCCTAGTCGGTGTCACAGAACTCCTACCAGCTGCCCCTCCACACAGCACTTCATACTTCTCAGACCACCAAACAAACAGACCCTTGAATGCTCTCACTGCTGGTTGGGGTGATGGCTGCCAGGATGTTTTCCCAGCCTCTGGCACCCAATGGCTCCAGACGGTGCCGAGAAAGTTTTCTGTGGTTGTTATTTTGTTTTGTTTTTATTTTTATGAATGGCTTTGGTAGAAAATGCAGACGGAAGCATAATACTACAGCCATTCATAAAAAGGAAAAGGCAACAAACGATAATCTGGAAATCTTCTGGGACACCAAACAAACCGCAAGTTTTCTTATCTTCCTCAGGGCGTCTCCTAGCTTAGGACTAAGTGTTGATACCTAAAAACCAGTTGCCTCTTAGGATTCTTGTCATCAAAAACATGGTTGGCCCCTACATCCCTAGAAGAAGAACTGAATAATATCAACTTGCATATGAATCGGTAGTGTGGTTGGCGGTATATTTCCCTGCACCTTCATACATGAGTCGTATTTTACATGTGCATTTCCCATATAGAGGCTAAAATCCTTTGTATTTTTAACAGCTGCTGCCCCTTTGTGACCAGGAGGGCCCAGGCCTTATTATTTCCATTTTTTTTTTTTTACAGGGAAACTAAGGCATAGGGAATCAAAATGACCTCCCCTAAGATCATTTTCTAAAGCTAAAACAACTTGAGTCTTCTGCTTCTTTTAATCCCCTGTATAGTACTCTGAAGAAACCCATTTTCTTCCTTAAACTTCCCCCTCTAAAGTCAAATTCAAATCCAGATCCAATTCAGGAGGAGAGTGGCCTTGACTTCTACTTCCAGATTCCCCTTCTTTGGGATCTCAGGATTCCGCACTGCCGCCATGGGCAGAGGAAGCCCCCAGCTTCCTGGGCAGGGCCCAGCTCTGCTTTACAAGGCTGCAGGTGACAGGTGAATGCCAGAGGACACGAGTTAGGCCCCACAGGGCCAGCTGATCCCCTGGCTCCCACTTGGAGATTCTTCCTTCATTACCAATTGTGGAGGGTCTGAAGAAGTCCCTTTTAAAGGCATGGATTTCATGATGACGATTGTATTGAACAAGTAACAAAGTCCTCTAACTTGCTTATTTAGGTGTTTCTGATGACTCTGTTTCTAACTGTCTGTGCACATGGTGAGAGTTCATACACTTTAGGCACCTTGTTGGCTTGGCATACAAACTCTTAGTGCACTGAAATTTTGAGTTCCTTGTGTTAAGAGAGAGTTAAACCTTTCAAGAAGATTCTCATGCAAATCTCCCACTCAACTGTTGCATTTAAACATCTCAAACACAGTAGGTGAAAGAGAGCTTTCCAGCCAGAACGAAATAACATCATCAACAACAACAACAAAGGACTCTGAAGATCAAGTGCTTTGGGTTAATACAATGTTAAAATAAGACCGTGAGAACTAAAAAGAACCCATGGCTAGAACATATCACGGAAAGATTCAGAAAAGCCCTTTCTAACCACCCGGACTTCAAAGTGTGGTTCTCTGTGGGCCCATCTTTATACTGGACAAGTCAGCCAAATTCAAAGTACAAACTTTATGCAAATAAATATTGTTAAAGTTTGTACAGAGCATAGGATACAGCATGCTAAGAAAGTGCAAGGGATACAAAAAAGGAAAGCACATACTTTTAGATTTCTGACATCATACAGTGAACCAGTATTTCTCCAAAAGAAAAGAAAATAGTTATTGAATTTTTAATGTTCACAGAGTATTTTAGAATGGCACTTGTGTAGGAAATGGCCCGCTATACCATCTATTTCAGAATAATTAAGGGGTTCCCCGGCCCTCTTGAGAATCCAACCTATGGTTCCACGGAGTCTAGGTATTTAAAGCTGATACTTAGACAGCTAAGCCACCCTTCTGGTAGGCATTGAAAGAAAATCCTTCATAACAAAGAGCCTAGACATTAGTAGCTCATTTTTAGTACTAATCTAGACAGTAAATGAAATGAGGCTGGAATTGGGCTTACCAACTTCATTTTGAAAAAAATGAGGTACAATGTGCAGTAAGGTAAGGAAGATAATTATGTAAAGTGTCTTAAGTTGACCTTTGAAAGAAAATAGCCCTTCATTCAGATCTCTGTACAGGTGGGTCTTTTGGTTTAATATAAGCAGCAGATTTTTAATCTAATTATATCTTTTGTTTTTGCCAGCCACTGGGAGGTGGTTTTGTCCACTTGCTTTAAAATCATAAGACTGTTGTTCAATCAAGAGGTACCTCTGCTCCTTAGCACAATCTTTTCTTCATGTAGATTGTTTTTCACTCTCACAGCAGTATAGAGTAAGACAGATTCCCCTAGCTATTTACTAAAAAAAGAATTTTAAAACTCTCATTTCCTCTGCAAGACATGAAAGTCCCCTTCAGTGTCACTCTCTTGAAATGAGAGTTAACATTGAAGGGGACTTTAACATCTCCCAAAATAACATCTCACAGATAAGCTCAGCTATTTAAAATTTTAAATTAAATATGGGATAATATTAAAAACATTTCTAAACAGCTATTTGTTTTTAGACTTCCAGAGAGCCCTTTATGCCTAAGTCAGCTCGTTGAAAAAGTGGGTCTTATGATTGCAATTGTAACCGCATGAGTGCAACCACCTTCATGTTTTGCCTGAACTGACTGATGAATGTATCCCTACCATTTGGAGAAAATTTCATTAAATAAATCGACCTATTGCTCAGTTACCTCAACTGCTTTCTGGACTAAATTAATTGGTTATTTGTAGTAAAAAGTATCAACCAAATTCAATAAGTAGACACAGCCCAGATTCTACACAAGTAATTGTCCAGTTTCTACATAAACACTTCAAACATGGCCATGAACCATGAAGGCCCACAGCAGCTTCAGGTCATGTGGTGTACATACTTACGGGAGTTTTTTTTTTGACTTGTGTTTTGAACAATACCCCTTTTCAACCTTTGTCTCAAAGAGCTTAAAGGCAAAAAAAAAAAAAAAAAAGACCTTTCTTTCTGTATATAACCATTCACCAAGATTCATTTTCCATTTATGTGCTGAGAAATATGCCTTTCACCCTTTGAAATTTCACAGTGCTATTTTGAATGCATTTTCTCTGAATATGACATGAACCGAACTGGAGGGAGATTACCATCATCGAGAATGAAAATTCTTTCCTGCCTTTCATGAAATGATGTAATCAACATACTTGTTCATGATGCTCTGGATTTACAGCTCTAAAACTTCAATATTCTGGAAGTCAAGATTTATATTGGGGTTCCTTTAACAAAATGAACATGCTTTACAGGTTTTGAACCATTTTTTAAAAAGTGTAAGAACATCTCCCTCTCCTTTTACAAATCAGATCTTCAATGGAATCCCACAACAGAAAGCAGACAAAATGGTACGTCTGACAGGAATGCCAGCGCCTCCTTCACCTGACTTCTACTCCAAGCCATTCCCTGCCCTCCAAGGATGCCCTGGGGCCCCTCGATGGAACACCGGAGCTCCAGGGAAGGTCACATAAAGGTCTCTGATCTTTAGATGCAAATCCTCCATCAGACCTGTGTCACCAGGATAGGTGGAGGCAGGACATTCCCTTTCACTCAGCAGGACTTAACACTGTTAGGTTGAACCGTATGAACTTGCACACGTGTTTGTCAAACCCAGTAAGATAGCAACAAGTTCATATAGGTTAGCCTAATAGAATCAGGGTAAGGTGACCATTCTCCTTATAATTTTTGTGATTTGTCGTGAGGCTTTGGTAGCCTATACAGATTTTTATACTTCCTGTGCACCTAGATCCTGCACTCAATTTCCCATGCCACCCCACCCTGGCTCCTAACCCTGACACATATTTTGCCAAAGTCCTCCAGACTCTGGGGTGAAAGAAGGGATTTGCTTATACCAGGTGTGATGTTCCAGTTTTCTCATTTATTCTGTAGCTTTTCTTCCAGTACACCATGGCTGGCTTTGTGATCATCTCGCTAACTTCTTCTCATACACACACAAGTCCTTCTGAATTCTACCTCTTCACTGAAACGGAATGGCTAGGATAATTTGTATGTAACAATACTTGGCGGTTACCCAGGAGAGCTCTAAAAGGAAAAATGTAACTTCTAATTTAATTTAAAATGGTCAACTCTCCGTTACTGACACTAGTGTAGGGCAGTGGAGTTCAGGGTACTCTCTAATGCCAAATGACCCAAAATTATTTTATTTACCTAAGAATTTTTTTTTTTTTTGGTAATTAGATAAGAATATGGTATGTCTAAACTTTGAAGAATTTATTTCAGATGAAATGTTGGTGCGACAGTGTGAGGAGGAGACTCAGCTACAGCTATACACATCCCGTCTTTGTTGCATATACCACTTTTCTTGGGTTGGAAGTCTTGTTTTCATGGCCTCCTCAGTTGAGAATGATCCTGCCCCCTAGTGGTGGGAGGTCTTGGTAAAGAGAAACCATCTACGGCAACTAGCCGGTGGCAATCTTCCTCCAGCTTAGAAAAAGCTTGAGTTAAGTCATGACTCCTATTTCTTGTGCCTTCTGTGTGCAGTTAGAGATGACTGTGCAGTGTGTGTACACATGTAGCCCAGAGGGTTACAATTTCACAGTAACATCTGGCTCTTATAGTGCAAAGGAGATTTTGTAGTTCTCTGTACAAAGTCTCCTAAAAAGTGATATATCTATAGGGAGTTTTGGCAAAATCTCCAGAATTTCTGCTTGGTACTGGTGGTGGAAGGGAAGGTATTCTTTATTTTTTACTTTACTTGGCTTTACTCTTAGACTTTAATGCAAAAGAAAAAAGTAAGCACCATTTCAAAAGTATTTATTGGATTATTATAGCAAAGTGTCCTCACTGTGGCTGGGCTCATTTCATCTGTTCAAGGATGAGAATAGTCACAATCTGCTCTAGGTAGTGTTTATTAACATCAGCCTGTGTGTGTAGGGCAACATGCCACAATAGTTCTCATGAAAACTGATTTGGGGGCCAATCCTTTGGAGTCTTAGCCTTCACTCTGGGGCCTTTCAGACACCTTCAGAATGGAGGGCAAAGATCAACAGGGGACCCTTTAAAAATTTCAGTGTCTTGATTAGTTTTGAAAGCCAATCTTCCATAATCTGACGAAGTTATTCATTAGTTCACCAGATTCTAATTGATATTTGATAAACTATAAAGCAGAGGGGGACTGGGTGTACAAAATAAATAAGAAATGTTTCCTGGCCTCAAGAAGTCTAGAGTCTATGGGGGAGGGGGACAAACAAGGAAATATATTCAAATACAGTGTGCAATTTTAGACTATTTTTTTCTACGTGCAATGTAATCTCTTATGTTCAATGCAATTTTAAGTGTAAAAGCCATAGTCATGATTATTTTCCCTCTAATAGGGAAAGACAACATGATTTTTTTCCCTCTAAAAGGGAAAATAAGAAAGTAGAGACAGAAGAAAAAGAGATGTAAGAAGAAATTTGAAGACTTGTTATAAGAGGAAAAGTATCACTTCTTTCCTATCACACACACAAAAAATATAGATAGGAAAGAAATTTCCTATAATTAGCTTAAAAAACAAAACAAAACAGAAGATGCAGTGTGGGGGTAATGTTGTCAAAACTATGGTTAGTTTTAAAATGATACTATGGTGTGCTCTTGAGTTACAGCAGTTAAGAGACTTTTTTTTTTTTTTTTAAATAGAAGATGGCCGTGCTTTGGGAATATAAGGCATTCTGAAGTGAACAGTCACACACAGGTGGGGTAAGGGAAGACATGGTCTCATGAATTGACTTTTCATCTCAATTTTTATGATTCTCCAAGATTTAAGGACAAAATTCACCTGCAGGCAAACATTTCACCTGAGTGAAAATGGTGGAATTAATGTTCCTTCATAGAAAAATAATTAATCTGTCTCAGTCCTATTTCCTTATTCTACAAATTTTTAAACAGAAACACTATGTATTTTTTAAAGGCTCAAATTATTTAGTTATTCTCTTTACATATTTCTTTTTCTCTGCATATAACCATTCACATAGCTATAGTTCACTCTGCATATACACACATGGTTAACAGCACCGAAGTAAAATGAATAAATGTTTGAAACACCATGCTGCTGGATTTCAGCAAATCAAACACATATGCACTGATGTTGTGGGCTAAGTTCATACTTTAGCTAATGTCAGCTTTAGCTAGATAGAAAGACTAATTAATATTCAATACTAGATGAAGATAGACATCTGTGTGATCATGGAAATTAAATTATATATTATTGAAAATGAGCAATAATTTATACTCCAAGTTTGTTGGTGACATACCTGAAAGTCCATTTAAGACATATGTCTTCTTAACATTTGACTGATTCTTCAGGTAGTCGTTATATGAAATTGGATTTGAACTTAAACTAATTATTCCCGATTTCTCACATAACATTTATATCTTTTCTTGTATGTTTGGCCAATTGCTCATGATAGAAACAATATGATTTTTAAAAAAGATTTTATTTATTTATTTCAGAGAGAGAGGGTGAGAGCGCACAAGCAGAGGGAAGTGGCAGGAAAGGAAGAAGCAAGCTTCCCGCTGAGCAGAGAGCCCCCCTCAACCAACGCAGGGCTCCATCCCAGGATCCTGGGATCATGACCTGAGCCGAAGGCAGACACTTAACTGACCAAGCCACCCAGGCGCCCCAGAAATAATGTGATTTTTAAAGTAGTTCTAGGGCCCCTGGGTGGCTCAGTTGGTTAAGCGACTGCCTTCGGCTCGGGTCATGATCCTGGAGTCCCGGGATTGAGTCCCGCATTGGGCTCCCTGCTCGGCAGGGAGTCTGCTTCTCCCTCTGACCCTCTTCCCTCTCGTGCTCTCTATCTCTCATTCTCTCTCTCTCAAATAAATAAATAAAATCTTAAAAAAAAATAAAGTAGTTCTAATTACTTTTATTTTGATGAAAGAGATTTAGAATCAGTACTTAGAAAATTTCTTTGGGACATCAACATCATGATGGCATGAGTCACTCCTTTATTCTCTCCTCTCTGATTTACAACTACTCAGACACCCATAACAGGAAAAAAAAAAAGTGCCCCTGCACAGCACATCAGGACACTGAGAGATCCACTGGACCACAGAGGAGGTGGCAGATTCAAGGAAATGACAGTGGAGCCCCCAGGCAGCAGAGACAGTGGTGGCAGAGAGAGTGGGGTGGCTGGCCAGCAGTGAGCCAGCACAACCTTTTTGACAAAGGAGGTGTAGGGTGAAGGCAGTGAGTGAGGGTCTGCCTGGTCATGCCCTGCAGCCCGAGGGAACCCTTGCTCTCTCTGAGAAGAGATGGCAGTGACTGGGGCTGGGTGGGGGGGAAGGAAAGGAAAGGG
Source organism: Eumetopias jubatus (assembly GCF_037043125.1). Taxonomy (NCBI): domain Eukaryota; kingdom Metazoa; phylum Chordata; class Mammalia; order Carnivora; family Otariidae; genus Eumetopias; species Eumetopias jubatus. Next base: position 92,472,511 of record NW_028274814.1, on the reverse strand, counting down.
AATTAGGCAAAGAGCGCTGAAGGAAAGCTCTCTTGCTGTCTCCCCCAGGAGTCAAGAGGACTGCTCATGGACCACTAGGATCCTTCCCCCTTGAGAATACCCCTACCAAGCAGCAGGCATACCCAAAGCCCAAGTGCTAAATACACCACATGTCTCTTTCTCTGCGGCCACCCTTCACTTTTTTTTTTTCCCCCTTTTATGTGTTTGCTGCCAACATTAGTGGGGAGTCAGCTCTGGGTAAGAAAGACCAAAAACATATGCTATAACGCCACCTTCTGGAAAACAAAAGGAAGGCTCTAAACTACCAGCCTCCTGAACTGTTAACAATCAAAGTAAACAAAACTGCCTAAACAAGACAGATGTTCCCTACTTCAAATACAGAGGCAGAGGCACTTCTCATCAAACACCATGGAAAACCATGGTAATACAGTATCACAAAAAGTGACAATTTTCCAGCAACTGAGCCCAAAGACATGGAATATTGCAGCCTAACTGATAAAGAATTTAAAAGAGCTGTTATAAAGAAATTCAACAAGCTATAAGAAAATTCAGAAAGTTAACACAACGATCTCAGGAATAAAGAGAAGGAGTACTTTACCAAAAAGATTCGGATCCTAAAAGAGTGCCAAAAATAAATTCTAGAGCTGAAGACCTCAATAAGTGAAATGAAGAATGCATTAGAATGGATTGGATATAAAGCAGATCATATGAAAGGGAGAATTAGTGAGCTCGAGGATAGAAATGTAGAAATTATTTAAGTGGGAGAGGAGAGAGAACGAGATTTTAAAAAGTAAAGAAACCCTTTGAGAACTATCCGACTCCACTGGGAGAGCCAACATAAGAATAATGGGTATCCCAGAAGGAGAAAAGAGGAAGGAAGCAGAGAACATGTTTAAAGAAATAATAGCTGAGAAGATCCTTAACCTGGGGAAGGAACTGGATATACAAGTCCATGAAGCTAATAAAACGCCTTGCTCTCTCAATGCAAAACAAAACAAAACAAAAACCCACCTCCAAGACACATTATATTAAACGTGTCAAAAGTCAACAATAAAGAAATCATTTTAAAGGCAGCCAGGAGAAAAAAAGATAGTAACTTATAAAGGTACTCCCATTAGGCTACTGCAGATTTCTCAGCAGAAACTTTTTGGGCCAGAGGAGCGTGGAATGACCTTTTCAAAATATTAAAAGATAAAAACTGCCAGCCAAGAATACTTTATTTGGTAAAGTTATTGACCTGATATGAAGGAGAAATAAAAGCTTTCCCAGACAGACAAAAGCTGAAGGAGTTCAACATTCCTAGATCTGCCTTATAAGAAATGTTGAAAGGAGCTGTTCAAGCTGAAAAGGCAAAAGTATACAAAACTCTGATAAGGTGATCAATAGTCAGAATTAGAACTGTAACTCTTTTTTAGAATGGTATGTGAAACTCTTAACCATAGCATAAAGTTAAAGGAAAAGAGGATTAAAAAAACTGACTACTACTACTTGGTAACAAAATCACAGCTAAAAAGAGATAATTTGTAGCATCAAAAATATAAAAGGAGAAGAGTAAAAGGATGGAAACTTTATAGGCAGAAGAAGATAAATTGCTATTAGCTGAAAACGGACTATTTTATCTGTGAGATGTTTTATGCAAACCTCTTGGTAATCACAAAGCAAAAATCTAGAGTAGCGACATGAAACATAAAAAATGGGGGGGACTGAGCAAATCACCCTGGAAAGCCACAAAGTTACAAAGGTAGACAAAAGCAGAAGGAAAAAGAAATAATGGAGAGACAAAATAACCAGAAGGCAAAAGGTAAAATGGCAGTAGTAAATCCTTATGTATCAATAATCACCCTAAGTGTAAGTGGTTTGAACTCACCAATCAAAAGGCACAGAGTGGCTGGATGGATAAAAAAACAAGATCCAACTATATGTTGCCTAAAGGAGACTCATTTTAGCTCCAAAGAAAAACACAGGCTCAAAATTAAAGGAATGGAGGATGATATTCCAAGCAAATGGAAATAAAAAGAAGGTGAGCATAAGCCATAGTTATATCTGGCAAAACAGACTTCAAGCCAAGAAGAGTAACAAGAGGCAAAGAAGGTCAATATACAATGATAAAGGGGTCAATGTCAAGAAGATATAGCAATCTCAGTTTTTATGCTCCCAATACCTGAGCACTGAAAGATACTGAGCGGTTAATAACAGATCTTAAGGGAGAAATAGACAATTCACTACAGTAATTGTAGGGGACTTCGGTACCCCATTATCAGCAATGGATAGATTTTCCAGAGAGAAAACCAACCAGGAAATTGGGATTGTTGGGATTGAACCACACTTTAGAACAAATGAACTTAATAGACATATACAAAACATACTATCCAACAGCAGCAAAGTACACATTCTTCTCAAGTGCACATGGAACACTATCCAGGATAGAAATGTGATAGGCCACAAAACAAATCTTAGTAAATTTAAGAAGACTGAAATCATACCAACTATATTCTCTGACCACAATAGTATGAAACTAGAAATCAACAAGAGGAAAGTGAGATGATCTACAAATATGTGGAAACTAAACAATAAACTTCTGAACAACATTTGGGTCAAAAAAGAACTCAAAAGGAATTAAAGGTTATCTTGAAACAAATAAAAATGAAAACACAACATATTGAATATTATAGGACGCAGCAAAAGTGGTTTTCAGGGGAAAGTTTCTAGCAATAAATGCATATATTGAGAAATTAGGAGGCTTTCAAATACACAACCTACTTTACACCTTAAAGAACTGGAAAAAGAACAAATTAAGCAGAGAATTAGCAAAGGAAGGAAATAATAAAGATCAAAGTGGAAGAAAATGAAATAGAAATAAGAACAAACTAGAAAAAAATCAAGCTGGTTCTTTGAAAAAGTAAACAAAATGGACAAACCTTTAGCTAGACTAAGAGCAAAAGAGAGAAAACTCAAATGACTAAAATTAGAAATGAAATAGGAGGCATTATAACTGATATACATGAGACTACTACGAACAATTATGTGCCAAGAAATTACATAACCTAGAAGAAATGGATATATTTCTAGAAAAGAAGAAGTAAAACTTGTTATTTACTGATAATAGGATCCTAAATATAGGAGATCCCAAAGAATCAGTCAAAAACCTGTCAAAATTTGTCAACAATTTCAGTAAAGTGGCAGGACAGAAAATCAGCATACAGAAATCAGTTGTATTCCTTTACATTAATAATGAAGCAGCTGAAAAAGAAATAAAGAAAATAAAGAAAACCATCCCGTTCACCATAGAATAAAAAAAAAAATACTTAGGAATAAATTTAACCAAGGAAATGAAAGATCCGTATAATAAAAAGTACAAAACTTTGCTGAAAGAAATTGAAAGACAAACAAATGGAAACTCATTACATGTTCATGGATCAGAAGAATTAATATCATTAAACTGGCCACACTATAGAGTCAATGCAATCCCCGTCAAAATACCAAAGACATTCCTTGTAAAAATAGAAGAAACAAACCTAAAATTTGTGAGGAACCACAAAAGAATCCCAACAGCCAGAGTATTCCTGAGAAAAAAAGAACAAAGCTAGAGATATCATGCTTCTGAATTCTGAACTAACTACAAAGCCATAGCAATAAATACAGTACGGTACTGGCACAAAAAAAATAGACCCATTAACCAGTGGAACAGAATAGAGAGTCTGTGATTAAACCCCAGTATCTAGGGTCAATTAATATTCAAAAATACCCAATGGGGAAAAGGTAGTCTCTTCAACAAGTGGTGCTGGGAAAACAGGAGAAACAGGGAGAACAATGAAACTGGATCCCTATCTCACACCAGTCACAAAAATGAACTCGAATGGATCAAAGACTTAAACAGAAGACCTGATGCCATAAAACTCCTGGAAGAAAATATAGGGAAGAAGCTCATCAATACTGGCATTGGCAATAATTTTGGGGGTATGATGTCAAAGCACAAACAATAAAAGAAGTAAATCAATAAATGGGACTACATCAGATCCAAAAACTTCTGCACAGCAAAAGAAATAATTAAGTGAAAAGACAACCTACAGAATGGGAGAAACTTTTTTGCAAGCTATATATTAGGTAAAGGGTTAATATCTAAAATATATAAAGAACTCAGCCAACTCAACAACAACAACAACAACAAACAATCTGATTAAAAATATGGGCAGAAGAACTAAATAGACATTTCTCCAAAAAGGACATCAATATGGCCAACAGACACACGAAAGGACACTCAACATCACTAACCATCAAGGAAATGCAAATTGAAACCACAGTTAAGATACCACCTCACGCCTGTTACAGGCTGTCATCAGGCAGACAAGAGAAAAGAGGTGCTGGCAAGGATGTGGTGAAAAGGCAACCCTTATATACTGTTGGTGGGAATGTAAATTGGTCCAATCACTATGGAAAACAATACAAAGGTTTCTCAAAAAGTTAAAAAGAGATCTACCATATGATCCAGCAAGTCCACTCCTGGGTATATGCCCAAAGAAAATAAAAGCAGGAATTTGATAAGATATATGCACTCTTGTGTTTATGACAGTGTTATTCACAATAGTCAAAATATGGAAACGATCCAAATGCCCATCAACAAATGAATATATACATGGATACATATACACAATGGAGTATTATTCAGCCACGAGAAAGAAAACTCTCCTTCCATTTATGACAACAAGGATGGACCTTGAGCATATTATGCTAAGTGAGATAAGTCAGACAGAGGAAAATAAGTACTGTATCATATCACTTATATATCAACCTAAAAAAGTGAAGCCTTTAAAAAAAAAAAAAAACCAGAGTAAAATGGCGGCTACCAGGAAATGGGGTGGCAGAGGGCTAAGAGAAATGGTGTTTAAGGGTACAAACTTGTAATGAGTAGTAAATAAGCCATCGAGATCAATGTACAGTATACTGAATAGAGATACTAATACTGCACTACACTTTTGTAATAAGTATATAATGTGATAAATGTTGCTGTATCAGCAATCACCTTACAACATATAAATGTATCAAAGTAACACACCCTATAACTTAAACTTACACAATGTTACACATCAAACTTACTCAATTTGAAAAAAAATTTCTTTGATTCCAAGAACATTTGGTTCTTAGACTAAAACATTTAAAAATAGTTTTACAAAATGATTTGAGTATTGAGTATTTCCCAGCAGCTATAATAGTTACACATGAAAATTGAATTTAAAAAGCTGAATCATGATTTTAGACATTTCCTTTCCTTAAGGAAAGAGTCAGTAAATTTATTTGTAATCTCTTAGGTTCTCAAGGACTACAAAGGGATAGTTTATGGGTTGTGAGCTCTATGATACTTAACTGAGTCATATCTCTCCTAGAACCCTAATTTAGCCGTATTTTCTTGGCACCAGCTTAGGGCTGACTTTAGCAGCTGAGTTGTTTTCCTTGGAGGAAGTTTAATATTCAATCCGAGAAATGTTAACTATTCCCGAACATTAGCTTATACCCTTTAATTTTTTAAACAGTTGTAGAAGGGAGTTCTCTTTCTTCCACATCCTCACACTTCCAGAGGGCACGCAGCACCCTGGTGTTTCCAGAAAATACCTTCTTCCTGGACCCACCCTCAAGGTTTTCTCTGGATTAATGTCCTCTTCTTCAGAATCCATAAATTAAAATGTCTCATTCCTTCTTCAGAAAACCAAACGCATCATTCATCTTGTCTCCAAAATCTCTATTTCAAACTCAAGTAGAGCTAGCTTCAGGCAAACCCTGAACTACCTAACTCAGGTCAACTGTTCTAAGATGGATAATTCTGGAATCGATATACTGCCAGTTTAAAAACTATGTGTCTTTGTTTATACTACTCCCGAAATGTCTCTCTGAACTGCACTTCCTGATCACATTCATCGAATTAAACATTTTAAATTTTTTAAAAATATTTCATTTATTTATTTGAGAGAGAGTGTGGGGGGCGGGGGGAGGGGCAGAGGGAGAGGGGACAAGCAGATTCCACACTGAGTGAGGAGCCAACGTGGGGCTCGATCTCATCACCCTGAGATCATGACCTGAGCTGTAATTAAGAGATGGACTCTTAACCAACGGAGCCACTTAGGTGCCCCCCAAATATTTTTAAATTACAATTTAGGATTAGATCATATGACTTCATTTTATATCAGTCATATGATAATGCAGCAATATATACTTTACAAAGTGATTTAGTGTGTACTGTCTGGTTGACCTCACAATGGCCATCTGAAGCAAGTAACGCTGTTCAGATTTACACAGAAGAAGAAAGATCCTAAAGCAGCAAATGACTTGCAAAAGATGACAAGGCCAATATATAATGAAGCGCCCATGTCAACCCACGTTGTACAGCTCCACATCTTTTGTTCTATACCACACCGCTCCAGCAATGGGCTTATTCTGTGCTTGTTTTCTTAGGAAAAATCCGTGCCATCTTCTCTCATCCACAAAAAATAGCACTTTAAAAAAAAAAATCTAGCTTTCTAGGAGGATGATTTCACTACGAAAAAAAATTACCAACTAATAAGAAAAACTGCATTTTGATGAAATAATTTTAAAGATCTTAGTTCAAAAGAATGTTTCTAATATACTTAAAGGACACATCAGTATTAGAACACTGTTTTCATAATAACGGTTTTACTCCGAAAAAAGTTTTCTCATCAAAAAGTTCAAGATGTCTCAGAAATATAAATAGCATCTTGTTTCTCACTAGATTTCTATAAAAGTAGGAATCCCATTCTGCTATTCTTATCTTTATATGTATACTTTCCTTTTCTTTTATTCCCTTCAAAAAGTCTGTGGGGGAAAAAAAAATTAGTCAAGATGGTGAAGGCTAAAATTTCTGAGATAATTGCTAATGAATTTTTTGGTTGGTTCCCTTCCCTCTTGTTTATCACCTGTTCTAATACGTGATCATGCTTAAAATATTAGCCATAAATTCCACGGTGCCTAAGACACAGGCTATACATGGCCACAGTTCCTGTATCTGTGGTGTTTATAATCTTATGTATTACATATTATTGTCTGTGACCAACATGTGAGGAAGAATAAAGATGCCTGCTTCCCACACAGATGTCCTTCCCACATAGGCCCCTCATCTACATCACCAGATATTTCCCCTCTTCTCTCCCTGTGGCTTTCTCCTCAAGAAATCTGTACGTCTCCTGCCTTTGATTCCTTGTTCTGTATGGTCTCTCCATTCACTGGCTGGTGCTTCTGTGCATGTGTTCATTTCTTTGGAATGTGACCACCCATGACACGTATTTTTTACCCATGATATATATAAATACACATTGCCATACAGAGGGAGGCATTTAAAACACTCCATTTAAAGCCCGCATATATGTGTATAATATTTATATATATTTACATTAAGGCACAATTACTAGTCCGAGCTATGGACGTTGACCACTTCATGCTCCAACCTCAGAGAAGCTGTGCAGACCACACCAACAATGGAAAATTCCCAGATATTCTTCACAAACAGGGAAATTGCCCACCCACCTGGCTCAGCTGCTAACACACTTTCTGTCTTCTGCCTGGAGTAAATATTCCACAAAGGTTTTTGACTGAGTTCTAAACCCTAAATTGCCTGGAGGAAGTCCTCTTCCTGAAGTGGTAGAGATACCTTTCATCCATCTCATAAAAGGTGCTGGTTAGAAATGATGATTCCTGACTACACTCCTAGATTCAGGAGGAACTCGGGAACTCGAAAATAAGCAACCGGTCCTCTGGGTGGTGCTCTGAGAAGCACTGCCATGGAAACGACAATTCTTCCTTCCAGTAAGGCTGTCACTGACACGAGAGGGCTACCTTTATGCAGATCTAAAGGTGGGACAGGAAAATGGGTATATTTTTAAGACATGAGAAGACATATTAAATACGACTTTATCTCCCTCAATTTTTTGTAGATCAGTGTATGTGGGGAAGAGTAATGGAAATTAAACTAATTTATAAACATGTAGATAATAAATTCTGATTAATCTCTCAAGTACCCCACCAAGGAAATTTCCTCTTGTATGCTTTTGGGTACAATAGGGAACCCAAATGCAAACGGACCTGATAAGGACATTATATATCTAACATGACACAAAGCTTGGACAAAAATGCACCGCCAGAATTCGTTAATTCAGCAGTTGGTTAAATCTCGGGGGCTTCAGATTCTTTGTCCTTCTGCTCTGCCATCTTGGATTTATTCTCGGTCTGTCTCCCTCAGAGTCCCCAAATGGGCATGGCCATTCCTGGTGGCGCTTCCAGGAATGTCCACGTCCAGTGGGAGAGATGGTCTCTTCCTATGGCCCCAAGCAGCCTGCCCTGCAGGGGGAATGGGGCCACATAATTGGCTCTGACCAACCAGATTTACCTCTGGGCTAGGAAAAAGGGTCACTTTCTGTGAACAAAGCAAGATGGGGAATGGCTACAGCATAGCAACTAACTTGTCTTTGTGCATTTTACTATATTCCCTGTCTTTGAGGGCTAAGAAGCGCCCTCTTGACTCTGAACTCGGCTGCACAAGGGTTTTCTTTGCATTGTTCGTCCCGTGTCAGGGCATAAAAGTTTGGTCTTTGTCAAGCGTTTCTTTGTAGAACGCACACATTTCAGTTTTCCAGTTATTATGGAGAGGGTGTCTGTGATTTTTGCTTTCCTGGTCTGTTTGGAATTTTCCTCTGGTAAATCCAGATTTGCGTTCATTTCGTTGTGGACCGAAGGGTGTAGCTGTTCCTGACAGCTAGTTAATGAGTGTGCCACGCTGCCTAAAAGCCAGCTGTAACTCATTGGTCATGTCCAAAAGGAATGCCAGAGATGGGCAGTAAATAACTAACATGAGCTCCTGCCCACATTCTGCATGTCGACTAAATGTCTACTGACTTTTAATGGGAGTCGATTGGAGTTCTGCTTGGTTAAACTGAAGAAGAGCAGAACCTGCGGGTGTGTGGGGGGCCATTGGCTGGCTGGTAATAACTACTCTCTTTGTTTTACTCTCCTCTTCCTACTCCCTGTCACTTCCCGGGGAGTGTCCCTACTCTGTGAATGAGTTGTCTATTGAAAAGAGATGCTTGTCTCTCTGTGGATGCCGTGGGCTTCAAGTCCAGGCTCTAGATAATACGTGTTTTGGTGTGTCTGGGCTTACTGCCAGATACGGGTAGGTTATCTCCGATCTTAGGAGGGACTCTTGGTGGTGGTAAGTTTTGTTTGTTTGTTTTGCCCTTCTTTCTCTTTTTCTTTCTTTCTTTTCTTTTTTCTTTCTTTCTTTCTTTCTTTCTTTCTTTCTTTCTTTCTTTCTTTCTTTCTTTCTTTCTTTTTCTTTCTTTCTTTCTTTCTCTTTCTTTCTTTCTTTCTTTCTTTCTTTCTTTCTTTCTTTCTTTCTTTCTTTCTTCTTTCTTTCTTTTTCTTTCTCTCTCTCTCTCTTTCTTTCTTTCTTTCTTTCCTCTCTTTCTTTCTTTCTTTCTTTCTTTCTTTCTTTCTTTCTTTCTTTCTTTCTTTCTTCTTTCTTTCCTCTCTTTCCTTTCTTTCCTCTTTCTCTCTTTTCTTTTGTTGTCTTTTCTTTCTATTTTTTTAACAAAGGAGGGATGTTTATAGGGTGCTATCTTTGATTGTAGTTGCTGTTTCCAGGATACGGAAGCTGCTCTGGAGTACTACAGAAACAGCTTTTGGCCTTGGGGAAATTCTCCCCCAAGGATCTCAGTTTCGTTTGTAAGGGTTTGGAGGTCACATCTTGGTACCTGCAGAGATCCATTCCCTTCACACACAGAGAAAGGAAGTTTAAGACGGTGGCAAAGAACACAGCTCTGGAGCCAGAAAGGCCACTGAAATCAGGTCTGGGATCAACTAGGCACAGGCTATGTGACTCGGTAGCAACATAAACCTCAATTTGCTAACTTGTATAATGTGGATAGCTCATCGGTGTGTTGGGCTGATTAAAAATGATTAATGTCTCTTAAGTACATGACACAGCTGCTGGCTGTAAGAACTTAATAAATACTGTGTAATCTCACTAGGGGAAGTGGCGGTGGTGGTAGAGCAGTAATAGTAGTGATTGTCAGCGCAATAGTAATCTTAGGAGTAACAGCAGCAACGTTCCTCATTGTTTCTGATTTCCATTGTTCAATATCAAAGAATTAGGTATCCCTCTGTTCAATACCCAAAGAATTAGGTATCCCGCCGCTCTGCATCATAAATTTCAAATCCACTCTCTCATTTGCCCATGTGTCACGTAAGCCATGCCATTTCTGTGGCCTTCGAGATTCCGGTTCCGGTTGCTCAGGAATACTGCATGGCAACCAGAACAGGATTTTTTATGTGCTTTGTTCACCTAACTTGCACAGGACAATGGCAATTTCCTTTGTACTGTGTGATGCAGAGTTCATAGGCGTACATTTTACAAAGATGTTATCTAGCCTGATTTCCTTCATTCAGCTCTAGCCCGGCTATTTAAAGCCCTTGATTTGTGGATAGGGATGTCCTCCCCCACATTCTTGTAAGGCCAAAAAGGGGGAAAAAAAGAATAGAACAAAAGATTTACAGAGAGAACAAAGAACACACGCATTCATAATATTAACAAGGAACTGTTACTTAATGGTAGAAGTCAAACAACTTAATAATGGTGGCTTGCAAACCGCATCTGACCCACAGATCCCATTTGTTGAATGGATCCAGCCACGTGAACATTAAAGCTCTATATGTGTTAGGCATGTTTGAGAATTCCCTGTAGCTTTTTTTCATAATATTACTGTAATATGATGCTGCATCAAGAATGCAGTGCCCAAAGCACTTAACTGCAACCCTGCAAGACTTTACAACTTAAAGTACTTCCCTTGTTCTCCTATCTTCAAAACACCCTGAGCTGCTGGGAAAGAGAGTCTGGCTTTAAAATGTACTATTGTCAGGGATTTCTTTTGAAAGGAGCCTATATTTTATTAAATATAATTAATGATTACCAATTAGATTGCAAGATTAAAAACACACACACACACACAAATGAAACTCTTTATTTTCTTCAAAAATTACCTCTCTCCAAAACGAACTTTCAGCAAGTTACAAAATTAGAATTTCGATGAAAGCAAACTTAATTCTCCTTCTTCAAAGTTATGTGTGGCTTGCAAACTAGCTCTAGAATGCTTAGGCTGTTAAGAGTCAAGAGATGTACTTTTAAAAAGGATAACAGCAGTAAATACATCGTGTCTGCAAGTGTGTTACACAGACAGGAAAAAAAAAACAACAAAACGCCCCAATTCAAACAGATGCCTTTAGGCTATAAGGAGCATGTATAACACACTGCAATTATGCAGATATTTCTGTCTAAAACATTTCATGTATTCAACAAATTTTCAAGTAGCTACTCTGTGCTACAATGACTAACAGACTATTCTCCAACAACTGTTAAGCAGCCTCCAATAGATGACATTTCACTCTAAGTTTACTTACTTAGCAACACTTCTGATGTTTCTAATAATTGATAATGATCCCTGTATAAACATAACCTTAAAATTAAGCTTAATTTCCAACCTGTAGTAATCAAATAGAATGCAGAGCTAATGTGAAAGAGCTTGAATATTCCAACAATCTAATTTTCCTGATGTTTACCCCCAAAGACTCAACAAATATAGTATCAGGATGCTAAGCCACCCACACTCTGTAAGTTCCCTTCTACTGGGAGGATTAGAGCCAGTACTTTTGGCTGTGGCGACAGGGGTAGAAGAACCAAGGAAAGCAGAGAGAGCTTGGCTACCACTCAGTTCAGAAGCCATCTTTCTGTCACTGCTGGAACCTGTGACTGGTGCTTCTGCTTTTTCTGCTTCGACCACCACATGAAAATCCATTCCTTCCTTCTCTTCCCCTCAAGATCCCTCCAGGTTCTGCGGGATAATACCTGCTTGGCTGCCACAAAAGTGGCTAAGTCAGAGTCTCCTAATGTCCTTATGTTATGGATGCTACCACTCATTCAGGGTCTTCTGGGAGAAGACGAGGAAACTGAGGGACAACAGTTTGAAGGACGCTGGCCTCTGAGTTGAGTGCTTACCTTCCCAGCTCCTCAGCCTACTTGTAGACTACAATCAACTTGTGAGCCTTCTTCATTCATATCAACAAAGGTAAGCATCAGAACAAAAGTTCCTCAGTTCTGCTCATCACTAAGAGATGGCATGTGTGGGTGCTCCAAAAACTTGGGGTTCTTATATAGAAAATGGAGGCATAATGAACCTGATTTGGCATAGAGGCTGAGTCACTCGTGAAGGCAAATTCTGCATCCTTCAGAATAGCTTCGACACATTAGGTAGTAAAATCACAGGTGCGTAGATGAACAAGGGGCCTAGGGTTTACAAGGAACCATTCTACATCATGAATCCCAGTATTCTTTTCATGAAAAGCAAAAAAACTGAAGCATAAAAAGATGCTAATATTATTCAAGAACATGGCCATTGCTTACAACTGGAAAAAGTGAGCACAGGAAAATGCCACTGGATCCATGCAATACTGATTTATCTACCTGTATTTTACCAATGTTAGAAAGTACCCCTGGTGAAAATCTGTATAAATTTTCGATTACTCAAACTGTGTGGAGTATCTCACAGTGTGCCCATTAAATGTGACTTAGAGCCCTGACACCATATTTTCTTTAGGTGGCTCTTTTTTTTTTTAAGATTTTTTTTTTTTTTAATTTGTCAGAGAGAGAGAGAGGGAGAGAGCACAAGCAGGGGGAGTGGCAGGCAGAGGAGAGGGAGAAGCAGGCTCCCCGCTGAGCAAGGAGTCCAACATGGGGCTTGATCTCAGGGCCCTGGGATCATGACCTGAGCTGAAGGCAGACGCTTAACTGACTAAACCACCCAGGCGCCCCTAAAGATTTTTATTTATTTATTTGAGAGAGAGAGTGCATGCACAAGCAGGGTGAGGGGCAGAGGGAGAGGGAAAGAGAGAATCCTCAAGCAGACTCCTCACTGAACACAGAGCCTGTTGCAGGGCTTGATCCCAGGACCCTGACATCATGACCCAAGCCCAAACCAAGAGTCAGATGCTCAACCGACTGAGCCACCCAGGCACCCCTAGGTGGCTTTTTTAAAGCAGATATAAGAATTCCGTTATCTGTGAGGGCTACTGTCACGTGACTACACAAACAAATGTGAACATTTTCTCAGGAATTCAGACAGCGGACAGAGACTTACATATCTTCCAAAAAAGAGCCAATGCTATGGCAAAGCGAGGCAAAAAAGGAGATAAGGTATGGTTGACACAGGTGTTTACAAAGGATTTCTGCAGCTGCTTCTGAGAGCTCCTTTCAGCACAGGCGCTAGTCCCAGAACAGTTTTCTGCTGCTGATAAAGTGGGTCCACGCTGGTGCTGCTTTCCACACTCTATGCTGACGTTAGTGATTCGTGTCTCCTTGGGGTTAAGCAAATTAAGGACAGGCTGATTCTCCTTCGAGATGGTGAGTAAAAATTTAGTGATTAGAAAATATCTTCACTTTTGCTAATTGCTTACAGAAAGCAAGCTAATGTTAAAAAAAGATAAAGATGGGGACGCCTGGGTGGCTCAGTCAGTTAAGTGACTGCCTTCGGCTCAGGTCGTGATCCCGGGGCCCTGGGATCCAGCCCCGCATCGGGCTCCCTGCTCGGCCAGGAGCCTGCTTCTCCCTCTGCCTGCCGCTCCCCCTGCTTGTGCTCTCTGTCTCTCTCTGAAATAAATAAATAAAAACTTAAAAAAAAAAGATAAAGATATGTTTGGTGGATAGTTCCAACCATCTTTTATATTTATTCTTTCAGTGAAGAACCATTTCAGAATGATAGACTTACCTATGGAAGGCCACTTGAGGAAGCAGGGTACAATTTTGTGACTATTTCTGGTGATCTTTTTATCCCTTAGCATTAATTACCTTTGATTCACTGTACAGATCAGTCAATATATGAAATGGTTTTTTTTTTTAACATTTTATTTATTCATTTGAGAGAGAGAGACAGACAGAGAGCACAAGCGGGGAGAGGCAGAGGGAGAAGGAGAAGCAGGCTGCCCGCCGAGCAGGGAGCCCGATGCGGGGCTCGATCCCAGGACCCCGGGATCATGACCTGAGCCGAAGGCAGTCGCTTAACCACTGAGCCACCCAGGCGTCCCTCTATGAAATGGTAATAAAAACTTGCTTTCATGAGAAATTCCGTCTATTTTCCTGACTCTATAGAGATTGTTTAGATGGGATAAGTAAAGGGGGAACTTGCAGCATTGCTTACACACAGAGGACACGTATTAAGGAAAGTTGAAAAAAACTTCCAGCTTGGTGTTATGTCTGGTCGGGCGCAGGCAATCTTCTGATAAAGGTAGCAGTAATACAAGTAACAAGCTTTTAGGGAGCTCTTGCAAAGGCCTTTTCTATATATCTCCATGTTTATGAAGACAGAGGAGTGGACGGAAGCTCTCCAAGGCTACTCACGCAGCTGCTAAGTAGCTCACGATGGATGAAGCAGACATTCGAACCTACGTTTGTCTATCTCCAAAGGCCACACTTTCCCTCCACATTATGCTGAACAGGAGCGTGATGAAGATAAAGCAATCCACCCCCCCAAGTATCCCAGTCCTAATTCTCGAAACGGTGAGCAATGCTGCTCTGTCGCAGCCCAAGAACAAACTTAGTGGATGTGGAACAGAGGCATGGTGAACAAAACTGGCAAGTTGGTGTCTGTGATATGTGCCAAGAATGCCAAAATGGCAGCAGCAAGGAAAAGTCCATTGACTGATGCTGTTTGGGTATTTGTATTTTTTTTTTTTTAAGATTTATTTATTTATTTGAGAGAGAGAGAGAGAGAGAGTGAGAGAGAGTCCCGAGCAGACTCCATGCTGAGCATGGAGCCCCACGTGGGGGCCTAATCTCAGGACCCTGGGATCACAACCTGAGGTGAAACCAAGAGTCGGGTGCTTAACCGACTGCGCCACCCTTAGGATACTTGTTTTTTTAGGAAGTAGGGAAACCCTTTGAAGAGGCTGTTGCTTTAGTGTTTGACTTGAACACGCATTTGGCAGACAGTAGCCTTGTCGCAATGCCCAGAGAGTCCTGCAGCCGCAAAAGAAATTCTTCCAATTTCATGAGAAAGTGGTCAATGATAAGAAAGGTACTCTCATGTTCTGAGTCCTTTTCAAGGAGGGACAGGGTACCACTGGCCTGGGGAAGAACACATTCGTTCCTGTACTCCACATAATTTGTGACCCTATTGCTCTGTCTATAGTGCCTGGAACTACACCCCAAACCACTGAATTGCTGAACTCAATCTACCCTCATAACTGCCCATTGAACTTATTTAATTCCTCCTTTCTTCATTTCTTCAACATACACTCATGAGTGCCTTCTAGGTGCCAAGGATGGGGCGGGGGGACATCACAGTTCCTCTCATATAGTGAGCATTCAAGAAATGAGAAAGGAAGAAAGGATGAAAGAATATGATCTTTGCCACTTGACAAGTCTAGTGATGCTTATGCTAATGACCAAACACCATCAAGAAACACATAAAATTATATTCAGTGCATTGATAAATGTAGTCAGAGACACATGTACCATATACATTAGGCAGATTTTCATATACAACAACATTATCAACATTTAAAGTTAAAAATTAAAGATGTTAACATTCATTTATATGGAAAATTAATATTTTCAGCAAGTCCAAGATTAGCTGAAATTTTACAGTATCTAGGTTTGACTCCAACTCTTAACTTCCCCTTCCTCTTGGGAAGGAGGGGGCAATGACAATGAATGTAAGTGTCTTGCTTTATACTTCTCAGGATGAAAATGTAGACTTCTTGCACTTGAAAATCTGGATCTTAAAGCCAAATTGTGCCACAAGACAATTAAAGAATAAAGATGACTATTTAAATTAGCCACATTTAATAGTTTAAACTTGACTGTTTCTTGGATTTGGTAAATATTTCAGTCCACCATTGGTTGTGGCAATTTGGTCCCTGGCAATTAATAGGGCCACGCACTCAGAATTTTTAGAGAAAAAAGAATAGATGCCTAATCAGCAATTCCTATGCTAAAAATAACTGTGTATATTTGGATACATAAAACTTTGGATATGTATCAATTCATATGCCCGCGAGCACACACACACGTACACATAGCCATAAACTTTGTTGGCTCCTGGGCTCCATTCTTATTGCCCTCGATAAACAGAGGAGTTATAGTCATATAGAGGATATTTATAGTCATGAGAATCTCTTACGTCTTTCAACATTGGGTCGCTTTACCTGGTTGTGAGATAATGGCTTTGGGAGGAGGAAAGAAAGAAATTCCAAAATGTGAATGGTATTTAAATCTCTTAAATTTTTTCTTCAAAGGAAGAGAAAAAGAATAAAATTATGTTTTCCTTATTCAACAAGATGGTACGCAGAAGGGCTGTTGGGCAGTAAAGTAACTAAAAAGAATATAAAGATCCAGTGACTTGAGTCCCTTTCATGAAATATGCGAGTTAAAAAAATCCAATAACCATAAAACAACCTTTTCTTTGATGCTGAACAAAAAACAAGCTTGAAATTTAGTGCTGCTGAGCAAATGAATGAAAAATACAGATGTTTTGACCTCCAGCTCTACTCAGATTGGCCATGAGAACAGTCCCATGCTTAACTCTTTGTACAGATGACATTGTTTCAATGTTGGCAGCAAAGGTTTAGAGTAAAACCTAAAAATACATAATTCCCCTTCTTTAAAAAAAAAAATCTCTTAACGAATTGGGAAATTCAGCTGTGCCATATCCCTTTTCTTGTCCTCCATGAATTTAAACTTTAAAATAACTTTAAAATACACTTTAATAATAACACATTAAAAACAAAATATGCTATGTCTTTTCCTGGTACAGTACTCCAGCTTGATTTTTCAAATTAACTAAGATTTTGATTGTTTTATTGAAAATGTAGGACGTTGATGTTATTTTAATTTTCCAAATTATCAGCTCATAATAACCAATTTTCCTAAGGTTAAAAACAATATATTAAGGAAATACCACCTGCTACTTAGAGCTTCCACAGGAAGTTTGCCTTTCCACTTTGTAATGTATTATTTGGGGGAGGAAATGACAACCTACTTCATTATCCAAAGCACAGTATCCCAATAGCTGCAAAGCAGCAGACAAAAAGAAAGAAGGCCAGTGTCCACTTGCCCACTGACATTTCATAGAAATTAAAAATTCAGTAGGAGCAAGCAAAAAGCACATGTTGAATGATGCCAAGCTCACCCAAACTCTCTCTTCCATTCCCATTAAAGCTAGACTTTCCTGCCAGCCCGCCTGAGTGGGGCTAGTTCCACAGAGGGGCAGGCATGGGCCCTGGACACATTTTTCAACCCTTTGTAAACAACCGCTGAAAGAATAAGGTGGTGGTCATGGCCATGCCCTTTAACCCGCCTCCAAGAGTGAGAGAGAACACATGGAGACTGGCTTTCCAAAGCTCAAAGCCCTTTTCTACAGTGTTATTTACAAACCAAACAAGGTTGAAGATAGATTACTTCCTACTGTCCAGCTCACAGGAAAGAAGCATTTTCTTCAGGTACAGTATACACATCAGGAAACAGAGGAGTTGCTGAAAGCATCTCTTACAAGCATTCAGCTATATTGGGATTTACAATAGAGTCCCTGTTAATTCAGCTTTTCTCGAGTATATCATCGCCTTCTTTTTTCCTCTCATCCATTTCCAACTTTCATGGTTTCCCTCTCTCCACAGTTCTTATCACCATATAAGAGCAAGCTGCTGTATCCTGCCATACTCTACACTTGGTTTGTAGGATAATTAGAGCAATCTATATCTTGACACATTAGAAAAATTTGTGCAATAATCAATCAGCGATTTTATCTGGGTAAGGGCAAGCGACGAGTTTAATCAACTGTTGTTTCCTAGTGAGTTGACTGACTATCCTCTTTAAATCACAGATATTTTCAGTTGGATTTAGTTTAAAACGCAGTGGAAATGGGTATTCACTGAAGGACTTAACATAAGGTACTTGAAGAACCGATGTAAGGCTTATTCTGTTATCTACCTTGTGAACTGGCTGCTTAAATATGCATGTCTTCAGGAAAGATCAAGTTGATAAGTTTTTTTTTTAATTTTAAAAACAAACGTGAGTTAAAACAGGTCTTCGGAGATGAAAATTATTTTAATTTTGTGGTCGTGATGCACAATAGCTAGCAAAACAAAACCCTGCTTAAAAAAAAATCAAATGTGTTCAAGATATGACCCTGAAATACAAGAATGGAAAAACATGAGGTTGTTTTGCTCTTGAGAGAAATGGTTCAACAAACTGGCCAAAGAACACCCAGTCTTTCTCTGGGCAGCAGTTGTGAGAGCAGAGAAATGTAGGACTTGTCTACACAGTAGCCAAATACCTATACAAAAACGTGGCCAATTCCCTGAATAATTTGGTTCAGATTCTAAAAGTCTACTGTGCACAGGCCCCATCAAAATGGTGGGAAAATTAGAAAACGGAAATCTCAAAGTAAATGAAAAGGAATTGGATTGTTTCGTTTGAAGAAGGTGAGAATTGGAGTGTTTCTTTGAAGAAGGTGAAGCTCTTCAGAGCTGTCTTGAGGATAAATATATAAAACAGAGACGCATAACAAGCCTTTATCTTCTGTGAGGGCACTTCAGGAAGCATTCGTATTAACTTAGTGGAGGGGCATGGATGGCGAAAAGCACCATGAACTAAACGAGCTATGAGATCTCGGGCAGGTCTCCTGAACTCTCTAGGTTTCCATATCTCCAGCTCAAAGGAGCGGGGCGGGGAGGGGGGGGGCACTGTCAAATTCTGCAATTTCACGACACAGAAAGAACTGCTTGTGTCCTTGCCTTCTTCAAAACTGAAACAGTGACCAATTTTGTCCAGAACCCAGTCACTCAAAGGGGAGGGACTGTCTTTTCCAGTGTGGTTTAAACATTTGGCAGCACAAATGAACACCCAACAGAGGTTAAATAAGAAATCAAAAAGGCAAACGGTCTGTGGTGAAGTAGCACTTTACCTCCAGAAAGTTGTGATCCTTTCCTAGAGCCTGGCGTAACGGATTGTAGCTCACCGAATGAAATTTCAGAAAGCACTCTTGGTTTCCCTACCATGACGGGAATAAATTCAGTTCCCTACAAGCGGAGCAATTACTAGGCACCTGTGGCCATCCTGCTCAGAGGAAGAAAGGGGCCATTTTGTGAAAACCATCCAGGGCTCGAACTCAGGCTGGTTGGAAAATGGTGTTAAATTGTACTTTCAAAATGAGTGATAAAACTCTGACGGGTTGAAAGAAAGCCATAAAACACTGCCACTCCTCCTCCCTTTACAAAAAAGGGACCATCCGGGCCTTTTTTCCTAGGAGTTGGCTATGACATACCCTCCCAAGGATGGGCCGCTTGAGCAGCGGGAGACCCCTGCTTACTCCACAGCTCACAATGACCAACACGGCCACGAGGGAGATTAAATGCAAGGACATTTTTTTCCCCCTACCTTTCCTTGAAGGGAACACAGGGCTGCTTCTGGAATTAAAAGTTGCATTTTTCTCACCACATACCTCCCTCAGAGCCAGAGTGTGTGTTGCAAGACAGCTGAAGGAGCTTCTTGCTGACCATTGCATGTGACAATGGGGGCGTTTCAGGGCTTCCTGCTGCTGGTGGTGATCCTGCTAACCCTTCCTTTGTGGTCTTAGCAGTTAACGAGACTGTAAAGCAGCATCCAAGCTGATTGAATGCAGGTTTAAAGGGCAAAAGAAAAAACGGTGGTTGTTTAATGATTAAACAGCTTTTTTTTTTTATTGCTAAACACTGAAGTTGTTTTATTTTAATGTGTAAATCAATGTACAGGCAGGATGCAAACTGCCTTCAGGTTGAAACAGAGCCTCACCGCACTGTGGCACATAGCGGGGGAAATCTGCTGCGATGACTTTAAAAAACTCCAATTTGTAAACCAGCCTTGAAAGCCTGGGCACCACCCCTCCTCTCGCCTCCCAGGAATTAATTCTATAGAGACAAAGTTAAACACATAATTTGTAAAACTACTGAGAAGTAAACTTCTTGTTCCACAGTAACCCGGGTAGTTGCCAAAAGCAGATAAATCTTCACCCTGAGTAGGGAAGCCCCACACTGTTTCAAAAAAAATTCCTAGGCTTTGCCACTGGGGAAACAGATTGAATGCGCAGACCAGGGGCACCACTCTTCTCGCCCGCACTTACTGCTTTTAAGGGCAAAGTTAACACTTTTCAAAAATCAGCAGCCTCCCTAATAAACACAATGATTTAGTGGAAGTTTGGATCATCTCGGGTCGGTGTCCCTGAGAATAGAGGTTTGATTTCTTTTGCTCTAAGCAGGTGTGTAATGAAAACAGCGGCTGTGTCGATAAGAGGTCCCTGGGAGTTGGTAGCATATTATCCTCTGTAATTTCTTCCCAAAATAGACTTCATGGAAAGAGGATGCATAATCTACCCCTCCTCAAAGGAAGCATGCCCCGATACAACAGAAGCAGTCATTCTGAAAACAGCTTTATGGCTCTGCAGTCAATAGCTCTATTTTCTCCCCTTTCCACTTCCTTCCTTCTACTGGGGAAGAACGTGTGTGGGGACACACATA
This sequence comes from Eumetopias jubatus, assembly GCF_037043125.1. Lineage (NCBI taxonomy): Eukaryota > Metazoa > Chordata > Mammalia > Carnivora > Otariidae > Eumetopias > Eumetopias jubatus. The sequence continues at coordinate 92,451,919 of NW_028274814.1, read as the reverse complement.
CACATTCACACATTCACATCTCAGCGCACACAACTGAAAATGCCCCCAAGATCTGCATCCTTTCCCCTCACTGAAACTCCAGTTATTACTTGATGGCGTTTAACCTGAGTACTTTATAAACGCTTCTCATTTGAGGTTGTTTTTACTCCAAATCTGATGGCGAAGAACCATTAATTAGCCTTGGGTTAAACTCAGTTCAGGGAGCAATTACTAAGTGCCTCACTATGAAGCCTGTAGCAGACACAGAGACAAACAGAAGTGTTCACAAAATACAACCAGCAGCAAAGCAGAACACTTTGCTAAAGGCAGAGATGGCCTCTGGAGCAGAACTAGAATTCCAGCCTCCAGATGGCTGATTAGCAACAATCCTAAGCACACACCTAAACTGCAAGTCAAATTCCTTCCCAAGCTCTCAGAAATGAGACTTCTTCCTTGCTCTACCTATGGTGTTTTCCTTAGCTGTATTTCATAAGCTAGAACATTTCCTCCCGCTCAAGGCCAACCAAATCCTTATTTAGAATAGAAGCAGGCCGAAAGTTGAGTTGGGTGTCATTTTTTTTTTTTTTTTCAAATACGGTAAGTGTTTTCCCTTGAGTGATAAATGGTAAAAAATGGTGGTTAGATTCTCAGGCAGGGAGAAAAAAGCCTACCTAAAATGTAGCATGTTCACAGTAGAAATTTTAGGGAAAAAATACCTTTGAGCTATTTACAATTAATTAAAAGAGTTATACAAAAGTTTGTAAGAAGTATCTTTAAAATTCATCTTGGAATTTGACGTTTGAAGAATACCAGGGTTTAATAAAAGACAGTGAATGGAAACTCTTAAGAAGGGTCTGAATGGGAGCTTTTGGGCATTTTCAAGGGCGGGAGATTAATGGCATTCTTTCCTTATTGTATTAAATTTTACCTCAGAACATATGGTTTCTCTCTTCTCTGATACGTGTGTTGCCAGGGCCACTCTAGCAATATGACAAAACGGTGGAAGAGGCATGGGAGAAAACGGGAAGACATGTTCTGAAGAGCTAGAAAGAGTTGGGAGAGTGAAGGAAAGGGAAAGTAAATTGGATATTTGTATGAAAATATGTGTGAGACCACTCTCTTGAGAAGATATAAAGGTGGGAAGAATTTCTGAGCCACCCGGCACGCTAGCTAGTCCACAGCACAGTTACTGCTATCTAGAGGGACCTCCGACGCGTGTGTTTTGGGGGTGGGGGTGGGGAGGGGAGGCTGAGGCAGGATAGAGGGCAAGTGGGACTTGTAACCCCATGTAATTTACAAAATTTGAGTGCCTGCCCTGTATCCAATTTATAGCTCAGAAATTAACATATTGGAGAAGCTGGAGATTATCCTCAGACACAGCAAAAAGAAGAATGGGATTAGATGCAAGTCAGATGAAGATCTATTCAAATAATTTTATACTTTAATTTGAAGTGGGTTCATTTAAAAAGAAGCTTTAATAACATGAAGGAGCGTAGGAAGTAGGGAAGGCTTCCACTGCCCAGAGTCAACCAGGACAAAACAGACTCCATTCCAGCAAGAGGTATTTAAGTTAGTATTAAGTAGTATCTTTCCCAAGGCAGGCTGGGGTAGGAGTTGGGGAAAGCTTTCTCGGGGGTGTCAAAATTTGGCATCTCTCACCAGACAAACTCTATATAGCGTTCCCATTTGAAGCCATAAAATGGCACTTGAATGCACCGTCCTGGGTTCTCACTGGGTACTGGAACCTATAGGAGTTGTTTGATCCTCAGCATCACTAATACATTCTGTTTGACTGGTCCAGTGCCGAAGTAGGCAAGGGGAGCCCACTACCGTGCCAGCTGAATCCTTAAAAGCCTGAGAACGGACAGTGACTTGTGCGTAATACAGGTAAGCCCATAGCGGGTGACGAGTGTTCCTTCATCAAAGAATCCCCCTTCTTCCCCTTCCTTCCCCTCCACCCCCGACACAGTCTTCAGAACATCAACGTATATAAATGATAAAAACAGAGCTGCTCTGCTTTGGGAGTGGGAAAGGACCCCAAACTCTTGGTCCTTCAGGAGCCTTCTTATAAGTACAGCCATAGGGATTTTTTTTGCTTCTCTTTGACTTGGCTGATTTATCATATTCACCAATTAAATCAGACAGAGGAGCAAGCTACACTTTGGGGCACACCAATTAGTGGGGAGGAGCAGTTTCACCTCGTTTCCAATTTTGTGACACCAAAGAAATGGTCAGATCTTTCCCAAGGCCAGGTGGTTAGCAGTAGGAGAACTGGATCTAAAATACACATTTTAAACAAATCTTTTACATTTTCCTTGCCCTTTTCCTTTTCTCTGTAATTTCCTATTATATTTTAGTAGACTCTTGTTGTTTTTCAGGAATTGGCAAATTCCCTAAACTCACAGTCTCTAAATCTGGGAATCCAGGAAATATTTTGCTCAGGTTTAGAGATTTCTCTTGAAACTGTATTACTCTCTAGAGGAAGAGTTTCCTGTGCATATCCTCATACCAAAGGTTAGCTCCCTCTCCAACTTTTACCAAGGATTCATCTCTCACTTGGCTGTTTTCACAAACAACAACAACAACAACAACAACAACAAAACAAAAAAGACAACCAAAATTGTTTAGTCTATTAAAGGAAGTTGCCATGTCAACTCAAATTAGGAATAAACCAGGTCTCATTGGGATGTGACTATTGACTATGTGTTGGCTCACTTCAACCACAAAGTGAATGATTTTCTCCCAAATTTCAGCTTCTAGGAGTGAGAATTCAACTTCGTGCCTGAGAAAAGTGGCAAACCTCTCAATGTCATGGACCTCAGAGTCCATCTTTGGTCACTGAAAACTCAGGTTGCCTGAGGTCCATTGTGTCCTTTTTAAACAGCCTTGAATCCTCTATGGAATGAGGTAAAGTAGGATAATATTCAATAAAGCCACAAGGAAATAGAGAACAGGTCTGAATACTACCTGCTGAAATTTTTTGTTCTATTTTGTCACTTACATACATATTCTACCACCTATTTGATTCCAAAACATATTTTTCAGTGATGCGGATGGGTTCTCTGACATTTAAATTCTCATCATTTTCATGGCAAGTAATAAACATGCCATGCTTTTCCACATTCTCTATCTATTGTTCCAGAACTGGGAAAATAGAAGATTTACACAAATCTTTCAGAGTCGTTGCATTCGCCTTTGAAATAATGCTTAGTTTCTGTTTCTTAGATTCTATTTCATCTGCAAAGATCTGCATTGGAAACACCTGCCCTTACTGACTAAATAAAGCTTCACCTACGTTGCTAACTTACTCTTGCTTTGAACTCCTGGAATTAACAGATGATGGATATCTGCCTTCTGCAGTCATGCTGAAGGTTCTTCCACTGTCACCTCATTCTTATGAAAGTCAGACAAAAGGGGAAGGAGAAAAGTACCTTTTTTTTTTTATTAGTACCACTACCATCTTTTTATGAGATATCTTGCCTAATTCACTTTAGCTTTCTTTTGAACCAGGAACTCATGGGCGACTGCTGTGTTTTCTTCAGTGAGACTGTTTTATGTATCATTTAACAAGCACACCCAAACGCCTAATGTATACATCAGTGTGAATAATGCAGACTTGATACTGTCCCTCCCAGGGCGCCAGTCTGTATTTTTAGAGTGCTTTCTCTCTTAAACGTTTGGGATCTAGCAAGTCTATGCTCCATAATGTTCCCAAAGAGATGTGACTGGGACATCTCTGAGGTCTGATAAATGTTCTTATCTGATAATTCGTCCATTTTCTGTGGGAAAGTTCTATCAGATGAAACAAGACTGTCTGGACCTCCCTTCTCTTTTTCATCCCGCTGCTTTATCAGGACGGTACCCCTTCCCTCCTGCAGAAGCATGTTTTCACATCTAGAAGCGCTTTGAAAGTCATGGTCAACCCACTGGTATCTCTTGCTTTACAGTGTCCCTGACGTCACTTCTAAAAATAGGGATTGCTGCCGGGGAAACGGATGCAACAACTCTTATATATTTAATAAAAATAAATAACATTGTTGCCTCTTCAACAGTCTTTTCCTTGCCCTTCTTGGAGCAATGTTTGTGGTAGAACATTATAAAGTTACACACACTTGTCATTGACTTTTTTCAGCCTCCAGCCTCCGGATACTTGTCAACACGGCCATCTTGATCTTCCCCTAAAGGTGAATTTTATTTCTTTTCTTAAAAGCTCGGGAAAAATGTGCTCAGGTGTTTTTAAATTAGAAGAAGGCGAAAATTACACTTCTGATGCTTTCAAAGCCATTTTTCTTATTCAGATCATTACTGCATACAAATCGGGTTGAAAATAAAACAGTTGAGGTTTTCCAGGTGTCCTGCATTCTTTGAGGGAGATCTCGCAGACTAAGCGTTGAAGCATTTCCCAGGTTCAAAGTTAATTAACTGCCTCCACCCAATTTTCTCACCAGCCCTGCTTAGCCTTCCCACGTGTACATTCCACATTACTACACAAGTTTGACCTTTCTTTATAAGTCCTTCTGTCACAAACTTAAATGGATGTCTGATTTCCCTCCAGATCGGCACTGCGTTTAATTCATCTGCAAATAGTTACGAGTATTCTTATGAAAATGGAACAAAAATGGAGGCAGGGAAGGAAAAGAAGCGTATGTCAAATCTTTTAGGCACATTTCTTCACGTTGCTAAAATTCAGAAGGATGTTTGTATAGCTGTGTCCGGAGGATATTTCACAATCAATGTATTTAGCTAGACACTCTTTTGCAGGTAGGGCTTGGGGTAAATTATTTAGAAAATCAAAGTTAAAAGCCTCTTCTGAGTGGAAAAGGGGTTATTTTATTTTGATTTATCAGAACTGTATGTTTTCTGCAACTAAATTTCTGGATAATTATATACTTTTAGGAAGTATTGAAAACTTGCCTTTCTTTCCTTCAATCGTCAGTAAGTGTAGTGTAAACATTAGGTACTAAAGAGATCCACAAAAGTAATTCTTGTCTTTGCCCAAGAAGCTTAAAGTTTCTATCAGAGAGAAGAGATAAACATTTGAAAAACAGCTAGAGATACACAAATTAAAGTCCAAACCCATAAACTTAGGTTGTTTACCTCTCTGACTTCACACTCCAGGAAACCGCTGGCCTTCTTCACTCACTACTCTTGTTTCTCCCATCTACCCTGTCTGTGACTTCTTCCCTTCATTCCCTTCCTCCCTTCCGCCTGTTTTATGTGTTAGGCGTGAAGCAGCGTTTATAGACACTGCTTTAGTACTGTTACTAAGTTATACTTACTAGTTACTTACCATACTATTGTCCTCTCATTTATGAGGGGAAAAAATTGTGATTACCCAGAACTGCTTATTTGACTGATCCATTCACTCATTCATGCACGCATTCATTCATTAAACGAATGCCATCTTATGAAGCTCTGTGTTGGAGCTAGCCCATCTCTCTGCAGTCCTGGTTTGTGTTTGTCACTTCTCTGAGAGCCATCAGATACCGGGCAAGAGCTGAACTTCTCGGCAGCTTCCCAGTTCCAGGGATCCGGCCACCATTCACACTGTGATGGGATTCCCAACATCATGGCATCAGGGGCATGTGACTTAGGCTATGGGGCTTCTCAACTATCTCTGCCTGCTTTTTCTTTGCCTTCTCCGTCTTCCCTTGATGTGTTGTCACTTAGTGTCCCCTGGCCTAAGCTTGGGGTCCCTTGCTCTTCTTTTCCTTCTTTACTCACTCCCTTGGTGCACCCACTTGGATTCAACTAGCACCTACATTCAGGTGAGCCGCAGATCCCCATCTCCAGCTGGACCTTTATACCCTCTCTTCTGTCCCATGCTTCTCAATGTCTACAAAATATGTCAAGTAGATATTTCACTGCCATCTAAAACAAACAGGTCAAAACCAGATTTTATTATCTCTACTCCCAAAGCTGCTGATGCTGACTGCCTCCCCAGAAGCAGCAGAGGCGCGGGTGTCCCCAGTTCCCAGGTCCATCTTCTACCAGCCTCCTTTTCCCACCCACTGTCCCCTTGGCCTTGCACCCTCCCCTCCAGTCTTCCATAAGCCCTCCTCATGCTTTTGCTGTATGATTTCCTCAGACCCAGCCTTTCACCACTATTTCCCCAGCCCAAGAACTATTCCAGATACTAACTATCTCGAAGTAAAAATATACATCCATATTAATACACTCAAAGAAGTGATAAACAGGAAAGCTTTCTTGGGGCATCCTGCACATGCCCCAACAGATCAGGAACAGTTCCTGTCACATGTTTTCGAGTGATTTATAGAGCATAAAAGAAATGCTTCAAGCTGGAGTTATATGAATATTTATTAGGTTTTTCTATTTACTTAACTCAATAGTTGTTTAATTGTTATGCTCCCAGGGAGGCAATGGCCTAACAGGCACATTAGAAATGGATGGAACGAAATGGAGACCTGGCAGGTTTAATAATGGCATTCCACGCATCTACATCAGAAGACGTACCCGAAGTCAGGACATCATGCTGTCAGAAATTCTGCCTCTCATTTATCTTCAAGTTTCTCATTTCTTCATTTGTATCCCTTTTTACTTTTTTTTTTTTTTTGCATCACATGATTCTTCTACCCCCTTGAGATGAATTTAAGAATGACTGAAGTTACTTGAGAGAACAAGCTGACTGAGACTTCTCACTTCCCCCGTCTCCAGCACTCACTTGGCTGAGCTTTGGAAAACTTAATTGTTCACTGTACTCCGTTATTTTTCTATGTGGGACTTGTCCACAGTTGTGAGCTTGGCATAAAAGGCTCTTCTTTCCTGTTAAGGAAGAGAGAGCATCATACTCCTCTTAGAACCGTGGGACTCTCACTTCCTGGGAAAGTTCTCAGTGGGTGGCTTATCTAAGGCTCTCAACAACTCCTCTCCCCTTCTCCCTCATTACCTCAGTGTAGGCCATTTAGATGCTCATTAAAATCGTCTCTAAAGTCGTCTCCAGAGGAAGAGTAGAGAAGAGGGAAAGCAACGCTGAAATAAATCAGCTATATGGACTTTGCCAATTTGCTTCTAATAAGAATCTGTTAATAGAATGTTGGAGTTTTCAGGAAACTCTGTTGGGCTTAATCCCAAATTGCACAGAGTTTAAACATAAGAAGTACCTCCCCCCCCAAAAAATGGAAGTCAAGGCAGATATTCAAAAGTGCATGTAAGGAAACTGTGAGGACCAGTAGAAGTAATGAGAATAAGTGGGATGCTATATGCTATATAATAAAATGGAGGAAACCGCTGAAAGAGTTCACTAGAGAGAAAGAAGCAAAGGAATAAAATGTCATTTACAAACTGTAGAGGGGTAACAGATAGAGGCAAAGGAGAAAGCCAGTGGAATAAGGGAAGGTTCCTATTAGATGATACCGAAGAGACAATGGCGGTGAAGTGCTTTTTGATCATCTGTTTTATGAAATTAAACCACACCAGAGCTAACACTGTGGCTTCTACGAAAAGGTTAATCCCGTGCAAGGGTGCCTGAAGTTTAGCCCACCCTCTTCTCCCCCAGCTGTCCTTCTAGGCGTGGCATTGTGCTTGCTGAGAGCAGGTGACTTTTTCTAATTTCCACAAGGTGCCACACGGAACCGCAGTGAAACTGCATCCTGCGGTTCATCTAGACCCGAGGTGGAAACCTACGAATGAGTAACTCAGTGTGTTGAAGTGATCTGAAGGACATCTGACATGCCCCCCTATTGGAGAGAGCCACAGGTGAGCCGCACAGAAGTAACCTGAGAAATTCCTCAAGTTGAAAATGAGGTCAAGAGCTATCCTGGACTCCTCCAATGTCAATTAAGTGACTCCTTTTGATATTGTTTCCCCGGGATGTTCTCTTCTGAGAGCTGGTTCTCGGAAGTAGCACATGGCAATGGCATGAATGCCTCAGAAGGGATCTGGTGATGGAACAGCGGAATGGGGGGAAGGGGGAAAGAATGTTCTTGAGGAATGGGTAAGCAGAATTATTTCAAATTCTTAACACTGTGTTCAGTCGTACGCTCCATAACTAGAAGGAAAAGACCTGATGTAGAAGAGAAGCACCAAGAGAAGGAGAGGGGGAGGGAGATAACGTTTGTCAGAGCACTGATTATACACCAGAAATGTTATATGCATCACCCATTCTGGCAAGGACCCTGTGAGATGGGTCCCATTAACCTCACCTGACAGATGAGGAAACTGCAGTTCACAGCAGTCAGGTGCTGGGGCTGAGGTCAGACAGCTAGTGAGTCACATGGCCCAGATGTCAACCCAGGTCTGACTACAAAGCCCATATTCTTTCAATTACACCATGCAGCTTATTAAAAGGCTGAACAGTACGCCTGAGGAGTAAAAGTTAAAGGAAGTTCTATAACTCATGCTTGACAAAAAAGACTGAAAAGTGATATAACATTTTGAAGTAACGTCTAGAAAGGACAGGCCTAAAGGATGGTAACCAGCTGTTTTCAAACTTGTTCTGAAGAAGTAAGCATAGGAAATGGACTTCAAGTGGGGGCAACATGAAGGAAAGCTTCCTTACCAGAAAGGTTGTGTGGAGTCGAGTTGAGGCGAAGCAACACTGTGGAATCTTCTTCCTGTGCAGAAGTTAAGACAACTAATGCCGGGGAGGAGATAAAAGGTGGAATTTTTTTCAAATGGAGGAAACCGCTGAAAGAGTTCACTAGAGAGAAAGAAGCAAAGGAAAACTGCCCCAGAATGGCATGGCACAAAACAGCACAAAATGGCAAAAGGAATGGGAAAATAGAAGGGGTGGGGAAATAAATAGAAAACCAGAGAATCATGATTATAAATAATGAGGATATTTTTGTTTTCACCATGTCTAGTGTGACTCTCCTTGTGGAGCAAAGCCCTACAGCATTTCTTTCTCTGAGGGTATTTTTCAAGCAATATCGGTTTTAATCTGAAAGGAAGAATTTAAGCGTGGACCTGCCCCAGAGTGGGAATACATAAGTACTAAGTGACCACTTTAGGGGCTCTTGCAATCTTCAAATCAGCTTATTCTTTAACTTTATATTTCTATAGATTTTACAGTGATGTCAGTTTTAAAAATATCATGCCCCATTTCATTCTCATATTCCCCTATATATTAGGCATTATCATTCTGTGACAATTTACAGTTCATAGTTACAAAAACTGTGGCCCAGAGAGGCTAAAGGACTTCCCTAGTTAATAACTGACAGAGCTAAGACTTGACACTAAGTCCTTGAATGGATCCCAAATCCAGGATTCTTTCCAGAAACTTAACCTGTACTTCCAAACACATACAGAGGGTTGACTGTCAACCATACCACTTCGCGTTGTTCCCTTCACTTCATTTGTAAACTCTAGAGACTGCTTAAAAGGGCAGAAGAAGAACCGCAAAAGAAAACTGATACTCAGAGTAACAGAACAATAAAAAGGACTTACGTGGACTCCCATGGCCCTCTACAGACATGTTATGAGATTAGTTTCACAAGGGCTCTAGATGTGGGACGCGATGTCTAAAAGCTTTTGGTCTTTATGTTGCTGAAGCCCACTATGAAGACTGTGCCCAGAAATCATGCTTTCCTTCATTTGTTTATTCTTTCATTTTTTTTTTCAAATTTGAAACAGATGAGGTCACAATTTTTCATCTATTTTTACAGTACTGAAAAATTTTAAAGTACTGTATCTTATGGAGAAATAAATGACAAGGTATAAAAACACATCAAGCTCACTTTAACATTTTAAAAGGTTTTAATTGCTTTGCTTCCTAAAATAATATACAGAAATTTAAAACATTTATCGTTTACCTTAAGAATCGTTCTGGGAAATGTGGTAAGGTCTGCAAATATGCAGTGTTTGGGGCTTATACAAAGAACATAAACAGAAAAACTAATGGGAAGAAAGTATAGTTACAGATAATAAGTTTTAACGAACATACAGTGTCTAAATCAGGGAACACTCCATGTAACATATTATCTGTATGTATAGATATGGCCAGACCTGCAGAGTGCAGAATTTAGTATAGAAATGCCATCACAATAGTCTCATTCCTGGCGGGCCCTGCTTGTAAATCAATTTCAAGCACAGAATTGTTGATAAACATATAACTGAATGTGGTGAATCCCAAATCTTGGATATTCAACAATATTGAACCTTCACCATGGTACAGTATTCTTTCCACACAGATGCCCTAATCTCTAAGGGATGGGGGAGGCTACAGTGTGAGGTAATCCATCATCACAATTATGACAAGGAAATGGAACTGAAATTGTTTGATAGGACGGAAATTCAAATGCCCAAGTGCTCATTAGGAGTCTTGGCTTTAGGGATAAGCCGTGTTAGTGGAATCGACCATGCTAAGGTAATAGGAGGAATAGACAACTTAGAGCACATGACCCAGCCCTGCTGCCTGCCTCCTAATCTCTCTGTCATCACACAGCTTTCCTTGGAGCTCTGCCAAGCAGTGTGCCAGCAGAGAAGCTGCTCTGTTGAGCAGAGGATGCAGACCCGAGCTACCTTGTCACCTGCTTCCGGCGAAGGCTGAAAGCATATTGTTTTCAGAGGGCTCATCCTTCCAACAACCAGCTCAGCTCCATTATTAAGCTATTCTTTTATCTATAACTAATATTATTATTATTATTATTATCACCATCATCATCATCACTATTATTATTTTAGAGAGGGAGAGAGAGAGAGCACAGAGGGAGAGGGAGAGAGAGAATCTTAAGCAGGCTCCATGCCCACATGGAGCCCAACTCGGGGCTTGATCTCACCACCCTGAGATCATGACCTGAGCCGAGATCAAGAGTTGGACGCTCAACCGACTGGGCCACCCAGGTGCCCTAAAACTAACTTTAAAGTCAAGTGATAAAGATAGGGTGTCTGCTATGCCAACCTTAGAATGATTGTTTTTCTCACAAAAAACCCACTTCTTTTGCAGACCCAACACTCGAGCACAGTGGCATCTTCTAAACTTGCTTGTGTCTTAAGCTTGCTAATAAGTTATCAAAGTAGTCCAAATTATTTGGACATACAAAGTCTTGTTTTGAAATAAAGAGTTGAATTTCTACTAGATCCACATGATTTTTAGGATTAGAAAATGTCCATCCTTCTTCTCAAGCCTTATCACTTAATGTTGTTACTCACAAGGATCTTGATCACTGTTGCAGAGTCTGTGGGGGCTCCACAGCTGAAAGGAACAAACTTCTTGGGGGATGGGATCCTGCGAAGGTTAAAAACCAGGACTATTCCCTGACATTCGGTGACTTGGAATTGCTATCACTTAATCTATACAATTCAAAAACTTAAGAGTTAAATTTGGGTGTTTGAATTCAGTCCACCCTTGGACAAAAGGTACTTAGCCTTTTGTAAGAAAAAGGAAGCACATAAGAAACCAAAAGAAAACCATGAAGGTGTGCACTTCAGTTGAAGTTGGACAGTGCTCCAAGAACTAATAAGGAGCTATTTTAAAAAGGTTGGGGTGGGGGGAGGAAACTAGGAAAAGTGGCCAGGATCCCGTATCCAACGTTCCTATCCGAAGATACCCAGGATAAATCAGAGACCACAGAAGGGGCAGGGGCAGACAGAAACACACACAGCAGGGTCTTCTGTTGCATTACCAACTCTATGTGTTTATACTCGTGGCTAAAGCTATGTGACATCTTACTCAGTGATCTCTAAAACTGAAACAGTATTATCACTTTTATAGAAGTGAGCATTGAGCAAGATGTCAAGACTTTTAAGCAAGAGATCAAAGATTTAAGACCGAGCTTCAGTAAATGGTCACTACTGTTCACAGCTGCAATAGCTGTCTTCCAGAGACTATTTGGATTATTGGACAAAAAAAAGACTTGGAGAAAGTACTCATTCCTGGTGATGAGGACCTGTGTTATGAGAATGGTAAGACAATGACTGAATTAAGAGATCAAGTGGAGGCCCCTTTTTCCTTCTGGGAACAGAAAAGGAGCCTTTTGTCAGCTGTGGTGTGAGTGTTCAAGGCCAGGCTGTGGCCTGGGAAGGACTGGATGTAAGAATCATCTGGAGCCTGAAGAAGGGAGCTGGACAGAAGCAGACTTAGACTGCTTTGGTCTTAGCTCTTTAGTCCCCTTCCCTCTTTTCCTCCCTCTGTTTGTCTCTGTCTCTCTTCTTCCTTCCTCTGTAGTTCTTTTCAATATATCTTCCTTTGTACTATTAACTTTTGTCTACCTCCTTTTTTTTTTTTTGGTCCTAGTGAAAGTGTTTCTTCTACACATTTGACACCCGAGATGATGCATATGCAGCCATCCCCTGTCTGAACACCACCTGGACCACCAGGGCTGTCCACAGGGCGTTAGCACATCGGTGACCCGAGTCACCGAGGGCGTGCCTGCATGCAGAAGGAGCTCTCCATCTCAATAGCTGGGTGGACATGGGTTTCTCCTTCATGATGAAAGTCTAATATCTTCCCCTGTTAAGCAGGGTATAAAACTGTGTTCAATGGATTTATGACCAGGAGGTTTATGTCTCCACGGTCCTGCCTGTGGATGCTCGACTTCTGCATTCATGTCTATATAGGCAAAACAGAGGCATGACATCAGGCTTGAAGCATGACTTGGGTAGATTAAGTTAAAGGCCCCTATCTACTTCATCATTCTGTTTGTTTGTTTGTATTTTGGTCTGTTTCTAAATAGACTTATTCAAATAACCTCTCTTTCCCCCTTCCCATAGTTAGGTGCAGCTTTAATACCACTAGCTTTAGATATTTTTCGTTGTCAAGTTAGAATAATAGGACTTTTGAACTTGTCTTCCATATGAATGCAAAATTCAAAATATGCCTGTAAAAAGATTAAACAGAAATTAGGGATGCTAAATATCCCACATTATAGGGACAAACCAGAGTTAAAAGTAAAAAAAAAAAAACAAACGGCAATCCAGAGTTTAAATTTCCTGCCTGCAGGGCACACTACACCTTACATCCTCTTAAATTCCACAGGTAATATAATTTATATTAAATGGGACAGGTCCCAGCAGAAATCTGTACTGGCGCCAGGCAAAACAATTACTTTGATGTGCTCTTTTGAAAGTATTGTGGCTTCCAGGTACAGGGGTTACATGCAGACAATTGGTAGAAGATTTAGATGTACTATCTGCTATTAAAATTATTAAATTGCTAACCTGTAATCATTGAGTAAAATGCACAAACAAAGCTAATCTATTTACTCGGTTTGTTGGTTTTTTTTTTCCCACTAATCAACGGCTTAAAAAAATTTAAAGTCAGACAGTCTAATAGTTTGCTAAGCTACAGTTTCCTAGAAAAGAAAGCAAAACACATCGTCTGCCAGCAGATGTGTTCGGAACAAAACCTTCTTAAGATGACGGCAGGGTATATGTTGCGAAGGCAATTACAGTGGAATTCAGGTGGGGCCAAAGTACATCAAGATTACAGTTCTGCAACGAAAAGCCTTTTGCTGTATTTTGACCACGTTTCAGGAAGTCCTCAACCTACCCTAGAGTTGAGTTCCTGAAAGTCTGTTTGTAAACTGACTATTTGGAAAGCAGAATGAATGTTCTTATTTGAATTATGACGGTCAGAAACAGGAACATTTATTCAATACCCATGAGATGCCAGGTACGTCGCTAAAGATGAAGGCCCCTTCAAGGGCAGGGGCAAACGAATGTCCAATAATTACAAGCGGCCCCTGGAGTAGAAGGCAGATGCTGTGCATGAGCTGCAAGAGCACAGAACTCCTGAGTCCCCAGCAGCCCTCGCGCCAGAAGACGGAAAGAATACAGAGAAAGACAGAGGAAAGACAGGAAGAAATGATGAGGGGAAGGAAACTGCAGAGAAGACGAGTGAACGAGGCGTTACCGAGATGGGGCAAGAGTATAGAGAAGACGTCGGAATGGGTGAGGGAGCTGCACAGAATAAGACAACAGCTAAAGAAAAGAGCCGCAATGCGCGCGCGAGCTATCCCAGGCCGAGGAGAGCAGCTCACGGCTCATGCCATCAGCTCCCTGAAGGCGAAGAGGAAGCCCGGGCCCATATACCGGCTGCCACTTGTGCGTAACAGATGTTTCAGTCAGCCATGGGTAATCCCGTGGGTAATCCTGAGTCCCAGGCAAATTCTTGGTGCACTCAACCGTCTCGTTTGGCTTTTTTTCTTCCTCCACAAGGAAGGAATTTCGTTTCCTTCAGTGTTTAACTGGCGGACTCTATAGACACTGCTTTGGTCTGAATGTGTCTCCCCCAAAGTCATAGGTGAAATCCCAGCCCCCAGAGTGATGGTATGAGGAGATGGGGCCTCTGGGGTTGATTGGGTCATGAATGCGATCGGTGCCTTTCTAAAAGAGGCTCCAGGGAGCTTGCTTCCCCCTTCCACCAGGCAAAGACACAACAAGAAGTCTGCAACCCGGGAGAGGGACCTCACCAGACTGTGCCAGCCTCCCTGATCTTGGACCTCCCGGCCTCTAAAACTGTGAGAAACAACTTTCTGTTGTTTAGAAGCTTCCCAGTCTATAATATTGTTTCATAGCAGCACGAAGTGACAAAGGCAGGTACGGTATTAGTTTTATTTAAAGGAGTAGAAATTGAGTAATTTAGTGGAAAGAGGCAGTCAAGGTCCATCTGTACAGACTGGAAAGTGGCAGCAGAAGCTGACATGGGCTGCGAACATGGAACTTAGGTCACATGGAGTAGCTGATACCACCCAAGAGCAGTAGAAGGACTGGAAATTATGCTGGAAACCCAATTACATCATTACCATCCAGTGCAGCTGCTTACTCCCATGTCTACCACGTCCCAGAACCACTCAGCCGCAACAAGATTGTTACCGAGAAACATCCTTACTGGAAAAATTAAGCACTGGTCCAATAATTTCCCGTTAATGACCAATTTCCCTAAATGTTGGCTTGTGTGCCTCCTAAGTGGCCACTCCATCTTTCTGCTCCCTATCCCCGAATCACTGTCATTAATGAAGTGTTTCCCCAAAGAACAGACCTTCCAGATGCTTCCAAAGAGGGCATGGACTTCTTTTGAAATTTCTCTGTCGTTTCCCCCCTCATGCTCACTTTGATCATGAATGATCTCCTAACTTCAGACAAACGCTGCGAGGCCTTGGACTTTCTCAGCGCGGGACTCCACCAAAGTCCTTGTCCCTTTTTATTGAAGCTAATAGTTCACATGTTTGGTTTCCACTCGTCCTCCACTATAGGGTCTGCCCCATTCACCTTTGGAACAAGGCGCTGACCTTACTTACATGGGTCCTGGCACATGGCAGATGATCGGTAGTTGTGAATGAAACCCAGTTTAACAAGGCATTGATTTTTAATGTTTGTAGCAATTATGACCCTCCCTTTGATCCAGAGCTGCTGGAATGACTATTAAGCCTCTAACAGTCAGCATCTAAACTAGTAATACCTTACAAGCATGGTTTTCCGCCCTCAAAGAACTTACAATCTAAACAATGAATAAGAAAAGAGAACTCAAAATTCTTACGCTAATAAAACTTCATGTTCATCACGATTTGTTATTTTGAATCTCTTCCCTCTTGATCTTCTCCAACGTCCTTTTCTCTCTCCACCCCTCTACACGATGTCGTTGAAAAGCATCCTGTGAGCTGCACCGACTCACAGTCCGAATTCTAAGTGTTGGTGGTGGGCAAGACGATAGAGTCGCCTTCCTGTTCAAGTCTGGGTGCAAAAACCACATGCCATTGAGACTTCTGCTTAGCTTTTCCCTTCTAAAGCCACAGAGCCCGCTAATAAACACAAAGATGTATACAAACACTTATTAATGAATGTTGCTGGGCTACTGCAGACCACTCTGTAGGAATCAACCTTTGAGGGCTCATGTGAAATGACAACAAATGCGCAGGCCTGTAAGACGCTATCACCAGAGGCACTGACCACCCCCACCCCCACCCCCCCGAAGTGACCCCTCACAGTCCAGCTCACCTCTCTGACAAGACTTCCAGAGGAACGCCCCTCTGGCCATTGTTACATGTGACCTCATGGCAACTTGCCGACAGGAGTTTAGCTGCAGGCTCATGTCTAAAAGTTCAGGCGCTATAAAAACTGGTTTATTGGATGCAAAAGAGAATTAGGACTTCAAAGACTCTTACTCTGTCAAATTAAATTAACATATGGAACAGCAACTAAGCTATGATTGGTATTCATAGCATCAGCTCTTTGGTAAGGCTCTGGCTGGTTTTTAATGCAGCTTGTTCACTGTTTTAAGTGAGCTATTGCTGATGTACTCTGGTAACTTGGAAGAATATTTAATGATGTGGGAAATGCTCGCAATATATTGTAAAGTGTAAAAAGCCAAATACAAATTATATGTAAAGTATAATCCAGATTTTCTTAAATAAGATAGGTTCTATATTATACTTAGTTTTTTTTTTTTATTTTTTACTTTATATAAGAAAAGAATTACACCAAAATACTAATGCAAACTTCCTCTGGATAGCAGGATTAAGGGAACAATTTTATTTTGTTTCTTGTACTTGTATGAATTATTCAAGATGTTTAAAGAAGAGCGTATTACTTTAATAATCAGAAGAATATATGTTTTTAAAGAAAATATATTTTTAAAGAAAACTATGTCTTATGTAAGAAGAAACGTATTGCAACAAAGAGTACGCAAAACAGACAAGCATTTACAGGCACGCTCTAGGCCTTGTGTGGCTCCTTTCAGAACAAGTGTAGTCGAGGGCTTATATGCCCGTGTGATACAGGCAAACGTCCACACACAGGACAGGAGTCACCTTTTTGTTTATTCTCCTTTCTATTCCTCAACCTAGAAAACTGTAATAATGAACAAAGTAATAGAATAGTGGTAAGATTTTTCTCTTTTTTTTTTTTCCTGGAAGAGCAGACAATTTTAAAATATAGTGGAATGTCACTGAAGAAGCTTAATAAAGATTTAAACAAAATCAGGTAGGTTGAAGCCTAAGAAAAAAACAATATTCAATAGTTTTGTCTTACAAAAACAGCAATTTCATTTGGTTTAACGGAATACATCAGTATCTCTAATTACATATAATAAATATCCCTTTTAGTATTTATCCTTATCACCCTATCATATATGTATATATGTATTTAAGTGTAAAGTCAATTTACTATGACCTACAGTCCCCTAAAATCAGAAAGCCAAACCTATAAGAGAAAGACATTAACACACGCATTTCAAAGGCTGATATAAAGGATTTTTTGATTTTTTTAAAATGCTGTTTCACTCCACAATTCACCTAAACAAAAGCTAATTTGGCTATAGAGTTATACATACATAAGAAGCTTAAAAGGTAGCTTCAAATTAGCAGGCAACTTAATCCCCAAAATATCAAAATAATTGTTTGAATCGATTAATGGCATCATTCAGAATCATCAGACCAACCGATTGGGCGTATCAGAACCATTCTGGGTGCACCTTGCTTTCTTTATCTGTAAAACAGCAATATTTTACCTGTTAAAATTGGCAACAAAAAATTGGTTCAAGAACAATCGCTACGGGATTGGAGGATAGGGGTGCCTTGTACTCTTATCTTGATTCTGGACACTTTCCACCGTAGAAAAACAGGATATGCCACAATCATATGCTGAAAGAGATTAACTGATAATTGTACAATGCTTGATATTAGAAGTAATAAAATGAACTGCTGTGCAACTTGCAATTGTTACGGGAGTTTATAATCTAGAAGCAGATATAGTGACTGCAATGCTTTGATCACTCAGCAGACCCCTTGAGCCAAAAGACAGCATTGGGTGGAAGCAGTAAATCCAGACTCTAGCCCCAGCCTCTCAACCGATGAGTTCTATGACCTTGGAAAAAAATTTCCCAAACCTCCCTAACTTGGGCTCCTCTGGAAGACAAAAGCTCATGATTTATCTGTCACATGAAGTGGTACTTTGCAAATTACTCTACAAATTAAATGAATTATAATTACCGTTCATGATAATCACTTTGTGATGCCTTTGGCTTTGTTATTTACTATTCCTGGCAAACATAACTCTACCTCCCCCAAATGAGACGTTTCCTTTGTGTTTCCACCAGGAAATTAAGCGGCTCTAGGCAGTTATCATGAATGCGAACTTGTCAGGGTTGAGTTTTGGTTCATTCCAGCGACAAAAATGATTATTAGCTAATCATCCACAGAAGCCCGTATCTCACCAACCAAGAAGCCAAAGACATGATGTAGCGAATGGGGCAGATATACTGTGATTTAATCCATATTCATTTTCAAGATGAAGGAACGCCGCCCTTGGAACGCAAACAGCCTCTCCAGGCCCACTGATGCCGTGTTTGACAGGGCTGTCAGAAACGTTTTGCTAACATTTGACCGAAATAAATATTCACTGTGACACCTCGAGCCTTTTACATTTGATCCTTTTTACGGTGGCTCCCTTTAGCCAGGGACCCTTGCTCTGCCTCCAGCCGGCAATGTCTCAGTCAGCTTGGCCGGCTCTCGTGACTGCGATCTTTCAGCTTTCCCCAGAAGGTGTTTTTCTCTCCTTAGATCATCTTACTGTGTGCTTCAGCATTTCCCCAAAATTTTCTTAATAAATTGCAATTTATATTGCTTCAAACTGTTGACTTAAAATTAAGCAATGAATAAAAAAAGAGAAAAAGAAAAAGAAAAACCTACCCTTCTCTCCATTCCCAGTGTAAGCTGACCCTGTATATATTTAACCTTGCAGGTTTTTTGGGCACTACTTTAGTGAAGTGTCCCGAGTTTCAGGCTTTATCACCAGCAAAGCCAAGAGTTCCAAATTGTGTGTTTTATGGAAAACATATAAATAATAAGTCCTAAATCAATATACAACAACATACAAAGCAACTAAAGGGAGGTGGTATTTCCCGTGATACTTCAGGTCTTGGTACTTGTTTGTTTTTTGTTGTTGTTGTTCTTTCAACAAGGATATATGTATATCCTTGGGCTAATATTTCCACTTATGAACAATGTATTCTCTCTTCCTTCTGGTATATCACACTTCGGCTTGCTTTATTTTCTCTCTAATCATTTACTACCTGGTTTATATGATCCTCTCACTCTTCACGATTGAGATATAAAATTTTGGATTAATACTGGTAAGAAGCACATTGCCATTTTCCGTGGGACAAGAGTGAGGAAGTCTGAATTCCATTAGGGCCGGACTGTGAGTTTAATAATTAAATCGTGTGGCTTGAGCAGGTCAAAAATTTGGCTGTACCCGAGATGCCCAATAAGATCAGAATATGGTTCTCTAACTTTCTTTTGAATAGAAAACATACCAGAACACCCCCAGTCCACCGTCCTCTCCCCCATTTCTGGGCAGCTATTTCCTCATATCATGCTACCTACTACTGAACACAGATCTGGGCATCCAGAAGTCACTGAGTTCTGTTCTCGCACTTGCTGAAAACATTTCCCCAGGCTCAGTGTGTGATCAGTCATGATATACAAAAGAATATAAATGTGGGGTTTTTTTTAGGGGCTCTTGGGGTGAAAAATCTTTTTGGGAAAGACAATTTCTGAATCAGAAAGAGCTGAACTCAAATTCTATCGCCATCGTTTATTGCCAGTATCATCTTTAATGTTGTGTAAAATGGAGATATTAGAAGCTAGCTCACAAGGTTCTTTAAAAGAGATGAGTTTTGAAGCATGTGCCCCGTACAGGAGGTAGCACCTAAGAGACGTTCAGTATTGTTGGTTTGGTTTTCATTCCATGGTAAACAGACTATCATCGGCCTTAGCAAATTCACACCGATTCTCCTTAAGAAACAGAGATTGGCCCTTTATTTTTACTATTTATTTGGAATGGAAAAAACATCTTTAAAGTGCGATGATCCGTATTGTGAACAAACATTTGAACCTGACTTGAAGAACAGGAACCAAATCTTATTTCTGTGTGGAGCCATAAACAAAGAAGACAAAGACTGGCCCATGGCTGGTTCTCAAAAAAATAAGTTAAGATGAAAAAAAAAGTTAATCAATGCCATCAATTTTTATTATACTCGAAGCACAATTCTGTGTGCCTAACATGAAAGACTTAGTTTTCTGATCTACTTCTGTGTATTTCAGGTGTAAGTACTTTGGTTAGATTTTCAAAGTAGGTTAGTAGTGGTGGCTTTTCTTTCTTAGGCATGCGTGTGTGTGTGTGTGTGTGTGTGTGTGTGTGTGTGTGTGTGTGTCTCGTGACTCTGTTTGAAAAGTTCTGCTGGTGTCCTTGGAATAACAAGTACCTAAAAATAGGACTCAACAGGAATTGGTAGAGAATTTATGAATTCGGTCATAAAGCTTCCATTGTCTCTGTTATCTGGTAAATGATTAACAACTGGCTCTCCGGGAGGAAAAAAAAAAAGTGTGCATGTATACACTTACATAAGTTTATTATAAATTTTGTGACATAAAGAATGTATATTGAACAATCTCAAATTATGACAAAATGTACAATACTCTATTTGTGCATTCCAAACACCTATAACTTCAGTTTGGAATGCTATTTCTTGCAAAATTCACTATCAGTTGTTATAATTCTATCATCAAATACAGTGTCATAAAATCAGACTATAAATCAATGTTTGATTACTTTTCCATTCAGCAAAGAAATGTCCATGTTATTAACAAATGAGTGCAATACCAACATAAACATAGGTTGATTTTTTTGTTTACATTAATAAGTAAAACCAAAGTGAAGCAAGTCAGAAATTCACTCGTTCATCAATAACGTGACTGACTTCTTTGCTGAATTGGATAATAGTTCCCGAATACTCAAGGAATATTTCCTCAAATTTTTTTGTGTGTTATTCACAATGTAAAAGTTACAGACACAACACTCTTAAGTTTAACCTGCATTATTAAAATGTTCTCGGTAACTCTTTAAGCCTGGACAATTATCAAAACGATATGTCAAACCTTATTTTTAGCATTTGCCAAGTTCTGTGACATAAATGCTCCCAACCATGGTCGATTTCAGGCTACCCATGTGTCGTCATTGAACACAGAGTAGGAAAGAGATGCACAGTGGCACAGATCATGTACTAATTTCTCCACACAGATCCAATAAGCCTAAATGACCTCAAGAGCATCAATAATAGTAAAATTTAGTAAAATAATTTGGAAATTAGGAGTCTCGTGTATTACCTTTGTTTTTAACCTAATTTATTTAAGTTTATATACTAAAATTTTTAATGATTGCTACATTTAACAACCAGTTCACAAAATTCCTGAAAATTTAATAATCTGCTCCAAGTTGGCTCCTGCACACCCCAAGGATCTCCCTTAATACCTCTGGCTAGTTTGGGTCTAGCTAGCTTTATCTGTAAACAGGTGAATTTAGTGAGTCATTAGAAAGGACTAGAGCTTCTATTGCACAAACTGGGCTAATTTTGTTTAGTTGCCTTTTCGAGAACAGGAAACTATAAAATTGTTACTGTGGTCTCTGAGTACCCCACTCTGTGCATTTATTGCAGTTCACAGAGTTGGTCAGTGTCTTTTGACACAGTTGGTCCTTGACCAGTGGCCAATGTGAGCCTGCTGTGGGTACGAAGAGGAAAAATTAATGCTACTTGTCTGATTCCTACCTGAATCGTGCACAAGATTTCAGTCTGAAAAGCTCTGATCTCTGGCCCTCAGCTGTGCTCCGAACTAGGAACAGATTCTACATAGCTTGATAACACCCTGGAAAGGAATCCTGGGGAGAAGAGCCTGACCATACCCTGGGGAGTGAGAACAAAATGAGTTCTTGGAATAGTAGTGTGGGAAATGTTAAGCTATTTAGTAACATAAGATCTGGTACTTTCGTTAACAAAGTCTATCATACACAAATATAGAGTGCAGTAAGCCTCTAGCAGAGAATGTAGAAACTGATCATTACTGTCCTTTCTCTCTGAGAGAGAGCAATGACTGAAATACTCCAAGGGGAGGGATCTCAATTCAAACAAATCGTTTTCACTGTCAACACAGTAAACATGACCTTATTTGCTACTAGTAATTAGCAAAATAATCTAAACTGCATATACAAAAGAGTCTAAAATAATGAAGTAATTTTCCTATAAGTCAGGATTTCAGAAAACAAAATATTCAGATGACTGAGACAAAAGGTTTCCCCCTTTGTTGGGTTTTATTATTTATTTATTATTTTATTAAAGTCCCCACACAGCTGCCTCAACATCTGACTTTAGGAGAAGCAGACAAACCCTAGTTTCAAGAAACTAGTTGTCACATAGGTGGCAAAAGTGTCAACAGGGAAAATACGATAGTGCAGTTGATGGTGGAACTAGAAATATCCATGTTCCTAAGATGTAGTGCGATATTCGTAAATTAAAATGAAAACTATCCAAAGATCAAACGTTTCCAAATCTCAGCATAAAAACAATGCAATCTGGAAAATAATCACTTTCTTCCTTGGCACATAAAAATTAAAGGGTATAGACCATGGTAAAATGTCTAGAATGTAGAGTATATTCTAGAGTAGTAGGCTTTTCTTCAATAAGCTTTCAGAAACTTGGCCAGAACATTTCCATTAAATTCCCTAGGACAGAATTCCTCTCACCCAAAGATAAATTTGACTCAAGCCCTCATCTTCCTCTACTCAAACCTTCTGCAGTTCAGAAAATATCTTGCGATTATCCCAAGGCAGATTTGAAAGTGTATATATCCTGTGATGATGAGGAAGAAAGCCAGTGAAGTAGTGGAGTGAGTTCTGAAGCAGGAGAATGTAAGATCTGAAGCCACTATCGAGGTGTGGGGGGAGCTAAATATAGGTACTATAGAGAATAAATCGACACTGAAAAGGGCTTGCTCCCAAACAAGTAGTCATAAACTACAAGGTATGAAATAAAAGGATATTTGGAAACATTTGAATATTTGACTAAACCTTTACATTTTCATCTGTTTGGCAGCATTAGTTACAATTGGACAAGGGGCAGAATAGGAAGAACACAGCCATTGCAGTTACCTGCTATGCTTGGAATCTGGCTCCATTACCCTCTTACACCATAACCTCCCTCGGTCCCAGTTTCCTCACCTGTAAGATGGGAATAACCATAGCATGACCCTCTGAGGGTTGTCAGGAGGATTAAAGAAAATGGGAATCAAGTGCTCAACCTAGTTGGTGCTCAACCTGCATGGCCACCTTTGGGATCATAGTAGATATAAATGAAATTGAAGCCCTTAAAGGATGTCGAATACATTCAATAACTACGTATGCAACATCAGAATATTAAATAACACAGATACTTAAAAACTCATGAAGCTTTCTTGATGGAAAAAAAGTGACGCCTAGTTAGCAGGTTTTCGGGACTGATGGAACAAGGCTCTGCAGGAAACACCAGCCGCTGCAGGTTTCCGCTGGGACCGGGAAGCTCCACTTGGCAAGAGTTGCAAAAGGCATTGAAAAGATCTGAACACTGGTTCATGATTTACAATGGAGTATACTGAACTGATTATAACAAATAGCATTGATCAAAAAAAAAAAACCCCAAAACCTGAAAGAAAATGAATAAAATACTGTTGTACTGAAGAGAATGATTTTCTACCCTAGTTGTGCTAGCTGTCAAACTTTCTCCCCACCTGACCTACAATGCCTGTGCATTTAAAAATGTACTGATGTAGGGATCTTTGGGGGTTATTATGCACATCTTAGCTGGAAAAAAGCCTGGTATCAAGTTTGTTACCCAAAGGGACTGAAGCTCACTTTGAAGCGCCCCCACGGAACCACATCACACCAGAATTAAAATGAAGAATTGACATCAGTGCTTGTGGAAACAAAACTATTGTGTTATCCTTTCCTATGGGCCAATCATTTATCTTTCTTATTTCTCTAGGAGAAATGGTTAACATCCCTCCTCACCCGCCCGGTTGCTCTCCCTAACATCCCTTTTGAATTTAAAAACAGTGATCAAAAACCGATCTGTGTTTGTCCTTTTTCCTGCCCCGCCCTCTTACGAAGATGGACCATAAGAAAATGTCTTGAAAATAAGTAACATATCTCTATTAGCATGCCTAAAAGTCTACTTGTTCCCAAGGAAGATTTCCACTGAAGATAAGAATGTTTTCCTGAATCTTCTTGGACCCCTAAAATGAGGTAGGTAACACAATTGCATGTTTTCTAGTTCACCACGTCCGTTTCTCTCCCTCAAAAACTCGTGTTCTGTTGCCAAAGAGAACTCTAAGCCCGACTTTTTACTTCGAGCCCGACTTTCTACTTCTTTGCTATGGCAGGGATCAGGTCTTGCCCGATCAATTCTATGGAGACAATGCCCACGAGGACTGAAGCCTGTGAAGTCTGACGCTGACAACCCTGCTCGAGATGTTCCAGGCAGGGCCGTCCCACGAAGTAAGATTCTTAATGTTACGGGTTTGTTCCCACACACTCATTCATCACAACCACCGGAGAGTTTCAGTAATTAAATGGCAGCGTGTAAGAGAGATCTCTAAATCAGATTCTTCATGCCGTGTTTCTCCGATGTTTAATCAATTAGAAAAACACAGACCTCCCCGCAGGCTGTGGGGCTACTGTGGATCCGTGTATAGAGTCATCTTGGGCCCAAAAAACGCCTGCAATTGGCCACTGACTTCTAAGCAGTAGCCAAGGTCAGAAGATCTGCTCTGAGAAGTGGCCACGCTGT
Organism: Eumetopias jubatus; assembly: GCF_037043125.1. NCBI lineage: Eukaryota > Metazoa > Chordata > Mammalia > Carnivora > Otariidae > Eumetopias > Eumetopias jubatus. The sequence continues at coordinate 92,427,390 of NW_028274814.1, read as the reverse complement.
GCACACACACACACAGAAATGTACATTCACAAAAAGAAAGGAGAGGAAAAGACCAAGAGGAAGAAGGAAACAACAACAACAACAACAACAACAACAACAAACAACAACAGAAGAAGAGAGAGAAAGAGAGAAAGTACCACACCCCTGACAACAGCAGCTTTGTGACCCCTCTGGTAATGTTACTCAGTTTTGTTTATCATGAAAAGATCCCATTAATGCCTCAGCCCCATCAAACAGCACACCAAGTCCATGAATGGCACCTATCAGAGCCCAGGGTAAATCCAATGATTAGAGGGAATTCGCCAAAGGGCCTTTGTAGCTGAGAAAAATGCCTACTCCAGAGAGGAATGCAGAAAATTCCTGGGAGCACAGGCTCTCCTTTGTTGGCAGTCTGGCGGTATTTTGGAGCAAATAAAGGGACAAAAATGGGATCTTAGATGCAATGAACATTTGAAGAAAATGTTTTTCAAAGACTTCCTTGAAACATTTCTTTTGAAAAAACAAAACAAAACAAAACAAAAAAAAGATTACTCCGATAAAGATGGGCTACAGAATTTGGACCCCAACCACCATTTTATCCTACTGCACCACCCTGGAGATTCTCAACAGGAGTATAGTTTCAGTTAGCTCTCCTTTGTCCTGCTGAGTTTCCTGGTTAAACAGTAAGCCGACGTTAAAACTTTACAGATAAGAAAATACACACATACACACGCACGTTCACTCACTCCCCTCAAATTTACTGACAGAATAAACTGAGACTTGGCATTACACAAAGGCATCGGACAAGGAGAGGGGGATAGCATCTAGTACTGAATTGAGGGTATTAACCAAACTCAGACCAGAACAAAGCATAAAGAATATGCTGAGCTATCACCGTTATCAAAACATGCAGACAACCAACCAGAAAGAATATCTGCCAGGCTGACTCTGTAGGAGGAAGAAGGGAAGTTAAGGCATAAGGACCCTAGGCAGACATTAAGTTTTGCTCTCTTTGGTCTGTACACAAGCGTAGTATTTATTTACTAAAAGCCCCTAACTAAGGTATGGCAAGAAGAACATTCCTGATGTCGTTTTTACCATTCGGCAGCCTCGTCTACCAAAACACGCCAAAGGAATGTTAGGCCCACGATACTTCTTTTAGTGCAGTTTTCCTGGGGAAAACAGAATCTTTCAGTTGTGTTTGGGGAGAAGAAGCTGACATACTCAAAAAATGAATCAGAACTTTGAGGTACATGGGCATTTTAAAACCTTAAACCTCAGGTAGTCGTCAGGAAGGCATTTGGGACATCTGAATTTCTCATTTTTCTAAAAAGGTACCCCCCCCTTCCTAAGGCCCAAACAATTTTAATGACTTTTCTGCACAATGTGCCCCTAAGTGTAATACCTTTCCTCATAAATCTTGTTATAGACTTATTTTATATTCCATTTTAATGTTTGCTGGGTTGAGGGAGGAGCAAAGTAATAACCATGTAATTCCACTTGAAGGTTTTCCTCCCCTTTCTTCTGGGCTGAAATCTAATAAAATATTATTTATTTGCATCTTTGGACAGCTATTCACTAACATTTTCAAAACTGTAGTAAAGTGGTTGCAAAGGTGGTGTCTTTATTGCTTTGCAAATGTTGTTCGTTTTATTATATGTTTTAAATGCTGTTTTACTGGTACCAGTGGATTTACATTATAAAACTGTAGTAGGATGTTATTTGGGGTCTACACAACAAATGCAAGCGTTTGGTTTGTGCTTCTCCGTACTCACTTCTGTTTGCCCATGTAACCATATAAAACCATGTAAGTCTCCCAGACTTCCCTTCCAAATAATTGAGCATACACAATTGTGCGATTACTGCATCACTGTTTATGACCAACCTTGCCCTTTCTAAGAGTTACTCCAATAAGTCTCTACCTTGGGGTGTACTCCCATAAAGTTTATGCATCTGTGCACCAAAAGGGAGAGGTCAATTTTACTTTTGCATCATTAAATATACAGTTTTGCAAGCACTAATGAATACAATACTTTCTCAACATACCCGATGGCTTGAAAAACAATTGGCATACTTTCCTGATGCATTTTGCAAATTTCCTCCTGTGTCTGGACTGAAAAAACTTTATTACTAGAGTTCTTATGAACAAAGTCCTTAGTTTTGACAATGTAAAAAGAGATCCATCCGAAAGAAATGTCCAGAGCAGAAATAAATTTAAGCACAGAACAAAATAAATGCTCTCAATGACCCTAATGCAGGAGTCCCTATAAATGGAGTGTACCTCTCTACCACTATAGAGTTCTCTGAAATCTTGCCAAATGCATAAATCCTGGAAATATCTCCTAAAAGATAAGAATGAGCTTGGAAAATAGATCATCAAAGAAATATGCAGTGCCTATAAAAATAAACCACACACACACACACACACACACACACACACACACAAACACGCACACTTTTCATTTACCAGATCCTCTTTCACTAATCTAGCAGATGGTAGAAGTTTTAAAACTCAGTTTTTTAAACTGCAATCTGATTTTCTATTTAAAGCAGAATCCTCAGCATGGTAAGAAATACAGATACACAATGGATATAATACAATCACCAGGGTCACATAACCATCCTCATGTTACAAGTTGGCCATGGAAAAGAAGAACAATTAATAAGAATTGTGAATTCAAAAACATAACACTAATTGTTAGGAATACAAATTTTTACTCCTCTGTATCACTTCTTTATAGTACTATAATCTTAAAAAGACCATGAATTAAAAAATACCATACAAGCATTCTAATTCAGCTAATGACATTTTGGGGTCTTCAGAGCAAAAGCAAACAATGCTAAGCAACAGCTATCCTGTGCAGGCTGGACTTCAAATAGAGTCCGAGAGTCAGACCCAAGTCTTGCTTTTTCCCCTCTTAGAAGACTCAAGCCATTCTAATCTCTTCCCCTTTTAGTTCCCATCCTCCAAAACTAAACCAATTAAACTTTTTGCCAGTTAGTTGCTTAACTCTTGAAACCACAGCTCTGATTTAGCTCTTTGTCATCAGGGCCTCTGAGGCCAGGTAGAAACCATGAAGGTGAAGGTCAAATAAAAGAAGGTTCTGACCAGCCATCGCTCTGGAACCCTACAAGGTTCACTACAGAGGAACATCTTGTACAAGGAGATGGTTTCCGAAACAAGTTCTGCTCTGTCTCAATTTACAAACGCTAATAAAACCTCTAGGTGGGACTCAACGCTACCTGCTCTCCCCCCAACCCCCATCTTTTAACATTTTCAACTCGAGCTCTCTGGAAGACAAAGACCTCCCTGTTGAAAATATAAAAACCATAACAAAAGAGGTTATTTGCCCTTTGGTTCTTTTCAAATGTATCTGGTGTGGAGGCATACAACGGTGGATTCTGGAGTGCCCTGTCTCCGCTGATCTTGTTGTGAGGCCAAGCGCCTTGCAGCTCAGCTGTAACCGCACCAACTGTGAAGAGCCAGGAGATGTTGCTCTGAGCAAAATAGGTTCTTGCTGCGGCCCTTGAAGGTCCTCCTGTACTAACAGCAATTAGAGAGCTGAGCTGTAATTTCACCCCTCCTTCACGCAGGACCTTGTCTCCCCTTCTACAGGAAACAGGGCTGAGTTAGTGGGGCATGACTATAATAGGAATCTGTGACTGTGGTGCAGGGTAGCCATCGGTATAAATCTGTCATAGACACACTCGCAGAGGAAGAGGGACTTCCATACACTGCAGCCTTTACACTTTTTGATGCAGACACAGATTTATGGCACACGGGAAGCAGAGCGCCTTTGAGCCAAAGGGGCCCTGTGAATCAAGGCCATTTTGTAGGTTTCCGCCGCTCGAAAGAGCTACACATTTATAATTGTGCTTGAAGTCAGCCCCCTTCCAGCCCCAGGAGGCAGCACCATTTGGTTGAAATAAAACTGAGGACTTTTCCCAACAGCTGGCCAGCTCTAGTTTAAGTTTTAACAACAGGATGAATGGATTGAGGACTGCTGAAGGGATCAAAAAGCATTATGCCAGACTTTTGGAGACCCTTTCCCCGGCTACACCGTTCCCATGTATCAGATTCATTCAGAGATGATGAACTCTGCTTTGAAGAGTTCCCTTGCATTGTTCACCCAACACAGATGCCTCTTTCACCAAGATCCTTAAAAATGATCCAACTGAGACCTTGAGGAAATGTCTAAAAAAAGTTCCAGATAAGAGAAGAAAAAAAAGGAGTCAGCTAGGAGTAAATTAAAAACCAGCCCAGAGTTGGTGTTAATTAATTAAAAACACAATTTCAAAGCATCCTTAATAGAAGACTTCCTCCACGCAGCCAGTATCTGATTCAGGGAGTGACTCAAGCAATAAAATCACAGTTGGGACGACTCTTGTGGGGCCGGCAGGCCAAGTTCAATATTTTCCCTATGAGGCATGCCTGTACTATAAAAAGAATGTGATGTTTGAAAATGAGTGTCTCTGCTCTCTGTGTGCTGGCATTAAAAGGCTTTCCTAGCCCTCCTGCCACATTTCGAGAGTACAGTATGAATCACAATCATGTGGCAAGCACCTCCTTGCCAAATTCTTTCACGCTGCTACCACGGTGCATTCCCTCTCAGGCTTCTGCCAGCAGCCTCGGTCCCCCGGCCAAGACCATCAGCGCTGAGCATCGAGCATCCGCCGAGAGGCAAGCACTCCGCCCCACGTTCACCAACGAGGAGACGAGGAGGTGCATTATTGTAAAAACCGTAATCGTTGAATTGACTGAGTGGGCAGGAGGGGCAGAAGTCAGCTGAGAGATGAAGCAAAGAAGCCCGAGAGAAAGGACGAGATACGCAAAAGAGGGACTGACCCCGTCAAGGGTGTCGTCTCTGTGTCCGGCACGGGATTAGGTTCTTTCTTTCTTTTTCTTTTGTTTAAATATATTTCCACTTTAGTTAGTGAACAGACAGTGCAACCTGGGTTTCTGGAGTAGAATTCAGTGCTTCAGGGAATTAGGTTCTTTAACCTCATGCTCTCATGCTCTACTTCTGGAAAATGATCACCAATATTGAGGGAACGGAGACCCACAGGTAATGGGGAAGGGGCTTGCTGGAACCCGAGCTCCTGTGCCTGTTGTTTTTTTCTCTCTATCCTGCCTCCTCTGATTCTGAAGCCCAACCTCAGAAAAGCCACAGACTGCTCTTCTGCCATCTCGATCTTTTTAATACTTAAGCCACTCTCTCAATTACCACCGTCCCCTAAGTGCACATAATGCCACTGTCAACAATACATGTTTATTAAAATATTTGTCAGCCAGATTAACATCCGCAGACCCATCTTCCACAGCCATGACCACGGAGCCTGTCCAAATGCTGCTCTGGGGTCATAAAGGGAGCTGGGAGGGTGTATGGAGGGAAATATTATTGTAGTTCAACATCATGAATCACTACTGATGGAGCCACTCAAAGTTTATCCCCTACTTACATCTGCATTTCCTTTGTGTTCATTTATTGCTGTGGTTAACTACAGATTAATCGACTTGCCAGTTTTCTGGCTGAGTCTCCAGTAAGCCTAGCATTGTCTGGCCCCTATGAGGCACAAATGGATCATGAAACCAGGAAGCTCCCTGGGGTTACAATGCTTGTTTATCCCAGTCTTCTAAGTGGCCTGTTAGGTATAAGGGTTCCCAATCAAAAGCAGTGTGGGAGGGGCTAATTTTCCATGTTTCACACTGAAAAGGCAACTTGTTCCAACGGCTGAGGAGATATGGAAAGGGAGGTGAAGGAAGGAATGGAAGGGTCAGGTCACAGGCAAGAGCGTACAGAAGAAGCAGTAAAGTGGTCCTCTTAATCTCAGTCTAATCCAGGAAGGAGCTAGTCCTTCATGGAGTTCTGGTCTACCTGAAAGGCAGAGTGGAGATGGGGGTGGGGGATGTTGGTTTTCATGGCACATGTAGCTGGCTGAGTCAGTAGTACAATATGGCTGCAAAAAAATAAATAAATAAAAAATAAAAGAAAGAAAGATTTACATCTTAGACAGTATTCTAGAAATATATTATTTAGAATAATACTAGGTGCTGATCTCGCTTTTCTTTGCATTGATCAAATCCCAAGAATCTACTAATGAAAGATTAAGTGGGATTTTGAAAGGACTCAAAACAAAAACCTGTTACTATATTCAGTCCATCATTCACTTAGCAATTATACATTGTGCAGCTATTATTTCTCAGACACTGTGCTAACGGCTGGACATACAAAGATACATAAAACATGGTCTCTGTCCTATTGGAGTTGAATACGGTGAGATAATAGTTTTCAAAGTGCTATAGTTTAAAAGTGGCCTGTACTTAGTAACCACTAACTTTGTGGTGTAATAATTTTTGAGATTTGGGCAACTCTCACCTTGCTTACTGTTTTTGCTAATACAATTAGCCCAGAGGAATTTATCAGATTCTTTGCTAGTGAAGTACTCTGTGAGTTGGTGATGTTGTTGTACAGATCCATATTTGTGGCAATTATGGAAAAAATAAAGTGGGTAAGAATCAGTGGGAAGACGGTCTGGATAGTCTTTTGTGCAGAAGGCAGAAGAATGTTTCAAAATGATCCACCATATACGTGGGGTTAAGGTGTAGAAAGAAATAAGGAGTCAAATATGACCGCTCTGAAGCCAACCTGCCCTGCCTGGCTCTATCATTTACTCCTTAGCTGTTGAATTCTCTAGCAAATCCCTTTACCCATCTGTGCCTTGGTTTCTTCATCAGTAAAATGGAGGTGACACTAGTACTACTGCATTGAGTATTGTGAGAAAGAAATGAGATAATCCTTACAACCAACCTGATATGTGTATTGTCCTATGACCGAAACCACTTCAAAACTAAGATTTGTCAACAACTACCCACCTACTTCTTTAAAGTCATACCTGGATTCATTCACCGTTCTACAAAACTAGAATATTCGGCCCTGTACCTTGTTGGCCTCATGTACTGGGTTTTCAGTTAGCATTCCTGGAATGGAAACTCTCTACATTATTCACCTGTTTTTATCTGTGTGTATATATAGTCATTCACTATGTATGTATTTATTATGTATTTACTATGACAGGTCATCTGGACATCTACAGTGTATCTCTGAGCACCCTTGATCCAGTGCTAAGATCATTCTGTTGGGAAAGAGAAGGAACAAATATCAGATAACACTGGCAACTCACGGTGCGCTGCGGATACTGTTGGAATTATAGAAAAAAGCCTTTTTCTTTCCTGGGACATGAGAAAAAAATTGATGGTGTTACTGTAATTATTTATAACAATCAGTCTTACCAAATCCAAATGAAAGAAGTCTTAAGTATGTAGTTAGATACTAGAGTTTAAGTGACAAAGTAGTAAAGAAAAAGCCTAGGAGATTAAAATGGGCACAATTAATACTTCTTTTAAAAGATGTTTGATATTTTGGGTATTTTGGGATAGACTGGAGTAAGGTGAAGTTAAAATATAAAGTATAATAAGACAGGCTATCAAGCTTGTCGTCCTGCTCATTAGTACACACATGGAGGGCAGCTCACTGCTGGCAGAAAGAACACAGGGTCAGAAGCCAAAGGAGCTGAGTAGGAGCGCATCTCTAAAAAGGGATGCTTGGGGCGCCTGGTGACTCAGTCGTTAAGCGTCTGCCTTCGGCTCAGGTCATGATCCCAGGGTCCTGGGATCGAGCCCCGCATCAGGCTCCCTGCTCGGCGGGAAGCCTGCTTCTCCCTCTCCCTCTACTTGTGTTCCCTCTCTCGCTGTCTCTCTGTCAAATAAATAAATAAAAATCTTAAAAAATAAATAAATAAAAATAAAAAGGGATGCTAGTCCCTGGGCTCCTGAGTCATCTGTGTTATGAGTTACATAAGATAAACTGATCAAAATGCCTAGCACACTGGAGGCACGGTATACATATTGGTGAATGAATCAGTGAGTCAAAGGTGTAAATGAAGTTTTACTCAAAAGTTTCTTTTTAAGAAAATATCTGTGCCTCCCTAACTGGCAAACTACATCCTATACCCCTACTCCACTATGGAAAAGGGCATTAATAATCTCCTAGAAACAAACTGCTATTTCTTACAGTCTTTGTGAAGGTGTGTGTGTGTTTCTTTGTGAGACAGATCAAGGGGAAACTCTAAAACCTAAGGGGTGATCTAAAAGACACGTAATGCCTTGGGATCAAAGGCAAGGAAGGCAGGATTAGAATAATAGACCCAAAAGTTGTTTTGTTATTTTTTAAAGCTTATCTATAACAGACTATGTTGACTGCAGATCTATCAAGGACCTAGTGATCAAAATCCAAAGAGTCTTTACTGTTTAATTATTTTAACTATAAAAGTTATGATCTGACTCTGGTTCTTTAAGATTTTTAGAATTTCACAGATTCTAAGTATAAAATATTTTTCGTAATATTCTTCCATATGATGATTCGCTGGAATGTCAACTTGAAAAAGAATAGTCAGGATAAGATTTTCATTGCTGTCATTAAGTGGGCCTCACAGCAAGTCACGAAACTTCCGTCTTTGAAATTTCCCACTAAAATAACATTGACTGTATGGGGCCCAGTTGTGTAATGAGCTCTTTAAAGAAAAGGCATCACTTAAGTTGCCAAATAAACAGAGTGAGGTAATTGGCCTTCTACAATTCTGGGCCACGAAGAACACACATTACTTTCTAAATGAGCTCAAAGTCATTAAAAATCCCAAGAATTTCATAATCCAACCTATAGTTCAAGAGAGTCTTGCTTACTTATTAAGGGGCGCTGGAGGAAGGTAATGAATAAAGCAGGAAATGAGACATTCAACAGACTGTGCCTTCAAATAGCAAGAGTGTGTTCAAGATAAGGCAGAGAGCGAAAGTGACCACTGCCAGTGGGCTCTTGGCTGGGAAACTGAGAAGCTCTGTCTGGAATTTCTCTTGAATTCAACCGTACGCCCGGGGTGGCTTTTTGCCTCCCTCCCCAAACATCACTGTGTTGTCTTTTAGTCAAGGTCCCTCTCAGGAATCCCCTGCAGGAATGATGGATCAAAAGAAGCTCCTCACCAGGAAGAGGAAACAAGACTGTGGGTGCTAGAGCATCTTTAACCTCAGTGAACCCTCAGCTTGAAAGCAGTTTGAGAACGGCGCAGTTTACATTCCACTCAGCAGCCTAAACTCTTAAAACTGTGCACTCCTGATTTAGTCAATGAACGTTTTTAAAGAACGGTGACAAGAGAGGAAGAAAGATACATAAGCCAAGTTTCAGAAGACTAATCTTTTTAGATAGTAATTCACTTTTTTTTTAAAAAAAGAACATTTCTATGGCACAGATATTTGATATTATCAAATCAAATTTTATTTTTATTTATTTTTATTTTTTTAAAGATTTTATTTATTTACTTGAGAGAGAAAGAGAATGCATGCCTGTGGGGGAGGGGCAGGGGGGACCGTGAGGGACAAGTGGACCCAGCGCTGAGCCCAGATCCCCACGCAGGGCTCCATCTCACAACCCTGAGATCATGACCTGAGCCAAAACCAGGAGTCGGATGCTCAGCCGACTGAGCCACCCAGGTGCCTCTCAAATCAAATTTTAAAATAATTTTGGAACTGGGCCTCTCAAATTATAGTTATAAAATTTTTTTCAGGTCATTGTTGTGATTATTATCATTTGAACCAAGAAATACGGGCGAGGTGTCCTGCCTTGAAATTATTTTTATAAAAAAGGAAATTGGGTTTGAGATACCTAGAGTGTGCTGTAAGGTGCATGAATGATCCTGCTGCCTCAAAGCAAGCTATTTTCCAGCAAGTTATTTATTCCCAGGGATTGCACACATTCCAGATGACATCACCGGGGCTGCTAGTGCACAAGAAAATAAGCAAATGAGATACACATTGGCTCATGTGGCAAATCACTGGGTTTGCCAAATGGAAAAGAACAAAAACGGGGAGGGAAAACATTTTGTTTTCAATCTACAAGGATATTAATAAAACTCAAACCCAGCATTCTGTGGCTACATTTCCCAGGAAGAAGAGTCTCTTCTGGCCAAAAGAACATAACAACAAACTTTTGTATCTTGAAATATGTATCTAGTGATGTCATTTAAAAACCCACTATTTATCATAACTAGGGCTGGAAACATGTTTCTCTGAAGCTTGGACACCAAGAATAAAGTCGAGGACAAATTCTACCTAAAATAATCTGTAGTTCAAAGTAAATCAATTCAGTGAGGGTAATTTGATCCATTATTTGTCACGGCTTAAAATCAAAAGCTTCTCTAGATAAAATTCTAAAGAAAAAAGAAAGAGCAAGTCACCACTTATTATAGTGCCAAAGATAGGATGAAGTAAGAGAATATAAAAATTTCTTTAGGGCGCCTGAGTGGCTCAGTTGGTTAAGCGACTGCCTTCGGCTCAGGTCATGATCCCAGGGTCCTGGAATCGAGTCCCGCATCGGGCTCCCTGCTCAGCAGGGAGTCTGCTTCTCCCTCTGACCCTCTCCCCTCTCGTGCTGTTTCTCTCTCTCTCTCTCTCTCAAATAAATAAATAAATAAATAAATAAATAAATAAAATCTTTAAAAAAATTTCTTTTATAAAAGGGAAGACTTCTATGCAAATGTAATTTATAGGCACCAGAGAGAAATGAAAAAAGCAAACTGCATGTTGCTGATTACCAGTTAAAAGTAGAATCAGTTGGAAGGTTTATTATGATTTAAAACTTGTTGGACACTATTCTAAGACAATTCCAGTTTGGAAGTCATCAGTGATAAATAACATGAGTTAACACTTACAAAGTACTTACTATGTGCCAAGCCCAGCCTTTTATATAATTAACCCATTTAATGCTCTCAACAACCCAGTATATCAATACAGTGATTCCCTTACCAGTCTCATTCTGGAGCTGAGGCAGCGAAGGCCCAGAGAGATTAAGACCTTGTATGAAATCATGCAGGTACTGATTATTAGCACCTATTGATTTAGTTGAGGCCAACTAACAAAAATTTAAAGATACTAATAAATATGGGGAATTTGGAAGCATAACTTCATGAGAACATGAAAAATTTTGAAAGAGAAATTTCTATTAGTAAAGTAATAATGCTGCACTTATTCAGACCTCTTACTTTGAGCATACAAATTACATGCACAAATGCACAACTTTCCTTAGAAATAAAGGCCAATGTAAATACAGTGCAAATTTCGCCCTTGACAGCAAAAGGAAGATATACTCGCATGCCGATATTGATCAGTCATTATCAGCCGAGCAGCTACAATTTGGTAAACATGTTAATTTTTCCCAAGGGCCACTGGGCCTGTATACATATGAAAACATCACACGAAATTATTTTGCCCAGTTGTTAACCCCCCTCCTGAATTCTCCAGTTTAAATGATACGTGCCTATGAGAAAAATCACTGGTGCCTTGATTTTCACAGAGTAGAATTTATTTGGAAAGTAAGACTGCTTATCGTAAACCGTGCCTCTTTCTGGAAACGCTTAGGATTTTGGAAGAAGTCGCCTCGGCAATAATGTGGTCCAGCCTTTCATTTCCAGGGGAGAAAGCTCCAAGCCAAGGAGATGAAAGGCAGGTTAGCTTTAGCCTCAAGAGGGAAGCAGGACATAGCTCAGTGACTAAGAGCATGGGAGCACTTCTGAGCTGAGGGGCCTAGCAAGGTATTTTTACCTTTTTAAGCCTCACTGTTCTCATCACAAAGGGGGGAAACAAGACATGGGGTTGTTGTGGAAAGTAAGTGAGATAACAAATATAGAGCACTTGGCACAACCCCTGACACCCAGGAAAGGCTCAACCAGTGGTCATTGCTGCTGTATCACTCTCTTGACCCGGTGATTCATTACCAGTTAGTGTCAGAACTGAATGTAAAGCACCTTTGGAACAAACGTTTATTGTAAGCTGCTTCCTTATCCCTTACATCAGAACCTGGGCCTATCGAGGGAAGACCCCGTATCATTGGTGTTTTCCCCAAACGTAGACTATCCACCACCTCACCACCTCGTCTCTCTTTTTACCCTAGAATAATCCTTCCGCCTTTTCGCAAGTGTTCTCCGTCGGAACAGAACTTCGAAGTTGACCATTTTAAACTCTCGGTCAGGAAGGCTCAGAACGCGCTTTCACAAAGGGGACAAACATAGATTCAGGAAGTCTGAACAGCAGAGATTCCATGGCTCACATTACCCGCTTCCTCATTATTCAAGCGCCGCTCTTCCTGGAAGGGGGAGGAGAGTCTGCCATTGATTAAACATTGCAGTAACATCAGCACTGAACAAAATCACATAATCAACCTGATCTGAACTCCAGGGTGCTCGCCCCTTCTTGCGGCAAGCAGCCCTGTTTTTCAAAACCACTTGGACAGCACACCAACTATTTAGGAACAACTCCCAGTCTTTGCTGCTCTTCTTGCTCAAGTCCTCCTTCAAGTAAGAGAAACCAACAGGGACCCAGGGCTTCCTAAGTGGCAGGCTTTGTGCCAAGGGCTTTGTTTACGTTTTCTCACTGAATTCTCCCAACCACCTTTAGAGGGAGAGAGGTATTCTTCTCATCCCCGTTTTACAGATGAGCTAGCTGAGGCTAAGCAGAGTAGGTACCTTGTCCAGGGTTACATCATTAGCATCAGAGCTGCTAAAAATAAAACAGCCATGGGAACGGGCCCTCGGGAGACCCGGCTTGGCCACTGCCCAGATAGGTCCCATCCTCCGCGGGCCTCAGTTTCCCGGCTTTGAGGGGATGCAGGCACTCTTGAAGTTCCCTTTCCTGCCTGACATTCCGCGGCCTGCTGCTGCTGCAGGCAGGCTTCTTTGTTTCCCCGCTCAGCTGCTCCGGCCGGGCTTCCCTGGGCTCTGCCCTGTTTTGTTTTGGCTGCTGGACCTACTACAGACGGGCTCCTGGCAGCGCAGCCCCAGAGCGCAGCCGAAGCTTCCTCTTTCGCTCGGTTCCTGGCCGCTTCAGTACGGACAGAAAAGGTGGGCAGGGGCCAACTGGCACAAGTCACTGAAATCGCAGCGCATGATTCTCAGACGAGCGGCAGGAAGGTCGGCACGCAAGACCCCGCCGTCTGCCGAGCTCTTTCATTGACTAAGGTTGCTTTTGGCACGCACAGGCACCAGGGGTTTCCGTGCTCCCATTTCCCTCCAGTCGGAGCCGACAGCTTTGGAGGTAATGCTCCGCAGCCCCACGCCAGCAACTGACCGTCCAGGGACAGGCGATGGAGACATTCAACGGCAAAAGCCACAGGGGACCCTGCACGCGGATTCTCTCACCGCCGCACTCGGCAGCACGCAGCCTCCTCCGGGACCTGCCGAGGGGAGGCTCCGGCCGCGTCTGAGCACAGGGGAGAAGGTGTGCGGGTCAAGGGTGTGTAGGCGGCCGAGGGCCGGCCGGCCCGACACAGGCGTGGAAGGCGCCCCCCCCGCTCCCCCCCACCAGCAGGCAGGCTTCGTTCCCCAGCATGCTGCTCTCATTAGCTGCGGAGGGAGGGAGGGAATGTGTGAGCGCTGTCTGCAGGGAGCCCAGCGAGCCAGTGAGCTCTGCCCTTCAGCCCAGTCCTCCTCTCCCTGGGCTTCTCTCTCTCTCTCTCTCTCTCTCTCTCTCTCTCTCTCTCTCTCTCTCCCCCCCTGGGTCTAGGACAATACTCAGGCCAGGCCAGTTCCAGTCATAACTGGATCTTTCCACTACTTAGTAGCACACAGGAGGATTTGTTGGAGTGGTTTTCTGTTTTGTTTTGTTTTTGCGACTATTAAGCCAGATTGCTTCATAATCCTTTAAGTGTTTTTTAGCCAACTTTTATTTACATATCCGGGCCAGCAAGCACGTGATTCGCCCAAGGATGTCACGGAGGGAAGGCAGATGCTACAGCTGGGAAAAAAAAATCTGATGCTGTTTCACTGAGGACACAAGAACAGCTGAGCTGTCATAAGGACAACTGTCTCTTGGGCCAACACTACACAAAACTCTCAGCCTCTGGACACCCTCACAGACAAGAAGAAGGAGCGGCTGAGGTAGGCACATGGATGCAGGTAGTTCTGCTTCTCTCTCTCTCTTTCACTCTATCCGCTCCGGGGGCAAAGCTTTAGGAGAGCCAGATGCCCGTGGCATCTCTACGTGTGAATCGTGGCAGACAGCTGGCTGTCCGTGCTCTGTACCAAACAATCCACTTAAAATGTGCTGCCTTCCTACCACTTAGACACCATCCAGAAAGCAAGCTGCACTGGCATCCACAGGAGGGAAATCTGAAGCATGTCCCTAAAGGCACTCTTTCCATCAATAGTTACTGAGTGGTTTTATGGGCTAGAATAAGGCTAGACCCATCAAGGAGCTCTTTGTGTCTTTCACCTTGTGACAAGGATAAATAGAGCCTGTTATGATTATTCTCCTTTCCTAAAAATATATCCGAAGATCCCCCAGAAGGTTAAAAGGGATCCTGATTTAGCAGAGATTTTTTTTTAAAGTAAAAGGAACCTACACCCCGAGACCTAGATTCCTAGAATAAGGATCTCTTCACCAATGAGAAAGCCTTAAACATTAAAATAAATATTTGCCAGGAGATATCAATGAGGTTCTGACTATATATAGTCTGATTCTCAGGCAAAACATACTGTAACACAGTGACCTATTTGTAAGTCTTAGCCCTCCACGCTGCCTAGTTATGCAAGTTTAAGCAAGTCACTTATCTCTGAGTATGTATTCTGTTATCTTTTTAAAAAGATTTTATTTATTTATTTGAGAGAGAGAGAGAGACAAAGCACAAGTGGGGGGGAGGGAGACAAGCAGACTCTGGATGAGCGCGGAGCCCAATCTGGGGCTTGATCTCAGCACCCTGAGATCATGACCTGAGCTGAAATCAAGAGTCGGACACTTAACCGACTGAGCCACCCAGGTGCCCCTGTATTTTTTTATCTTAATATGAAAAGACTATGTTAAGGATTTCTAATTTCCCATCTAGCAGTAAAGTGAAATATTTGTTTAATGAAAGAATCTATTAATATTGTCAATGGCGGTTTTTTAGTTTAATCCTTAAACACAAAGGGCAATAATATATGCTGCATAACACAAAAATATCTCATTGCCACAACCTCGGAGAGAAATATTTTTAGGAAGCTTTTCTTACTCTTCTTGGAAGAAAATACCACATCATCAGGCTCTATGAGTGAGGAGATGCCACTGATACAGGACAGGGGATGAGGGTTTATTTATTCGCTTTGAACTGAAATGTTTTGAAAGTGTTAGGCTTTTCCTCATGGAAAATTCTTCTGCCTCTAACATTATCTCCAGCGATCGAGAGTTAGTGTCAAAGGTTTGTGAATGGATTTCAGAATGTGCAAGTGGCACCTCCCATCGTTAGCTGTCTACATTTTTTTCTAACCACTTGCATACTTTTGGTCAACCACTGTAAAATAAACAGCCCTTCCCAAATGTTTTTGTTTTCTTTGACAGCATAGCAATAATTCACTTGGAATGCTGTAGAATAGAATAGCACTTTAACGCTGTTGTAAGGCTAGCTTTCTATCATTTCTATTCGTCGAGCGGCTTTTAACTTAGAAGATGCCAGACTGAAAAGAACATAAAACACTTTGGAAGATGCGTTATGCTTAGCTCTTCTTTTCCTATCCCTTCAAAATAGATACGCATACGTGTATCACCACACTTGTGCATGTGCATCAACATATGTGTGTATTAAAAACAATACTCACCTAAAATGTTTGCTGTTTTTGTGCCTGTACTTTTGTTTTATACTTGAGAGGCATAGCATCTAAATTAAGGTACAGTTTAGTGTTCAGGCAAAAGATGGTGTAAATTAATATTTATTCCTGCCTAGAAAGTTTTAGAAACCAGGTCCTAATACACTCTCTGCTAACTTAGTTAAAATACTCTTTCTCGATCCCTTTTCTCCACTCATGCACCTACTAAAGAAGTTTAGAGAAAATATATAAAAGTTGGTCAAAAGAGCTTTATTTTCTTCCCTCTTGGGGGGTGGGGATTATTGTCTCAGCTGTATATAATGGAATAAAACCTCTATCTATGTGTCAAATGTGGGAGGCCAGAAGTTGATTTGGGGAACAGGACAGACTCTGTGCTCCACGCCTAGGATAGCTTTCTAGAGGGCAACATCTGAAGTAAGAAACTGGGAGTTTGGACAGTGCTCCATTTTCATCTCAACCATCCTCCTCTCTGGGAAACCCGTCTCTAGTGCGCACCACGTGGC
The DNA here is from genome assembly GCF_037043125.1 of Eumetopias jubatus. Classification (NCBI taxonomy): domain Eukaryota; kingdom Metazoa; phylum Chordata; class Mammalia; order Carnivora; family Otariidae; genus Eumetopias; species Eumetopias jubatus. Next base: position 92,411,230 of record NW_028274814.1, on the reverse strand, counting down.
TCTTCCCCTGCAGTCTACGGCAAGCATGAATGCGTCCTGTCAACACAGAGTTTAAGTTCCGAGGCCGGGAGTCGATCTGCTGAGCCACCTCACCTGCATTCCTTGCAAGTGCTTGGAGCCCGAAAAGCCTGGCTTAGCTTTGGGCTTCTCCAGCAGAGAGCAGTGAAACACTGTCAATAAACTTAATTCTGGAAACCAGAGTAGTTTCCAAGCTAAGAAAATGGCCAAGGCTGACCTGGCAGACTCATCAGAGTTGCAAATAAACTGGGGAAACTGGGCTTAGCGATTTGAAAAGCTGGCTATGTGCTGGAAACTTGATGTGGAGATTGACGGTACTGCGTATATTTAGACATTTAAATGTTAGTCACAATAGTGCTGTGGAGCAAGACAGATGACAGCAAAGAAAAAGCATATGCTTTCCAACACTAGTTTCTCATTTTGACCACACTATTATTGTATTCTTATACATGGAAGAGGCCACCTTCGCTTGCATTCAGCATTATCACAGTGTCAACTCTCGAATCCCAATCTCAGGCCACCTACCTCGGCAGTTCTGCAAGCATCCCTTGTTGGCAGCTGAGGAACTGCTGGGTAGATAAGTGCAAGAGGTGGTTTATGCCTATGTATTCTATAGGAGACGCGGTTGCCGAGAGCCATTTTGAGCAACTTGGAAACGGCGTTCAGGTCAAGAGGAGGTTCATGGTGGGGATGTGTGAATGGCGCTTCCAGGTAAACTGATTTACGAGATGACACAGGAACTTGTTAACAATAGGACACAAAAATGCAAAAATTCCCTGACACCGAGCCCTTGGCTGGGGTGTGAATGGGTTCTTCTCCTCCCAAGTCAACAAAAGCTGATGACAGAGAATACTAGGGAAGGGGCTGTGTTTGTGCTAAGCGGCTCTCAGAGCGAACACATATTTTCACAAAGAAAGTATGAGCATTTACAATCCCATGACGTGATATGTATGATCTGATCTGTTACTTTTCTTGCACTGAAAAGGAGTTTAATCCATTATTATTTTTTTTTTAAGCAGAGGTATCAGAGAGATTACTCTGAAGAGATCAAAACCGAACCCAACAAAAACAAGCCGAGTGTTCATTTGCCTAGTTGAAGTAGGAGGTAACGCCGTCTGTATCCCTCACACAAACTTTTTACTAGTGGCTCCATGAGCTCCCATTCAGAAACTGTTTTTACCGTCTTCAAGTGCAGGGCTCAGATGCCAGGCTCTCTGTGCAGGCTGCCAAAATGCTAAGCGAGGCAGGGGGCACTACACATCAAAGGGGAGAGGGCAGCGTGGCGCCATGCCCGAAAAGCACGCTGTACAAAGGATGAACTTGGAAGAGACCGGCTCACATCAAAAGCCACCGCGTGCTTTACACTGCCCCAGTGACCAGGCTCATTTTACCTTCCACTGGAACCTCCCTGCAGCCACTCTATCTCCCACTTCTCGTAGGAAAACTCCCTCCTTCTTTACTCCTCTCCAAACCCCTCTCCCCAGTACCATCTCAGCAAAAAGGAACACCTCGCAACCAGAAAACTACTTCCAAGGGGCAAACAAAGCTGCCCACCGCACACCTCTAGGCGAGGCTTCCAGGCCCCAGAAGAATGTGCCCGGCACAGAGGCTGCGTTGCTTGGGAAAGTGCAGCCCCGCTGGTCCACATCAACATTCCACCCCTCGGCCTTTCCCAAGGTCTCAGTGAGAAAACTTTTTTACCCCCCTTTCTTTCTTTCTTTCTTTCTTTTTTTTTTGTTCTTATCAGTTCAAACAAGAACAATGAATTCCTCAAGCCCACAAGAATGTGACAAGGTGTCAACAAAGCCAACCAGGAAGGTGATATATGGCCTATAGGCTGCAGCTCCCATAAATCATTTCACAAACCAGAGTTGCAAAGAATGAGCCCTGCAACCTAGAGCCCGGAGTGCCAGCTCCTTGCACCCTCAAGGGTGCACCCTGCCACCCGCCCCACACACACAGCCACCCTCTTCCGGCACCCTTGCCCGAGCCCACCAGCTCAAGGGTTAAGTTCCTTTCTTTCTGTGGCAAATACTGCTTATATGTGGTGGAGCACTATATAATTTAATGCGCTTTAGGGAATGGTGCTGACATGGCTTTGTTGAAAGCTGTCTGGAAACATCTACCTAAAGCCCTAATTTCAAAGGTTTATAAAGGGCCAAAGTATTTATTCTTTGATCAAAATTTGATCTAGAAGGTTTAGGCTTCAGTGGTGAAATGATGTTATGATATTCAAAAATCAGATGCCAGAAATGGCTTTGCCCGCTTCACACATGATACGAAGAGAAACAGAACTACCAATCTAGAACTCCTTTCTGGGTTCCTAGTATGTGGCTTTCTTCAAAGAAACATTGGATGTATAGTCACGTACGTATGAAAATTAGGAGGCGACTGAGGGTATTCAACATTGCCTTAGGCAAAGTAATTTACAGACAAGTACAGGATTACCAAATAAGATATTCTCTGTCACTGTTTTAATGTATCTGATTTATACCTTACACCATGATTTGGGAGTAAGCATTCAGTGTAAGCTGCTAATGCAGATCTCCTGAAAACATACAAATGATTGACTAGTTTTGCAGAAACTTAGAATCTACTCTGTGACAAACATAATACAGAACTACTTTGTTTGAAAAAGGGTCTTAAATACATATTTCACTAACAGACCAGAACAGCTAAGCAAATCATCTGTAAATAGGTATTCATATGACAGACTGATCTACAGCCACTACAGTCTTATATTCTAAGTTTAAGAGAAAAAGGACTTACAAAGAAATGGTTTTGTTGAAAGCTAGAGGCGACAGCAAAGGAGAATAACCTCACCAGTGCCCATGCTAAGGGAGACCAGGGTCAGCATTTCTTCCCTTTAACCACTTTTATTTTTTTTAAATCAAAGATTCTAAAAATAGCTGGAGCAGCAGAGTTGAACTTATTCTCTACTGACTAACCTTGCTCTCTAATGATAGTAATATTAATTCAAAGAAAGAGCAAATTATTAAAAAGAAAGTAACATCCACCAATCTGGTAGTTCAAACTCATAGGAAGTTGACTTACAATTGATAAGCCTTGGTCCTAAAGAACAACTAAATATATGAAAATCTGAATAAGGGATTCTTTGCAGTACAGTATGATCTTTGAAATAATATACTAAGGTCATTATAGATGACAAGTTCTTCTAGGGCATGTAAAAAGGTCAGCTTCGAATAATATCATTTACTCATTCAAGAACTCAGCTATTCAATTAAATGAAGTGCATCTGGAATTACTGCCAATTAGAGAACCAAGGAAAATATGTACTGAGCCACTGTCCGTGTAAGACAACCAAGGAAAGTATGTACTGAGCCATTGTCAGTATATCTTCTAAGATGAGAAGGGACGAATAAAAATTCAATTTGGGACTACTTTGGAAGAATTAACTGTTCCATTAACTTTCTCTAAACAAAAACATTTCTTTTTATTTTTACACATGTGTGATTTTGAAAAACAACAAAATAAAACTCACTATGGCCATCATATCAAGCTATATAGTAATTCTATAATAGTGTTACTAAGGGAATACAGACTTTCTGGTTGAATAAAGAAAGAAGAAAAGATAGAATAAGCATATGTAGATCTGTGAGAGTCCAATTTTCTTGCCTTGGAATAACTTGTAGAAAGTGCTATACTTGCTTCAAAATGTGATTTTCCTCAGATGGAACTCCAAATTGGAAAAGGCAGAGAAGAGGATATTGGGGATGACCATTTAAAATCTTATAAAATTTTAAAGCATACTCGTGAAACTATTAACCTTCATGTATAGACAGGGAATCAGATGAATTAGAGCCATGAACATCTATTCTCTTGTTAAAAAGAAAAACAGCTTGTTAAACCTTTAGGAATTTCCATGGGTAAAGCTGGGCAGCTTTCTGCAAGTTATGAATTGGCCCAAAGAACAAGTGTACACAGGTCACCTGTTCTCCACTCCAACAAAGCCTGCAAGGCACCTGGAATCACCCAATGTCTCCTGGAAAAAATTCTAAAACAACAGCTAGAGGGAACCGCATCTTCAGATGGTTTCTTTCCTATTGGAAACATGGGCTTTGTTGTATGAGAGCAAATTGTCCCCATTGAAAAGACAATGTTTAAAGTTCCCTGAGTAGGTTAAGTATCTGCCTTTGGTTCAGGTCATGATCCCAGGGTCCTGGGATTGAGTCCAGCGTCTGTCGGACTCCCTGCTCAACGTGGAGTCTGCTTCTCCCTCTGTCCCCCTACCCCTCTCCCTCTGCTCCCGGCCCTGCCCCTGCTCGTGCTCTCTCTCGCTCACTCCCTCTCTCAAAGAAAGAAATAAAATCTTCAAAAAAAAAAAAAATTCCCTGAGTATTTGCCCATGTCATTAAAGACTTTTATCTACATTTTTACCCAATGTATCTCAGCAAAACTGACAAAGCTGTCAACTAAGTAGCAGACTTTACATAGCTTTAAATTGTGTTCATTTTTACATATTTCTTATATATTTATGTGCATTTATTATTTAAATTACATATTTATTAATTTTGATTTTCAGTTTGCAAAATAAAAGTAAGCTTTATCTTCATAGGTAATAAATGAGATCTATGAAAATATCAAGGGTAAATTCTTACTTTTATTCACAACTAGTTTGTGTCAGTAAACACAGACCAAGACCAAATGCCTACAAGGAATGCATACAAGGAAGCAAGAACAATTTAAAAATTTTGCAAACTGGGCTCTGTTCCATTGTCACTTCATTCATATAGCAAATACTTATGTGTGTGCAGAGAGCTATAGTAGGGTATGGAGAGATACAAAATGGGATCTTGCTTGCCATTTGCCATTAACTGATCTATCTCAAATTGCCCTATCTTGTTACATACATTGTCTTCTTCATATGTGTCAGATTTTGAATTCCAGAAGGCAGGACATATATGTTAAAACCCACAGGTGTACTCTTCAGTCCTCTGTCTTTATTATTGGACTTACAATAATTTGATGAGGATAAATATAATAAAACATAACTCAGACTAATGTGATAATGGTTATATATATGTATATATGTAAATGCATACATATACATCTGTATGTGTATATATATATATATATGCTTCACATTACACATATATGTATTCTTTATATGACTAATGAGACACTTTCTACCAAGTTAGCTTAGTATTATGGGAAATTAAACTTGATCTCTAATATATGTGACTCCCTAATGTGACATTGGAAGTCTCTTCTCTTCCATTCTGTTCTGTTAAAATAAATACTATTCCTCACTTTGTGACTGACTATATATAGCTACATATACTTAGCCTTGATTCAATATAAGTAAAATAGCGACAGAAGGAAATAAACCTCTGCTGATGGTTGCCCTGTTGGGTTTTCACAGCACCATTCATTTCTAACATTCCTGGTAACAGAATCTAGAGGGATTGTGGTATAGGTAGACACACAGCTTGGACACGTTCATTCCTTGGCTACGTTTTATAAGATAGACACTGTGCTGTGCACTGAAAATACAAAGAGGAAGGAGATGTAGTCTCCTGTGCATAAGACATGCAAGCAAACAAGCACAGTGCACTGTGAATGTGCTCTCTTCAAGGTGCTTTCAAACTCCCATGATGGCAAAGAAGAGAGGGTAATTAATTTCAGGAGGGGGATACTATATTTGAACTGGGGTTTGGCAGATGTGTTGATATTTGTCCAGATGGAGATAAAGATAAAGAATAGGACAGTCAGGGGCGTCTGGGGGCTCAGTCGGTTAAGTGTCTGCCTTCGGCTCAGGTCGTGATCCCAGTGTCCTGGGATCGAGCCCAGCATTAGGCCCCCTGCTCAGCGGGGAGCCTGCTTCTCCCTCTGCCTGCCACTCCCCCTGCTTGTGCTCTCTCTCTCAAATGAATAAATAAAATATTAAAGAAAAAAAAATACGAAAATCAGAGGGGTGCCTGGGTGGCTCAGTCAGTTAAGCACCTGACTCTTGATTTTGGTTCAGGTCATGATCTCAGGGTCATGAGATCGAGCCCCACGTTGGGCTCTGTGCTAGGTGTGGCGTCTGCTTGAGAGTCTCTCTTTCTCCCTCTCCCTCTGCCCCTCCCCCTGCTCATGCTCAATAAATAAATAAATAAATAAAATCTTAAAAAGAATAGGACAATCAGAGCAGCGGTGGGAAATAACCAGTGCAGGTTTCAGAAAAAAAAACAAAAAACAAAAAACGGGCTTTCTGTACTAATGAAATGCAAACTACACTTGGCGGATGGTAGGAGGCAAAATGAGAAACTAGAGCTCATGCTATAATCACCATAAGAAATTTGGACTTTGTCCCTTCAGTGAATGGTAGCCACTGAAGACTTTTGGCAGGAGAGTGATGAGCTCTCTGTCTTGAAAATAGCACTCTCAGTAATATAGGGGATGGGCTGGAGGTGGAGGGGACAAGAGACAGCAGGGAAACTAGCAGGAGACTAGTGTGCAGAGTTCAAGTGAGGGATGATGAGGGCCCGTTCAGAGAAAACAGCAGTGGGAACGGAGGAAAAGAAAACTCAAAACATATGGAGCAATAAATGACAGGACTTGGTGAGTGTTGAAAATGGAGAAAGAAGGGATGTTTAGGATGACTGGGTGAACGAGAGCACTCTCTAGTAAGCTGAGAGGATGGTCAGTGAGAGATAGGTCACCGCTGAAACACAGACGTCACCAAGCATGCTCAGAATGGGCACGTGGAATGAAAAATAAAGAGGGCCTCAGTTCTACCCCTGGAGACGAGCAACATGTGAAGGGCAGGTAGAAAGAGAAGAGCCTACCAGATATGAGGAGCTTTCAGAGAAGAGAAGCAACAGCAGGACAAAGCTTCATTCTGGGATCCAAAGAGGGAGAGTTTGAAATAGAGAAGCATGGCCAATGTGTCGAATAGTTCAGAACAGCCGTGGGGATGAAGACTGAGAAGTGTCCCTTGGATTAGCAGTTAAGAGGTGATCAGTGACCTTATTGAGAATATGGTCCATTGGGATGAAGGGGGTGGAAGCCAGATCACATTCTGCCCAGGTGGGAATAAAAGACGTGAGGAGGTGAGAGTCGCTTTTACTTCACATCCTGTTGCCTCCCCGCCATTTCCGAATAGCTTCAGTCTACAAAAGACAGGTCCTCTTGCTATGCCCAAGAAAGCTATATAATGCTGCAAAGCACAGACAAAGCTGCAGGCACAAAAGGCGATTGTAGGTGAGGGTGATGTGAACACATCAAATAGGGAAGCTAAATGTATTGTTCACAGTCAAGGTTATTCCACTATCCCTGACCTTTCTGAGGAAAACTACCTGGATGAGACATGGGCAGGGAACCAGACTGGAAGAGAATTTTAAGAGATCCTAAGACACTCATTTGGCATCGTTCTGTGGAGTTGACAGCCTCCGTGTAAACTTTTTAAAAAGGGAGTGTGCCGAGAAAAGGAATGTAGCTCTCTAACCTAAAGGGAAAACCATACTTTCGGGATCCCTGTAGGAAAGGGATATGGTCATGAAGAAAACAGATTCTACCTCACTATTCTTTAGCTTTCAGAATCGAGATATAGAACATTCAAGATTCTCAAGAGAAGGAAAAAATAACATCTGGAGGCAAAGCTAAAGCTTTCTTGCTTTCTTGAACTTAAATTCATTTTCCATTTGCACACTAAAGGAAAAAAAACTCATATAAATGGATTGAGGGCCAGAAAGACACACTCAAGCGGTGGTCAGCAAAGTTTTTGTGTAAAGAGCCAGGTAGTAAATATTTTAGGCTTTGCAGGCCAGGTGGTCTCTGTGGCAACTACTCATCTTGGCCACGGTAGTGCGGAAGCAGCTATGAACAATACATGGATCAATAAGCGTGGCTCTGTCCCAGAAAAATTTTATTTCTGGATGCTAAAATCTTCATCTCACATAATTTTCACATGTCACAAAATATTACTATTCTTTTTATTTTTTTTTCCAACCATTTACAAATCTGTAAGCCATTCTTAGATTAGAGGGTCATACAAAAGAAGGCGGTGGGCTGGATTTGGCCTGTGGTCCAATTGGCTGACTCCTACACTAGAAGAACCTCATCCAGTTCAACCTCTTCCAGGAGCCCAGATTTAGTGAATTAGAATTTCTGGGCGTGCAATGCACTGATCTGGAGAGACCACGGAATTGATATATTTGGTAATTTATAGAGAACTGGTTCGGGATGCCTGGGTGGCTCAGTCGGCTAAGCGTCTACCTTCAGCGCAGGTCATGACCCCAGGGTCCTGGGATCGAGCCCTGCGTCGGGCTCTCTGCTCAGCGGGAAGTCTGCTTCTCCCTCTGCCTGCAGCTCCCCCTGCTTGTGCTCTCTTTCTCTTTCTGACAAAGAAGCAAATAAAATCTTAGAAAAGAGAGAGAGAGAACTGGTTCTTTGGAAGTGTCACAGCCCTTCTCACTGTCACCCTGAGCTAGTCACTCACCCTGATGCTGAAAGAGGAAGTTACAGCTGACCTAGGGGCTATCCATCCAATTCTTCATTCATTCAACAAGCATTCACTGAGTGACAGTGGCTTCTCCAGTGCTATGAGAGATAGTAAAGAAAGCAAAAATGGGGTCTATCTCTTCCAAAAGTCTACATCTATTTGAGACAAGAGACTCATGCATTGGAATAACGGTACAGCAAGTTCATCAAATTAAAGGGAAAGTTCTTAGGCTGCTAATATTTAGACCAGATTGCTAGAAGAAAGTGAATCTTTTCACTTTCAAGTTAATCAAAGCATGTGCTGATTACCAGCTCCTGGCATTAGGAAAGTATAAAAATCATCTCATAAATTGCTGATCTCCTGTATTATAAATGCCTATTTTAAAACTGATGTTTTATCAGATTATTGTAACAAATGACTCTAATTAATTGGTCATGATAGACAGAGGCTTCTAAGGCTACATTTTTTTTCTAAATCAAATCACATCTGATCGGTCATTCTCTTACTCAGAAATCTTGAGTAGCTTCTCATTTCCTAGGATGCCCAATTTCCTCAGGCATGCCAGACATGGCCCGCATGACCGGTTATCACTAACTATTTAGACTCACTGTCTATAGCTACCCCTGACCCATGCCATGGCCTTAATTTGCATTATCCAACCCAAACTTGCTGCTCTCACTTGAACGCACCCTCCACCTTCTTGCCTCCATTAATGTGTTCCTACTTTTCATACAGCTGGAAGGGTCTCCCCAGGAACTTTTCTTCCAGCTCTTCTATTAAAATCCTATTCATTCTCTAGGGCTCTGCTGAAGTGCCATTCACCTTTTTCATAAAGGTGAATGGCACTTCTTCCTTCCTTTACCTCATTGGAACGAAGGCCTCATAGATCTTTCTTTATGATTTACATTTTGGCAAAAACATTTATACCTTATAAGGCTCTCTTAAGGATTAAATAATAAAGCAAGATAAAGTTTATAATGCATCTAGCATAACTCCTGACACATAACTGGAGTTCAAAATAAATAGAAGTTTCACATGTATACATATCTACCCTTAGATTATAAGTTCTTAAAGCAAAGAACCATATTTTATTGACTTACACACAAACCCATTATGCTAAGTGCTCAATATTTATTAAATATAATTGGAATATGGAACACTACATTTTTACAAAGCATAACCAATGCTTTTAATCCTAAAGCAAAGTGTGAGAAGGACTGAAAAACTGTATGGCTTCTATAATGTTTCTAATTGGATTGACCAGGTGGTGCAGAAAAATCATGGCTTTTGGAGTAGGGTCCAGACTCAGTTTTATTACTGTGTATCTGTGCAAGTTACTTAAATTTTCTTAGACTTGGTTTCTTCATATATAAAATTATGTCAATCAAATGTGCTTTGAAGGTTTATTTTGACGTCTCTAGAACAATGCCTGGTATTTGATAGGTGTTTAGTAAGTATTGATTATGAATATTAAGCAGGGCTGTGATTAGATGCCTCCTTTATATTACCTACGATGTGAAGAAAAATGCTCAAAATTAGCAGGTACCAGAATAAAATGTGAATTGTATTTCTTGACCATTCTTTCTTAAATATGTAAATAGAGCAGTAATCTCTAGCCCTTTTTGTGTGGAAGAGGTGCAATGGAAGGTAGTTTACTAGCAGTTTGCTATGATCCCTGACAAGTTACCCTATTGGTAGCACCGTCTTTGACTTCTCCCGATGTACTTGGCAGATAACAAGAGGGCAGTGTGGACCATGATGTCAGATCAGACATAAGGATCCATCAACCTATCAGGTGGAACTTTAGAAGCCATGATCATTTTACCATCTGCTGGGGAGAGTCCCAGAAATACAACCAGTGTTTCATTTCCTAGTCATTGCTGCCATCTTTCTGAGTTGCTCTTCGTCCACCATATATATCCCTTTTGGGGTATTGCTTTGCTTTATGTATGTACATGACGATGGCGGTAGTGGAAGCCTATTTCAAATGATGTATATCCAAACTAGATTGGCCTAGGGAACCCTGAACAAGAATGAATCAAAGTCTATCTGGTATTGAATCGAGTGAGTAGGATCCTTAGAAAATAGTTCCTAGACTCACTCTAGCTAACCATTGCATCAACTGAATGTTTTGCAAAGGTTTGTGCATCTTTGACCAAGAAGTGTAGCAACTTAGTGAAGCCAATCTCTTAAAATATATGATACAGGAAATCAGTGATAATCTATGAGACTCACTTGTACATGATGTGTTGGTGGTTGTATTTTCAGTATGACAGTGTCTATAATTGGGGATTTGGCACAAACTCCTAATTTACTTTTCAATTTCAAAATGCCAGGATTCCATTATTTTATCGAGTAACCAACAAAAACCACGAATCACCTAGTTGATAACTTGTTAAAATTGGTGCTAGCATTTCCACAGGTTCTAATGAGGATTTAGATAAAAGAATTAGCAGACAACAAGCAAGGCTGAGATTAGCTGGGTTTTCCGGTCATATCACCATTCCACGAACCATCATTTAAGATGTACTGAATTGGACAAGAACCATGAGAGAAAATAGTAAAAAAAACTCTTGCTTCAATTTCTCTCCATATTCAAGGTAAATGGTGACTTGGGCCCAAATGAGGTGACTCACTGCCTCAGTTCTCTCTTTCCTGTTTCATGTTCAAATGCAGCCAAGACTGGAAAGTAATCTGACTCCTCCCTATTCGTAGTGGACTGCTTCCAGGATGACATTTACTTTTCATTCTCCATGTGCTCTGTAAAACCACCTACAGCTCAGAGAAGCTCTTTGACATGTTCTGAACTCTGAGAACAAATAAAAATGGCATTTTGAAAAAAAAAATAAAGCCAGAACAAAGACGTCAGAAACACGATACTACAAGATCAGGCACTTATCTGCACTGTAAGTGAAAAAAGCTTCAGATGCAAAGAACTTAGCAATTTAACTACTAGTTTTCTCCTGCGACTTCACTGTCACAAGAGATCCTCACATTTCCAGTGGCATTCAACAGATTCTCCCCTTTCACTGAAGCCAGCTGCAGGACTTACTGGATATTTGTTCCTTCTCAGATGCAGAGATTGTTTTGTGAGCAATGTTGGAGGGAGAAGGAGCTCCAAAGGGAGAGGACATCAGAAGACAAAGGGACAGGTCGACAGGTGCCTGTGACATCTGTGTCCCTTCTGCACTGTGGCTGGTGGCAGAGCGGGAAGTCAACCTTTCATCGGTTTAACAACATGGCGCCCCAGGCCCGTCTTTCAGGCTCCTCGTAAATACTGCTGCGGAGTAACAGGGGTTTCAGGGAATATGTCCGAAAGAGAAGCTACATCCTTGCCCTCCAGCTGCTTTCCGTCTTGTTCAGGCACAAGCTTTATGTATATTAATTCAAATCTTTTCCTCACTTCCTTCAAGACTCTGCCCAAAACTCTTCTCCCACAGGCAGCTTTACAGTACTGACTAATGGCTCCCACTTCAAGTCTGTGTGCCCACCCAGACTCCTAACCTCCACTTTTACACAATTGGAACTTGGCAGAAATGCTCTTTCGTTGATTCCTGTGTGCTCAGTCCAACTGATTTGTCAGAATTGTGAGGAGAGGGTTTTGGTTTTCTCTTTCCTTTGTGTCCTTTTACAGTAATTAGTTCTGTAGCTTAAATATAATAAACACTCACCGAGGGAGGACTGGTCAGCCAATTCCGACGCCTCCTGCTCAGATACCATTCCAAATGTGTGGGTTCCTGGTTCTCCCCGTAACAGATCAAGTTCCTGGAGGTTCCCCTTCTTGAGAAGGTCTCCAGATTTTCATGCTGCCTTTGTGCCCCAAAACAAAGATGTTCTCAACAGAGCAAAAGTTAGAAGAAAATTCAGACTTCTGCTCATCATAAAAACAGGACAAAGGGCTGCTTTCACTGTCTGTGACATTAACTACGTTCAGGAGCCCCAGTTAACAATGGCAGGTCCTCAACTCATAGCATCAACTTTTTTAGTTATTACATGAGACAGTAATTTAACCCACAACTAAGGAGTCTCGTGTGCCTACTTCTGCCTTTCTTCAGAAACTCTCTGCTTTCTCCTCTACTATATTTTTCTGCAGTGCTTAGAAGCCAGAAAACCAGAACTGATTTCTCCTCCTCCATCCCTCCCCTCCCCCCATTTCTACAGAGAAAGCAGCAATAGAAAGAGCAATTTGACTCAGATGGGTAAAGAAGGCACAATGCCAAGCAGTGTTGATACATGTTGGCTTTACATCTCAGCTAAGTGATTTTTTTCCTAAGTTAGCCCTGCTAAAAAGAAGAATGACTATTTTCATTAATGACTGCTTTAATGGCTTTCTTAAATCTGTGCTGAAGAATAAAAGGTGGGTAATATCCATTTCACCTTGAAGCTTACACATAGTCACACAGGTATCACCAGAATATAGATATAACAAATCCTCTCGCTTTTTACTTGCCTCTTCTGATACTTTCAACACATCCTTGGGTGTTCTGCCTTGTCAGGTTTTTCATAACCCAGGGGATAAAAATAAAGTTGAATGCTCCCTTAGCCTCTCCTAACTCCCTCCTCCCATCAGCTGTTACTGCTGGCCAACAGATCTACCAGCTGCAAGGCTGGATCCATCTTGTCATTCCGGACTCAAAATTCAGACAGCAACTCCTTCATGGTAGCTACCCAGACGGTCCAATCTAACACAGCCTCCCCTGCTCCAGTATTCTCCATTATGTTAACTTGGTTCACTTTTACTCATAACTCTTATCCCTTTTGGAAATGATCATCTTTATTTTTGAGAAACTAGACGATTGTTCATAATACCTCTCTAGAATGTCAGATCCGTGAGAGTGGAGGCTTTGAACTGCTCACCAGTGTATCTCAGTAACTAGCATGGTGCCTACCCAGCATTAGTACAGACACAGGAAACATGAGCGAGTGAGCGAAGATATAGGTTGCCTTACGGGCAAGTCTCAGTTTCCATTCTTTCTCCTACATTTGTATACTGTTTTCCTGTCCAATAATGAGGTTTATCCTCCGTGGACACAGAGGAATTACATATTTGGTGGGATCCCTAGAGTTTACAGGTTTTGATTCTCCATCATTTCAGCCAGTAACTAAAGCTTCAATATTAGTGACAAATAGATGAGGACACAGAGGCTTAGAATGAATGTCTTCCTACCTTGGCAAAAAAGAAATGGAAAAACGCCCCTCTAGTGCATGCCATATTCAATTCCATTCAAATTTGAAAACTCTAGAGAGTCTGAAGACTAACTTAGTTTTAAATTTAATATAATAATTATTTTAAAACAACAGCTGTAATATTTTTAGGGCATATGGGTTTTAAATATTATAGAATGCTCTCAAATCTACCTGTAAACATGTAATATAAAAAGTTCACCCTTGTGAAATCAAACAAAAATACACTAATGTGCAAAAGAGCTGATGTGAATAAAAATGGATCATGATATTTCTAGTCGCAATTAAATAAACCACGGAATAGAGGCCACTGACAATTTTTATGCTGGTGTTCAAGTGACCATTGCATGTGCAAACTAAAGGAAAATCTGCTGTTTGTTTAATATAAACACTATAGAATCATCTGCAGTATATCCTAGGAAGAAAGAAGATATATTAATATTATAATATTAATGTTACTGTCATTAATTTAGACCATTTTGCTAGTATGCTAAATATTTCCCTGTATTAAAAAACACCATGAGGGGCGCCTGGGTGGCTCAGTCATTAAGCGTCTGCCTTCGGCTCAGGTCATGGTCCCAGGGTCCTGGGATCGAGCCCCACATCGGGCTCCCTGCTCCGCGGGAAGCCTGCTTCTCCTTCTCCCACTCCCCCTGCTTGTGTTCCCTCTCTCGCTGTGTCTCTCTCTGTCGAATAAATAAATAGAATATTAAAAAAAATAAAAAAATAAAAAACACCATGACCATTAATAGCAAATCTAGCAATCTCTGTCAAAGGCAAGGTAAATGTGTGCTACCTATAAAACAGCCAACAATGGAGCCAGCAACATAACAGAAGATTTCAAAGAGGTGCAAGAAAATGCTATTATTTGCCTAATAATCATAATTCTGTTTCTGAATATGTAATTTTGTCTTTACAACTACTCAATTAAATTAACAGGTGAGTCAAAAATTAACATCTTGGCTGCTATGTGGTGTTCTTCAAATCTCTTAAAATCCCTTGCTGGAGTTTGCTTTTCTGAAAAGCACTTACCCATCTCTCCGGGGTGTTATATGAATTAGGATTCCTGGAGCCCACAGAGTCTAAGCATGGCCAGCAGGTTGGAAGCTAATAAGCACAATGGAAATGAGCCCTACTTAGTTACTATGGATACCACAGATATAAAGGATTCCTATTTGTGGTACTCATCAGCAACTACTAACACAAAATCCCACATGCCGCTTGGACCTAAATATGGTCATAAATGTTTACTGCACATACATAATATCCATACAACTGTGCTAAGGCAACAGAGCCACAACGCAGGAAACAATATGTTTCTTTTCTTCAATGTATTTGCGTATCCCATTTTCCATCTGGAGAAGTTAAAGTTTTGTTTTGCAATTAGCTTTACAGAATAGAGTATTTTTTTGTCGTTGGATTATTAACACTGCTTGGCCAAAAGCGGGTGCAAGCACATATCCTGTGTGGAGTCATTGGCTTACCCAGAAACACTGCACCCTTCTAAAAGTTTGAAAACCTCACAATGCTTGATGTGGAGGTTGCAACTACCATAGCCTGAAAACTGGAGTCCCCTAGCAGGTCAGAGAGACGGAGCTGGGCACAGAGCCTGGCTGTTCCTGACTCTTACCATCCTATTCACGTGAAAACCTTCCAGACCTTTTCTTGTGAATGAATCCCAAATTACAACTCAATTCCTCTTCGTCTGATCCATGCAAAGGATATCATCTTGGGTCCTTTGTTTGTTTTTGTCTTTTTTTGGCTTTGAAATCTAATAATCCTTGAAGGCAAGGCTGTCTGTTAAAACACACTGGGGTCATTTCACTCTTGTTTACAGATGTGCACTTCACACCTCAGAAAGGAAGGTGCAAGTCTATTGCTGGGACCAGGACTTGCACTTGTGCCCGATTCGGCTAAACAGTTTCGGGAAATCCACAGAAATGCTCCGTTCTGTAAAGTTCACTGTGCAACAAAACCTTAACTTTCCAGATTGAAAAGGAGATGTCATAGATATGAGCTCACGATCTGGCCCCCTTCTCCTTGGTTTCATCCCCTTGCTTTCTCTGAGTTGCCTAAAGCATCGCCAGGATTTAGGGTTCACTGCTGTCCACAGTGTGCCTCCATGGCAACCTTAGCCCAAGGAGCTAACAGGGGAGCAACAAGCATGCCGTGAGGAGCATGGGTCCACATGCCACCACTGTTAGCTGACAACCTATTTATCTCCTTTGCGTGCAGGGGCCCCCAGATTCCCTTCCTTCTCCACTTTCTGCATCACTTTTCTTTTTCCACATTCTCTCGAGATCATTATCCACAGCCACGGCTTCAATTACTGCCACCAGTGGCCCCGTATCTGTATCTGCAGCTCAGCTCCCTCTCCCAAGCTTTCCACCTACACAACGAAGGATGTGAGTGCTTCATCTCCACTTGGAACTCTAAGCCCATTCTTCTCCTTCCTGGGTTTTTCTCTTAGGTGGGGACATGCTTGTAATCCTTGACACTTCCCACTTTTTCAATGCCTGGAGTACAAGAGACTTCTAGCACCTGGCTTCCACTTTGTACAACCAAGCGGATTAATTGTTCTAAAACAGTATTTTAAGTATACTTTCAGGGATATTGAGTTTTTCCTCAATTCCTGTGTCATATAAAAATGTAAAGGTACTTAAAATATTCAAGCCTGTTGGTAGTCGCAGTGGGATGCAGGGAGAGAAGTAGGTAGAGAATGAGCCATTTTTCTGTTGTTTGAGGTTGTGTGTGTGTGTGTGTGTGCATGTGTGTGTGTGCGTGTGTGTGTGTGTTTTGGTAAGTTTGTTGCAAGATTCTGAGAAAAAATAAACATATCCGTGGCTTCTTCTTTTGTTTTCAGCCTTTAAACGTTAAAGTCACACTGTGGAGTTAACTACATGTTCATGCATTCATCGATTTTTGCAAAAATGTATGTTGCTATATTAAATTTTAAAGTATAGTCTATTCAGAAAATAGTTGCAATATTCCTTTAGTGAATTTCTGCTAAGAGTTTATCATTTTGCTTACCACAGTCATACACAGTATGTAAATTAAACATATAAACTATGTAGGTTTTTACCAATTTAAGAAAAACTGACAGAACCTGAAAGAGATGAAACCACCAAGGCAATATTTAGAAAAAGAAAAATCTTTTCTGAACTCAAGTCTTCCATAGTGACCCACATATATTAAAAAATGATTAAGAAATAAAAAATACATTCGCATACAAGTTTTGCCACAAGGAACTCTGTTTTGTCCATCCCAATCAGTAAGTGCTGCTTCTCTAAATGATCTTTTTTTAAAAAAAAAAAATCAATCACAGACACATTGTTTTTGGTTTTTTATTCAGAGGAAAATTCCCCAAAACAAACACAACTCTTTCCAATTGTGGAAAGAATATGCCGCCGTGTTGTCAATACCAGCTTGGCAGCTTCCTCTTAGACTGTGTCCCTAAAGTCATCCTTTTTTTTTTTTAATTTTTTAAATTTCTTATTTTTAAGTAATCTGTACACCCAACGTGGGGCTCGAACTTACAACCCCGAGATCAAGAGTTGCATGCTTTACTGACTGAGCCAGCCAGGCACCCCTGTCCCTGAAGTAATCCTAGCAAGACTTTCTACCTTTGCTATCTTTGAAGGTATTTTTCCAGCAACTACTTCTAAGTGTACTTTCTATTTTGTAATCTCATCGAACGCAGTAGCAGTGCTAATGTCACTTATATTTATGTCTCTAAGTATTGGATCCAAGAGATTAGCAGTCGCAGTAACTCTTCAGGGTACAATAATTAATGACATAATACTGTGAAAATTCTTTTTTTTTTTTTAAAGCTTGCTATTACACAGTTTTAAGAAATCATCTTATGGGAATGACCTAAGTAGCCCAATCACATACTTTGTTTCTTCATCCAACAAATGTATATTAAGCAACTACTGATACCACTGTCCTCAGTTTTGAAGAAAATGCAAAGCAGGTAGGTATCTCATCTCAGGGAGCTTACAAAACTGGTAAACAAAGAT
Source organism: Eumetopias jubatus (assembly GCF_037043125.1). Classification (NCBI taxonomy): domain Eukaryota; kingdom Metazoa; phylum Chordata; class Mammalia; order Carnivora; family Otariidae; genus Eumetopias; species Eumetopias jubatus. The sequence goes on along the minus strand of NW_028274814.1, from coordinate 92,393,563 downwards.
AAAAAATGTTCAAAAATTATCAGGACAAGAGAAAATGGATAATGCTGTAAGCAAGGCATTAAGAATACGTGTTCATGTTCCAGGGATGAGACAGCCTGCATCCGACTAAGGGAGTCAGGAGCTACTTCATAAAAAAAGCTGGGGTCAAAACCGGGCTTTGAAGGTTAAAGAAAATTTTACGCAGTTTAAAGTGGGAGAAAGAAATTCTAGGGACATCGAAGGTGAGAAAATGTTCTGTTGATGGAATAGGTAGTTTACTTGCTTGGCTACATGTATATGAGGAAAATGATAAGCAGATAGCTAAATAGTCCTATCTCTGTGACCTGAAAAATTTATAATTTATTCAGTCCCTGGCAGTTTATAAACAGAGGAACGACCTGAGAGAGAAATGACCTGAAAGAATAATCTGGAAGTGGCCAAGAACACAGATGTAACAAGATTAGGGGAAGTACAGGTGTTTGTGAGAGCACCTAAGGCCGACTGTGGGTAAGGTAATCACAGAATTTGCACTCCCCCAATAAAGCACCCTGGGGAGTGATAGAGGGTGCCGATGTTAACCGCACTGGGACACAGGCACAAACTGGACTGTCTTGAAAAAAACATGACATATGATGATCTTAATCATGGGGCACTAGTATGGCATTTTAAGAGATCATAGATTTATACCATATGAAGCACCTTATTTAAAAATGGTTTGAAAGTGAACCCCTTTAGAAATAAAATTAGATTTTTTTTTTTTTTTTTTTTGGTAACACTTCCCATCTCAAAGCCATAAACTTGGGAAAATCCACCCACGACTTACGCAGGGCTACTGCCGAACCGTGAACTGTCTGCTCACTGTCACAGAAAACCTGGGCTCTTTCTATTCTGTAAGCTCTTTGAGGACAAGGAATATGTTTTCTTTATCTCTGAACTTCGTCCGGGGCCAAGCACAGTGGCTTCTAAAAGCTATTTGATTTTTGTCATATTGAATTAGGCAAGAGACCAAAGGCAGAATATGGCAAAATTGGAGTTGAAGGGCATTAAGGTCTCCTCTAGCAGCCAGTGGCAATTAGAATGGAATCAATACAAGGTACTATAGAGGTAAAAAGGACGGATACGGAGGGAAGGCAGAGATGACAGATCCAATGGTGACTGTGCTTTCCAACACAGTAGCCTTTAGCCACATTTAGCTATTTAAATTCAAATTCATTAAGGTGAAATAAAGCCAAATATTCAGTTCCTCAAAAGCACTAGCCACACTTCAAGTATTCAAGTAGCCACACGTGGCTAGTGGCTACCATACTGGATGGCACAAACACAGAACATCTCCATCATCACAGAAAGTTCTATTGGCCAGTTGCTCCAGAAGTGGGAGAATCCTAGCACCTTCAACAACAGGGAAAGAAAGCAGAGGTGGAGGTCTAAGAGGCAAAGCAACACCTAAGCTTTTCATGGATGTCAAAAGCCAGAGAGGGAAAGGAGAAGTAGGCTGGGGACACCTGAAGACCTTAGACAAAGCAGGCTCCAGAGAGTTTGAGTGCAAATGAGTTCACCACTGTGAACACCTACTTAAGGCTGTTAAGTGAATTTGATGAAGAAGGAGAGAAATGGGACAAGAATTTGGGGGCCAAAAAAGATAAGACTTCTTAGCTTCATTCCTATTTCTTTTAGTACCGATCTGTGGTCTATAATTTTTCAAATCCTCCACCAACCATGGCCTATTTTTGAACCTTGATAAACATGGAGTCACTAACTGGTATTATAGATAAAAAGGGTCCACAGGCATCATGCCTCAGTGATACAGTCCACATTTTTCCACAAGGTCAAGGATGGCAATACTGTAGGATTGTCAAGATTTCCCTTTTATGACTTTTAAGACTGTTTCTAGATTAGCTTTGTTAATAATTTAGATAAAAACAATGGGACAAGCCAGGTGATTAAGATCAGAAGGAGAAATGCAAAAGGGCTATCTTTTTAAAAGAATCAGAAAGGAGCATGAGGGGCAACATTTTGACACTTTGGCTTCAAGTCTGGGAGTTTATGTGCATTTGTGTTTTGTGTCAAAGGGTTCCCCACTAATTTTTTTTTAAGATTTTGTTTATTTGCTAGAGAGAGAGAGAGAGAGAGAGAGAGAGAGTGACAGTACAAGCAGGGGGAGTGGCAGGCAGAGGGAGAAGCAGGCTCCCCGCCGAGCAAGGAGCCCGATGTGGGACTCGATCCCAGGACCCTGGGATCATGATCTGAGCCGAAGGCAGGCGCTTAACCGACTGAGCCACCCAGGCGTCCCAAAGAGTTTCCCACTAGTGCAATATTTAATATACATAAACCCCCTGAAATGTTGAGTAACGTAGCTTTGTACTGCTCTTTTATGGATTCAGTGTGTAAAGGTGTAAATGTAAGGCTGCCTGTTATATAAGTGATAGAGAAAAATCAAAGAGGCACAGCAAAATTCTTACAGGGTTAAAAAAAATATTCTTGCAGCATTTCATTCTAACAAAAACTGGAAAATAAACTTCTTTCACTTCAGAACACACATGAAACCTGAATAATTATTTGAAGTTGATAACAGAAACCGGGGTTTTGAAATATGTCACTGAATACAACACTTTTAAGCCTTGAGCCAATGTAGGAATTACTAAATCAGATTTTCTTTCTTTTTTTTTTTCCAAGTGGTCAAGGTAGAGAACTGTAAAATCAGTCATAAAACATATGGAATACTGAGGGATGATTCAAACAACCTGACTTACTTTTGTATGTATACACATTCATTTTTTCGAATTAGTACATACCATTGGAAACTACATCAACCCATAAAAATAACTCATACGCCTATTATGTTTTTCCATTTTAAGCTTGTAATAGCAATAATGACCTTAGCAAAAGACATTTCCTTGGAATTAATGGCTGGCTGGGAGGCAGAGCCAAGGGCCACTGGTTCCTCCCAGCTGGTCATTAATCCTCAGGAAATGCCTGCACCTCCATCATTATTGCTAAAGCACCATTACAGAAAATTCTCACAGTTCCAATATATGGAAATTTGAGGCTATTTTGCAAGCCCACAGTATTCATGTTAGTTAATAGACCACCACTGAGCACAGAGGACGTAATTATCAAAACGACAGAAGGGAAAATATTGTTCTCCTAGGTCTGTAAGGTTATAGGAAATGGAGACTAGCCTTATGGGAAGAAGTATATTTGAAGCTAGAAAACATTAATTTAAAGGGATATTTGGAATCACAAACATAAAAGTTAATAAAAGACATAGCATCCATTCCTGTTACTTGGTTAAAAAATGTTTTTTAAAAAAGGTACAAATTAAGGTTATATGGACCTTTATTTCCTCCCAAGCCGATCAAAAAGAATGAGGTCAGGAAGCCTGTTTATGAACGCAATATTATTATAGTTGACTAGTGAAGTTTAGGGAAATGCATACAATTGTGAATAGGATTTCTTTTTTTTAAGTTTTACCTAAAAGTTGTATACATACCATTAAATATTATGCAGCCAACATTTGTTCTAGACTTTATTACCCCAAGAGATTTTTTTTAAGTTGTTTTGTTTTTTGTTTTTTTTTATCTTGGCTAGAGGCTTAGCACATGCATACAAGCATCTAATAACAGCAGATCAAAATGATAAATACAGTGTTGGTGTTCTGTGATGCAGTTTTCAATTCTCAAAAACAAAACAAAACAAAAAACCCACAGATTTACTGGCTTCCAAGCTAAGATGAAAATGAAATGAAAATTAGGTGTTTTCAGGTCTATTTATTCCCTCCTTTAAATAAACAGGGCCCAACAAATGGTTTCAAAGTGGGGAATTAATCCAAAAATCACACCCAAAACAGTCTACAAATCTTTTCAATGTGTTATTGTAACAAACTACAAATGTTGGATATGATGCTTTACATGTAATGAAGTTCACTGCAGGTTCTCATTGTGTGTTACAAATAACCTCCTGGTTCTAAAAATGGTTTTGGAGCTAAAGAGACCTGCTATGGGGGTAAATTGTGCCCCCACCCAAAAATCTTGAAGTCTTAACCCCTGTGTATCTATGACCGTGGACTTATTTGGAAATAGGGTCTTTGCAGATGTAATTGAGTGAAGATGAGGTCATTGGGGTAGGCCCTAATCCAATATGACTGGAGTCCTTTCTAGAGAAGAGGAGATGTACAGACACACGATGGGAAGAATGTCATCTGACGACAGAGGGAGAGATTGGAATGATGCGCGCCAAGGAACATCCAGAACTATACCAGCAACCCCAGAAGCCAAGGAAAAGGCAATGGAACAGATTCTCCTCGAGGCTTCAGAGAGAGCATGTCCCTGCCAACCCCTGGATTTCAGACTTTTGGTTTCCAGAACTCTTAAAGAATAAATTTCTGTCGTGCTAAGCACCCAGTTTCATGGTACTTTGTGACAGTGGCCCCAGGAAGCCATGACAGGATCTGAAGGAAGAGGTTCATCAGAAGAACTGTCAACATTACAAATGGAAAACCAAGGAAGACTGGTAGGGTGACAGGATATTGCTCCCTGTAGTGGAAAAGCAGTGAACTAGAATCAGGAAACCTGGTTCTTGTCCTAGCTGATGAGGTTGTGTGACCTTGAGCTGAACACTTAATTGTTCTCAACTTGCATTTTGTCACCTGCAGAATATGAGAGAATTCAACTACAGAATCTCTCCACTAAGTCTAGCGTTACCAAACAGACCAACATTTTCATACCTACAAAAAAAATCACTACTTTGGCAGAGCTCGGATGAGGCCTCAGTGACAGACAACAGGACATAGGAAGCAGAAATGTAGGCTTTCCTTTGCCACGTCCATGGCCACACCAGAAGTTTGACTATATTTACTTGGATCAAGTAAGGCCCAAGGGTGTTTGCTATGGAAGTCATAGCAACCTGTCGTGATATTCTTTTATAAATTTTTTCTGAACTTTCAAGATTCTCAAAATGTCTCCGGCTGATTTAAAAGTAAGCTTTGGTTTAAATAATTGTTACCACCAAAAATAAAGAGTGTTACTTGTAAATCATGAAGTTTTAAAGTGCCAGTAGGAAAAGTATTAGTCCAAAGAGGAAAAGAAGTGCTTTATATGCCACAGCATAGTTGGGATTTAGGATTTGATAGAACAGCGGTAACAAATATGCTAAACTTGTTCTCCAAAAGGATCCATAGTGATGAGATTTACCGCCTGTTGCTCACTGGGTATTATGTCCAAACATCATCATCATCACCATCTTCATCATAAATGTGGTCATCTAATCAAACACTCAGATTCCAGGAGTGACTAGTAGAATGCGACAGACCTTTGTCATTATCAAATGTTAATATTCACAGTTTGAACTACTTGTAAATCCAATGTTTCTCAGATTGGAGTACAAGACTGAGATACTTAGCTGGTGAGGCAGCTTGGCCATCCGCCAGCGTTTGCACCTTAGCACGACTTTGCTGTGTGCGTGTGTGTGTTTGCATGCGTGTGTATGACAAACAGTTGCAATTTTTTTAAATTGGGGAACCTAAAAGTATTGCGGCATTCTCAAATGGGTATGTTCCTACAGGTCTCAAGATAACAGGATTCTACTACAGTTCATTCTAGACACTGGGCCAGATAGCCAAAGTACAATTAACAGGACATTTCCCCAAAGAATATCTGTTCTCATGGACATTCAAAATCTGTGTGAAATGGATTTCTAGAGGGAGAAAAGTATTTATCCACAACTTCAGGACATGTTTTGATATCTCCCAAGAGGGCAAACAGGTACTCAAATCAGCCTGTTGTTCTCTGTGGCCTCAGGAAAAGCAGGTGGGTTACCCTACGAGGCCAACTCTTTGCTTCCTGGTCTCTGAAATTGGCAGAACTCTTAACAGAGTACAAAAGCATAAGTTACTCCAGGCAAATAGTTAGCTGTGTGCCAAGCCCACCTATGATTTTGGCTGGGCCAGCCAGCCCTTTCTAACGAGGGAATGTGAAAGAGTAACTACGCAGCCACAGACAGGAACCAGGGGCCAGATTTCCACTCTCCACCTTCCTACAGCCACAAAAAGTTTTTGCATGCTTACAGGAGAAGACACTTAATGTCTGTCATCACAGGATGTGTCGAAAACACTCAAGCAACCTACGGGCTTAGAAGAGAATACCTCTGGAGGTCATACATGAGTCTACACAGGTGGTAAAACTGTATAGAACCTAATACCCCCCCCACATACACGTGAGTACAATAAACATAGGAATATGGGAATATGATGGGTGGACTGTGTTCATGCAATATCCTAGTTGAGATTCTGTACTATAGCTTTACAAAATACCACCACTGAGGGGAAATTGGGCAAAGTGTACGGGGGATTGTTCCGTATATTTTCTTACTAATGCAAAGGAATTTACAATTATAGGAGTTAAAAAGAAAGATAAGGTTATATTTGCTGGAATCTGGAGTAGAGGAGAAAGAGAGAAAGTAAGGGAGTCTAATTTTTCTCTCTACCAGAAAAGGGCAAGAAAGAAACTTTTTTATTTAAAAAAATACAAATGTGTAAGGTTATCAAAATATGCCTTTCTAGTTTGATGTTTTTCCTGTCTAGGAATTTGGAAACAATGGGGAGGGCCCTCCTTCTGATCTTCTTTTAGGGGAGAAGAAGAGAGGTCAATAAAATCCAAACCATGTTGGGAGAACACAAAGTATCTCTACATATGTACCCCCATCAGCCAGTTTTCATTCTAAATACTTTCAAATGTCACAATATTACACATAGTTTACCAATTTTGCATTAAGTTAAAAGTCATTAATCCCGTAAGAGATTTTATTATGATTCATGAGCATGGGAAGCCTCACTGTAAACCTATGTAATCATCTTTTGTAGATTAACTGGAGCCTGCAACTGCATTCCCTCACATCAGCCTCGGCTTTCACTATGGGTTTTAACTGGGGAACGACGGCTATGGTGGTGTTCTCAAATTTGGATATTCCTACTTGAGGTCCAGAGGGAGACAGGAAAAGCAACTAAATTTATTGAGCACTCACTATGTGCCAAGCACTGTGTATTGAGCTGCCTAGCCCAGGAAGGGTGGGACCCATGTGTGGTGAGGGTACAGGCTCATGCCCCAGACATGACATCACACTACCACTCTGCCCACTCCGAATCACTGACTTAGGAGGCCAAAAACGATTACATGATTCAGTGGCTAAGGTCACAGACAGCCATGGAGGAAAGGGCCCCAGGGAAGCAGCATCTACAGATCCCCAATGGACAGCTGGATCACTGTGGCTAGTTTGACTGCAATACAGAAACATGTAACATAATCAACAGGGAAGTTACACCAAAATCCACTCTCTGCTACCCAAACTTGAGTTCTTTCAGCCCCATAATTAAACATAAAATCACGATGAATTGAGGCAACAAAACAAAAAATTAATATGATACAAACAGGGCAGAAAGCTGCTTCTAGAAATGCTAACTGTATATTCAATAGATTTTTTTTTAAGAAGACAACACACGTAAATATTCATTTAAATATTACTATGTCCACTCTACTTTCTTTCCCTCCAATTTTAACACTCTTAGACGGCCCTCATAGATGAGGCGCTTGGCATTCCTACTGGTTTCCCCCAACACCATGTCCTCAGCAACCCACACATCAGTCTATCAGACCAACATCCCCCCCGAGAGTGTATCTCTGCAGAAATGGATTGTCCTCTACTGCCTGGGATCACTGCAACCTCCAAGGTCACTTCCGCTGTAAGTGATCCTCCGTGTCCCAAAGTTCCCTTCTCATCCAGATAGGTTTTGAGCATGCCATTCTTCTGTTTGGAACTCGGCTGTGATTATCTTAGGAGACACGGATCTATCACCCTCTCCTTTAATGTCCATCACTTGAGACATCTTTCCTGCTCATCCACTTCTCCTGGGGGGCTTCACCCCTTTACTTACGTTTTGACCAGCTGGCACCCCTCTTAACTTCACCCTACACTTCTCATTGATTCACTGTCTCTGCACACAAGTGTAATCGTATGCTGTTGGAACTGTTTTAATATATGTCATTATACATCTAGAAGTTGTCCATTTTAGCCTTGCAACCCAAAGAGCAGATGAAAATGGGAAGAGAAAAAGAGCACTGGCTCCTGGTTGCAATGTAGGACAAGGGTGAGGCTGAAGACGGCGACCTAAATTTTAAAAGTTATATAAACAACAAACAATTTCATTCCCTCTCTTATAAAGTATTAAATTTCAATTGCCGATTATATTTACTGCTATCCCTTTATGACTGCATGGTGCAGCCCATAAATTACTCCTTACGTTATCCTAACTACAACCCGGAAAGGAAGCCTCAGGAGATACGATACTTGTCATCCCTGTCTTACATATGAGCACACAGGCTCAAGGGTGTTAAGTGACTTATCCAAGGTCATATAGTTACAAATTCATTAACTCAGAAAGCAAGGCAGATAGACCTTCCATTACAAACCTAGCGTTCCATCTGAAGCCTCGTTTAGAACCAAGATTCTTAGTTTAGAAAAGCAGGACAAAGTCAGAAATATCTGGGAATGTTACCATGGGGGGGGAAGCTGACTTCATAAATTCTCACAGGCTTTAACACTAATGATATAAGGTATTATATTTCGTGCATTTACTAGGAGCTGGACACTTTAGCTAAAACTGCAAGGTAGGGAGTATGAGCTGTGTTTACAAAAGAAGACACGGAGGCTCAGAGAGGCAATGATGGCTTAAGCCTGGTAAGGGCTAAGGCCCAGACTCAAACCCAGGTCTGCTAGGACCCGAAGTGTGTCCACTTTACACTGCACCATGTAAGAAGAATTATTTTGAAGAGGAACATACCAGATGTTTTCTATCACCACGAAGAACAGCACAAGAGGAAATGGGCTGAAAACCACACAAAGAGAAATTTAGGTTGAATACAAGACCCTCCTGTGACAGGCAGGGTGTTTAAATTTGCACACCATGACCAATGGTACTCATGACATCTTTCTAGACAGCTTTTTCTCACATGTAAAGAGATTTTCTACCAAAGATAGTTTTGAGATTGTAAGTAAATCAACAGAAACATTTTCTCAGGCTCAAAAATTTTATAGAAAGATAAAACCTCAAAATAAGACACTTAAATTTTCACTCAAAATCTTAAGGATATAAAATGTCAGCTTCTCAAATGGGGGGCACTACATTTTTATTGGAACATAATTACTTAAAAGAATAGGAAATAACAATGATGAACACATACCACATTATAAGAATCTTGGGCAGAAAAAAAAAATTCAGTCACAAGGGAATTCTTCTTCATACTGTGACCATGTATGGCCAAACCCTCTCAAACTATACAGTCTAGGTACATTGAACATCCTATTAATCCCATAATGTACATAATGAACATAAAAGCTCACTCACTTCATCATAGCAGGAAACAATGTGGTACTTACTTACTGTATGGCATGAATTAGTTCTCTGTGAATACTTAGGAACCCTTAAGAGGTTTCAACAATGCAAGTTAGATAATAGAGCAGTTTTGTTCCCATAGGTTTTAGCAATTGAAAAGAGCCCCAGTTGATATCCACTGAGATTAGTGATTTAATGGCAAAGCAGATTAAGACTATGTATCAGACTAAGTCACTGTTTTATTGTTTAGAAAATTACAGACTTTAAATGGTTTTTGTGTAACTCATCAATTGTCTGAACAGGATGTGTAAAGCAACACACAAAATCCTAAGCCTGACTGGTTCGTGGATAAACTTTAACATCCACAAAAGAGTAGGCTACCCTTGGAAAAAGAGCATGTACCTCTGAAACAAATAATACATTATATATTTTAAAAAAGAAGAAGATAGTAGGAAGGGAAAAATGAAAGGGGGGAAATGAGAGGGGGAGATGAACCATGAGAGACTATGGACTCTGAGAAACAAACTGAGGGTTCTAGAGGGGAGGGGGTTGGGGGGATGGGTTAGCCTGGTGATGGGTACTAAAGAGGGCACGTATTGAATGGAGCACTGGGTGTTATGCACAAACAATGAATCATGGAACACTACATCAAAAACTAATGATGTAATGTATGGCAATTAACATAACATAATAAAAAAATAAAAAATAAATAAAATGTATAACCTTAAAAAAAACACACACACACAAGATCTACTAGTGCCTTGGTTTGATAGCCTGGAAACGAGCGTGCTGTACACAGCAAATCCAAAGGGAACGTCATTAAACTCTATCCCATTGCTATGCAAGGAATTCAAAGGGGGTGAATTAGGGTTGGGAATGAGTTCACTTTCACCCAACACATATAGGAATTATATGGTCCAAAGACAGGGGAATAAGAAAGGGGAATAAAGGAGGTAAAATCAAACTTTACTTACTCTTAAACAAGAAATTTAAAATTTACTAAGAGCACAGGAGAATGAAAATGCTATAGGATGGACAGTATTATCACATATTGCCTTTCCATACTTTCCGATAAGCTCATAAGGTGCGCACCCAGCGTTGGGTACTACTCAGGGACTGTCAGCCTCAGGAGAACGGGGTGGGGGTGGGCACAGAGATGGTCATGTGCATACCATCCAACTCCATACCCTCCAACTCCATCAACTGAGAGCTATGCTTCATCCATTTCCATCAGGGAATTTAGAGAACATTAAAGTTGGGTCACCTAAGAGGATAATGGTAGGAAAGAAAATGTAGGGACAGAGATCCTGTAATAAGGAAATGATACTCTAGGATCAGCTTCTGACACGCACTGGTATATGTCTTCTCTGACCTCAGATTCATTTGGAACAGTGAATGATAAAAGACTGCAAAACAAATGCTTCTTTATAGAACATTATCAGCTATCATCTTATGATTCCCTATTCCTAAACATAGGGTAATTCCTTCACCTCCTTGGGCTTTGGTGGTTCCTGGAATAGGGTGCTCCCTCAAGACTGAAAATATTTGGATTGTCTGGAAACTTGGCAGGCCTGCACTTCCTTTATTGGTAATGTTAATGCTTAAACTTCCAAGTTATGTGACATTGCTACCTTTGTTATTCCGACTGTGGAGTCCTTACCCCTTTGGTGGTATAAAACCTAGGATATTAGATCCCTCCCCCACCAATGAATCCTTAGTTGTAAACCTCCCTGCTTTAGGTGGGGTGCTTCCAAATGCCCCTTCCAAATGCCCCCGAAAGAAGTCAAAGAAACAAAGAGTTATTAACTGATTTTCCTCTTTTGCTTATTTTCATGTGAACACTCAAAATTAAGAGCAAAGGACATGAGAAACAGGCAATGAAAATAAGTTTTTGTAGAAAAAAAAATTAGAAACTACCTGAGAAAATTATTCTGTGAGGTTCTGCCAACAAAGCTTTCTTCTGTTTTTCTGGTGATCCAAAGCTGTGACAAAAATTCTTTGAAGGTACAGCGCTAGAGTCTATTTTGGAAAGCAGAACGCTATTTCCAGGAGTGAGGGAATGGAAAGATTAATGTAGGGCAAGGCATTCAAAGTCTGTATCGGGCCTGGGTGATAGTGGCTCACAGCGTCCTTCTTCAGTGGAAAGGCATAAGCTGGAATTTGAAATTATGACAAACACTGCCTTGATGCCTACGGTTTGTACTTTTAACCCCTTTGTAGCCTCTTTGAAAATACAAATCATCAGATTAAAAAAAAAAAGAAAGAAAGAAAAGACAAAGCATGCGATTCAAAACCACATTCATAGTGGAAAACAAACATCCAAAGACCATCATTTATACACAGTAAAGAAATACTGTCATTCTATTCAGCCAACATTTATTAAGTCCCGCTACGGGCCTGAAACTACACTAACATCACCAGTGATGATTTACTGACTGCCTGTGACCCGGTGAATACAGGTTTTTTGGTGGCTTCTCATTGAATTCTTACAAAATAATCCTAGGAAATGAGAACTATTAGGACTCTTTGTTTTACGTACGAGAAGGCCAGAGCTGGTGACTGAGCAGCTTGCTCAGTCTAAACCTGCTGACTGAACACAGGCAGTCTGAGCTCTTAATCATTTGCTGAATTTCCTTCTAGGTCTTAGGTGCTAAGGGTGAAAGGATAAACATGATATGCTTTCCCCTTTCAAGAGCTCATTTTTTAAATACAAAGGGTAGCAGTATCCAGAAATACTAAAGTATACGATTAGTTGCTTTGACACCAGGTTATTTTAAAGTTATCTGATAAATTAGCACAAACAGAGAGAAAAAAATGAGAACAACGTATGTTGAGGCAGTGGCCCAACAGGATTATCCCGGTCTTTCTAGTTCCGTTTCCCCTCCTTCTTGGAGCCAGTATCTGGCCATTAAATACCTACCTTTTTAAACTTGTACTGACCAGATAAAATTCGACTCCCTATTTTGATAGATCAAATATGTGTACATTTGATATTAGCCTGGATGTTTGCTGTGGTGATACTGAGAGCATGTAAGCTCAGGCCCACTCGTTCAGTTAATTCATAGATTACATGCAGAGCTATATTCAAATAATGACATAGAGGGGTCATTAGGATTTGGAAAGCAACACAATCATTTCTATGGAAGGACTGTTAAATTCTGAGGAGCTCAAAATACTTGAAAACTGGAATTAATTTAGCTTCACAGCATCCAAAGCACAGAGGGGGTAATCTAAGGGGCTGACATCAGGTTTTCCTTTTTGGTTCCCGAGACTGTAAGTGCCCCAAGGCAGCCCCCATCTATACTGTTGGCCTTGATAACCCCAGGACCTAGCACAGGACTTGATCCACAGTACTGTCAGAAGACTTGAGTAAAATGTTTAGATAAACGGAAAATTGCAAAATCAAAGGGTCTTGCCTTTGCAGCCTTAGGGTTTACGTGGTCCAGCCAAAAAAGAGAGAAGTAAATAAACAAGTAAGTAAGCAAAAACAGTGTCCAAAACAGTCAGGGTAAGCATCTGACTCTTGATTTTCACTCAGGTCATGATCTCAGGGTCGTGAGATGGAGCCCCGCATTGGGCTCCACGCTGGATGTGGAGCCTGCTTAAGATTCTCTCTCTCCCTCTCCTTTCTCCCCCCCACCTCTCAGAACAACAACAAAAAAAAACAAAAAACAAAAAACAAAACCCAGTGTCTAAGCAGTTTCTTGCATGTCTGGGTTGTCCATCTCACATGTTTAGCCTTCTTCAGGATACTATGTTCAAACAGACACTCAAAGTGCATTTTCTGGGTGAATGCACTGAAATCACAGCACAAAGTAATGACAAGGCTTCCCTTGGTCCTCCAGCGAGGATTAGCTATATGATCTGTTCACACCCAAACAGGACTCTTTTGAGCATCACGAGGCAATCTCCCTCTACCTGAATTTAAAGAACTACCATTCCACAACCTGAGTCTAATGTAAGAGTAGATTTAATGCAATTCTTCTGAACCTGAACAGGGGGCAAAAGCCCCCTGTTGGGTTAGCAACCCAAGTTTGATTTGCAGCCACTCATCAATACTGAGGAAATATAATTAAAAAAAGAGACATAGCACCCTAAAAAAGACATCATACTTCTAAAATCACATTTATTATAAAAATGAATAAAGAATGAGTGAAAAACAAATTTCAGGGTCGTGGCTACGTTGGATTACCCCTGAGGACGGAGTTTGGGTAGCCTGGATCTATCAAGTCGACAGATAATCTGAAAACCTTATGTCTGCCATTACACCCCACCTCTTCCCCCCGGCCTGGCCTCCCCCCACAAGTCTTTTACCAGAGTTGATCCCCTGTTTCTGGCCCTTCCCCCCATCTGGAGGAGGTGCTAATGAGTAGTGAAATCGCCAAAGGTCAGGCAGCAGGGGGAGCTGGGAAAACAAAGCAAAGAAGGAGGCAGGAGGCTGGATCATCTAAAAACTCAGTAATCAGTCCCTGGGTAACAGAGCTGGCTGTGGCAATAAAGGTTCTTGGGCTTTACAGCCCTCAATCCTTGAGAGCCATTAGCTACAGAAAGAATGTTCCCGTCAAGGACTTAACCAGGAGAAAAAGCATGGGTAAACTGAGCAACCTGCCTAAATGTCTTCAGCTCATCAAAACACAGAAGTCCTGCTTTTAGTCCAACGTAGAGACAGGAGGCTCGATTCAATCCCATCAAATTGAAATTTTGCCAAAAATGGTTAAATACTTGTGTCAAATACTGAAGAGTTAGAATAAGGAATTCCTGGATTAAAAAAAAACCTTAAAATAAATGCAGGTACCACCCTTAAAAACAGAACAAAACTATTTTCTTGAAGTATGGGACAGTTTTACCTATGTTGCCTGGTAAAAATTACACACACACACACACACACACACACACACACACACACACAGAAAGAGAGAGAGCATATTAACTGTATTTATCATGAGAATTTCTAATATTTTAGAAATACATACTGCCATCATAAATACTTTGGGTAAGCATAGGTAAATATGTGTATGGTGGTATGGGTAAAGTCTTAAATATCTTTAACTACCATATAATTTCATATTCTTTGAATTCCATAACACCTGACATTTAATAAGAGCAGAATTGAGATAACTGTCTTAGGATTTTACTGAGCTGATTATTCTGTGTAGAGAAATAGGACATTTATCGGAACAACCTCCTCCTATAATTTGCCACTCAATCAAGTGGAACAAAAACATGTTCTTCCTTGATTATAGTCTGAGAAGACCACATGGTTTTTGTGGAACTGTGGTGGTATCACCTGAGTGGCAGACCCCAAGGTCAATGGCTGTATAGTTGTGAATAGCCAGGATCTGGTAGAAGTTGGCTATGCCAAACTGAGCAGGATGACAAAACAGGGCAGGTTATCGACCTCTTTTTTAAAGACTTCGTTTAACAGAATAATTAAGAATAGCATTTCAATATTCAAACAAGTAATAAAGGAGATTAATCTTGAATCAAAATATGAATGATCAAATCCAATTCTTGCCTTTGGAGTATGATTTATTTCTTAGTATTTTTATATTTAATCTTGCATTTTTGAAGAGTTATTTTAGTAAATTTTGCAGTAAGTTATTAAAAGAGAAAATAAAGTTAAATCACTTTTCTCCCAGAGAGTTCTATTAGAGTTTGCAAAGTACTCCATTTTTATCAGAAAATATGGCAGAGGAGACGGTTTCAGAAAACACGGCTTACCAGGTTTAAACACATTATATGCATCGGAAGACTCATATTTAAGTTACTGAGCATATAGCAAAGAGCCATGTGCTTTTGGGGAAACATCTCCATTTTTTAATGCATGTTATTACTACAAGTTTTTAAGGGAAAATGGTTTTGCCTCCACACACTCCATTAGCAGTTCTTGATGTTTTATCAAAGTCATTTCTTCCTCTCCGACTCCCATAAGAAAGTTACAAGTATCTGCAATGTGCATTATTTGATACTTCTTTCTAAACATCAAAGTTATACTTCAGTTTAAACAAAGCAAGTGTTAAATTACAAATGGCTAAAAGTTAAAAAAAAAAGAGGGAACAAACATCTGGAGGGGAAAAGTCATGGAAATGAAAACCTAATGTTTGAACTTCAACATCAGATTTCCAGGTTCCTCAATGCACTAATACTTGGGATCTTTAGAAGAAATCCAAAGAGTTTTAATCAGTCTAGAGAGTAATAGGTTTTATGCTGATTTAATTTCCTGTACTTGATCTTCACATCATCACTTAAGTTTCTAGATGTCTTCAAACTTGAAAAAACAAAAAGCCTTTGTTGCCTATCTAGAATCCTCCCATGTCTGACCAACAGCTGAAATTACATCACTTTCCTGTGCATCACAAGCTCTGAAAAGACAACTGCCTCTTCAAAAGAGATGGAATGGAAATGCATATTTTTACATCAGTGTACTGCACACACCCCATTACCAAATAAAGAGAATGAGCAACCCACCCCCAAAACAGCTGGGTTTCGTTAGTGACCAATCAAAGTTCAGCTTCAGCAACTGGTCCTTGGTTCAATTTCTAGGTCAATCTCAGTATCTCCAGAAGGTTTGTTGGTTGGTTGGTTGGTTTTTTTCTTTACATACTATTAATTCATATTGGGGCTATACTTTCCTTCTGTCCTGTTTCCTTTCTCATAAAGATATTCAGAAAACAAAACACCTACAAACATCTTTGTTCCCACTGCTTTATTCTTTATTATTCTGTCCTTGCTTCTTTTCCTCCAGAAGCACTTCCCTAAGCAACATCTGGATGGAGCCTTTCACCCTCCAGGTTCACATCTTCTTGAGCCTTCACTCCATTCTCTCAAACTTTTTCCAAATATTTTCCATCACTAACTCTGTTCTGTGACGAGCTCCCTTCCTAGGCAAAAACTGAGAAAGGCAAATATTAAATGCCTCGTCTCAACTGGCAGAAGGACTGACTAATGGAACTCTATAGAAGTTCCAAGAAACCAGCACATCTCTGGGTGCGCATATTGAGACACACAGGAGGAATCGTACTTTTCAAATTGATGAACAACACATGACACCAAACCTTTACAATTAGAGGAGAGGCTTTTAAGCTGCTACGTGCAATTTTCCTCTTAACTGAAAATAGATTTAAAATGTACTTTAGGATTATTTATAAGCAGTTTTTAAGATTGATGATACTAAGCCTAGATACATTAAAGACATAATGATACCACCAAGGGTGCTTGCTTAGTTGAATGCATGACTATCACCTTGCTCCATGTGTGTGACTACTGGTAGCTAGCTATAAGTAAGTAGGGTTTAGGCTGTTGGTGGTAACTACATGAAAATGTACAGTGGAATTAATCATAGTATCTAACATTATTTGAGCACTTGCATGTGCTATGCCTTTTATTAAGCCCTTTGCATGGGTGATCTTATTTAATCCCCACAACAACTCTATGTATGAGAAATGTATCTAACAACTATGAAAAATATGCTGCTCTTACCACCTTTTTAGAGATAAGGAAACCGGATCTTTTAAAAGTCACGTAATTTGTTCCACAGTTAGTCAAGTGATGGGCCAGAATCGGAACTCAAGCCATCTGAATCCAGATCCTGAGCTCCGAACTGTAAGACCAGCAGGAAATTTAGGTCCCACTTCTCTCTCCTTCCTTTACCTCTCACCTCCTCCACACCAAAACATTTTTAAAAAGTAGAAGTCCAGACTAGCTCATTGAAGTAATAGATCCAGAATCTAATTCAAACTCGGGGGCTTGGGGAGGGCACAAAGGAGGATAAAGGAAAGACTAGAAGTGCTCTTAATCAAAGTCCAGTTAATATACTCATTGGATTTGCCACTGGTCCATTCCCTCGCCGAAGCAAGACTGATGCAAGTTTCTCCCCTACTTCTATGCATGTACTTTTGGTTAGTCAACTCCTGAGTAGCCTACCAACTGCCGATTCCAATCACGTCAGGTGAGAGGGTTACCCTGCAGATGTTTTTTTCCAGGCCTGTTACCTGACACGGTAAGATTTGTAGGACATCTTTTTTAAAAGTGAAAGAGCTTTAAAACAAAACAAAACAAAACAGCTCAGAAGAATACAAGGGTAGCAATTTGGCTTTTTGGCCATGTACCTAGTAACTCTAGTCAGTTAAAAAAATCTATCTCTAACACAAGGAAATCGGTGAACGACACCATTGGAAAGAATTGAATTTACTATGAGGTCCAAGCCCATTGCCTATGGAAAATACAATAATTAATTTATTTCTTTAGCAGGAGCTTTCCTGCAAAGAACGCCACTGAACTGAAAGCCTCGCGGCGGCTGGCTTCACACTCTACCCAACAGAATATATACAAGCAAAGAGGAAACACACCATCACGAAAAAATACACAATTTCCTTTTATTTCCTCTTCTGACTAGAACAACTCTTCTTTGGGGACCAAGTCAGGGAGCCGTAACAGTTCACTACACAATATTTTCCATTCTCACAGCCAGCAAAAATTAGAAATCACCCCTGTCAATGAGGATGACCCAGTTGTTCCCAGAAAGCAAGGGCCTCCACGGTGGATGCCTCTCATGGGCTTCTGATCCAGCATGAAGATCAGATGCCTGGAATCCATATCTCCCTCCAATGAGTAAGAATCCGTTAAGAAAAAACAAAAACAGAAAAAAAGCACCTAGGTCCTTGGCTGGAACACTGGCTGTGTAAAGATGAGTGGTAGGAAATAAAGCCATAACGATAGGTGGGTGTAAACTGTGGGGGCCTTGAAAGCGCAAGGGCAGCTTGTAATTAATTCAGTGGCTGGCTGTGCAACCACAGGAAGTTTTGGAGAAAGAACGGTGACATGACTATAAACTACAGATGTTACTGGTGAACATTATAGGATACCCCAAGAGTAGAACAAGTACAAGGCAGAAAGACCAGCTAAGAGGCAAGCTATGGAAAGAATCTAAGTGTCCATCTACAGATGAATGTTTAAGGAGATGTGGGGGGGGGGTGTGTATGTGTGTATCACATATGGGATGGAATATTGTTCAACCATGAGAAAGCAGGAAATGCGGCCATTGGCATGGATGGAACGTGAGGGCATTATGCTTAGTGAAATAAGTTAGACAGAGGAAGACAAATACTGTATGATCTCACTTACGGGTGGAATCTAAAAAAACCTAATTTTATAGACAGAGAGAGTGGAATGGTGGTTGCCAGGGGTGGAGGGTGGGGAGAGTGAGGAAATGCTGGTCAAAGGACACAAACTTCCAGTTATCAAGTCTGGAGATCTAGCATGTGGATTGTAGTTAACAACACTGTATTATATGTTTGAAAGTTGTTAAGAGAGTAGATCTTAAATGGTCTCACCACAAAAAAAAAAAAAAAGGAAGAAATGGTAATTATGTGAGGTGATGGAGGCGTTAACAAATGTTACTGCAGTAATCATTTTGCAATACATTAAGTATCAAATCAACGCTTTGTATTCCTTCAGTCTACACAATGCTGGATGTCAACTGTCTCTCCATGAAGCTAGGGGACACAAGAGAGGTCACACTTGATGGAAGCTCTCGTGCCCGTTAACTTTCATTGTCTTTGCTTACAATTTCTTTCATTTGAGCAGCATTAATCTCATGACTTCAAAGAACTTACCATTTTCTATTATGCTGCATTTTGGAAAGTTTATACAGGTCTGCCCTCTCAAAGTTCTGATGCTTAGAAATTGGCAAACTTGTATTTACATGTATGCTAATCCCAACTTGGTCAACGACATGCTCGCTAGCATATAATGGAAGCAGCACTTTTTGACTTCTGAGACTAAGCAGCTTTATCCTCATCTGCCAGAACACTCTGGGAACCTTGAGTGTGTGTCAGAAGGCAGACCATCTACCCTGAGACTACCAAGCTGGAAAGGCCATGTGTGTGGGTGTTCCAGTGGACATTCCCAGATGCACCCAGACTTCAAGCCCATCTTGCAAAAGCTCCAGACCCGTGAGTGAAGAAGGCTCCAGAGAGCAGACTCCAAGTACTGGAGTCACCCCCAGCTGCTTGAGTCCTCTCACTGGGGCCCCAGACATCTGGAAGCAGACACAAGGCTTTCTGCTGTGCCCTGTCCATATTCCTGACCCAAAGAATCCATGAGCATAATAAAATTGCTTTTTTTAAAAAACATTAAGTTTTGGAGTGGTTGATTAATCACTAATAGGTAACTGGAACCATATGTACAACAAGAAAGGTGATAAACCCACCGGTTGCGGAGCCCACACTTGAAACATGATACTTAGGTCTAGGTGACATATTTCAAAAGATTAAAAAACAAACATACTCAGAAAAGAATAACAAGACTGTTCCTTTGGGGGGAAAAATGAAAGGATTGAAGATATTCAGACTAAAAAAGACAACAAAGGGTATGTGTTAATTGTCTTCAAATATTTGAAGGGCTATCAGGAGTAAAAGTAAAAACAATTACTCTGTATCTTCCCAGGAAAGGAGGCCTGCTACAGGGAGGCAGACAGAAGAATTTTCTAATGTTCAGAGCTTTCCAAGAAGGAAGAGGCAGCCTTAAGAGGTAGTGAGTTCCCTAACACTAAGGGTCTCAAACAGTCCAGATGATTACCACCTGGTGGGTAGGTCTGGAGAGAATTCATTTATTGACCAGAAGGTTGAATGAAATGCTCTTACTTTAAGGTTACACTGCAACTCGGAGATGTTTTTAATCTAAAGATCATCCCCATTTCCTTGTGCTAAGAAATCTAATCCCAACACATGTTGAGCAGAGGAAAAAAAAATACAAGATGCATAAATTAAATGAAAGGCAATACCACAGTATAAATAGAAAGTGATGTAGAACTCTAGAGGAAAAGGAATGGCATACCAACAGGAAAATATAGTCCAGCATAGCAGCAAAGACGCTTAAAAAAAGATGAAGCATGCAGAATAAACCAGGGAAGAGAGAAAAGGACATCCAAAGATCCCTTTGCAAGAAGAGACCTCGTATAGAGGATGTCTTTATCTTTCTTGAGAAATGCCTTTAGTCATATTCAAGACTTTTCTCCTCTGTCAGTGGGAAAGACAGACCAAAAGAACACGGGTAGTGTAGCAGCAAAAGGAACAAGGTTGAAGTGGTAAAATGAGCGAAGCTCCTCAGTGATCACTGGGTTTCTGGCCTCGAGGAGCTACAGGACCTGTGCGCCTGTGGGATCAAAGGCATCTGCCTGGAAGCCACGGTAGCTAACGTCAGTCCGCGGGAATGACTACTAAGGGAAGCAAACAGATCTGAAACTAAAAACCTGGTTTCCTAAAAAGCCAACGTAAAAAGGAAAAACACAAGCCACCTCGAAAATGAGATGGGTCCAAAGCAAAGCCATGAGGGAAACAACAACAAAAAAAAAAAAAAAGAAGAAGAAGAAGGAGAAGAAAAGAAAAGAAAGAAAACGTTACAAAGTTATCTCATACACATTTCATCTGAATTTTATCTCCATTTGTAATCAACTTCCAAGGTTTCATAATACCCTTTAACCTTAGTTACTCAACCCACGGAACAAGTCATCTCATTGTTACCCCTGTTTGAAGGAAGAGTGGAGACTCTTTTCATGTTGATAAGAGATAGAAAGAGTCACTCCCAGGAAAGAAAAGCATTGGGAGTAAACTCTTAGAGCCTAATGGTAAAGGGTGGTGATAATTTGGCGCTTGCCTTAACCCTTTCCAAAGACTCATTGAACCAGAAGTCAGAAATACAAGTAATTGATAAAATAAAAGTAATTTTCACTTAAAAAACGAAAAACAGAAAATTTTCATTACCAAGAAGAAAAAAAAAGAGCCCAGAAATTATATCTGATTACTCACCCATTTCCTAGGTCTGCCTCTTGGCCGTTTTTCTCCAGTGGCTTCTGCTTTCTGCAAAATGAAAAAGGAAGTCATATTGTTTCCTACCTGACATTATTTATAAGTGCTGCACCGAGGGACACATTCCAAGTAAGAATGTTCTGGTTTGCGATGAGGTATGGAGACTGCTTTAACAATCCCCTTCTCCATGAAGGCTCATCTTCTTCTCCATGTTGGAGTAGATCCTCCTTCCCGGGTGTTTCATTGCATGATGCGCAGAGATATCTACGCATCTCTCACCCTCAAACACTCCCCTGGAATGATCTCCTCTGAAATGCATGAAAATGCTTTTAATAAGCCATTTTGCTTTTATTTCTAACCACAATAAAAAAAATACTCCCACATAACCATAAATATATAAATCATATAAAATACTCCCACATATCCACAATATAAAAAAATACTCCCACTATATCCATGATTTAGAAAAATCATGTCTCTTAAGTGATTTTGTTTCCATGTCACAGCTAAAGTTATAAAAATTAAAACTGATATATTGCTTTACAACTTAAAAAGCACTTCTACCTACATTGCTAATCAAAAGTAAGTCTAAAGTAAGAATACATAGGCTTTTAATGAAAAAAAAACCAAACATTTGCATAGGTCTACATAGTTAATTTCCTATTCCTTGCCAAAAACAATCACGTGTCAATCAATTCATTTAAAGCAGAGAGAGATTAAAAAAAAAAAGTTGGCAGAAATCGTCAATGTTTGTCCCTGTGATGGAAACTAGGGGTGCCAAAAATAGTAATTAATAAAAATGCATATTATTATCAATAAGTCCCCACTCAACACAGACATGACATGAATATATATCTAACTACCTTGAGAATTTATTGCTTCAAAGAAGATTTTTTCTGGTATCACACTTGTTTTTGCCTTTTGCATCAAATTTAACATCATCTATAAAGTAATTTCCTTATGTTTATGACCCCTACTCCAATCCCCAAATACACCAAAACACACATACACACACATGACATACATCTTCTATAAAAACATATGTTTATACTTTTCAGGATAAAGAAAAGTTAGTACACACTCTTCTATATATAAGAATCATCCCAAGGCTATAGAAACACAATAATACAGGTAACCTGAGCCAGCATAAGTTGTTCTGCATTGTGCTTTTGTTACCTAAGTTAGCAGCCAGTAGGTACTTGGTACAGTGATATTAAAATTACCTGTTATAACTGTCTACACTGCCAAGTGAGACTCTTCTTTCTCTCTTCAATCTGCCTTATAAAAAGAGATGGAGATAGATGATAGATAGATAGACACACACACACACACACACACACACACACACACACACACAAAATAAGCCACAAGATTCCTCACAAATACTATCTCCTTGACCTGGCATTACTAACCAACAGGTCCTAGGAATTAACCCAAATTCTGTATGATGATAATACTGTTAGTTCACATTTATTGAGCACATGTGTTATCTTCATCTTTAATTTTTACAACAGCCTTATAAGGTAGGTATTATAACTTCTCTTATTTTGCTGATGAGCAACTAAGTCTTAGATAGTTGAGGAAGGTCACACACAAAGGCGGTACAAGGCATGCCTGGGAGCCTGGGATTTGAGCCCCAGGTTCTGTTGGCCTCTAAAAACTGGCTTCCTCCCCTCCTCACAATACTACTTCCTCTTAGCATATGCGCATTCGCTACCATATGGAGATATTTTAGTCAACTAAAATTGTCGCTGACTCAGCTAATTTCCCTGAACAGAAGGAAACCTGGTAGCCTTTAAGAGCTCAGTCTAACCGTTAGGTTTGGGCACCATGGGTCATTTACTACCTGTGCATGGACTCATTTATTGTCAGGGGTCAGCGGCACTGTCTTACCTTTAGTCAGAGGGCATGAATTAAATTAAATGAAAGCCAGGAGTACCCAGGGAATCACACCCTCTTTCTGAGTGCTGTCTTAGGGAGAGAGAGTTGTCTTAAGGGGAACACAGACTCTACTTTGGAAAGCTTGGATTCAAATCCCTGCTCTGCCAGTTTAGCTTTATGACTTTGGGCAGGTCCCTGAAAAACTTTAATTTGGTTTCATGTGTGACATGGAGAGAATGCCTCCTAGGAGGATCGAAGTGCCCACCATAACTGCGGTGCTCAATCAATGCTCTTTCACGCCTAACAAGATGGAGCTCTTCAAGGGAAAGTTTTCCTTCAAGTTAGTCCAATCTCAAAGAAGGTTCAGTCAATGCAAATATTCCATTACACCCATCTGTCACCTTTAGAATGAAGCTTTTAAGAAACCCTTTGGCTAGTACACAGTGAGTTACCGGAGTACAAAATTCCCTAATACAGAAGCAGTGTCTGATTTAATTTTTGGGATCAACTGTGAGATTGCACAGTTTACCCAGTAGTAAATTACACAAACATGGAAGATAGAAATCCTTTTTAATGGGCACAGGGATGGTAGGTGGCGTTAAGAGGAGGAGGTTATTGACCTTCAAGGCTAGACAGTGCCACACCAGGCTTTCTTGGTACAGTTGTTATGTTTCAGGGGCCATGATGGGATCCAGGAGTATCTAAAATCTGCTAAAGAGAACGTTGTTTTCTAAAAAGGGTTTCACTGCATTTCAAAGTCAGAGAAAGAAAATCTCTCCAAGAGAGAGAAAGCCCTGCAAATAAGAGGACTTTAAAATGAGCATCTCATTGACAAAAAGCCTATTCAAAAATAAAATTCGCACCATTAACTAAAGGGCAAAATATCACAATTATCACTTGGACTTGTTAAAAGCAAACTGGCTCCTTGGTCTTCAGGCCAGTGTTACATGTAAACTGAAACCCTCTTCGGAGTCTACATCTAGAAGAAACACATTAACTGTGCTGTGTGGCGTCGATCGGGGAGGTTTTCATTGTTCTTTAAAACCCACATTATTTAATCATTCTGATCAAACTTCACAAAGGCTGCAAAACAAGTTAGAATTTTAGTTTGTAAACCAGAAGAGATCCAGGGTTTTTATATAGAGGGAAACACTGGCTTTAACTTTTTTCCTGTGTTTAATGCTCCCCAGAATATTATTTTTCAATAGAAGATAAACAAAACATTTCAGGGGCTTGTTTTGTTTTTAATACATCAACACACACAATACTGTGAGAGTATATATTTGGTTTCCCTTCACCAGAGTGGAATTTGGTTCTATACTACAAACCCATGTATAATTGAGACAGTAACTTATTTTAAGTATTTACAGCTTATGGGTGTGGAGGGGTGGGTGTGGGGAAAGAGGCTGGGAATTCTGCATTTGTAAAAACGGAGATTTCAGACTATGGCCACACGATTTTACAAATACTTGCAATTACCACATCATGTCTTGTTAAAAGTGTTATTTATTCCTTGCTTATTTTCATATTTTGCCTTCCTAAAAAATTTTAGATTCAGAACAGTATGTTTCATTGTATAATATGCTTTAGAAGCAAGTTCATGAGGGTTGGGAAGAATGTTAAGTGGGAAATGTAATTTTTCCTCTTTCTAAGAAGTCTGGTACTCCAAGCTCTTACATGTTACTCCACACTAAAAAATAAATAAATAAATAAATAAATTGAAAAAGGAAATTCATCTAACAAGTATAACTCTTAAGCTTGGAAACAGCGTTTACATTAGTGCCTGGTACATAAGATGTGCTCACACACTTACTGATGAAGAAGGAAAGAGAGAGAGAAACACTGGTGTTTATATCACGTGTGTCTTATTTCCTTCTTGCCGTCAGAATTCTGCAGCATTTTGTCTAGACCCTTTATTGAACAAATAAGAAAACTGGATGTGTTCTGATCTCCAAAGACATAGCCCTGTGGGTTTTGGGGGCCAGAAGTCTGGGGGTGGGTATTAGCTGCAGTAGGCACCCATTTGGAATCCCTTTAAAAGCTTGTAGAGAACTACTCTCCAAAGGGTTTCTTGAAACCTAACTTCTAACCTGCCTTTCAGGTTACTGGACATAACATAACCAACGTTGTAGCAAATATTTTACAAAATATCCGACAGCACATAGTACTTGGAAAGATCATAAGCATTAGAGTCAGATTTAAATTCAAGCCCAGGTGCCATCATTTTCTAGAGCTGAACATTAGACATGTCACAGTTTACAACTTGGAATCAGTTTTCCCATTTGTGAGATGAAGACCATACTATATACATCAGAGGATTAGGGAGCTAATACATGTGTAAAATGCCTGACAAAAGCTCCAGCATGTGGTAGGTACTCAAATGTAATTTCTTCTCTCCCTCCATATTTTAAAATGCTACCCTTAAAAAGAATACCTCCCAATTCTGAATGATTTTTCTGAGCATTATCTTGCATTATCTTACTTAAATAGGACAGCTATTACTTGCTCAGTTTCACAAAATGTGAGATTAAGCCAACTGCCCACGTTCGTAAGTAGTGAAACTGAGACCCAATGTGATTTCAAGGCAATAAAGGGTCTGTTCTTCTGGGAGATAGTTCATATAAAATAAAAGAGCCATGGGCAGATTTAAAAAGAAAAGAAAGACTTCTAGGGTGAAAATCAAATGAGTCATTAAAAGTAAAACATTTCTAAGTTTCCTATAAAGACACAGACAATTGCTGAGATTGGAAACTAAGAGAATTATCCAATTCTGACTTCTCGGTCAAATTTAAATAGCTATTAATTTTTGTTACTTTAAATGCTCTCATCACATTTTATATGCACTGTGATAATGCATGAAAGCCCAAATTCCCTCATCCCAAATCAATCAGTGCCTCTGCACACAGAAAAAAAAAAAAAAAAAAAAAGCTAGAAAAATATTTGGGCATAGTACCTTGTTTTGTTTTCGTGTATCTTTATCTTTACAGACACAGTTTTAAGACTAAGACCTGCAGACCGAAGAGCATATGGAGTGAACTATCCAACGTCTAGAAAGTCACATTTTATTCCTTTCAGTTGTTCTTTTAAACATATAAACAGTGCAAATCAATGTGCACTGGCATTAAAATCAACTGGAATCATTGAACAGGCTAAGCACTATTTCTCATTTTACTTTTTTGATAATCCAGCTCTGTGGGGCTCCAAATTTTAAGTGCAACCATCTTTAGTCTTCAAAAGATATTGCGAGTTTGCCATCACTCCATATTTTACAATAGGAAATATAAGTGAATTCTATCGTCCATTGTAGTTCATGCTTATCTTACCCAAGGAAGCCCTTATTTCAACTCCCATGTCATTATTTACAGACGCCTGTCTTCACCTGTACAAACACTAACTTAAAGCCAAGGCCAAAATGACAGGAAGAGCTACTTTCAAAGTTTAAGGTTCTCCTCCTTTAAACCATCGCTCTACCTTTTTTGTAATCAGAAGAATCAATAACTATGATACAAGAGTTGACAGGGGTTACCTTCTGAGCAAACTGCCCCCTATAGCACCCTGGAGAAAAGACAGTGACTGTACCATTCCTCTCTAAGTCAATCAGAAGATGCCATTCAAAACTGTTCAGTGTCTTAAGACAACAGAGAACAACACAATAACCTAAAATAGAATCACTTTTCAACCTTTTTCTCCTGAGTAGAACAAAAATTCATAACTGGAAGTTTTAGAATCTAGGATAGTGAAACTCATTATTCTACTCTCGTGCCAAGCTAGGTGGTTCCAAGGTGAGCTCTGAAAACCACAGAGGGTGAGCTGACAAGACATGATAGGCTGGAATGCCTTAACGGACATAAAATGCTCTTCAGCCTCCATCTATTCTCAAGAAAGAACTGAAACACAATTGAATACCAGTCTAGGATGCTCTATCTCCTTAGCAGAATGATTGGTTGAGACTTTGAGATGAAAATGAGCCAGGTTGTGGGTCAAAGCAAGGAGGAGCTCTGGATGATAAGTTTAGAAGAATGACAGCTTCTAGAAAATTAGAACTATGGGTCCCTTGAAGTAGAGTTTTACTTCGTGAAAGAATCCAAACGTGTTTGAATTGCCCATATTTGGATCATAATCTGTGATGACTCAAAGGCATCATCAGATAGAATTTACTGATGCATTAAGGCTTGGTTCTCCCTGGCAAAGTGAAGTGGCAATAAAAGAAAAAAGAGTCAATTGCTTAGGTAAATCAGCATAAAATATCAAGATAATGGAGACAACACTTAAGTTTTACTCAGTTCCACCCATCTGGGTACAAATATTTGCTACAACGTTGGTTATGTTATGTCCAATAACCTGAAAGGCAGGTTAGAAGTTAGATTTCAAGAAACCCTTTGGAGAGTAGTTCTCTACAAGCTTTTAAAAGGATTCAAAATGGGTGCCTTTTGTTTGTTTTATATATTACACAAATCAATTTTATATTCTTCAGATAGGGCCTTGAATCCCAGTGGAAATTACCATTCAAACATACAGGAATCAAACAAAATCATTCTAGTCACACAGAAACCATAGCTGGAACTGTATGACGACTTCCAATGCCCATCCTTCCATGACTTACCTAATAATGATGCCTTTGGTTACTCTCTTCAGTTGGACCTATTATATTCTGAAAAAAATCTTGTCCTCACTCAGCATCTATGCTCTAACATTTATTTCTCTGAAATGATGAATAAAACCTACATCCTCTATCACAAAATACCTGTGCTTGGTGTTAGTAATCATTCATGAAAAGTCAACCACATTTCTAAGAACACAATTAGAAAAAAAGCACAAATCCGCCTTTATAGGGTCCAATCAATACCAGACCTTTTTTTGTACAAGCAAATGGAAGGTACAGATCAAATGTTTACCTGAACACCTTACTTGAAGTATACATACTTTACCTAGATGATATTTTCATTCTGCACCTTGCTCTCTAGCTCTGGCCATTCCACCTAGAGTCAAAAGGAAGTTCAAGCAAATCTATGACACTATGAAGTAGGGCTGTCTCACACCTGAGATCTTTTTATATGCCATTTCCTTCTATTAAAATTTAATTCAGTCTCAGAAAAAAGTTTTTGCCCTGAAAATACCTGAATGAGAATTGGCTTGAGGCTTACAGATGAACTTGACTTTGACCTTAAACACTGGAGAATGAGTGACAACCCCTCTAGTATTCTCTCATGATTACAAAGCCACAGCAAAACCCCTAAACACACAGGAGATTATATCTTTCTCTTCTCTAAACAGGCAAAATGCAAAAATACAAAGTATTTCCATCCAGCACAAACATGAGAGGAAAACAAAACAAAAAAGAAATTGAGAGACAACTGGTCACAGGTATACCTCAAACTAAAACATAAATTACAAGGTCAACACACACACACACACACACACACACACACACACACACCAATAAATTATTTATTCAGGAAAACATTAACTTCTGATTTCTTTTATTAAGATAGCAATATGAAGCTAGTTCAGGGAGAAATTTTGAGCACTCAGATTGGACTTCTCAGGAATGACTAGAATTGCTACATAATGGTCATCCATGGGAATCTGTCATGATGGAGCATAAGCAGATTGAAGAATTATTACCTTCTCTTTCAAAAGTTCCAAGCAGAACAAATTGTGCTTTTATAAATGTTTGTTTTATATATTACACAAATCAATTTTATATTGAATATGGCCTGAAATTAAAGTGCTAGCTAATTGAGTAGTTGTCCACTTGGTCTTGCAACATTCAGCGTGCATTGTCAAGTTTCACATTGCTAATTTTCCAACAAGCAGTTTTGTTTTCAAATGCCCCAAGGCCAGTGACTGAGTCCAAACACAAACTTTGTAAGTAAAGAAACTCCAAGCAGCAAGAAATTTTAAACACACAACATCATGAGGATTCCAGTGTATGTTGCATCTCTTCTAATTTTAGAGTTCTGTTCTCCTATATACTTACCAGTTTTGTTTTATATTTTTCATTGGGATGAATCTCAGTTTGCACAAGAATACCCAATTTATTAATCACAGGAGACTTCTCATATCTATACTGGTCAGTCTAGAAGGGTATGTTTATCTTACATGTTATGAACAATATAACTTTTTCTGAAAAAGATTGCTTCTCAAAGTCCTAACAAACATGTTTTGTCAGAGTACAATATATGTTTGATAAACAAATTTATGTTTGATAATCATGTTTACATAGGGTAGTAACAAACTCAATAAATACTGATTTGAAAGTGAAAATACCTTAAGTTTACACATGCCATGAACAATTCATCAATGTCATTCATTATTTTGCAAAGTATTATCTTCTCTAAATGAAGCGTAATTTATAAAACTGAAGAAATATAACAGTCGTGTTATGGGCAAATATATTTACTCATTTTTATTAGAAGGGACTTTTATACCAGAATTGTGTGAAATAATTTTGTCTGGATGAATGAAAGCTATCAGGGAAAGATTTCTGTGGGAAAAAGAAAATCAATTTCTGTTTTAGAAGTTGTAATAATGTATACATATGCAGGAAGAATTATCAGAAAGATGAGTAGCCTAGCAGGATCGTTTGTAAATGCCTATTACTAAAACAACTAAAAATAAATCAAACCTTACTTGGGAGGAGACCAACTTTTTTGTTTTTTTGCTTTAGGTAGTAAATTAGACACAAGTCTCAGCTTTCCTTGTGTCAATAAAGATTTTGTTAGTCAGTGGTAAGCTTTTCAAAATGAAGAGAAGCATCTCTTTACTCATTCAAAAAAATGTACTACAGTGCAATGTGAAAGATGAGATTCATTTTTCTATTTTTGCTTAAAATTTTAAATCAATTATTTATGATGAGATATACAGATTTCTTCCTGGGAGATGTTGTAATGATGCATTTTTCAGAGCAATTACATCAGAGTTTCAATGTTTGTTAGCTACCTACCAAGATATTCCTTTGCTATTTCATTAGAGTAAAATTAAGTTAGGTAAATCCCACATTTATGCAACATTTAAAAACTCCTTTGTTAAATTAGCTCTAAACTTTCAGCTAATTTCATAAACCAGGTAAAAATGTAACAAATAGGAAATATTCATATTAGAAATATCAGATTATTTACTGTCAGTTCTAAATGACAAGGTAATTTAGAGCTACTTCAAAGTTTATTGATTAAATGTGGGTCACAATGAAATCTTCACTCTGTGAAGCAGTTTTATTTAAATACATTAGAAATCTGCTCCTTCACTTCAGCTCTGTTCAAGATTATTAAAAAAAAAACAGACAAAAACTCATAGTTACTCCCTAAACAACTTTTATATGTATCACTGGTTGCTATGGCAGTTTATAACACTGAAAACTATCACATCTAACGTGGTTAGTGCCCACAGTCACAGAGAAAACCACACAAAACATTAGTCCCCAAGGATGACCTTACAGTCCTTTTTAACAAATCCTGTACATGATGTACTCAAATCTACTAAAAGGTATACCATAATTTACTTCCGAATTTTGAGCCTTTGTTTTCAACTAATATACAGCCCTACAAATAAAATACAGAAACTTCTTTTGATTTCTTTATAAAGTTAAAAAAAGTGAGTTTTATATTCACCTTCGCTTCTCTGTACATGCATTGACCCTGAGATACTTCCTCTTTGCTAGCTCAAATACAACCAACATGAAGATACTTTAAACTGCAATTTAAAATTTATAAATAAAAACACTGGAACTTATACCTGACTGGGTTCTATCCTGCTCCAAAATACACAATAAATGAATCAAATACTTGTTTAAAAAAACTTCTCATTGTCCCATTTAGAGCATTGCTCTATCACCTGATGGAAAACCATTTTGAGAGATTATGATATATTATATTGCAAGTTTATTGTAAGCAAGCAGCATACTTTATCATCACATTTAATCTGTAAAATTCATGAATATTTTTTTCCAGTATCCCATAACTGTATTTACTTCTAATTATCATTTGGCAAAGTACTTAACCTTATAGAAGGATTTGGTTTTGCAGTAATCATGTAAATAAGCACAAAGTAAATCAATCTTTATTATTTTTGAAGGAAATTGCAAATACCATCAAGCAAATCCTATAGTTCAGATTTATTTTTAACTCTTTCACAACCAGTGCAGATCTTAATTGCGTCTTTCTCCACTCCCCCTCCTCCCCTTCCCAGCCCCGGTTTTGAGTTTCATATTATTTGGTGATTGTTTATTTAAGAACAACACTGGAAGCATCTTCATAAACTTTTTATGCTAAGTAATTATGCTTAGAAATCTTACTTTGCTTGGAAATGGTAAAGGTAGGAAATGAGTCTTGGGTTACCCAGTTGGGACAAATCCTTAGGTTTGGATCTAGAATGGGAAAATAACAGGGAAGTTCCTGTGGTCATGGAGAAAGTTGGGGGGACTTAACTTGAGAAATCTCACCTTTTGAGCTGCTTTGGAGGGACTCTTGTTTTTGCTGCCTTTGGGTCTTCCCCTGGGTCTCTTAGGAGAGGGCTCACCGGTTGGCTCCTAAGTGTGGGGGGGAAAAAATGCTGTTGTGGAAGAATGTCTGAAAGAAATTGACCCTGACTCTATAGTTACATTTTCTGCATGTGCTGCTCAAAAGAACTGTGGGAACACATTCAGTAGGAGCATAAATGGAATGATGATGGTACTGAGTTTACAGAAAGAGGAAATAACTATACTTTTATTCCCAGGGTTCAAGAAGGAAATTCTATTTTGCATATGAAAACTAGATTCTGTTTCAACTCTAAAAGGTAACAAAGGCTGACAAGGTTGCATGGTCTAGGAAGAAAGTTACACAGTTTTAAGGTGTAAAATTTGAATGGTTATGCATTTGGCAACTTATAAATCCTTTACAGGAATGCTACTACCCAATGTACTAGCATTTCAAACAACAGAAATATGAAGCTAACATCATAAATACTTCAACAATCTTCCCTATTGAAAAGATGGTTTTTAATAATCTCTGCATATCTGCATTGTAGGTCAATTATGACTCAATCAACACATTGAGTGAAGTATTGGAGCAATTATCCAAGATCTTCAACTCAAAATAACTCCATTCCCCCTAAAATTTCCAAATAATTATGGTAAATCTGTTGTGGGAGGTTTTGCTTGAATTATCTAGGTAATTGCTTCAGTTCTTCACTTCCTTTTGGAGTTGTAGGCATGGACTCTAGCCTAAATTTAAATGTCTTTTGATAAAAATAAACATTTTCTCCAAAACTTGCTTTTGAGAAAACTCTTACGGTGGGGGAAGACTGGAGAAAACTAAAAGAGGGAAAAAATGGGGGAGAATGTAAGTTTCTGGGAAGGAGAAATTGAAACTATCAATAGGTTTAGCAAAACTTTGCCAAGTAGTAAATACTCAAGTGGTTAAGAGAATGCGATGATTAATATTCCAGATCCTAAAATATTTATCCATTGAATCATCAATTTACATTTCATTCAGATTTGGTGATTAAATGGGACTAATTAACTTAAAACGCATGAAAGTCTTCAATGAAAATTCGCATCCTATTTGGAGAATCTGGGGAAGGCTCCCTGCAAGCTTCTGTGGGACCGCTAGCGCCAGTGGGCACATCCGGAGCAAACACACCGGAGACACATTTTTCTTTCTTTGTGAACTGCCTTAACTCAAAGGTAAAACCTCCAATCACCTCCAGATCCCATTGCAATTTCTTTTGGATTCTTTTTTGGAGGTGGGGGACAATTCGAGTTAGAGAGAGCTGGGTGGCGGGTGGGAAACAAGGTGGGGTGGGGGAGGGAAGAGACTTCCTGGGAGGTGTAAAACAGGATCCTAACGCGGTTTAAAGTGTCGCTTGGGCAGAGCGGGAAAACTCAGGGGCCTCTAGATTGGCTTGTTTCCTTTGATGATTTCAAAAAGGTACAACCCTTTCAGTTTTTCTAAAACGCTCTGGCAAGCAAACATTGTTCGATTTTCCCCCACCTTGCTCTCGGGCAGCTTTGGGACTCCAGAATTATTTTCTAATCGGCCTATCTGCCGTGGAGGAAGCGCTTTAAGGCCAAGGAACGCAGGAGAAGTTTTAAAGCCCGCGGAAGCGGAGTTTAAATGTTCTCAATAGGCATGTCCCGCTCCAGCCCTGCCCGCCGAGGCTTGGAAATTGCAGCGAA
The DNA here is from genome assembly GCF_037043125.1 of Eumetopias jubatus. Lineage (NCBI taxonomy): Eukaryota > Metazoa > Chordata > Mammalia > Carnivora > Otariidae > Eumetopias > Eumetopias jubatus. Next base: position 92,360,358 of record NW_028274814.1, on the reverse strand, counting down.
CAAAACCCCCCGCCCTGGGCGCTGCGCGCAGCTCTGCAAGCGCCTGCTGCACGCTTAATTGGTTGCATCCGCAGACAAAACCCTCCACTCCGCGGGGTCCCGGGCGCCCCTCGATCGTCCCCTCCCCAACCCCCAACCACTCGCCCCGGAGTAGTACTTTTAATGTCTACAGCTCGGAGGCGCGGGATCCAGGGGCAAAAGGGGGACCGGGCGCCTGGCGAGGAAGTGACCTAGCTACCGTGCACACTCTCGGACACTACTTTCCGCCGCGCCCACGGCCAAACGAGTTAATCCCGTCCCGTGAGGACCCAGGCTCCCCTGAATCCCCTTTCCTCGGACACCTCTGCGGCAGCCAGCAGAACGGCCGCCGCGCCGCATTTAAAGAGCCCTAAGAGGACCGGGCGGGCCCACGAGCTCTTTGTCGGGAGCGAGCGACTCTCGGGCCACCGAGAACTTGGGGAGGGCGCCAAGGGGGCGGCCGCGGCGCGCCAGTCCCGGGCCCGCGAGCAGCCCCGGTTGGCGGGAGAAACAGCCTCCGGCCCCCAGGACTTCAGCCCCTCCAACCCTGAGCCTCCGGAGCACCCCTGCGCCCCTGCAACGCCCCCCCCCACCTCCTTCCCCCCGGGCAACCGTAAAGCGGCTCGGAAAGTGCCCGGCGAGCCCTGGATTGTCTGACCCCGGCCGCTTCGTCACGAGGAGACATCGCGCCACTCTGGGCCGTGCACAATAGCGAAAGTCCGAGGACGCGCTGCGCCCGACCCCACCTCCCGCCGCCTGCCGCGGTGCCCCATCTCCCCGCCCCGAGGAGCGCGGGCGCCCGGGGGCTTAGCCGCGCACTCGCGCCGAGGACTCCGCAGCCCGCCCCCACGGCCGGCGGGCAGCGCGCCGCCGCAGCCGCCGCCGCTGGACTCCCGCGCTCGGGTCGCCGCGCGTCGCTGGGCCCTGGCGGAGAGAGCGGAGGTGGGCTGCTGCCCCCACCCCGCCTGCGTACTGACTTGCTGCTGCTTCCTGGGTCGGCCGCGTCCTCTCTTCTGAGGCGCCGGGGCGGCAGGTTGTCCCTGGGCTGAAGTGGACGGCTGCCCGGCGCCTTCACCGCGTGCGCTCATCCTGCCTGCCGCCGCCGCCGTCGCCGCTACCGCTGCCGCCGCTGCTACCGCCGCCGCAGCCGCTTCGCCTCCGCCGCCCCAAATGTGCCCAGCACCTTTCGGGAGATCGGGCGGTAGGGCTGGAGAATGAGGCAGGGTGGGCGAGAGCTGGCGTGCTGCTCAGGCTGCTGCTGCTCAGGCTGCCGCCGCTGCCACCATCAACACCGGACGTCCAGCGGCTGCCAAAAAGAGAGAAGAGGGGAGGAGGAGAAGGAGGCGCTGCTGGTGGCGGCGGCAGCGGTGGGTGGGTGCCGGAGGTGGAGGTGGAGGTGGAGGTAGCGAAAGGAGGAGGAAAGCGAAGGAAAGGGAAAAGAGGGTTTGAAGTGGGGAGGCTCCCCTCTCGGTTTGGGATCGGGAGTTGCGGTCACCGGTAGCACTTCGGAAGCGGCTTGGAAATGGAAGAGACTTGGAGTGGATTGTGTCCCTTGAAATGTTAGGCGGGGAAAGAATTCCTCCTCCTCTTCCCTCCCGCTCCGCGCTCGCAGAGCAAGAAAGAGAAAGAGAGAGAAAACAAATAGCGCCTTGGGCAGTCAGAAAGCAAAAGGAGGATGGGGAGATTCGGCCGGGATCGGGTCGGGCACTGAGCGCAGGCAAAGGACGGAGCAGTGGGTGGCACCGCGCCTCCTCGGGTGGCGGGGGCAGGCGGCAGCGGCACCGGAGAGTCGGAGGGGGACGGGCTGCTCGCCCCTGCGTCCTGCACCAAGCGCGCGCTGCCCGGGCTGGAAGTTTTCTGAGTTCCTGCCCCGGGATTCAAGTGGGAAGAGTGTGTGTGTGTGTGTGTGTGTGTGTGTGTGTGTGTGTGTGCGCGCGCGCGCGCGCGCGCGCTTGGGGAGGGGGCGGCGGGATGGGGGGGAGTGCCCACCTCTAATCGTGGGCGGATAAAGGGGAGGGGGCTGCGCAGGAGGAATAGTATGAGGAGGAGGGAGGCCAGGCGGACCGCCGAGCCAAGGCGCCTGGCCGCGGGCCAGAGGCAGCGTTCGAAATACAACTGCCTCGGCGGCGGCGGCGCCCGGGTGCCACCCGAAGCCCCGCTCACGTGCTCCCGCCCGGCGGCGGGGTTAAAGGGACAGGCCGTGGATCCCGGGACGGCTCGCCGCCGGCCTCGTCCCGCCTGCCGCCCGAGGTCGCCCCTGGGCGGTTGTCCTAGTAAGGCACGGGAATGTGACCGCCCCAGAGCCGCGTTTAGGGGCTTGGCCATTACCTGCACCTCCACGACGCGGAGCCAACACTCGGCAGGAAGCGTGTAGCTGCACGCGCGGCAGCGTTCTAGTTCCCTGTGAGTGGGAAGGAACTGAGGAGGAGTAGGAACGGGCCCCCGGCAGCCTTGCTCTGCCTGGGAATACCCTCATCACACATTGCACGACCCGAAGCGCGCGCACACAGAGACATGCACTCAGATCCACATACGCACACTCGCAGAGGCGCATACATACATAAGCACATACGCATGCATGCACATTCGCAGACACATGCACACTTGCAAACAATGTGCACACATGCACACGGAGCGCGCCAGCCTCTTCACTGAGCTTTTTTTCTCCGGGAAAGACCAGAGGCGAAGCAAGACTTCGGGCAAGACTTCACCCCCACCTCCCGGCTGGCGCTACGCACCCGTGTTCCAACGCAGGGCAGAAGGGTTGCCCCTCGCGGGAACCCCATAGCTTCCCTAACACCAAAATTGCGCCAACTGTCCAACTTTCCCTGTAATTTACCCTGATTTAACCTTTTCCCTAGGAACTCCCTTTCTGCCAAGTCCTAATTTTATTGCTTGGGCTGTTTTCTGAGTTACGTGAACACTGTAATGACCACAGTTCGTTTTAAAAAGGTGGAGTACATTTAAAAATGTACCTCTTTTCATCCTTGAATAACAAAAAAACTCCGAAAAAATTAGGTTCAGATTTTCACACATCACGCCCCAAATTATTTTGGACCAATTCCAAAATAAAAACTTTCACCCGAGCAACAAAAATTCTCTTCCCCAAAATACAGACCACCGTGGAATAAAGACGCCTGCTTTACAGCCCAAGCAGGGAGTTAGGCACAGCCAGGTTCCGCTGTGCCTGTGGAGGAGGCGCGTGTAAATATCTGCTTCGGCGCGGCGGCGCTGATTGGTCCGCGTTGCCATTTTAAATCCATTTCCAGCTGCCCTTTGCAGAGCTGGGACACTTAGCTGCACGTTGAGTGCCCTGCAGAAACCCGGGGTTTCTCCTGGGTCTGGGAACGCTTAGCTGTGATGGAGAGGGAGAGCCTCCTTCCCTCTGGATGGAGCCCAGCAATTGACTGTGGAGGGAGAGGTCTAACAGGAACCAAAGGTTTTCTGCCGGGGCTTGGCTGAAAGACGGTATCTTCATCAAAGGGATTGAAATTTCACGTACTAACGATTGCAGTGACATTTCCTAACTGCCAAGTTTGCACATTTTTTAATGTGTTCACATTCGCACTGTGGTGTGCGCATTTTACTTACACATACAAAACGGGCTTCTAGGTTTGTTTTTGTTTGCTTGCTTTTGCAAGGACCAGAGAGAAAATTCTGAGGATGAATGCAGGAGAAATCACCGAGGATTTCAGCCAGCCAGTTTTATACTGGGTACATTGTATCCTCGGATATTTCTTTCATATGCACAGTGGCTGGCAAGAAGGGGATTCCAAAATTTGATTTTTGCATTAGTCCTTGACTCTAAGAAAAGCACAAAAAAATTAGTATGGGAGAATGTCCCGCCACTCGTTTTCAGCCCACCGTCACTTTGCTCTCAGATTATTTGACCCCTTTGGAATTTATAGCAAGGATATAAAACAAATATTGCATCCAATTATACCTAAATCAGTTTTATATATTTTAATTCCTGGAAGCTATATTTAATTTTTTTCAGGTTTTTGTTTATTTTCTGTCAGGAGAGACATTAAATTTTGTTTTCATCCTTGAAATTACTTGAGACTTTAAAAAATGGTGTCATATTCTTTTTATTAAGTTAAATGGTTATATTTTAAAGAATGGATTTTTTTTTACATCCACATTTGAGGGTGTTTTCCCCCACCCGTTTAAGTTGCTCAATTGTTATCTCACCATATTTTACCCATCCATTCAAGGTTAAACTCTTATTTCTAATTTGAAACCTTCCCAAGGTGGTCTCTGTCCCCATGAAACTATTTTCTTCTGCACCTACAATCAAACTGAACAATTAGCACTTTGGTTGTATACGTTAACTAGGTTTCTAATTATCTGTGATACATGATTTAATGTTTGGATCAGGTCAGCTCATTAGTGGGTAGTAAAATCAATTCAGTGGACCCACCATGTCATCTTAAAAAAGACTATACTAGATAATATCACAGGTAAAAGTTCTGCTTTAGTTATATAGTACATGCATGTAAAAGTTGTATTCAGAGGCTTTTTTCCCCCACCTCTTTAATATTTTGGAAATTGGTATTTTCTTACAGCTCGGGGTCTCTTGGCACTGTCTTATCACATCTTAGCCGGTATCCTTTCTATTTTAGTGATATACGCAATATGGATGGCACCATAGATCAGTAAAGATATGTAGTAAAGTCTCTTTCTTACTGTGGGTTGCAGTGTTACCTGTTTAAATGCCACCAACTTAGACAGTTATGAGAGCTGGGTTCCTTCACAACTCCACTAAGCCAGCTCTGCCATCTTTGGCAAATCATTTCTCCTCTTTGTAGCTCAGTGTCCTCATTTCTAAAATGAACGATCAATATAATCTCTGAGGGTTCTTCCAGTTTTAACAGACTTCAAAACATGTATGATATCTTGTTCTCTAATTGGGTTTTGTTTATATGTAACTGATATGTAGATTCTGTGGAGACAGGTATATTTCTAACACCTCTTTTTAGCACCAATTAGGTGTAGGTAGTGTTCAGGTCATAATAGACTTTTGGTACTTACTAATTTATTGCTATGACAAAGTTACTCTGAATAAGCTACTATTTTATAAATGTATCACAGGATGAGATAAGCATTACATGTATTAAAATATCTTAATAATTCTTTTGACTAAAGGGAAATGCATCTGTGATGAAGAGATTGAAATTCTCACATTGCACTTTATCACATTATATTTATTTATACTTTAATATGGCCATAAATTAAGGAATAATTTAAGGAATTTCTCAGATTGTAACATTGAATTAATCATGGATGTATTCTATATGTAATTAAACAGATTTATTATAACCAGATATTTTGAAAGTCAATCTATTTGGGGGGGTCACAGAAAAAAATTATAACTAATATTTAGTGAACAGAATGCATAGTATACACACACATATACATATATATATGGTATATAGAAGCTCAGTATATAGTGTAAGGTAAACACATATTTCTGAAAAATATTTCCAATGTTTTGATATGGACTCTTTTGCACTGCTTAAACTCACAATTTTAGAGATTGTGTCTTTTGAAATATGCTTAGTGTTTAATGAAATGTAGCAAAAATAATCTCTAAGACTTTCCCTATATTATCACCAAGAAAGAATATATACTGCCAAGTTAACATTTTGTTGGTGGGGTGGGAGGTGGGGAGGTGGACAGGCTTTCTAGTCCCATAGACAGAGGATCACCAAACAAAATGAATTTGTCTACTTGTTCATTCATTCAGTCAACAAACACATATTGAGTTGGTTTTGCACTAATCTCACCCATTGTCCTCTCAGGACTCAGGAAGTTCATTCATGTGGAACTGGAGAAAATCTCTTTTGAAACAGCTAGGTGCTCACTTAAAATCTATTTACCTATTATGTTAAGCCTTTCACTAACCCTTACAAATATTTATTCTCCTTTATCCAAGCCATCGTTCACTCAACAAATATTTATTAAGTACCTCATATGTGCTAGGATTCACAGAACATTGTTTTTGACAAAAGTCATGGAAGCAGAACAGAAGTGGAATAGTTTTATTTCCATCTTGCATCTATTGACATTATACTGTCATCTCCAAACAATCTTGTCTAGATATACTATCAAGCAGGAAGGATATGGACTTTTAAATCAGATTTAGGAATAGAAGGTGTGGCCTGGAGAATGTTAAAAATGACCCCTAAGACTTCCTTCATTCCTGGTGTACATGCTGTCATAATCTATGATGGCTTTTACTCCTATGATAAGGTTAATGTTCAATGGTACAGTTCACCTTATGATAAAGAAATTATCCAGGTGAGCCTGACCTAATCATATGCATGCTTTTAAAGCAGAGTGTTATCTCTAGCTAGGAGAGGAAGTTAGAGATTTGGGGCTCAAGAAGGATTTGACCCTCCATTGTCAGTTTGAACATGGAGATGACACATGGCAAGGAATGTGGGTAGCCTCTAGGAGCTGAGGGCAGCCCCAGGTTACCAGCCAGCAAGGAAACAGGGACCTCTTTAGTAGAACCACAAGGAACTGAATTCTGCCAGAGAGAATGAGCTTGGAAGTAGGATCTTCCCCAGAGCCTCCTGGTGAGAACTCAGCTAAGCCAACACCTTGGTTTCAGCCTTGTGATACCCTCAGCAGAGAACCTAGTCATGTTATCCCTGACTTCTGACCTACAAAACTGTAACCTAATAAATGAGTATTTCCATGGTGTTTAAAGTCATTAAGTCTTTGCAACAATAGAGAACTTGATATAAGAGGATCTGGTCAGATAAACTTCCCCTCCTTTTTCTATCCCATGGACTACTTACAAAGCACAATTACTCGGTATAGTTTGTCTGGAGACGTCCACACCTACCAAGTCACCTGCTGTGTCTCTTTGGGCTTATAGTGAAGCAATGGCCAGCATGAAAACACATGATCTTGCATTGCATTCCATCCTTCTCTCTCTTTCTCTCTCTATCTCCCTCTCCTCCCTCTCCCTCTCTGCCTTCCTCTCTTCCTCTTTTTTTCTCCTCTTTCTCTATCTTAGTACCTTAGAATTCCTAAAGCCATCATACTGGAGGGACATGGGGAGAGGTTATGTATTTAGATAATTCCAGGTCCCCCCAACCCCTGCCTCAAAACCACCCCAAACTGAGGTAAATTAGATCAGAGAGGAGAGATCCCTGCTGAGCCCTGCTCCAGTTGCAGATTTATGAATAAAATAAATATTGTTTTTGTTCTTAAGCCATAATTTTTGAGTGGCTTGTTACATAGCAACAGAAACTGGCCCATCTTGTTTTCCCTAAAACTAGGCTCTTTTTATTCAATGAAGAGATTGAAGTTCTCACATTGCACTTTATCACATTATATTTATACTTTAATATGGTCATAAATTAAGGAATAATTTAAGGAATTTCTCAGATTATAACAGATTGAATTAATCGTGGATGCATTCTATATGTAATTAAACAGATTTATTATAACCAGATATTTTGAAAGTCAATCTATTTGGGGGAGTCACAGAAAAAAATTATAACTAATATTTAGTGAACAGAATGCATAGTATATACACACATATACATATATATGGTGTGTGTATATATATATATACCTTCTAAATATTTCTTTGACCTCCAGTGTCACTACCCTAGTTTGAGCTCTCTCCAGTTCTCATTTGGAGAACTCCAATGTCTTTCTCTCTGGTTTCTTAGCCTTCAGTCTTACATTTTAAAAAACCATTCTCTACAATGCTTCTAGAAGGATCTGTTTTTTATCAGTTATCTTTTTTTATCACAAATGTAATAGTCCTTCTAGACTTTATTTTTTAAAAGATGTATTTATTTGTTTATTTTTGGGGGGGGATGGAGTGGCAGAAGGAGAGAATCTTCAAGCAAACTCCCCACTGAGCGCAGAACCTGACATGGGGCTAGAATCCCAGGACCCATGAGATCATGACCTGAGCCAAAACCAAGAGTTGGATGGATGCTTAACCAGCTGAGCCCCCCCAGGCACCCCCGTCTAGACTTTAAATGAACTAATATAGGTTCATGCTGCACATTCTGTTCCATAGCCTATTTTTATGCAAATAATATATAATGAACATTTTATGTTGATGAATGTTCTTCTACAACACCAGTTCTGATGGCTTTATCTTATTCTATAGTAAATATATATATGTGTGTGTGTGTATGTATATGAATAAAATAGAACACCTGGAATTAAGCATTTGATAAAAATTTTTATGACTTCCTTGTGAAAAAATGAATATGGATTGTATGTTGTGCATTCTCTTGTGCTGACGTCAACTTCAAAAATAGCCTCTTTATCAGCATCCTGGCATAATTTTCAAATGTTCAGATATCCTAAAGGTAGAAAGAGAGCTAACTATTGATGCCCAAATTAAGATTCAAAAAGATCTCAACAAGCCGTAATACAATTTAAGAAGATGAATATGAAGTATGCAATTAGTTTCAAAAGGGGAAAAATATACCTACGCAGGGTAGAAAAAGTGACTTAAAAGCAATTCTTAGGATTGCATATAAGATTAAATAAACAGATATTGCTAGGTTCCACCTAATATCCATTCTGCCCTTCTAATTTGGTAAAAGAACACCTACAGTACTGAGTATAGCAATATACCCAACTGTAAAACTGCATTTCACAATCTCCCTTCTAGATTGGAGTAGTAAATGAAATATAAGCACAGATCTTTGGGATATACTTCTGGGAAAGCCCTTTAAGTGGGACTTACTCAGCTGAGAGGCTTCTCCATTTGCATGTGGATATCCAATTGCTCCAGTACCATTTATTGAAAAGACTGTTTCTGCTCCATTGTATTTCCTTTTCTCCTTTGTCAAAGATCAGTTGACTATATTTGTGTGGGTCTATTTCTGAGTTCTCTATTCTGTTTCATTAATCTATTTGTCTATCCTTTTGTGAATAACACACTGTCTTGATTACTATAACATTATAGTAAAGCTTAAAGTTGAGTAGTGTCAGTTGTACTTCTTCAAAATTAAATTGGCTGTTCTTGTTCTTTTGCCTATCCATATAAACTTTAAAATCAACTTATTGGTATCCACAAGATATTTGCTGGGATTTTGATAAGGATTATGCTAAATCTATAGGTTAAAGTGGGAAGAACTGACATCTTGACTATATGGAGTCTTATTCATGAACATGGACTATCTCTCCATTTACTTAGCTCTTCTTTGATATCTTTCATCAGAATTTTGTAGTTTTCCTTATGTAGATCGTATATTTTGTTAGATTTATACCTAAGAATTTCATTTTGGGGGGTGCTAATGTGAACGCCAATGTGGGTTTAATTTCAAATTCCATTTGTTCATTACTAGTACATAGGAAAACAATTGACTTCTATATATTCACTTTCTATCTACAGCCTTGTTATAATCACTTATTACTTACAGGATTTTTTTTCCAAATGTTTGCAAATTTTTTTGTAAACAAAAATAGTTTTATTATTTCCTTCCCATACTTTTTATTTCCTTTTCTTGTCTTTTTGCAATTAGCAATTCATCAATTACATTTTGGGTTACCCTACCCCCAATATTGGTTCTGCAGTGGTTTCTGCTCTGGAAAGTTGTGATTCTCTGTATTCATCTGTCTCTCCAATTTTGAGGCAGTGACTTACCCTGTAATCCCACTTCTCTTCGTGCATCTAAGAATTGTTTTTTCAGTTTGTTTTGCTTTTTACTTGGTAGGACAGAGTAGTAATTTATAAGCTCCTTACATCCGAGATTGGAACCCAAAAGTCCCCACAACTGGTTCTTAAATACCCAGTGAAGGTAATATCACTATACTTTTCCCTTGTCAATGTACATCAGGAAAATTATTTTCAGTTCTAGGCATGATGTTTTTTTTAATTTTTTAAAATTAATATATAATATATTATTTGTTTCAGGGGTACAGGCCTGTGATTCATCAGTCTTACATAATTCACAGTGCTCACCATAGTACATACCCTCCCCAATGTCCATCACCCAGCCACCCCATCCTGCCCACCCCCCTCCACTCCAGCAACCTTCAGTTTGTTTCCTGAGATTAAGAGTCTCTTATGTTTTGTGTCCCTCTCTGGTTTCATCTTGTTTCATTTTTCCCTCCCTTCACCTATGATCCTCTGTCTTGGTTCTCAAATTCCTCATATCAGTGAGATCATATGATACTTATCTTTCTCTGATTGACTTATTTCACTTAGCATAATACCCTCTAGTTCCATCCACGTCATGGCAAATGGCAAGATTTCATTTTTTGATGGCTGCATAATATTCCATTGTGTATATATACCACATCTTCTTTATCCATTCATCTGTTGATGGACATCTAGGCTCTTTTCATAGTTTGGTTATTGTGGATGTTCCTGCTATAAACATTGGGGTGCATGTGTCCCTTCGGATCACTACATTTGTATCTTTGGGGTAAATACCCAGTAGTGCAATTGCTGGGTTGTAGGGTAGCTCTATTTTCAACTTTTTGAGGAAACTCCATACTGTTTTCCAGAGTGGCTGCACCAGCTCGCATTCCCACCAACAGTGTAGGAGGGTTCCCCTTTTTCCATATCCTCGCCAACATCTGTCATTTCCTGACTTGTTAATTTTAGCCATTCTGACTGGTGTGAGGTGGTATCTCATTGAGGTTTTGATTTGTACTTCCCTGAAGGCATCATGTTTTAAGAGGAATTTTGAGAAAAAAAGAATGTGATCCAAATGGGTTTTCCAAATATGTCACATGAAGATAATTTGAAGGAAATGTTTTTTAGTCCAAAGAGAGACATGTGGCAATATGATCTTCTTAAAGGACTGCCATTTTGATGAAGTAAATTTAGACATATTCTTTGTTGTTTCAAGCAGAAGAATGATGGGTAGTCATATTTCAGCTAGATATAAGATAAAACTTTCTAAGCTTAGGGCCATTTGAAAACATACTGTTTAATCTAATTGCATAGTAAGTGAATTCCCAGTTAGTAGAGTTGTTTAGGAAGAGACTTAGTGACTAAAAAGAGGGACACTGTGGTTAGAGTCTGCAGCAGGAGGACAGATTAGGCCAGAACCCTTTCTTCAAATGAAAGCCATACTGAAAGTGTCTCAGTCTATCCTCACTCCCAGAAAGAATCTCTAGAACTTCCCAGAATAGAGCTTTAAAAGACTGGATTACAAGATAGGTTGAGAATTCTGACTCCAACTCATAATGTTAGGTAGCCTCAGTTACAGATCAATATTTGCCCATACATAGTTGTTTTTTCTTTGATACCCAAGAAAAGTACTGGGAAAAGATCCGGTTTATCACCTGAAAACTTCCAAATAAAAATAAAGTCCCTTACCATGTATCATAGGTACATGATTATTGCATATTTTAATTGTAACAACTACATTATCACCAAAGGGAAATTTTAGTGTGTGCCTTCATTTTCTTAATTTTTGTAAAGTATACATTGTAATAAATTAGTAACTGGTACCTATTGTAATAGCAATAAGAAGCAGTAAAAAATCATAATAAGAATGAATGATAAAGCACCCATTTGGTACCAAGTCTTGTTTTGGGTATTTTTGGGGAAGGAGGCAAAGTTCAGGAAGAAACGTAAAGGAAAGAGAGAAAAACAAAAACAAATCAGACCTAGGTGTGGGGTCAGACTTCAAAGAATCTAAAAAATGGCCAGAGTTAAATGTACATAAGTCACTATAATTTAAAGCAGAAAAAGATAATCACTCTCAAGTGTGTGCTGAGTGAGTTCAAGGAAAGAAGAGATTTCCACGGTGTGGAGATTAAGGGGGCTACTTGGGAACACTGGTGCTTGAGAGGGCCTTAAAGGACAGCTAGACCCAGAGATGAGAGGAAAGGAATTTCAAGCAAAGAGAGGATTATGAGAAAAGTTGCTGAAATGCAAACCTGAAATACATATACTAAGAGAGGCTTTACTGCATTAGTTAAATGCAAGCTGGAAACAATTCACTGCAGATGATTTTGTGGAGACACTTAACTGTAGGACCACGTAGAGAGATTGGGCAGAGTTATAAGTACAAACAAGCAATGTTGAGGCACCTAGACACTAGCAATACTGGGGAACCTTTACCACCCTAGGGCTAAAGGGGTAAGCCAAGGGGTATTAAAGACCCTAGGGAGCGTTGGAGCCCTGGAGGGAGGGCTATCTACAAGGAGCTGAGGTCAAGAAGGCATGTTACTACTGCCAGAGAAGAGCACGAGTGGGTTTTAAGAAATACCCTGACCTCTTCCTCCTCCTGCCTGCTTCCTTATGCCAAACTCAACAAGAAGCCATTAAGCAAGATATCCTGGGTGACTTAGGCCACCTGTAGCGCCTCCAGCTAGGGCACAGAACAGCGCAGAGAGAGACAAAGACTAGATCGGGGTGGGGGGTAGTTGGTTGAGGAAACAAAGAATAATCATGAGATGGAAGATTAGAACTTTAGAGAAGATTCTGGGACATCTTAATTACCACTTTAAAAAAAGGTGGTACCAAACTACATTTGGTAGTTAATGTAGAAAACATTGATATCTTATCAGCAAGACAGTGATATAACAAAAATCCCAGAACTGCGTAGGCCAGGTAGGCAGAACTCCATGATGTAACCAGTGTCCCATGTTCCTTCTTTCATTCTGCACCCCAATTCTTAGCACATGGCTTTCATTTGTATGGTCACCTCTACCTCTTGTCTCACATCCATATCCTAGACAACAAAGAGAAGAAAATGACAAATGAACCAAACTTTTCCAGAAGCAGATTTTCATCACAGGGTTAACCTTGACTAAATGAGGGAAGCTGGGAAAAGGCACATTGCTACTCTGAATGAAGTCAGTTGTTTTTTGGTTTTGTTTTTTAAGGAAAAAGAGGGGAAAAAATACTGGGTAGAGGCTAAAAGCGTTTTATATAAAAGAAAAGAAAGCTTATTGGGATAAGGGCTTTCTAATTCTTAATTATTTGATCATCTAGTAATTCCAAATTTGGGTGTTGTTGCCCAGATGGAGAAGTTGGGAGAAGTTGTTTGGGAAATACACAGGGGGTCTGAGATTTGAGACATACTGAATTTTGAGTGACAGCAACATGTAACCCATAATGGGTAAACCATGTTAGAAGTCAGGAAAGAGGGTAGAACTGGAGACCGGGAATTGAACGGTAAAGTAGACTGGATTATTGTTCCCAACTCTCACCTTCCATACTTAATAAAATTATACACTCATGCCCTTTGCCACTGCAAGCCAAGTTTGCTTGCCTGCTCCACTGAAGTTGGGTTTGGCAACATAAATTTTTTTAACAATTGAGAGCAGAAATGAAGCATCATTTTTAGGCCACGGAATATTTCTGCTTGCTGCTTGAGATTCTAAGATCCTGTATGAGATGAGCATCCCTGATTCTAGGACAAATATTCATGAAGTATATCAGAATAAATGCCCAACCAAGCCCAGCAGAGCCACGGTCAACATGTAAACCCATGAGAGAGAAATAAATGCTTGTGGTTGAAGTCATCACAGAAGTGTGAGATTGTTTTTATTATGCAGCGCTGTTGTAGCAGAAGTCTAACACAAGTGGTCATTCTCAAAGACACAAGAACAGATGGAAAGGACTTCACCCCCATTAGGATGACTGTGATCAAAAAGACAGATAAAACCAGTTTGGGCAAGGCACTTCTAAATGGCTGGTGGGCATGCAACATGGAACAGCCTCCTTGGAAAATAGTCTGGCAAGTTCTTCAAAATATTAAAGGTATAATTATTGTAGGACCCAGCAATTCTACTCCTAGATGTCTTACCAAGAGAAATGAAAACATAGTCCACACCAAGCTTATGCATGAATGTGGATAGCAGCATTATTCACAATAGCCAGAATATGAAACAGCATAAATGCCCATCAACTGATCAATGGATAAACAAAATGTGGAATATTACTCAGTGATAAAAAGAACCGATGTACTGACACATGCTACAAATTGGATGACCCTTGAACACATTGTGGTAACTGAAAGAAGCCAGACCAAAGATCACATATTGTATGATTCCGTTTAAATGAAATGTCCAGAATAGGTAAATCTATAAAAACAGAAAATAGATTTATGGTTTGTGTTAGATGGGGAGAGAGATGAATGATCACTACGGCATGAGAGATTCCTTTTGGAGGAGATGAAAACTTTCTAAAACTTGATTGTGGCGATGGTTTCACAACTTTGTGAATGTACTAAAACTAGTGAATTGTGTGACTGTAAATGAATGCATTGTATGGTATGGTTTCAAACAATGAACAAAAGACAAAGCCACAAACCTGCAAATAAGACATATGCTGTGAGCTGGGGGCAACAAACCCATCCCCCTCTTTCACCTGATCTGACTGTGACAAATGGCATATGTGGATGTGCAAACTGGCTGGTGTCAGTGGGTGCAGTCTTTGTCAGACACACAGAGATCTTCTGTATGTGGCACTAACTTGCCTATGTAGGAAAGACAGATATGCATGGCTTCATTAACACCATGAGCTAAACCCAGTGGTTTTCAAACTCTGTAAAAAATCTTTCCTTTAATAATGTACACAAGCTATACTTGAATAAAATCTAATTATAGAATATTCAAACAATTCAGAAATACTTGGAGTCAACCATGAATGCATGGAAGTCCTTCTTTACCAGCCTACCAACTCCACATATTCTCGTCCCAGAGGAACCACTGGAAACAGCTGACGCATAGCCTTTTAGTCCTTTATTCTAGTCATTTGCATAAATACATAGGCAAATGTACAGCATTGCTTTACAGAAATTAGACCAAGTACTGAACCTTGATCTTAAAAAATTTAACATGTCCTGAAGGTCTTTCCATGCGTTTTATCAACTGTATGGTATTTTTATAGTATGGTTATATCATAGTTTGATTTTTTATTCCTTTATTGAAGCATATTAAATTGTCTTCCATTTACCACTATTACAAAACAATGACAAAGGAGTTCTTGATATACACATCTTTAGGCATGTGTGCAAGTATATATATCTGCAGGACAGTTTCTACAAGTTACATTTCTGAGTTGCAGAGAATGCGCATCTTAAATTTGAAGTCACTTACTTATTTTTTTGGCCACACAAGATCAGCATCCTTTACCCATGCTTTGGGAATCCCCACCTAATACTTAATGGGGCGCATCTTGCTTCTCAATATAAAAGCTAAAATGCCAGATATTCTGAACTGGTCAAAACGCTTTTTAAAAAATCCACCTTTCTGCCAAAATTAGCCTAGGATGGTTTCTTCTGCTAGCAATTCAGTATAGATACATCTGTGTATACACATACATACATATATACACATATATATGAAAATGTAAATTTTAACAAAATCTGAATCATAAAAGTTTTCGATTCTGAATCTTTGCTTTTTTAATAGCCACTTATTTATTTTTATGTCCATTTTTACCATCGTTAGAGTCTACCATTATAAAGACTTCCTTCATTCCCCCTTTCTAATGGTTGCTTCAATTTCTCATCAATCTAGGGGTAATCTATAACTTAAAAAAATCAGCAAATTCACATTTCTCAGACTGGGATTGGTTCCTTGGCTGATCCCAAGACCAAATCTCACAAATCAGGGCAACAAAATCTGAGATTTTTTTTTAAAGATTTTATTTATTTTGAGAGAGAGAGTGAGAGAGAGAGAACACAAGCAGGGGGGAGGGGCAGAAGGAGAAGCAGACTCCCTGCTGAGCAGGGAGCTCAACTCAGGGGCTTGATCCCAGGACCCCAGGATCATGACCTGAGCCAAAGACAGACGCTTAAGTGACTGAGCCACACAAGCACCCCAAATTCTGGGACTTTTGTCTACACTGAATTTCCTCTCACCTTCTCCTGCCCCCAACCCCAATTGAACAGGAAATACGTACTTAGCTCCAAGTTGTAGGCAGCCATTTTGAGACTAGGAAAGGGCACCCTCTAAGGCCCAGGGTCAATATAGTGGCAGTAGAGCAAAGAAATGGAGAGGAAAACATGTTTTTGAGGCCTGGATAAAACCTTGCCTGAAGAACTGTTCATTTGTATGACCCAATATGTTTTGTTTGAGACAGTTTAGGTCAGGCTTTCTGTGACCTTCATCCTATAGATTTGTCATGAGGTTAAATGATTTAATATATGTAAAATGCTTAGAATCACACTTACATGTGGCATTTACTAGATTATGGTAGCAGAAATAACAGGCATAATACAGCATATGTGATACAAAAATATTCCATTTGTCTTCTTTGTCTCTGGTGCTCAAGCAGCTCTTATTCTATTACCCATTCCTTTGTGATTTTAACCACCTCGGAGTACCCCCACTACTGCCTCACCCCACTTTCTTCCCATTTTCCTGTCCTCTCCCCATTCATTTCATCTTTCCCACCTTCACTCCCTTCCCAAAGCTTGAAGTGGCATGAGGACGCAGAGTTCAGAATCAGGGAGAGAAACCCTAGAAGGTGATGAAGATAATGCTTTCATGCCTATTAAAGCGAGATCTCTACTATTTCTCTCTCTTCCTTCCTGCTACTTACAATCATAATACTCCAAAGCTTCTGTTGTTAATAAACAAATGATAATCAAAAGTTAAAATTACGTCTTACCTCCCTATTTGTGAAAGCGTACAGTTGGTCACATCCCGCCCCCCCCCCCCCCGGATATACACCCAGTACAAAGGCAAATTGCTCTTCCTTTTGATTCAATCATTTGCCAGGCGTTCTATACTATTTTACACTTCTTTTCAGTATTTTCCTTTCCAGTGAAATCTTTCCATCAAATATTTATGTGTAAGTATCTTTTATGTTCAGATGAGCAATTGTGTAGCACAAGGAAAAAATCCCATTGAGGTGTTTGGATGGTTCACAGTATGGACAACTGAATTTTCAGTGGCTTGGCAGCATCACTTCGGGACAGAATTTCTTTTGTGGTGCAGCCCTAGCCTTAAAATGGACACTTCTCTAAACTGTCATTACTAGGAGACAGCATAAAAATTACACTAATATTGATATGATAAAATATTTTATGAATATAATACAGTCTTGATTACTAATCTGATTTCCCTTGGAACCTATAAAATACATAGACATTTACTATGGGAACATTCTAGTTTAAATTTTAATGCAGAGTAAAAAAAGAGAATGATTCAGAAGACAGTAGTTTTCTCATGAAGCACTAACTTACACGTGATTCAAATTTATTTTTCCCTATTTATGTCTTCCCAAACCATGACTTAAATTAGTCAATGTTGATCTTCTGTCTTTTAATCTACTCATTATTTATTTGCTCATACATGCAGTCAACAAAGAACTATAGAGTGCTTACCATGTGCAAAGCACTGTTCTAGGTATTGATAAGGGGGAGAGAAGGAAAGAAAAGTGAGTTAAGTTCCTCTTCCTAAGGAGCCCCCAGTTGATTAGGAGCAAGACCCAACACACAAATAACTCTAAAAAATAAATATGGAGCAGGCAGAGAGAAGTACAGTTCAAACAAGAAACGGTTAATCCAAGAGAGAAGTGGAAAAGCAGGGGGCATATGTGTGACTTAAATTATCCCATTTAGAAGGATGTATGAAAGGGAGCAGTAAGAAAGAAGGGCAGAGAGGTAGGCTGGGCTGGACCATGGAGGGTCTTGAATCCCAGTCCAAACACTTCATGGTTGACAAAAGCTGAAGGTTATCTGTAGGGACTTGAAAGATCAAATCTAGGTTTTAGGGATTTTGATCTGTGAGAATTATACAGAATGGAATGCAAATGGTTACAGACCGGAGGCACTGTACCTGATGATACTGTGCCCAATATTTAATTTTCCTTGGATATATATAGTTTCACCAACATTTGTGTCACGAAATGACATTTTTACTGACATAAATATTGGGGTTGACAGAGAATGAAGAGATGAAGCCTGAAGCCCAAGTCAGTTGCTGAAAATCTAGTTGTCGTGTCGAAACCAAGGATTCTGAAACCTTTGCTGAGAACGCTTCCGATGGCTCTACGAGGAGCGGGGTTTGCAGCACGCCGGGGACGTTCGCTGTGGATGGAGAGGGCAAGTTAGACCCACCATTCTTTTAATCCCATCACGCTGCACCATACGTTTGTAAATAGTGTTTTTGTCGTGAGCCTAACTGAGGGAGATTTAGTGCTATCACTGGCCTATTTCTGACTCACTATTGTCTAAGATCTTGCATTCTTTCGAAAAGTTGAAACAGAAACTAGAGTAAATTACACGTATCTGCTGCCTAAAGGATTTATGTTTTCCCTTTGTTTGTTCTTAAATACCATCATTCTACTCATCTGCTGGCTGTTCAGTTGCAGGACATAGGGCATGAGGCCAGATATCCCGCCCTGCTGTTGGCCTCCCCCACTTATGAAATTAAGAGGGAAGGGAGGGCTGTTGTGGAGGGAGAAGAAGAAAAAGACAGAGGAAGTTCTTCTGTTTTACTCAAGACCTCATCCAAAAGTAAAAGAAAAACGTTAGTGTAAATACCACTACAAAGAAAATTTCTGATTAGCCAGAAGCTTTCAGTGTTGTAGCTGGCACTGGTTCACTTACCCTACGCAATGAGAAATATAGACTGCATGAATTTCAACAGCACATTGAAGCGCTTTGTAATGGCACTAAATCTCAGCCTAATGTGCTGATGGAAGGGGCCCACCTGCCTTGTTACCCAGGGCTGGGTCTGAGTTAAAGTGTGTGATGACTTGCGGCTGGCCTCCCTCACCAGCGCTTGTCCCTGGGGCTCCTCTATCTTGCATTTGGCAACTGCCCGTTCATCCTTCTTAGCCAACTTAAGAAGATAGACAAGGTCTGATTTAACCATAGATTCAAAGCAATCTGATTTTAATATTTAATGTGCTATATTTCACGTTCCATCAATCACTAGAGCTCTTCCTTCCTCCTTCCTTCCCTTTCTCTCAGTTTTCCTTCTCTTTCCTCCCTCACCTCATGCTTCACTCCCTCTCTCCCTCCCTCTTTTTACTCCCTTCCTTCCTTCTTCCTTCCTTCCTTTATTCCTCTTTTCAAGGGGCAGTAAGTCATTTTATATTATTCATGTTACGAGAAATTAAAAGAGGAATCATATTATGATCAGGAAACAATGCACTGCCCTCAGTTAATGGTACATGCTGTCATCTGACTTACATTGTCACGGACACATGGGTTCCTCTTAAGTCCAGTTTGTAACTGTAGGTAGTTGGTATTGGCATTCCTGATCAAGGAAATCTGTACTTTGAAGGCATAGGGGAAAGCACGCTGTTTTTCTGCCACACTAATATTTGTAAACAAACCCTAAGCTTTTGTCCTGGCATGGTGTTCCCACCATTGATGCCGACAAATGGTTGTGTGGGGACCCACTTCTGTGACTAAAGCTGCTGGTGGTGAAGCATCAGCTATGGTGCCTTCTGTGCTGTGATTGTAACAGATTCTCACAGCCTCTAGGACAAAAGCACTATATCAAGAGCCACAGAGGAAACTCACACTGTGGATTAGTTTCTTAGGGCTGCTGTAACAAATTACCATAAACTCGAGGGCTTAACACAACAAAAATGTGTGACCTCACATTTCTGGAGGCCAGAAGGCTGAAATCAAGATGTCGGCAGAGTTGGTTTCTTCCAGAGGCTCTGAGAGAGAAGCTGTTCTATGTCTCCTAGCTTCTGGTGACTGCTGCAATCCGTGGCAATCCTCAGCCTGTAGACTCATCACTCCAAGCTTTGCCACCATCTTCACGTGGCCTTCCCTTCCATGTCTTGTTCTCTTCTCCTTTCTCATAAAGACAATGGTCACTGTATTTCAGGACCCCTCTCCCCATGAATCCAGGATGATCTTATCTCAAAATAGGATTGTCCTGGATTCACGGGGGGGCCCTAAATTAAGTGAAATTATATCTACAATGACCCCATCTCCAGGTCAAGTCACAGTTATAGGTACCAGCAGTTAGGACTTGGGACATATCTTTGTAGGGGACATAGTTCAACCCAATGAAACAAACAAACAAACAAATATCAAAGATTAAAATCTATAAAGCCACTACAAAACCAAATCAACATTAAGCCAGTGGGAATGGAACTTTGAGCGCCAGGATTAATCTGAGACTTGTCATGAAACCAAAGAAAACACACACACTCCTTTCATCCACAAACTTTTTGTCTAGAATGGTTTCTGTTGAGTTTTGTAAAGTGGGTTCTCCTTGAACACTGAGGTCTTGTTTATAATCATTCAGAAATCCAACAGAAGAAAACAATGTTGCTGAGTTGCTTCCAAATGTAGTACTTAACAAATTAAAAATGACTGCAAGGAGAAAAACCATGTGGATGGCTTCACTAAAGATTACCTTAGGGTTAAGTACCATGCTCTATTAGCTCAGGCTCCATCTCTCAGGAGACACAATTCAGAGAAAAGTCAAAAGTAGTATTGATTAAATCAATTTAGCAGTTTTAATACATAAAAGTCAAGTGGTCAGTTTGAAAAAAAGAAATGTCAACTTCACTCTTTTGATCTTGATAGCTTTCATTTAATCATCAGAAAGCCTTTGATAGACCATAAATTTCTCCTGCTTCTAATATTATGATCATGTTATACCCCTGCCTCAGAGTGGGGAAAAGTATAAGCCAGTGGCTCTAATAGTTTAGGCTTTTCTGTAAGCCGACCGGCCGGCACACTTTTATGATTGCTGACAACTCTGTCTTTGGGGACACCTCTGTTTTGTTAACGCTTCTGCATACTCGCTCAAGGGAATGCATTTGATACTTTCAAGTGAAAACCCACATCTACTTCCTGATATATTTTTTGATATCTCAAATATTGACTTTGTATGCAGAGAAGTCCTTTGAAAAGCAAATATGCCAGGAAGATGGCTCTGTGAGCACATTTTTTCCGCAGTCTGAAGGATGGAGACATCGGGTAACTATCTGAAGACCCTGGGGCAAATAGGGTCTTGATAGGACCTTACCTTGAAATTGAATTCTTAGAATACACATTCAAATGGGATTACCACAATGCATGCCACTAAAGTGGTTTTCACACCATTTGCCATTTGGGATGACCCGTGTCTCTGAGTCCATCCAACAGTGTGGGTTAACAAGAGTTGACTTTACCTTTTCACTTATCTCCAGAAACAGCTCCACCTGCACCCGTGAGCCAGAAAATGGTTAAAACTTATCCTATAATGTTCATTCCCATGAAAAGGTGGCTTTTAAGATGAGGCAGTGCTCAGATTTTGTACTGGAAAAACTGGCAGCAATTTGACAGGAACATATAATAGTCTGGCATTATGTTGACATGACTTCAACAAGAAAAACTTGTCAACTGTAACTCCTGGCTATGTAGACATTTGGAGTTACATATATGCACTCTCGGAAACACAGAACGGGACCCTCTATACAGCCATGAGACTCTTGACTGTATTTGTGGATCAAGCCACTAACACCTGTAAAAATACATATGAAATATAAACCTTAATTGAAGTATGTTCATCATGCTTAATTGAAACATGCTCCCAGGAAAGCAGAGGAAGTTTTGCCTACGTAAAAAATTGCAGAATAGAACCCAAACGTAACACAATATTCTTCTATTGGTGGGGTTTTTTTTATTTAATGAAACTCTTTGTAAGACAAATATCTCATGTGCTTGGCTCATTAACAATACTTATTTTTTTTTTATCAGAATTAATATTCTTCCATATTTTCTTTGGAAATAGCAATATTGATGTTTATGTGAAATGCAAACAAATGATGCAACGTTTCACATTTTCCAGTTTTTTACTGTGATATATTCATTCTCTAAAATTTCATGTTAGCACAACCAAAAACAAAGTGCTTCTACAGTTCATTTCAAGATAATATATTGCTCCATAATAGCAAATGCAATGCAACTTGGGCTTCAGAACTGGAAGCTAAAGCAGTCTTTGTACATGAATTCATTATAGCTTGAACAAGGCTCTTTTGGTAGGTCTTAGACCACTGATAAGTTATTAAAAGACACAATTTCCATGCAAGTGGCAAAACTTTTCAAATACATAGATACAGATAAAGATGTAGACATAGATATATTTCAATACACTAACTTATAATATTTTGAAGAGAAAATCCTTGGCAACCAAGAGAAAATTACAAACATGCGATTCTAACAAAAAAATTGAGACAAAGTTTACAAGAAAAAGACAAGCTAACTCTTTAGAATTTAGTGGTTCAGTGAATGATAGACCTCACTCAACAAAATCACGTATCTCTAACCTCCACCTGTTTACTTTATCATTAACGTATATTAATACATGTTTTTATATGTAATTTTCCATATAATGTTTCATAAATATTAGAAATTTTTAAAAAGGTAAGCTCAGTTTGAAAACTCTAAATCAATCAACTTCTTTGAAACTTTTGGTAGAAAAAGCTGAACATAAGCATCAAATTATGAGTAGCTGAATTGAAACAGACAACATTGATCTGTACTATGTCCTTAAATTTTACTGACTTCTTGGTGTATACCAGTTAAATACATATAAGCTTATGAATCCTCGTGAAAATCCTTAGAAATAGGTATCTTGCAGATTTCAAACAACCCTGAAACTCGAGAGAAGTTGGATTTCTCAATATCACATCTTGAGTAAGTGGTAGAATCTGCACTCTTAACCACAGCCTTCTAAAGATGATTCAAATTACTCATCATGTATTTCCTAAAGGAATCACTTGCATATTATATACCATATTATCTATGTTAAATTAAGCAAAAATTATTTTCTCTCTTGTTTAAATAGAAAAATGCAGTGAAAAAATGGGATTTTTAGGTTATTAATATATTTGAGCAATGTACACTAAAGCCAAGTACCAAATAGCAAGGATGACATTATACATATTTTCACAGGAATACGATCTTTCTGGAAGATCATAAATATTTAAGCATAAACATACCATAGAGTGGCAACCAGGACAATTCTTGATTCAATGTGGAATGTTCTCTGTACAATCTGAATTTACTCATTAATTGCCAAATATCCACTTTGCTTTGGAATGTGCAGATCTTTAAGCTAGATCTTAGCTTTCAAGATATTTAACCTCCCAGACTCCGAGAAGACCTTGTGAAAATAATGTATAAAAGGAAATAGTCCACAATCATCAATTTTTATGTTCTTCCTTCATCCAATTCAAATATTTCAGTCTTTGCCAAGTTTCTCCTACTCATTTTCTTTTTTTTGCAATTGCTATAACTTTACTATTTTATTTTATTCATCAATCACATGTTTGGCTTAAAGGGTTAGCTTTACCTAAAATACCCATTTTCCCCTTCTTCATCAAAAAGAGAAGTCTTGAGTCGTAGCTGGATGTATGACTTTCCAGAATAAAGGAATTTCTTAAGTTTCTCAGCTTCCCTTGCAGCCAGGTAAGCCCTTGGGAGTTCTAGCCCATGAAATGTAAATGGAAGTAAGAAGTCTATGCCTACATACCCCATCTTTGTGTTTTCTTATAACGTCAGAAGCTTTGGCAGCCATCTTTGAACATGAAGTGATCTTGGAACAGAGGCTTCACAACAAGGCAATCACCTAAAAGGAGGTGGTCTGTACCACTGGGGAATGCTATTCCAACCAAGATCAATTGCCTTCAGACTTTTGAACATAAGAGAAATATTTCCAGCTTGCTAATTCATGTTTTTAAAAATAATTTGCAGCCAACCAATTTATCTAAAACAACATATAATTTATGATCACATTTGATCTGTGTTGCTTATAAAATGCCACAACAAAGAGTAGCACAGGTTAGTTTTAGAGTTCTGGTAGCAGGCATGAACAAACAGCTCGGGGGATCCGAACACTGCTAAGTTTCGATTGCCTATGAATTTGCTGGCTGGCTTACCTTTCTTATGTACATGGTACAAAGTGATTTTTCTTTGTCTGACTAATATCTGACAAGGTCCAGTTCAACAGATTTTGTGAGTGAAAGGCGCTTTGAAATAGTTAAGTACCTGCGTATGCTTACCTTACAAAGTTTTCAGAAATGAAGCTTGTGTGAACAACTGGGAATTCATTTGCATGCAAAAGTCTAGCATTCTGCATTCTCAGGTGAGGTAGGTGGAGTGGAGATGTTTACTTGGTCAATCTTAAAGACGCCTGGAGATCTTGGCATCTGAGGCTCCAAGCAACTGCTGAGCTTACCTCAAGGAAAACCTCTCTCAGTAGAGGCAAGTCACTAAAGGTGCAGAGACAAATACTAAAGAGACAGTTTAGCCAGTATTGCCACAGCCATTAATGGCATTCGAACAGGGGAGCCTGTGATGCTTTATCTTGAGTCCATGACTGGTTATATAGATAAACCACTACAAGTCAGACTCTACTCAAATGTTTAGTCAAATTCAGTCCAACTGTAGCTCTATAAAACCAGTCCTGTTTTTAGTCCAGATCTGACTAAACAGTTTATTAAACTTTGTAAAATTCCAGATGAATTTTGTATCTAATTTCTCATATGATAGAGCAAAAAAGAATAATTGAGTGCTACCCAATTTTACATAAAATTTTAAGTACTTAAAAGTTTGAGTTTTGAGGTATTTATACTTAAAAGCCATTGAAAAAAGTGGTTGAATAACTATTTCCTCCTTGGATGGAGAAACAAATTTTCCTTTAACTTAAAAAAAAAAAAATCACATTTGGGAGGCAGCCACCAGGGACAGTTTCACTTGGAAAGAGACTTTTTGAGAAAGTTCCAAGTGACTGAGAAAAGAGAATTATAATGGAATTTGCTCCACAACTTTTATTCTGACAGAGGGGCTATTCATCCTATGGAATTCTTGTAAAATCACTGACCTGAACAATATGCTTCTGAGAATGTTTTCCTGCTTAGCTTATAAAGATATTATTATGTATCTATGATATAATCACTAGAAAATGCTCCCTCTGGGGCATTTGTTGTTTTTCTAATTATCATAGTTAATTGTGGAATTGATATCCCTGATGTGTGTAAAGGTATAACAGGAAAGTAGATACAATCTTTTATGCAAACTACCACTTTCTGTCTTCATATTAGTGTTATATATAACAATTCTGTCAATGAAAGGACATCCTATAAACAGATTATTTTAACTTAAAGGGCCAAAAATGATCGTAACAAGGTTACAATGGTTCCTATAGTTATTTGGGATTTTGATGCCAAGACAAATCTATTTTGAACTATAAGCTCGGATACAAGTGACTTCTCTGAGCCTTAGTCTCCTTTCCTTGCAGCAGAGCTAGAAATACCTCTCATTTCACAGGACTGTTTTGGGGATAAAGACAGATGAAACGTGGAAAGGGTCTAACATGGACTCATTGCTATCTATTACGAGCATTACCTTAGAATCTGTGCAATTCTAAAGCCCAAAGCCCCAAATGATAGAAATACATATTATTTTACATTGATTTTCATTGTGAAACTGAAGCAAAGTAACTCAGGAAAGTTAACCAACTATGAAGAAATTGTACTCTTTGACTGTCAGTTAGGTCTTCTCAATTATTCAAAGTATTTGGGAAGATCAGAGATTAGGTTAATGTAAAACAACTTTTGAAACTAAAAATTCTTTACAATTGGCTTTGGAATGTGTTTGGTTCTTACATTTGAAAACTGGCGTGTCTGGTAGTCTAGATATTCACTTCAGAGAAAATGATGAAGACATTCTGAGAAAACGTGGTTCAGGCAGAGAGAAAGATGCCCGACCTCCCCATACAGTTTCTTCATCCAGCTCTTCTCTTAATACAATGATAGAAAATGCCTGCTTTCTCTTAACTGACAAAAAAATCTTTGCTCTCTCCAAACCTCCTTAAAGTAGGGAGGTGGCTAAGTATTTGATCTTCAAAGGGCTTGTCTTCATGCAAACTAAGTAGAGGAAATTGAAATGTCTAAAAAGCTATAATTAAGCAGATTCCATACTAACTGCATTGAACTTGAAAGGAAGTTTATTATGGATAACCTAAAATTCTGATAAACCACCCAAGGACAATACTAATTAACCTCAGAGTGCTTTGAATATTATGAGGCATAGATTCAAATATGCCTTTAAAACAAAGCCTGCATCAATGATTTTATCATTTATTTAGAGGTATTAATTTATTAAGTGAGCATCTAAAAAACTGATATAGTAATAATATTAAACTGGAAATTTTTTTGAGAAAAATCACTTCTAGGAATCTCTCGAATTATTTTATTTTAGATAAAATATTTAATACATGATTTGAATCTGACAGGAAATGAATAAGGCCCACTAAAATGCACTTCAATACCAAAACTGCAAAGTATTTTTAAAACCACACATGAATCCACGGCTAATGAAAGTGAAGCAAGCTATTCTTAACAATGAAGAGAAGATGGCATTTAGCAAGGCAAGGATATTAAATCTGGTCTCCAGAAAATCCAGAGATAATAGTATGACAGTGGGTTTGTTTGTTTCTTTTTAAGAATTAATTGTAGAGCATATGTGTAATTTCAGAAACAAAACAAACGAGCAACGGGGAAAAAAAGAGAGAGAGAGAGGCAAACCAAGAAACAGACTCTTAACTAACTACAGAGAACAAACTGATGGTTACCAAAAGGGAGGTAGGTGGTGGGATGGGGAAAATAGGGGATGGGGATTAAGGAGTGCACTTGTCATGATGAACACCAAATAATGTATGCAGGTATTGAATCACTTTCTTGTACACCTAAGGCTAATATGACACTGTATGTTAACTATACTGGAACTAAAATAAAAAAATTAAAAAAGGAATCAATTATAGAACAATTTAAGAAGAAAAAAATGTTTCTAAAAGATTTAAAACAGAGCTTTAGAGAAACTTGATAATATGTAATTGTACAGTGATTTTTAACATTCTAACAAGAGTGTGGGCTGCCGTGTTAATGAGTATTATGTGGATGAGTGTCCTGGGTCAGATACTGGATTACATAAAGTTAAACGTGCATTCGTTATCTATTGCTACATAATACATTTTTCCAAAATTCGGCAGCTTTGCTGGATGGTGCTGGCTCAAAGTCTCTCATAGGCTGCAGTCAAGATGCCATGTAGGACTGCAGTCATCTGAAGGCCTGACAGGGGCTGGAGGATCCACTCCCAAGAAGGCTGTTGGAGGGGAGGCCTTAGTTCTTTGCTACTTGGGCTTCTTTGACATACAGCAACTGGCTTTTCCCAGAGCGAGTGATCCGGGAGAGAGTAAGGAGGAGGCTGCATTTCCTTTCATGACTGAGTCTTCAGACTAGGAAGACGCATACTTCTACGCCTGCCATAATCTATTCATTAGAATCATTAGTCACTAAGTTCGGCCTGTATGCAACTGGAAGGGGGATAAACTCCAATACTTGAAGGGAGAAGTATCAAAGCATTTGTGACTATATTAATACCACTACATATCACTGTAGAACTTCTCAGAGCCTTTAATACTCTAAAGTGAATCCAATAGTGTATGTACCATTTCTCCAGCTTAGTTGACCACTGAACTCATTTTTGTGGATTATTTTGCAGAACTGGTGTTTCATGGAGACACTTCAGGAAACACTGGAGGTTTAACACTGCCATCACACACACACAAATATCTGTTTCTATAAGAAATATATAGTATTGTTAGCTTTTAGTGATGGCAATTTATTATTATCCTTGTGCTAAGTAACAGATTTCTAGGCCTTAGAGAGTCAACTTTAGTCACTGAGTGCTTATTTCTGTCTTCTGTGCCAGGCACTGGGCTAACCAACAGTTGGCTATTTAAGGGCAAATAAGAAAGGGTCCTTGTCCCTGATGAGCCAATACATGAGATGCAATATAGAACAACCACACTGAAATAATAGCAAAGACAGAACATAAATTGTGCTTGCACAATTCTAAGTGCTTGGTACACATTAACTCATTTCCTCTCCACAATAACCCTGTGAGGTGGATCCCTGTTTTACAGGTGAGAAAACTGAGACATCACCTACTCAAGGTTATACAGCTATAAAATGTGAGAGCTAGGATTTAAATCAAGGGGAGTCTGACTCCCAAGTTTAGCTCTTAGCATTATGAATGTGGCTTGCTAAGTATTATGCTACCAGATACTTACAAGAAAGAAGATCGCAGACGGCCCTGACCTAGGGGACTAGAGGAAAATGTCACAGCAGAGGTGACATCAGAGCCAGGCCTCAAAGGATCAGCCAGATGGAAAAGGGAGAAAGGCAATACCACCTCAGGACCCGGTGTCCCCAAAGACAATGTCCCGTTCCCGAATTGTGGGTTTAGAGAACGCCAGTGTGAGTTCTGGGAGATGCATGATCGAGGGTTCTGGGAGACGAAGCTTGGAAAGCTAATGGCAGTTACCTGGGAAGTAAAAATCAGAACTACAGGTGTTATCTAGCTCACATCTGAAAATGTTTAATATTAATATTCACCTTTGCAAAGAGAGATTCCCAGAGCCAAGAATATCTGTCTAAGATAGCCTGGAAGATGGGGTGTGGTAGACACTGTGATACACCACCCAGAACCCCTTCCAGGGATGAAAGACTCCCTCTCCCAGCTGCCGGGAGTGCTGCCAGCAGAGAGCCCTCAGTGGTCAGCCCCCTATGGGGATTGTATCCACTGAAGAGAGCTGCCTCACCGAAGGCCACGACCCTTCCCTGGGATGCTGGCGTCCAGTGACTAGGCAGTGTTGGGATATAAAGGCCGGTCTCTCTACCCAACTCAGGACAGCATGCAGGGCCACCCCAGCTTTGGAGGTCCCCACAGCAGTCTGTTGCAGGTCCGGTTGAGGCTGTGTCCCAGCCTGACTCTTCCCTTGGCCTAATCTTGCTGTCATCTCTCCTCTTCTGCAGGAAGTGATCCCAAGACACCCCATAATAAAACTCTTGAACTTTACCTCCATCTTCGAGTCTGCCTCCTGGAGAACCCAACCAGTGCCCATCTGTATCAGGAGTGGTTGAGAAAGCAGATGCTGGGATGGAGCCATGGAGTTCGTGGCTGGTGATTTGAATTCCATCACTGGGGTAGGCGGTGCCTAGGTAACCTCTGGTACAAGGTCGTAGTGCAGTCGTGTTCACCACCTTTGCCAGTGGTGAACTGGGATGGTGTAACAGTGACCAGGGGCATAGAGATCACTGATGGGTGTGGTGTAGTAAGAGTTTAAGAAGTGTGTAGGAAACAGTAACTATGAGGATGGTGGGATTGGTTGGCTATACCCACGCTCAATTGACACTCTGGAAAAAAACAATTATGACAAAGAACTAAGAGTGACTGACATTTAAAACCTAAGAGTGAAAGCCAGAGACAGCTTCCCTGGTAGCATAAAGAGCCTCTCATCTCCTAGAGGGAGGGCAGAGAAAGCCGAAGGACAGACCAGGAGTTAATAATAACAGTAGCAGAGCTCAAAATTTAAGCTCCCAAACAAGGCAGATCTGTTATGCCAATTTCAGGGCCCTTGGAAGGAGGGGTTTGGGGTGAGGTAGGGGGGGACTGACTCTGGCACATGGACAGGACATCTGGATTGATGTGCATGAGAATCATGAATTCCCAGATTCCCCTGAACCCACTGAGCTTGCACTCTCTTTCTGTTAAGGGCTAGCATTTTCCCTTGCTTGCTATGAGATTCAGTCATGGTATAACCCAGCCAAGGACATACTGGGCCTGATAAGGGGAGAAGAGCTGACGAATGGGCAGGAGCCGATGAAGGTTCACTGGTCTGGATTAGGTGAATGCTTGATAAAGGGTGGTAGAATGCAAGGTGGGATAACCATTAGTCTATCCAGATATAGGATTTAACTACCTGAGCAAGGACCCTGGGAGATAGCACAAACACACTGCTAAGATGCCTCCTAGAAAAAGAATTGAGCACACTCAGTGAGGTAATCATGCTGGAGTTGCCATGACAGACAGTGAGAGGTTTTAAAGCTGAGAGAAATGGGCATGTGGCAGTGGATACGCTACGTAAGGCAAGAAAACCATCAGAGGTCCTCCTGCTGAAATAAGGGAGGAGCATTATTTGCCAAGCAACAGGCATATGTTGGTAAGAGGGGCACCAGCATCTTTATGTCCAGTGGTAACTGTTCTCTGTAAGCCATGGCTAGTGGTAGGAGAGGTCAGCCCTGGTAGCCATAACATCCCCCACCCAAGGGAGACATAATTATGGTAATGAGAGGCAAAGCATAAAGGCAGACAGAGGGGGTCTATGTTCAGAGTAATATGGACATTGTTAGTAGAACAGTGTCCCTAAGGGCAAAATAAATAGGCAGCCAGGGAGGGTATTACTTAATCCATTAAATCAAAAGAGATTAAGGATGGATAACCAAGAGGCTGAAGCCACTCATCCCAATAAAATGTTTTTGAACTTGAGCCAATTTTTGGACCTGTAACCTAGTGGTTGAAGAAGAGGCTAGGTCCCCAGGAAGAAGGACCCTGCAATACCACAGCAAGTGAACACAATAATGATTTCTCTGTCCATCCCTAAAGAAACTTATGGCCTTTTACTAGGGATAAGGGACAATGCCACCCAGAGACTCAAAGCATTGCCTTGGCTCCCTATACTCATGTGATCACATGGGAGCTAAATAATAAATGGAATTATGGCTTGTGTCTGGCTCCCAGTGAGTCCACTGGGAGCCAGGACAACCTAGTGGTCATTTCCCTGGTCCCCAAATGTGTAACTGAAATAGATATACTTTGTAGCTGGCTGACCCCTCCATTGGTCTCCGGGCCTAAGGAGGTCAGAGTTATCCAAGAGGCCAGGAATAGCCAAGTAGAAATCTCTGAAACTGTCCCCTCCCCTCAGCCAAAATAGTAAGTCAAAAACAATATTGCATCCCCAAAAATGACAGAAGTTAAGGAGGGAAAGAATGTTTGGACACTCTGTATATTTCCTATTGAGATCAATATGCTTCCTAGCTAAGTCACTTTACGAACTGAACATCAAGTTTATTTCATCTTCAAGGCCTCCAAACTGAAAAAATAATTTCTAGGATCATTTTCATTATCCAATTCTATTATGATGAAACTTTTTGAAAAATCCACAAAAACTTTTAAAAAATGGATTTTGCCTATATGTTATCTCCGGTACTCTTAAAAACACATGCAACTAAAGAGTGCTTATACCGTTTGCTAAGGGGAAAAAAAAAAGCTTGTCATTAAAAAAAAAAAAACTATTTTTGTCTGGGACAGAGGGCTGGCAAGATGGCGGCGCCCATGGAGCCGTTCCGCCAGTCGGGGGAGGGGCTACCTCAGTGGACCTGGACAGCCAGGCCGTGCTGACCTATGCCAGATTTACTGGTGGCCCACTCAAGGTGCACAAGATCACCAAGCCCTGGCCGAGCCCTTCAGTAACTCTGCCTGTCCTTTGGACCAGTCATGGAGAGACCATCTCGGTACAGCACAAGATCAGCACCCACCTTCGAAAAGAGAAGTACAACGCTGATTATGATCTGTCAGCCCAGCAAGGGGCAGACACCTTGGCCTTCATGTCTCTGTTGGAGGAAAAGCCGCTCCCAATACTGATACATACTTCTTCGTAGACACCAAGAACTAGGTGGACGTGACCTGGAAGTGGTATGCAGAGGCTGTGCGGTCTCGCCTCACCTTCTTCCTTCCTGCCCGCATGGCGCGGCAGGTCGCTGAGGAGCTGCATCTGCTTTGTCGGAAAAGCAGGTCTGAGAACGAGGATGAACTGGAGAAGGAGCTGTACCAAGAGGCTTGGGAATCCCAGACCCCGCCGTCTCAGCACCTAGGCTCTCAGAAATTCTCTTTTGGAGATGCCCCAGCCTCCCTGCACACCCTTGTCTCTGGCTACTTGGCCCTGCTGCTGCAGGCAAAGCTGCCCAGTGGAAAGCTGCAGGCCCACCTTCGAGGGCTGCACAACCTCTGGGCCTACCGCACACACATTCCCAGCCTCAGCTTCCCCTGAGATGGAGCCGAAGTGCCACCTCCACACCAGACACCAGTGGGCGCAGAGACAGAAGGAACCACACAGGCACAGGAACCCGATCCTGTCCATGCTGCTGGGACTGACAGCCATGGTGGACTAGCCTTGCTCAGTAGCGTCGTCTCTATCCAGTGGGTAACCCTGCTTGGGCCCCAGGCACATGGTCCCTGGGCATGGCTGAGGATGGCGAAGAGGAAAGATTTGTTCTCATGCTCCCAGGACTGATTTTTCTACTATCATACGTTCCAGAGGCCCCTATGTTTCCCCGTTGTTGGTGCGGCTGGAAATGGGGTGCCACTCCCAGAGTAAACCTGTCCACACTGAAAAACAAAACAAAACAAACACAATTTTCATTAAGTGTGTGTATGTGTATATGTATGTGTACGTGTGTATAGATGTTCTAGTGGCTCTGTTAATTTCTTGACCCATAATGATTTCAGTTCCTAAAATAGGAAATCTAAGGCTGACCTTACTGAAAATAATAAAATGTATACATTACCATTTTGTCCTTCCTTTTCTCTTTCTTATCTCTTCAACCCTTTCTTTTCTCAACCCAACTTGCCTCCAGGAATTTCATGTGAATGATTTAAGGACTATGGCAGAAAATCCAGAAAAATGAGACCAGATTATAGTGTTCGGCAATTGATATGTTATCCTTTTCAGAGAGACTTTACTTTTTGTTGTTGTTTAAAAAGAGAGTTGTAAATGGATAAAATTTAGGGAGAACATGGCCTAATCACCATTGGAGGAAGATTTTTTTGCTATTTCAGTGGAGCAGGCTTCATAGGTCTTTTCTAAAAGAGGGAACTTGGTTCCTTAGAGTTTTTGCTTCAGACGACAAGATGGTAATAGTGCATTGCAAGAATTCTCAGAAATTACAGATTGTATCTTTCTCATATCCCTGCATACTTCCCACAACTAATGCATTGTCTGGTAGGAGATGATGAAAAGCACAGGGCTCTGGCAGCTAATAAATAGTTCTGACTTCCGAAGTAGTTCCATAAATATTCATAAGTTCTCCATATTCACCTTATCAGGGTAGACAAGGCCCTGCCCCATGTGACCTAGTCTCCATTCTGGGTACCTTCTCAAATGGTTAAGGATGTAATAGGAACAGAGAACACTTATTTAGAATTATTTACATGTCAACTATTTTTGCTCTTTTAACACAAAAACAGAATGCCATGCAATTTACATTCAACCCTTTTTGTTGTTAATGTGGTGCTATTTATAAGTTTGAATTAAAACGGTTAATGTGTGTGGATCACTTAGTTCTGGGCACTAGGAGAGACCTCCAAAAGAATCTGAACAAGACTCAATCATTACTCTCATAGTTATTACTATTATCTAAAAGATATTTGGATCACATACTACAGATCATAGAGTGCCCATGTTTTATTTGGTGAACACAGTGTTTTTAATTATTTTCCCCCGGTGTTTGCCGCTTTTTAAAATTAGGTGGTAATGGGACACGTGGGTGACTCAGCTGGTTAAGTGTCTGACTCTTGATTTCCGCCCAAGTTATGATCTCAGGGTTGTGAGATCGAGCCCTGTATTGGGCTTTGCACTAGGCATGGAGCCTGCTTAAAATTCTCTCCCTCTCCCCCCTCTTTTCTCTCCCTCTCTAAAAAAAAAATAAATGATAAAAATAAAATAAAATTAGTTGGCAACATTTAGAAAAATCAGGGCATTACAAAGCTTGGATGTTTTAGCTGCTGGGTCCACTTTCTCATATGGCACAGTCATCAGGGACCAACTTGGGCTAGTCTCCCATTTGCCACACTCCTCCCTGTGCCCTATTGTCCCTCACACTGAAGCAGGCCGGGAGTAGCTCTTTACCGTAGCATTTGTGCTGTAGTCTGTTTTCAGAACTGCCTGCTTTTCTTTTCTTCTTTTTCTTCCTCAACATTTCTAGTCCCTGCGGACATTTCAGTTTGAATATCTATCAAAAAGTGCAATATTTGCAAATTGAAAGGGACCTCACGGTGTTGTTCTATCACTTTTCCGCCTTCCCCTTCTTGCCTCTGTCACTGGACGATTATTACTACCAACCCGTGTCCTTCTTTAGACAAGTGGTCTGAGTGAAGGCTTTACCTTGGCAACATCTCTCTCCTGGGAAGAGAGGGTGTGGCCTCTGTGTCCAGGAACCTGACAGAATTTTCTGGGCTTAGTCACTGTCGCAAATGTAATTTCTACTAGTGAGTGGAGCAGACACGAGGCTGTTTCATAGAACCTGGGAGCTTTTACACTTGTTCCCAGCCCATCCCCCAAAATAACCCCTCCACTCTATAATTACATTTACATTCATGAAATTGAGTAAGTAAAAGTTGAAATTCCTTTTAGCAAGAATTCTATGGCTGTGTATTCTGTACAGTTCCAAACAAAAAAATGACTTAAGCATTCCAGAAGGAATCAGTTGTCTAGTGTTCTGTAACTGAAAATAATTAGGTATTTTAATGTTCCCTTTTTAACTCCTTACTGTGTTAGCGTTTAGAGAGACTATGGTAAAGATTATATCCAGTCTAACTTTTATAAATCAGCTTGCCTTTTCCTACTCTCTTTTTGGGACTAAGATTTATCAATTAGAATTGAGAATGACAAGCTTGGCCCTCAGCTTTTGTGGAGTACTTCAATATTTCGTTCCCAAAGTTTCTCTTAATTTTTCTATCGTTGTTTGTCCTCAGAAAGGCCCATACCAACAAACGTGACTTCATTCTTCTAAGTAGCAATTAGTTTGAATATTGGAGATCTGAATGTATTCAGAAAATCTTCCAAAAATACGTTTGTAATTAGTTGACTGACTGATTACACATCTAAGGAGAAACCAAACTTCTAGCTTTGTTCTTCCACTGCTCTTCAAATATGGTTTCTGGAACACTTCCCTCCACATCCCTTCCCAAGATGAAATACTGTCTAGCTTTTCCACTGCTCTTGGATAATAAATGAACAGTCCTGCATTTTGGCATTTAAAATGACCCAGTCTCTTATCCTATGACTACTAGTCCAGTGCACTGTAAAAATCATTTGAGTCCAATTTAAAGCTTTCTATGTAGACTCTAGTTGGTCATGGGCACTGTTGTTTTTACCGCTTTCCCTCACTTAGCTTCTTCCCTCCAGCTGCTGCTTCTGACCCTTGTAAAGTTGGATCAAGCGATAGAGAAGCTGACAGGAAGAGCTTCGGCAAGACATTGATGGTCTAGGATGGCAGATGCTTCAAGCTGATTCTTCGTCTCAGTCAAGGCTATTGTTGGCTCCTCTTATCCTTCACCGGGGACCTCCGACTGCCACCACCTTGACATAGTCAGTTGTCCAATTAACACTGCTCCTTTGGAGGGCTTCTGTTAGGGCCACATCATCTCTCCAGATCATCACTTGCTTATTCAGTAAGATCCCCTCTAGGGCAACCCCAGGCTGGCTCCCTTTTACGTGGTCCACATCTGAGCTCCCAAACCACTCACCTTTGCCAATCATCAGAGGAAGTGCCGTTTGTTCTATCCCAGTCCTCTTTACTCTGTGATCAGACACAGGGGTGAGGCCAAGCCTTTACAAGTCCTATTCTTTGTGGGTGTCAGACCCCAGGCCCTACGTTTCCAAACTCCGGGCCGGGGCGCGGGGCTTGCCTGTAAGTCCCCCGAGATACCCCCTTGGAGTCCCTGTGGTGTGTGTTGGAGTACAATCCAACAACCTTTTTTCAAAGAAATTCTCTCCCCACCTCTCCCAGACCAACTAGAAGATGATGCTGGCCGACTTGGTTTCACCCCCTTGGCAAGTCCCATATGGGTGCCCTAGTAACTCATATTTTAATATAGGGTGCTTGGAACCGATCGCCTTATTCTTGGACTTTGGTGCCTCCATCAAAACAGAAGCAGAATGACCCCAATGCTATCATCTAGTTACATAGTCAATCCTCTTGGCTTCGTCTCAGTGGTATGCTGGAGCTGGTCATGAACCATGGCCATGATTAAAATTTAAATGATATAAACCTACAATTAAATAAATTAGATATTTTTAAAAGGGTAACAAGGACTCAAAGTTCGTCATTT
Organism: Eumetopias jubatus; assembly: GCF_037043125.1. Classification (NCBI taxonomy): domain Eukaryota; kingdom Metazoa; phylum Chordata; class Mammalia; order Carnivora; family Otariidae; genus Eumetopias; species Eumetopias jubatus. Next base: position 92,324,452 of record NW_028274814.1, on the reverse strand, counting down.
TCTAATTATTTCACTCCATCTTGTTATCTCTGCTTTTGAGATTATTTGCCTATTGTTTCTATATGGTAAAAATAACACAGGAGGGCGTGACACTGCACATTTCTTCCCAACTCTGCATTCAGTGATGTCACTGTGGCAGCCAAAAATCAGCTATGGTGGGAGTATTTACACCAAGGAAATTGGCAGATGTAACAAATCCAGTGCCTCCCCCTTCCCCCATCTTGTCCTTAACATTTACCAACACACCACTGCTTAGAATACACTCTTCAAAGACGTTAAAAACTAAAAAAAAAAAAAAAAAAAAAAAAAGATGTTAAAAACTGTCAAGATAGCAGGTGCAGTCCAAGCTAAGGCAGCTCATTTCAATACAAAAGGGCTACTTTGTAAGTGCTAACACTTCCGAGGGATCAATAGATTCAGCATGTTCAAACAAAGCGTGCCTCTCTCTCTCCGATGCTTGCAGTTCTTGGGAGATCAAATTGGTTCGTCTTCACAGGTATCCACCCTTAATACATTTTCAAGTAAAAGTCTGAGATTAGACAAAGAAGCTCCTGCAGCTGCACATTCCTTGGCAGCCCACACCATAAATGCTTTTGCAAAAATGCCTCACCCAATTTTTTAAACTGTTCTGGGCTACATTTAATAGTTGATGAAAATAATGACTTTTAAATATGCCACTGCACAATTAGGCCACTAAAGCAACTGAGACACTTTGAGAAGCTTGAGCCTAGGAACTAAGACAGACATACCTGCGGGGGGAAAAAAAGCAGAATATCTACAGGAAAAAGATAGAATGTGGAGGTCAAAATTTGCATCTACATAGTCAAATTGAATAAATGTGAATGACACCGTAAAAGAAACAACCTCTCATTTCTCATTCAATAGTATGCATTTGAGCATTAAATAATCTTTTCATCTCGTTTTGCTCCAGCATACTCCATTGTTTCTCAGAAGTTGGGAGAGGGTAGGGAATGCTCATCCTCTAAAAGTGGAGTCTTTTTCATAAATTTTAGAAGGAACTTGTTGACATGAGAGTTATTGACTTTAAAGAAAATAACGTGAAAGCAAAATTATGAGACATATAGAAGAGGATTGTTGCTGAGCGGAAGGACCTCCTTTATGAACTTGACCTCTTCCTGCCTGACACCGTCCTGAGATCCCATACGTTGATAGCCAAAGCTAGAAACACCTTTTCCATCTCCCCTATGAGGAAGATTTCCCAGCATGTACCCGTGTGACCATATTGCTTATGGCCACCCTCCCTTCAGATTGGTTCTCCCCCTCCACTGGACTGGGTGTTAAATATCACCTTTGAAAACCACCTTTCAAAAATCACCTTTGGATAATATCTTATACCCGACAAAGGACATTCATGTCCACCATTTCAGATAAACTTCACAATCATTCTGTGAAGTAGGAAAGACAAGTATTACTGGCACTTCTTTATTTTATTTTTACTTTGTTCATCATGATAAGTATACTCTTTAATCTCCATCCCCTATTTCTCCCATCCCCCTACCCATCTCCTCTCTGGTAACTATCAGTTTGTTCTCTATAGTTAAGAGTCTGTTTTTTGTTTCCTCTCTCTCTCTCTCTCTTTTTTTCTTTTGCTGGTTTGTTTTATTTCTTAAATTCCACATATGAGTGAGATCATATGGTATTTGTCTTTCTCTGACTGACTTATTTTAGTTAGCATTATCGTCTCTAGCTCCATCTGTGTTGTTGCAAATGGCAAGACTTCATTCTTTTTTATGGCAGAATAATATTTCATATATATGTATGCCACATCTTTTTTATCTGTTGCTGCTTCCATAGTTTGGCTATCGTAAATAAGGCTGCAATAAACATACGGGTGGATGTATCTCTTTGAATTGTGTTTTATTGGCTCCTCTTTAAAAATGAATTGACCCAGCTCTCTGGGCTAATAGCTGATAGAACAGCACGTAGAATCGGATGCTCCTACCTCCTGACTCTGGGTCCAGCAAAGTCTAATAGAAAGAGTATGTATTAGTTTTCTATGCTGTGTAACAAATTCTGACAAACTTAACATTCATTTGTTGTCTCATAGTTTCTGTAGGTCGGAAGTCCTGACATGACAAATCTGGATTCTGTGTTTCCTGTCACAAGACTGAGGTCAAGATATGGGCCATGCTGTGGTTCTTACCTAGAGCTCAAGATCCTCTTCCAAGCTCACTCAGATTGTTGGCAGAATTCAGTCACTTGAGGTTGTAAGACTGAGGTCTCTGTTTCTTCCCAGATGTTGTCCACGGCTCACTCTCAGGCAACTAGAGACTGGCCTAGTGCTTCACTTGGTGGCCCACTCACAATGTGGTAGCTTCCTTCTTCCAAGTCAGCAGGTAAATCTTCCTGAATTCTGCCAAGAGTCTCCAACACCAGAATGTGATCACTGGAATGACTACACCATCCTAGTCACATGTTCCATCCACACTTGAAGAGGGGATGATACAGAATGTGGAACATCAGAGGAGTGGGAATCTTGGAGGCCATCTTGGAACTCTGCCTACCACCAGGCATGAATCCCTGATGCACAAAGAGAAAACCAACTTTTAACTCTGCGCTTGCTGGCTTTGTGACTTACCTACCTTGAGCCTCGTGTTCCTCAAAATTAGGGCAATCCTGCTCAGAGAATTATTGTGAGAAAAAGAAGTGCTAGCATCTGGACAGTGTTTGACATACGAAACTTACTCACTGAATACTTTCTTCTGCTCTTGGCACTACATGCCAATGCATGTAGTATTGCATGCAGGTACGCCAGGTTAGCTCAGCATTTCTTATGTTATGATAGTTACAAAGCAGCATGTTGATATTTGACTTTCTGCACGGGCAATGGAACACAGAAAGTCAAAAAAGATGACTAGCTCATCTTCCTTACCCCATCCTAAGGAGGATCTCCTCTATTACATGCTTCTCATATTATCTCCTTAACCTTAAAAACACTGTGCAGTAGGTATCACTATCCCCATTTAACAGGCTAGGAAACTGAGGTCCCATGTACACCGTGAAATAGTGGCAGAGTTCATGACTGTGGATCTTAGCCTGTAACAGGGTATTCCACGAAAGAGCCACTAAGAAACCAAGACATGAGTGTGTGTGTGTGTGTATGTGTGTGTGTGTGTGTGTGTGTGTGATTCATCAGGAAGGAATGCAAAGAATTTCCCCTCCCCTCAGGGAGAAGGCTGGGCCCCTTTACCCTCAACAGAGAGTGCACAGATTTTCAAAATGTTGCAAAGGTCCATCAATTCCTATTGTGAGAGAAGAGGAACTGAAAGAATATTTTGTGAATAAGGACTCAAGAGAGAGGGACTGGAATTACTGATAGTGATCTGTTTCTCTCACTATTTAGTGCTATTTTTAAGGTTCAAAATAATCCTTTTGTTTTCATTGATGTAATGTCATTATTTCCATATCTTTTAAAATCTTCAAATATGAAACAAGATCAGTGACCCAATTATTTAACTCTCAACGAAAGAAAAACAAAATGAAAACAAAACAAAACCTTGCTGAACACATGTTCCTACCCAGAGGATGATTATTTCTAATTGAAAAGAAGATATACTAATTTAGAAAGATTACTCCAAAGCCCTCAAAAAGGAGAAGAGATTTAGTAACTGACAAGGCAGAATTAATGCTGCAAAAATAATTCTGACTTTAGTTTAAAGATTTTCTGAAAAAGGGGACTATGATCATAGCAGTATTAAAATGGATGCAGGTTAACACTCTGATGACATGGTCATTTATACTGAAAATGAAAGAAGGGGAACATGAACTAGATACATTTTCTTTGAAATAAAAGCTACATCTTTCCAGGAATGAGGTCTCTGTAAAAAGAAAAAGTGAAGCCTTCAAAAAGATGTCAGAGTATAGAATAAGAGATGGAAATCTTTGAAGTTGAAGGCCTCAGAGAAAACTATTTGGAGATAGATTATTACCATTTCTTCATCATTTCACCAACTGGTATAAAGTCAGAGAAAGAGCTTTTCAGCAACTGGCTCATTTAAATTTTATTTATAGAGGACTTAGCTCTGAAGAATAAGGAATATGTTGGATCTAACAAAATTTTCAAAAAAATAAAAAGATTTTCATAGGCCGAAATGAGCACTTTCTAATATAAAGGTTAGAGTCCTTTGCTTGGGTACAAATATATCTCACTCTGTAGGTATGAGACAGACGTTACACACATGAGTTAGCAATAAATGTTGTAGGCAGAGATTGTGTTGCCTACCCATTTCCATTTTCCCTTCTTTCTTTGATTAATTAAACAAATTTTATCAAAGTATAGTGGACACACAATAAAATATTAGTTTCACTTCCCTTCTTCCTTAATAATAAAATCTGGATTTTATTTGGAACTGCAATGTGCCTAGCTAAGACTATATTTTTTAGCCTCCCATAAGGAAAGGTTTGGCCATTGAGATATAAATGGAATCTTTTGCAAATAGTTTTATGATATCTATTTAAAGGGTATTGATTCATGTAGGAGGAATATCTCTTTTGCATCTTGCCCTTCCCGTTCTCCTGCCTGGATCATAGAGGTAATGGCTGGAGCTCTAGCCACCACACTGTGTCATGGATGATTGATATGAGCTTACTCATATCATACCCTTAGGTAGCAGAGAAGAAAATTAAGGAAACACTGCATCCCTGATTACATCATGGAGCCTCTATACCATCCCTGAACTGTACTACTTCAGGACTTCCTTTGTGTAGAGAATAAACTCTTACCTAGTTGTCCCTCTAGTCAGGTATCTGTTACGAGCAGAGGAACTCAATTCCTGATACTGGTCAGCAATACCATGTGATTATGAAAATGGTCCAAATGGTCCAAGATAGCATTCATAACTATTTTGTACCTGGGTAAGAGTACACAAAACAACACAAACAGAACAACAGCAATGAAAACTGATGCCAGAATTCACCTCTACCGCGAGCTCCAAAAGAGAGGTGAAAGTTATTTTCCTCCAGCGTCCTGCAAGAGTATGATGTTGGATTCATGCAGAGTTCAGGAAAGCAGAAGATAAGGTGGAGGATAAAGGCAGATATGGCTGGCCCCGGGACGGGTAGGTTGTGAAGCCGGGAAGAGAGGGGAGAAGGCTTGCAGCACCCTGGGGACTTAGCAGTCCTAGGAGCAAATGTCCGCACAGTGCTCCGAGGAATGCTGGACACCAGACAATAAAGCTTTCATTCCAGTTATGTCAAAGACTCTAATGCCCATGCCTGATGTGCAAGAAAGAGAGCCTTAACATGGCTCTTTACATGGACGACAGCAGACTTGGATCATGAAACTCTCCTGGGGACCCATGATGCCCTGAAGATAAAAGACAGATTCCTCAGTCTCCGGGACCCACAGAATACCTTCTCCACCTCAATCTTCCCTTTATGTGACCCTACAGAGGCAGTAATGAATAAAGAGTGATAGCGAGTAGTGACTTTTTCATCGGTATGGTGAGGGAAGGCTCCAATTTGATTTAGAACAGCAAAAGTACTGTCTTGCATCTGTGTGTGATGAAATAAAGTCCATATTTTTACGGTGTGTTATTAAAAAAAAAAGGCAGTGAGAATTCTGCTCAGCTTTGGTCACAGCATTTGAAGAGTGACCAAGAGAGCAATGGGACAACGTACTAAATATAGCTGGCTGTCCTCTGTATTCATTACTTTCTTCTAGTACCTCCAAGTTTTAGCGGGGCATATGGCTCCCTAGAATCATCACATTCCCCAATCTCTCTTCCTTACAGGAGCAGGCACGTAACTAGCTTTGAGTCGATGAGATAGAAGTAGAAGCGGCAGTTGCTGGGCACCCTTCCTAAGGGAGAGTGTGCATGCACACATAGGTCCTTCTGCCCCTACTCTAGCCTGCTGCTTCGCACTTGGTGCAGCCACTCAGATCTCAAAATGGAAGCTGTGTACGGAAGAAGAGCAAGCTAGCTGGAGCCTGGCTCTGTGGTATTGTGGAAGGCCATACTAGATCACTCACCAGAAGTTTTAGACAGAGAAATATACTCACGCCCTGTTTAGACCATAACTGGTTAGATTTTCAGCTACTTTGTAGCAAAACCTAACTATCACAGAAGGCTTCAGGAATCACAATCTTGTCAGAGTGTTGAAGGGGCTGGGTCTACTGACCCTGAAAGAGGTCACTCAGAGGAAAACGGTAGCTGTTTTAAAAACCTGAAATTTATTGCAGGAGAGAGATAAGCTTTATTCCATGTGGCTCTAAGGAAGAAATTCTAGAAAGACAAATATGGATAAAATCTAAGACAAACTATGAGTATCACTTCGAATTGAAGTTAGTGTCTGACCTGGATACTGTCACTAGCTCTGTGATCTGGTGTGACTTCATAATTTAATCAAACCCTTCCTTGGACTAGAAGCTCAGTGAGGGCAGGGACACCCCTTCTCCTTCTCTGCTCCCCCCGCAAACAGACTTATCACAGTGCTGGCCTCTAGGAGGTACTGGATACAAGTTTGGTATGTGAGTAAAAGGACAAAGCAGAGCTAGAACGAGGAGTGAGCCGTCTTTGCAGGGCCAGAGGAGTGAGCTTTGAGGATAGTCCTGCCCCCAGTAGCAAACAGAATTTCATTTCTTTTTAAATTCAGTCCCTTTTCTTGTTTGGTTAAGTCAAAGCAAAATCTCCTTTCAACAGTTAATGCTGGCAAAAGTGACCATTATCACATAACAGAAGAATGTATGGGACAGTAATGATTCTAAGGAAGAGACAGGGAAATTCTCCATTTGCTTTCTCCAGTGTGTGTGTACATATGTGGAAATATTTAAGGAGAAATACACCAGGAAATATGGTATCAGACCTTCCTCACTACTGCTCTCAGATATTAGACATTTACTGTATTTCTTTTATCCCCTTCAGCCACATCTCAAGCCATGCCATCTTGATCCCATTCAGAAAATTTGAACTTTGTAAGTAAAATTATATCAGATGTTTTGGTCACAATTTTCTTTGTATTCCTTTTATCCCCAAAACTAATTCAGGTGTGCCCTGCTTTAAAAAGTCAAATATAGTATACTAGAACCCGAACTTGCAACATATAAATTAGAGGGTGAGAATTTACAAGGAGGTTCTAAATGTATCTTCTTGGGAGAGAGACAAACATTGAAACTAAAGCCACTTTGTTAGAATAAAATCAAAATATCTCTGAAATTAAGAGGCAGACCAATAAGAAAATACTATTTTAAGGACGCAAAATCACTTGAGACATCCTTGTGATTAGGGCATTCATTGCAAATAGAAGTGATTAGATATCTCTGGAGTCTGGCAATCAACAAAAATCTATGACAGAACAATTGTTTTCTTTTTTTAAGGATTTTATTTATTTATTTGAGAGAGAGAGAGAACGAGCGGGGGGGGGGGAGAGGTAGAAGCAGAGGGAGAAGCAGACTCCCCGCTGAGCAGGGAGCCCGATGCGGGGCTCCATCCCAGGACCCCAGGATCATGACCTGAGCCAAAGACAGATGCTTAACAGACTGAGCCACCCAGGCACTCCTAGATAGAACTATTGTACAAAGAAGAGTTCACCCTACATTATATTGGAGGGAAATTATTATTTTAAATAAAATGTTCTTACAGAAAATAATCACAGTAACAACACAGTGTTTTCCATGATGCTTTTTATAAAAGAGCCCTTTGAATCAGATATTTGGTACTAGATCACTCATTCATTCATTCATTCACTTAGTAAACATCACTTAAAGCCCTCTGCCGCCGCTCCCCCACACCCCAGGATAACTGCTGAGCATCCAAAGAATAAGTCACGGAGGTAAGACAATTTGTTCATTCACAGGCAAGGAAACATAATAGCTTATGGTGAGTGTAAAAAACTATTGCCAATCGGAAAATAAGCTTTCCAAAGAGGAGCTGTGGCTTAGGCCACCTCCTGTTCCTTGAGAATAGAGGGAATTGATACATGGTTCTCTGCACTACTTTCTACCAGCCTTCATCAGGGTTGGCAGATGGGGCTCGGAAGAACAATCACAGTCCCTAAGGGTTTTCATTGTATTCTACACCAGCCATGTTGACTGTTGACTTTGGGAGAGCTTTTGCCTCTGGATTATGCTTGGCTTCAGTAGAGGATCTGGAAAGGAATAAGAAGGAGCAGCTTGCTTTTTTTTTTTTTTTTTGGTTTTTTTTTTTTTTTACTTAGGACGAATGATTTCCACAGGCAGAAGAGGAGGATCTTATCCAAAAGTTGGAAGGACCTAAAGACTGAAAATGGCTACCATTATATGGTTTCTCTGAGAGAAACTTTCCTTATACTGGATTAGAGAAAGCAACTGGAAACCAATATTCCTTGATTACCTCCTATGTGGTGGGCATTGTACTGCGAAAGCTTACAAAAAATGTTCTGCAAGGTAGCCAGGATATGAATAACACCACATTCTTACGGATAAAGAAAACAAATCTTAATTAAACCACGTGTCAAAGTCTCAGAGTAAGAAAATGTCAGAACCAGATTAGGAACTCTGTGTTTCCCTGAAACTGAAAATAAACTTTCTATTTCCAAAACTATAGAAAAAGACTGCTTTCTCCTCCATAATTCTGGGACTTGGAGCTGGCTGGAGGGACACCATATGCCTTTTCATATGTTCCTAATCCAAGGAGTATTTCTCTAGAGTAAGATCTTCAGACTGAGACCCAACTGATGCATAGGGTATATAGATGAATGGGTACAGCTGGGAAAGATTAAACTTTTGTCCAGGGAAGAGGGGGAAAGAGAGTTGGAGCATCTGCCACCCTAAGAGAATGCCACTCTGGAGTGAGCTTCCTGCAGAGAGCTTCCTGCAGTGAGCATGTGGGAGATATTGTCAGGCAATGCAGCAGGGTAAGCTGGGGAGACCGACCTTGGCCTAGGTGGGGTGTGGGTAGGAAGCAGAGTACCTCAGTCTGACTGATGAGTTTGGAAGGAGAAGCTGGACATGAGATGACCAGCTCTTCCTCTTCCTTTTATTTTTAGGTTCTACCAATCTGTGAGAAGACAGCTTATTCCTTCTTCACGTTACAAGATTTACGGGAGCAGGTCCCCTCCTGGGGGAGGAGTTATGGTCGTCAAATGCCAACCCTGACCGGGCTGGTAAATCTGTCTCATTCTGGAAGCAAACTTGCTGATAGAGAAAACATTCGCCATTATCTGCTTCATCAGTAAGAATGTATTTTGTATTCCTATCTGCCTTACCCTTTTGTCCAGATTTACATGAGAGAAAGCAGGTATATTACTGATTGGGCCCCCTCAAACTTCAACCAGGTAAATAGAAGGAGGAAGCCGGGTCCAGGGGATAGAATACATGTCATAGGTAGGAAGAATTTGGACCCATGCAACTGAGCTGTGGTGCTGGCAGGAGACATTTCAGTAGGGGGAGCAGAGAGGTATGCAGTCTGTATCAGCCGAAACCTCTTTTGGAGAGATTGATTCTGCATGAAGTGCCACCCCAACTTCAGCCAAGTAGCAATCAGGCTCAGCTTAAGCAAAAAGGAAGCGGGGGGCGGGGGGTTGGATTAGCCCAGTTTTGCTCCAAGCTTAAGGAGACATGTTCTTTTTTTTCAAATTCATTTTATTCTGCTCCCAGAAGACCAAGTAGAAGAAAATTCTGTTTGTTTCTAACCTAAATTTCTAGCCAGAGAATGCAGAATCTATCTGGATCACCCAGAGGCCAGTTCTCCAGAGCAAGCCATTACAAGGGGATTTAAAATCACAGCACTAGCTACTGACCAAATATTTGGCACTGTCTCTGTGTATAAAATGAGGTGACATAAAGGAGTGTGGCTGGCCCAGGAATTCAGGATATTGTTCTCTCTTCTTTGGGTCCGTGGACCAGGGAAGAAAAAAGAATTCCTGCCTCAGGTTTAGAATAAATGTTCTTCTCTTCAAGTATATATATATACACACATACATATACATATTACTTTTTCAAATTCTATAAATTGCATACACTCATTATAGAAAAATGGTAAGTTGAATGAAGAAAATAAAAATTTTTTAAACTCCCAAAGTATTGGCTGCAATAATGAGAAATCCAGACGAAGCAGTATGAAGATAGTACAACAGCTATATGATCCCTTCAGGAATCAGAATCTTTCTGATCAGGGATCTTCTATCTTTCCCTTTTACCACACTTACCATGAAAACCTTTGCCTCATATCTGGTGCCTCATGGCTGCAAGATGGCTGCTCTAGCGCTAGGCCTCATATCCTTCTAAGGCAGGGCAGTACCTCAGAAAAGTAAAAGGTTTGTTTTGTTTTGTTTTGTTTTGTTTTTAGAAACCCTCACTTTAGATTTCAGTGGTCAGCACTTCTCACATGGACTCCTAACTGCAAGGAAATTCAAGAAAGTGAGTATTTTTGGCTGGGCCCATGACCTCCCCCAAATGAAATCAGGGGGATTTTGTTGGTAAGGCAGAGGAAGAAATAGTTACTGAATAGGAAAGTTGGGGTTTCTTTCAGTCCTGGCTCAGCCCACGTCCTGCCTCCATTTCCTTTCCTATGTCTTGCAGCATCCGTAGCCCAGGCCATCCTCTTAGTAACCCCTGGGCTCTTCTGTCACCCAGGTTGGCACACCAAGGCTTCTTCCAATTTTACAGCTGGCTGACAAAATAAGAATCTCCATCTTTTCTAGTTATGGATCCAGCTGAGACCATTACACGTTTTCCAAGCATGTATATAAATGTTCCCTACCATTTCATAACCTGTTCTTTTCTCTTAATGATGCATTTATCATCAGTAGCTTGGCAGCAGATGCAATTAATTGCATCTCAGCTGCACAGCATGCTTCCTTGATTCATTCTATAAATATATACCAAGCAGTATTGAAGATGCTGGGGATAGACAGTGAACAAGACACACAAAGTCTCACCACTGGTAGTGCTGATAATCTGGTAAGGGAAGACAGTGAACAAATGCGTGAGTAAGTACACATTATATCAGATGGTGATAAACATGTAGGAGAAAAATAAAGCAGGGTGAATGACTTAGGAAGTGTCAGGAAGGAGAGGTATCCTATGTTATACGCACAATGCTCAGGGAATGTTATACCAATAAGCAGATGACTGCTTATAAGAAAGAGAGCAAATCATGTGCATTTTTAGAAATTTTCCAAGCAGTGAGCACAGCACATGCAAAGGCCCTGACATGGGAGATGTGTGGTACATCTGAGAAACACTACCAGGACCTTTGTAACTGGACCAGGGTTAGCAAGGTGAGCAAATTCAGAGATGAGGCAGAGATAGTACTAGAAATTCTGATATAGTCAGGAGAGCATATTTTTATTAGTCACATGGTATTAAATCACTTTGTTAGGCACTCAAGTTATTTCCAATTTTTCATATTTATAATTGACTATTTTTACAGGTTCTGGGCCACAGACCAAAATTCAATGACCCCTACATTAAAATAATAATTGATTAGTTTTGTTTTTTGAGACAAAGTCTTAAGCACAGCTCACCTTTTCTAAAGTAATGAACAAGGGAGGGAAAATAATACTAAAATACCCTCCAGGGGCTCCTGGTGGCTCAGTCATTAGCTGTCTGCCTTTGGCTCAGGTCATGATCCCAGGGTCCTGGGATTGAGCCCTGCATCGGGCTCCCTGCTCTGCGGGAAGCCTGCTTCTCCCTCTCCCACTCCCCCTGCTTGTGTTCCCTCTATGGTTGTCTCTGTCTCTGTCAAATTAAAAAAAAAATAAAATCTTAAAATAAAATACCACTTCATTTACAAACAAAACAAACAAAAAATGTGCTTACTATCTTAGTGAGGTGGATATGGGAGAATAGTAAGGAATAGAGGGAGTAAAGGGGAAATAGGAAGAAGGAAATAGAGAAACATAGAAAGGAAAAAGGGTGAAGTCTCCCAAAGTAGAAGGGGAGCTACCAGTTCTTTCTCTTTTTGCATGACAAACTACCTTAAATTGGCAATGTGAAACAACCGCCATTTTATTAAGCTCAGGAGTCTGTGCGTCAGGAGCTTGGGCTTCCCCACAACATGGCACTCTTAGCATATTTGTTGCATGGCGGCTCACTCTTGGGAGGCCAGGGGGGGAGTCCTTCTATAGGCTAGGCCTGGAACTTGTAGGGCATTGCTTCTACCACACGCTGCGGGCAGCGCAGTTAGAGGCCAGCCCAGATCCAACGGGAAGGGAAATAGACCCCGCCTCTCAACGGAAGGAGTGTCAAAGAACTTGAAGCCATTTTTAATTTACCAAGAAGAAATAGCCAGATTCCTTAGCCTGTACCCATGTGAGATCCATGGCGGCAATCTCACAGCCACATGACAAATTAGGCCAAACTTGAGCTCACTGTGGCTTACATTCCTGAAGTGTCTCCTTGAACTCCTCAGCTACATCTCATAGATGGTTAATTCTTCCCTAGATCTTGAAAAACTGCCTTTAGTAAATAATAACTTACAGATTTCCTCTATAGTCTTTAGAAAAACACCATCCTGAAAAACTTTTTTGTTTGTGTTTTGCTCTTTCTTGCTGACAGCCTGAGTTTTTTGTGTGTGTATCATGGAGTAAGTTCATATGTATGGCCTCATAAGCAGTAAATTGTCCAAGGTAACAATTTATGCCAGGAGAGTCTAAGAGAATATTGATTGTATATATTTTACTGCCTGTGTACTTTCTTGAAGAGACGGTGGTTTGATAACATATTATTGTGAGGCTGCTCTGTTTGGGGTACTTATTTGCAAAGCTGCATTAGCTAATTCCTTCCAGACTTCAAGATTCAGGTCATCTGGATCCACTGATTTGTGTATGTTCAGATTTTTCAAGTCTTCCTTTACCTGCATTGACAGAGCATATATTTGACAGAATAATATTAAAAAAATATAAGATGACAAGCAGATGGTCAGAATCTTGACTAGAAAGAGATCTTGTTGAAAATGGTTTGTGAATGTAGACCGTGCTTTTGTTTATGGGTATGTCCTTTTAAATATTTAGTTTGATCACCAACGGAGTTCTTGAAAGAGCCCAGTGCCTGCAGAAATATGCTAGCTGATATCCTCTACTTGAAGTAATGTCTCCCTTAAAAAAAGGGGAAGAAACAAATGGAGAATTTTTCTAGAACTCCTTGCTGCCAGATGTCCGTATTGCTACCTAAATCATGGAGGTAAAAAAACCTTTTCCTGATCCTCTATGCCTGATGCAGCCCCTTTCTCAGTTAAAAAAAAAAAAAAAAAGGAATTCAACCCAGTGAAAACAAGAGAAGGGAAGAGAAAAAAGAAATGGAAAGACAAAGACTCATACCAAGAAGAATTTCCAGGAATTTCAAGTTTGTTGCTTTGTGTTGGGAAGGCAGACTGGTGAGGAATCTAGGCTCCACACTGATACCTGAAATAAGAAAACTAACACTTTAATATTTGAAGAATGGAAAGCTCCATTTAAAACCCTGGACTCATTGTACAAGACACACAGGGAAACTTGGTAGAGTGATATTTGAGCTTTTTCTACAGACTTTTCTTCATAGATGCTGGTGTTCCATTAACAGAAAAGAATGTAGATCAATATTTTGGCAGCAACATCTAGTACCTTTCATTATTCAGATAGTCAAATCTAGTGCCCAGTTGCCATCAACCTCTGGCTGTCATCACTGAAAACGCCGGTGAAGTAGAGGTGGCCCAGTCACTGGAATGTCAGAACCCACATTCTGCCTTACAGTCTTGGATCCCCATTTCAATTGCTAAGGTATATGGGCAGGGTGAGGGCAACAAAGCAAGCCTGGAAATTGCTTACATCTATTGCCAGCTATTCGCTGCTGAGTATTTTAGGATGGTTGAATGTTTTGGGGGGTGGACCTTCTATCTTTAACACACATAACCTTCTTTGTCTCATACCAGGATATAACCCCAGGTACAGCAGCACCATCAAACTCTAACAGCCATGTGCCATTTTACAACCTCAGGCCTATTTCCTCTATCTCTTGTGGCCTTCAGCAGTTTTGTTCATTTCCTTACATATACACTTATTCTCTCTCCCTTCTTGTTATACATAGCCAGGTTCTTTTTTATCTCCCCCTAGGAGTTATGAGCCATTTTAGTGATTCAGATGAAGCCTTGGGGTGCCTGGGTGGCTCAGTCGGATAAGCGGCCAACTCTTAATTTTGGCCCAGGTCATGATCTCAGGGTCCTGGGATCGAACCCCATGAATGATCTTGGGGTCCTGGGATGGAACCCCACATGGGGCTCTGCACTCAGCAGGGAGCCTGCTTCTCCCTCTCCTTCTGCCCCTCCCCTTACTCATGTGCTTTCTCTCTCTCTTTCTCTCAAATAAATAAACCTTTAAAAAAATAAAAAATAAATAAAATGAAGCCTTATTTTTAATGCCATCGCACTGAAATGTTTAATAACTAAAAGTATCCTTCACATTCTCTAAAAAGACACTTTAAGAGATTTTCCCCTTTATATACAGAGTGCAACAATTCATTATTCTAAAACTATAGGGCAGGGCTGGACAATATGGCAGAAGCTTCATCCACCTGCTTCCAGATGAGACTGTTTTTGGCAATGCACACAAGCAGGTCTCTCTTGGAGAAAGAATATGATTTTACAAGAAGTAGAACAGTATGGAAAATCAGCCAAATAGTAAGTCATTGACTACCAGTTCGTTAAAGAACCAATTTGCCAAAAGACCAACTTTTCAATATTATTGTTTCACCAAAAACTTGCTGCTTTGCAGTTATTAACACAATTGCTTGAAAAAATTCCAAGATTGATACCATGGGACATCATCACACCTGCAACTTCATACTCTCATTATATCACATGCACACAAAGTCCTCCCACCATCTGTGTAAAAAAAATTCCCAGCAAATTGCTTATAATCCAATTCCTTCCTCTCCCTATCAAGAAAGAAAATCTGTAAATTATGAGAAGTAGGAAAAGCAGTAGGCTGGGTTGAAAACATATTGGAAGATAAAAGCCATACCCCTTTTAAAAATCATGGAGATTCGTGACATGCCTAATACCAGAATGTTTAAAAGCCCAAGAAATGATTTCTCCCCAAAGTAAGCTGTATTGAGCAGACTGACTGAAACACAAAGTCCCATTACTTTATTACTTGTCAAAAAAATTATGGATCATTAAGGGTGACCAAAGTGGTCGTTGGGCCAGCTGATTTATTGACAAATTATTATGTGAAATAAACTTTAATGGATTCATCAAGAACCATTACATAAGTACTCTTTTAAACAATTCTAGAACTTATAAATTTTCTCCCCAGAATTTCCTTGCCTGCAAGTCTAAGTTCATGCAATTCCATTTTATTCTCAGTAGATATACTGATGAGCTAATTAAAACAGTAAAATCATTCATCAATAAATACTTTTTAAGTACCTACCAAAAATATTTTATTAGACACTGATAGGTAAAGAAAAGAAAGGAAATACTAAAGAAATAGGTGACAAAAATTCTGCTCCTTCCTGACTCAGAAGATAAAATATTCATATACTGGCTGACTTGAGAGCAATTACGAAACATCCTATCAGCGAATTCACAATAGCACTGTGTGAGCGTAATGGGCAGACAGCTCTGACCTCTGGGTGGGTCATGCCCACAATCCATCCCCAGTATCCACACTTGAAAACAAATCTTTTCACCTCTGGCAGCATGTCTTTTTTCCTGTCAAGGTAAGACCGCTTTCCAATTTTCAAATCATAAGATATTTATCTCTCCATGCAAATCATTCTCAACCCTACAGGTGTTTTTACACTTTCTATTGTTTTACTCATAGGAGTATATTTTGATTTTAAACTCAAGAAAAATTCAGAAAAAATTTCAGAAAAATTTGAATTCAGTCTATATATTTCCTAGCATAGATGCTTGAAAATATACTAAGATAATAGTTTTTAAATATTTGTACATGATGACTTTGAGTAATACAGGGATCAGATGCCTGTAAACATCTACTTTTGACATCCTTCGTGTATTCAGAGAAAGTTTGGCCCAAGTTAAAAGACCAGGTGACTAACCAGTGAGCCAAATGAAGATCTACAGGGAATATAAGAGGCTTAAAAATACTGTAATTTCAGTTAGCTAACTGGAATTAAAATAAAAACTTTAAAAAATACTCTAATTTCAAAGGATGGGTTTTCTAATTAAAATGCAACCAAAGTTCGCACAAATGCAAAAAGGAATCTAGCTGGCGTTAGATTCCAAGGATTTGGGACTCTGAAATTATACATAATTTTTTAGACATGCATCTTAATTACTTGGAAATAGCTTAAAAAATAACCAAAACATTATAACAGTTCCTGAGGCACGGGAAGAGCATCCAAGAACCAAGCGGTGCCATCTTCCGAGACAGAGACCACATTTCTTTTATTGTTATATGCAGCAGGGTGCATAAGGTTGGCGGTCAATAAATACATTAGTAAAACGTTCACATAATGACAAGCTTCCATGACTGGAGGGAGCTTTCATCGAAGATATGAATAATATTTTATAAACCCCGACAAGCAAAATGGTACAATTATGTAGATAGACTTCTCTCAAATACTTGTTGATGTCAATATAATCAGATATGGCTCACTTCCATGTATTCAGCCTTAACTGTCTTTAGAGACTATTCAAGATCTAACTAACATACTGGATACACAGTTTGCTATATCTGAGTGTCAGCATGATAAAAATTAACAAAACAGAAACGCCTGTTTTTAACATACCCTTTGTATTCCAAGTCTACATCTGCTATCTTGGCTTGTTCTATCTATCTATCTATCTATCTATCTATCTATCTATCTATCTATCTATCTACCTATCTTTCTAAAGCTGAATTTTTAAATCCTTGAAGTGCAGGGTTGCAAGTGTCTTTTAAAGACATTCTAGTCCAGCCATCCAAGTCCAAATTCCTCCACAATCTAGTCTAGACGCAGAGATTCATCGCTGGACTGAAACATCCATACCTTCTGTTTTGTTTGGTTTTGTTCTGCCTAAAGCAGGGATCAGCAAACTGTTTCTGTAAAGGGTCAGAAAGTAAATATTTTTAGGTTTTGTGGGCCATACAGGCTCTGTTGCAATTATTTCACTCTGCCTTTATAGTTCCCAAACAGCCACAGATGATAGATAAAGGAGCAAGCATGGTTGTGTGCCATTAAAACTCTATTTACAAAAATAGGCAGTGGGTCAGATTTGGTCGAGCCCTGAACTAAATAATTTGCTATGGGATATGGAGATAAATTTTTTAAGAAAGCCAAAATAATATGAATAAAATACTCATAATAGTAACAAAAGCTATCCCTGGCTTTTCAGTCCAGATGACTCAAAATTTTTAAAATAAATTGGTCTTCTTACTAAACACTTCTGTTGGGCACTATTAAGTAAGGATCACCTCCTCCCAACCTTGCCAACCCAAAGTAGAGGTAAAAAGGAGAAGCTAACAGATATCCATTGCAATCACCTTTCTATATCCCAGCTTTTCTTTTCTTTTTTTTTAAGATTTTATTTATTTATTTGATAGAGAGAGACAGAGTGAGAGAGGGGTCACAAGCAGGGGGAGTGGGAGAGGGAGAAGCAGGTTTCCCACTGAGCAGGGAGCCTGACTTGGGGCTCGATCCCAGGACTCTGGGATCATGACCTGAGCCAAAGGCAGACGCTTAACTGACTGAGCCACCCAGGTGCCCCTATATCCCAGCTTTTCTTAAAGGTGACATTACCTTTTTTTTTTAAGATTTTATTTATTTATTTATTTGACAGAGAGAGAGACAGCGAGAGAGGGAACACAAGCAGGGGGAGTGGGAGAGGGAGAAGCAGGCTTCCCGCCAAACAGGGATCCCGATGTAGGGCTTGATCCCAGGACCCTGGGATCATGACCTGAGCCGAAGGAAGATGCTTAACGACTAAGCCACCCAGGCACCCAGGGTGACATTATCTTAAAATGAAATGAGGTAAGATTGATACAGCAAGGATGCTATAACCTTGTCCTAAGACAATGTTACCCAGCCACAGGCAGATAAAAAGAGGTGATGCAGGAACCCGGGATGAAGAAGTAAAGACAGAGCTCAACTCCAAATGGAAGATCGTGGAATGAAGCTGATTTTGAAAAGGAGGGACAGCATGGCCTGGTGTAACACACATGGGCTTTGGATTCAGAGCCATACAGATTTGAATGGTTTCTGCAATTTAGGGATTCTGAAACATTTTTTTTTTTTTTTTGAGCCTCCATTGCCTCATCTATAAAATGGGGATAGTAATACTTATATTTTCAGGATAGTTATAAGGGTTACATTAGGTAAGATCTGTGAAGTTTGGTTTTTTTTTAAGATTTTATTTATTTATTTGACAGAGAGAGCACAAGCAGGGGGAGCGGCAAGCAGAGGGAGAAATGGGCTCCCCACCAAGCAAGGAGCCCAATGCAGGACTCGATCGCAAGATTTTGGGATCGTGACCTGAGCCTAAGTCAGATGCTTAACCGACTGAGCCACCCAGGCGTCCTGATCTGTGAAGTTTCTAGCATAGTGTCTGGCACACAGAAGCACTGACATTCTATACCAAGGGAATAATGAATGCTCTATTATAAAATCTTACCAACTGACCAGCATTTAGGAAAATATGCAAACTCTGGGACAAAAGCCTAAACTTTCAGAAAGTGTTTTGCTTCCATATTTCCAGGGGAAAGTGTCAGTGGCTTGCACCTTACTAAATAACAGTATGATCAAGAATTTATAGGAAGACATCAAACTTAGCAGGGAAGTTACCAGTTTCTCATAGTTTTATTTTCCCGACAGGTTTTTGGTTATTCCATCAAGTATGGGGCCAGGTTTAGTCCCTCAGGTTTCTCCTTGAGTGTGAACTCAGGGACTCAAGAACTAGAGATTCCAGAATACAGTGTAGTTATATGCTAACCAGGTCCTCGAATGATTAGCAAGGACAGAAAAGTCCAACTTGTTTCCCTTTTAACACAGCCCTAAGACCACCCAAGAGCCTGAGATGCTCAAGAAAGCAACGACATGTTTATATAGGAATGTGAGCTGTATGGAACATGGAACACCTGTGCTCTGTGGTCTTCACAGCCCCAATTAGCTTCTGGAAAGAATTTGGGGTAGAAATCCTTAATGGGATGCCTCAGAAAGGGTGTCAATTCTGAGCACTGAAATTATTTCTTCAGTTCTACTGGCTAACTATATGTAAGACATATTCATTAACAACTGTTTAGCTACCCAAGTGAGTACCATAAAAGATTCCTTGACATTTAGAAAAAAAAATTATTTATTTATAACAAGAACTTATGGTGTTGGTATGGGAAACTGCCCAGGGGCTTAATATGACAAAAGACTTTCAAAATCTAGAACCGTTCAAACAAGGAATGGGCTGTCCTGAGGGATAGCAAATCTCCGTGGTTAGAAGTGAGGATCTGTCAGTGATGTTGTGGGCAGCATTCCTCTAAGGAAAGGAAGGAAGATTTGACTCAATTGTTTTAATCTTATATGTTTACTTAACAAGCATTTTAGAGCACCTAATATGAACTGGCACTTTTTAAGTTCTGGAACACTGATAAAGGTTAAGAATATAAATATAAATATGAGGACGTTTTGCCATTAAAGGACTTAAAAAGGGGAAGACAGACAAGTAGTCAATGATTACAAGAGTACAAGTGCTACAACAGAGAAATGTACAAAAGTGGGGCACCTATCCTTGCAGGTAATGATGAGGGAGGTTTTCCTGGAGCAGGTGATACTGAGACTCAAAGGGTTAATTATTGTCTTTAGTGGTGGGTCACAGGGGCTCGGTCATCAACCTTATTCCATTCATTGTGGTACTAAATGTGTATGAAGGCCCTCTATGCACATTTGTGAATAAAGTGAGGCTGAGCTGATACCTAACACATTTGAGTAGCAAAACTAAGACCCCCACAGAGGACAAAGTAGGGATTCAATAAATAACTGTTGAATCAGTAATTTGACAGTGTGGTTATATGGGTGCACAAATACTATCCGTGTGAGACCTGGACAAATAAAAGCATATATAAAGAAGAGGTAAAGAAAGCAAGCTAACATGATGGTGGTCATGAGTTTGTGGGTATCTGCTTTTTATTTTCTACATGTTTAAACATTTCATAATTATAAAAGAGACTTAAGATTTTGGTAGCTATAATTCAACAGCGGTATCATGCCATGTATGTGTTTTTAATGGACACAAGTTCAATTACATGAGCTCTGTAAAAATAATCACATTTTTAAAGGAAATAATACAATCTAAATAGTGTGCTGGCTCCTGCAGCTATTCCACTTAATGGGCATACATGTGGCCCCCAAAGAGCAGAAGACAGAAAGTGTGAATCTCCCATCTCAGTACCATTTTGCCTCTCAGAGCATAAACATCTCCTCAGTCTGACAGTGACCCCAGCCTTGAAAAATACATGGATGTTTTAAATGCACATATCTCTTGTATGCAAGCCAACTACTTTCTTCGGTTCTCAACCAAAGAAACAGTGATCAGTTCCAACACTGGAGGGAATACTGGCCGAGAGATCATAGGCAAATGATTTTTGGGGTGCTTTCCAGAGGAACTTGCAAGACTGAGTTTGGCCCATATGCAGTTGTTGCCTCATGTTGACTTTAGAACCAAACCTCCTGCAAAAGATGCAACTTTACAGTAAAGCCAAAAAAATAAAAGTTGTAGGGAGATGCTTTTAGCTTAAGCTAAGGAAGAAGTCTCTTGTAGCCACTTTTTTTGGAAGTTAAGGGGGCTTCCCTTGGCATCAAAGATGTTTAAACAGAAACTAGACAATAAATGTTCAAGTACCTTGCACATGGGGCTCCGGGATTCAACGAGAGTGGTGATTTAGACCAAATCTAATCGGCCTCATATAATCTCGAGATTCTGGAATTCTGTGATACAAAGACCAGATTCATTTCAAGTCCATGATTTAACTCTTGTCACCTTCTACTAGCCTGTCCATCCTTCTTTCTTGAAATTCCTTTTTGATTTTTTTTTTTTTTTGAAACCAACAATCTCTGTCAAGAAGCATTTCTCAATTCATCTCTGCTCTGGGACAATGGATGGTGACTCAAGAATGGCAGTCATTGCTGTATTATTAATGTTAGCTGCATTTGTTCTTACACTTCTTTTCCTTAGTCCATGGTACTCATTTTACATGGGACTTCCACATCTTCCTGAGGCTAAATCTTAGCGACTCAAGATCTTGGCTTATGTGGTTTCACTGTATGTGGCTATTTATGTGTGTACTATATATAGGACCAACAGCAAACTCTCAGTGGGAGGGGAAATTTCAAGGTTGGAGTTATCTATTGGTACATAAGAAAACACCCCAAACATAGTGGCTTAGAACAACAATCTTCTTTTTTATTTGCTCACAAACCTGCAATTTGGGTGGGATTCAGTAAGGATGGACCGCTACACAAAGCATAAGCGGGGATAGCTCAAATGCTGAGCCTGACTCCCGTGAGCTGGCATCATCTGATGGCTCACTCATGTACATGACTGGTGAATGGTATCGTCTGACAGGTGGGACCACAGCTGGGTTGTCAGCGACAACACCTACATGGGGCTCTCTGTGGCTGCTTGGCTTCTTCAAAGTGCAGTGGCAGTTTCCAAGAGCAGTGTTTCAAGAGAACCAGGGACAAACTGGGTCCGCTTTTATGGCCTCGTCTTAGAAGTCACATAGTGTCACATCTACCATCGTCACAGGCTCCCTCATATTTGAAAGGGGTGGACACAAACTGTGCCCCTCTGTCGAAGAAGTGTCAACGAAGTGAAGCGAATGTGTGTTGGATGGTCTCACTGCAGCCATCTTGGAAAGTACAGCCTGCCATGAAGTGGATGATTCATTTGAAAACAAGAAGACTCAAAACCTGCTCAGTTTGATTTTCCCCATCATCTAGTGTGTTAGAAAAAATTTCATATGCTTCATCTCTTCCCTCTGACATTACCCTTGAATGTATAGTTTCAAAAAATCTATGGTTTTTTTTTTTTTTTTTGAGATGACAAGGCTACTGTGTTAAATAGATGCAAGGAAGGCAAAATAGGTACCTGAATTTAAGGTAAAGGTATGTGCAGACATACATTTGATGGACAGTTCACCACTGTGACTACATTAAATGACATTATTGTCAACACTAGTCTTGTAAAATACCTCTTCTCTCCCACGTGTGGAGATAGTTGGGCATATGCTGACGCTTTGTGCTCATTCTCAGTAGAAGAGATGTGCTACAATCTCTCCTGTCGATCAGCACAGGGGACTCCAGAAAGGAAGATTCTGACTAGTTTGTCCCCACCTCTTCTTGTCCCCTAAAGCCCCCTTTCTTAGCCTTCTGCCACTGGCACCAGCATTTCTAGTCATTGCTTTGCTTTCAATGCTGCATCCTAAGCTACCCAGCCAACAGAATGAGAGAACCAAACCAAACCAAGAACTTACCATCCATTTACAACACCTAAACATTGTGGTGAATTCCATAATAGTTTTGAACAATGACTGGGTTGGTTACGGTGACTGTAAGGAGGGGATGGGGGGAACAAGGGGAAATGGGAGGGTGCCCTAGGTATTTTGACATCGAATTGTCCCCATGTGGACATATTGCACCTGTTCATTTTTGATGTTTCTCTGAATAGAAGTCATGAGTTTGGTGAATGTCATGACATGAATATGATTCTGCAGCATCATAAATGTCAATAAAACAAACATATAATATATTCATATAACTTTTTCTCTGAAAACTATCCTGAATTCTTTAAAACTACAGTAGCCAACAGTAACTCTTTTTTTTTTTTTTATAAGCAAGAAGCATATAACTCGGACTGCTTCTTCAAACACTAGAGACATAAGCCCAATAAAACTATGAGAGCTAGAATAGCATCTCTAAAATAGGAGTTAGGCTGGTAGACAATTCTAGAACTGTTTCTCTTTCTCTCCTCCTTTCTTCAAGAGGATAAAATATTTCTTGATGCCTCTGGACCCGTAAGCCCATCTTTCAGCCACATTGCTGAACATCTGTCATGGCGAATCCTCGATGGTGAATTCAGTGGGTGTGACAATGAGGTGGAGGAGGCCAGTTCATCCCATCTATACCTGAGTTCAGTAAACCCACTGCATGTATCACCTAGGTCAAGAAATACTGACTTAAAATTCCCCAATAATGCAATGTAAATCATTCCAAATTTCTAAGAGGGTCTGTATTACCTTTCAGGGTTCAAAGGTTCAAGGGAGGTTTGTGGATGATAAGAGAGTGTTAAGTTTCGGCTTAGAAATGTTTGGGAAGCTAGATAGACTTCTTTTCAGGCTCAGACTGAGGATCAGGACTATGCATACGTTCAGGATAAAAAGAGGAGGAGTTTCCCTCAGGACAGGGTCGTAGCTCCAAATCCCAGTGGTCAGCGGGAGTCAGACCAAACACACATCTTGGGAAATAGGGACATTAATCTGTCTGGCTTGCGGGTGTGAGATGATTCTTTGGAGGCCAAGGGACAATGAGGTAACCAGGAATGAGGAGGAATGAAGGGGGATTTGTGAATAGAGGGAAAATCGATAAAATGAGTAAGAATTATGGGTTTCTGACTCTGGAGAATAAAAAGGGGTCTCTGGCAAGATGGATTCAGGCACAGAAGAACCTGAAAGATCAGGTGACATGTAGGGCCAGATAGGGAAGGCTGCGCTTACCTTTGTTATAATGTAAGGATTTGTTTTATAAGGTGCTAGGTCTGATACTGGGGAGCTGATGGAATTCTCAACAAGACATTCCAATGTGGGCTGTATCTGTCTAGCGGGACTTGCTATCAGTACCAGCAAGTATTCCCCAAATAAATATAACCCAGGGTGGTCTCTGGGCACCCGCCCCCTTCTCCCTCCGGAGAGTTGGGGGCTTCTGATAGCTGGCAGGCCTCCCAGCCAAGAGTCATGTGTCCCTGCCACCCTGGCAAATTTACAAGTAAGCTGTGGCAAATTTACAAATTTACAAGAGAGCTGCAGAGCCAGGAAAACACCGGCCTAGTGAGATGGCTGAAAGTTCTCCTGTTTCTTTACCAGAGAGAGTATGTCCTTTCTCCTTCAGAGTGTTCCCTTATTTTTTAGTTCTGCTCCAAGACTCAAAACAGCCTGTCTTTCCCCGACTCTGGTCAACACTGGCCAGTTTCAGCAAAAACTCATTTTTCAAAATAAAATTGTAGTATAAATGCAGAAAAATGAGCTTCTTTGACAGTTGTTTCTCATTAAAATTCTTACCTTAAGGATTCAAAACATGATTTCACAGCACACAGCGCCCCCCACCCCCCAACCCGCCCGCACTGCCCAAGGATTGTGGAGTCTCAAAGTCCATTAAAGGCTCAGATGCCTGACATCATTTTGCATAAAGACAAATACCCTGTGTTTTCCACAATCCCTGAAAGTGAGAAGCTGGCCTGTGTAAGAAGGGAGAGATTAGGCTCTTTAATAAAGAAAGGACTGCACGTGCATTAGAGGAGAAGAGAGGACCTTGCTGAAGCTTGTCTCTGGGAATCTGGCTGCGCATAGGATTCCAGCAATGATGAAAAAGCACTAAGAGTTTAGAAGTAAATGAGACTTCCCTTACGTAACTCGCAGGGCTATGACACTGCTCCCAAAACTAGGCAGTTGAGATGTCAAGAAGGCATCAAGTTTTGCGGCAAAATAAAAGTTCCACGCCTACCAGCTTTCACGGGTGAGCCTGCTATTGACATCTCAGATGTTAGGTTGACTGCAGAAGGCTGTCGTGTTTCTCGTGGACTATGCCACTATATGTCCCTCTCACTCATGTTGGGTTCTACTGCCCTGACTCATGGAAGAGTGGAGACAGAATTCCTGGGACAATGCTGCTGAGAAGGGCTCCTGTGGGAACACTATAGCGAGGGTCCAATGGCCAGGTGTCCTAAGTGGTTGCAGGAAGAAGATGAAAGAAAGGAAGTGGGAAAGAGGTATGGTGCCGAGACCAGCCTGGCTCATCTCAGGTGTGTTCTCCACTGGAGGTGGTCAATGGCATCATTGAGGCTTTTGGTACCAACTAATCCCAGAGGATGCCTTAGTAATAGAGGACACTTTATGTTTGCCAAGGCATTAACAGACCTAAGTGCTCGGACCACACTTCAGAAAATTTCAGTCTATAATCCAAGAGGAAAATACATTCCACTCCGGATAATTTGGATTTTTTTCTCCTAGTGTGTTTCACCAGAATCTTGTTGGATAGCTTTTACAATTTTTTTTCTAGCTCACATGGATGCTTTTGGGTCAAAATTGTTCAAACTATGTAGCTTGAGGCCTAACAAAGCAGTAGTCCCTACTGAGGTCATTGTGCCTATCCCAGGAGTCTGCCTGTCAGTCACTTTCCTTCTCCTGTACCTGATAAAAATTTCACATAGCTCACATACTTCTGGTGGAAGAAGCTTGAGAGACATTGTTTACAGATGGTCCTTAGACTGGACTGCAATGAGTGAGATATATTTATTTGTACAATACACCTTGTCTATCTTCAAAGTCTTGTGGAAATTGGTGATTTGATTTTGGTTTTGATTATTTATTCTTTTTATCTCCAAACATTTCCATAAATAAGTTGAAATTATGATTCAGTATAAAACTTATCACTCGTTTACCTAGGGTTTAGAAATAGGATCAGTTCTCAAAACCTTGCAATGACTTAAATGCCCATTCATAAGATGAGATGGAAGTAAGTTAAAACTTTAGACCCCAATTTTATATTTACTCCAGACTCTATGAAGTCCCAGAACCTCACTTTTTAATTTACTTTTCATCTTAAGTCAATTGTGGTATTTCCAGAAAGTACCACAAATTCTAGTATCTCCCAACCGGAAATTCCTACGTAGAATGACCTATATTTGAAAAGTAGGTGAAATCTCATAGCTAGATGGATCAGTTGGCTGGACGTATGAAAGCTCAAAAGTACAAGCTAATCCTTTGGTAAGATGATGGTAACCTGGGAAGTAAGTCCTCTACCCTGGTTTAAATTCTCATTTGGATGGAGGATGTCATGAGCTAGAGCTCTTTGCTAAAAACATCCACTAATAACCTTAAAGACACTTGCTTTGGAGACAGCACTATCAACAACTACCAACAACATAGAACTTGAATGTGAGTAGATGCTGTCACTGTGGGGGGTAGAAAAAGTCCTTTGAATTCTCTCATGCAGCCTCAGCTTAGAAAGTAGGCTTTCAAGGGGAATACTTGTTGTCTCCCACAAAAGGGTATGAAGTAACAAATGGCCAATTTTCTCTGTCTGTATTGGTCATGGCTTTAGGAAATAAAGGAACTTTTCATAGTAATTGGTGGATCCAATTATAGTAATTGGCCAATTTTCATTTTAAAGTCTTCATTTGCAAAGGAAAAAGAGTTTATTTTCTTGCTCAGAGGTGACTCTGTAAGCAATAAATCTAGGTTTATATAGTTGTTTTTCAAGTGATGTTTAAAAATTACATGACTTGAGTCAAATTTAAGGTCTCTCATATTTAAAGATTTTCTCTCTTGAGATCAACGGCTTCAACCTCTCTTCCAATGAGATGCTGTTGCTTTGCACATCTCATTCACACCATCTGAATGTAACTGGTGACGTCCAGGTGACAAGATCACTTCATATGTGGCTTCCGTTTTTGTGGGTTGACTGTTTATAGTGCTTATATCCCAGCTGCCTTAAATGTAATGTAGCCCTTGTTTGGGACAACCACTTTTGCTTGGGCAAATACCACCAATCCCTCTAATAGTAAGTCAACAAATATTTATTGAGAACTTGATTTAAGAATAATAGCAAACATGACTGAACATTTACTGTATTCCAGGCACTGCTCTAAGAGCGCTATACATATTTTTGCATTCAATCCTCACTATATCCCTGCGATACAGTTTTACCATCTGTTAACAAGTGAAGAAAGAGAAAACCCCCAGAGGTGAAGTAACTTGTCTTGGCAGTGGGCTAATAAGTATTGAAGAAAGGATTTGAATCCAGGCAGTCTGACTTCAGAGCCTCAGCATGTAATCCCTATGCTATGCTACCTGCATCCTCATACAGGTCATCAGTTACGATATGGAGGAAAATAAGTCTTGATGATCCCTGGCCTTTGCACTCCTTCTCACTACCAACTTCCATCCACGTCAGATTCCTGAGGGTACCGTGCTCACTCCACCTTTGCTGGGGCTCTTCCTTGTGCTGAGTGCCTTTCTATCCCCATCTGACTGTATTCTCCAAGTATTGTTTACCCTCTCCCCAGCCTGCTCCTCCTAGCCTTCCTCAGCCACTCTAGCTCACCTCCCTCCATCTCTTCTTTCTTAGACTTATTTTTTTTTTACAGTTAATACAGTCACTTTATTAGCTCCTTCAGGGGAGGGCTTCATTCCTATCACTTCCTTTATATTCTCTAGATTAGGTAGAACAACCAAGCAGCTTCTACAGGGTACTCTCAAATCTACTGAGCACATCCAGAAGTTTGCTTTCTATTTGGCTAGCACACCATTCCTCTTTTCTCCCTCTTCCCCATTGTTTCCTCCCTGCTCAATATTATAAAAGTTAGATATACTCATTTATGTCTCTGTTGTCTCTGATGAGCGATAAGCTATCATTTGTATAATCATTCCCTGTATAATAATTTGATTTCTTCCTCTGGCTGCTTTTAAGATTTTTCTTTGTCTTTGCTTTTCAGCAATTGGACAATGATGTGCTGAAATGTGGTTTTCCTTGTATTTATCTCGTTTAGTGCTTGCAGAGCCTCCTGGATTTGTAGGTCAATTTTTTTGGTTGATTTTGATGGCTTTTTAAAGCCAAATTTGGAAAATTTTAGGCCATTATTTCTTCAAATACTTTCTCTACCCCATTCTTTCTCCCCTTTCTTTCTGAGACTCTAACACATATATTAGGCTGTTTGATATTTTGTTACCATGCACTGAAGCTCTGTTCATTTTTTAAAATTGTTTTTGTCTCTTACATGTCAACTATAATTCAATTTAAAATAAAAAATTAATAATGTTTAGATTTTTTTTAAATTTGTTTTTTCTTTTTGTTCTGTGGATTTAAATAATTTCCACTGATCTGTATTCAGATTCACTGGTCCTTTGTTCTCCAGATGCCAATGTGCTATTAAGCCCATTTCATGAATTTTTCATTACAGATATTATGATCTTCAGTTCTAGAATCTCCATTTTTTGTTTCCAGTTCTCTGCTGATAATTCTCATCCATTCACTCATGTCTGTCATTTCCTAAGTCCTTGAACACATTTTCAATGGTGCTTTAAAGTCCTTGCCACTTAATTCTATCATCTGAGTAATCTCACTATCTATTTCTACTGACTGCTTTTTTCTTTGACTATGAGTTACATTTTCCTACTTCTTTGCATACTTTGAGTACTTAGTAATTTTTAATTACAAGCTGGACAATTTTGATGATCAGTTGTAGGGAGACTAGAATAGGTTGTGTTCCTTTAAAAGGTGTCTATATACTTATTTTAAAGTACATTTGGAAATAAAGGGACGGGTGCCTGGGTGGCTCAGTTGATTAAGCATCTGACTCTTGATTTTGGCTTGGGTCATGATCTCAGGATTGTGGGATTGAGCCCCGAGTTGGGCTCAGCAGGGAGTCTGCTTGAGATTCTCTGCCTCTCCCTCTACCCCTCCCCCACTTGCACTCTTGCTCTCCCCTCTCTCTCTAAAATAAATAAATAAACCTTAAAAAAAAAGAAAGTAAAGGGAAAAAAGAGACTATCAATGTGTTTATATGAGGCAAATGTAGCCATTTTTTAAATCATTACTCATGTAGCACCGTGTCCTCAATCATTTTCCAAACTCACTCTCAAGAGCTGGTTTCCTTACCATGCTGGAAACTGACTAAAAATGGAACTTCCTCCAAGTTACTTGTTAAAAAGATGAATGAGCAAATGAGTTGTATAGTAAATTCCAGAGAGAGAGAGAGATACTTAAAGAAGGGTTAGAATTTGGATGGTCGGAAAGGTGGGAAGTTCATGCTAGATATATGGGTCCTATATGCAACAATAAGGGTTCCATATCTCGTTGAAACTGTCAAGAAATAATGTTCTTATTTCATCTCTCTCCATTATCCTGTTGGCGATCTACAGAAAGATATAGTATAGTGTAGTGTAGTCTACCATGTCCATAGAATCCCTCTCATGGATTTCTTGCCACTTTATTTAGTGCACTAAACTGACATCGATTATTGTTTTATTCTGGGATCTGGCCCAAATCTTTTGTTTTCAGGGATCTGGGCACAACATTTGAAATAAAGATGGATAGGTGGTTAGCCCTGAGAGTTAATTCCTTCAGCATAATTCCTGTGTTCCTCCTCCCTGGCTTGGGTGGACTCTCTGATATCTTACAAGAGTAAATGTTGAATTTCCAGTTCTGTGACCAGTGCGTAAGCATAGGAATCTGAAACAGCAACCCTAGTTAACGGGTGGCTTCCTAACGGAGTCCAGCATTATAATTCTCTTTTCCGCTATCCCAATTTTCAGCTCACCCCCCTCCGGCCCTACTCCTATTTTCCTTTCCATGAAGAGCAAACAGAGCCCCTGGGAAAATCCATTAAGTCCTATACAACTAGGAGCCTTCTAAGCCTTCAGGCCTCTATGCCTTCTGGCAGGTGGAATGGGAATGTCTAGAACATGAGGTTAGACCAGATATTTGGTTTTCTGTTTAAATGCCGGGATCATGTTTTATGGAAGATGCTTAGTTAAGTATCCAGTACCCCTCTTTCTTCCTTGCTAATGGAATGCTACTTGCCAGGTGTTGGCAATGTATCCAGTCTCAGGCTTTGGCTCATCATTGTGAAGGTGATCCTCACCTCCTTTGCAGCTAGGAGTGATCATTTACCCAATTCTGGCAGAGGAGATTATAGGAGGTCTGCTGTGGTGAGGTGTTATGGGAAAAGTTTTGTGCTCCTTATAAAAGGACAGTCTCGATGGCATTGTCCCTTCCTTCTTCTTTCCTGCCTTGAGTGTGAATGTACCAGGAGCAGCAGCTACTTTGTGACACTGAGGAAAAGTCAGACATTAGCAGAGATGCCATAGAATCTGTGCCAGTACCCATCTCCCTTATGCTTCTTATAATTTGGAGAAAAAAAAAATATTTGTTTGAGCTACTGGTCATTAGGTTTTGGTTGAGAGAAGGCGGCTACAGTAGGTCTGTGTTCTCCTAAAATTCATATGTTGAGACTTAATGCTCAGCGTGATGGCATGAGACAGTGGACCTTTGGGAGGTGATTAGTTGATGAGGGTGGATCCCTCATGAATTAGATTAGGGACCTTATAAAAAAGGCCCGAGACAGTTCCCTTGCCCTTCTACCATGTGAGGACACAGCAAATAGGCACCATCTATGAGGAAGTGAGTTTCACCAGACGCTGAATCTTCCCGGTGCCTTGGTATTGGACTTTCCAGTCCCCAGAACTGTGAGAAATAAACATTTGTTGTCTATAAGCCTGGCCAGTCTATGGTACTTTGCTATAGCATCCCCACAAGACTAGGACAGAGAATTTTTTTTTTTTTTAAGTTATGACACTGTATTTTAGATTTTTCTACTTTGGGTCAATTTTTTTTTTCACCAGAACATTTTATTCATTCATGCGTGCATGCATGCATTCAAGAAACATGTATTGACCCCTAGCTGTTTGGCTTGTATTAGGATAGGTACTAAGAATACAACAATGACATGAACAAAAAACCTCTTTTGTTCTCATGAAGCTCAGGCTGGTGGGAGAGATACACAAGTAACGAGGCATGACTGGTGGGGAGGGAAGAAAAGGCATCACAATCCCAGAGAGCTACATGTACAGGCTCAGAGGAGAACTGGCATATGGTGTGTTTAGAGATGAGTGAAATGTTTAGTATAGACCTGCTAGGACTGAGGGGCTGGAAATAGAGTTGAAATCCAGAGCAGGGCTATGTGCAATACCCTTGCTTGGCAAGCTTTATAATCTGATGTGGGCCTACAGGCAATGAGTTGTAAGTAATCTAAACTTTTGTTGTATTTTAAAGTTGTTGGATTGACGTGAACATACTTCCTTTGTAGGCAAACTGATGTTATTTAGCGGACTAACGAAAATGGAGAGAGACCTATGAAAGGAAGAACACTTCCACCATTACAGAAAGTTCTATTGGACAATGTAGACAATGCTGTTTTAGATCATTTTGAAAGACTTGAATGAGTACTAAGGGAAATGTAAATTAAAAGACATTCCATTTCATACCCATGAGATTGCGGGGCGGGGGGGTGGAATGGAAAAGTCTGACAATCCCAAGTCTTGTTGAAGATGTGCGAAAAGTAGGTGTCCGATACACTAATAAGAGAGCAGGCCGTTCTAATCACTTTGAAAAACAATTCAGCAATATCTAGTAAAGATGAAGATATGAAACCCTACAACCCAGCAATTTAGTTTCTAAGGACAAAAGAGAAACACTCTCATGGGCAAACAAGGAGACCACGAGTACAAGGGACATCTCTACAACATTATTTTTTAATAGAAAAAAAGGTCCTCTAAATGTCCATACGGGAAGATGAATAAATAAATTCTGAACTATCCATTTAGTGGAATGCTATACAGTAGTTAAAAGAAAGATTGATATATCTCAAAATGGCTAGATCTCAAAAATTTATTGTTGAATGAACAATTTTACTATCTTGTGAACAATAGCAGGAAGGTATATTATGTTCATTAAAGCCCCGGCAGAGGGTTCCTCTGTACTTCTGTGCAGGCTATCTCCACACTGCCACCAACTTTTGTAAAGAGCTAATCTGGTTATGTTACCCCCTTGCCCTTCCTTTAAATGGGATAAAAGCTCTGAAACTGGAAAAAAAAAAAAGACGAAGTTGCCATTTTCTAGATTTGAACAATCTGTGTCTAGTTTAGCCTTGTGTTCACCGCTCAGCACTTACATGTAGAGTGTGAAGGTGGGTTAGAAAGGTAATAGAGACAATGCAAAGTCAGGGAATGTTACCTATTAAGGAAGGTTGGCATTGTTAGCTTGGAAAACAAAATGAACTGGAGGTACTTAATGAGGTTTTAGAGCTTCTGTGTTCTCACTTAGATGTGCAGGGTCTGTCCGATTTAGCTTTGAAGATCTAAATCTAACTGGTTTCTTTCAAAGGCTCTGAAATTACTCTGGGAGTCCGGGCCCTCATCCTTCCTTTCTTTCTCCCCTTCTTTTTTCTCCTCTTCCTGGAAAGCTTTCTGTAACATTTTAAGCGTATCTGATAGTGTTTGGAAAGCTCCATGCAAAAAGCTGGTTCAGTAGAATGCAGCATAAGTGAATGCACAGCTGTTTATCTGCCAGGCCCTGTGCGAGGATCTAGAGCCATGAACTGAGTAACACACCCCTGCTCTCAAAAATCTCATAAATAAATATAAACTAGTCATTATATCCCTGCAAGATCAATGCCAAAATAAATGACTTCAGCTTCCTTAACTATTCTATGCAAAATGGCCTTTATAAAGTTGGGGAGAATAATAGCTGTAAAGGAATCACGGTAGGCGACCACCCAGGTGGTGCCAGAAGTTGGAAGGAGCCCTCGTCCCCCCAGCCCCCGCCATCAATGCAGCTCAGAACGAATTGGCTTTTCAGGAACGCTGAGAGAAAGGGAAAAGCCGGCCAAATCTTCCAGGCAGAAGTAGTTCCGATCCGAGGATTAGAGTCTGTCAATGAGGGGTGTCGGACCTGGAGGAAGGAAAGAAGGAAGGAAATATGGCTTAAGCTCCAGGGGAGGCTCATTTGCTTTAGCAGAGAGGGTCAGGCACCAGGAACACGCGTTCGTCCGAAAGGTTTCACAGGCGGAGCTGAAGCCAGGCGCCTCCGCCGTCCTGCGCCTCGCTGCGCTGCCGCGGCCCCGGGCGCCCGGGACTCCAGCCTGCAGACCAGCCGGGGGCCCGGAGCCCGCCCGCCGCCCGGGCCTCCAAGTCTGCGTCGCGGTCGGGCGGGGCCTGAGGCGGACCTCCAGCAGCCAGGCCGCCTTTGAAGCCCGGGCGGGCCGCCCGGGAGGGAGATGGATGACCAGTGGGGGACAGGGACCGAGGGGCCCCGCCCGGTTCCCACGATCGCCGGCGCGAGGGGCCAGTGCAGGGCGCGGGCTGGTGCCTAGTGCAGAATGCGGAATGAGTGTGCACGTGTGGCGGGGAGAGATGCGGTGCGAGGGAGAGGAGCGGGCGTGAAGTGGTGAGGAGGAACTGGAGTGCACGTGTGACAGAGCAGGTAGTGTGAGCGGAGGTGTGTACGGAGGAGGCTGGCGAGAGTGTGAGGGAGGAGGCTGGGTAGAGTGTGTGCGGAGGTGGCAGGGGTCAGGGTGCGAGGGAGGGGGCGGGGGTGAGTGTGAGGGAGGAGACAGAGCTGAGTGTGCGAGGGAGGGGGCAGGGGTGAGTGTGCGAGGGAGGGGGCGGGGCGAGTGTGTGACGGAGGAGACGGGGGTGAATTGGCGGAAGGAGGCTGGAGTGTGGCGGTGTTCCAGCTAGGTGCGTGGATAAGTGGTCGCTGGCTGTGGGTGGGCGGGAGAACCCGCGGTGTCCGCGGACCCGTGGAGACGCACTCAAGACCCCGCGCCCCGGGTGTGGAGAGGTCGGGGACTGTGGACACCAGCTTGGGGTACGGGGGTCTGTCACCACGTGTGCGCGGGGGCCGACACTCACAGCGGGGCGGAGAGCCGCGAGCACTATGGTACTAGGCACCGTGGCCGGCGCCGTCTCTACCCTGGATAGGGGACTCGGGGTAGGAATGAGGCTCGGTTTAACCTAGGAGGGCAGCGAGGGCTATTAGCTTGTCACTGGCAACCGCTCATTAAAAAACTCCGCGAGCCGACGGACCCGCAAGAAGGGAGATTGAGGCGAGCTGCGGTGGCCACTCGGCTCTGCGGACTGAAGTTTCCGAGGCACGGGCCCCCGCCCCTGCGCCCGGCCCCGCCCCTCCAGACTGCGCGGCGTCGGCCCCCGAGCCAATGGGAAGCTCGCAACCTCCAGCCGGGACTGCAAATCACCGCAGGAAGTGTTAGGCGCGCCACAACCCCAGACAGAATCGATTACCTCTCTCCCGCGGTAACCCAGCTGGGGGACCGGAGAGAAACTCGGCCGGACTGTTCTGGCTCTGCCCTCGGGCGGCGAGAAAGCTTAGTCCTGATGGCTCCAGGGGCCCAGGAGGTTTGCTTCTTACCTCTCTTGCTCCAGCCTTGCAGACACGGATAATAACGCGCTCGGTTTGAGGCTCAAAGAGAGGCTCATTAACTAGAGAGTACACAATAAAGGCCGTCCTGAAGAGGAAGGCAGTCTTTTCGCCCAACCCCAAATTATTTCTGATAGGGTCATCGCATAAATCTACAGGTCACGTCTGTTCAAAGGGATTTATTAAAACATTTGTTGGCCTAGGAGTGGGAGTTACATCTGATAGGGTGTGTGTGTCTGTGTTTGCAGCGTTGGAGAGGGCACCCTCCCCCCCCCACCCAGCAAAATACACAGAAGAGAGGATATGAAAGGGTCTTAACCCACAGCCAGTTCAATGTTATGTTTGAACGTTCTCTCTGTTCAAGGTAGAACGTTGGGCTGCAAGGTAGTTTGGCATTCCTAAGATTTAGTGGCTAAGACCAGTTTTGAAATAGAGGAAAAACACAGAAAATTTGTGGGCCGCAAAAACAAAAAGATGGACACGTTGAAAGGAGGGAAGAAAACAAAATAGATAATAGAAGACACTTAGAAATTATCTTTAGTTTTCTTCAAACTCAATAGGCATTTCTAGGGTGCCTGAGTGGCTGAATCAGCTAAGCATCTGCCTTCTGCTCAGATCATGATCTCAGGGTCCTGGGATGGAGCCCGGCTGCGGCGTCAGGTCCCTGCTCAGTGGGGAGTCTGCTCCCTCTTCCTCTGCCCCCCTCATACTCTCTCTCTCAAATAAATGAATAAAATCCTTTTTTAAAAAATAGGCATTTCTAGAGACCTCTGGTCTCTGTTGCGGAGTCAGAGCTCAAATCTGTGTCCTTAGAGCTGCATGTAAAGGTGTTTGGTTTTTTGTATTACAGTGTATTACAGCCCCATAAGGTGCTATTGGCTGTAGTGGAGAGGCGCCTCCTTTCAGGTCTTTTTTTTTTTAAGATTTTATTTATTTATTTGACAGAGAGAGACACAGTGAGAGAGGGAACACAAGCAGGGGGAGTGGGAGAGGGAGAAGCAGGCTTCCTGCGGAACAGGGACCCCGACGGGGAACTCGATTCCAGGACCCGGGGATCATGACCTGAGCCGAAGGCAGACGCTTAACAACTGAGCCACCTAGGTCTTTTTTAAAATTTCACATTTGAACCAAAGGTGGTTCAAATTCCAAATCTGAACTAAATTCCCTCTTCCCTCTCATCCGTTTACCTCTAAATCCTGGGAGATGAGAATACTAACTATACAACAAAAATTGCTTTGTTCCTTTTGGTTGGGAGCAGCATGTACTTGTCACTCTCTTGTTTTACAGGGAACTTAAAGCTGATTTCCTTTCTCTGCTCCTGAAGGCAGTCAATCCTTTTGGTGTTTGTTTCAGAATGTCTTTATTTAATGAAAAATGGTTGATTAGCAACAGTAAGCCTACCTTAACAAAGTTGTCAAATTCATTGTACTATATAGCAAATGGGCATTATAATTAAAAAGGAAACACGTTAACAGTGTTTATGAAATGATAATTCTTGAATATTTGAAATTAAACTGCATACTCATTTCTTTAATTGGTCAGATGCCTTCCACTTTTTTTTTTAGATTATCTTTTATCATTTGGCAAATTTAGGGACAGATCACTTGGGGGAGGGGAGAGCTGTTTCTTTTATTCAATAGACAATTGGATTAATAACAAATATCCCTATAGATGCCCTTATGGGGCATGTGACTTGAAATAAAACTTTTACCCATATTCTTTACCCTAACTAGCTGTCTTGAATTCATAGTTAGTTAAATGCAACTAAGACTGATTAGTTAAATACAACCAGTGTTCTCATCCAAATAAATAATTCTGCCAAGCACCTACCTGATAAGGCAGAAACCTCAGTCATTTTAAAAATTCTGTCTTCTTTACTCCCCGTACCTCATCCATCACCAAATCCTAATCATTCTGCCTCCAAAATATATCTTAAAAATCCCAATTTTATCTTCTGTGTCCTACCCTAAGCCAAACTGTATTTTTCCCCACAATTGCTGCAATAGCCTTGTGTATGGTCTTCTCACCCTTACCTCTTTGTCATCTCTCCTTCCCTGCCTCCCCCCAGTCTCTCTCCCATGCCTGGAAATACACAAGATGAATTCTTTTAAAAAACCATGCATTGTATCCTGTCACTGCTGTTCTTATAAGTGTTCAGACTCTTGGGTCATGACCTACCAGACCTGGATGAGCTAGCCTTGACATACTTTTCCAAATTCATTGTGGGTACCTTCTTCCCCTTTACCTTCTGTAGCTTCCTTGTCAAGTCTTCAGGCAGGCTCTTCCTCACACTCTGCAGGGTTAGCTACACCTTAGCCTTAGGTGCCTGCTTGAATGTCACCTCAGAGAGCCCTTCTCCTAAGACATTCTGTGCTTGCTCCACATGCTGTTTGTTTCCTTTGTACCATGTTGCAAATTGTAACTATATGTTATTTTGTTGTTTATGTGCTTTTTGTCGGCCTACCTGTAGGCTTCATGTGGGCAGGGATTATGTCTGTTTTATATGCCCAAGGTCTAGCATAGGATTTGGCTCTCAAAAAATATTAGTTGAATGGATGAATGAATGAGGGAATGACTAAACCCTGAACATGAATATCTCAGTAAAGTGTTAATGTCCTTTGTCTCTGGGCCACATCTCCCTCCTGTAAGATATATATATACACATATAGTGTGTGTGTATACACACACACACACACGCACACATGCAAAGGTCTAGAAGGCATCTCTACTGGGATTTCCATCAGCATACAGACTCAAAACGTCCCAAACCAACTTCATTGTGTGGTGCCCTTCCTGTATTCCCTCTTTCCATCACTGACACTGCGATGCATTTGCCCAATCCAGAAACCTGGCAATCACAAGATTCCTTCCCTCTCCTCACAGCCCATATCCAACTGGTCATAAAGCCCTGTAAAAATGGCAAGCTCCATCTCTTCCTCTCCTTCCTGCTTCCCGGTTTCCCATCAGCTTTACCACACTGGGCTCCTACCACTCTATTCTGGGCGAACTGATCTTCTCACTGCTCCTCAAACATGGGAAGCATGCCCCTCCCTTAAGATGATATATTTGTCCTTACACTTTCAGTTCTCCACTCCAGTGTCTCCTTTCTGAAATGCCCTTCTTTTTTTTTTCTGAGATGCCCTTCTTAATCAGCCTACACAAAAGAGCAATCAACCCCTTCACTTTCTACTCAATTTTTTCAGCATTTGCATTATAGATTTCTGTGCTCTTTTGTTTATTATCTGTTTTCCCAGTAAAATAAACTCCACAAAGGCAGAGATTTTCCTTTTGCTCATTGCTGAATCTTTAGTGTCTCAGTGTGTGGACATAATAGGCAATCAGTAAATGTTTCCTGTGTCCTAACTTGTCTCTCTGACCTCACTGGCACCCTCCTTCATCCATCCTCTGAGCTGCCATCAGAGTGATTCTCAAAAACCCACATCTGCTTTTCACCTTTCAGGGGCACCCTCAATCTCCATCATGAGGTCCAATCTCATGTTGAATAGCCATTGCCCAAGGCCACCCAGCTACCAAGTAGGAGAGCTGGGATTCAAATCTGGCTTGGACTGACTTCAAGGATCCAAACTTCAAAACTGTATTTTCCAGAAACACCTGACTATTCAGGCTTACAACACACTGGCCTATTTCACACCTCCATGCTTTGGCATATGCTATTTCATGTGCCAGGAATGTTCTTCCACTTCTTTCTTACTCACCTTATAAACCTCCTACTCATCTTTCAAGACCCAACCCAAATGTCACTCTGTCTTGAAACTTCACTATTCCTTCGGCCTGAATGAATCGCTCCATTAGCTGTCCAACCACAGTAATTTACACATATTTCTATTTTTGCATTATTGCTGTGTTGTAATTATTTATTTACTTGTCTTTCATCCACACAGTGAGTACTCAATGAATAACTATTGGATGATATTTTAGATACTTAAGAGTCCATTTTGCTGCTTGAAATGGATACATTTCACATTGCAAATGACCATTTCTTTACCATCCTAATCTTCAGCTTAGCTTCTCCCAAGTCTCTCTAGACTCCTAACTTAATTGGCTAGTTAGAGCATTTGGAAGGTGTAGCATTTAGGAATTGCTTTCAGCTCCCAGAGACCAGGAATAACTGGTAACACAAGACAGAACTTCTTTTTTTTTTTTCTCTTGCAAAGGCAGTCCAGGTCAGGTATGGTAGCTCCACAGCCATCAGTGACCCACTCCACCATTCGTATTAGGTGGCTTTTCTATTCCTACGATTGCCTCATGGTCCATGATGGATGCTGGAGCTGCAACCATCACATTTTTTTTAAAGACAGAAAGGAGGAGAAAAGATCATTAAAGTCACAGAACAACTACATAAAATTTTGTAGATTCTTGATGCCTCTTCGGTTTAGTTCTATAAGATCCTCCTGCCACAGCACAACAGATTAATGCTGATTATAATTGTGTTAAACTATCTTGCCACATGTAGTGGTTCTTTTAAAAATGGCCACAAGTCCTTTGCTACTCTTCCCATTGAGAGGTGGAGTGTGTATCTGCTCCATGCAAATCTGGACAACTTTACTTTGATCAACAGAGTATGGCAGAAGTAATACTCTATTACTTCCAAAGCTAAATCATGAAAAATCATGAAGCTTCTCCCTGGCTCTCCCAGAATGTGTGCTCTAGGTTAAGCCAGTTGCTGTGCAAGAAGTCTGAGTACCCTGAGACTACGATGCTGGAGAGGCCATGTGCAGTCACTCTGTTGACAACCCTGGCTGAGCTCCCAACCAAAAGCCAGTATCATCTTCCCATTCATGTTGGATGTCCCACCAGACATCTCAGTGCAACCACATGAGAAGCCCTAAAAGAACTGCCCAGCTGACCCATCCCCAAAGTCCAGACCCCCAAAATTGTGAGCAAGGTAAAATGGTTTTTTTAAGCTGTTGGGCATGGGAGGTATTTGTTCACAACAATAAATCATTGAAACACTATCGGAAGTGACTTATGGTCTGTCCTGATTGATGTGTGCCATCTTTACCAAATTACTTCTTTCAAACAACCCCTCTGATAGGATCCTATGTGTTTCCACTCATACTGATCTATCAGCAAATCTCTGAATCTCACAAATTATAAAGCTAACAATATTTTTGCATAATTTCTCTAAAAGTTTTTCCAGTTTTCTGTATCTCTGAGGTTCTCAGCCTGACATTTTACCCAAGGAGCAAGTAGGTTACAGACATAGCTGCTCTCTCTTAGTGTTCAATGATACATTGCCTATCTCTTTGGGGAGAAATCTGCCTAGAACAATTAAGATGACTTGCAGGTTTTACCAACTTTTCATTTTGTGGATAGGAACTGGTTATGCATCACAATGCATGATTTCAACATAGATTATTAGTAATAATGTTCTCTTAAAAAATATTCTCTTTGAAGACATTATGCTAAATGAAAAAAGTCAGTCACGACAGGACAAATACTGTATGATTTCACTTGTATGAGCTACCTAGAATAGTCGGATTCATAGAGGTAAAGTAGAATGGTGGTTGCCAGAGGCTGAGGGAGAAAGAATGGGAAGTTAGTGTTTAATAAAACAGAATTTCAGTTGAGGAAGATGAAAAATTTCTGGAGACGGATGCAGATGGTTGTACAACAATGTGAAAGTACTTAATGCCACTGGGCTATACACTTAAACAGGGTTATATGGTAAATTTTATGTTCAGTACACTTTACCACAATAAAAAAAAATTCTCCGTTCCAATAGCCCTTATAAGAATCAAGACAAACAGAAACAGTCTCCTAACGGATCAGATAACAGTCCGTTGAGAGGTATAAAACAGGATGAGCTCCCTTCTTGTTTAAAAGCGCCCCTGCCATAGTAAATAGAAAGATAAATATCCTCCTCTGGTCTGATGACATTATTTTATTATCGTGAACCACAAGTGGCCTCAAAAAAACTAGTTGCAGTATCTAACAACTGTCAAAAACAATGGCTTCACTTTAATAAAATTAAAGCCATTGTGTTCAGGAGCTATTCTCAATTCACTCAGTTTCGTTTTGCAAGGAACTCATCCTGGAGTTCCATCAGAAAGCTTCATCCCTTGGTCAGAACGGTTGGGGCGGCAGTCCTACTGATGTTCTCCTCCAGCCACTGTGGGTGATTAGGAAACACCAGCTTTGAAATATTTTCCATGCCAAAACAGTGTGGAGCTCTAGGGACTCAATTAAACATTTGTTCAAGTGCTGGAGCACATTCAAAGCAACTTCCTAAGGAAAATTTTGGCTCACCCTTGAGATGCCCCGCAGCCTACTCTGAGGAAAACTCGGGTGGTCTTCATTGGTGTGAATACACTGATTTGCTTCTGCCTCTTTAGTAGAAGGATGACAAACTTAGCATTTGCGCAGTTGTTATCCAAACCCTGTAAATCTGTACTCTATGGTCCAAAGTAACACCAACACTCTGGGCTCCTGCCAAAGAGAATAATCTTAATTTTAAATTATTTGGCTCCAACCGAGAGGAGTGTTATATGGAGAAGAATTCCTAGTGGATATGTTACTTAGTGTTCAAGGCAAACCCCCAAACACTGAATTACATTAGCTTAGTCTGCAAAGACTCATCTTTACTCAAGTTTTCATTTTTATGGGAGGTTATTGCAGAAAACAGGGCTGTGATATCCCCCTTTTTTCTTCTATAAAAGTTCTCTTAGGACACTACCTGTTACATCACTCTCTGCCCTTTAGAATAGTCCACATGGTAAATTTCTTTCATAATTTAGTTTCACTTGAAAATGGGCATTCTTGGGATTCCTGGGTGGCTCAGTGGGTTAAGCATCTGCCTTAGCTCAGTCCTGATCCCAGGGTCCTGGGGTCGAGTCCTGCATCTAGCTCCCTGCTGCGCGGAGAACCTGTTTCTCCCTCTGCCTCTCTCTCTCATGAATAAATAAATGAAATCTTTTAAAAATTAAAAAAAAAGAAAATAGGCATTCCTTGCATTTTTCAATAACAAGATTGATGTCAGTTAGGGTTTTTCTGTCTTTACCTTGGCTGGTAAGAAGCTC
Source organism: Eumetopias jubatus (assembly GCF_037043125.1). Taxonomy (NCBI): domain Eukaryota; kingdom Metazoa; phylum Chordata; class Mammalia; order Carnivora; family Otariidae; genus Eumetopias; species Eumetopias jubatus. The sequence goes on along the minus strand of NW_028274814.1, from coordinate 92,283,292 downwards.
AGAGCCAAGTCTGAAGCTTGATCTCACTAAACATGTTAACTCTTAGGGTTGCCTTATTTCAAGTTTCCGCTTTTTTTCTTTTCTGGTTTTCTATTTTGATTTTACCAATTTATTTGAAATGGGTGTTTTTAGTCATGGACCACCCACATCCTTTTTGGAAAGAAGTAATAAGTAAAACATACTTAGCTCATAACTTTTAACTCCCTTTGATTGTGTCACCTCAGCTCAGCCTCAATTTATAGGAAATGACCCCAAAAATGAGTGCTTAAGCAACTTAAAAAGGAAGGGAGTAATGATTTAAAGCTTATGGAAGGAAACATACTAAAGGTTCTAGAAGAGGCAGTATGCTAAATCCATATCAAGGACCCTCTTATGGGGAAATGACCTGTAGTGAATTCCTTCACTTAACATGGAGCCCAAGACAGAGCTGAAGTTTGGCCAGAGTCAGCTTAATAAAAGGCAATCTTTCAGCTGGGAGGGATCCCACCTCCACCAAATTCCCAGGACTTTATTTAGGTCCTATCTTGAGGCAGTTACACTTTCTACCTGTTTCCTATCACTAGACTCGTTGATCTGTGAGGGTGGGAGCCCTGAATTTATTCATATCTTACTCCTTTTCCAATTCTTTCCTGCCCTTCCAACCAGAAGTTTGTTCAAATATTCATTGAATGAAAAATCACTCACTCATTCACTTACTTACTCACTAACTAAATGATGTTCTTTCAAAAGTTCCTTTGCATGTGTTATTTACTCTTGGGAATCTGTCCCTTTCTCTGTAGTGTCAAACTCTGGATATTTGCCCAGACAGGATACCAAGATCTAAGGAGCATGTGACATTCCTCGCATTGCTTTGTTCTCCAATTATGATCAGCCATAAAGTTTCTGATAAGTAAATGGATGTGTCTCAGTAGGTCCTTTCTGTTCCTTTCCAAAATTATCTCCATCTAACGTTAAGTTCACTTTCCAAAATACTAGGCTTATTTGGAATGATGGGAATTGGCAGATTTTGGAACACATTCCTAGAAGATCCGGTTTAAACACCAATTTGTATGAGTGTGCCATTTGCGATTTTTCTTACCAGGGATAATTAAAAAAAAAAAACTAAATAGAAATCTGCTATAAAGATTTTTGTTTTTTGTTTTTGTTTGTTTTAAATCTACTGGCTGAATCCTTGTCATTGGGAATGGGGGTGGGAAGGGAAAAAACGGGGGACGGGGGAGTTTGAGGTGGGAGAGACAATTTATGAAGGAAAGTCTGACAGGCGAACCTGCAAGCACATATACATGTTATGTTTGTGGGTGGGTGGAGGCTGCAGTTCATTAATAGTCCTTAGGTGTCCTGAATGACCCACTGCTCGGCTCCTGCGCTTAAAACGGCTTTTGTGTTTCTTTCCCCCCCCCTGCAGAGTCGCAGTTAGCAGTCTGCCGCTGCCCCCCTCCCCACCCTACCCTGTCCCGGGCCGGGCTGAGGCTCGGGGAGAGCCCCGCACGCCCTCCCGGGGACTGGCCCCGCTGCGCGTCCCCGCCCCCGCGTACACGCCGCCGCCCGGGATCGGGACGCGCCCTCCCCCCCCGGAACAGCCTTGCCCCCCCGCCCCCAACTCCCGTCCGGGGCTCGGCCACCGCGGGCCTCCTGCAGCCAGGGGTCGGCCCACCGCCCGGGACCCCCGCCGGCTGGGGCGCGAAAATTGCTGCCGGGAGGAGCAAGCATTGGCGTCCCGAGGGCAGCGCAGGGAACGTGCGGACACCTCCTCGGTGCTCAAGACAGAGGTGGCTGCTCCCCGAAGTCGCCTCCCGGGAGCCCACGAAGCGTGTCCCCCAGATGGCGTGGGCTCCCGCGTCTGCGGCGCGCCAGGGCTGGCTCCTGGGGCGGAGCGAAGGGTTTTTAAATTTCTCCCTCCTCGCCGGCGTCCCCTCTCCCCGCCGGGCTGGTGTGCGGCTCTGCCACAGCTCAGCGCGGGGCGATTCGACTTCCACCAATTAGAGGCAAGTTTAGAGCTGACATTAGCTTTTTAAAATGAATATAGTTCTTCTTAAAAAAAAAAAAAAAGTTTTGAAGAGGGAGGGGCTGGAGTGGAAGTAGAGAGGAGGAGAAAAGAAGTGTTAAAACCTCTCCCAAACCAGGAGCGATCTAACTTGTTACGAGTTTGTGACAGTTTATTGGCTTTCCTTAAATGTCCTCAGATTAGCCTGACAGCTCCTTTCCTAAAAATGCCGAGTCAAAGCCCCCGACTCGGGAGCAGTTAAACGGTGTCACCGAATCCAGTGTCAGAGCGATTACGGAGTTAATTCACATAATAAGCAAATCATAGAGTTGACAGATTAGTATATGAACACAGACAAATTGTACCATAAAATATTTTGATACTGATTGTTTTATTAGTAATGTTAAGCCTCTTCATGGTTGTTTCTGTTTCTCGGGACTGACGTGTTAAACAATGCTCACAGCTACATAAATAAACCGAAATATTGTGAACTAATTGTCTCCGTCATTTAACTGTACAGTTTCATTAACATTATTAACACGATTATTGACCATTCTACTGGGTATATACACGGTCAAGATTTTTTCAGTAGCAAATGTTACCCACAGAGAAAAATCTGCTAACTCAAAGTGGACTTGAATCATACTTTTTGATGTTTAAAGATTTGTTAAGGGTTGTTGGATCCTTAGACCATCAGAGAATTTAAACTGCATGTGTCCCATCTATTAAAAGCAGTTTCACCTATTATTAATGATGTAACCAAAAAACAACAAGGGACATAATCTTACAAGTCAGAACTTGGGAAAACAGGTTGCACCTAACAAAGAAAAGGCTATTATAATTTATTTTCCATTTTATCAAAGAAAGCTCTGTGCAGTTTACTCGGTGCTGTATGTAATGATGTCCAGTTTTAATAGAGCCATGTGGATCTGAGATCAAAACGATTAATAAACATTTTGCTGATAAAAAAGAAACACAGCAACTCAATCCCTTACATTTCAAGTAAAATTTCATTGACAAGAGAACTATTTAAAAATGAAAGTCTTTAATAACTTAAGTGGGGTGTTATATATCCCAGAAGTAAGTGCAAAGTCAAATTTTAAATTTAGCTGGCATTATCACTTTCTCTCAGAAACTGGAAACTTACCTGCACAGTGAGCGGGACTTGAGGGAGGGGCGAAGAACTGGAAAAGAGGAAGGAACAAACTAAAGAAATTTTAGTTCATGAAGACAACATAAGTACAATAATAAAGTGTAGACCTATTTTTCTTATAACGAATAAAGTACGATAGTAAAACTTGTTAAAATTTCCTGCAACCAGAGGAAATGTTCAAGCAACACCATGTACACTGTCCTGGAATTCTTTTTCTGGGCACTAATTGAACTAAAAATATATTTCCTAGTAAGAGAAGTAAGAGAATTCAGAGACATCACTGAAACAGTGTTGTTTCAGAGAGGATGGCTTAGCACCTGTAGTATTAATAGCCTTGAAGATACTGTGGCATGAGGTTGTTAACCATTAGACCAAAAGTCAGATTTGCCTCTGTGTTTTAAAGAACAAAATGAGAATTTGAAGTATTTCAGAGGAGAGAGCCTCCAGAGTGAGAAATTTAAGTTACATTAATCAAAAATATTAAAGAAGTTAACTTTATGATCCTGGTAAGCGAAGTTCAGGATTGCTAACATTCAGTGATCTAAGTGGTACCTTTAGAGACCTGGAGTTGGGACATACAGAAAGGTGTAGGAGGAAGAAATGAGACTTCAGTGGCAATGGGAGGGATGGACATTAGTACCTGAAGACTTTCTTGAACACGATGTTATTGAATAGTAACAAGTCACTAAGCAACGCATTATTCCTTCCAGGTATTTCAAATACCTACTTAATGTTTAGAAATTTCTTGACTAGCTGAGGAACAAAGCCTGACTTGAGGGTCCTTCTGGTTGTTCACTGTGAAGTTCTACATAGAAATAAAACATGTCCAAGTGCGTTCCATTAAGATATTGTTTCGATGATGGATTCTTCCTTTGTCGTTTTTTCCTGCATTCCTATAATTTATTTGCATTTTCTTAAGACTAGTCACCTACTAGTTTGGACTGACTAGGTAAACTTTCTGAACCTCATTCTCTTCAACTGTTATAATAGTTCCTATCTCACAAGTTGTCATGATCAACTGATACCATGATGTACTTTCATCATGTTTCATCATGTTTTAGGAAGGTAATTATTAAGAGAAACTCAATACAAACTTGTATTATGGGTGATGACTTTCTACATTTTTTTATTGTCATATTTGATTGCCTTTTCCCAAAGTAGCTAAAAGATCAAGAACACACTTGCTTTTTCTTGCTAGGTTTTTAGATTGTAATTACTTTTTTTTTTCTTTTGAGAAATCAAATGAATACACTAGTGGAGACCTACCTCTATTGAGTATGCTTTAAGGCACAAACTCACTATTAAAGGTGAACATCAGAATGTCCAGTGGTGGGTCCCTGTGATTCAACATTGACCCACTGAGTCAGAACTCCAAGGGTGGGTTCCAATGATCCTTGTTTTGAAAAGTTCCACAAAATAAGATGCATGCCCCCCAGATCTGAGAACCTTGCCTCAAGAGTTAAACGTATTACCTTCCTTCTATAGCCAGATATGCTAGTTGTGTTTGTATGTTGAGACCACAGAAATAATCTAGCTTATGAATGGCATCTTCACTTCCCCACCTTCAGGGAAATTTCAGACAGCTGATGTCCTCTGTTACTTGTGGACTATTCTGGCTTGCATACCTTCAAACTCAGAAAGGCTGATAGATCATTTGGTCTCCTAGAGATGTCAGAGCCTAAACTTTAAGATGACTGGAATTTTTTTATCCATGTCTTTTGAGATTGATAGATGTGCTCTTACTAATGAAGCTGGGATAACAGGTGGAAATTGTGTCTGCCGTGAGCAAACAACAATATATGATCAGCCTACTAAACTTAGACAAGGCTTTCTGGAATCACCCTGGACTCATCAGAAAGATCTCAGAAGAACCTCCATAACCAAGGGCCACTCATTCTCCTTGGGACCCTCAGATCCTGACTCATAGCTGAAAAAGAGACCTTAGGATGCTTTGGGAGTTCCAGAGTGGTCCTGCAATGCAGACCACTAGTCCTAGGAAAAGGAGGAATATCTTCCCTGAGGACTCCCATTTCACCATTCTGTTAAGCTCCAAGCTTTTATTTTTATTTTTAAAAAAATATTTGTTTATTTATTTTAGAGAGAGAGAGAGGGCTGAGTGGAGGGAGGGACAGAGGGAGAGGGAGAGAGAATCTCAAGCGGACTCTCCACTGAGTGCCCAGCCTGATGCGGAGTTCGATCTCAGGACCCTGAGATCACAACCTGAGCCGAAATCAAGAGTCGCGTGCTTAACCCACCGAGCCACCCAGGTGCCCCAAGCTCTCAGCTTTTAGACAACCAAGAAATGTCCTGAGGTGAAGTGTGTCCTGGGGTTCCCGAACACATGAAATCCATGGCTGGTCCTTAGGCAGAACCCCCCCAAGTCACAGCAGAGTTTCTCCGGTCTCTGAGGGTGAACTGTCACTTCTCTCTTCATTTGCTGACCAGTTCCTCATTTCCCAGCCTTCTCTGAAAACTCAAATGTTTTACAGGCCCAATATAATTAACTTTCCCAGATTCTTCCTCTTTTTCTCTGCCTTTGTAGTACGGAATTGCCTTAATCTTTCGTTTCCATTCCTTCCTATCTGTTGACATTTTCATCTCTTTACTTTTCCTCTTTTCCATATTATTCTTTCTATCTGGATGCCATGACAGGAAGCCTGACTAGAGGAAGGCCAAAATTAACATATGAGGACCAGATTGAAAGGCTAAGAGACAAGAAGGAGATGGTTGGAAAACTTTATAGAGTTTAACAGATCTTTTGGGAATAGGTGTAATCCGCAGTTCGGGATAAAAAAAAAAAAAAGCAGAGGAGGAACATTTGAATCTCAGTGTTACTTTGGAAAATATAAGGATTAGAGGGGTGTGTGTGTGTGTGTGTGTGTGTGTGTGTGTGTGTGTGTGTGTGACCACAGACTTTATCTTTCCTAAATTCCGAGAGCAGCCAAGAGATTATGACTAAGCAACCTGAATCCAAGTGCTTATTTTGGATCGCTCAGTGTCAGCCTCAGAGATGAGCATAAAATACGGAGTCTATGAGAACGGTGTTCTGTAATTTTATTTAAGGACCAAATAAAAAAAGGGAGAATGTTCAATGGGCTCTCACATTTAATCTTTATGAAATTTGTTGTTGAAGCTGTCTTCTTACAACTGTCTTAACATTTTCACATGTATATATTTTCTTTCAATCCCCTGCTGTGCTTCACTGTCTTATAAGGTAATCACATTATTGCTTCTTTCCTTCATAAACCATGAACTTCCTGTCTATTTCTACAGATGAAAAACCTGAACTGCTTTTATTTGTAATCCATTTCTGAACTCTCACTAAAGCATGAATCCCTGTACATTATCACAACCCCAACCTCCTTGCAAATTACTTCTCTTCTCTTGCCTGAAAAAATAAATGAAAAGAGTCTTAGAAAAATAAGATCAGTGTTTCCAGAAGAGTGGCATGAACATTTCATATCATAAAACTTGAAGGCAGGAAAGGTCATACCACTCTGGACATCACTGCATACACAAAACATTCACCATTTTAATCAAGCTTTTCCATAAATTTGTTTAGTTAGGTGCAAATTCTTGCCTATTTCTAGGTGAAAGGGAACTATCAAGTTAAAACCATAAAACAATTCCATATTTCAGCTTTCGTTTTTAGAATTATTGGAGTTTGAAATAATGAATCCTAAAATCAAGTGTGCAAATTCTTAGAAAACCAAAACCAAACTAAAAATGGAAACGAAGAGGTTCATCGAACATTACAGCAAGTCAATTCTCCAGTTTTGCAATTTACCCTCCCTTGGAACTTCCAGATTTTACATAATGACACATCTAGTAAAAGTGAAATCATTCATCTGAGAAAGAATTATATAACACTAAGGAACGTATAACAGGACAGTTGACTATCTTACTATATGTAAGTGTGAATGTTCAACGTTTGATCCGATCTGTTACTACACGGATTATCTATGAAAGCTTTTCTAGGAAGACGTTCATATAGTAAAATATGTTTTAAAAAACAAACAAAACACAACTCTGATCTTGGGAATTACCATGAAAAAGAAATCCAGATATTGCTGTAAGGTGAGAAACATACCTGAAAAAAATATTTTTTTAATTATAGTTGACATATAATATTAGTTTCAGGTGTACAACATAGTGATTCAGGATTTAGGTACGTTACCAAGTGATCACCACAATACATCTAGTTACTATCTGTCACCATGCAAAGCTGTTACTGTATTATTAACTATACTCCCTATGCTGTTCATTGCATCTATACCTGGGAATTCCATAATGTTTTACTTCTTCGCTTATCAGCTCCACTTAAATTAACAACGAAAAAATACACCCTGCCTTTTTCCTCAATTAACTTTCCATTCATTCACAAATACAGTGGGCCTTGCCCTGGAATTAGATCTTTCATTCTTGAAACAGCCCGCTTGACCTGTCAAAGTTTTCAACTGATCAAGGAAACAAAACAAAATGTGAAATAAGCTCCAAAGACTTAAGGTTATTCCCTTAGGATAAATATGGTCTCTCATCACGTACAAAGGGTTCTACAAACCCTTGGGATTGTCCAAGAAAGGGAAGATTTCTAAGTTTAATTCCCCTCTTAACTGACAGTTAACAAATCCCATAAAAAAGTTAACTGGTTACCATATGAGAAAGAGAGGGGGCGGAGAGGCGGAGAGAAGCATCTGATTTGGAAGGAGTTATAGACCTCTCTGCTCTGCATCCCTATCTATTTGTTCTGTTTATAAGGAAGGAACAGCTGTTAATGAATATCAGACCAAGTTAGAAACCAAAAATCTCTGTTTGTAGGGTCAAACAACTCATGGGCCTTTAAATATTTTTTAAAAAAACAAAGCAAGTTGCACAATCAATGTTATGCTTTAAATAATCCACTAAATAATCTCAGAGTTGTTTCAAATTTCATTCCTCGAAGTAAAATGAAATCCAGAAACCTAAGTTTTCATCAAAAAACTTGATATGTTTGTAACATATATATACACTAACAAACAATAAGCACATATACAGATGTCTGACTTCCAATGTTTTAATATTATATGCACCTGAATCATTAAATTAGAGGAAGTGCTACAGGTCTATTTTAATAGAACATGAAATAAAATCTTTATACATTTCAAGCGGTTGGGATTACTGGTATAGAAATTGATAAATAAAAGCTTAAATCTTCTCGAATCACACGATGTCATCATTTTAAGGGCTCTCCATGCTTTCCTTGGAGAGTGGGTAGAGCAGCTGATAAGCCCTCTAGGAACCGTGGGCGTCCCCGTATAATAAATATAGAGCAACCTGAGTGGGAACTGTGCTTGACTATTTTAACCACGCTATTTATCACAATAATGAAACTCTGTCAATAGCGGTGGTCAGGACCATGCATTACACAGCTGAATCATAAAGCATGGTTACCACCAGTACCCAAAGACCTCAGGACTTTGGCCACCTCACAGATAGGCTTGACATTTGTCCTGCTTTGTTATTAATGCCTCTGCACTCTCTCAACTATGTTTACAATATTGCAGTGCTCCCTTGGTGAGCCTGGGGGAAGCAGCTGGGCGGGATCCAAGTGGGCGGGATCCAAGTAGACGGTCCCAAGCAGAAGGAGAGTCAAACTAGGATGGACCAGAGCATGCCATTAAAAGTCCTAGAAAAGGCAAGACAAAAAGGAGACCAGGAGATCATGTGTGGGGCATCTTTTTCGGCCACCTGAGGCAGGGGGGTGGGCAGGCAACACAGGGAAGGAAGTCAGACTCAGAGGTGGGTTTGATCACAAACTGGAAAGAATCTCCAGGATTAAGTTAAATGAAGACATTCAGCATGCGGGAGAGACTAAACGGTTCTTTTAAACCCTGGCTAAGGCAGCTAGACAATATGAAACTGTAGTATTAGCCCTTAGTTCGATATGGTTTGCATTACCAAATTCTCTGGACACACAAAAGTCATACAAACTCATTGTAAAATATGTTTTACAAAGCTGTCCAGAATTATATAAACTCAGGATACAAACTATAATATAAAAGTCTAACTGACTCTTTCCCAATCCCATTACTTTTCCCAGAGGCAATCAGTGTTAATAGTTCTAATGAGCAACACACACACATGCACAGTTTTTTTTTCATACATACACGTGTATGTTCTGCAATTTACTAAACAGTATATCACAGTCTTCTCACCGTGTTAATTCATATAGATCCGCCTCATCCTACTAATGGATACAGATTATTTTGAAATATCAAATACTGTAACTGATGGAACCATGTCCCCTCCCCCATCCCATCTTCAGCAGCAATCTCTCACATGTCCTTTCATTCACTTATGTATTCATTCACTGGGTTCCAAACGTCCACAGTCAGCATGGCCCCATGTCAAACACACGGGTAGTACGAAGGTGCAAAATACATAATTTTTATGCTCAAGGCTCAACATCGAGTGGAGGAGCTAAGACCTAGTTGTTGTATTCATCTTGTTGTAAAATATAAAACAGTTTAAAGCCACCTTAAACCCTTTGGGCTTGAAAGCAGAGTATTCATAGGAAGGGAATAAATAAACAAATAAATAACCGGCTTGCAGCCCTGGCTATGAGCTGCATCCATCAGGAGGATAAACAAAGAGCCACAGGAGTTCAGAAGCGCGCGCTGCTTTCCAGCCCCCATCCCCTCCGTGCGGCACCACCAGATCAATCTTCCTGCAGCGGGGCTTTGATCATGCCACTGCTCTTCTCAGAAGCCTCCCATGACCCTCGTGGCCTTGCCTCTTTTCCCATCTGCTACAGAAATCACTTCATCCACGTCACTGTCCCATTAGCATGGAGGTCATTGTGATCGGCTGGAGGAGCCCCTGGAGTTGTTGTTACAAGGTCCGAGTGTGAAACCTGCTTCTGTCACTTGCTAGCTGGGTGACATTGGGATAACCCATGCAGCTTCCCCAGATTTAGTGTCTTCATTTGTCGACCGTTGATACTGCCCATCCCATGAGTTTGGTGTAGGAATGAAATGAGATAAGGTTCTTCGTTAACTGTCGAGTGTTTTGTGAGTACAAGATGTATATGCATATGTAACACACACATAAAAAGGCACTCGATGATCATGTACTTATATTAAATATGGCCCGTGCTTCCCTGTGTGACATGCCTGGAAGGAAAGTTCAGTATTTATTTTTGACTCTGAAGGACTGATGGGATTTTGAGAGGAAAATGGGGGAACGGCATGAGAATATGTAAAGGGGTTGGAGGGCTGACAGTGTGGTCGGGAACAGCAAATCATCTGATGGGCTGAAGTGTGAGGTTCGGCAAGAGGGAGCAGGAACTCACATTGTGAAGAGCTGGGGGTGTCAGCTCTCGGGGAAGGCAGCCAAAGGCTGGGCCAGGAGCTGTGCGTTAGGGACCACGGGGGGTTTGGGAGCAGAGGGCTGGTGGGATCAGAGATAGCTAAATCCCCTGTGCTCTGAGGGACGGATTGACAGAGGAGGGTGGTTAAGGTGAAAAGTCTCCCCGGGAGACCAAAAGATAAGTTCCTCAGCCAGCATTCTGCCAGAGGAAAACAGAGAAGGATGGAGGTAAGTTAGTGAGATGGTTGGGAAATCTTTGGCTGGATTCTTCTTGGTTGCTGATTGAACTCTGGGGAGGAGGAAAGAAAGACGGACGAGAAGGTTTTAAGTTGGATGGGGATCTGGGGTTGGGACAATGAGCCCACTGAGGCCCAGAGAACATGGCGGTTGAGGGAAAGTGAATTCACTTGTCTGGGATGTGAGGGCGATGGAAGAGAACACAGACAAGGTGGCCAACCGTGAGAGCTGAACCAGCCAGCAGGGCAGCAGCCTACAGGCTGGGTAGTGCCCCCAGTTTCTCACAAGCCTCACTAATTTGGAAGCTGGATTGGAATATACTGTCTGCCATTCTCTGTGAGCACAAAGTGTACCCAGAAAACTAATAGTGAAAAGTGGACTCAAGGGGAATCTCAAATCTTAAAGGAACAAACAGTTTTCAGGAGCCCACTTATTAGAAACAATTGACTTGCTGATTATAATTTATTCTCAGCTGTCTCTTCTATTCATGAAAGAGATTCCTTCAAAGGATTTGGCTTAGAAACTTTATTAGCTATGTTTCAATGACCGTATATCCTTAAAAGGAATCCAGATGCATTTCTTTACAAATAATCTTCAATTCAGACATTTTACCAGTTCAAACTCACTTTGATTTCTGATATGTTTGAATAAATAAAGCTATGCTGCAAAACTAATCTGTTTCCTGAAGATTTGAGAAATAACTTGGAAATCAATCGTAAAGCACTATTCTCTGGAAAAACCCAATGCTTTGCAGCCAGATGCCTCCCAAAGCACTATCACTGAGAAAAATCCTTCATTTGCATTATTCATTAAAGGAACCAGGAGTTTCTCCCCAGAGAATAGAGATTTCTCTATTTTATGTGGGTTTGCTCCATTTCATCTTATGATCTATTACCTATACTGAAAGCAGCAACAAAATATAGTTCACCATAAAAATGAGAGTCATTTCAGTATAACTGAGAACTTGTAACGGAAATGGATTCTCACATTGGGACAATAACTAGCCCAGGGAAAATCAACGGTGTAAGTCCCAGACTTTAAAATATACAACTTTATGTTGTCTCACTTGTTACAAATACCTACACCATTCAAGAAAAGTATTTTCAAGGACTCACTACAATTTTTTGTGACTTTTCTAACTGATATTACATAACGAACCTTCTTACAAAGTTACCGACATAACTGGAAATAATAGTTTAAGATCTTAATATGGTATACAGTTGGGGGTGGTTATTGCACACAAGAGCAGCAAACGTGTCTGTTGAGGGTAGTAAAAGCAAACCCTTTGGAAACAATCCTTCAACATATGTAATGGAGTGTCAAAGAATTGATAGTCTTTTTGACCAGTTCATTTCTAGCAGCCACTGAGACTAATATCTAACGTCTTCGTTTCCTTTTTTTTCTTCTCTTTCTTCTCTTTAAGAAAAAGAAAAAAAGTGTTCCCTGTAGAAATCTAGGGAGGTCTGCTGAGGATATGGGAACATTGGCATGAATGCGTGGCGAGTGAGTGAGAGCCATAGAGGTCTCTGTCTTTACTCCATATGGTCTGAAGTGAATCTGATGGGATTTCAGACTGTGGCCCGAGATAGCCAAGGATCTTGCGAAGCTCCTGAAGGAAAACTCCAAACTTTGCATCAAAACCTCAAATTCAGGCCAAGTTCACTGAGAGATTTGCTGGAGCTCACAAAACTTGGAGTGACCCTGCCTCAAGTCCTAAACTAGGTAGGGGCCCATTTCAAGTGAACTTGAGGTGAAATATGGTTTCAGATGGAAATCGAGCGAAACTGTTTCAGCTGTGTTTCGGCGTAAAGTAAGGCTGAGAATCAACATGAGCCAGTAATGTGTGCCCCCTCCCAACATCTCATGAACCTCATGCCAACAGAAAACATGAAACCTCCTGCCAGTCAAGTTCATGACTTTTTTGTAACAGGCATGCTTCTGCTTCAGACAGAAGTGTACACTCGCAGCCATGTTATTTCAATGGCAGGAGGGCTTCAGGATTTCTGAAACAAAGTTTGAAGGCATTAATGTTCTGAACATGTTTCATACGTACTGGCGAAATACCTCATTCTATCCTGACATAATACTTTGTGCTGGTAGCTCTGAACAGAAACTCAGCGGGCCGGGTGGACACTAGAAATTGTTTATAATCCTCTAGCTAGCAGGAGATATAGTCTTCCATTTCATAAATAGAGAAATCAAAAAGGCCAATATTCTGCTTTACTGATTTTCAGGCCCAGAATTCCATGCCCACCTGGGTCATCTGAGCATGGGAACTGAGGAGTTCCTTGGCCGTTATCACACTTGTCCTGCCTGGGCTGTCTCTTGAAAAGACGGAGATAATAAGATTTTATAGCTTCTAACACTGTTGTGAGTCCCCCAGAGAAGGAGGGACAGACCTGGGGGAGAGAATTGGGGAACTGGCTGTTGGAAACAGAATTGCTCCTGGGGAAGCAAGAGGAGTCTGTGTCCTGGCGCCAAAGGTGGGCAGGGGGCTGGGGCAGGGGACATTTATGCACTTGAAGTTCAAAAACTTCATTAACGGCGCCCTGAATTCAGGCTCACAACGGCTCCTTGGCCACCAGCCCCTGTGTGTGTGTGTGTGCCTGTGCATGTGCACGCTTGTGCACGGGTGTCCTTGCGCACATGTATGCATGTCCATGTGTGCAGGAAAGTGGAAGAAAGGAAAGCAATCATGCCGCTGTGACACACGTAGGGAGAGAATAAACTCTAGCAGTTGCAATGATTTCCCTAAGGACAATTCAGGAATCATCCGAGATCTTGTTATGGCCGGAGAGCTGGTTGGCAGAAGCTGGGATTCCAACAGATACAAGGGCTGGTCCTTCCAATCAGTGAGAGACCTTTAGTTTGTTGCCATTATAACTCATATCCTTTGTTTTCCCCTCCCTGCTTGGCCTAAGTGGCCTGGCCAACTCCAGGAGCTCAGTTACAATATGCACCCCTCTCCCCTCCCCATCCCACCAGTGTCTTCTTCATTAAGATAGGGTTTGGGAGAACTTGAACAAGGCTAAGGATTAGTTTGTATCATTTAAGAATTATTGGATAATACGACTGTAGAGAAAATGCTGAAACATGAGGGATCTTTAAAATATTCCAGAAATATGGATAAATAGCCCCTAATTTCATTACATTCTTTTCTATGTGTAATTGTCTGAAGGGTCTTTTTGTGGGAAAAAAATGATTAACCAGAAAAATGACAGCTAGACTGGAAACTTCTACCAAGAATGAGATAATATGAAATGGTTCATAGTATCTTATGAAGAGATAATATGAAATATGAAACTATCATCTGGTGTTTGAAGCAGACAGGTTCTTAGAACTAAAGGACAGGGTGAAGAGAGACTGTTTCCTACTTGTCTATCTAGATGAAAAAAAGAAGAAACATCTCCATAGGTTTGGGATTTGAAATTTTGTTAAATGCCAAACTGAAACAATTTTGGCCACATTTTAAAATGTTCAGTTCTAATTAATGAGATATATGCGAAGTCAATACAAAGTGAAGCAGAGGTAAACGTGGCTACAATTAACATACCCTGTGACATGTTTGGACTACAATGATGCATTTCCACATATTTTAGCTGGAAACTTAACGACTTCACAAAACTATTTATAGATTACTTAAAGATATGTTCTGTACATAAGGAGTCTAACATTTCTGTTGTTGTCGTTCCTTACATGGAGCATGTCAAGTTTGTATTTTTGCTTCCTGGCTTTGGTCAGATTCTCAGCCTTGAACTTGGAAGTCTTACATAATACAATTAAACAACAGTTGACCCCAATAAGTTGTCATCGGCTTCTGGACCAAAATTCATTCTGATTTATGGAGCAGACCTGAGTGATACCGTTTTAACACAGTGTAGTAGCTTATTCCTGAAAATTAAGGGTCTTTTTAAAAAATTTTTTATTGTTATGTTAATCACCATACATTACATCATTAGTTTTTGATGTAGTGTTCCATGATTCATTGTTTGTGCATAACACCCAGTGCTCCACGCAGAACGTGCCCTCTTTAATACCCATCACCAGGCTAACCCATCCCCCCACCCCCCTCTCCTCTGAAACCCTCAGTTTGTTTTTCAGAGTCCATCGTCTCTCACGGTTCATCTCCCCCTCCGATTCACTCCCTTTCATTCTTCCCCTCCTGCTATCTTCTTCTTCTTTTTTTTTTTTTTTTAACATATATTGCATTATTTGTTTCACAGGTACAGATCTGTGATTCAACAGTCTTGCACAATTCACAGCGCTCACCATAGCACATACCCTCCCCAATGTCTATCACCCAGCCACCCCATCCCTCCCACCCCCCCACCACTCCAGCAACCCTCAGTTTGTTTAAATTAAGGGTCTTTTAAAAATAAAACCGAGGTAAGCCAATTCCAAATATAATGTGTGCTTGAAATTGTTTATATGTGAAATATTGTTCCAATATCTTATCTCTTTGGAGAGAACTTTTCACTTGCTGGTCTCCTTCTCCTCCTTCCTCTTCTTAATATCTTTCCCTTACCTCCATCCTACACAAATCTATCCAATCTGGGGACTGTTCTTCCTTTAAACTTTAAAACACTTTGCCATAGTGCTACTTACTGACTTTTGGGTTTCATTTCATGCTCCTGTATGAATAACCAACTAAACAATGCCGCCAATGTAACCTCAATGAAGTCAGCGTAAGAATTGGCCTCACTTCAGTTTAAAGGTGGAGGCAGGTTCCAGCCTATCTGTTTTCAGGTAACTGGCTCAGATTCCCTGCCAGGGTTCACAGAAGACTAATAGTCTGATGTGTTCAAACTTTAGAGTGGAAAGAGAAACAAAGAAACTTGATTCCTTTTTTTTTTTTTTTAAGATTTTATTTATTTAACAAAGAGAGAGAGAGAGAGAGATTACAAGCAGGGGGAGTGGCAGAGGGAGAGGGAGAAGCAGGCTCCAGGCTGAGCAGGGAGCCAGATGTGGGGGCTCAATGTGGGGGCTCGATCCCAGGACCCGGAGATCATGACCTAAGCCGAAGGCAGGCGCTTAACCGCTTAACCGCTTAACCGCTTAACCGACTGAGCCACCCAGGTGCTCCGAAACTTGATTCCTTTTAAGGTGGATCTATATCTTTAAAAATTAATCACTATAAATTGGAAATGTTAAAAATAAAATGAAAACTGTCTGCTGATGTAAATTTAGGCTCTTATTACATGAGGCAGCTCCTGGAGACCATAAATGCTTTAGCAGTTCCCTTGAAGACATTGGGGTCAACCTGAAAACACTGTCCAAGTTCTTTGCAGGACATCGTGAGAGCATACGATGAGAGGACCCCCAAACTCAGACCTGGAGTAAATAATGATCAAAAGACAACTCCCCAAGCCTAACCCCTAACCTATACCCCGTGCTCTGTATGCAGTAGAAATTGCAAACAAACTTTATATCATCAATTCTAGGATACACTCCTCCCCACCCCGCTTTATCTACTTACATTTTCACATCTTTGAAATTGTACAATAATGGCATCGTATAGTCATTGTTGAGCTGGTGGAAGTCCTAACCTAATTGTTTTTGCTTTTGCTCCCATAACCTTGAACTTGGTTGACATTCTGGAAGCATGACTGGATAATTGCAACTCTTCAATATTTTAGTCAACAAACTGTTACAAGATAATCTAAGGAAGAAATATGAATTCTGGTTGTTGTCTGAAAACCTTCCTTTGATCTCGTGAGATCAAGCAATTACCAGTATTTGCAGAAATGGGTGTCTGTGACTTGAAAGAAAAATCTAGAGATAATAGTGGAGCACTCTCGTGCTGCAAAAACAACATTTTTGATAGCACAGAGAAAAAGATTGTGTGTGGAGAAAAATTCTGAACTGAAAAATTAGTAAGGAGAATTAACACTGAGTGAAGCTGCTTTAGGATTACCTTAACCTACTTATTTTGTGTGTATTTTCCTTTTTATGTATGCAAGACAGCAGTATATAATAAAGGAAAATCTAGGTCTAAATAAGCTTAAATGAACTCTTTCAATAAGAACAAAATGGAAATTCTGTTTTAAAAAAGTTGTGCATCATTTAATTGACAGTACTTTTTTTTTCTTAATTATACCTGAAATGTTGGTTTGTCTTGTAAACAACGTTAACTTGGATTTAATGAAACACAACACAGTTCTGTTCCTTGTGGAAAGAAAGGAAAAGAGAGGAGTGGATAAAGAGAAAGGAGGCTGGGAAAGAGAGATTTCTCTGTGACTTTCTTATGGGGTCTTTTCTATGGCTTCCTTCCATTTAGACGTCCAAAGCAGAAACTAGCCAATGGTTGTATCTAAAGATAGCAGAATAGCGTACTGCTCTGTAATAATAATGAAAACAAGTGTGCCAAATACCTTCAAAGTAAGAAAATATAAGTAGGAGGCAAACAGTGTTATTTATTTTATGACCTCTCTGTTGACCATCAACGCTTGGGGTTCCTGTAATGTGTTTCTTGGCAATTTGCGACGATGGGTGAATGGACCTTTGATCCTGTGAGGCTGGTGGTTTATTTTTACTTCCACTTTCCATTTTGACAAAAACTGAAGCCAACCGGTGCCTCTTTTTAGGACTGAGTCAAGCCACTGCCTGTTGAGAAATAACTGTAGTCCTCTACTTCTGCCACTAGACAGTGTACTCTCTCTATGTTCAATGCACTGACGGTCCTGCACTTCCTTAACTCGGAGAAACTGGCTCTCCATTAGAGAGGTAGCCCTTATAAATAACCATAAACACCAAACATAAAGGGACCAGTCAATATTTACTACGGATCTGATCTGGGAGGTCCTCAGTGTTTTAAGTGCTCATCTCTCCTGGATTGGCTCCAAGAGTAAAAGACAGAAGATTCTCAGGAGGAACATTGCATTCTATGGCTCAGTCTTTTTTCTTGGGAAATGAATGATCTAACCAGCAGATGAATTCATTGACTCTTCAGACTGTAGGCACTAGCCCTGCCCTCCCCGCTGACCCAGGAATCCAGAGGCAGAACTCTCGTTTTCTGGAAGTTTGAAAAAACCGAAAGAGATATGAAGCTACTTATAGATATTGTTTAAGCAAACAATTGATACATATTTATAAATAGAAGTAGTGAGATGTAATGGAAAGAACATGACTTTGACGTCAGATGTGGGTAAGTGCCAAAATTATATGATCTTGGGCAAGTTATCAAACCCCCCTGAGCCCCAGTTTCTTCATCTGTAGCATGGGAAGGTTACAAGATATAAATTGATCACTGGGTTGCAGTAGAAGCTCAGTAAATATTTACTTCTGGGGAAGAGAGTAACTATTGGTATCCTTGATTTTATAAATCACCTCTCCTTAGAATGTGTAATATTATAAATAATGCTGCGATGAACACTTTTGTACATAAATCTTTGTCTAATTTTTCAGTTTTTTCTTAAAATGTGTTCCTATCAGTGAAATCACAAGATCAAGGGTACAAATATTTTTAAAACAGGTGTTAAAACATAAAAGCCTTTCCAGAAAAGCTTTATCTTTCGCTAAGGAAGAGACTGCCTTTCTCACCTATACCTCATGGGCATTACATTGACTTTTCATATCTAACAGTGTATTTTATCTTATTTTTGTTTTAATTAGCCTTTTTGATTATTTGTGAAATTGAACTTTCTCTGTTGTTTATTAATCATTTTATTAATCACACTTTTTCATGAAAGATGTATGATGATTCATTTCTCATATAACAAGATTTTGTACGTACTAGAGTCTGATTCCAAATCAACTAGGTCTGCCATTGATATATCTTTCCAATCTTGTACCAATATCATCTGTTTTAATTATTATGGCTCTCCTCTGGGTTTGCATATGTTTTGAAAAGCCTTAAGATCACTGAGCTCAAATAGCAAGGCATCATAGGATGCTGGGGAAAAGCCACAAGAGAATAAAGAACTAGTGAGACAGAGACTAGGCAGAGACAGAATGCTGGGACACCTTGACACATTTCCCAATGGTCTCCATAAGCCTGGAGATAGGATTTGGAAAGCTCCTTAAATCCATTATGGATCATGATCGAGATAGACAGACAGGGAGATAGATAGCTTTTTTCTCTAATGCCCTGATGAGCTTCTGTGACCAGATGCCAGGTGATGAGTAGACCCCTTGTTCAGTTTTCCAAAGAGATTTTTTTATTTACCTGCAAATCTGACCACATCTTTTTTTGTTTGTTTGTTTGGAACTTTTCAATCACCATTATGTGAAGAGTGAAATTTAAACTCAATTTACAAGGCACTGAATGACCTGGTCCCTGCTCTTCTATCCAGCCCCAACTCCTTCCAAACCTTTCTCCTTTCTGTGATGGCAGGAGAGGATCTGGACTTCCCTAGGTCACCATACCTACTCCTGCTCCGTGCCTCTGACGATCTGGCTGCACCTGAGCACCCCCTCTCCCTCCAATCTCCTGATTTTTTTCATCTGACAAATCCCCATAGTCTTTTCAGTTTCACTTCAAACACAGTCTCTTTAATCAAGCCTCCCCAGCTTGTCCCACGTCCTCTCCTGGGTGCTTTATACCTCCTTGCATCAGAGCAATTACTTTATTTCAAGTGTATATGCTCCTTGGGGGCGAGGACCATGTTGTTTCATCTTTGAATCCCTGATGTCTAGCATGGTTCCTGGCATAGAATGAGTGATTAATAAAATGTTCTCAAATAAATAACGAAACAAGAATTGGATCTTGTATGCACTGTAACAGATACACCCACTTTTTTCCCTCCTGAGGGAATGTACCAGAGTTAGAAAGCAAGCACAACTCTGCAAAAAACTTCTCCATATAATCTTTTGAGTTTTTTGTTTGTCCTGAAGGGCATACTTAAAGATTTTTCTACATACATTTTATTAAAGGATGTGCAATGATCATAAAGTTCTTTTCATGGAAAGGAAGCATGTGGCTGGGATAGATGTGGTGAATCCAAAGAAGACCAGAGATATCCCTGCAAATCATCCAAAGAAGGGAACTCTACATATCCACCCACTCACTCATCAGAAACGCAAGCAGGACAAAAACTATCAGCACCTTCTAACCGCAAAACTAAATTATAAACTTCCAGCTGCCAGGCATCACTTCAGATAATGTTCTTATTTCTGGCTTTTCTGAATCTTTTATACACATCTCAATTTGGGGGCTAAAAGAAATAAGGAACATCTTAAGTCTATAGCTGCACCCCGCCCCCTGCCCCCTCCCCCTTCCCCAGTCCAGCGCTTCTGGGGACAATCCCTGGGAAGTGGGCTAGACAGGAAGCAGAGCTACCTCTCACTTGCACAAGTTGTAATAGCCTTCCAGATCGTGTCTGTGGTCAATGACTGGCCAGAACTGGCCAGCCTCCAGCAGGCTTGTTTAGACTACTTGATGAGTTGACACAAGCAACGACTCTTTCCAGTGCTATTAGTGTCTGAACATTAACAAGCAACAGTGTTCAGTGAGACTATTAAAGAGAAAAGGCATTTTAATCTTTGTTTTGGAAGTGAGCCCTCCAAACAAACCCGTGGTGAGGGAACCCTTGTGAGCGGCTGGATGGCAACAGGGATCAGCAGGGGATGGACCGAGCCATCCCAGGGATCCTCAGCTCACAGTCAGACTAACTGGCCGGGGCAGAAGGGAGGGAACCCCACCCTTAGAGAAAAACAAAATGTTAAATCCACCATGGGATGAATTTTCAGCACTCTGTCAGGAATCCTATACGTTTAAATTCCAAGCAAATTGTTCACAAAGGAGTCCCTTACCTTTGCTCACTGCAAAATAAACAAACCTCCAGAAAAGAGGGTTTCTCACCTTACAAGGGAACCCCTGCAATTTGGAGAGTGGGAGGATGCTATTTAGAATTACGGTTCTGGGAACTGGTGTGGTTCCCAGGTGTGTCACCCTATCACTGACAATCTCAACGACAAGCGTGAAGATGGTGGCAAGAATGAGACCCATGAGGCTATGTCTGTCTCCAAGAGTGGGCATTCCAGGTCAAGACAAAGGCAAGTGGTTCACACGCAAAGGAGAAATGTGTGCTTATCTTTGCTTTTGTTTTTTTTTTTTTCTTGCTCTCTGGTCAACTAATATAAAAGCAGAGAATCATAAAATTTAGAGTTTGAAGGGAACTTAGAGGTCTTCCGCTGTAAGATCAGCCTGCTTTGCATATTACTGACCCAGAAAATTCAGATAACGAGAGCTCCTATCATGCTCCTCATCACATGGTAATAACCATTTAATTTTTTCCCTTGGAGATTTATAAAATTAAAATGACAAAAGTGGAATCTCTGGGCACTCATGAGTACAAATCAAGAATGATTGGTAGGATCTATGACATTTATACTGAGTTTATAGAGTATGCATCTGTGTTTATTTTTAATCATTCTTAGGCAGAGTTTGCAAACAGCAAGAAATGATTGACTTTTCCACAGAATCTGTTTTCTTCCAAACATTCAGTTAACTGAGCCCATCATCAATTTGATTTACATAGCAGGGGCTGAAATGAAAAACTAAGAATTTTAAATGTAAATGATATTGAAATATAATATTATTTTATATTTTAAATAATAGAGACTATTATCCACACTTAAGACAAGCAGGGGGAGCAGCAGACGGAGGGAGAAGCAGACTTCCCGCGGAGCAGGGAGCCCGATGTGGGTCTTGATCCCAGGACCCCGAGATCATGACCTGAGCTGAAGGCAGTTGCTTAACCAACTGAGCCACCCAGGCGCCCCTATTATCCACATTTAATAAAAAATGTTTTACAATGGGAGTGAGTGAGAAATAAAATGAAACCATCATAGGATATTCAGGTTGAAGGTAAGGAGAAATCAGACCTACCTCTCCTCCCATCCTTTCCCTCCATCACTCGGAAAGACATAAACACTGCATTATGAAAGCCCACTCCAATGGTACTTTTATGGAGATTCCTGACCTTGGAGAACAGAAAGAGGAAGAAATGGTTGCATCCTCAGTGATATTCGTGCAAGCCCATCATAAATATTTCTGTTTCTACATTAGGAATGACGGGATAGATACCTGATGCCTACTTTCCTGTTTTCAAGATGAGAAAGTATATATGCTAATGGTAACCTAAGGTAACCTAAGTGATGACGGCTGTCTTTTGCTTCATCTGTTTTTTTATTTTTAATGCATACATATTTTAGAAAGTTGGTGGTCTCGATTATTAGTATAATAGCTCCTGTCTTATGCCAATTTGGAAGTGGGAGTTTGAACCACCAGCCTCCTATTCAAGTCACACGTTTATCACTGTAGTAGGCTGAATAATGGACCCCCAAAATACCGAGGTCTTGATTCTTAGAAACTGTGAAGATTACCTTGTGTGGAAAAGGGGCTTTGCAGATTTGACTGAGTTAAGGTTCTTGAGATGGAGAGGTAATCTTGGATTATCCTGGTGGGCTCTAAATGCAATCGTAACTATACGTAAAAGAGAGAGACCTGACTATAGAGACAGAAGAAAAAGGTAATGTGACCATTGAAACCAGAGGCGACGCTGTTGGTTATGAAGATGGAGGAAGGGGTCATGAGCCAAGGAAAGCAATGAGTGCAATTCTAGAAGCTGGAAAAAGCAAGGAAACAGATTCTTTGTGAAAGCCTCCAAAGGGAATGTAGCCTGGCTGACACCTTGGTTTCTACCCAGGAAAACCATTTTGGACTTCTGGCCTCTAGAACTGTAAGAGAATAAATTTCTGTTTTTTTTTTTTTTTTTTTTAAGTCTCCAAGGTTTTGGTAACAGCAGTCACAAGAAACCATAATACAATCACCTTTCCTTTAACTGGCTTTGTAAATCGCATGTAGAATTGCTATTTTTTTCTTAGAAATATAGCTGATATATATGGAAATTATACATGTGCTGCATGAGAAGTTGTGTCATAAAGCAGTGCACTAAATTGAGATACTCCATCCCTTTAAAATCAGTCCTATTTGGAAGAACACTTTTGCTCAACCCTTTTTCTGGCTTGCCATTTGTAGCCTATATAACACAAATCAAATAGTGTGTATTTCTAAAATTACTATATTTTTGACATGGTTTTTTATTTCACCCTTCATTTTGATTACCTGATATTTAAAATTTTCACGTTTAAACTCATCGCTCTTTTTAAAAACAAGTTTTTCTCTCCAAAATAGAGTTTTCTTCTCTTCTGAGAAATTAAATAAAGCAATGGCAGTAGTCAGTGCTGAAATGTTGGTCCTTTAAACTATTTTAAAAAATCTTTGGGATGGCCACCTTCTAAACATCTGAAATCACATAGGACAATTAGGGGAAGTGATTCTAGAGAGAATTGTAGAAAGATAATACCAATGATCTATACACTTCATGACCAAGTCTGTTGTGGAGTATAGACCCTTTCCTTCTGGCACACTAATATCTCACTATGACACCCTTATGAAAATACTTTCTCCCTTTCCCACCCCTACTCACCTGCCACATTGTGAAACACAGAAGCAAAGATGTTGGAGGCCAAAGGGCACATCCTATCCACTCACTGACTTTAGGAAAAAGGAATCTGATTTTCCAAATGGGCAATATGCTGGTTGTCTGACCTTAGTAACAGAAGAGAGACCAAAAATTATGCCTTCTGACTCCTGTTCCTTTCTCAACTGCTAATGGATACTTTTCCCCTTCCTAACCTTTGGCAGAACTTAGTTAACTTCAGATAGGTACTGAGGTTGCAATTACCTTTCAGAACCATGATCTTTAAAAAAAAGAAACGTAATAATCTACTGAAGTCTCCTAATTTCTGGATAAGAACAATGCACCAGGTGAATCATTCAACTTCACATGGGTAATCAGTGGTAGGAGTTAGCATGGATCTGAGGTCTGCCATTTTCCTCCATGTGATGATAACCTCTCAGGTTCCTTTCCTTTTTTCTTTAAATTTTTTTAAAAAAATCTTATTTTTAAGTAATATTTACACCCAATGTGGGGCTCAAACTCACAACCCTGAGATCAAGAGTTGCACGCTTTACTGACTGAATCAACAAGGCACCCCTCAGGTTCCTTTCTTTTACTCACTGCACTTCCTTCCTGCCATATAAGGCAGCCTTCAATGCCTACAATTAAGCTTCTTATGCTACAATCTTCTGTGCGGCTCTGCCTGCCTCCTGGCGGGAGATTCTGATCCTCCCAAACTGCATTCTGTCCAGAGAAGTCAATGTAGTAGACAGCACATTATTCTAGAAGTATCTTCCTTCCGAGTAGAAATAATATCTTGAGGTGATTGAAAGGTTCTCTACCAGGGATTCAGGGATGGAGATAAAATCTTCCTACCATTCTTGGGAACTGTTACCTGAATGAGTTATTCAGGGCTCTTAAAATTAAGTTCCCAAGAGCCCTCCAACTGCCTATGGGCCCTCTGCAGAGTGACTTGAGAAGACCATCACAGTAACCTCCTTCTCTCATGACTACTTCCTCTTAGCTATGGTTGACCCTTGGACAACATGGGTTTGAACCGCACAGGTTCACTTCTACACAGATTTTTAAAAAATAAATATGCTATAGTACTATAAATGTATTTTCTCTTTCTTATGATTTTCTTAATAACATTTTCTTTCCTCTGGCTTACTTTATTATAAAAATACAATATATAATACATATTACATACAAGATGTGTTGTTAATCCACTCTTTATGTTATTGGTAAGACTTCGGTCAACAGTAAGCTACTAGTAGTTAAGTTTTGGGAGAATCAAAAGTTATATGAAGATTTTCAACTGTGTGGGGGATTGGCACCCCTAACATCCATGTTGTTCAAGAGTCAGCAGTGCTTCTCTGTGGAGTCCACTCTTCAAGATTGAATATTTTTGAAGGTCCTGAAGTATACCATCACTACCTGTCAGACTTTCATCTTATATGATCTCATTAATTCATCCAATACATATTAGTAGCAGACGATGTGCTAGATAACAGGGAGATAGTGTTAAATGAAGTAGACACGGTCCCTGCCCTCATGGACCTTATATTCTTATCTCATTATCTTGAATCAAATTTAAATTCCTCATCATCAATCTTTAGCAAATCTCCAATGTTATAAATTTATTTTTTCTTTCTATCCAAGGACATACCAACTTCTAAACAAATTGGTAAAAGAAATAATGTTCTCCACATTTGAGGAGTTGCAGAATTTGTAGAGTTTGGAATCTCATATAGAGTACTGTATTTTTTCTTTCCTTATTGGACTTGCAATTATTCTCCTAGCCTCTTTAACCCCCCAACTGACTTGCTACTAATTCATTCTTACAGTTACTTCCCATATACTTCTTCAGCAGTGTGCACTTCAATGCCCACAAAGTCAATTCTTGGGAGTGTGAGTGAGTTCATGGGTACTCTCCTGATCCTCCCAATTTGGTCAGGAGTTTATGGAAGACAAGTCTATTATGCAATTTCAAGTCAAGGATTTTAAGGAAATGAGAGAACTGCATATCCTTTCTCAGATGGTTTGTTGCAGAATGCTTTTTCATCAGTTGATGATAAACACAGACTCTTATTGAAAGCTTACTTTGTAGTAGGTACTGTGCTTAGGACTGGGGTCAAGAAGACAAAGATTTCCTGTCTTCAAGAAGCTCACAGACCATGAATTTAATAGTATCGTTTCTTCTTAATTACCATAACCAGAGTAGATGATAAAGTAGGAGATTACATGAATGTGTGAAATTGTGAGCAACTGGCTTTTTATGCATGGAAGATTGCAGTAAGGTCCACATTGGCAGGGTCTAAATGCTATCAGATAGGTTTTTTTTTTCTTAGACAGTTATTAATCCCATTGTTATACCTTTTGTTGTTTCTTGGTGTTGTTTCTAGTGCTCAGAATCACGCACTATCTGTGCTTTTCTGCTGTTCATTGTGTAGTAATTGTGTAAAAGAACTTGAAATGGAGTGTGTGAGTTGGGCTGGGGGAAGAGTATGGATTTTAGGAGTCAGAATATCTATGTTACAGTCCCAGCTCTGCAACTTGCTAGCTGTGTAACTTTATACCCATCTCTCTCTTTTTTTTTTAAAGCCTTTATTTGTTTATTTGAGAGAAAGAGCGAGAAAGAGAGAAAGAGAAAGAGAGCACAAGCCAGGGGAGAGGCAGAGGGAGAAAGAGGAGCAGGGAGCCTGATGTGGGGCTTGATCCCAGAACCCTGGGACCATGACCCGCACCCAAGGCAGATGCTTAACCAACTGAGCCACCCAGGTGCCCCAAAATATCAAAGACAATTTTATCTCCTATCTTGAAAGACATGTATTCAGTCTCTAATATTTTAAAAGTCCTTGGAGGGTGTATGTTTTGATAGGCAATGAGGAATAGACGTAGGTTAAGAAAAAGAACTGTAATTCAAAGAGGTTGTAGAGACCTTATGCGGGACGTCTCTGGGGTCAGTATCAGAGTAAGACTGAAAAACAGCTAAAACCCCCAAATCAGCAACTACTTTCAAACATAATATTGACAACATAAATTTCTTAGTACTATGCCTCAAAATTTTTGAATATGAAATCTTATAAGCTAGCCTTTTTTAAATGAAACTCAGTCTGATCTTTGCTTTATGTGACTCCGCTAATATACGACTTGATGTTAAATTCACTGACAGACATCTCAGACCTTTTTTGTTATGACTTTTCGTCACAGCTACATGCAGACTGAAACAGGTTTGCTGTCTGGATGGCTAAAGACCATGAAGAGCATAGCAGTTGGATATGATTTCTCAAAATGGCAAACTACTCTTGCTAATGTTCTAAAACAAAGTACATTCTTTTTTTGATTTATGTGGTCAGTTGCTTTCCTGGAAATTCAGTGTATCATAAAACTGTTCAAAAATACTTTGTGTCTATATATAAAGTAGTATTAGATTTCAGGCTCAGGTAATTATGAACAAATTTCTCACTTATGTGACCTTTTGGTGGGATATGGAAAAACTATGAGACTCAGCTTCTTCCTTGGGCAGACTATCCCCTGTGCTGTAGGCCATCTAGCATGCCTGCTCTGTCAAAAGCTGGGAGTATTCCCCAATCATTTTGAAAACAAAAAATACCCTCTACAAATTTCCAAAATGCCCTCTAAAAGGAGGTACCACCTCTGCTGAGAATCAGTGATCCAGATTTGTGGACGTGAAAGTATTAGGATGGAGATTCTCATCTAACCTCTGAACACATACTTCCTCTTTTGTTTCTATGTTGCATTACACAGGCAATCCTATGTGGCACTTCCAATTTTAATGACAAAGGTACTATACAATAATTAAAATATTTCTTGAGGTAACACTCTGATAGAATTCCAATCCAGTAAGACTGTGTAGTTATTCTAGCTGCATAACACATAGGTTGTGTGGTCTAGTGAAAGAGAGGTTTCACAAGTTGTATCTTGGAACACTGGCATTACTAGAGAGGGATGAAGGCTGTAGATCTCTCGAGGTCTGAGACTTGCCTTTCTTTGCCTCTTCGTCAACTAGGACAATGCCCAGCACATAACTGCTATTAGCCCAAAGGTATGTGATGTGGGTAGGAAGAAAGAAGAACGAGGTAGCACAGTTCAAGATGAGGTTCTAAACACTGGGGGAGTGAAGTAACCCAGAGTCTTGGGGAAATACATAGGCAAGCAGGAAAATGCATCCCCCATAGCCAGGCTGAGACCCATGGGCGAGACTACAGGTCCTCCTGAGAGGACTTTGAACAATAGAGGACAGGGCAGTGGCTCTGATACCAGGTTGGAGGTAGGATCATGCCCCAGGTGTCAAGGAGATCTGAGGAAGTAAAGCAAAGCGATAGACTGGAAATTTTGGAGCAGAGTCAAAGGAAGTATCCCAGTGCAATGGCCTGAATGAGGGCTAGGGAGGGAATGAGTTGTGCTGGGGAACAATATGGACGACCAGGGCCATGGTCCCAGGTCTCAGACACACCTGAAAACAAATAGGAGTTTAGGAGGAATGTAGTGGGACAGAGTCTACCACTCAGCCCCCTCAGTGCAAGGAGGACCAGTTGGGGTCCAGTGAAGGAGAACCTGTTGAACCTACAGCTGTGACAGTAACTCTTGGGTCACCTAGACCATAAGGTCAGGCTGGCCTCACTTTGAAAGACTGGGTAAGGCAGAAGGAAGGGAAACTAGCCAGGTAGGTGGTAGAAGTGAGGTAGGCCGGGCAGCATCATTTTTAAGTAGAAAGTTGAACCGGGTGATGTATTTTGACCTATAATGTACTCTGAGGTGCTTGAATTATGGTTAGCTTTTGCTATAAAAGTAAATCACAGGAACGTACTAAGAAAGGCCTAATTCTTAGTGCCCCAACCAGAGGGCAAGCATAACCAAATTCCCAGGTTTATTTTCATTAACTAAAATGTTAGGGAAGGGTCTAAAGTATTCCAGATGGAATGTAACTTGAAGTGGGAAGCAGGAAGGAGGGAGAAGTGTGTGCCATTTCTCACCTTGACTTTACATCTGTTATTACTTTCTTATTTCCCTGAAATACTAGGCTCGGCTCCACAAAAAACAATCCCTTTTTCATACACACTAGCTCCTCCCGCCTTCCCTCCCAAAACAAAAAGAAGGCAGTAATGTAAATGTAAGGCTCTTTTGTTTCTCAACCTACCAATAGGATTGATTCTATTTGAGTGTTCGTTACCTTAAATTTCAGTATTGTCTTATCCTCAACAGAGTAATGACTGCCTGTGTAGAAACAAATACCACATCACCCAAAAGGGTGTGATGACAGGCATTTTGCTATAAACAAAAATCTCAGTATAACATTTTTAATGTTGAAGCCTCCCAATTTTTTAGCCACATGGCCTTGTATTAGGGATTCTTGGTCCACATCACTCCTGAGCAAGATGTAGGATACACGTTGTCTATAAAATTAGGCGGATGGTAGGGGGCGCCTGGGTGGCTCAGTCTGTTAAGCGTCTGCCTTCGGCTCAGGTCATGCTCCCAGGGATCGGGTCCTGCATCGGGCTCCTTGCTCTGCGGGGAGTCTGCTTCTCCCTCTCCTCCCTCCCAGCTCAGTGCTCTCTCTAATAAATAAATAAATAAATAAATAAATAAATAAATAAATAAATAAATAAAATCTTTTAAAAAAATCAGGCAGATGGAATTATTTCAACCTTCTTGTGTAGACTAAGACAAAGGAATTAAAGAGAGCTGTTTAAAAAATAGGGAACAAATAAAGTAGAAGACATTGAAGCCAAAATACCTGTCCCAAGGGCTAGTAAGCCATGCTGGTTTAAGAACGATATCCTAACACCTTTGTCAGTCAGTCCATTTGTGCACTAGATTTAGAGGAGGGAAATTTAAATGCTGGCATGTTTCCAAAGCAAAGATGAGATCGCTTATATTCCTGCTTCAGGGCGATCAGAAAACTGGGGACGAGGGTCTTGGGCAAGCTTCTCTGAAACTAGCACAGTAGTTGCTGAGGCACCTGCCTGGTAACTGGTGAAACCCTGTTGCCACATGGAAAGTACCAGTTCCAACTGTATCACAAGACTTTTCTCCCATGCGTATAAAGTCAGATTAACCTACAGGAGCAAGAAAGCCTTCCACACTTAATAAGAACATGATTGGAAAGATGGTAAGAAAATCCTAACCAGGTTGGATAAATTAAGCCTATCTTGCTGTTTTGCAAACAAAATGCATTCTCTTCCGCTTCCCTGAACACCCTCTCCCCACCCAACCCTGATCTAAACACGAGGCCTCAAGGCCCAGCAAGAGTCGCTTATCATCCCACAGCTTGCCTGGAGCCCCCTACAGTCCTCAGAGTCTCAACTGCATAATTCAACTTGCATTTCTTTGGGGTTTGGTTTTTGTTTGTTTGTTTGATTGTTTGTTTTAATTGCTTGCTATTGTTTCTAGTGTTAATCTTGCCTTTGGCTGCCAAAGCAAATATTCCCTTGAGGCGAGTTTCCTGTGGTTAGCATCTTTTGCCTTCTCCTGGTACAGAAATGAGTTACTATTTTTGGCAAAATGAATTTACGATTTACAAAGCATGTGCTTGTATATCCTCCCTTAATCCTCATGATAATCCAGGGAAGGTGATACTATCATTGTCTTCATTTTATAGACCAGGAAACACCTCAGAGAGATTAAATCATTTGCCTGGGATTGAACCCTTAGGGAAGGGTGGGGCTGGCCCTGTGCTCCAAGCTCTTGATTCCAAATCCTTGGCAATTTCCACCTTGTGTTGGGCCTCTCCCTAATAGGTTGCTTGATTGACCTACAATTATTTTATAGATTAACTCTGTTATATAAGGGTGGAAAGGTTATGTTTATGATTGCTGTGGTTTACAGGATGAAATTTAATTTGTGAAAATTCAAATTTTAAAGTTTATGTTTGTAAGAGCTTTAAGTGCAAGGATATTGTGGGAAGAGAGTGATGCGATTACATATACACACTCATATAATCACATATATATATAATCATATACAAATATAAAATGCTGAATGAAATATGAAATAAAATTGCAGTCTCTTTTGACTTGCTCATGTTTGGGAGAGAAAACTATTGAACACAGTTTCTCTTTCTCTTTTTTTAGATATTGCAATGTGTTTCTCCATGTTTGTTACTTTGTCAATTAGATGAACCCAAAAGGAAACATTAGTACTCTGGGAGACCTTAAACATAAGTACCAAAGATGAGTATAGTGTCAGCCAACGCTCTTTTGAGGGATGCCAACATCATTCATTCACTCTCTTTCCTTAACAACATTATCTAGTGAAATATTTTAGTAAAATAATATTATTTCAATAAAAATAATAAAACCACACCCTTGAACCCATCACCCAATTTACAAAAAAAGGAACGTTACTAATAAAGGTAAAGATCCCTGTGTACACGTCCACATCTTAATCCCCTTTCTATCAGATGATTTCTAGATTTTTTTTTTAAGATTTTACTTATTTATTTGAGAGAAACAGAGATAGAGAGAGAGAGCATGAGCGTGGAGGACAGGGAGAAGTAGGGAGCCTGACTTGGGGCTCGATCCCAGGACTCCGGGATCATGACCTGAGCCGAAGGCAGACATCCTTGCTAACACTTGGTATTGTCAAACTTTAATTTTTTTCCAAAATGATAAGTATGAAATGGTATTTCCATGTAGTTTAAATTTGCAATTTTCTAATTACTCATAAGATTGAGCATCTTTTCAGATGTTTGTTGCCTGTTCTGATTTTATCTTCTCCGAATAATCTGTTTATATTTTTTGCTCGTTTCTTTGTTAGTTTGAGGGTTTTTTTGTATCAGTTTGGGGCATTGACCATGTATTCTGTGTATTAGTTCTTTGTCAGTGATATTATGCATTGCCAATATCTTCTCTTGATCTGTACTATCCTTTTATTTCAATTATAGATTTGATCCCATAAGTATTAAAGTTTAACACAGTTAAAATTTAGTAAGAACACAGTTGTTCTTACTAATCTTTATTTTTTAGGATTTGAGTTTATACCTTAAGATCTTCTTCCAAAGTTAGGTTATAAGGATATTCTATATTTTTTTCCCTAAAGGGGAAAAATATAGTTTTTTTAATGTTTTATTCTTATTCCACCTCAAATTTCTTTTATAGGTATGATGTGAGGCAGAGATTCAATTTATTTTTTCCATTTGGAAAACCAGATGTCCCAGCACTTACTGAATAACCCATCACTTTCCATTGATCTTTAGTGCCATTTCTCCATTCATCAAGTTTCCATGTAGGCCTAGTTTTGTTTCTAGACTCCTTATTGTGTCCCGTTAGTTTATCTGTCCATCCCTGTGCTAAAAACTGTGTAGCCTTAATATTTTAGAGAAAGTTCCTTACTCTTCAAAATGATTGTGGCTCTCCTTGGCTCCTTGTTCTTCTAAATTAAATTTGGGATCAGTTTGATAAGTTTCACCAAAAAAAAAATCCTTTTGGATGTTGATTATAATTGCATTACATCTATAAATGCACTATTACCATATTAAAGAAATTCAAAAACAGGAAGAAGAAAATGCTCACAATATTAACACCCTAACACAATCACTCCTACAGACATATCTGTGCATGTTGGGGGAGGTCACTGAGAAGATATAACTGCCTTTTGACCCGTGAGCTGGACCCCAACAATGGGAAGCTCCTCATTCCCACCCCTATCCTTGGAATGTGGGTTCCACTTGCCTTCCCCACTCGCAGAGTCTGCCCTAAGGACACAGCCATGAGACAGTGATAGGGTGCTGAGATCATATGTGACTCAACCCAGTTAAGGCCTCTATATAAACTCTGAAGATTTGGTGGGTGGGAGTGGAGATCTACTTGTCTTTCAGCCGCCCAAGAGAAGTCTGGTATGTAAGTTCTCTGCTTCTTAAACCTGCCACCTACCAATCGGGAGTGGCCTGCTTCTTTCTTCTGTCTGTCTATGCCCTCTGTAGGAGGGCTGGTTTCAGATTACATCTGTGAAGCTCCCAGGAGCTGTGCATGTGTGTGCTTTGTGTTTCCTTCCCACTAGAAGTAACCTCCCTGACAATAGGGACTTTGCACGTTTTGCTCTCTGCTATAATGCAAATGCCTAGAAAAGTGCCTAGCACATAGCAGATACTCCATCGATAGTTGTAGAATAAACGAACAAATACATGTAAGTGCATTTTCTTATAATCTTTGGTTCATAACTATACTTTTAAATCATTTTTTTAAAGATTTTATTTATTTATTTGACAGAACACAGTATATATCATATCCAGACAGCGAGAGAGGGAACACAAGCAGGAGAAGCGGGAGAGGGAGAAGCCGGCTTCCTGCGGAGCAGGGAGCCCGACATGGGGCTCGATCCCAGGACCCTGGGATCATGACCCGAGTCGAAGGCAGACGCTTAACAACTGAGCCACCCAGGTGCCCCTACTTTTAAATAGTTTTAAAACCATTAACAGAGGGGCTAGATATTTTTTCCATGTAGGTTTGTGAAGAATAAGACACTATGCTAAGGAGACATCTCTTACAGTATGTTAGACATTAGACCAGCAGGATGCTGTTGGGAAGGAGAGCTCAGTAGGCAAACATGTTTGAAAAATGTCTTGTGCAATCTTTGTCTCTTAGAGCCCCTGTGCTTATTAGCATAGTAAAGTTTCTGCAAAGTTCTGCGGTAAGGAGACTAGTTTGATTTTCTCCAAAAATTCTGTGGCCCTCCCCATTCTAAAAAATTCCAACCCCCTTTTTTATACCAAACACAAATGCTGATCTAAAGAACAATTCTATTTCTGGGGAAGTATGGAACTGGAAAATGTTAGGAATGTAAAGTTGTTTAACTCTCTTCTCCCATGCAGTTGAACATGTCCTGGGGTAATGCTACATGCTGCAGAGAAAGATTAATTCATTCATGAACTTGAGAAGTTCATCTTTAATAGCTTCTTTTCCTGCTAGTAATAAATATGGTAGGAATAATTAGTTGCTGCAAATTTCCAAATTTCTACTAGCTCATAAAAATAAAATTTAGCAAAAGAAATATATTTACAAATATCAGTGTCATTTTCTTTACTCCGAGAGAGGGTGAACTTGTAAAACCTGTCTTGCATTCGTGTGTCTATGCTATTGGTGCAGGCATGGCGTCTGAGGTACCTCTGTGCTCCAGCTCTTTTTTCTTACTCTGATTCTTTGGTTCCCAAAGGAAGAACATTATTTAAATAATCGAATATTATATACTGTGACAACCATATTTTCCAGATTTCAGTGACAGGTGGTATTTCCTGTTCCAGACGGAACACTAAATTTATAAAAATTTCTTCACTATAACCATTCTGCAATTGATTTTACATAGAATAACCATAGTTTACCAAGACTTTCTTGAGAGTCAGTGTGGGTACTGCTTTTACACCAGAACAATAGACATAAACCAGAAGTGTCCCAGGAAAATCAGGCATAAGGTCCTCGTAATTATATAAGACTCATTTCAAATGGCCCCTTTAGTGTAGGATGATGGCTTGTAACTCTCTTGCTTTGGAAGGCCTTAACACATGTATTTTGTTACAATTGATGCAATTGCTTTAAAACTTATCCATCATTTTATGATTCCAATATAATATCAAGAATATGAGGGAGTTACGTGACAAATGTCGGTATTACCAGGCATCAGAAAATGTAGGATCTCTTTTTACAAAGCATCCTAACATGGTACTTTTAAAAAAAATGTGGGACCCTAAATATAGACAAAGCTAAGTGTATTTCTTTTTGTTTGCAACTCTCTTAAAATAGAATTTATATATCATAGCTTTCTGAAAAGGCTATGGATATGTCAGCTATCCTGGAGGTGACTGCATTGACATCAGTATCCCATCTTCAATTTCTGCCTGGGGAGGGGGGCAGGGTGGTCCTTTCCAAGAGGAAACCTTAATAATAAAGCAGTGATAATGCTTTTCCAAATAATAAAGTAAGATTTTGTATGCTATTTAGAATTAATAATTTATCTTTTGGGGAGTCTTTTTTGACATTTCTTTATAAAATAATAAGAAAAATAATCCCCTATGTGTGTTTTATGAGTAGAATCATTGTCTTGCTGAAGATGTTTGATCCAGTTGGTTTGCAAAGGTGTAACCTGGGAGTGCTTACACTAAAATCTATGTAGACATAATACAATTATAAGTATAGCCAGATACGGATATAAATACACATGTTATATATACAGAGTGATCTATTCTACTTCTGAAGAATGTCCTAGGAGGAGAGTTTGCTTCTTTCAGAAATAAGTTAATCAGGTTTAGGCCCTGAGTAAGCAAAACAGTATGTCACATATGCAGCTCTATGTTGATAGACAGGTAGATAGATAGACTGATGTAGATATGGAAATATCCACAGTATTATCATATCCAGATGTAAATATAGATATAGATAATGCAAATATAAATATATGAAAAAATAGACATAGACCCAAATATAAATTCTATAACTGGTTCTTCCCTGTTTTAATGAATGTATTTAGGGCATCTTAATAATAGCAAATTATTACTTTCATCTTGGTTTACTTTTCCAAAATATATTTTGGCTGTTATATAAATGAAACCCAGGGAATGGCTAGGATTCACATTAAGACTATAGACTTCTTCCTTCCCACACTAATTTGCATTATGAGTTTAGAGAAAAGCTGACTTGGAAGATAACTCGAGGGCTTGAGTCCTAGCCTAGAGTGTGTGCTCTTCCCAGATCTGCGAGGCACAGTCCCAAAGGTCAAGAAGATCTCTGTGTTAATTTCACCTACTCAGAGAGGCCTTCCTGAAGGCTCCAGCCAAGAGCACCGCTCTCCCTCCTACTGTTTTGTTCCCTTATATTTGTCATTGCTGATTCTTTCCTTCCTACTTCTCTTCTCTTCTCTTCTTCTCTTCTCTTTTCTCTTCTCTTCTTTCTCTTCACTTCCCTTCCCTTCCCTCCCCTCCCCTCCCCTCTTCTCTTTCTCTCCCTCCCTCCCTCTCTCTTTATCAGCTGTCTCTCTCTCCAAAAGGCTGAAACTCTAGTTACTTGTTATTATATTTTCAGGGCCCAGAATATTGCCTGGCACAGAGTAATTGTTCCAAATATCTTTGTTACATGAGTAAATGAATAAATAAATTAACATGCACCCAGTTTAACTCATCAGATAAAATTACATGAGAGTTTGGTGATCCTCCATAGCGAACAGGAAACCATGCTTTTTGAACTCCAACTATGTTCCAGGCACTATGCTAGGAATGCCTGGGAATATCATTCAACAGAGTCACATGTATGAAATGGAACTGTTGTCATGTTTTTTTAACTGAATTTAATGTCTCTTGGAGCCCTTATTCTACTGGGCAATGAAAACTTCATCTTACTCTATTAGGGGTTCCATGTCCTGTTCTTGGGGGTTGTGTTTTCATTTCCAGGGTTGACGTGTCAGTGGGGAGGCAGGCTTCTGTGTTGCCAGTTCTCCATGCTGGCCTCTGACAAAGCATTCTTGTCCCTGCTTGACACTTGTCATTGGTCTACACAGGTCCCTTCAAGTGTGGTTCCCTCTGCTAATTCCTGACAACCTGGGCACACGGCCAGGTGGAGACATGGGAAAGGGCTCCCTTGTCTTCTTTAGATATACAAGACCATTTAGATATACGAGAAGAGAAGGGAGCTGCGGATGGCACTTAAGGAACAATTTAGGAAACAAGTAGAGGAAAAGGTGCTTCTCCTATACGGTAGAATAGAGTGTGGAAGTAAGGCAAGATGACAGAAACGCACCACAGGAATCAAAAAAAGAGAGGGTTTTATAAAAGGTCAACAGTGTCAAACCCCAAGAGATATTGATGCAACAATGAAATCAATGGAACAATGAAAAAGAGGTCTGAGGATCATGTCTGGGATGCCCCAAACAACAATGCTTTGAGGAAAAAAAAAAAAAAGTAAAAAGAAAGGTTAGCGAATATATGGTAAAACATAGACAAAAAAATTTATTTGGACTTTTTTTTCTTATTGAAAAGTTTTGCAATTTTTCTGTAGAAACCCAGTGAAGGAATGTTGGTCAAATGTGATTTTTTTCACTTTTCACTTGCAAGATTGCTTACTGTGTCCACGGTCACTGGTTCTGTCTCCTGAGCCCTTAATTAACTACCTTGGCACGCCTCAAAAAATTTAATATTTCATCCTTAGATTTGTGCTGTTTCTTAAATGGCAATGACCTTCTGTGATAGCTATTTTCTCTCTGCCCACCCCCCAGAGGAAAAGGTTTGTAGAGGTGTTACACAGAACAGCTGCTTGGAACATGCATAAGCCAGTTTACATTAGGCTGTTTTTTCTTGAGAAAGTCATAGTTTAAACAAATGGTTGTGTCTATTTTAATCATTTTTGCCCTCTTTTGAAGTGTTTTTTCAAACATAAGTTTTTTTTTTTTAGAATAGAGTTTTGCATTATAAATTAGTCTGCTCTGTCATGTCCCTTTTAAACACAGCTGTTACGACAATGTAAACAGAGTTTTAAAAATGTAGATAAACAGTTATAAGAGGAAGAGTTTCAAGTGTTTTTAACACATGGTCAGTTTTTGCTTACTTGAATTTTGTGGTTTGAAAGTTAAATTCGAAATACACTCTTGATTTCACAGATGTCAGGCTATTCAATACAGCTGTTCGTGGATGCCCTAAAAGGCATTGCGAGTTCACAGTCAGCACAATTTTGACAATATCATATTTTTTAAGCCATATCTGGAGTAAACCTAAGCTGAATGTGAAAACTCTATCGTGGTACACTCTGCAAAACTCTATAGGGGCATAAAGGTGGAATGGAAAGAATATCTAGCAGGCCAAAGCTAACACATGAAAAGGTTTTGCGTGTCCAACCCAGCACCATGAAATAGATGGCAAATTTTAGTATCTTGAAAGAAGCTGTGGTCTTAATCTCAGAAAGAGAAACAACAGAGTCCTAATTCTTCAGCGGAATCATCTTATACCTATATTCTAAGAACTTGCTCCTATTCCTACCCTGTTAAAAAGTGAAAACCTAGGCATTGTTTGAACATAAAGCTGTTGACTGATCTAAGTTTATTGTTTTAACAAAATTTAAACAAATGGACCTAGATACGGCCTGAGTGTCCTATTTCCTGAACACCGAACTAGGTATTCCGGGTACACAAGAAACACAAGCATTTGGAATTGAGAGAGTATTGGACCTAGAACATTTCAGTGATTTTGGGGGGGTAATATGACTATACATTGAGATCAATACTTCCATGAAATATCTGGAAATCTACTATCAAAATATTCTAGTGGATGTTTAAGGACATTGTTGTTTAAATTATTATCCAGAACTCCCCAATTCATTGTTTGTCTATAATAACATGACTTTTATTAGTTGAGTGATAAATTTTGAGGCCACGTAATTTTATATGATTCTTTGGAAAATGTTCCCCTAGGCAATGTCACGTAAGGTAAAAGCGAAAGTAAAATTAAATTCTACCTATAATACAGTCTTGTTAGAAAATGCCATTCATTTAAATGTCCAAGAAAAACATACACAATTTTTACCCATATTGTTCCCAAACCACCATGTCTGAGTTACGGATCTTAGGGAGGAAGCCATGTTACTAAACCTAATTACTCTATGTTTGGCTTGGAAAAATAGTTAACTGATTATTTAGCTATATCACGCAACCCAACATGACCTCATTTTCAATAAAAACATATGATTTGATCCAAAGCCTTGTGCAGTACTCCATAATTAGACACCTTATCCATCAAGCTGCAAGGAAACTTTGGTAAAGGAGTAAAATAAGAATTTTCATGTGTTAAGTTATACAGCAGAGGGAGTCCCTTGAATATAATACAAACATACTGATATTGCCAAAGAAAAGTCAATTAAAAGTTATATGCACTCTAAGAGTTTCGAAGCTCAAAACGTGTTGTGTAATTCAGGTCAAATAGCCCTTGAGTAAAGGTATTCATGAAAATTAGGCTTTATTTATTAGAGTTTTCATCTCTATGATCTTCTAAGACTTTTCTTAAGTGATTTTTGGAACTGGTCTAAAAAATATAAACAACATTTTTGCTGCATCAGAATGTGCACAATATGTTTGTCTGTATGAATGCACATATTGTGTATTTATAAGTAATGCCATGTTGGGAACCTTAAATTTTCTCCTAAAACTCAATCGCATACCTGATCCTTTAATGTTTTTACCTCTAATGTACATAAATCTTGTTTCAAGATAAATTGAATGGACTCCCTTAAATGAAAGAGAATCTGGATTTCTTCCCAAAAGTCACCTCTTATTTTCATTCACTGGTTTGGCTGTCCCTCATACCTCCCTACGTCTTGTAAGTGAAGGCAAAGACCAAGATGATTTGCTTCTGCTGCTGCCAATTTTTTTCTCCCTTTACTTCTCTTTCTTGTTCAGCCTCACACACTGTACAACTGACATGGAGAATTTTGCCAAATATAAGTAACAGTGACTATAGAATTCCGTGATTATGGTCCTCAAAGAGCTCTGAATAATACTTGAAAATTTAAGATCAAGGAATACTGTTGATATTTTCAGAGGCTCTTCATTTACTTATTTATATTTTCAAAAACCAGTTCCGCTGGGTTTCATTTTGCCTACTCTCTCAGCCCACTGATATAATTAGTATAAATGTTATCTTATGAACATACTACAGAAAAAAACCCCACCTAGCATTTAAACCATTTCATTACTAGTTAAGAAGAAAGAACTAGTGAGATGCTTGAAATATGCAGGCAAGATGTTGGATTGCTGCCGAAAAGGTAGAATCTCCCCGGCAGAGAGCTGCTATTCTAGTGGAGAAGCTATCTTGTTGGTGGACTTTTCCTGTTTTTTTGGTTTGTTTGTTTTTAAAGATTTTTTATTTATTTGCTAGAGAAAGACACAGCGAGAGAGGGAACACAAGCAGGGTGAGTGGGAGAGGGAGAAGCAGGCTTCCCACGGAACAGGGAGCCCGATGCGGGACCCAATCCCAGGACCCTGGGACCATGACCGAAAGGCAGGCACTTAACGACTGAGCCACCCAGGTGCCCCTTCCTGTTTTTTTTTTTTGTTGTTGTTTTTTAAAAAAAACATTCTTGATTTCACACTGGAAAGGGGTCTCTTGAGGTCAGATATCAAAATGTAAAGTTGTGAGGAGCTGATTAAAGTGGGACTGTTAGGAAACCTTCCCTCTTCCTCATTTTAGCATAACGTACCCTTACGCGGATATAATCATTTCTACCAGATACTAAAGGCACTCATGGGAATGATGAAAAGAAAGTGAATTGTTTACTACCTCAATTACATTTGCTTTTTTGACTTCTGTAGTATTAATTTCCTTTATTCCAACAAAACGTATGTACCATACAAAGTAGCCAAGAGTAAATGGTGAACACTGTGCTAGCCATTGCTATTTTTGTAAAGCAAGCCCATAATGACTCAAGGAAAGAATGATTCCAGGGAATGCAATCAGGCGAGGAGTTTCTACCTACTTACTTCCCTACACCGCTGGCCAGCTTTCTCTTGCCCTAGTCCTTGCCCTGAATGTCCCAGTGGTCCTTCCCTTTTGCTTCCTCAAGTTAGCTACCTCCAGTAGCTTTGCCCAAGATCACTCATGACTTTTCTAGTCTTTTCCTCTAATTTCCTGTTGCCCCCCAATCAATGCATTTCTTATAGGTCTGTCAGATCTTCCTCTCTCCTCGAGGGGAAACACTGGGTTCCCATTGTGGGCCTTTTTGGCACTGAACCAATTCCATGACCATGGTGACATTCCTGGTCAAAAGATGAAATAATTCACACTCTCACCAAATAAACCACAAAAGTCCCTTGAATACAGCCTCAGTTTAAAATGTTTTCCTGCACCATGCACCACACCATTTCCATTGGGCAGCCAAATATTTAAAATTGTGTAGATATATATATAATTTATATACATGACATATATATAATTCTGTTATATATATAACTATCAGTTATGGTTTTAAGTAACAGAAAAAAATCTAATTCAATCTTGCTTAGGCAATAAGAGAAATTTATTGACTCGGGTAATTGAAAAGCCTAGGGGTAGGTCTGGCTTCAAGTGTGACTTGATTTAGGGACTTATATGATGTCTTTGGGATCTTTGAGTCTTAGTTTTGCCTTCCCTCTGTTAGCTTCAGGCTCTAGGGACATATATTCACTGATACAAGTTGAAAGGAAAACTGAGTGCTTTGCTTTGGTGGTTCCCACCAAAATTCCAGAATTCATTTTTATTGCATCAATTCGGGGCAAGTGCACATTTGTGAGCCATGCTGTCACTAGGGAGAAGCAGCTCCACTGATGGACCAGACCTGCCTCATAGCTGCCAATCCTGGAGCTGGGAATAGACACCATCTCATCGCGTGGTCTGAGAGTAGATGGAAGGAGGTTCCCCAAAGCAAGTTCTGGTAGTGTTTCCAAGAAAGGGAATGAATGCTGGGCAGTATTATCTTCTCAACTCCAGGTGAAGATACAAAGTACCCCATCCTGTCATCAAAGTGGGCTTTCATTTGGCTCCAGGAACATGAGGACATGTTCAAGGAATATAAAAATCAGATCTTATACCCAATTGCACGCAATAATGTGCACCTACCATGTCTAATACAATGGTAGGTGTGTTTTAAATATTTAAGCAATATTTGTGTTCCTTAGCAGTTCCTTCTGTTGCATTTCCCATTTCTGTAAGTAGAATCAGCATTCTCTCAATGTTCTAGGTGCAGATGATTCAGGGCCAAGACCAAGGTGAGGATAATCAGGGGAGGCACTTGGCTTGGACGGAAAATCTAAATAGATGTAAAAACAAAACAAAACAAAAGCAACCCCAGTGTGGCAGGCTAAAACACAGCCCCCTCTCCCCAACCCACTTTCTGATCCCTGGAACCTGTGCATGTTACCTTGTATGACAAAGACTTCCTAGATATGTTTAAGTTCGAGATCAGAAGATGCGAGTGTTATCTGGGATGATCAGAGGGTCCTCAGTGCAATCACAAATGCCCTTACAAGAGAGAGGCAGAGGGAGATTTTACACAGGCAGAAGAAGAGAATACAAGTGATGCAGCCACACAGCAAGGGCTGCTGACAGCCACCAGCAGCTGCAGAGACAAGGAAGGGATTCTCCCCTTGAGCCTTGGGAGGGAGGGTGGCCTGCAGACACCTCGACTTCAGACCTCTGTCACCCAGAACTACGGAAGAATAAATCTCCACTGTCTGAAGCAGCTAGGTGTGTAGTAATGTGTTACAGGATCAACAGGACGTGAATCCACTCAGTAATCAAGGTAAATATTTAAGTGTAAGGCTTACTTTTAATTAATTAATTAATTAATTAATTTATAAGATTTATTCATTTATCTGAGGCAGAAACAGAGAGACTACAAGCAGTGGGGAGAGGCAGAGGGAGAGGGAGAAGCAGACTCCCTGCTGAGCTGGGAGCCCAACGTGGGGCTCGATCCCAGGACCTGGAGATCATGACCAGAGCCGAAGGCAGATGCTTAGCCATCTGAGCCACACAGGTGCCCCTAAGATTTACTTTTAAAAATCAAAATTAATGCAGAAAAGTCTGTGATAAACTATCAAAGCCTTAAATAAAGACAGGCTATCTCAGAGTAGTCCTTAACTTCTTTTGTTCCCTTCATTTGATTGCTCCTGGGGTCTGGGCCACTATAATTTCATTTGCCTCTCTCTTCTGCTTTTCTTTCCAATGGGGCCATTTCTCTGGTTCAAATGCTTGTGATTTCTCACTGTCACGATTTCGACAAACAGTAATCTGCTTTGTCTGTTTCTACTCTCTCCTCCCTTCCAATCCATCCTCATTGCTGTCAGGTTTTTCCTTAACATGTATTGAGTCCTGTTCTTCCATTGTTCAAAACCCCCAGATGGGTTCTCAGGGCCCTTGGAAGTCTGGCTGTCAGCTTTCTAGTCTCATCTGACACTTTTCCTTCGCACATCGCCTTAGTACCCAAAATGCACCCTAGTCTTTCCCAACCAGGCCTCATTGTTCATGTACTTTCCTTATATGGCTCATCTGTGTTTTATGAGAGGCTATGGTGTAAGCCTTAAAACTAAGGTCCAATATTACATGCTGTCTTGACACTGGGAAAATTAGAAGAGCCTTCTTTATCTGATTCCATGCATAAGGTCCCCTAGCCCAACAAGGCTCCTTATCAGGTGGGTCACAGTACTTCCTGCTCACCCCTG
Source organism: Eumetopias jubatus (assembly GCF_037043125.1). Lineage (NCBI taxonomy): Eukaryota > Metazoa > Chordata > Mammalia > Carnivora > Otariidae > Eumetopias > Eumetopias jubatus. The sequence continues at coordinate 92,240,982 of NW_028274814.1, read as the reverse complement.
AGTAGCAGGTGTCAGATCCCCACCAGCCTGCAGAATTAGTCAAACAAGTCAATCATATCCTCCTGTGGGCACCCTCCCCTTTTGATACTACAAAGCCTGACTCTCATAGTCCCTTTTTGTTTACTCTGTTCCCAAATGCAAGCTCTATATGCCTCTGAATGTCACACAGTGGGTACACATGACTAACAAAACTACTGTTGGTTTCATCTGTCCAGTATTGGATGTCCATCTGCCCAGAACCCTAGGGCAGGAATCCCTCCCTTAATGAATGAGGTAAACAGAAAGTGATTAAAACAGATTCATGTATAGCTTCCAATAGACCACTCACTATCTTTGTGACTTCAGGAAAATAAAAAGGACAGAAGAATCATTTTAAAACTTAACAAACTATGAGCACTACCACTTCATTTGAGTTTTTAAAAAAATAAACCTACAAAGGACCTCTTCAGAGTTCAAATCCCTGGGACTCTATGGGGGTGACGTTATGGAATGGTCAACACTTCAGGCTCTGGGTTTGAATTGCGGCTCTACCACCTACTAGCTGTGTGATCTTGGTCTGGTTTCTTAGTCTCCCTAAGTTTTGGTTTCCTCAGGCCTTGAACAGTGATAATAGCGACTCATAGTGTTGTTGTATTAACAACATAAAATAGAAATGAGATGACCCATGTAAACGCATTTATACAGGTCCTAGCATGAGCATTCAGTAAATATTAACTTTTATTAGTATTCACATAATAGCCAGGAAAATAGATATAGTTGGCTCTGCTACTGAGATCATATTTAGTCTCAAACCAGGAATCCTCCGAAGGCTCCTAGAGTCCTCGATCCTATGGTTTCATGCCTGACATTCTACATGTGTTGTCTTAATGGGAATAAAAGTAACTTTTCTAAGACTCCTATCATATAGACTGCAGGCTTCAGGCTGCTCAGTGTAGAGTAGCACCCTGTCTGTTGAGGCCTTACCTTTTATATTTTTTGATAACAGAGGAAAAGACAATCTTTAGGTCAATCCTAAGGATCCCTAGGTGACCATTCCAGCCCCTCACTGAGGATGTTGGGTGGCGGGTGGGGGGCGGTAAGGTGACATTAGGGGGAAGAAGGGCAGTTTACATTCATGCAGCATAGGTCTTTCTCCCACATGATTTTCTCCCATTTAGGGAGAAGAATGGAGACATCATTATATTTTAGTCATATTTTTTGTGTATTGTATTTTGTCAAGTGCCAGATACTCTAGCTAAATGAGATTATATTCTATGTTATATCATTTCAAATTAAACAACTTTAATTCTGAATTTTCAGAATGCATCTCACTGTCAAGTTATACATGTTTTTGTTTCTTTTTGGTCTCTGTGTGTAGTTGCATCAATCTTGATTTTCAATTAGTCTTTCTACAAGATTCTATTACTATCCCCAGAAGCACTTGGGTTTACAACAGCTTCAGTGTTAACCTCACCTTATAGCTTAGGGTAAATAAAACTCAAAAGATAAGTAGAAAGATGGCTGGTATCTTTCATTTATAATGGGGGAGTTTAGATTGAGATTCCATTTCAGATCCTAGTGTTGCTAGTGATTTGTTCAGTGAAAGAAGAAGACACTTTGGGTTCTTTGAACTTTTTATTCCTACTTTGTAAAGCCCTTCATGGCATTTCTGTCTTCCTCTCTTTCCCTTTCCTCCATAAAAAAAAAATCCCAAGGAAGCAGACTCAGATGGGGGGTGACTCAGGTATTCTGTTGGTGGTTGTCAGCCATGGTGGATGTAGGACAGGGCAGGAAGGGAAGAATGGCGGTGTCAGGAAGAAGGACGATATAATGGGGGCAATGGTCCCATTGCTGTCTGTCTTCAATGTAATCTTAATCTCTGGCTAGGGATTAATATGAATCTGGTAAATTGATGCTTATCCTTCTTACAGTCTCTTTAAGTTAGCTGTGGAACATCACTAACAAGCGGAAAATGTGGATAATGTACATACCTCCTTCTCAACAACTGACAATATAGTTCTCAGGCCTACTTCATTCGAAGAGAGAGAGGGAGCAAAATTCCACACTCATAGCAACCCGACCCCTGGGCAAACAGGAACAAACACAACAAAAATATGCAGCAAGTCAGAGCTACAGGGCTGGCTGGCAGTGTTCACACCACAGAAGGCCCTATAGTCTGCCTGCTGGGCCTTGTGAGAAAATTCTCACATGGGAATATTTGCATAACCCACCAGAAAGAGAGCCATCACCAAATAATTTCAAGAAATACAGAATCCTAACCTGGGGACCAGGCTTGTCATGAAGCCAATGTTTTGGCGTCAAGTGCACTCCTACCAGCTGTGCATGATGATGTACCGAGGACATCTGGTGTTTTTGTCTGCCCAGTATCCAGCTCGCCGCCTTCTGCTAAAAGCACCTCCATTTCCATTTGGGAAACCACCCAGCCATCATCACATGCAGGACTGGTGGGACCAATACTTGATGAGCTAAGGAATGGGAACAAGACCCAAACTGGGACTCTCCTGTTTTTCCTCTTGGGAATGTGACCATCAAGTGGATTGACACAATGAAGGGAAAGGGTCAGAGTTCATTCATCCCGACTTCGGCGTCCTGATAGATGGTCTATTAATGCCTGTTACCTAAATACTAACCACTCTAATGCCTATCCTTCCTAAAGCCTGGGATAGCGGATGTCTCCTTAATTCCAGAAATAAATCCTTTATTCCTTAAATTAGCCAGAGTCAGTTTCCTTAGCTTACAACTGAAGAATCTTAACCTGAAACTAGTGTCATCACAGGACAAAAGGAGGATGAATGGACTGGGGGTCCAGAGCCTGGATTCTGGACTCGACTCTGTCCTAAAGTAGTCTATGAACTCCGAGAGGTCCTTTAATCTTTCTTTGCCTCAGTGTCTTCATCCGTAGATTAAATAATTGGGTTAGAGAATTCTAAAGTCCATTTATTTATAATGTTCTGGAATTTTAGGTTATTTTATGTGTCTTCATAGGGTTGTATTCATTTGTAAACACAATTTCTTGAGCTTTCATTATGCTAGTCGGGGATATAGAAGTGAACTTGGGATACAGAGGTTACATTCTGATGCAGGAAATAAACTATAAATAAGCAAGCAAATAAAATAATTATGGACAGTGAGAAGTTCTTTGCAAACAACAACAAAGTTGATGAGCTGGGGCATTGGTGGGGAAGGCCAGCTGAGACAGCATAGTGGGGGAGGCTCTCTGAGGTGGTGAACTAGAATGGAAACTAAATGATAAGAGCAGGTCAGCTGTGTGAAGAGGCAGGGAAAGCACATTCTAGGCAGAGAGAACAAATGCTCAAGCCTGGGTTTAGAAAGGGAACCTGGTTTCTAAAGTACGGGGAGGAGTGGGCAGAATGAGAAGAAGGAAACTGCAGAGGGAGGGGAGACAAAGACCATACAGGACCTTGTAGGCTCAGGAAAGAATATGAATTTTATTCTAAAAGAGCCAGTGTATCAATTAAGAGAATTGTTCTGTATGATCTGTGGGGTTTAGAGTGCCATGGGAGAGGGGGGAGAGGAATTAGGAAGTTACTGCTGTTGTTGAAGGGAGAGAGGATCGTGGTTTCAACTACAAAGGTACCATTGAAGATGGAGAGAAGTGGGTGGATTTGACATAATTTTGGAAGTAATACCCAAAGAACTTGGTGGTATGGGGGTTGAGGAAAAGAGAGGAGTCTAAAGTGACCCACAACTAGTTGGTCTGACAAAGTGAGTGAAGATGGAAACCTTTGTTTAAAAGAGGAGCCAGGGGAGGAAGAGGTATGGTGTACATAATGGTGGCAGAGGGTAATCAGAGATTCAATTGCACATATTAAGAGTTTCATATCCTTATGAGAAATTCAAGTGGAGTGGAGCTGTCTCATAGGAAATTGACTATAAATATCGGGAGCTCAAGGGAGGGGTCATGGTGGGAGGTAAATATTTGAAAATCAGCAGCAAAAAGTTGGTATTCAGAGCCACAGGCATAAATGTGATTTCTTAGGGGAGGAATATACATAGAAACAAGGGTTGAAGACCAAAACCTGAAGCTCTCCAGCATTAGAGGTCACATAACACATGAGATTCCAGTGGAGGAGACTGAGAAGTGACCAATGAGGGAGGAAAAAAAAAACAAGAGAGGGTGATGTGATCAAAGCCAGGAGCAGAGAGTGTTTCATGGAGGAGGACATGATCAACTGTGTTCAGAGCTCTGAACATCCCTGGAGAAACTGCTATGGGTTTGTTGTTGAGATTCTAGATATAAATGTAGAACTACAGACAGTCAAAGAAATATAGGTTTCCCCTACAAGGATTTTCCGGCCATTTCTGAAACCTGACTTTAGGCAACCCCCTCCCGCCACCCATAAATCCTAAAGAATATTAAGTTTCTTATTGAAAGCAGATGGGATGTTTACAGGAGTTGCCACCTCTATGTCAATGACTTAAAGTTTAAGTGCCTGGGCATCTGCGGAATTCTAAAATGGATGAATGGGGCTGATGAATGGAAACTAAGTAAAATATATATATATTTTACTTAGTAAATATATATATATACCATAATATAAAATAGTTAACTACCCACTTCAGAAAGATTATTTAGCCATTTTCAATTTTTCTAATCTTGCTTATCTAAATAAAAATCATATCTAGATATCCTTTCTCTATTTTAAGATGTTTGATCACAGAGATTTACTATTTTAGAAATATTTAACTTTATTAAATTATTTAGAAATACCTTGTCATATTTCTTAATTCTTTTCTGCTCTATGACTTCATTAAAGTCCATTATAAATATTTCTTATTGCTGAATTTAACACTCACATTAATAAGGTGTATGCCTTCAGCTGAAATGATGGCATCTCAATCTCAACAATAAACCCATAGCAGTTTCTTTGCCCAAACATAACCAAGTTACAGGTTTCTGATGAATCCAGTGTATATACTTATATACAAATCTTTTGGGGAGACAGAGGAGTGTTGACAGATTGAAAATATTTTTAGTTTTATACTCATTTGTACGTATACAACAGTTCCAAATAACAATAATAGTTGTAGACCCTGGTGATTGCCCAATTTCACTCTACTCTCCCATCCTCTTTCTAGAGTCTGAAATGGTTCCACCTGGTCTCAGGAGAGAACCGACTCCAGAGTTACGATATGGGAAGATAAAGCAGCCACCTTGTAATCAGGAGGAAAAGGTCAAAATGATGACATGTCTTCTGTTAGTAATTACTACATATAAAATCTATTTTGCACAGAATTAAAACACATACACACACAGATGAGTCAGAAAATCAAATCCTTGGGAGAGGTCAGGATATCAAGGTTTACTGGTACTGGGGTTTAAACAACTGTTAATTTCCAGTTTCACTGAAGTGAATTTCAATGGCTCTACTCTTTTGTGGTTGATGCTGTTCTGATCTGTCCATCTTGTTATTGTTACTCTAGAAAGCGCTGTTAATGTCAGTTGCCTTCCTGACTTAACTATGTCCCCACTTTCTATTCCAGAAAAAAAAAAGGAAGAAGAAGAAGAAAGGAAAGAGAGCCATAAAAACAATGGACAAGTTAAATATACAATCACTTTTGGCCTTAATGTTGACCAGTGAAGACTCTAATTATTTTCTTATATCTAAAGGGGAAGGGGAGGCTTCTTTGATTTATAGTGTCCTTAACTGAGTAACACCGTTATCTCAAAGTACTGTAGATGAACGCACCATCAGTATTGTCATTGTCATAAATAATGACAAAATCTTCTGAAATTGCTGAAATATATGCCCGTAATTTCACTTTGATCTCTTTTTCTTTAAGACATGAATGACAGCATATACTTTATGTGTCATCATTCAAAAGGAAAATAAGACTTCTAGGAGCTTATAATGGAATGACCCACCATGCGGGCAGGATTTATAAGCTAACATGGACATTTTCCATAAGCATCCAGAAAGATTCATGTTCCCATTCATTGGTGTATATCCGGTTTTATGATGTTGGAATAAATTTAAATTTCCCTTACATCCGTAGTTGCAATGGACAATTTCACACTGTGGACTTCTCCCTCTCTTGTCTTTACCTTTACTTCGAACTATGAGGACTGACTGAATGGCTCAGGACTTTGTTGAAAGATGGGAGATTGAGCTTTTGGGGTAGAGCAAAGATGTGAATGGTGGTTCAGAAATCAAGAAAGTGGATATTGCGTATAACACCCAGTGCTCATTACAACGGTGTTATATGCAAATAATGAATCATGGAACACTACATCAAAAACTAATGATGTACTGTATGGTGACTAACATAACAATAAAAAAAAAGAAAGTGGATATTGATATACAGCTGAATAAAATTTATTGGACATCTATTTTAGGCTAGGCACGGTCTGAACACTGGTGATACCACCCAAGACAAACTCTTCTTGAATTCTTACAGCTCATCGTCTATTGGAGACTCTCTCAAGGCTTGGAAAAATAAAGGGGCTGCAAGGAAGAGAGAAGAGTAGTACCTAATGAAGGAAAAAATTTCTAATGTTGCTTCTCTTATCTTTTGACTAAAGGAATTCAAAGTTACCACCCTAGTAGATCATCAGCAAAATGACACGTTTTAAGTACTAATTGCTCTATATAGGATACAGATGTCTTTAACCAAGTCTTTAGACTGCTAGAAACAGTTCTCACCCTAGAAGACTAACAGGTCCAGCTTTGTTGACAAACCGTTAGAACTATTACCAGGTGTTTAGTGCTGTCTTTTGAGTCGAGCAGTTCAAAACCTAGCAGACTCAGGAAAGTGTTAATAGCGTTCCCACGCTTGGTTAGCAAGCCAGATTGGGAGGTGAAAGACTCAGCTTTTCCATTCTTATTAATTCAGTTCAGTAATGTTCAATTCACTTCAAATGAATTTAGACATGACTTTGCTTTAGGTGTTTGGAAACTACTTCATAGCCAGTGTACCCACTAAATCTAGGTCTAGCTGACTTCCTACTGGGTTTTTCCACATGGCAATCTCACAAGCACCTAAAACTCAACATGTTCAAAGTTCGTTCCCAAACCTGCTCCTCTGTGTTTACTATTCTGTGTTCCCTATTTCAGGGAGTAGAGCACTGTCATCTCAGACAGCCAGACCTGAGAAACAGGAATCTCCCTCTCCTTCAACACTTCCTCCAATCTATGCATCCATCCAGTCAGTAAAGATGAATTGAGGAGGTACTATTCCAGCCACTGGGATGCAGCAGTGCATAAAACAAACAAAATTCCCATCCTCAAGGAGCTTGTATTCGAGTTGGAAACAGACAATAAACACGATAAATAATGTAAGAAAGTGGTAAGATTGATGGAGAAAATAAAGTATATAGTAGGGTGGATTGACTTAACAAAATGTTTACATATCTGGCCAGGTGGCTTTGAGAAAAGATTTGAAGATGGGGAGGAATAAAACCAAGTGAATATCTGAGGAAGAATATTCCACAGAGAGGCCCTGGTGGGGCTGAAGACCTGAGCATGTGGGGAATTTCGGAGGAATAGTCAAGAGATCAGACTGGAGCTGTGAGCAGGATGACATGAGACCAGAGAGGAACTGGGGACAAATAATACAGGGTCCTGTAGCCCACCACAGAAACTTCGGCTCTCACTGTGAGTGAAGTGGGGAGTCATGGGTGAGGTTGGAGTAGAGGGATAGAACATGATCTGATGCACATTTTAAATATATCATTTTGTGTTAATTAATTATAACACACAAAATTAAAAAGAATCTAAGAGTCCACTGTGAAAATCAGAAGAAAAAAGAAGGAGGAGAAGGGGGGCTGCTGAGGAGACAAGAAGGAGGAAGAGAAAAAAGAGGAGAAGGGAGAAGAGAGAAGGGCAAAAAGGGGGTGGGGTGTGGGGATGGAGAGAGTGGTGCGGAGAAAGCGGGAGAAAAGAAAAAATGGGAAGGCAATTATTTACTAAAATGCCTGCTAAAAAATAGAAGTGGGAGTATTTTTAAAATCACCATTTTGCAACTCCCCGTACATAATCCAGGAAGGGTTATAAATAGAGGCTAAAACCATAGGGTTAAAGGTGGTTGTGAATTAGGTATTTGGAAGGTACCAAAATATCATCCCATCATTTTTCACTAATTGCAAAGACGGAAATTCATCTTCACAAAGGACAACTCTGTGAGTCACCACATTAACCAAGTAATCAAACAGCATCACTAATATTAGGACAACCTGACATTATGTGCCCCTTGATATGACACAATACATGACATCATCTGGAAGGAAACTGACAAATTCAGAACGTGTGGAACAATTTACATGAACAAGTGAATGTCGTTTTTTGAAAAGCTGGGAAATCGGGTCGATTAAGAGAGACTAAAAATATATACAAATGAATGCGTCAAACTTGATTGGATCCTGGATCAGAAAAATAAAAAGCTGTAAAAGACATTTTATATTGTACTACTCTTTCAACTTTTCTGTACGCTTGGAAAAGTTTCAGAGAAAACATTGCCAGAGTGGAGTTCAATCACCCTGGCTGCCATGTAGAGAATAGACTGCAGGGAGCATGGGAAGAAGCAAGGAGATCAGTTAGGAAGCTCTTTTAAGAATCCAGGACTGGAATTATGATACCTTAGATCAGGGTGGTGGCAGAGGAGGTGCTGGGAGGCGGTCAGACTCTGCAAATTTTGAAGTTAAAGCCCGAGGGATGAGCTCATGGGCTGAATGTGGACTGTTTAAAAAAAAAGAGGAGTCAACAATTACATCAAAGTTTTGGACCCGAGCAACTGGAAGTGAAATTGCTATATCAAAAATGGAGATGATAACAAGTAGAAGAGGTGTCAGGGGTGGCCTTCTGTCGAGATTGGAGCATGGGAAGCTTAATATCTCTATTACACATCCAAGTGGAGATGTTACATGGGCCATTGAATTTTCAAGTCTAGAGTTCAGGGTAGCGTGAGCTGGAGATACAAATTTGGGTATCCTCACAGATTGATTGAGATTGCCAAGGGAGTGAGTGTATCTAGAAAAAAAGAAGACTGAGAATTGTGCCCTGGGATTGGGACAGGGGGTTGGGCTCCAATATTAAGAGTCTGATCACCGGGACTCTAAATCAGAGCCCAGAGTCCATAACTTGGTCATGTGAACTCTGCTTCTTTCCCTTGTTGTCTGTTCCCACTGACCTTGCTTTCATTCAGACTCTGTACCACTTTCCCCTTGGATTATCATGTAGGCTTCTAGCTGGTCTGCCCACCTACATCTAATCTTTCTTTAACACTTCTGCAAATCATCTCATTGAACACCTCTGCTAACACCTTTCGGGACTCCTTCGAGATCTTGGCAGAAAGGCATATGACTTTTGAACATCTAGCTCCTGGCATGCCTCTCCGGTCTGATCCCTCACCCTTTCCCTGATAATGTCCATAATCTGTGCTTCACCTCTACTGAACTGAGCTTTTATCAGCGGTCTTCTCTCCTGACTTCCTGTACTTGGACATGCCTTTTCTCAGGTCTAGCACTTACTCATTTCATGCACCAGAGAACACCGCCATCATGGTCCTTGCCACATTTAATTGCAAATTTCCCTCACCACACTCTAAGCTGCTTGAGTGCAGGGGACTCACCTTAATTCACCTCTACCTATCTCAAGTAGGGCACACTTATTCATCCAATGAATATTTGTTGAATAAATGAATAAAAAATATTTGCTTTCAGGAAGGCTGACATTGAGGTAACATGTCCTTAATCTGGAAAAAAAAACAATTTTTTTTTAAAGTTTTTATCTACCCATTTGAGAGAAAGAGAGAGAGAGAGAACATAATGGGAGAGTGAGAGGGAGAAGCAGACTCCCTGCCGAGCAGAGAGCCTAATGTGGGACCCGATCCCAGGACGCTGAGATCATGACCTGAGCCAAAGGCAGACGCCTAACCAACTGAGCCACCCAGGCACCCAAAACACAGATTTTTTTTGTGTACCTACTACTATAGTCTGTATGTTTTGTCTCCCCAAATTCGTATGTTGAAATCTGAATGAGAATGTGATGGTATTTGGAGGTGGGACCTTCAGGAGATGATTAGGTCATGAGGGTGGTGTCCTCATGAATGATATTAGTGCCTTTATAAGAAAAGTCCAAGAGAACTTCCTCACCCCTTCCACCATGTGAGGACGCAGGGAGAGGTTGGCTGTCTGTGAACAAGGAAGCCAGCCTTGGACTTACCAGCCTCCAGAACTGTTAGAAAGAAAATGTTGGTAAGCCACCCAGTCTGTGGTATTTTGCTCTAGCAGTTTGAACAGACTAAGACACCTACTTTACTTAGACCAAAAAGGGGGCATTGGAGGTCTTTTAAAATAAGAATTGCAAACCAGTCTAGACCAATTTGATTAAAATCCCGCCAAAGGCTGTGAAGAGGTGACCTTGGAAAAGTCTATTTCAAAGCAATGACTCCATGTTTCTGGTGTTTCTCCCTTATATTAAAACTGAGAGCAGCAGGGTGACACATTATTGAATTTTAAAAGCTACACTTTGGCCATCCATAGCAAGAGTCTGTGAGTCAGGTGATGATCCATTCATCAGTCATAGGAAACATGAGGCACTGAAAATTTGGTACAAAACCCCAAACCCACAAAAACTGGCCACAGTTTCCTATCACGGGGGATGTGACTCATATCTCAGCAGGGGTACACATACCTTATTACAGTCACAAAAGAAAATGTTCCTCAAACAAACTTTTTCCCCCCAACATCATTTGCACAGAGCAGTAATTTGGTGAAAATCTTTTGAAACTTACAAAGTAATTTATTTTTTTTTGTGGTTGGCCCATATTGCTATGCTCGGTTCTTACCACAATGACTCTTAATTTAGGGAACAAAATGATGGGCAATTAATCCTTTAACTATATTCAGCTGAATCCAGAGTCAAATTGAGGATGGATGGAAAGAAAAAGCCCTTGGCTGACCTAACCTCTGGACCTCCCAGAAATTGCTCCCACACTCTAGGGATGCCCCCACCAACACCCATGAGGAGCTCCTAAACTGGCCATTTCAATCCTGCATGGATTCCTATACGGCACTACTTTTCTGGATTGTGGATAAGGTTAGAGGTGCAAAGGAGAGTGGTGTTGCTGAGAAAGAGAGAAATACCACAAAATACATGTTTAGTACTGATTTGAATACAGTTCTTACAGCAAAGCACTTTTTCTTAAATACATCTTTAAAGTTGCAGTGCAGATTTGATGATTTTGTTCATAAATAAAGAATAAGTGATTCCACTTACTGAATGGGTAACATGGAGACCTCACTTGGACCTTCACTCAGTTATTCAACATTCATTCATTACATGTCTCTTATGTGCCAGGGATTTAATAGCAAAAGGACTAAAACTTACGAGCCATGCCCAACAGGGATCCAGTAAGATAGCCGTGTAGACAAGAAATTATAGTGGTGTGATAGAATATTCATAAAATGTCCCTCAGAGAACATAAAGGGTAGAAGTATCTAATTCTACCTGGAGGTCAGGAAAGACCAGTCTGGAAATGAGGTTTGTAAGGTTAGCCTTGCAGGAGAAGTCTTGAGGTTCTCCTAGAATATGAAAACAGAGTAGAGACTTCCAGACAGAGAGAACAATATACACAAAAGCTGGGAGGTGAATAGCATCGCTCGACTTCCACATAACAAATTGAGGCATCACAGAATATGTCTGATTCTCATTGCTTTGATCCTGAGGAAGTTTTGAGGCTGAGATTATGAAAATAAGCCCTTTTAATGGAAATGGTAACAACGTTAATGTATTTTTGTAAAAAAGGCATTTTCTGCAGTAGTTTTCCTTTAAATCTTGATTAATTCCCTGATCAGCTAAATCATTTACAGTTTTTTTCTTCCACTTTAAACTTTATTTAAATTTTCATAGGGATCAATTCTTTCTTCTCTGGGCAGAAACTTACAAAATTTGATTCATCCATCAGCTTTTTGATCCTAACGATTCTGTGGTTTACAGTTTTTGCTAGTATGAGAGAGAGAGAGGGAGGGAGCGTGGCAATTACTTTAATAAATGCAGTATCTCTGGCACAAACTTTGTAAATCTAAATTTTACTGAGTATCATCTTACTTGTGTTTTTTATTTGTGTTGATTATTCCTCTTAACAATATTCATTAGAGGGGCACCTGGGTGGCTCAGTCTGGTAAGCATCTGCCCTCAGGTCAGGTCCTGATCTCAGGGTCCTGGGATCGAGTCCCCCAGGACTCCCTGCTCTGCGGGGAGTCTGCTTCACCCTCTTCCTCTGCCCCTCCCCACTGCTCGTGCTCTCTCTCAAATAAATAAATAAAATCTTTAAAAAAAACTTTTAAAAAGCCAATATTCATTAGAAATTGAATAAAAGACTGATATCTGTTTCTTAGTCAATCAACCAGAAAAATTGAGACAAGTTCCTTTAAATAGTCTGGAATTGCTCTATTATACTGGTCTTCTGATTTTTTAATAAACCTATGTTCACATGAACACAAAAAGTCTGTGCTACTTTAGATCCAACAACAAAATGGTACACATGTTGAAGACAAAATTTCTGCTTCAGATAGAGCCCACTGAGGACATGTCATATCCCTGCTTCTTCTACCTCCCAGATTAACCCACAGACTAGCTATAGAATGCCTGATGCCTTCTGGGAATGTTGTAATCCTCTAGACCATAATCACTCAACTAAAGAGCACATACTACTGGCAAGAGAATTCTCTAAGACCATACCAGTCACAAGTCAGTCTTAAATTACGCATTCCATTCTTCTTTGGTTCTCTGAATTCTACCGGGAAGCTCCAGGTACCATTTAAATCAGGACTATCTTGTGTTAAACCTACCTGGGTCAAGTTCAACCGTCTTTATCAACTGCTCTGTTCAGGCTGTTTTAGTTCATTTATTTCTTGGGCTTCAACCTCTGTAGCTGTCACTATCTTTTTTATAGAACTGACACTCCTCAGAAGTTACATGGAATTTATGATTCTTAAAAACTGGGATAGGTTTTTTTTTTTACTTTCATCTTTTCAAAGATTATCACCTTCCTATATGATTTAACCTTCATAGATAGGATGTCCTGACATTGACTTTTATTAGTTATTCAGTCATTAAGAAAGGCTTCCAGTAAAGTGAAGTCCTTCCCTGAGGTGAATTAGAAGTTCCAAAGTGGTGGCTTGAGATGTCAGGAGTTCACAGATATATTTGTATTTGTTTTTACTACAGAATCAGATCTAATGTCTGAAGCCCTATTAATTATATTGTCACTTAGACTTCTTGATCTAAAGATATTCTCAGGCATTCATGTTGGTGCCATAGGAGGAGGAAAACACCATCAGAAGTCATTAGAATTTTTGTCCTTATTGCATTTAAATTGCAGGCATCTCTTGTTCTCTCAGATATTGCTGCTTTCCTACACAACCCACACAAAGCGCCAAATGTCTTAAGACTGGTGGCCCCCGGTGCATAAAGGGTTCAGGGCTTACAGTTCACTGGTCTGATAAAAAATACCTCATATAACTTCCTTTTCCTAATAGTCTCCATTTAAACAACAACAACAACAAAATTCAAACTTTCATTGTCAAAGTGTTGTTAGACTTTATCTAAATGCTCTCGAAATCCTTAGAAAGAAAAAGGGAGAAAAGCAATGAGTTGATAATTCTTCAAATAACATGGCATGGTTATATCTACATTCTTTTTCAGGCATTTCTTAATTAAAGTGCTAGAGGATACCTTATATCTGTACATGAATTAGAAATTTATACTTTGGGATCATTCAAAATAACCTATCTTCCAGTTTGAACGGACACCAGAATTTTCAATGCTGTGTGTTCTCTTTGTGTTGCAGGGGCCGTTCTCACTGATGGTTCTCCTGGGAGCATAGATGGGAGGGTTTCCGCAATGGTGGTCTTAGCATTAGATAGGCATTTACACACACACAGAGGGAGCGTAGGGTGGTGGTGAGGAATGGAGGATAGTTCTTACAGCCTCTCCTTTTCTGTTGGGACTGGTCCAGCCAGTAACATGGCTGTCTACAATTCATCTTTCATCAGTAAGTCTCTGTAGGGCAACAAGTAGAATATCTGCAGTTCGTGTGCATGTGAGTTGGGAAGGAACAGCATGCAGTCACCTCCTACAACTTTAGAAGTTACACTCTATAGGCGATTGTAGCATGCAGGATGAGCTAGCATTCTGATAACAACTCCATTTCATTGCTTGCTGCAAAGAATCATGAGTATGTGGCTCTGGAGAAATAGGAAAATACTTCAGTCTAAAATCAGTTTAGTCAACTTGTCTGCCCGAGCACAGGGTCCCTACATTTAACAGCAGAAACTGCTGAACAGGGATATTTTTCAAAAGGGAAAAGGAGCCAGTTCTGTCTATTGGGCTCAAGCAAATATCAATTTCAAAAAATGTTTAGGGGCGCCTGGGTGGCGCAGTCAGTGAAGCGTCCGACCCTTGATTTTGGCTCAGGTTATGATCCCAGGGTCGTGAGATCCAGCTCCGTGTCAGGTACAGCAGGGAGTCTGCTTGAGATTCTCTCTCCCTCTCCCTCTGCCCCTCGCCCCCGCTCATGTGCTCTCTCTCTAATATAAATAAATAAATCTTAAAAAAAATGTTTAGCTTTAGAATAATTTTAGATTTATAGAAAAATTGCAAAGGTAGTAGAGTTTACATATACCTCATGCCCAATTTCTTCTTACATTTGTCTTTATTAATTAACTAACATTTATTCCCTAGTATTAATTAAGGTCCACTTTTTAGTCAATATTCCTTAGTTTTTACCTAATGTCCTTTTTCTGTTTCGGAATCTCATCTAGTATACTACATTATATTTAGTTATGTCTCCTTAGGTTTCTCTCTGTTGTGAGAGTCTCTCAGACTTCCCTTATTTTTGATGACCCTAACAATTTTGAGGAATATTGGTCGTGTAATTTACAGAACGTCCTCAACTGGATTTGGCGAATGTTGTTTTGCTTATGATTAGCCTGGAGGTACAGGGTTTGGGGAGGAAAACCATAGAGACAGAGTGCCATTTTCATTATGCTCTATCAAAGGTGCATACTATTGACATGTATCTTTTCACTATTGATGTTAACCTTGATCACCTGGATAAGGTAGTGTTTGTCAGTTTCTCCACTGCAAAGTTTCTCTTTTCCCCCCCTTTCCCAACTGTACTATTTGGAAGGAGTTTACTGTGTGTCCACATTTCAGGAGTGGCGAGTTATTCTTCACAAAGGCCAGTTTTTACATGGGCAGATTGTAGAAGTTGATACTTATCTCCAAACCTTGTTCTACACAAATGTATACTTTGTAAATTCTGTAGGTTGGTATCCCATAGTTATTTACATCCTTTCTCTTGCTAATGGAACCCTGATTTGGTTCAGGTATTAGATGGCCAAGGACTGAGACTGCCACATGTTACCCTTTCCTCTTAGGCACATGGCTAAACTACACCTCCCAGGCTTCCCTATTTCTGACCAGTAGAATGTGGACAAAAGAGATGTGTGCCAGCAGAAACCTCACCTGCAGCCCAGCTTCCCCTCGGGTTCTCCTCCAGGTGAGCAAATCATGATACCATATTGCAATCATTCTAAGCTGCACATATTTTTAAGAAATTCAACTTCTCTGACATCAATGGCACCTTAGATTTATCAAAATGTAGCTGTTTAAGCCAAAGTGGCAATCCCATTTTCCCCACCCCTCTGGCCAGTGGGATGGCAAGGGAGGCTTTCTGTGGCCCTTGACAGATGTTTTCTCAGTCTTAAAAAGGAACACAATAAAGGAATTTTTTTCCCCTTCTGTCTTATAAACTTTTTGTGAAGTGCTGTTACTATCTTATGACATGATGGGGACCAAAGTTGACATGTTGAAAAATGGCAGAGTGGAAATATGGAAGGAATATGAGTTTTTATTGGTGCTGTTGATCTCTTCAGCCAACAGTGGAATCAGCCTTTCTCTGGACTTCTTGATATACGAACAATAAATCTCTTAATGAAAGTCTTCATTTGAGTTACCTGCAAACAAAACCATCCTAATAGACATAGTGTATAAAGATAATGATGAGACAAGCACACCTCCAGGGAGTCCATCAAGTGGGGTCATGGAAAGGGTGCTGGAACTGGAGTCAGGAAAAGCAGGTGTCAGCCTGCACAGCTGCGAACAGGCTACAAGAACTTGATCAAGTGAACACCCCCCCCGCCACCCGGGGCAATGTTTTTCTCATTTCTAAAATAAAGGATCTCCAAGGCCTCTAACCAGTTCTTTTTCCTTGAGTGGATCTAGGTCAAGCTCTTCTGTTACATTTAAGTAAGGAGAAGCTCAGAGACTTAAATACCCAGCCTAAGTTTTCTTCACTAGGTAGTGCCAACATTTTATCTGAAGTCTTGACCAACGATCCAGTGCACTCTTTTATTTATGCCTCCCTGTGGAGGCATTTTATTTGAACACATGTGATTTACACAAAGTGTGAATTATTTAGAGATTGTACTAGTTAGGGTCGTTTGGTTGTAATAGACAGAAACTCAACTCAAAATAACTCAAGCCAAAAGGAAACTTATTAGTTTCTGCGACTGAGAAGTCCTGGGATTAATTTGGCTTCACACCTAGCTGGTTCCAGGAGCTCAAACACTACTTTCAGGTTTCTCTCTCTCTCTTTTTTGGGGGGACCAGTTTTATTCTTAGTCAATATCTCTCTACATTGTGGAAAGATGGACACTCACAGCTGCAGGCTTACATTGTCTTCACAGGTCACAATCTCAGAGGAATCACTTCCTTGTAAGGCATATATGTTGTTTGCTCGACACACTCTGGAAGAAACATGCCTCTCCAAATTCATATTATGGGAACGGAGAGGAGCTCCTCCTCCTCCAGGGGGTGTGGGGTGGGGGTGGAGTTGGGGGGGGTGGAATGCATTATCAAGTCGGCCAATCAGACTGTTCCATCCTCCTGGCCACAGTGATTGGCCTGGGGGGACCTGTCACAAAGCTTCACAAGGAAGGTGGTGATTGGAAATGAAATGGCCTATTCATTACTTTGAAAAAGGGCCGATAGTAATAAAAGCACCAATTTACCTTTCTCTAGATAAACAATGTAATTCAATCCATTAGAAGTTACCATGAGAGAGGCTTTGACATCTTGTGTTGATAATTTTCAAAGTTATCAGAATAATTTTCCATTCAATTGAAGATTTTTTTCTCTATTTCAGAGCTCACAGCACAACTAATGATCATAGTGCTTCTGAATACCTCCTGAGGTGGTTTAAAAGCAAAAGCTCTCAAACTTGGGCCTACATCACAATTACCTGAAGGGCTTGTTAAAACACAGGCTGCTGGGCCCCTCCTCCAAGGTGTCTGAGTCAGTGGGTCTGAGGTGGAGCCTGGCACTCTGCATTCTAACAAGTTCCCAAGGACCCCGATGTGGTCCAGGGACCCACACTTGGAGAACCACTGCCCTAGAACATTCATGGAGGTTCTTAACATCTGTAACACTTACACATCATTATGATAGGAGAATACTCTTAGAAGATACCATATTTCTTATTACAAAGAAAAAATACTTTCTTCTTCTAGGCAAAGAATAAAAAAAAAAAGTAAATTGGGACCGGAGTTTCGAGAGAGACTTTCAATTTGAACTTCTCAAGGCACAAACCTGCTCGTCCTTCAGTGTGGGAGGCATCACCTGGGCATCTTAGGAAACTAGAGATGTTCGTTCAGGTTTCTGGGATGGGGCCTGGGATTTCGTTATTTCCAGCAAGTTGCTGGTAGCAAAGCTCGCCCGTATACATTCTCGGGAAACCAGAGGTTTTCTGCACCTCCAGTCCCAGCCTTTAAACACTGATGTCTGTTGGTGGAGAAATGGCTTTCTCAGAGAGCAGGAGCTGGTAGCTAGGAAGTGGCCGGCCACTCTCCCGCATGGTGCTCCCCGTAAAGTCTGGCCTTAGATTCCTATTTCATTCAGCCTTTCTTCTTGGCAGCTTAGTTCAGATTCCCCAGCATTTAGTTTGGGGTCGACCTTGTGGTGACAAGTGCATAATTTCGGTTGAAGTTCCAACTTTCCGAATGCTTTGTGATCAAAGGATGACACACTCTGCTGTAGAGGCTAAATTCAAGTTCTCCAGTGGCTGCTTTTTACACAGATCCACACGACCTTAGTTGCTCACTGGCGGAGTGCAAGCATGCACATGAAGCCCTCTTTGTCCTGCCGTGGCCATGTCCACAACAGCTCCCTGTAGATCCTGCTTCTCCCTGCTCCTCATTCCTGCCCTTATCATTCCATCCTTGTGGTCCAAGGGCCTCTGCGGCTGGTACTGTCTCCAGAGAATGAAGTAGCTGGATTTCTCAAGCAGCCGTGTTTCCGCAGTTTAGGAGTGCACTTGATTTTCTATCAAATTCTTACTTCCTCACTGAATGACTCGCTGTGGCTCCCTAGGGCCACCACCTCCAATCTTTACTCCTCTGTCTTCATTGAAAAGCAGTAATTTCTGGTGGCCTGACATCTAGCACAGTATGGATTTTTATAAGTGTCTTTTCTCATAGAGATCAGGGCCTGACATATCAAGCTAGTGATAAAGGAGCCAGTGGCCAGCAGAGCTCAGTGTTCTTCTTAAGCCAAGAGCTACATAACTTAAGAGAAGGGATCAATGGGTGTTCTCTATCATAGAACCATAGCTAGCTACGTTTTTCTGAAAAATCCTTGACTATTTTGTATTAATAAGGAACAGGCCAAGTTCTTTCATCAGTTTCCTTGAGTGGAAATGTTCCGCCTCAACCTAACAAGGATGCATCTCTGAACTTGTAACAAATGAGTTGGAGTCACACAAAGGCAAATGAAACTCTGGTACATCCGATCTTGTTATAGGTAACATCTATGGATATTCAGGTCAGCGTTGGTTTCCGTTTCATGCTGAATCACTTCAGGAAATCCAAAGCAGTCTCATTACACATGGGTGAGTGTGTTTCCTCTAGGAGGTACAGTACTTGGCATCTCCTCCATGAGTGTGAATCACCACTTCATCTGGCTGCCATACAAGAACGTATTGTTTTATTGAATAAGAGGGTAAAAAGTCACATAAAACATTGCATGCTACACATGGCTGGGGAGTAATCTGACTTGCCTTGGTGCAACTTAATTTACACATTGGACTTCTGGAAAAAAATCAAGGCAACTGTTCCAAAAATACAGCTTAGCCTGAGCACATGAACCCTGAACGGCTCTGATTATTATTTTTTTATTGAATTCCTTTGCCACTTTTTTTTTTTTTTGGATTATATTTTAAGATAAAACTACTTGAAGGCAAGGAAAACAAATAGAATGAATTTAGGAAAACAATTAAATAGAATGAATTTAGGAGCAGAGGGGCTCGCAGGAGGTGAAACAGAAAAGGAAGATGAAGAGCGTAGATTTTTCTCAGATTTCTACAACACTGCCATTTATCCCCAACCCTACTGAATGAAATAGACTTCCTTCTTTGCAGGGCTGACATTTTTTCCCCCCAAACTTCTGATGTGTAACCATTTTTAATGTTTGACATTGTCTTCAGAAAGAAAATATAATGAACTTGTTTTTCAAGCTCAGACCACATCCAGGGGACATTGCTTTAAATAGAAGGATCACGCTGATTTCGCAAATCATGCCTGTTCTATACAATGTCAACATCTCTGGGGTTGTGTATACATGAGGTTGCTTAGATAAACACCATACGCAGAGATCCTGATTTAAGCATTTGTATTAGTAAAGGGAAAAATTAGACTATAACTAGAATATTCTCTGGATGTTTCCATAAATGAACATGATATGCATTTGTCCTGAAATATTCAGTTAAGTAATGCTAGAGTGTCTTCTGAGGGGGGAATTTGAGTTATTTGAAACATTTACAATAATGGATATGGATATACATAGACCTAGTCTGAATTTGTTTCTATACAGGATCAGAATTAAGGACAAGGACAGTCACAAAAATGTGTTCTGGAGCTCTTATTGACTGCCCACCCCCCTGAAGCTATAGAGTCTTGTCACAGAGTTCTGCTGTTGAGCAGAGTTGGAGTTATGAACTTCAGTCTTTGTCTTTATTTCTCATACATTTTAAACTTTGTTTTCAGTATTTTAATGCACTTTTTAATTTCTGTATATCAATTAATTGTAACCTCCAGGTCACAATTTCTGTCCTTTCTGGAAGGTCATTTAATAGCAAACTGGAATTTTGTTGTGGTTTCATATAGTACCAAATTTTCTCTGGGTTGTAGATTACTCCAGCTCATATTGTCCCTTCAGGTTGGTTCTCCTGCACCAGGTTGAGGGTAGAGCAATCTTGGGTGAGCACCAGGCCTTGGATCCAGCCCCCCATGGGTCACCTCATGGCCATTTTCCTTCATCTCTAACCATGTCCTCCAGGAGATGCCAGGAGAGAAGGTAGACCCACTTTCCTTCCCCAAGTCTGAAAATGTCTTCTTAGTCTGGCCAAAATCTCTCCTTCCTGAAACTCTTTCCTCCTGCATGTGCATGACTTTTGGAAATAAAATCTGGGAAGTCCTGTCTCAGACAAAAAGCCTGGCCCGGAGTCTTCTACCTGCTTGAATGCAGGAAGAGAAAATGGTAAATATCTCAAGATATTATCCTGCAACAAATATTTTCTTGCTTTTGGATTCTTCAGTTCCTGGACTTGGGCCACAGTGTCTGACTTTTACAACACACCTTGGCTATGGAGGGCTTGTGGGAGTCTGAAGTCCAGCTTGCCATAATGTTGGTCAAGAAAGATGCATCTCAAGCACATGGGCTTAGAGTTATAGGCTGGGGTTTGAATCCTGCCCCTTTCAACTCAATAGTATGCCACATAACTTCCTTCACACCTTTGCCTTCCTCACCCCTTTTTCCCCCACCCTTACTACTTAAGTTCAGGCCTCCATGGCCTTTCATCTGGATCACCAGAATCATCTCCTAACTGGTCCCTCATCTCCACTCTCACCCTCTCCAGTCTATCAGCTGTCTTAACAATATATACAAATATGGGCCTCTGAAGTTCTGATCAAAACCTTTTAATGACTCCCCATTGGCTAGAGGACAAAGTTCAAACTTAATAGCGATAGTTCCAGACATCTCATGATTGGCTTCCTCGTGCCCCTCGGGGGCAGATACTCCCAGTTGTCTTCCAAATTTCATTTTCTCTTTTTTTCTGTATTAATATCACCACACCACATTTTTTTTTAACCTGAGCACATAGGCCGTCGTAACAGAACCTATTAGAAGTCTTCGGCAGTAGATGTGGCCATGTGGGCCCGGTTCTGACCAATGAGTTGTAAGCAGAAATGTCCCATGGCAGCTTCTACGAATCTCCCTTAAAAGACAGCTGGCTGTGCCTTCGTGCCTTTTTTCTTTCCCTTTACTCTTTTCTGCTTGCTCAGAATGTGGATGCCATGGCTGAATCTGGAGTAGCCATTTTGGACCACAGAGAGATTTTGGAAATGGAGGCCATGCGTGGTGAATTAAGATCAAATGAACCTGAGTTCCTGAAGACATTATTTCACTGGCCCACCATACCGACCCAGAACCTCTGTGTTCCTTCCTGGTAACACATTCCTAAAGAAATCATTCTCCAATCTCATTTCCCTTCCTCTGTACTCAGAACCATGTTGAACTGTTTGCTGTTCTCAAGTTCATCATACAGTTCCCGGTTTCTGTGCCCGCAAATTTCTTCTTATTAAGACCCCCTTTGAGAAGACTACTCATTCACAGTCAGGCAAATTTTGTAACTCTTTCCTTTTGCAATCATTGTGCATCTGCCCAACGTGCTACTTCTCATATATCACTGTTTTATTTACCGATTTGTTCCACACGATAGTGAACTCCTTCAGGTCACAACTACTTTTTTTTTTCATCTTTGTATCTCCAGTGCCTACATATAATTGGATCCCAAAGAGTAATTATTGAATGAATGAACAATTGAATAAAATTCTCTGAGCTTTCATTTCCTCATGTGTAAAATGAGAGTAAAAACTGCCATCCTGTAGATTTTTTTTGAGACTTACATGAGATGAGAAATGAGAAGTTTCTTTGTTAACTATAATGCATTATCAAGAAAATGAAGATATTGTGGGTTTATCCACATTTCTATTACCTGGTCAAATCACCTTGCACAAACATAATTTCTGTAGAACCCAAGGCTATTGATCTACTTTAACTCTACAGAAAGTGGGAACAAAGGATGAATAGGAAAGAGGGCACACTTCTGATCTTAGCAATGGAAAACTAGGAACGGAAGCAAGGTTAAAGGCAATTTAATTTCGATTGCTAGCTAGTTAAGTGTATTTGAGTCCAGCTATCTTGCAAGCTCTTAGTTCCAGGTAACCTCTTCACCATGGGACAAACATAGCTCAGTGCAAAAATAGTTGTACTTCAACTAAAACAAAAAAAACACATGTCAGACAGCCTTCTCTTGCTGAGTTCATCTCTAGAACATAGAGTAAGGTGAAAGAGCCAGGAGCTCAGGACATTCACTGTTCCCCAGGTCAGCTGCTTTAAGAGGAGATGGGATGGTCAGAGCTGGAGCCAGAGCAGAGGCAGGATACATTCTTGTTTCTGCCATGTGAACCTAAGCAGCCAGGGAACTCTGGACAACCTTTGGAGAAAATGGCCCCTATTGGATGATGGGTCTGTTCAGCTCATACTCCCTTCTTTCTTGAGACTTGTATACTAAGCTCCACATCATCAAGAGGTCATTCCCCAGAGTCACTGTGTGATTCTGATTCTGTTGTGGTTCTTCAACTGTCTGCTGACCCCTGATCCTTGCTTTGGTTCCCTAAGACTTCCCAGCACAGAGATCTCATGTCTGGGAGTCAGAAAGCCCCTTTCTATGGCTATCAGTTTGCTCCCATCACTCCCATGGAATCCAGGCTTGTTTTGCCTATATTTTCCTGTCTGGGGGGTAGAGGGAGTAAGGAGGAGTAGGTTTAATGTCACCTCTTATATTATGAATCAATGACATAGGCTTTTAAAGCCAAAAGTATTTGTAAGATCTCCTTTTAAAAATATAGAAGATTTAACTACCTTCACTCTTGTATTTAATCTGATTTCAGGAGGAAATGTAGAGTTCAAAGTGAAGTTGGGGCTCTTCTCCTCTGTATATTTGCAAATGCACAAAGCTGGGTCTGTTATGTCCTGTCTGAAAGGCTATCTATTTGTACAGCTTTATGCATCTCTTCACAGAACACCCATGAAGTCACAGCTCATATTTCTGCTTTAAATATTCGATCTTTTGGCTTTAAACACCCATAAGGGTTATTTGTCAAAACGGATCTTAAACCTCCCCACAGCTCTGCAGCAGATCTTTAAAGTAATGCTGTAGGGGTGGGAAGGAAAGGGTGGGGGAGATGGGGAAAGTCAGCCATTCAGCAAGCATTTACTGCGTGCCAAGTACGTGCAGAGCATATGGTATCTAGTAATAGGTGCTGCGAGGGGGATAAAAAAGAAATGGAATATGTGTTCTTGCCTTTGAGATGAAGGAGACGGAAACATAAGTACTGTCCATTTGTTCGATCTTCGATCCAGACATTTTAACCTTGTTTTCCAGGGATGTTTGTATGAAGAGCAGAAGCCAGCAACCTGAGGCACGTATGAGCATTTTAGCAGCAGTGTGTATATGCATGTGTGTAAGGATGAGCACGTATGTGTGGGTAAACATGTACGCGAGAGAGACAGAGAGGGAGAAGGAGAAAGGTATGTGGGTATAGGAATGGAACTGGGGTGAACAAAGAGTCATGTCTTTTGTGCAAGGTCCTTTCTGGATGCGCTTTCTCAATCATCTTCTGACCCAACCCACTTTTGTGTAGTTTTCTGAGACCCCAACAGCAATGCCCCAAGCTCTCTTTACAGCAGTGCTTTTGTTCCCATATGTTCCTAATCCTTGGCATCCAGGTTCTTTGGTTTTCTGGATTTGTGTTTGTTTTGGTCTTTTATGAAGACCAAGCTTCCTTGCTTCTCTTGATCATTCATTTCTAACTCAAGTCTCGGGTTCTGCTGTTGTGGCCTTGGAAGAACACCTGTTGTGCATGGGCTACATGGACCCTGAGGGGCTGCCTCCGTGTGCTCAAGCAGCTGTGGCCTCTCTTAACCTGCCCACGGGAGGCCTGACCGCCCTGGCCCTCGAGCTCTGGGTGGAGACTTAGATACCACTGCAAGGGACTGGTGAGGGAGTGCAAGGGAGGTGTGCAGAGTAATGAAGAGGCAAGCAGGCTTTGGATTTGAATCCTATTTCCACTATTAACTACCTTATAAATAAATGAAACCACGTTGGGCCTCAGTTTCCCCATCTGTCAAATGGAAATTCTTCCCTAGCATTATTATGATGGTTAAAAGAAATTAGTACATGCAAAGTTGTTAGCACAGAGTGGGCACTCGGTAAAGTTTTAGCTAGTATTATAATATTAATATAGTTTTCATTAATATTCATGCATTTGCCTTGAGACTTTTCTTGGAGGACTAACATACATTTGTTCTGTCCTACAAAGTACAGCTAAGAAAAACAGGAAATGTGACTTACTCCATTCATTAAACAAGCTGTTTTAAAGTGCTGACTGCCTTGCCAAGTACCATATTGGATCCCTCCCTCCTACTTCCCTTCCTTCATCCTTCCACAAACATTTATTGTGTTTCTATGAGGTGCGAGGCATTGCATTAAATTTTAGGAAAATAGCAATTAGATAAACATGTGTTTCCGTCCATCACAGAGATTATGAGCCAGAGAGAAAGACATGTATTGCGCAAGTCCACCCGGGTGGAGAACCAGAGGTAAGTTCTAGGTGCTACAATAACGCTCATAGAATAAGGGGGATCTTATCAGATCTGCCAGGTCAGCAAGACCATCATGATATGCATTCCCATTTATGAAGCCAGTTCTCAAAAGAGTAAGTGACTTGACTGCCATTAGGTTAGTGGTGCAGTGGTGTTTTCATTATGCTTCCCTAGACAAGACTGGCATTTTCTAATGGGATCTCCATCAAATCCATGAATTTCCAACACCATCTTTTAAGTGACATAATGGCTCTTCATTGGAAGATTTGAACATAATCCTTATCGGAAAAGGGACATATAAAGCATCAAGATTTAAAATAATAAATTCATAAGTACAGCCTGGTGTGTGTTTTACTAAAACTTAATGTAATGTGTTTTTATTAATAGCCCTATTCTGAACTTAGTCATCCAGGCCAGAGTTTACTAGAATATTTCTTTGTTTATCATCTTCCATTGACTAAAACAAAAGCCAGATTGTGAATATGATTCTAAACCTTCTGAAATCATATCTGTAACTTTCTTCTGTAGTTAATAGCCTAAATGCCATTATAAGGAGGGCAAAGGGATTGGGAACGTAGGTTTATTGATTACCAATTATGTGTGAGTGCTAAATATTATCTCATTTAATTCTCACAAGAATCCTGGAAAATAGGTCTTATTTCTACCTCTTTTTACATATGAGGAAACTGAGATTCAGAGAAGTTAAGAAGTTTATCCAAATTTGCACACAGGGCCGGTATTCAAAGCCGAGACTGCCTGATTCCAAATGGTACTCTCAATCTAGATATGAGTGATCTAACCATTCGTGGAAAGTCACACAAAAGACATTATTTCCACCCATCCACAGTACATTTTAGTTTATATAACCATTGCAAGGCTGAACACACAATAATCACAGTTTAACTTACAAAATTTCAGTTTATAGTCCTTGTATCACAAATTGTATACAATTTATTCTTGGCTCAGGGACTCCCTTCACTTTTTTGCTCTAAATCTCTATTTCTTTGAAATTCTTTTCATATAGTTTAAATTAAGAGGACAATAAACTCCAGTCAAGATGCTACAAACAAGAAAGTGATAATGTACGTATCACTCTCTTTAAGATTATAATGTCACTTTCCTATACTCATTAAAAGTTCTCTTTGCAGCATAGCAAACTTACAGGATTTGCCCTCACTTAATGGGCCTAAAGTGAAACCAGTCATCTTCCTTCGGGATTAGATTAATCTTCCCTCTTTCCTATTGCTTCCCACTGAGCCATGTGTTTCTCCAGCATCTGGGGTAAAATCCTTGTAGCCATCTTGGGCTCCCTAAGCTTCTCACTCCCCCACACCCACACAAGCATCATCCATAATGACAACAGCTTCTGTAGCAAGTGGCAACAAACAGGCACTCTTTCATTTGACCCAGTCTTTAGAGCAGCCCTCTACTGTAACTGTTACTGATTCCATCTTACCAATGAGGAAATGAGCTTCAGAGCAGTCAGCAGCTGATCATTAGTGAGGCAAAGATTTTAACCCAAGTCTCATGAACTACAAAATACCATCCATTCTTCATCATTGATCTTCTGCTCTTCGACGTCCTTTCATTTTCCGTGAACTCACTTTGAACCAGACCTGCATTTCTTTATGCTCAAATTCATGCTAAAGTTCCCTAACAGTTCTCTTTCCTCAACTTCAATCCAAATTCTGTGCCCCACACCAGATATATCTTCCCCCAAATTCATCTTTTTCCATTGTCATTATAATGCAGGAGTTCTGAATCTATCAAAGCTACTACAAATCAAATAGTAATAGTGTTTTACTCATTTACAGGAAAAGGAAATGTTCGTTTCTTCAAATAAACATTCACAATTTCATATTTAGAATATCCCTCCCTTAAGTTTTCTTCTTAAATTTTTATCTTGATCGTCAGTAATAGAGTATATATAGTTATTTCATATTGCCTGCAAATGGTTTCTAGGGACTCTGTTATACATCCATTTGAGAATCACAGCCCTAGACAGTAAGTGCTAAAATGATGGTCAAGACCTTCTAAACTCTGTCTCCAGGTCACATTTCTAACACTCTTCAATTCAATATCCTTCCCTATATGTGGCAGGTTGAAGCTCACAGTGTCCAGGGGCACTGCGTGTATTAACGCATTTAGGCTTCCCAGTACCCTGCGTGGTAGGTATTAGCAAGACCTCTTTCTGGGCCTCAGCTTCTGAATTTGGAAAATAAAGATTAAAATAATATACACCTAATAGGATTGTTGTGAGGGTTGAATTAATACATGAAGCTCATAAGACATGGTAAGCACTTAATAAGTATTAGCCATCATCATCATCATCATCATCATTATTATTATTATGCCACCTTCTAATTGTGGAAATTTAAAATTCACATTGATTAATGACTCGCTAGTAGCCAGTATAGCCAAGATTTGGACTTGACCATGTCTGTGAAGTCTGAACTCTCAAACACTGGGCTCTACTACTTTCCTTGCTCTTTTTTCCTACTTAAATGTTCCACTCCCTCTGGAAAGCCTTGGTCACTCATTTGTGTTCCCAATATCTCCTTTGAATATATCATGATATATAGCACAAGGCTGCACTCATATGAGATCTTAAATATATGAAATGACTTCTGTCTTTGTTTCAATTGTATTAGCCTTTAGAGACAAACCTATACTAAGGACAGAATTTTACCATTTTTTACTCATGCTGGCAGTCCCCCAAACCTCCCCCAGTTTCACTGATTTGCTAGGAGGACTCACAGGACTCAGCAAACAGTCATAGGCACGACTATGATTTATTACAGCAAAAGGATACAAAGCAAAATCAACAAAGGGAAAAGGTGCATGGGGCAAAATCTGGAAGAAACCAGGCACAAGCTTCCAGGAGTCTTCTCTCAATGGATTCACACAGGATGTGCTTAATTCCTCCAGCAATGAGTTTTGACAACACATGTGAAGTATGGTCTACCAGGGAAGCTCATTAGAGACTTGGTGCCCAAGTTTATTACTGGAGACCAATCACCTAGGCACTCTCTGCCTAGCACATAGTAAAATTCCAGACTGGGAATTCCTTTCCTCATTCTTTATGAGAATAATGAAAGCAGCTGTTCAGCATGAACCACGTGGCTTGTACAAATAGTTTAGGCACAGTGAGTCACTCTTATCAGTTCTGGGAATGGTGGGAACCTTCCTATGATGGTTAATTTCATGTGTCAACTTGGAGGGTGTTTTTGGATGGGAATAACATTTAAATCAGCAAATTCTGAGTAAGCAAATTGCCTTCTATAATATGGGTGTGCCTCATCCAACCAGTTGAACACCTGAATAGAACAAAAACCTGGTGTCCCTAGAAAGAAGGAATTCTCAAGCAGACTGCCTTTGGACTTTGAATCAGTCCTCCTGGGTCACCAGTCGGCCGGCCTTGCAACTGAAACCACACCATCGGCCTTCCTGGGCCTCAAGCGTAACAGCCCACATGACAGATTTTAGACTCCCCACCTTCCCTAATCGTTTGAGCAAATTGCTTATAATAAATTTCTTTCTGCATATACACACGCATCCTTTTGGTTCTGATTCTCTGGAGAAACCCAATACCCCTCCCCAAATCCAAGTTCCTAGATGCCGGTCAAGGTCAACCTTGCAAGCAGGTACTCCTAAGGCTAGCAGGCTCAGACCTGCTGTGCTAACCTTTTCTGTACACTACTAACATTTATAGCAGCAGAAGCTACAAGGCAGTAACACCACGAAGCGGCAGAGCCCATGAATACTAAGAAACCAAGAGTGGAGAGACAGTGAGCAGAGAGAAGTTGGTTGCTAGTAGCAGAAAAGCAGAAGCAGCAGACATAAAGTCCCAGAGGAGAGACCTCACTGCCCAGTGGAGGCATTTGAGTAGGAAACAGGAGGTGTCTGTAACTGAGAGAGCAAAATGAGCAGGTACCAGGATGCTCTGTATTCAACAAGACCTGACTACCTAACTGTGGTCTGTGGTGGATTCAAGATGGCCAAAAATTCTTTGCCACTCTTCACATGGAGATGTAGAATCTGTTTCTCCTCTCATTGACTCTGGGCTGGGCTGTGATTTGCTTTCACCAATAGAACACCGCAGAATGACGTGTGGCTTTTCTAGGCATAAGCCTTAAGAAGGTCTGGCGGCTTCTGCTTTTGTGCTCTTGGGAGCCATGAGTCACCCTGTCGTGGAGTTTGGCTCTTCTGCTGGAGAAACCACTTGAAGAGGAAAAGAGGGAGAGAAGAGAGAGAGAGAGAGAGAGATCAGGCCGGCCCCCAGGTTCCACCTACCCCAGCTGAGACCCATGAGTCTTCTGGATGTTCCAGCCCCTTTGAGACTCCTGTATGAGTGACCCCAGGCAAGACCAGTGAAAGAATATCCCTGCAGAGCCCCACTCAAATTACAGAATTATGAGCAAATAATAAAATGTTGTAACCTTAAACCACCCACTTGGAGAATGGCTCCTTTCAAAGCAATAGATAACCAATACGGCGGAATAGCGGAACCAGTCTGAGGCCGTGGCTTCACCGAAACTGTGGGGCACTAGGGGAGAAAGCAAGAGCCGTCTGTGGCCAGGGCAGCAGGATGACTCCCTGGGACTTGACATGAGGTCCTCTTTTCCAGTTCCCACTGTTTCACAACCCTGACGTGTCGCTTCACAAGGGAAACAGTCTGTACCCTTCCGAATGAAGCTGTACCCTAGAATCTTTTCCAGACCTTCCCAACCCTCAAACCGAAGTTTGTGAACACTTGATTGAGATCCCATGCACAATGAGTCATGTTTGTCTTCTGAATGCCTGCTGCCTGAGTGGAGATCTTAGATCATCACAAGTCCCATGACCTGAAGCTCGTGTCTTCACTTGGGGAGCCAAAATACAACATATAACCTCATCTCCAGCAAAGATTCTCAACATGTGCATGAGTGTGTGCGTGCAGGATGCCAAATCTGTGAGTCCAAAAGTATCACAGTTACCCCCCAAAACCAGTCTGATTGATTTTATTGACAAAGTGGATGGGTCATTTAGTTGTAGAGGAAACTGGACCTATGATTGACTGTTGCAAATATTTTCATCTCTCTTTTATGGATGATGATACCAAGAAGGAGAGAGAGAGAGGAGAGATCTTAGGAATTACCAGAGCTACTCAACAAGTCAAAATTGAAAGCAGGGACATAATCCAGGGCTCCCAAGCCTCTCTTCCAGGCTTTCTCCATTACCGGAAGCCTTACTTTTCATTCATATGTTTATGCATTTCTCTGCCGGAGAGGGCATAGGTACAGCCCAGCATTTTGTTATTACCTTACGCAAAACATACTTCCTCTTTGTGATATCACTGTTTTACCTTGCACACTTTATTAGTTTTTTTATGGGCAGTCTCAACCATCTCTTGGGGAAAAAAAAAGAAAGAAAGGTCTGATAAGAAATAAATTCCCAAAGGACCATGTGTTGAGAAAGAATGCATAAGCCCAGCCAACGGAGGGAGTATGGAGAGGCTCTCCCTGCTGATAATTTTGGGAGAAATGATTGCCTGACTCAGAAATATGACATTTTTCTAGGCCACCTCATTTCATCTGACAAAAAATGACCACTTTCCAATATGTTTGTATTAAAGGAAATGAATGAAAATATAGCTGGGAGGTAATGTAGAATGGTAAATCAGAGTGAGTAAAATCTGCATGAGCATTTGCAGTCAGTAGACAGTCTATTTTACTTATAGCATATGGAGAATTCATCCATCCATCCATCCGTCCATCTGTCCATCCATCCATCCACCCATCCACTCAAGAAACCTTAACTGAACACCTACCACATACAAAGCCATATTAGATAGAGGCCATACTTGCTGCTCTCCAGAGACTGCTTTTACAGTCTCATAAAGGAGATAAGACAAGATGTGAACACAAAGAACAATGATCAAGGTAGTAAGTGAGTAAATACCACAGGAGAGAAAAATAAGGTGAGATGAAGGTTCAGGAAAGGGAGACATCACTTCTGGCCAAAGGAAATAGAAAGTAGAATGATTTCTTAAAAGTATAATCTATCACCCTCAACTCCTGGTTTAAAGTCTCACACAGTTATTAGCTCTGTGACCTTGGGCAAATCATAAATTTCCTGTGTCTTACTTTTCTTATCTTTTAAAAGGAAGGGTTGGACTAAATGATCTTGAAGGTCCTTTCCGCTCTAAAAGTACCGGCATACATAATTTTTCATGAGAAGCCCCAGCTAAATATGTGACAATCTATTCTTAACACAACTAGAGTAACTCTTTAAACCTAAATAAGATCATGTTACCCGTGGCTTAAATCCCTTTCGTGGCTGCATTTAAAGAAAACGTATACTCCTGATGGGCACACCAGGTCCAGCAGCGACTGGCCAGCTCGCTCCAACCTCATCTCCCAGGCTTCTCCTCTCTCACCCACTCCGCGCCAGTCACAGGGACCTCTTTTGCCATCCCAAGTGCACCAGTCAGCACCTTCACACGTGCTGTTCCCCCTCTCTGGAATGCCTTTCTTCCTCTCTTAAAAAAAAAAAAAATGAACATGTGTATGTGTGTGTATCATTTTTATGAAAGTAATGAAAGCACACAATTTAAAAGAGTCAAATGATATTATGGTATTATAATATCCCAAATGACTTTATGGGATTATAACCCAAAACCAGAGGCCTGGGGAGGCTGGGAGGACTAGAAATCGGGTTCCAATATATAGACTTGTGCTTCCACCCTTATTTTCTCCCCGCACTGCCTCTGGGCCTGGCATCTATGGAGCCCCTCAACTTTTCCATGCAGTATAAGTCCCCTGGTGTCCTGGTGGACTGAGGGAAGAACAATTGCCTAGATTGGTGGGATGGAGGATGGAATCAGGGCATCTCAGTGAGCTTTATACTGACTTTCAAACCATTCTCTGGATTTCCTTCCCACACCTCCATCCCTGCCCACCACAAGTCAGGTGCCTTCAATTCCGGAGACTTTCCTGGGGAGCTCAGTGCTGTGACGTGGCACCCTGTTTGCAAGCATTTGGTATCCAGCATTCTTTTTGTTTTGCTCAGTCCTCCTTCTACTCTTTATTCTCCAAATATATTTTCACTCTTTGCAACCACAATTATCTCTCTCTTCACCCATGCTCTTTGTCTTCTGAGCTTCTTTCTCATTAATTATTTTTATACTCAGTAT
Source organism: Eumetopias jubatus (assembly GCF_037043125.1). Taxonomy (NCBI): domain Eukaryota; kingdom Metazoa; phylum Chordata; class Mammalia; order Carnivora; family Otariidae; genus Eumetopias; species Eumetopias jubatus. The sequence goes on along the minus strand of NW_028274814.1, from coordinate 92,209,059 downwards.
TGGTAGGACAGTGGAAGAGGTAAGGATGAAAAATGTCTTATATCTGCCATTTTAACTAGAGTGCATTTTCCCTTATCTCATTTTTGGACTTTTCATTCTTTAGATATCGGGTTCAGAGAGGTGGACTTCCCCTGACCATAGGTCCAAGTAGATCCTGCTGGGATTATCTATTACAGTACCCTATTTGCTTCCACTGTAACATTTAATATTATTTCAAGTCGTGTCCTTATTTATTAACCTTTGAACTTTAAATGCATCTATTTATTGCTTTGTTTGAGGTCTTTTTGATCCTACCGGAATGTAACTCAGGGAAGGCAGGGACATATCTATTTTCTTCAATCAATTTATACTGAGTGCTTAGCACAGGGCCTCACCTTAGCAGATGCTCAAGAATTCTTATTGATGAATGTTGACAAACATGAAGATCGAATCTCAGACTTCACTGACAGAGCACCACCAAGACAGGAACAGGCTAGGAAAAAAAGAAAAAGACAAAGACAAAGATGTAGCAAATTGCATAAGAACCAAACTGCCTGTGTTCGAATCCTAGCACAATCAATCATTTCGCTCTGCAAGCTTGTCGATAAATTGCATTAAAATGGAGATAATAGCAGCACTCCTACCTCATGAGACTATTGTAAAGATTAAAATAAGTCAACATATCTGGAGGTCCTAGAACAATGTCTAACGCACAGTCAGCACTACATTGATGTTGGCTTGGGAAGGCCTTGGCTAGGTGAGGATTAACGTTGCGCTCTGAAAATTTAAGGTTAAGCTTCCATAGAATGTGAACAAGTTGGCATTGCATGTCTGGAATGTTCAGAATCCAATTTTGAATTCTGGGTTTTACTTCTTAAGTTTTCATTGTGTTCCCACTTATGTCCAGTACTTTGTAAAGCAGGGCCCCTTGGGGTATTCCCAAACACAAGACTCCTCCTTGGGACAAAGTATGACAGGAAGGATGGGGTGAAGGATTATAGGAAGGGAGTAACTTGACAGGCTTCAAAGAACAGATGGTTTGGAAGGAGTGGGGTGTGACGGTGAAGAGAGGGGTGTTAGGCAGCACACAGGATTTGGTTAGAAAGCCAGCTCTACCACTAGAGCTGTACCACCTTGAGCCATTTGCTATATTTCTTGGTGCCTTCATTTCTTCAGCTATGGCAAATGTAATAGGAGATGGTGTATGTAGAAAACTTAGGTCAGTACTGATGCAGAGGAAAATCCTTTTTGTATTTAAGTCATCATCATTATTAGGATTAATCAGGAGACCTGGGTTCTAACCCTACCTCTGAATCTGACTGGTAAGGTGGCCTTCGAGGATTCATTTCCTTTTCTATGCAAGAGGCTCATCTACAAAACCAAGTCACACTTTATATTCCTTTGCAACTTGTGAGCCAGATTTCTGCCCGTGGTTGCTGGAGACCCCCTACGCCCACCCCCTTTATACACCCATACGCACTCCTGAGATCTTAGGCCTTTTTTGACTTTTTTCAGGACAGTATTTCCAAGTTTTGCTCTGCTGCTCTACAAAATTAGCCTATATTAGAGGATGAAGGGTCAGGGAAGCCAGCTCCCGAGAAGGCCCTTGATCCCCACTTCCTGGTATTCACACTCTTATGTGGTGCTCTCCCCTAGTAAATACAGCTGACTGATAGCCTATTGGTATAACCAATAGAATTTTTCAGAAATGTCAAACTGTAAACTATTTTTTTAAATTTTAATTCCAGTGTAGATAACATACAGTGTTATATTAGTTTTAGGTATAAATACAGTGATTCAGCACTTCCATATATTACTCAGCTCTCATCAAGATGAGTGTACTCTTCAGCCCCTTCACGTTCCCTCCATCCCCCACCCACCCCCCGCTCTGGTGACCGTCAGTTTGTTCTCTACAGTTAAGAGTCTGTTTCATGGTTTGTCTCTCTTTTTTCCTCTCCTTTGTTCATTTGTTTTGTTTCTTAAATTCCACATGAGTGAAATCATATGGTATTCCTCTTTCTCTGACTGGCTCATTTCACTTAGCATTATGCCCTCTAGATCCATCCGTGTTGTTGCAAATGGCAAGATTTCATCCTTTTTATGGCTGAATAATATTCCAGTGTGTGTGTGTGTGTGTTTGTGTGTGTGTGTGTGTGTGTGTATATATCTGTTCCCCAGATCTTAAACTTTGGATTATAGTTCCTTTTGTTTTTCTGAGTGTTTTTTGCATATCAGGGCACTACTCTGAGGTTTCTTGAATACCCAGGCTTACTCCAGGGTCTGACAACTTTCAAAGACCTTCTGTTGCACAGTTATCCCCATTAAGGTCCTGAGTGGGCCACCTGTTCCTACAGATAATAAAATCTGTGAAAGAACAAGAGTTGACTACAATTGATTAACACCACTGTCTCTTTCTACTTCAGCTTCCACTCTGTCATTCTTGCCCTCATGTTCAGTGGTGTTAGAGTGACCATAGGTATTTTTAGCATCTAGCTAAGGGAACACGGAGTGTAATTTGGATTTAGTATGACATGTTTTTGTGGTTCACAGACAATTCTGTGTAGAGGTACATAATTTCCTGTCTTCTCAGGCTTGGAATGTCTCCCAGCAATACTCCCAAAAGTACTGCTCTGCTGACACAACAGGGCATCACGGTAAGCAGATATCCTAGACCAGGACATATGGGTGCCAGAGGCATGTGAGACTCTGGAGGAGGAAAAAGGAATGAAACACACAGAGCCAGACACTAATCTGTGAATAGTTCTTCCAATCTTTAGATGGATAAAATTGTAAGCCAAAGGTTTATAAAGTACATCTAGTCAAAACGATCCTACTAAATTAATTAAACAATTAATCATTCACGCTAGAATAAAGACTGAATTATTTTCCTGTTCACTCTTTAGAAAATGATACCACAAAATAACTTTCATATAAATAAGTGAATAACCAAAAAGAGAAATGCAACCAAAAAATAAAAATTAGGAAAACAAGTATGAAAGTGTATTAGTTACCAGGTTCTCTTTGTAAACAAAAATTCACTTTCAAACCTTATTTTGTATTCACCGTTTTTTGTTCTTCTTAAGGGGAGCCCTCAAAATTGTATTTGCTTCAGTCTCCACAACACCACTCTTTGCTCCTGCGCCTTCCCACTCAGCTCCAGACCCCAGCAGAAAGAGTTGCTTCCTTTCTGGGTCCCCCCTTGGTTTTGGCTTTGATCTGCACTCCTCTCCACTCTACTCAGTTGTTCCCAGTGGCGCTCGTGAGGACCCACCAGCACCTCTTCCTCTTGGTTGAGAACCTTCCGTTTTCTGAGTTCATGCTTATATCTCTACTAGCGAGCATGGACTTCTCTCGCCCTGAAACCCAGTTTCTTGCTGAAGACCTCATGTTCTTTTTCATTGACAGGAGCCCATGACAGCCTCAACTCTCTCCCCTTCATACCACCTCAAAGAATACTCTTCCAGTTTTCTGGTATTTCCACCTGCTTCATGGCCACTGCTATTACCCTGTCAGATCCATGGTGCAGGGGGCGGGGGGCGGAATATATCTGAGTCACTTACTTGTGCTTAGGGCAAGTGCAGGCACGGTGAAGTTTGCTGAGGAAATAATACAAATAATTATATATCTATTGGCATAAAAGTGAATATTTATGTGGCCAACCTTTGTTTACAATTCAAAATCTCCTAGCTCCAACTAGGCAAAAATCCATGAACTTGTTGGGGGTGGGGAGAGTAAAATGTTTTCACTGTAGGGATATCCTCTTTGCTTTTCCATTGTTGAGACTTCCTCCTTAAGTTTTCTTCTATTTTTTTCTACCCTCTCCCCATCCTCTCATGTTCTCCTAACATATACACGTATACGTGCACACATGCGCACACACACATTTACACTTGTAGGAACACATTTACAACTGATAGGGAATTACCCAAGGCTTATGGTTAGAGTTATTTTATTTAATGCTGCAATTTGTTGTCCAAGTTGCTTTGAAATCTGGAGAAGGGGAGAAGAGAGGAAACCCCATAGTCAGGAAGGAGTGGTGCCCTGATGGAGGTAGGAAAGGCTCTGTTCCAGCTAACAGTTTGCAGAAGGGATGAGAGACACTTTTCTTTAAATGGGCCTCAGGAGAGAAAAACACATGTCTAGGAATACATCTCTGTTCATTTCTCATAGGTCAACAGGAAGGATGCCTTATTTTCCAAGTAATAATACGTTTCCTTCATTGAGATAAGTGACCTCTAGTTTTATTTCCTTGCAAACTAGATTATAACCCTCTAAAATGAAACACCTCACCCTATGTATTTTCATGGAATGAAGCAGACAGCTGTTGCATTTGCCTGTCCAGGATCCATTACCTGTTATTCTGATAACAGTCCACTGGGTTTCTGATGGCGGGGCTCACTCCATGCCTGCATCCAGGAGTAGGCCTTGGACTCAAGCTGTGTCAGACACTCTTACCCCAGGAAGTAAAACCTGAATAAAGTGCCAAAAAATGAAAATTGTTGCTTTTATCTCAGCCTCGGTGTATTTATTCCTGGCCTTGGATCCTCGAAGCTGTTCTTGCACGAAGACCTGGTTTTGTTGTTTTCACTTCTAGCTTATGAGCTGCTCCTTAATCTTTCAATTCCTTCCTTCCTTCCTGTCTTCCTTCCTCCTTCCCCCCTCCCTCCCTCTCTTTCTTTCTTTTTTCTTCCTTCCTTCCTTCCTTCCCTCCTTTCTTTCTTTCTCTTTCTTTGTTTCTTTGTTTCTTTCTTTCTTTCTTCTTTCTCTTTCTTTCTTCTTTCTCTTTCTTTCTTTCTCTCTTTCTTTCTTCCTTTCTTCCTTTCTTTTCTTTCTTCTTAGTGTTCCAGTATGGGTTTTCCTAGCTTGCAGTCAAAGAACCTAGCAGGTACAGATAGAGGAAAGGAGGTCTGAAATGTCGAGAAGACCAAAATCTGGAGCCAGACCCAGTTATAATTGTACAGCAGGAAAAACTTGTTTTCCTAACTTCCCATTTCCTTTCCGTTTTCACCTTGCTGTGAAGCCACAAATCCCTATCTTCACACCACCACTTCCACAACACTCAGTGCTATGGTGCCTTCTCCAGTTTCTTCCTAGCAACACTCATCTCTGAAAAGGCATGAAATCAGTCATAGTTTATTTGGTCAATACTTTTTGAACACCTATTATATGTCAGACACTGCTCCAGGTGCTTGGGATATATCAGCAAAATCTCTGCTGCGGTGGGAGCTTTCAATCTAGTGGTGGAAAACAGACAATCAAGTAAACAAATTAACAATATAATTGGGCAGAGTGATAAGTATTATGAAGGCTGACATGATAGAGAATGACCGGGTGGTTTGGGAGGGCTTCTTTGAAGAGCAGACATTTGAGCTAGGATGAAGATCAATTGTGGGAACCAGTCACATGAAAATTTGGTGTGTGGGGAGGGGGCAAAGCTGTCTGAGCAACTAAAACAGCAGGCGCAAAGGCCCTGAGGTGGGGACCAGCATGTTGTGTTACAGTGGTATATATGGAAGAAAGAGGTACAAAAGATCAGGGACACATACAGGGGCCAGATCCTGCTGGGGTTTGTAGATGATGGCAAAAAGTTTGTGTTTTATTCACATTGTCATGTAAAGCATCAGAGGGGGATGGCATGATATGACTTACTGATTTTTAAAAGATAACCCGACTATAATATGGATAATCAATTGCAGAGCAGGGAAACCAGCTGGATGGCCATAACCGTAGTCATTGCAAGAGATAACGGGACTTGGACGACAGTGGAGATGGAGGGAGGTGGGAAGGTACAAGACTTATTTGGGCGTAGAGCTGCAGGTGCCAGAAAAGGACAAGTGATGGTGCATTTGCTGAGACAAGGATAACAAAGGAGGCAGAGGAGTGGCAGGGAGTGGGAAGCAGGGGTGCCGTTTTGGTAGTGCTCAGTTTGAGACCCTCCATCAGAGCTACCTGAGTGGAACTGTCTGGAACCTAGTAAAGGAGTCAGAGCCAATATAAAGTTGAGTCATTAGGATATGGACGGTATTTCAGGCCACAGGACTAGAGGAAATATCCAAGGGAAAAAGAGTGAGAGAAGAGAAGAGAAGAGGTAGTTGACTATCACAAAATTGAACTGTCATTCATATTTATGATTAATAAACTTCTCACGGTTCTTATTCAAGATCTTCTTCCAGATATTTGACCCTGATAAGCTTACCATCTAACACAGTGTTTTAAAACATTTGTTATTTTTTTAATGGCAAGATATTCCTCAAAAGAAATCTATGGCTAAATCTACATTTAGAATTGGGAGTGCTCTGGTTGTTGCTGGGTGGAGGTGGGGGGCTTATCCAAAGGCCCCCACTCACACTGTCCCCCCAAGCACTGCCCCCAACACTCACACTCCAAATGGTCTCTGAGGACCCACTATGGAACTCTGGCTGCGGGGAAAACAGAGGGAGAAACCCCTTACCTCCTTCAAGTCTCTGGGCAAATGTCGCCTTTGCAGTAAGACTTACCCTTTACCACTCTGTAGAAAAATTACAGACCGTCCCCCACACCCTGAGTCATAATACCTTTAGCCTGTTCTTTGTTTAAAGTACATATCAAATGCTAACATGTTACAGGCTTTACTCATTTTTTGTGTCTTATTTTATATTGTTTGTCTCTCCTTGCTTGAACATGGGTTCCAAAAGGGCAAAAGGGCAGCGTTTGTTTTGTTTTGTATTTTTTCTCCCCTGTACTCTGATGTCTCCTACACACTTACAAAGAGTGCCCGGCACACAATAGCACTAAATAAGTATTCCTGGACCAAATGAATCCATGAATGAACTTAGGTGGACACGGTATATTTTTTAATTCCTCAAAAATTTATTGAATATCTAGATAAAGATCCTGTGCTCAATAATACAGGAAAAATAAAGGCATTTCGAAAATGACATTTTAAAGAAGGCTGTCTGATCCTAGTCATCTGGGAAGACTCACTAGTATAATTTCTGATTCTGGAGAAAAAGTAGTATTTCCTTTCTCTTTTGAATTGTCACACTGCTAGATTGGATTGCTCATCTCAGTTACCCTCCCCCCCCATCCTAGAATAGTATTCTGCATCCACACCTCTCACCATATTACTCAGCAGTGCCTCCTTGGAGAGCAGGTGGGGTTTGCATCTCTGACTTTGGGCTTTGCCATGTGACTTGCTTTGGCCCCTGCAACGTGAGCAGCTGTGTTTTGAGCAGAAGCTTTCATTGTGCTCACATGGTCTGGCCTGTCCTGGGCTTTCACCATCTGCATGAGACAAGCAGGTCCCCGTCAGCCTCCAGTCCCAGAATGAGAGAAACGTAGAGCAAACCTGAACCCAGCCCACAGCCTGAAACTGAGCCTCCTGCCAATCCACGGACCCGTGAGCAAAAAGTTCATGTCTGTTGCCATAAGCCACTGAGATTTGGGGATTGTTTGTTACCCAGAACTAGGGCATGGAAAACCAGGGTAATAGAGTCACAAATAAACATAATGAACTTACAAATAGGGACTCTCCTCGCTGGAATTTAAAAATGGAAGGAAAATTCCACTTTCCATTAAAATCAGAATTAGAAAGCATTTTGTGGTTTTTCTAAAACTTCTTTGAAGGTGAGCACCCTGAAAAATGAAAAGGGAGGCATATTTCCTAGGGGAAATATGATTTAAGGTGCTGCTCTAACAAACGCAAGAGGACCTTGCAGTAAAGAGCACAAGGGTGGAAACAGGTGAGTCCTAGCCAGGCTATGTCCTCTCCTTCCTTGAGTGAGCCTTGGGCCGTCTAGTAATCCCTGGGTATTCCTGCATCCAGAAAATGAGGACAACGAGAGGTGGAGGGTTGCTAAGGTAGCTTTCCCTTCTAACATTAGATGAACCACATTCTTATGTAGAAGCAGGAAAAAGTTATTATGCAGCAAGAGAAGTAAAGTACTAATGAATGGAAACAATTAAGCATTTTTTAAAGAAGCAAAAAAAAATACTTCATGCAGTTGAATGATTCTGCCATTATTAATAGAATTTAAAAAGCAAACGGAGAGAAAAAGGGCAGTCTTAGACCAAACCACCTCAAAAGGACAAAACTCTTGCAGGTAAGGCTTGTGGATATTTTTCTCTGATAAGAAAATAAGTAGAGGGGCAGGTATCATTTTTGTTCATAAGCATAAGCTTTTTTTTTTAAGTAACACGTGGCCGGCAAAGAAGACATCCAAATGGCCAAAGTACACATGACAAAGTGCTCAACATCACTCGGCATCAGGGAAATCCAAATCAAAACCTCAGTGAGATACTACCTCACACCAGTCAGAATGGCTAAAATTAACAAGTCAGGAAACGACAGATGTTGGCGAGGATGCAGAGAAAGGAGAACCTTCCTACACTGTTGGTGGGAATGCAAGCTGGTGCAGCCACTCTGGAAAACAGTATGGAGGTTCCTCAAACAGTTGAAAATAGAGCGATCCTATGACCCAGCAATTGCACTACTTTGTATTTACCCCAAAAATACAAATGCAGTGATCCGAAGGGGCACATACACCCCAATGTTTATAGCAGCAATGTCCACAATAGCCAAATTATGGAAAGAACCTAGATGTCCATCAACAGATGAATGGATAAAGATGTGGTATACACACACACACACACACACACACACACACACACACACACACACACACACAATGGAATATTATGCAGCCGTCAAAAATGAAATCTTGCCATTTGCAATGATGTGGATGGAACTAGAGGGTAATATGCTAAGCGAAATAAGCCAATCAGAGAAAGATAAGTATCATATGATCTCCTTGATATGAGGAATTTGAGAAACAAGACCAGAGGATCATAGGGGAAGGGAGGGAAAAGTGAAACAAGACAAAACCAGAGAGGGAGACAAACCATAAGAGACTCTTAATCTCAGGAAACAAATTGAGGGTTGCTGGAGTGGAAGGGGGTGGGGGGGAAGGGGTGGCTGGGTGATGGACATTGGGGAGGGTAGGTACTATGGTGAGCGCTGTGAATTTTGTAAGACTGGTGAATCACAGACCTGTACCCCTGAAACAAATAATACATAATATGTTAATTAAAAAAATTTTTTTTAAAGTAACAAGGGACTAGAAAGTAAACATGTTGAATTTTGTTCTTGTCTGACTTTGAGATGGCAAATGCACAGGTCAAGTGTCGGGGTGCTTCTGAAGTAGGCTGCGCGATGTTCTTAGAACCACTTTCGTAGAACTGAACAACCAGCCTTGTCCAAAGCTTTCCCTCCAACTTCTGTCCAACACGCTGGGGGCAGAAGCAGAGCCGGAGAAGTGGTTACCCTTTGAAAGGCAAACTTGAAGGGAGGAATTCCTTTTTAGCTGTCTTTTTCTCCCCCAACTCCTCTTCAAGAAGGATTATCTGTCTCAGTAAAATGTCTTGTCTTTTCCTGATCACTTTTTGCAGTCTGCCCTCACCCAGCAATCTGCTTTGTTCCATTGGGGAGCCCTGTCATCCCTCAAGGCAGGGGGAATCATCAATGGCATTTCACTTCAACAAATTAGCCACAGTGTTTATACTGCGAGTCCTGGGGGCTGCACTTTCTTGCATCTCAAGAAATTCCCAGGATTCTAATGTTTTTGCAAGTGGGAGGATTTTGATTCAATGCATTTTACTTATTTAGCTTAGCATACATTATTGTATATGATCCTACTGAATGCTTTGAGCTGAACTCTTGGAAATATTCACACACACCACACACAGACACACACAGACACACACACACACACACACACACACACACACACACACACACACACTCATCCATTGATGCAAATAAAGAAACCAGTCTGGTGCAGGGGGAAAAAACTGATCTGTAAGTTAGGACACCCAGAGACTTACATTCTGGGTCTGTTTCAGGTAAGCCAATCACTCACGGTGTGACTTTAGACAAATCACTTCTTCCCAAGATTCTCTTTCCTCCACTGTAGACTGAAGAATAAAGGGAATGGGCTAGATTATTCCTAATAGCTCCTCCAGATCTAACATGCCATCACTTTAGACTTCTAATTAGTAGCTAGGTAGAGATGAACTTTCTTAAGGCAAGATGGTAGGAAAGCAGCATGAATCACTTCAAGAGTCAGCTTTCACCTTGCATGGGAGACATCATACAGGGGGGCAGACTGAAAAGACAGCCCTCACAGAGCCACAAACAGCTACAAAAGAGGAGGCTATTAGAAGGCCTTTCCTATCGATGCCACCACTGTATTTTATTGTACTGGTCCTCATGCAGAACCCGAAGGATGTGGTCTCAGCATCTGAAGAGCTCACATTATGGGGCCAAGGGTAAAGGAACCACATAGAAAAACATCACAGTCAAGGGCAACCTCAGTAACTTCCTGAGGTTCCTTTTAGGCCCATGAGTTGATGCATAAGAAGAACAAACTTATTAATCAAAAAAATGTGGACCTGCTCAATGTCTAATTATACCTGTCACTTCTGTAGCCCACACCCCAGCCTGACATGGTTTCTCTCTCTCTGAAGTCACAAAGCCGTATTCGCAGACCAGTTCTTAGTTGATCTGTGTATTTTCTGTGTCACACGTCTCTTCCACGTGACAGTTCAAAATTGTCCAGAGAAACACTGAAACCTCTCTGTAGAACAACCCAGCAACCCAGACCACACAAACCCTCTCTCTCCTCTTCTCCTTCTGAGCCTCTTGTTAAATTCTCAGCCATCTCTCAAGGCCAAGCTTAAATCCTTCCTCCTCCAAGAAGCCTTTCTTGATCCCCTCCCCATCAGACTTAATCCCCCCATCTCTTAGACTCCCCAAGCACTTTGTATCTTTATTATTTTAGCACTTACTTACCTGAGTCTGTCTTATATTAAAGTTATTTTAGGCATCTGTCTTTCTTATGATATTTTGAGTTTCTAGAGGGCAAAAATAAGTCCTATTTTTCTTTCTATTGTCTATAGCATCCAAGAAAATGCTTTGCACATTGTAGGCATTTAAAATTGTTCCATGAAGTGTGAAGGTAGAACATGAGTGTGAAGCAGGAAGCATGTCTTATCCATTCTTTTATTTTCAAACACAAAATGTTTTTTTAGGTAGTGAATTCTTAAAATTGTTGGATCACTTGTAAATGCATAAAATAATGCAAAACCACTAAGGTAGAAAACCAATTAGCCTTGTAATTTGTTTGTATTGCACATTAAAATAAATTCAGTCTATTTAATCAATGTCAAGAATGAAATTTGCCAGTAATATTCATGAAGAAGTAAATGCTCCTTTCATTCACCCAATGAATTTATTTATAACGAGTCCCTACACACTTTAATTTGGAAGGAATGCATACTTTTAATGAAACACTCAGAGTATTTAATTAATCATTTACAACAAGCCATAAAAGACATGAAAAACCATCTTTCCACTTAAATGACTATTTCCTAGTATAACAAACTTTTCCACTCCTACTCAAGGCAACCTACGGTAATTTCTGTTACAGTATTTTATGTTTGTCAATTTCACCATCTCCTCATTCTTTTTCTCCCTTGTGTATGTATGTGTTCGATCAATTAAACTAAATCAAAGGCTGGTAAAGTGATCTTGGTCTATCTCAGCCTCCCTCTGCTCCTCCCTCCACTTTACCTAATGTCATAACATCCTTCACATACACTTCTTAAACTTCTCCAAAGTATTCTCTTAAGTTTGAGCTTGAGAGACTTGTGGAAAATTTCAATATCTTGCTTAATTGCCGTGTTTCACGCCTCTTTTCTATATTGGGTTCTGTGCAGTTCACTAAAATCCAACTCTCAGTGACCGGTGTTCCTTGAGCAAAGTTAATCAAGAAAATGTACTCAGTGTCCACGATAATTACGCTTTGTCCCTCCCCACAACCGGGCTATTATAAAATGGTAAAGGTAGTTTGATTTAACCTAATGCTTAAACTACTACACATATAGAACAGTTCCATGGGAGGAGGGTCCCTTTTTGTTTACAACAAAAGACAGAGAAATATACTTCACATTTCTGACAATGACCATTAAATCAACAAATAGTTGTTTACTTTTTATTGAGCATCTGTTTTGAGATATGTGCTATTATGAAAGGGCTTATAATCTTGTTGGGGAGAGAGACTATTATCAAATTTTTCAATACATTGCAGTCAATGCTATAATAAAAGTACATTCTAGAGTTTCCCACAGGGAAACAGGGACAAAAGTTAAAATAATCTCTGGAATGTGAGCAAGAAACTGTGCAAGTTTTGTGGGCAATCCACACAAAGATAAACCAGATCTCAAAGAGTTGAGAGCACAGTGGGAGAGTGAGGGCTCGAGCTCACAGAACAATGACTTAGTATAGAGCCGATTATGTATCAGAAGAAAGACACAGTCATGCTATAGACACTGCTTTCAGATGCAGAGATGAGAGCGGTCTTCAAGGATGAGACAGCCTTGGAGCTCCGCCTTGCAAGGAGAGTAGAATCAGGTGCATCTGGATGGGGAAGGAGAGAGAAAATGGGAATGTGAGGGTTGAGTGAGATAGCACATGACCTTGTTCTGCTCTGCACCTTTCTGAGCAGACACTAGATACTGTAATGTTGCCTTTTGCTTCTTAAAATGTTGCTTTGCATGACCTAACCAGTCCCCAGTCTCTCCTTGCTGACCTTCTCATCTGCTACAAATTGTGAGAAATTTTCAGTGGAATTAGAGCTTTCTTGTAGTCGTCCTCGATAGCCAGGGAATAAATGGGGAATGGCACCATCTGAATGATTAGCTCATTTTCTCCCACAAATTCACATCTCACATTGTTTATCATAATTAGACAGCAAATGTACCAGGAAGGAACTCTGTTTTACAAAAGAATCCCCCTATGTTCTTGACCGTCTGTTTAAAAGAGAGAAAGAGGGGAAGGAACCATAGCACAATAGTACAGAGCATGGACTTTAGCTGCTGGGCCAATGACAGTAGCCACTAGGCAGACATATGTGGTTACTTAACTATTTTTTTTAAGATTAATTAATTTACTTGAGAGAGAGGGGTGGGGAGGGGCAGAGGGAGAGAGAGAGAGACTCTCCAGCAGGCTCCCTGTTGAGCGCCGAGCTCGATGCCCCATCTCAATCCCAGGACCCTGAGATCATGACCTGAGCCAAAACCAAGAGTCAGATGCTTAACTGACTGAGCCACACAGGCACCCCCATATGTGGCTACTTATATTTAAATGAATTACAATGAAAAAAATTAAAAATTAAAATAAAAAAGTTCAGTTCCTCAGTCACATAAGCCACATTTCAAGTGCTCAATAACCCCATGGGACCAGTGGCGATCCTGTTGGACAACGCAGATACAGAACACTTCTGACATGAGAGAAAATTCTGTTAGACGGTGTTATTCTGGACCCTTACTGCTTGGTGACCTTGGACAAATTACTCTATGCCTCAGTTCCCTTATCTGTAAATGGGATAATAAATAATGCCTATTTCAAAGGTGTCCTGGGCAGAATAAATGAGTTAGTATTTGTAAAGGGCTTGGAACAATGCATCGCATGTGGTAAGCCCTCCATAGGTACATATTAAACAATGAAAGCTCACATAATTTACATATCTGAAATATGGCAGTGAAGTCTAAGTGATATCCAAACGGAATACAAGGGGATGGGGTGGAGAATCCGTTCCTATTGTTTCCCACTAACTGAGGTTCTCTTCCCACCTCTTCTCCTGGCCTCTGTTCATGTTTATTTTGTTCATCTGGGAAGACCACCAAGCAGGAGCTGTTCTCTATTGCACAGTGAGTGCTTGATAAATATTTGTACTAGAAATAATAATGATGTATATGGAAAAGAATCGCTCCATCATCTTGGAATTGTAGTCACTGCCAAAACGTAGATGACTTCGAGCAACTCGGCTGTGCTCCACAGCAGATTAGGAGAGGAAGTGAAAAACTCAACTTGTTTGGGGATTTATGATGAGAAATAGTTCTGGTAACCAAAGTCTCTTGGATCCAACCCAGACTGGTAATCCCCACTTGGATATATATTTGGGTGTTTTATCATAAATACAAAAAGGGAAAAAAAATGAGTCCCTTTGCTTGAGATACTCAAACTGTGTGTTGTTGAATGGAATTCTCCCTCACTCTCCACCCCATGCAGATGATGGACAGACTATGAAGAGAGAAAGTGATGTCTTTAGGGTATGTACCCAAACTACAGACATAAGTCTCTCCTTCCTAGGAAATGTCTGTGCCTGTGCAAAATACAGTATGTGCCAATGACAGGTCTAACCCTCATGATCAAACAACAATCAGCCTTCTCTCATGCCATTCTCATACCAATTTGCCCTCTGTTCCACCTCTGACTATCCAAATTCTCTGCATTCCTCCAGGTCCTTGTAAAGTGTCCTTACCTCTAGAAGGCTTTTGCTGATCACCCCAGCTGGGCACACTCCTGTCCTCTTTTGAAATCTTCCTATCATTAACAAATTGCCGCCAGGGGCACCTGGGTGGCTCAGTTGTTAAGCGTCTGCCTTTGGCTCAGGTCATGATCCCAGGGTCCTGGAGTTGAGCCCCGCATCGGGCTCCCTGCTCGGCGGGAAGCCTGCTTCTCCCTCTCCCACTCCCCCTGCTTGTGTTCCCTCTCTCGCTATGTCTCTGTCAAATAAATAAATAAAATCTTTAAAAAACAAACAAAACAAACAAAAAAACCAAATTGCTGCCATATATAATGTCTGTGTGCTTACATGTTTATTTCCCCTATTGATCTAATGTCCTTGTAGACTTTGCGACTAGCACTGCATTTTGAACATAGCAACTGTTGCTAGCTGTCTACTCTAATAATCTTTCTTTCCTTTTTATGTAGAAAGAGAGCACTGATTTTTAGCCAACTCTCTCTCTTCCTATTTTTAAAAATTTAATATAAATTGACTAGCTAACAATTTGCCAGATTCCTGACAGGTAGGTGTGGCTATTTGTCTAAGTGCCTGACCAATGAGATAGGAGCAGAAGTATAATATGGAACGTCCAGTATGTCTCTATGGAGGAAGCATGCCATCATTCTCCCTTTCCTCAGTCTCTGCTTCTTGGAACACAGGTGTAATGGCTGGAGCTCTGGCAATCATATCAGACCATGGGATAGTAGTTAAGTGCTAAAGTGAGAGCCTTAGGTCTACCAAGTCTCTATGGTGTCAGCATTCTAGTCTAAGACTGCCAACTTGTATACCTATTTTACATGAGAAAAAAATATTATATCTTTCCCAAGTGACCGTTTTATTGTTGTTTTTCTTGTTATATAAGGCTAAACCTAATCCTAAAGCATTCATGCAACAATTATTTTTATTAATTTATATATGATTATGTGATTATACTTACTTTCTGCCTGGTAGTGACTTATTTTAAAATTTATTTTTAATTACTATGCTATATTTTTAAAACAATTTTAAGTTCACAGCAAAATCGAGTGGAAAGTACAGAGTTTCCACATAACTATTCCCCCTGCTCCACCCCACCCCACACACATTCAGACTGCCCTGTCATCAACATCCCATACTCGGGTTTGCTACAGTCAACGAAGTGACATTAACACATCATTATCTACCAAAGTCCATAGTTATCATTATGGATTACTCTTTGGATGTCCATTGGTTACATTCTATGGGTTTTGACAAATGTATAATGACATGCATTGATCCTTATAGCATCATACATAATAGTTTCATTTCCTTAAAAATCCCCCGTGTTCCCCCAATTAATCTCTCCTTCCCCCCACCAAATCCCTGGCAACCACTGATCTTTTTACTCTGTCCATAACATTGCTTATTTCAGAATGTCATATAGTTGGAATCATATAATATGTACGCTTTTCGGATTGGCTTCTTTCACTTAGTATTTTGCCTTTAAGTTTCCTCCATGTCTTTTTACAGCTTGATAGCGCATTTCTTTTTCACGTTGAATAATATTCCATTATATGGATAATAATACAGTTTGTTTATCCATTCACCCACTGAAGGACATCTTGGTTAGATCCAAGTTTTGGCAATTATAAATTAAGCTGCTATAAACATCCATGTGCAGGTTTTGTGTGGACTTAAGTTTTCAACTGCTTTGGGTAAATGGCAAGGAGCATGATTACCGGATGGTATAGTAAGAGAATGTATAGTTTTGTACGAAACCATCAAACTGTCTTCCAAAGTGGTTGGATTGTTTCGTATTTCCCCCAACAATGAATGAGAGAGTTCCTGGTATCTCACTGTTGCTTTCATTGATGTTGAGCATCTTTTTATTATTACTTTCAATAATCATTCCTTCCTGCAGCATTGTGAGGAAGGGTTGCATTGTTACCACCACTACTTGGCCACAGAGGAAACAGAACAGAAAGGTTCCTGACTTGCAATCTTTCTAAGTAAGGTATGATAAGTTGTTGTTAAATTTCTCACCCATCCAGCTAATGGTGGCTCCACTGTTGAACTTCCAAGGATTGCTCCTTCTGTTTGATGGGAACTGAGAGGCTTTCTCAACACTTTGAGAGGTGGCTATGTCTGGCCATGTCTGTGTCATACAGAAGAAAGGTGACGTTTGGTAAATCCACACCTGAAATGAAAGAGCAATCACTGCACAACACACTGCCGGGAGCACGTCAGGCTGGGCAGAACCATGCTTGTTTATTTTCAGGCAAAACTTTCTTTTTTTTTTTATCTGAAAAAACAAAAGCACAAAAGCCTTTAGACAAAACAAAACAATCAACAGAGCTAAAACCACACAACACAAATCATACCAAGTCCCTCATATGTGAAGCACTTTTTAGAGTACCCAGCAGACCTTCATAGCATTGCAGATGTTTTCTGGCAGGCTTTTAATTCCCCTTACACAATTCAGATGTGACTGCTAAATTTTTGTCCTTTGGAAAACTGAATTTCCTGTGCATTACTTTCAGTACTGAACTTTGAATGCCTTGGTTGCTCCTCAGCTCTGATTTTGTCCTTCGAGCTCAGGATGGTATTACTATTAATCAAAAATCTGACAGATGGAAGAGAAAAATGTTGCATATCTTCAAATTAACTAAACTATAAAATATGGCACACATCATAATTCCCTGCTCATGTATAATGAAAATCAAACTCTTAAAGAAGAGAAATCAGGACAAGAATTTCTGAAATAAACAAATTTTTAAAATGGATATGTTCCCTAGAGCAGAATTTCTCCCAGGCCTTTGAGTTGTACTATCTTCAATAATAAGAGTTTTGGGTTTTTAGTTTAGGATATGAAGAGTGGAAGACAGGACAGTCTGGGAAATCACTTAGTAGGACTAGAGGGTGTGAAATTTGGGCAATGATGGTGTTGGGGACAGGGGAAGTTTGGATCCCTCTGAAGATTAGCTAAATTTCTGCTTATTCAATAGAGCATGTCCTAACATTCCATACATACATTTTTGGCATCGTTCTGAGTCAATCAGCCAACTTCTTTTTATTGTTTTATCATAAGTAACATCAGAATTGACAAAATACAAAAGTAAAAGAAGTTGTCTGAAGTCAAGGTAAGAAACAAAGAAAAGGTAAAGAAACATTGAGCGAAATGTGGAGTAAAATCTTCCTTTTCTTTCTCATGTTGAATTGTAGCATCCATGATCGCTGCTTTCTCAGCAATGATGAGGATGAGAGTGTTCCTGGCCTTGGGCTCTGCCAACATGAGCCAATGGATTCTCACACCACAGTCAAGCAAGTCCTGGTTGTCTACTTTTTCTAGGAGGAATATGCCAATGTACATCTATGAATATCAGAGAATCAAGATGGCCAGAGGCCACAGGCCACGTGTTCTTCAGTGTTCTATGCTCTATTAAAATACATGGCCACCTTTTCACTAATGATTTTGATTAGAAGGCTTTGGGCCACAATGGAATATCCACCTGAAAGTGGCTTCAACAGGAAACCAAGAGGTACGTGGTCCCATGGTTTTAACAGAGGCTCAAGGACAACATCACAGCATCAAGATGTTTCTGCCCTGTCATCTTGTCAATCCTACGGTGGTGCCTTTAATCCTCAGGCTTGTCATTTCATGGTCACAATTTTAAGCATCATATTCTTTCACGACTACATCAAAGAGAGGAAGTAGGGGTAGCAGGGGGAAAAAAATCTCTCTGCCTGTATCTCTCTCTTTTTATCAAAAAGAAAAATATTTCCTAGAATCTCCCAAGCTAGAAATAGTTAGAACTGAGTCCTGTAGCCAATTGTAGGTGCAAGATAAGGCTGGCAAACTGGATACCTATCTAAAATTTCAAGTTTTTATTATGGGAAGTGGGCTCTGCCAGGAAAGAAGGGGTAGGAGGGTGGAGTTTTCTGCCAATGCCATACGTTCAGAAAGATTGCTGGGTATCAAGAGGAAAAATCCCTCCTGACACAAATGATATTTATGGTTTTTATTGGGATGCAGGATTGTCACACATCCAAATCATTCAGACCTCAGGAAAAAGTCAACGAAGTTTCTGTAATGAAAAAAGCCAATCATCCCTGACAGGATTGATTCTTCACCCTAGTCTTAATAGAGAAAACCATGATGCCAAGAAATTGACTCATTATAAGCTGAAAGACTAAACTTTTGTACCATGAGGCTGGTTTTGCTATTCCTTTTGTTGCCTGTCTCCCATAGCTTTGTGTCTTAATTCTTCTGGTCCCAGATAAGATTCACTCTATAAAACTTAGCTCTCATTGATTCCCTGGGGCCCAAATGTTTTTCACTGAACCACTGAAGTTGAATATTTTCACAAAATTTCCCAGAGAGAGATGGAGGGTGAGAACCCACCCAGCCCAATAAAATCTGCCATCTCCTCCTCCAGGGCCTTCAATCATCACCCAAGCTCGGAATACCGCAGCTCAAAAACACATCTTATTTTTCAGCTAAAGATGAAAGGAGTATTTTGAAACAGCCAGCACTTCAAGATTGGGCTCATCCTTGCTCAAGAGTCTCAGCTAATTAAGATGATCTTACCTTACCTTGCACAAACTCCCCAGTTCATTTCATTTGCTTGAACAAAGTGTTGGTTGGGAATTCTAAATTCTTCGCATGCTAGGAATAAAAATATTCTTAGTTCTCATAAAATGACCTTCCCTTAATAAAAGAACAAAAAGATCACCCACTAAACAAAATACGTAGTCTGGGTTCAACTTGAAGATTTGAAAATATTTGTGTTATCTTGGTTTTCAATAGGAGTTGCCCTGTGGGATCAAATCGCTATTTGTCAGGGCTAATATCCCCACCTCCTGTTTAGCCAGAATCAGATGTACCAGAGAAAAGGAAAAGGAAAATAAAGAGGGAAAGTCAAGCCTATTGCACCTGGCGCATTGTGTAATATCCCACGCTGGATTGCGAGGTGGGAATTCCTTCTTGCCCCTCCCTCCACATGTGATCAATTTACATCCTGGAACATGAGACTTCATTTCCTTGTATCTTTTTTTGTTCTAGCTCACACAGCTTTAAATGTTAGTCACGCTCATAAAATTATCTAATCCTTCCTCAATCCTACTCTCCCCTGCCTCAGCAGCCCCCCACCATAGTAAATGCCACAGGTGACCATGCTGGTTGTGTTAAATAGAAGTTGGTTGCTTTACATCTCTTTTTCTCCTGCTTACTTATATTTTCTTTTTTTCCAGTAGCAAAGATGTGCCCTGCTCTTATTTGGAATAAGCTAAAAAAAATAATAATAAACGCAAATTTTTAAATCCCCTGGAAGTCCCCTTTGATCTTGGTTAAATGGGCTTATTTGAGAATTTTGCTGTCCCCAACACTAGCGGAGAAATATACTCTGAAAGGAAGTGAACAAACTGAAGTAGAAGTGGGGGACAATGGAGGACTGAGAAAGTTATCCAGAACAATCTTTCTCAAAGTATATTCCAGCACCCACTATTCCTGATGACTTACCGTGAGAGAGTTCCATAGTCAGATGTAAGGGACAAGTTCATGCCACATCCATAAGAGCTTCCAACTCGTAAGTTAAAGGTTCTGAGAACTTGGCAGTAAGTAGAAAACTGCTGGTCACATTTGTTTAATCCAGTGTTTCCCAAACTCAGTTGTCCTTGGAACTCTATTTTTGGGAGTCATATTTTAACTTCTTGTAGAACCATGCTTCAGAAATACCGCCTAAACAAGTTAGTCAAGACATTTTCTTTTGTATAAGTAATCCAATCACTAGTCTCTGTTCTGAACTTTGTAGTTCTAGAGGCAGAGGGTCGGCAGGCAATAGGAGAAGAGCACAGTATTAGGAGTCAGAAAATCTTGGTTTAAGCTTAGCTCAAAAGATAAAGTTCAGTTTCTTAAATCGTGATGCAATAATAGATATATTACTACTCATCAAGATTTATAGCAGATTGGGTAAAACAAGGAAGCAAATGGTCTTTGGGAAAAGTAAAGCATTATTATATATTACCTTTTGTTTGACACGTAGAATATGTTATCTTGAATTCCTTACTATTTACAAATTTTATGTTATTAGGGTAGTTATTGCAGGAACAAACAATCCTCAAATCTCAATGCCTTTATATAATAGAAGTCTTAGTTTTATAACACTGTTCATTTCAGAGGTTTCTGTTTAGGTAATTTTCTGGGGTGGATCTTCTCAGAGACCCAGGCCCTTTCCATCTTGTGACTCTTCCAGATTGTGGAAGCCACGTTGTGGCTTCAAGGTCACGCTGGCACCATGCAGCCAGCAGGGAGACAGGAGATCATGGAGGGACATGCCAGATGACTAAGGCCCTGGAAGTGGCATACACCACTTGTCCTTCCATTCTACTGGTCAGAACTAGTCACACAACCCTCCTCAATGCAAGGGGCCTTGGAAATGTGACATTTCTCTGCCCCGGGAGGAAATGACATAGCTGCATAAACACATAGCATTGTCTCAGGCCCAAGGCCTGCTTCCCAACTGGTCAGTAAGCCCCTCCATTTCTAACATTTGAGCCCTAGCTCCCAATAAATGTTAATGCTAATTATGAACCAATTTAAGCAAGTTTATTTTTCTCCCTGCATTATTTACAATGACCTCAATCAGTTTAGCATTTGGGACAAAGGTCTTCCAAGTTACTATGCACAATTATAGAGAGAACATAGGGGAAATACTCTGGTGGAAATCCCTCTGATGAGGGAGAGAGGACCTACATAAACATATCTAAACGCTGACTAGAGACCCTGTCAACTATTCAAAACCAACGACAGCTGTGCAGAGGAAACAGAAATCTCTAGAGTGAGAAAGGCAGTAAAGGAGGGGGATAAGCCGGATGTCTGAATTAATTAGAGCCAGAAGGAGATCATCAGAGAACACTAAACTTTATACAGCATTTTTCAATAGCATATAATTTTCCTAACTATAAAAGGGACATGATTTAGAAATCATGAGAAAAGTACAAAATATTTTAAAAAATCATCTATAATCCCAATACCTATGCTCACTCCATACACATTATCTCTGTGGAAATGATTATAATTTACTTTTTGGTATAGGTTTTTCCCACATTTTTTCTTTTTCTAAGATTTATTTATTTATTTGAGAGAGAGAGAGAGAGAGCATGTGCACGCAAGCTGGGGGAGGGGCAGGGGGAGAGAGAATCTCAAGCAGACTCCCTGCTGAGCACGGAGCCCAATGCCACTGCGGGGCTCTATCCCATGACCCTGACATCATGACTTGAGACAAAATCAAGAGTTGGAGGCTTAACCAATTGAGCCACCCAGGTGCCCCTTCCCATGTTTTCTTTCTAAGTAACATATCTGCCTACTCCCCCCTCCCTCCCACCCCAGCCAACATCACACTCTACAGATTCTGTTGTTCATTTTTCAAAAACTCTGAACAGTTCCCAATATTCAGAGCATGGCTTTTAATTGGCTGCATACTCAACTACGGTTGGGCATAAATTTCTTCTCACTTTTCTTTCTTGTAGAGAATGGTGTGATGAACATCTCCTTGTACCCATATCTGATTCTTTTGTGCTCCAAAAGAATTGTAATAACGGGGACTAACATTTGTTGAAGTTTACGATTGTTTACCCTGAATTAAGTTCCTTAGATGCAAGATCTCATTCAGTCCTCAGAACAGCTGGGATGCTGGTACTATTAGTATCGTACTCGTTTTGCAGGTGAGGAAACAGTGACATAGGTTCAATAGCTCGTCCCACATGGCACAACCAGCACAGGGCAGAACTGGAATTTGAACATGGACTGGCTGACTTCTGAGTTTGAGCCCAATCCACGGTGAGAATACTCTGCCCCAGGAGTCCACTTGAATTCTCACCAGTAGATTAACCTCCGTGGAAAGTTGACAGGGTAATGGGTATGGCTTGAGAAGAGGCGCATATAATCAGGAGGAATAGTTTATGTGATGGCTTAGAGAAGAGAGAGGGTGAAGTTTTATGAGGGATAATAACTTTTGCCAGGTTGAAGTAAAAAAAATATGAGCTAGTATGTCCAGGGAGGAAAATTCGTTTCAAAGGAGGGTCTCCAAGCCAAAGTTCAGGAGTGTTTAAAAATTATTTAAAGAGACAATGGGAGTGCCTGTCCAGTCATACAAAGGGGAAGAATGTCAAAACAATACTTGATAAAGATGTACTCTGTTTCATTCTTTGATTTAGGAAACTGGCTTTGGCTTGTGGAACGAGATAAGATCCAAGTTTCAGAGGTCCTTTTGGAGACCTTTTGTCATAATTTTCTTCCAGTCTGACATGTTCTCTGTGGGAATGCAACTTTCTTCACAGTAGCTGTAGAATTCGAAGGAAGCCTGAAAGGCATGACCTTGGATGTCTCTTCCATTTCCAGTCTCCATATACAGCCACTTCTCTGAATGCATTCCAAATCCCAGATGGAATTGGGGCAGGAGCCATTGTTGACAAGAGACAAGAATGTTGACCAGAGAGATGTCAGGGCAGAGGATCGCATGATGGTTGTGAGCACAAGCTCTGTCCTCACACTACCTGGGGGTAAATATTGACACCCCCCCCATTTACTAGCCATATGATTTTATGTCTAATTATTTATCTTCTCTGTGCCTCAGTTTCCTCAACTGTGAAATGGAGTGATAATCTATTTCATAGAGTCATTGTGAAGATGAAATGAGTAAGAACAAGTAGTAAATGTTAGCTATTATTATCTCCACAAAGTAAAGCATGATCACATGATAATTTCTGTAGCTTGTCCTCTCTCCCCAGCTCTTGGAACACTAGGTCTCAGTAGATGTGTAGGGATTCAAACTGGGAGTCCAGTTCTTCCTAAGTCAGGTAGCTCTTGCTCCTGAGGAACAAACACCTCTTACTGAATACCCTAAACGTCAGTGCATACGATCACAAAGGACTACCTCTAACACTTTCCTTTTCCTTACTGAACTTTCTGGACAGTTACAGGGAGGCCCAAGGCCAGCCCTGGCTCTTTATGAACAACACAGACCAGTGTCCCTTCCCTTCCCTCCTTCCTCATCATTCACTGCTTAGGTACTCTCTGTTCACACACACATGCACAGAATTTAACTTCTCTGCCCATTTCCTTCTCTTTCATTTCTTGTCCTGTTACCATGGTGGTGGCAGAAGTTGAAGTGGGGCCCAGGGTCTTCTCTCTGTTTCCCCCTTTAATTATAAGTGATCAGATGGAATTAGACAACTAGAGACCGAGAATCATCTCTGTTTAGAATCTTAAAAGTACCCCCCCAAAGCCTTCTACAGAAATTACTCAAAAGTATCCATCTGCCATTGCAAAAACTTAGAATAGAAATTGGTCTTTCTAGAAGTTAGCATTTAAAATAATGTACAAATTGATCAATTACTTTTGAACCAATTAATAAAGAATATTAACCTTCAAATGATAATTTTAAAGTGCACAATAGTCTGTTACACTATGGGTTAAATAGAGCTTTAAGGGTAGTCTGGGAACCAAGTCCTATGGGTGACATTGTTTCTATGGGAAAATGCACTCTGAATTCCAGACAACCCATTTACCCACTAACTTTTGGGAAAGGACCCTTTAGTAAGTTGGAGACTGACTAAAAATACCAAATATTTTAATGTATTTTTTATCAATGTATTAAAAACACATTTTTAGGGTTTATCTTAATAGGTTGAAACAAATTCTAGACTCTTCCATGAGCTGCTTTCCTGACCTCTGAGGCACAATTAAAAGTAGGTTTGTGGATTTTCTGCAAAGTAAGGGCCTGGCTATTTTAATTAGCTTAATGTATGTAAAATCAATTATTTTGAGACAGTAGACAAACAAAATCATTCATATTGTTGGCAGGTTCGCACAAATGATTTCACAAGGGTAAATCATTTTCAGGTTACATAGGACAGATGCATGCAGTCTATGTGAGAATGTTTGGAAATATTTCGGACTCTTTTTCAAAGGCACACACTACATGTGCAATCAACTGGGATCTGTTTCTTTTTTTTTTTTTTAAAGATTTTATTTATTTGACAGAGAGAGACAGTGAGAGAGGGAACGCAAACAGGGGGAGTGGGAGAGGGAGAAGCAGGCTTCCCACTGAGCAGGGAGCCCGATGAGGGGCTCCATCCCAGGACCCTGGGATCATGACCTGAGCCGAAGGCAGATGCTTAATGACTGAGCCACCCAGCCTCCCCTGGGGTCTGTTTCTTTAGTTATTTCTTTATTACCCACAATAATGTTAGATTCCTCTTCATGGGGGTATGCAACATTTTTGTGCTATCAAGTTGTCTTTCTTTTGACCATTTTGTAAAGGATACAATATTTTTCCCTCACCATCAGAAGTTAGCTTCCCTGTGAGGTTTTACACAGGAGACTGAGTTGAGGAAATGCGTTTATAGTGCACGGTCTGTTTGAGACTTATTTTTAACAGAAACCAAAAACTGCAGCTCGTACCTAGAAAGAAAGGCCCCAGAACTGGCTGGAAGACCTGAGTTTTGGCCCTGACTCTTGAACTGAGTGGCTTTGAGCAAGTCACTCGCCTCAGAGCCTCAGAGCCTTTATCTGCACAACAAGGGCTTTGGCGTCTGTGACTTGAAGTTCCTTTCCAGATTTATGTTTTGTTTCTTGGGTAGGTAATAATATAAGGATTTGGGGGATGTATTCTTCCAAACTTTTGTCTTTCCACTCACATCACTTCGGTGGGGAGCAGACAGAGACTGCCAATAACTTTTTCTCAGCTCACATTAACTTTAAAATGTGTTTTAACAAATAAGCACGTTAGGTGTTCGTGAGTAACAATCAATATTCTCCAAACTTTGATTTCTTTCTTTCTTTCTTTTTCTTTTTCTTTCTTTCTTTCTTTTTCTTTCTTTCTTTTTCTTCCTTCTTTCCTACCCTTCCTTCCTCCCTCCCCCTTCTTTCCTTCCTTCCTTCTTCCTTCCTTCCTTCTTTTACTTCCTTCCTTCCCCGCTTCCCTCCTTCCTTCCTTTGCCTTTAAGAGGCAGACCAGTGGCTTTGGCTTGGGATCAGCTCTGCAGGTCAGGATCTAACAAAGGGAAATCCCCTATGTGCTGGAACCTTGCAACTCCAGAGATGGGCCGTTTATGAAAGCTGAAGTACCGCTGGGGTGAGCCAAGAAGCCACTTGTGATTCCTGCCAGTTGTCCCCAGTCCAGACCATTCAGAGGGAAGGGCTCAGCCGGTCTCCCGCCTCCAGCTGTCCAAACCCAGGAGGGCGGCACCTGCTGGGGAAAGCCAAGATACCCGTAGAAATGGCTGCCCGGGAGGTCACACTTTCTCTTTTGCATTGGCATAATTGCCCTTTTCTTAATTTTTACTACTCTTTCCCTAGACTTTGAAGATCTGGCTATTGAGAAGATTACTTTCAGACATTTAATTTCCCCCACGTTAATGTTTGTTAACTTTTAAAACCCAGGGTAAGGGGTGCCTAGGTGGCTCAGTTGGTTAAGCATGTGCCTTCTGCTCAGGTCATGATCCCCTGGGATAGAGCACTGAGTCAGGCTCCCTGCTCAGGGGGGAGTCTGCTTCTCCCTCTCCTTCTGCCCCTCCCCCCACCTCGTGTGCTCTCTCTCAATCTCTCTGTCTCTCAAATAAATAAATAAAATCTTAAAAAAAAATAAAACCCAGGATAAATGGGAGGGAGATAGTGAGGGATGGGGAATGGGGTAGGGGGGGAGGTTTGGGAGGGGAACCTGGAGGGTGGTGGCGGGGGAAGACCAGGGTAGGCTGCAGTGGGAAGGGAAAGGGTGGCGATAAAGGATTGAAGAGATAAACGACCAAATGAAAGAACTGCGCAAGGCAGCAGGCAAATGAGCAACAAGACAAAACATTTCTTGAATGCCTACAACTTGCTAGGTGTTAGGTTAGGCACCAGGCATCCAGTAGGGACCAATGCAGTCACATCCCAGCCCCATGGAACTTACAGTCCACAGAGGGAAGATATTAAACAAATAATTAAATTTGTTAATAATTAGTAATTAAATTAAATGCTTTAAGAGTTACAATTGTGATACAACTGCAATGAAGAAAGACAAGGCACAGCAACCTAATCCAGGAGGCGAGGAGGGTGGTGTTCAAGGAAAGTTGAGTATTTTTATACCATTTTTCAAATAGAAATCTGAAAGTAAACTGCATTGCAATATGATGTATGTTTTTTTTCCAAATGAAACCCAAGCACACATCCTGCTCTACCCCACCCTACACCCCCACACGGGAAGCTCCCACCCTCATCTCAGAATCAGCCTGGGTGTTCTGTGGTTTCACTACATTCTGAGAGCTCCCCTGCCATGCTCCTTCTCCCACCCCCACAGGTTCCTTGGGGGGGCGCCACCTAGAGTTTGATGAACGCATAGCCAAAATCTAGGATATGTGCTTTTTTTTTTAATCGAAAGAATAAATAAGTAATCCATTAAAAAACAAATAAAAGAATTGAGTGAGCAAAGCGGCAAGCAAATACACAAACAAGACAAAAACTTCCATTCACTGTCCTTGGCATCCAGAGTGAATTAAAAAGACTCCAAGTTTTCTAGGAAGAGAATGGCTTTCTCTCCGTGCTTTCCAAGATTTGTTTTGCGAAGCTGCCAAGGAGAATTATAGACAATGAATTGGAAGTAACAAGTCTCATGGTGACATCCAAAGTGTTTTAAATCCAAACCTCAGAGCTAGAAAGTTCCAAGAAGATGCCTACAGTTAAGTCAAATTTGTCTTGTTTTTACTAATAACTGCCTGATAATTTATTGAACAGTCTGTGTTGCAGAAATACCTGTGGCATTAAAGGCAGATCCGAAGGGTGTGATTTATGGGGTGGGCTAATATTACAGCTCTTAAGGAAATGAAAAAAAAAAAGCACGAGATTTGTCATTTTTAAATCACCTTAAGGCAAGACATCTAGCTCTGTGTTACCACATTCCAAATAGCCTGATAAGAACAACCAAACATATTTCAAAAGTGTTATCACATACATAAAGATAAAGATGGAACTTATCTTCCCTCCTTGTGCTAGATGTATCCTTTCTCTCCGGAAAATTGCCCCAAAGAAAAAAATTCAGATAAGGAAAACTCACATTCATTCCCTCCATCCACTCATTTTATTTAAACATTTGCTGAGCACCTGCAGTGGTAATGTGGAGATGAAGGAAGATTCTGCCCCAGGGTGCTTATCGGCTAGTCCAATTAGGCTGACAGGTGATGCCAAGAAAGCAGATATGATAAGAGTGGGCTATTTCTAACTACTATCTAGAAATGAGAAGCATGGGGTGTTGAGGACTGCTGAGGGGCTCCTGTCCAGTTTGGAGAGGACAGAGAAGGCTTCTCCTAGGTTAGAGTGCTATGTCTTCACTTACCAACTTCTTGGAAGGCTAAGTTGAACACAAACATATTTACAAACCCAGAGAGATGAAGGTGCCACTTTCACTGAAAGGTTTTCCACCTGAGATAGAGAGTCAAGAGAGAAAAACATAATGGAAATGAATATGCCTAGGATGTAATTTCCAGGAGTATAAAGACCATTTTGATCTTCATTCTCATCTTTTCACTCCCATAGAGCTCTATCACTTTCATAATGCCTCGCGCATAATAGGCATTCAATAAGAATTTGTCAAAAGCTGGTTAGATGCAGAAAATCCTGTTACACATAGTAAAAAGTCAGTTAAGTGTCTGTTTCGGTGATCGACAGTTTAGTGCAAGTTGCTTTCTTAAAAACTTTCATTGGCTTTCCATTTTCTACTTCACCAAATTTCAATGCTCCTTCCTATTTTTTTTTTTTGCTCCTATTTTTAAAAATAATTTGCTCACTTCAATTAAATTTTTTCCTGTGTCTCCAAGTTTTTTCCTCCTACTCTTCAGGATGCACTGCCTTTGCCATTCACACTGGTTTGTTTACAGCCCCACCAACGTCTTGTGCATTCCCACTTGCAAACATTCACTGTTTTGGTTTCCCTCCTCTGGATTCACTCTTCTCTCCTCTTCCCCTCCAATCCACTTCTTCCTCAGATGTATGGAAATTCTTACCATTCCTCAAGAAGCATTTTGAATTTACCTTGCTTTGCTATTCTCTCTCTTTTACTGTGTGTGTTGATTTCAAACCTGTATAAACTCAATGTCTATGTCACATTAATGAATCTTAATTACATAGCCCCTTACATCTTCCACTTTTATGGGTGTTAGTCTTACCTTCCCCAATAGACTCTAAGCTCTTAACAGTTATGCTTTCTGCCTTCTTCTTCATTTATCGAAAACAGCCACATGGCTGGCACAGATATTCTAAATAAAGCAGTGGTGGAAGAAAAGAATGCATTGAAAACTGGGTCCAAATCATGGAAAATCTTCAATTCCTGGTTAAAAGACTGACTTTAACCTTTAGGCAGAAATAAGAGCATGTTCTACCATGTCAACCAGTCAAAGAAAAGGCAAACTTTTCTGAAAAGCTTCCTCTTCTCCATAGACTTCACCATTATTTGCCAAGTAGTTACCAATTGTTCATTTTGAAGAAAAATCATGGGGAGGAAAAAATTTAGGAAATACCTTCTCTGGTTTTCAGCATCTTGATTTCCACGTTCCATAGAGTTTTCTGAAAACCATTATGTGTGTTAGGTGAGTGGTCAACTAAATATCCTGCACTTAATTCCTCCTGTTTCTGTTATTGGAGAAGATTGAGTCTGGTGGTCTCTATGAGGTTTCAAATGAGCTGTGTTCCAACCAAGGTTTGGACAGTACAGAAATGGCTGACGATAACTACTCTTGACTGAAATTGGGCAAAGCAACTATACAGAGGCATCTGGAAGAAATGATAAAAAGAATAAAAATTAAAATTGAGTATCGCGGGCGCCTGGGTGGCTCAGTTGGTTAAGCGACTGCCTTCGGCTCAGGTCATGATCCTGGAGTCCCGAGATCGAGTCCCGCATCGGGCTCCCTGCTCAGCGGGGAGTCTGCGTCTCCCTCTGACCCTCTTCCTTCTCGTGCTCTCTATCTCTCATTCTCTCTCTCTCTCAAATAAATAAATAAAATCTTTAAAAAAAAAATTGAGTATCGCACTTACAGAATCTTTTGTTTAATGAACGTTCTCTCAAGAGGCAAAAAGTTCATTAAGAACTTAATTTAAGGGGCGCCCGGGTGGCTCAGTCGGTTAAGCGGCTGCCTTCAGCTCAGGTCATGATCCCAGGGTCCTGGGATCGAGCCCTGCATCGGGCTCCCTGCTCTCCCTCTCCCTTCTTGGGCTCTCTCTCTCTATCTGTCAAATAAATAAATAAATAAAATCTTTAAAAAAAAAAAGAACTTAATTTAAAAGAAATTTTAGAAACTTCAGAGGTAAGTGCTCTTATAAAACTCATCTTCTGTATGGAGCAATGCAATAAACCACGAGTTGCATCTTTAGACCCAGAGAATTTAAACAAGCAAAAACTAAAGGAATGTATTTAGCAATTATCTGGTTTTTGCATTCAAACATTTAGGCAATGTTTCATTTGCCTAATGAAACAGCAGTATTTCATTTTTCCTCTGAAATGTGGGATTTTTTTGCCTGAACTAGCTTAATAACTATGTCAGGAAGTAGTCGATCCACATTATTCATGGATTCTGTAATTACAAATTTGCCTACTCACTATAATTTACTTGTCACCCTACAACCAATACTCATAGCACTCTTGCAATCATTCACCAACATGGACAGAATGGTGAAAATTTTGAGATGCCCAATGCACCATTCCTAGCTAAGGCTGAATAAGATGATGCCCTGCCCTTTTGTTTCAGCTTCTATGCAGTAGAAAATGTCCTTTTTGTGGTCAATTTTTGCATTTTTTATGCTTTTTGTTGGCTTTTTGCTTTTTAAAATGGCCTTCCCCAAGTGTAGTGCTATCTAGTGTTCCTAAGTGCAAGAAGGCCATGAAGTGCCTTACAAAGAAAATACAGGTAAGTTTAATTCAGGCAGAAGTTATAGTGCTTTTGGCCATGAGTTCAGTGTTAATGAACCAATAGCATATATTAATTAAGGCATCTTTAAACAGAAACACATATAAGACAAGATTATATATTGATTGGTTGACAAAAAATGTTGTGATCAGAGACTTGCAGGAACCTAACCATACATTTCTTCTAGGAGTAATGATTCAGTATTCACTAATTCAGTGTTTATGGTGACTTTATATAGCACATTACTATGGCAAATAACAAGAATTAACTGCATATGGATTAAAAATCTCCATAATTCTTGATTCCCCATCAAGACTAAACATTTGATGAACTATTAGACCACACAAAGTGTGTGTTTGAACCTCAGCTTTGATGTCAGATATCCATTGGGGTTAAAAGTCTGATTGTCTACCCATTAACTGAGTGACTTTACACAGATCACTTTACCTTTCTAAGGCTACATTTCAAGGTTGCTGCATGAATTTAATGGAACAATGTGCACAGAGCCTACCACAGTTTGCATATGATAATTTTTTTGATATATTGTCACTATCAATTTCTCCACTTTATCTCCCAAGTAGCATATGATAATTTTTCTTTGATATATTGTCACTATCAATTTCTCCACTTTATCTCCCAAGTAGCACAAACTCCATTTTAATGGCTCATGAAAGTATAAGGATGAAAATGACTGTTGACAATATGCTTCACTCAGCTGAGGGGCTCACAGAGTCCCATTTACATAGAATTGCTTGTTAAGAGCCAGACAGGAAGCTGGGAAACCAACTTACAAATGATCTGCTTTTAGTTTAAACCTATTCCCAGGCAATTTTCTGTAAAAAATGTGGCCCTATAGTTATCACTTATCACATACCAGGCACCGGTCTAAGCTCTACAACCAACTTGCCCCTGCGCTCTCTTCTCAAGTGGGAAACGTTAGTCTTGGGCTCCAAGGAAAACTACCTGGCCATGCCCTTGAAGATCAGGAGGCACTCCTCTGTGACATCTTGTCTCTCAGATGGCCTCTGGCATGGCTACGGACAGTCATGCACAGATGTGTCCAAGTCCATTTCTGGGTGGAGGGCTGCAAAGGGACTCCAGATTCTGCTGAAGAAGAGGTGAACATCCTTACCGTGTTTTGGCCTGGAAGGGAAGCATCTAAAAATTAATCATACCTTTTTTTTATGTTTTTTTTAAATTTTATTTTATTATGTTATGTTAGTCACCATACAATACATCATTAGTTTTTGATGTAGTGATCCACGATTCATTGTTTTCGTATAGCACCCAGTGCTCCATGCAGTATGTGCCCTTCTTAATACCCATCACCGGGCTAACCCATCCCCCCCCCCGCCCCTCTAAAACCCTCAGTTTGTTTCTCAGAGTCCATCGTCTCTCATGGTTCATCTCCCCCTCCGATTCCCCCCCCTTCATTTTCCCCTTCCTTCTCCTAATGTCCTCCATGCTGTTCCTCATGTTCCACAAATAAGGGAAACCATATGATAATTGACTTTCTCTGCTTGACTTATTTCACTTAGCGTAATCTCCTCTAGTCGCATCCATGTTGATGTAAAAGTTGGGTATTCATCCTTTCTGACGGCTGAGTAATATTCCATTGTGTATATGGACCACACTTCTTTATCCATTCATCTGTTGAAGGGCATCTTGGCCCTTTCCACAGTTTGGCTATTGCAGACATTGCTGCTATGAACATTGGGGTGCATATGGCCCTTCTTTTCACTACATCTGTGTCTTTGGCTAAATACCCAGGAGTGCAATTCCTGAGTCATAGGATAGCTCTATTTTTAATTTTTTGAGGCACCTCCATGCTGTTTTCCAAAGTGGCTGTACCAACTTGCATTCCCACCAACAGTGTAAGAGGGTTCCCCTTTCTCCACAACCTCTCCAACATTTGGTGTTTCTTGCTTTGTCAATTTTTACCATTCTGACTGGTGTAAGGTGGTATCTCAATGTGGTTTTTGATTTGAATTTCCCTGATGGCTAATGATGATGTACATTTTTTCATGTATCTGTTAGCCATTTGTATGTCTTCTTTGGAGAAGCATCTGTTCATGTCTTCTGCCCATTTTTTGACTTGATTATTTGTTTTTTGGGTGTTGAGTTTGAGAAGTTCTTTATAGATCTTGGATACCAGCCCTTTATCTGTAGCGTCATTTGCAAATATCTTCTCCCATTCTGTGGGCTGCCTCTTTGTTTTGTTGACTGTTTCCTTTCCTGTGCAGAAGCTTTTTATCTTGATGAAGTCCCAAAAGTTCATTTTCGCTTTTGTTTTACCAGCCTTTGGAGATGTATCATATCTTTTTCACTGAGAAAATTAGCCTCCAATTAGCATTTCTCCTTTACCTCCTTATTCGAAAAGAATGGATGACTCCTTCCTGGCCTTGAGCTCTATTTCCAAAGTGTCTCTTCTCTCATCTTACCTCCCTAGCCAGTCGTTGCCAGGAGCAGGAAGGAAAACTCATCCCACCTTACTTGCTTTTCAGGAAGTTGCCATATCCCCATTTTTAAAAACCTTGCTTTCTTCTCCTTTACCTGGTACAATGAAGTCTCATCTCTTATTTGAAGGGAAAATAGTGAGATTAAGTAGACCCTGAAAATAAGGAAAAATAGCACTTACAATCTCAGAAACTCTACTGATTGAGCACTGCTGGGGATATTAATCATGAGGGCTTTTTCCAAAGAACATCAGAGCACATCTGGAAATTAAATAAAAATTATAGGAGGGTTCAAATCAACTGACGTTTTCCAGAGCATTCCTCAAGACAATTAAGAAGATGTTGCCCATGGAAGGACAGAGAAACCTTGATCCTGTTCTGCCTAAACAAGCCTTAAAAAAAAAAAAAAAAAAAAGGATCAAAATTCACCTCAAATAGTTTGGTTTTTATTAACTGCCTTCTCTGGAGCGGATCCACATATATGACTGAAATCTGCCTTCCTTGTATTTGTTTCATTTGATTTGTTTTTATCCAAACTGAATGGATGGGTGCCTATTTCTGAGTGGAATAGACACTACATAATTCTGACAGCCCAAGTTACTGGGAGCCCTAAGAAAGGAGGCTCTTTGCTGGGGAAACAAGGATGTAGAGACCATATCTCTCTTGAGAAATACTCTGATTCGATGACTCTCACCAAAGAGCCAAGGTCAAAAATAACTCTGGTTAGGCTCTCCTAAGACAAGAGGGAGGCAGTCACTTGGAGAAGATCTTCTTTGTTAGCAAGATGGCTGTTAGAGGGTACAGAGGAAGAGAAAGGAAGTGACTTCAACATTTTCCTTATCTGTGAGAAGCAATGATTACTCCCTGTGGTTTGGTACACCCGGCTTGTCAAGGAATCATGGAGTTGGGCCAAATGGAGGCAAGAGTAGAGTAAGAGCCAAGTTTGGTCTTTGCAGCCCCCTACCCTCTCTTTCCCTTCCTTGCTGTCTCTCCCCATTCTCTTGCCCCTCCAAGTACCCAGAAACCTCTAGCAAGTTGACAAAATGCTCCAGGTTCCCCAACTCTCTCTGGGTCATTTAACTTGAGTATGACAAGTTAAGTTGTTTAAAATTCATAAGATGACATCCTAACACCCAGTACCTCTTAACGTGACTATCTTGGAGATGGAGACTTTATAGAGGTAATTAACTTAACGTGAGGTCTTTAGGGTAGTCCCTAGTACAATATGCTGTTGTCCTTACCAAAAACGGGGAAATTTGAAGACAGACATGTATACAGGGAAGAACATCATGTGAACACAGAGATAGCCATCAACAAGCCACGGAAAGAGACCTAGAACAGATCTTTCCCTCACGGCCCTCAGAGGGGATCAATCCTGCCAACACTCTGATTCAGATGGCCAGCCTCCAAAACTGTGAGACAACACATTTCTGTCTTGTAAGCCACTCAGTCTGTGGAACTTTGTTATGGCAGGTCTAGCAAACTAATGTACTGGGCTACAGCGGTCCACTTGTTATGCATTTGGTTCCTAAAGTGTGAACCTCCAATCTAAGGGAGACTTGCAATCTTTTTCAGAGTCTCAAGATTTACATAGCAATTTTGGTGTTGATTTAAAGGCAAGTAAATATGTTCTGTGAATAATACATGTAGATTGCTCAGTGATTGTCCTTTGCATTTCTTTCTAGATTTAATGCCCATCACTTTCTACCTTTCTTCACTTTATTCTAGCTTCACTGATCTACTCGTTTCCTGGAGGGGAATCTGTTTTCTTGCCACAGAACCTTTTTACATGCTGTTCTCCCCCTCCTTAAAATACCCCACAGATGCCGAATGCTGACCAACTGCCCCTGATACTTTAGTCTCGGCTGAGTTGCCACATCTTTGGGGAGGTCTTCCCTGAACTCTGCCAAAATTCAGTTAGCTGCCCTTCCTATGTGACCCCACAGCACGATACGCTCACTTCTCTTCTATCAGTAAACAGATTCTTTGGTGATCATCTCTTTACTTGGTCACCTCACTCGCTAGATTAGGGGAGAGTTCGTTTTATGTTCAATCTCATATTCACAGCACCAGGCTCAGTGCATACCAGAAAACTCATTTTTGCACATGACAATAATGCCTCAAAACATTTTGTTTCTGTGACTTTTCTTAATCAATAAATATGAAACTACTATATTAGGAATCCTCACTTTTTTTACATTGAAAAGTGGTCCTCAGCCTCAGAAGTTTGGAAATCATTGATGGAATCCAGAGGTCCCACAAAGGTGGCCCAAAGGCCTGATCCAGCCAGCAGAGGCTTTGGTTTGGCCAGGCCAGTGCTCCGGACATTTCTGGATGTGGACGGCTTTCCCTGGGGGTATGCAGGCACCACAGGCTCCCCATTCCCACTGTGGGGGATTTACTTCTTTCCTCATTAGTGCCACCTATTTGGGCCCTAAGGCATTGGTTCCTTGAAAGCTCCCCCCCCACCGCCAGATACTTCGTCAAACTTTACTTTCCTGATATTCCTCTCTTCAAATTATTTATTTAATTGAAAATAAAATTTAACAGGTTGTCTCTTTCAGAGAAAACCCCTATCTCACCCAGCACCTATGAGGGGAGTTATTTAGGGTCCATGTGCGCAGAGGATTTTTCCCATAATCACAGGAAACAAAGCACTCAAAGGAAAGTTAATGGTTATCCCCCTAGAATTTCACCTTGTCTTGTAAAAAGGATACAAGAACTGAAACTAAGTTAATTTTTTTTTAACCTCCAGTTTCCTTTTTGGATGCTGCCAGAGACACTAACAAGCAGAGGAACAGGCAAATGGGGAGAAAAGTATGGAGGTGGACAGGGTGTAAGATTCCACATGATCCCCAGTCAGAATGGTCAATCTCTAGGCCACACAATATCGAATCACTGAAAGCAGGGGATAAAATGCTGTTTTATGAACTCTTCTTCTTATCTCTTTAAACAACTTCAGAAAGGGAAAAAGCTAATTTCATCTTAGAGTATATCCAGATTGCTCTGGGTTCATGCTATGCTAGGGTTTAAATCAAATAGAATTGCTTACTGCATTTATTTTGGAGACTCTCGGGGGGAAAAAAAAAAGTGCTACATAGCTGAGGCTGAGCACCAGGACGCGATGGATAATTCAGGGCCTTTCGACGTGGAGGTAAAGTCCCCACAAAAAAGAACGTCTGCCTTCAGTGCAATTCTCTCAGAATTCCCCCATCCCCCAC
The DNA here is from genome assembly GCF_037043125.1 of Eumetopias jubatus. Taxonomy (NCBI): domain Eukaryota; kingdom Metazoa; phylum Chordata; class Mammalia; order Carnivora; family Otariidae; genus Eumetopias; species Eumetopias jubatus. Next base: position 92,173,128 of record NW_028274814.1, on the reverse strand, counting down.
TACAACCCTCTTCCATAGAAACGTCTCCGAGGACACCTTTGGTGACCCCAGAAAGTACCAGTTCATATGTCAGATGCAGCTTCTCTTCTGATCCCACTTCTGAGCTTGCTTTCAAGGCTGCCACATTGCTGTTCATAGTTACCCTTTCTTTCCTCCACTTTTGCCAGTTTTTAGTCCAATATGCCAATTGTCCTACACTTCCATGACTTCAGTCCTCAAACATTTTAACCAACAGTAGAGAATTCTGTAGAGCCCTTTCTGAAAAACTCTGCCTATAATCTCCTCCCTTCCCCCAGCCAGTTCACTCTTGCAGTGACTTCCTCAAAGAATTCCAACAAATTAGTTAGGCACGACTCCCCTTCCTGAAATGATGTTAGCTGTCTTTAATCAAGCTTGCTTTTCCAACTGTTCTCCATTTGATACCTTAAAGTAGTTACAGAGTCCTTCTCCCTAAATAAAGCTAGACTGACTGGCTTATCTTCTTATTCCCGGCATCTCCACAAATACTGATAATGTTTCAGGGAGGGGTATGGGTGATGAAGAGGGAAAGGACTCATTAAATCTTTTAACTTATCCTAGTCTTTCCATAGACAGAGACTTTTTCTTTAAGCCCAAAGATAAACATTTAAAATCAGAATCCCAGAGAGAGGCATCTCACAATCAGTCTTGGTGCTTTAAAAATGTTAGTATTTCCTCTACACATTTGAACAAATGTTCAAAGTAAGACCGCCTTAATTATTTGATGCCAATGGCATGAATTTCCTCCACGAATCATGGCTGGTATTTACTTGGTGCTGGCAGTGCCAAATCTCAACTTCTGAAGTCAAGAGGTTAAGTTATAAATACCTGCTATTAGAGAGCTGCAAAATATTTGCCTGAAGGCTTTGATAGTTTAAAGCTTTCCATTATTATGTATACAGATATGTATATTCTTGTAGCTATGTATACTTTAAGATACATATGTATCTCCACAACACCTCATGTGTGGTCATGATATCCATCACATAAACTTCTGCATTTTCCAAACCCTGGGATACAATTTCAAACTATACATAAACGGACTTTATACTGCACATATGCCCCGCGCTGGGCCCTACCACGTGGATGGCATCATTATTTCCACACGGTCTGATTCACAGTCCAAACCCAGGAGAGGGTCGCAAGGAAAAGACGTTTAGGACCAGGTTTCCAACTTGAAACTCTCCATGGGAATTTCTAGAAAAACTCTGATACTTCAAGGGGAAAAAAAGTGAAGAAGGACTACAAACCAGAACCAAAACCAAACAAAAGGAGAAGCATTAAAAAGTTATGTGATGAAGTGGGATACTATAAAGTTTTTATTATGACTTGTTTGGAAAGAGCTTGTTTAACAAATGCAGTCATCCTCTATTCAAACGCAAAGCAATAAAAAATTTTACAGTCCACTATCACATGCCATAATGCATATGGAATGGTTAAGCCCAATCAGATCTTGGAAAGAAACGTTTTGTTTGCTCTTCTAGGAAAGTTTGCCCTTTCAAAGAGGAAAAAAAAAAGTGAAGGAAGAAAGAAACTTCTACAAAGTTTTGGGGATGAGGAATTGTCTGGAAATTATATCAACTAAGGAATGGGTGAAGAAAGGGGAGCCGTGTCTTTACCTGGAAAGAGAAAACTAGTGAGGGAAATGAGAATTGTCTCCACCTGTTTTGAGGGCAGTCTTGTAGAAGAGTTGCTCATTTTAGAGTTCTGATGCAAGTGATAAAGGACAGAATGAGATCCAATTGGTACATGTTAGGGTGAAGGAAGGGAGGTAAATGTGACTCAAGAAAGAACCTTTTGAATGATAGCTTCTCATAAAGGAATGATCTCCCTTGGGAATTATTGAGTTCCCCATGCCTAGAAGATCAAGCAGAAGCTCAGTTAGCATCAAATATGAATGTCATACATGTAAGGGGATTTTTGCAGCAGGTGGAGCCTACATGAGTTGACCCGGATGGTGCATTTCATATCTAGGTACCTGTGATTCTGAGATTTGCTTAAAATTCCAAGTGGGTAATTGGAGACATTTCATATCCCCTGTAAATCTGAGCATGCATCAGAATAGGATTTTCACTAGAAAAAAATGAAAAAGTATAAATTTGTTCTCATTGTTTAGTGGTTCCCCAATGGAAAAAAAGGGGGGGTTCTTTTTCTTTTTTTTTTTTAAGATTTATTTATTTATTTGAGAGAGCGAGAGCATGAGCAGAAGGGGGGAGGGAGAAGCAGAGGGAGAAGCAGACTCCCCATTAAGCAGGGAACCTGACACGGGACTCGATTCTAGGACCCAGAGACCATGACCTGAGCTGAAGGCACACGCTTAACTGACTGAGCCACCCAGGTGCCCCAAGGGGTTTCTTTTTTAAAGTGGGAAGTGTCAGGGCGCCTGGGTGGCTCAGTTGGTTAAGCGACTGCCTTCAGCTCAGGTCATGATCTCAGGGTCCTGGGATTAAGCCCTGCATCGGGCTCCCTGCTCCGTGGGAAGGCTGCTTCTCCCTCTGACCCTCCCCCTGCTTGTGTTCCCTCTCTCGCTGTCTCTCTCTCTCTCTGTCAATTAAATAAATAAATAAAATCTTTAAAAAAAATAAAGTGGGAAGTGTCAGAATAAAGTCTTTTTTGATCTCTGGTTTGGAGTAGTTTCTATTGTTTATTCATCACCCTTTTGTCAAATGTTTTCAAGTTGGAAATCACAATATGTTGAAAGGCTTTGGGGAAATTCCAAAAGGTTTAAGGAAATCTGAGCCCTCCAATTCTGAGCAGAAATTTGATGTAAAGTATATTAGTAGATTCTTTTCCTTCTACCTTATCACCCCCAAATCCCAGTTTCCCCAAATCACACATCCACCAAAGACACCTTCCTTTTGACACTCCTTCCTTCATTTTCACATCCTGTGTCCTTCTACATTCTGTTCTTGCCTCCTATAGCATCATTTCCTTCTGAGATGAAACAAAGGAAAGCTATTCTGTAGCTCTCTCCTTAATAGGAGAGACCAAACAAGCTCACTGAAGGGATAAAGGATAAGAAAGTTGGAGAATTGCTGAGCTAGTCTCATTATCTTACTCCTTGTTTATCCTCAAACTTGCCAAAAATTGCCCAGGAACAGACTTCCTCCTCCATCATTTAAAAATGATCTCTTTCTTCTACTTCATTGCCAAACTTATTTCATGATACAAGAGACTCTGAGATGGAAGAAGGCAAAGTAATAAGCCCAGGATGAATTTTATCCTTATTAAGTAACTTTCATTCCTCAGAATGCCCAAAGGCCTGACAATCTATATTTCATGCCCTTCTACCTCACCGCAGAACTCTGGTCTCCATGCTGTAAAGGGAATGCACAATAAAATCAGAGGTAAACTCTCTTCAAGACTGATCGTCACTTCCATTATGCATTAGCATTTCTATGACACACTATATTGGTCAATGTTATATGACTCAGTCTAGACAGGAGGGAAAGGGGGTCTTCCTGTAAATGGCATTTCCACACATTTTCCTCTCTTTACTCATCTTCTTTCTTGGGTTCCCTTTTGGGGTACTAAATTTTCCCTCTCACAGAAAATTTTTATTTTAAACCCATCAGAATCCATTTCAGGAAGAAGTTCTAGGAGGAGAGCGTCTACTTCACAAAGCACAAAGCAAGAGGCACAGAGCAAAAGTTTCCCTTTTTTCATTAAGCGGAAACATGATGTAAAATATGAAATGTAAATATCACATGACCCCACCTTAAAGGAAAAGCTATCTTACCCACCAAGCCAAGGAAAAAGAGACACATTAACTATGCCAGTCTACCACTATCCATGGAAAACAGTGGATACTGGAAACAGTAAAATAGCTGATACATAAAGTATGAGCTTAGCAGGTATCACCTGTTTTACATTTAATATCTCATCTATTTCCCATAACAATCTTACGAGGCAGCACTATATTAGTTTCATCATGAAGGAGAAAAATGAAACATAGTGAGATTAAGCGAGACATGTGTAAGGTCATGCCAATTCTTGGAGGAATCTGAACCCACATTATTCTGGCTCCAGAGTCTATTCTCGGAGCCACCATTTTCCATCCTAAATCAGGTATTTCTTCAAGGATGAACGTGAGGACAGACACCCTTCCATTTTGAGTGGATCCTTCTCACTGCTTCCGCCTCTCTTTGGGTTCATGCATCTTTCTCCCACCTCTGCGTGGGGTCGATGCAGCGGCTATGGGAGTGAGCCCCCGAGCACTTGGGCTTCTTCATGACTGGCTAACTCCTGGCCAGTGGAGTCTTCATTCAGGTTTCATTCTTTTTCCACTGCTCTTTCCAGTACATCCTTCTCTAAGGAGTCTGTGCTTGAACTTGGGTGGGGTGGGGGCTGGAGGGAGGCAGATTGCCGTGCAGGCATTCGCTTCTCACTGAAAGGGCAGCTGTCCACTGAGTTCACACAGTAACTTGAGTAGGTGTGTTACTTAATACACCACAAGAAAATGCCCACCCTGAGAGTCTAAAATTGTGGATTTCAGAGGCCTCCCGCGGCTGCTCGGCTGTCTTCCAGAGCCCTGCTGAATTGCTTCCTCTGCAAGCAGGACCTTCTGCCAGAGACTTTGGGGGACTGTGGTTGTTGATCCGTGGTGAGAGGTGACAGGTGGCTGCTCTTCAGTGATGGGATGTTAGAGTTGATACGAAAATATTTTTTTCCAAAGGGGAATAGAGACTAGGTAAAGAAAGAAAGCCCTAATGTTCCTGCGCCTCTAGAGAAGGTGTGCTGGCTCCCAACCAGCTTTCCACACCCAGAGACCTAAATCCTCTAAAGACTCATTCTGGGAAGATCTTGGCATGAGCTCTGCCCATGCTGGGCCTTCACAGAGGTTTGTTTACCCGGGACCCCCTCACCCCACCATACCTCCTCACCAGCATCAAGGACATAGCTCCCTGAAGAGTGTGCTGACTGCTTCTACAGAGGTTGTTGCCTTTTTTTCTCTCTCTTCTCAAGAAGAGCAAGGAAGTACTACAAATGGTCTAAACCATAATTCATGGCCAACAGACCTTCTTACTTTTGGCCCAAGGCAGAGCAAACTTCACACTGAAGAACTAGGAGCTTTTTACAACTCACCAAATGAACTTGCCACCATTGTGGCAGCACGGGAGGCAGCAAGTTCCTCAGGCCCTCAGGAGTGTTGCTTCCTGAACTGTAGAGTCCAAACAGCCCTCTGATAGAAAGTCATCTCCTCCTAGAGGCAGTAGATGGGGCACTTTTAGAAACACTGTTTTTTGGAGAAGAGTGGGATGTTTTGATAGTCCAATTAAAACACAGATCATATGTTTTATATCAATGGCTATGCTTTTGTTCTTTACTCAGGTTTCTGTTGTTTAAGCCTTCATGGAAAAAGCTGCTCCTCAGGCCTAAGCCGTGTGGCTTTCTTCCTGTTGTGATATATCAGGGTCTTCCTGGGAGGCTGTGCAACTGTTCCCGAGACCAGGAATTCATTGTGGAGACTTCCTTTCTCGAGGCTTTCCCTAGAGAATGAAGCCAGGCTCCACCCTCTGCCTTTGGAATTGGCATCTGTTAGCACTACTCTGCCTCAGTGGACATCTGTCATTCTTTTTTGTTGCCCACCTCAGGATTTTTGGTGGAAGGCCATATGATTCACTAGCAGAGAAGCTGAAAATGCTGCATACTCACTGTTTTCCAAATTTCTTTACAGCTAGGACCCAATCATATGCACCAGGCTCCCGCAATTGGAGGCACCCGTGTCAGACTTAGAATCTGGGATTCCCCCGATGCAGGGAGTGTGGATGGCAAGGAAGACTCTGGCTGTGGTGGCAACTGCAAACTGATCAAGGCTAACCAAGGCCTGGGGCCAGCTGGGGGTGGGGATGCAGTGCCAGAGGCAGCATCCTGGGGCTTGGAGCTGGCGGGCTAAGGGGCGCTGGTTGCAGAGTCTAGGGGTCATAGGCAGCCTCGGGGTCCTCACCAGAGCAGTCCCACCGGTCGATTCTGGGCATTATTCCTGACTTGTAGAATTCAACCGGTTCCCTGGCAATTCCATGAGCTACTCAACAGCCTTTAATAAATTCTTCCTGGAGAATGGCTTTCTGTCTGGGGCTTACAACTTAAACTCTCCTGACTTAAAACAACAGAAATAAATTCAGCATAGAGAAGAGTTTCAATTTCTTAAAATAACAGAAATCATTCTGGTACAGCATGGTAGATAGGATGGGCTCTGCAGGCAGAATACCTGTGTTTGAAGCCTGGCTCTGAGACTTCCCAGTTTTGTGACTAAACACGTTGCTGGGACCCTCTGGCCTCACCAAGAAAATGTTGATAATCCAGTTACCTGTCTCACGGAGCTTTCTGAGAATTAATTGAGTTTATATATGTAAAGTACTCAAGATACTGCCTGTTACATAATAAGTGCTTAATAAATATTAACAGTGATTTTTTTTTTTTTTTTAATGAGGTGGAAAGAAGGAGTATGGATAAAAGCAGGTTTAGAAGTTCCATGGTGGGAAATTGAAGGAAATCCAATAGGATGACTTCTATGTTCTGGGCAAGTTAGAAGGTGACAATGAGAGGCAGGTTGAGTGGCAGAGAGCAAAAGTGGTACATAGTGAACTGCTGCAGAGAAACTCTGTGTACATCAGTCCCATCATGGAGGCTGCTTCTCACCACTTTCTCAGGGCTTCCATGCAGTCTGGCAGAGCCAGCTTGCCTCCGCACAGGGATGAACAATCAGAGTCATTTTGCTAATGCTACTTCAAGAGTGGAAAGGTCAAAAGCCTAGTGTGTCGAGTACCTCAGAGCCCTAACCTCGTCAGCAATATCAAGAGAATTTAATGTGAATATGGAACACACCAGATATACAATTGGGAAATAGCCTTTGTGTTCTGGTCCCTTTGCAGTAGTTCTTTGTTTCTCGCAGTTTTTAGATTTTATTGTATCGTTAGGGTCATCACTCTGTTTCCTTAATGTGTGCAACTGCAGACATCCGCCCGTTGGGGCAGGCAAACTAACCTGTCAGTGGGTGATGGATGTTTTCCTATTGCTCTGCTGAAGAGCATTAAGTTAAGCCTTCACTTCAGCTCTGCAGATAGTTGAGACAACAGATGGCCTTTCTTGCAATTCTGGGGAATTGCTGCAATAAGAGTTTCAGAGAGTGGCTTCTATTTGTTGATGGCTTAAAATAGACGGAGGCAAATAAAGAACTATTATTGTTATGTATGCCAGGGAGTATAGTAGCTAGTGAGGGTGGAGTTGGAGGAAAGGAGGGAAATCTTGGTCCAGCTGCCTTCTTGACCTTGCAGGATACAGTAAATTTAAGCTACAGAGTAGATGAGGAAAGCCAGAGTAGTTCTGAAGAGGTCAAGTTCTATCTATAACATTTGAAGAAGTTGAATATCCTTTTTGGGGGACAAAATTGCCATCTTAAACAAGCACAACTAGAAGACAGACAATGCCAATCCGTTTTCAAGACTTAGTGGTATGCTACAATGAATATTGACTCCATCCATTAAAAAATACTTATAATCAAACTCTGGGACTTGTGCATTTTTTCAATGACAGTTTGGAGACATATGGACAAGCTTGATATCACTTACCATGTTCTCTGAGATTTCTATGACAAAGAGAGGCCTTCAAGCTATCTTGAAGCAAACAAAGTTACAGCACCTTCAATACGCGTGTGCTTTGCTTCTGTCTATCTCTGACACTTTAACATTCACCATAATAAGAAGTGTTCTGTTTCACGTAAGACTAGATTATTTGATGAACTCAGGGGATTTTTAGCAGTGCACTGACTAACTGAAAATAGTCATGTTCAGAGCTATGAGGCCCACAAAAAAGAATCAACAGCCTGGTGGGAAGCTTGCTATTTATATCTCATGGCAAAAATCTTGTTGCCATCTTGACATTGCGGTTTAGGGGCCTCGCTGATGGCATGTCACAGGATGGCTTCAAGCAAAATGTGCCCAGTGATTTAATGGGATTTGATATTTGTAATGGTCTTGGAAAAGACAGTGTTACATGTATTAGAAATTAAAGAGGCAACTTCTAACATAAATGTTCTCTACTACATGAGGGTGGAGCGTTTTCTAATTCCAAGGGCAAAAAATGAAGACTCTATAATATCTGCATTTCATCCAGGCACACCACCCCTACTCAGGTGGCAGAGAATTATTCTACAATCTGCTTGCAGATCAAGGATGCAAAGTGTAAATGCTTTCAGCAGATGCTTTGAATCTTGAAGGCATATGTTGTTCATACTTCTTTAAAAGAAATCTCCAAAACTGCTGTAGTAGTTCCAATCATCTGACATTTGGGAACCTTGGTTACTTTTTTCATATGAAAGCAAAACCAAGAGTTGGGTCATAAAAAGACAGTCCAGTGCAAGGTGGTCAGCAGTTTATTCAAAAGAACTTCAATTCATTTAACATGAATGCAAGGTTGGGCACCTGGGTGGCTCAGTCGTTAAGCATCTGCCTTCAGCTCAGGTCGTTATCCCAGGGTCCTGGGATCAAGCCCCTCACCGGGCTCCCTGCTCCACGGGAAGCCTGCTTCTTCCTCTCCCACTCCCCCTGATTATTTTATCATGAACCTATATAAAGACTTTACAGTCAGTCTCTATAAAAGGTAGTGTAAACCCTCCAACATTTTTCTTTTTCAAAGACGTTTTGGTTATTCTAGGTTATTCGTATTCCCATATGAACTTTAGAATTGATTTTCTAATTTCTATCCCCCCAAAAGCCTGCTAGAACTTTGATTGGTATTGCATTGAATCTACACATAAAATTTGCCATCTTAATAATATTGAATTTCAAGGTCCATGAAAAAGGTATATCTCTCCATTCATTTAGGTCATACTTCATTTCCCTCAGAAATGTTTTGTAGTTTTCAGTGTACTAGGTTTGCCAATCTTTTGTCAGATTTAACCCCAAGTATTTTATATTCTTAATGCTTCTCTAAATATTTCTTATTTCAATTTCTAATTACTAACTTATAGAAATACAATTTATTTTGTTATTGATCTTTTATCCTTCAAATTTGCTAAATTTGCTTATTCTAGTAGTTTTTTGTAGATGTCATCAGATTTTCTGTATACACAATCATGCACTCTGCAAAGAAAAACATTTCTGCTCCCTCCGTTCCAGGATAAATGCCATTTTTCTTGCCTTATTGCTCTGTTAAACTGCCAGCACAATGTTGAATAGGAATAGGAGTATGAGAAAGCACATCTCTTTCTTCTTCCTGAACTTAAGTGGAAAGCATTCAGTCTTTCACCATTAAGTACTGTGTTAGCTCTAGGTTTTTCTTAGATGCCCTTTATTAGATTGAGCAGAAATTCTCTTCTATTCCTAGTTTGCTGAGCTTCTATAAGGGATAGATGTTGGATTTTGTCAAATGTTATTTTTGGATATATTCAGATGATGATATGGTTTTTCTTTCTTTCTTTTCTTTTCTTTTTTTTTTTTTAGTGGTTAGTGCAATGATTTACACTGACTGATTTGAATGTCAAACTAAACTTGCTTTCTTGGAATAAACCTCTCTTGGTCATAAGGTATTATTCCTTTCATATATGCTTGGATTTGATATTCTAAAATGTGGTTTCAAAATGAAGTGATAAATATCTATGTTCATGAGGAATATTGATCTGTAGTTTTCTTATTTTGTAATGTCTTTGTTTGATTTTGGAATCAAGGTAATAGTGAGCTTACAGAATAAGATGGGAAGTATTTTGTTCCCTTTAAATTTCTGGAAGTTTGTGTAGAATTAATATTATCTATTCCCTAAATATTTGGTGGAATTCATTTGTGATGTCATTAATTTTTTTTCCTAAATTTTCTTTCTTAGCCTAGAAGGTTTTTAACTATAAATTCAATTTTTTTTAAAGATTTTATTTATTTATTTGACAGAGAGAGACACAGGGAGAGAGGGAACACAAGCAGGGGGAGTGGGAGAGGGAGAAGCAGGCTTCCCGCTGAGCAGGGAGCCCGATGCGGGGCTCGATCCCAGGACCCTTGGGATCATGACCTGAGCCGAAGGCAGACGCTTAACGACTGAGCCACCCAGGTGCCCCATAAATTCAATTTTTAATAGATACAGTGCAAAGCAGGCTATGTATTTCTTCTTTGGTGAGCTTCAGTAGTTTGTGTCTTTAAAGGAATTTATCCATTTCATCTGTGTTGTTGAAGTTCTTGGAATAGAGGTATTGAAAAAGTTCCCATATTATCCAGATCTATAATATGCTTTCATTTCTGCCTCCATAGCCTTCATGACATTGTTTTCATCCATTTTACCTATACGTATGTCATAAAACCCATAGTACATTGCTATAACTTTCATTTAAATAATGAAATATTTTTTAAAGAAATTTGAATAATAATAAAAAAAATCTTATGTATTTTTCCATAGTTTCTTCATTCTTTTGAGTAGATCCACATTTTCATCTGGTAACATTTTCCTTCTACTTGAAGGATTTCCTTTAACATTTCTTGCACTGAGGTGCTGCTGGTGATAAATCTTTCAGCTTTTGTATGATTGAAAAAGTATTTCATTGAGTATAGATTTCTGGTTGTTAGTCATTGTTCCTTCAGGATTTTAAGGATGTGGCTCCACTGTCTTCTTGTTTGCATAGTTTCAGATGATGGATTCACTGTCTACCTTATCTTTGTTTTTCTGTATGTAACATGTGGCTTTTTTCTACCTACTTGTAAGATTTTCTATTTATCACTACTTTGAGAATTTTGATTATTGCATGTCTTGGTATAGTTTGTTTGCTTTTTAAGATTTATTTATGAGAGAGAGAGTGAGCAAGCTTGGGGGGGGCAGAGAGAGGGGGAGAGAATCTCAAGCAAATTCCCTGCTGAGCAAGGAGTCTGAAGCAGGGTTCCATCCCAGGACCCTGAGATCATGACCTGAGCCAAAACCTAGAGTCGGACACTTAACTGACTGAGCCGCCCAGGCAACCTTATCTTCATATAGTTTTATGTTTCTTGTGCTTGGAATTCTTAGGGATTCTTGGGTGATTTCTGTGGGAAGATATTTTGAGACTGTGCCAATAATCGGTTCCTGATCAAACCTCTACACACCAGCCTTGACATCCATAGATGGCTCATGCTGAATCCCATAGAAGTTGGTCTTAACACATAATTTGCTTTGTTTTCCAGAGGTATCAGCTATCCTGATGGAAGATTAATTGTTCTAGTGGTAACAGTCCTAATATCTTCAGTGGATCCACTGAAGATAAATATCAGAAGAAAAATTGTATCTACTCATTTAACCATCCATCCAACCATCCATCCATACATATTCCATTCATCCAATAAATATTTATAGTACTTTTATACATGACAGGCAACGGAGATACAAAAATCATTAGACAAAGTGTTCACATATAATAATGTCCTGGTTTTAGCAGGGGAAAATAATGTCAACAACTAATTACAGTTCAGTGTGATTACAACAGTGCATTACAATGCAGGTAGGTATAAAATATATGGAGTACCAAAGGGACATAAACCTTATTAGCATATAAAAGAAGGTTTCCTAGGGAAGTAATATTGGAGCTGGGTTCTTTAAGGTGAGTAGGAGCTCAGGAAATACATGATGAGAGTGAGAATAAGCAGAATGTTCCAGTTAGAAGAAGCAGCATGTGATAACGTAGGGCAAAAGGACATAGAAGTAGTTCATGTTCTGCAAAAGGGAGAGGGTAGCAGGGAGGGAAGGGAGACTGATGGTAAGGCAAGAGGAAGAGACTGGAAAAACTGAGGTGAGGCCAGGTTGGTGTGGAGGCAAACTGTTTTGATCATGTTAAGGAGTCTGTTTTTTATTCCCCAGGGTTCCCTCTAAAAGTACACATTACTGGGCCCCATCCCAAAGCTATTAAATTAGAATCCTTGAAGAAGATCTGGGAATTTGTATTTTAATAAACACCTGAAGTTTGGGAATCACAGCTATAAGTCAAAGGGTGCCACTTCATGCTTTAAAACTGAGTGAAATAATCAGGTTGGTGTCTCAGAGAGATCATTGCAGGACTCATGGAGGATGACTTCAAAAGCAGAGCAGGTGGACACAAACATGCGTGGCACCATTACAGCGCTCCACCAGGTATTTGCAGTATGCAGGGTGCCAAGCCCTAGCTTTCCTGGAGCTGATCCTGGCTGAGTTTAAGGAATTTGTGGAAAAGTCTTGATCCAAACTGCCAGCATTGTCTCTTGCCTCTGATTTAGTCAGGCTGAAAAGATGATCCAGACACAAAGATGCTCTAGAGAGGACTGTTAGAAGACACTGGCCAGCAAGACTTGCCAAACGTCCCATTGTTGACTATGTGTATTACTCTGCATCCAATAGTAGGAGGTGTGGAGGATGCCGTGGATTGGTGCTCAACATTTATTTCACTCTCCTTCTAGTGTGGTGACTTTCAGACTTCTTTTCTAACGCAATCCACAGTAAGAAAATCATCTTACATGCAATCCAGCATACACAAATGTGTGTGTTGCCAAAACAGTGCTTAACCTTACTGAGTTGATGCCCTCTGAAATTTCTATTCTGTTCTATTTCATTTCTTCCAGTGCTTTCACGATTAATGAACGAGGGGTCCTGAGCCCCTGTATGAAGACCATTCTCCTAACGAGGTTTCCCGTAAGACAGCTGGAAAGCAAAAGACATTTTCCTACTTAACTGCAGCTAAAATTCTAGAAATTTTTAGGCTCTACAAACCAAATGCTTTCATATAGCTTTTGTTATTTCTGCTGGGCAAACATGTCATGGGAAGTCCCTGGTCCCTCTTGACAATGCCAGCTGAGGTTTAGGCATAAGCATAGGCACCTTTCACAGGTATCAAGGAGAAAGACAATGGGGGCCATTTTTGCTGGTGACATTTGTATCAGGCACAGAATGGTTCTTGGGTCTGTAGCATTTATGGTTTCATAAACATGGTACTTTCTCAATCAGAACAGTTTCTAACTGCAGTGGCTTCAAGATCAAGGCCTGAAGGATCCTGATCATAGATTGGTGGGCATTGCTTGGGTGCTTAGTACTATGATGCACTCGGGGGTTAGGGGGAAGAGGAAGGTTACCAAAAGCTCACCCCAAAGACTGTTCTGTCTGCCCTTCCAATGATTCTACACGCCTTAAAAAAAAACCTGCAGTAAATCTCTAACCTGTCTAAATTAGCACAGGGGATTCTATTCTCTGCAATAGACCCTGGACATGCAGTAATCAGTCCTACTGAAGTACTAAGTACTAAGACATGGGAACTCAGGACTTGCCTAAGCTTTCACCACCAAAACTTATCTGGGTCCAGCCACAAAATGAATGAAGGACAACTATATCTAACAACATGAGTCATTCTTGGAATGACCTTAGAAACATAAGTTTGAACAAAAATAGCAAAACATACAAGTACGTGGTTCTGTTTATATAAACTTGAGAACACAGGCAAATCAAACCATATTGCTTATAGATACATCTATACTTAGGGGATAGATCAATAAAGAAAAGGTGTTTACCATAAAAGTGGAGAGAGTGGACATGTGAGGTAAGGGTCCTGGGAAGACTTCTGAGGTGCTGGCTATGTTCTATTTTTGACCTAAATGGTGGTTTTACAGGTGTTTGATTTATGTGCTTTCCTATATGTGCATTATATTTTACCTTCTCTCTCATACACACAGGATGAAAAACTGAAACAATAAACAAAAATTTCAATAGGGATTCACACAACTTCAGGATTTAAAAATAATTTATGATCATCCAGTCCATCTACTCATCTGATACTTGAATCCCCCTATGACCCTTTCTGTCCTCTGCTTGACCTCTTCTGAAGGGCTGGAGTTGGGTAGATGTCACTCATGATACAGTAAACAACCAGGCAAGTAAAAAGTGAGTCTCCCAGTTTTATTGTCACATAACTGTGATTGTCCCCCCTTTTCCTTCAATTCCCAATTGTCAGGTCACTGCAGATGGTACTTAACGCAAAATGAGCAGCAAATCTAGTACTGAACCTTGGCACCCTCAGGACATAACTTCTCTCTCCCTGATCCTTAGGTAACATAACTTCTTTTATTCAGCAGGGGATATCCATTTGTTATCTGTTGTTTTTGTTGACAAACGACAAGTAACATAGCAATTATCAATACCATTAAAGAAAAAGAGGTACATAACATACAGGTTACCTTGAAGTACGAATTGCTTCCTTTTTCAAATGGGCGGCTAAGTTTGAGAAGGGGTATTGGGAGAGCAGAAATGAGGAGTGAGACAGAAAGAATACTCCAATCTGAATGTAGTTCTCTCATTTTCTATTTTCGGAGTCTACAGGATGACCCGGGAAATTGAGTAAGTAAAAGACAAGTTGCCTGGATCTAAAAGATCATCCAGTGGAGGAAAAGGCACAATAGAAAGGCTTCCCCTTCTCCAGTCTTCAAAGAGAGATGCAATTTATTTTGAGGGGACCAATGTTGTCAGGATTAAATGTTAATGCCTGAAATCTTTTCAAGCAAAAGGTGCTATGTCAGCTTCAAATCATGCACTTCTTTCTCAAGTTCAACTTTTTTGTTTTTAAAGAAACACAGCCTTTTTGTAAAGAAACACAGCCTTTGCAGGAGAACTTTTCCAAAATTTTGTCACCTTTTCTTCCTGCCTCATAGCACTCTAAAGATATTTCTGCTGATTAGAGATTCCTGAATAAGTGGGTGTGATACAGAAGGATAATGTGTCTTTTGTTTGCCCAGTAAATATTTGCTAAATGAGTCACAATAAACAAATGAAAAAAATATTATAAAAGAATAAATAACCATTTGGAACTGGGTAGTTCTTTTTGATATATACGAAAGTTACACATTTTCATGAGAATGATTTCTGAGAATTACAAGTAATGATTCTATTATAACAAAAGACAAAACTAAATCAGCAAAGCTGCCTCTCTCCTCTACACAGGCAAAAGAAAGTCAAAAAGTGAAGCAATTATCTGGATAATTCAGACAAAAAATCAACTATTGAGGGAAAGGAGGCCCTTTTTTCCTGGCCAAATTAATTTGAGCCATCCAATAACATGACCCGCTAGAGTGGAATTTGGCATTAAACAGGCTTGTCTTGGCTCCCATCCAGCGGGGTTTAGTTACTGAATTCCTTAAAGGACATTGTTCAAACATGGTCTCCCATGTAACTGGGTTCCAAAGCATGAGCTGCAAGAACCTTGACATCACCAGGCGACTCTAGGGTATTACTCCATTAGATCGAATCATCCAGAAAGCCACTCTCATTCCAGTTCACCTTTCTGGGTTAGACAAAAGCTAAGTGTATTGCTCAAGATTTGCTACACAATAATTACATGCGAAAGTTGTGCCTGCCACGTGTGTTTGTAAGGACGATTCCAATTCCTAGACTGCATAGATAGAAACTGATGGGCAGAAGGTGACAACTATTCACTATTCTCTCTCTCGCCACCTTGGTCTTCAACATTCTCCGTACCTCTGAATGCACATTCGATTCATGACATAATTGCACTGACTTAATGAATGGTAGAAATCACAACTCTTGAACTGCCCACCATTTTAATTTACATGACTCTCAATTTGTTCCCTGAACACTTGTTTACCAACTAGAGAAAACAGAGGGAGGTCTTCCCGAGAGTAACCAGGTTGCAGAAATAGGAACTGTGGCCTTTGGCTTGCTTTCCTAGAGCTTCCATAGCTTTGCTGGCCACGTCTGAGCAAGGTTTTTTGTAAAATGACCTGGGGTTAGGCATTCTGCCCATGCGCACACCTGGCAGATCGAATCCTCCTATCCTTGGGAACTCGGATGCATGCTGAGTTCCCATTTTCTTTGACTGCAAAACAGACAGGGACCAGCTGGTTAGTGCTGACACGGCTCACACTACTGGCGGGAACACTATTTCAGTGTTCTGTGTTTGCTCATTATTTATCAATGGGGAGATATTTCTCCGGAGAAAAGCACGTCCTTTGTCTTCTGACGGAAAGTCCATTCTTCCAATGGGAGATGACCTAGAAAGGAAAAATTGATAATTCATTTCCCATGTGGAAGTCCCATGTGGAAGTTTTCATTTTAAAGGTTTGAGTTCAAATAAAAGAAGTGAATTGTGGCCCTAGAAATACCAAGATACTTAACTTTTGTCTGTAGCAATATGATTTTTAAGAGCTGAGCATGCCATCTCTCATTGAGCAGGTTGCTTTTATCACCAAGCACATATTAGTGTTACAAGTCCCATTAACTACTTGAATATAACTTCACACTGTAAATAATGTTTAACATCAGCAGCCTCAAGGCATCACCTAATGCAGTGCTGTGTTTGGTGTGTTCGTGTACACAAAGCACTTTCCTACGTGACCCCACGGGCCTCACATGAGCCTGGGGAATCTGGAGGATAGAAAAGTGGAGAATCAGACCCATAGCTAATAAAGTGGTAGAGAAGGGGTCTTTGATGCCTGTCCTGTCCTCTTCAACCTTCCACAAACTTTCCAACATTATGGGGGGTAACATTTTAAAAATGTAAGAAAAGGCATTTCTTAGACTTTCCCTGAAATTAAAAACCCCCAAGTTCTTATTCTTTCCTCCTCTCCTTTTTCTTCTCTCTCTCCCCTTCTTCTGTCTCCTTTTCTTCTTTTCTTGTTCTTCTTGGTCTTGCTAGATTGAATATCAGGGTCCCTTTGCTCTTTGAATTATTCATGCTACTCTGATTAACATTGTATTCATATTCATCCAAAGAAGCTTACTTGCGCTTAAGTTTTCCAAACATGAAACTAATAGACCATAATGGAAATGTAACTGATACTTAGCTATTGTCGTGAAAATAGATCTCATTACAATTATATGTGAGAGATATTAAAAAATAACTTTAAAGTGGGAGGCATATTTATGCTCTTCTGAAGATGAATAGACTTATTTATAGGTGGGGAGACATTCCATAAGATAAGCTAAAATTAATCATATTGCTGAAGTTTTCAAAGAGGTTAGAGTCCAAATTAAATATAGAAGGGCAAACCAGTTTCTTCCTTTTGCGTATTTTAATGAAGACTAGAGAGGCTGGAGAAATATTTATATTCTTTTATTCATATTTTCAGGATTGCCTCATGTCTCGATTCTTTTTCAAATCGCTCATTTCAGTGAGGGTACTTCAAAGTGAATATGGGTATTCTCAACTCCTCGTATCTTTAAAAAAAAAGGGTAGAAAAGGGAGAATTAATGGGACTGGAAATTTAAAAACAACAGATGTACTAAAAGTGTGATTACTGCCATGAGTAAGACATAACGGGGGAGTTCTACCACATTATGTAGCTTCGGTTGACGGCTGATTGTATCATAGAGAAACCGGAGCCCCAGAGCAGAGCTAAGACCATCTCTAGGAAACTGCTGATTTCCCTTGGAGTGCAACAGATAAGGAGCTGTTTCTCTCTAAACATAGCTATCTAACTGCTTTGTGGTTAACAAGAGACCCTGCGAAGAATTGTGGGTAATGCATTTAAGGCTGAATCCACAGTGGGCTGTGTGGTGAGGCAGAACATTGTGCTCCCAAATACTTGCTGTATCGTGCTGATGGAATTCGAGGGTCAAGGGGGATGGGGGGACCGGCTCTTTGAGTGCTCCACCGAGGAGTGGACATGGAGAAGTGAGCGGAACTCCAGAATCCAAGGTCAGAAGGAGACGCCCAACAGCACCACTTGTGCCGAAGTGAGATCTCTTCCATTCTGGCCCCAGATTTTTTTCTGTCCACAGAGCTACATAGTTCAGACATGACGCCTTGAGCGAGAAAACAGCGTCTTCAGACAGTGGCTGAGATAAGAAAAACAAGGCAAAGCTGAGTCCCAGGCACAATGGTGTGCATGTTGATATCACTGAGTTATGAACTATTTCCTTTTAATCCAGTTTCAAAAGATGACTTCCTCCATATGCAATTAATTCCCCATATAACTACAAGGAACTGCATATTTTAGAACAGTTGTGTCATCAGGATGAATGTTTAAACAATCTCTGTGGTCTCTTTCCCACAAACTGATTTAACATGTATATAAAGAGGCTTTTGGAATGAGCACTTTACATTTGCTTCTCAAACTTCAGCGTCTGTTTTCAGTAAATATTGAAGATGAAACTTCCCTCATTCATGCCTGGAGGACTGGCCAATTGCAATTGAGGAATGCAGTTCTTGGGCTTCTCATGAATAAAATTTTTCCATTGTGAACTTAGTCTTTCTCGGGCCATGTCAACAGGACCACAACAGAATGGACGTGGGATAAACCACTCATGGCCATTGATTGAGCTACCCTCAGATTAATATCCTAATTAATACCGAAACAGTGAGAACCCCACAGACCTGGGCTCAAGTCCTGACTTGGTCACTTATAGATGGGGTGACCATGAATTTGGTGTTTGCCCTTGGTGGTCCCAATTCACTCTTACTGCTCTGGTGTAATTATTAACGACACCCCTTTCGAAAGTGTCCCAGTTTGAACCAGAATGTCTATGGTCACCCTACTAACAGCGATTCCAGGCTTAGGTCTCTGCCCTCGCCTTTGATGGGTGCAGCAGTATGTGTCTTACTCTAAAGACCTAGTTCATAGGCCAAAATCATCAAAACAGGTCATGAAAATAACTTACAGTTAATTAAAACACAGCTATCTGTGTAACATAATTCATTGAATTATTAAGGTGTGGGTTTTCTTCCCACATGTTTGTTTGCTCTCCTTTTCCCATTTCAAGTAGAAACCAGTGCCTTTGTGCTTCCTTCCTTCTGGGATTGTTGCAGGATGAAAGGCAGAAGCCCCTGACGTCTTTGGCTTTTCCTGTTGTGTTTTTGTTTGTTTGTTTTTGTGAATACCTACAGCCATTGAAGAAATAAGTGCCCCGAACTCTATGGGAGAGGAGATGAATGGGGACAGAGAGTCAGAGAGAGAAGCTCTTCTGGCCAGTGGGGTGGAGAAGGACTACGGTCCCAGCTGAGAAAGTGAGCAGAGGGGCTAGTAATGAAGACACAGGCAGGGTCAGCTCTACCATTTTGCAGGGCCCACTGCAAAATGAAACCGTGGGACCCCTTGTTCCAATTTCAAGATGGCAACAGCAGAGCATTAAAAAAAAATCCAGGGTTCTTCTGAGCACAAGGCAATGTGAAACTATACAGGTCACATGACCATGCAGCTTGCCATGGCCAGAGGAGGTGGCTTCTTGGTGTGCCTAGCAGGAGGCATCCTCTGCAAAGTCTCCTAACCCCAAACGGCACCACCAAAATCCAGTGTACCACGGTGGGCCTTGAAAGGCTGGAGATCCCTTCCTCAATTGTCCTCATTCCAAGGAAACTGTCAGGGTTCTGGTGTGACTTTGGGAGGGACGGGGGGGGGGGGGGTGACATCCCAACAAGGATGAGGTCGATGTTCTTGCCATTTTAGAGGAAAGATGGAGGCTGAGAGTTAGAAAACTGAGTTGATTTAAAGAAATAAAGAAATTGATATGTTTTGCACACTCCAGTTTGTGGACTAAAATTTATTCCACATATGCTTTTATAAATATTTAAGTATATAAAACCAAATGTTTAATATAAGATCCACATTGTAAATATTCCTTTGAGAATATATTTCTGCATGGACTGGAATGGCTGAGCTTCTTAAAATATAAGTTCATGAAGTGGAGGGGAAGATGCCTGCTTTCTTGGTAAACCTCCATGAAATACCCACAGGTTTTCTTCACTGCTGCAAGGACTTTGATCTGCATTTAAAATTCAGATTGTTTTTCTCAAACATTTTCCTTATCCATTTCATGTGCAAAAAGCTCTGGGAGTCACCGACTGGTAGGTTCTGTGGGATGAGAAGTTCCCTGGTTTTGGTTAACTGTATATTTGAACATCTTATTTGTGACAGTAAATGTTAAAAAAAAAAAAAAAAAGAAAGTAAGAAAAGAAAAGAAAGGTGATTCTCCGTGTGCTATTTGAGCAAGTTACTTAACCTGCTATAGGATTCTTATCTGTGAAATAAGGATCATATCCACTTCTTGGGGTGTTGTCAGAGCTCAATAAGATGATGCTGAGCACCCAGTGCAGATGGAATACTAAACTATTGCTAGGTCCTGCACATGACTCTGCCATGTTAATCATACAAGGATAACCAATTTCTAGTTCATATTTAGTTCATAGGTTGTTACCTCAAGCTCGCTTGCTTGCTTTCTCTTCTCTCTCTCTTTTTTTCAGTAGTAAATGAGAGAACCTCCAACCACCATAAAGTTCTGGGAATTTTTTGGTTTTAACATGAAGATAATTGACTTGTCCCCAAAGGGACAAATTAGCACCAATTTCCTCAGATGCCCATGGACCACAGAACAAATTACTTCATGCTGCTGCTGGCCACTCCAGGCCTTGGGCAGGTATTGAATCACTGAGGAAAATAGATATCATAGTCTTTAGTGGTGACTTAGGGACTCCTGGGGGCACCCAAGGAACTCCCTAATGCACATGGTCCCAGATACCTCCTCCCTATTTTGCCAGAGGAAACCCAACTGTATCTGTTTTATATATTGTCCATCGAAGTCAGATTTTGTTTAACCAAAGGGTGCAGCTAAAAAATGAAATAAAAACTGATCCGGTCCAACCCCCACATTTTAGAGTTGATGAAATTTAGAACTAGAAGATGAGGTATCTAACCAACACCACACAGCTAGTTAGTAGCAGAAGTAGGAGTAAATGGAGGTCAGCTCCAGCCCCATGCAGTTTTCCTTCTAGCAGGCTGCCTCCTGCAGAAAGATGAAGCTAAAATCACAGATGTTTTGGGGTCAGGATTTACACCTTACCAATCAGATGTACAAAAACCGTAGCTTATCTGTTTTCTATAACTGATCTAATCTTGCTCTGAAGCTTTCATTCCTACAGATGGCAGAAATAAACGTGCTAAGTAGCGGTCTCTTTCAGGGTGAAAAGAAAGGGGGGGCTGAATTTTCTCATTTTGATGTTGAAATTCCCTATCAGAGCCAATTCTCCACCTTCTAAGGGTCTCCCCTCCTCCCCTTTCCCAAGATGGGGTCTGGATCATGGAGAGGCTTATGGGTCCTCATGGAGCAGGAGGAGGGAGGTGCAATTCGCAGATTGTCTTTCTCTGCAGGTTCCTGCTGTTCTACAGCTGAGGTAGGCCTCCTCTCAGTCTTTGGGCACCAGCCTCTGTCCTCCCTACATGTGCTACATAAGTGTCTGCAGCTGGTGGACTATGCGGTCTACTGTCTTAGCGTGGGCAATCTATGGTGATAGCTCCCAGGGAGCAAGGCCATCTCTCACTGAGAAAATTCTAACCAGGGTACCAGTGCCATAGGAAGACCATCTTCAGAACAGAACTGACTGCCATTCGGGAAAGCTCCTCTTTATCAGGCACCTAGCAAACTGAGAATTAATGAAATTTTGTATACATTCTTCCCTTAACTTTCTCTTGAAGTACAAAATTAAAAGACACACAATTATTTTAAAAAGTACATCTTCTTGTTAAAGGTAAGTGAGTAAAAAAATATTTATGCCATTCCTCTTCCTAAAACTCCAACGAAAACAATAAATGGAACAAAAATAGAAGGAAAAAAATCTCCCCATCATGAATGAAACAAGGAAACAGCTACAATCCCAAACCACAAACTATGAAGAACACCTGCCAAATATTGTGGGCATGGATGGAGCTGAGGGAGGTGCTTAATGCTGACAAATGCCTCCTTGGATCTCAAATAGGATCTATATTTCTCAAAAATTGAGTGAGATGGCCCTAAAAAGTTAAGCCATTGATCCTTTGCTTAGAGAAGGGAGGTTGAAGTACATGAAGGAGACATGGGAGAAATGGGGACTTTCCTTAAAAGATATCAAGTTTGGGATGCTACAGATTTTTTACTTCTTTGCACTTTTCTGAGTTTGCTGAAATTTTTTATGAGTACTTTTTGCCAAAACAATAGCCATTCTAACAATAAGTAAAAGCTGAAAACAAAACTAAACAAACAAAATACCCTAAAGCAACTAATTTTATGAATTGTATGTAAAAGGACTAAAGGACAATTAAGAACTACATCAGAATTCTTCTTAGGGAGAAACAGTCTTTATTATAATACCTCCATAGGTAACTGAGTATAAAAGACAAATCAGATCCAGAGTCTGGAAGAAGAGGGAAGAATAGAGTACAAGCCAAATTGTTCTGCATTCAAATCTGGACATAGTTAGTAGGGTTTGGCTGAGATTATTACTCCTGAGAGACAAGTGAGAAAAGAGAAGAAGGACCCAAGAAACAATGGGAAACAATTGGTGGTAGTATTAGAACCTGTGTTGGTAGAAGTGGCCAAGAATCTTTCTAACCTTAAGAATGCTGAGATTTTTAAGTTATTGAATTACCATGACCCAAAGACCTCCTCGGCTTCCTTCAACCTTCTGCTACACCCACAGAGGTCATGGTTTTGTTTGGTTACTTTATTTATTTATTTATTTTATATTGTTTTATGAAAAATAGGGTAGAAATAAAGGGAACCAAAAGAAAGAGACAGCACTTGTGGGTAGGAAAATGATCAGCAGAAGTATAAACTCTGAATCAGGGCTGATTTGGAAAAGCCACGGACTCGTCCCACTCCACCCCCAGCTCATCCGCAGCCTACTCCAAACTCCCTCTTCACACAGCAAAGTGGTTTGGGCCACTTTCACTGGTACCTCAGCTGACATCTAGATTGACTGTACCATAAGTTTGGGGTTGAAAAGGAGAAGGGTGGGGCCATTTTGATAAGAGTCCAGGTAGGAAGTAATTGTAAGGACATCTTATTGACACACCTACCTTAATCCTTTCTAGACCACTTTTCCTCTCCCAGTTCATTAACCACATGTAAAAATAAGAAAAAAAATCCAGCAGATGAGAAAGAGGGTAACACAATGGTTTTTCCTGGTATCTGGAGACTGGTCAAGATCTCCATCCTTGCTAAGGTATCTGAAAAATATTTTGAGTCCAGAATGCATCCCTTCTCATTATAGTCTTTCTTCCTCTGAAGAATCTTCTATTTTAAATGGTAAGGGCTTCTGGTAATATTGATTTTTGAAACTATTGTTTACTGAAACCCCAAAGCTCTAAGACAAATCATCTCTCAACACACCCATTAGAAAGTAGTGGAGCAAACAATGAATCATGGAACACTACATCAAAAAAAAAAAAAAAAAAAAGTAGTGGAGCAGAAACAGGACAACCAAGATTTGTAAAACTTCCAGTTTACAAAACAGAAGAATAGGAAACACTCAGTAGTCATTAAGCAATAGCAAATAATAAGTCCTGCTGAATAAGGATAGCAGTGACTTCAGCTCAGACATTTACTTGTGATTCTAGAAGCTGCCCTCCGGCAGCTAATTATCCCATACGAATTCATCCTTGGTGGGTAATAAAGAATCTAGCTTTCTTGGAGAATACACAATTTCCACACACTTCCTCATGCCGGTGTAGATCTAGTGACTAGGATTTGTTTTAAGGATAAAATCATAAGCGGTTGCCAAGTAGGCTTGAGGTGTCTTTGACAATAGGTTTCCTAAAGAACTTAGTTAGCTTCCCTTCTATTTGCTTCCTGTCAATTGCATGTGTAGGCAGACAGGGGAGGCCAAAGAGCCTATGTGGACAGTCTTTAAATGGGAAGATTCCCTCTCTTTACTTCTGACATTAGTGATCTGTCCCTTCCCAGTCCTGCAATGCCCACTGCTTTGAGACAATATGAAATCATAACTTCTGGTGGTGAGACACCTGGAACCTGGAATTTTTCAATGGGTCTGAACAAGGTATCTCACAAACAACTCTTAATGAATGGGGTAAAATCATAGGGCATTGCTAGCTAAGGCTACTACTTTGACATCACTATTTCTAGGTGCTTCTTTGGAGAGTAAAGAAGCAGTTGTCTTCATCAGCCTTTCAAAGCTCCAGATCTTAGGGTTTTTCTCCACCTTAGGTTGTGGCCACTGTCAGAGAGCACCCCCTCTAGGAAAGCAGTATTGGCTAACTTAGTACTTGGTGCAATAACAAAAGATACCTCACCTCTACCCAACTTCAGGCCTTACCCCCAAACCCAATTCCACATTTCAGATTTACCCTACTTTCACTGACCAAATTTGTTTATTAGCTTTTTCTTTCCTTTTTCCTTCCTTCTTTCTTTTTTAATTGCAAACTATAAAATCCATTCATGCTCATTTAAACCGAATTTATTAAGAGTTATTTATTAAGACTCATTGGGAGATCTGGAGAAAAAGAAGCTCAAGTCTAGACTCCTAGGAATGCAGTTCAGAACCTCACACAGAAGGGGCTTGACGGGGCGGCTGCCGCCACCACCACTTAATGAACACATAGTGTTTGGAACCCAATCTGTTCCCTCCTGTACAAATCAGAGTTTCATGTGGGTGTGTTGTTGGTCACATGCCTGCTCTCTGGCTGCAAGGGATGCTGGGAAATTCTTATCTGGGAAAGTAAGACTCACAGTATAGGACACTACCAACATGTCTACATTTGCAGGGGCATAACGGAATGGCAGGTAGCTGCTAAAGAGATTTTTTTTTTTTAATCAACAATTTTTTCATAAGATCCCCAGAAAGATTCAGGCCTTAGAACCACTAAGTACGGCAGAGAGTGAAGGTGAAGCATGAGGCTGAACACAGTCTGGTTGAAGACCTATAGAAGGTAGACCTCTAGGTTCCCTCATCCACCCCCATGCAGCAAGGCATCTATATTCCCACCCTCCCATCCTCTCTCCTCTCCCTTTAGAAGACCAGATGTTTGTTCTCTGTTGAAGTTCCAGGCTCAGGGTTAACCAGGCCTAGAGGAGGGCAGGACCAAGGTGCTACCCTGAAAACAAGGAACTGAAGTTGAATTCTACTTGGTAAGTGTAGAAACAGCCTGCTGTCAAAACCTGCAGTGACAAACAAAACCTCAACTCTCTCTAGCCATATTCCTGCCGCAGGCATACTAGGAAACTCCACTCCAGTTCCAGGCATCTTGATTGTGAGCTGGGGAAGGGGGATGGCGTAGGTTGTATCAATCATCTGCTTCCATTCTCAGAACACCCAGGGATGGTGTTCTCATTCTCTTCTTCCGAGAATCTATCCTCTGCCTGTCCTGTTCCATTCCACAGCACCCTGTGAGGCTCCCAAGAGTGCCCCGCACAAGTCCATTTCCGGTTTAAGAAATGAGCGAAATGATGTCTGAGTTATATTTGGTTTTGTTTCCACCACAGGTAAGCTAGACATCATAGAAAGACCCAGAGCCAAATTATCAAGCACGATATCTAATAGCTGAAATAATCACACTTTTTTTCCTAAAGTTGAGAATTTGAGGGTAGAGAAAAGATGGCTTTCCCAGGCTGCAAGTGTCCACGAGCCTGACGCCACATGCCATCTGCTGGTCGGAAGTGGTGTAGCTCCAGAGTAACTCCCAGGGCCGGGAGAGGAAACAAAGGGAACCCTCACCTCCTTCAGAGGAGGAGGCTCCAGGAGGCCCTGTGCTACAGGTTTGAGACATGAACAAGTCCAGACCACTACCTCAGAAGGAATGAGGAAAATGGGGACTATCTCATTTTGGCATGTATCTCAAAATTGTCATCATTCACTTAAAGTTCATAACCACAACGACATTCCTACTTATTTTCTCAGGTGTTGTAAGGTTTTGACACTTCTAGAAACATAAATTAGACTAATTCAGAGTGCCCTGTTTTCTATACTCTCAAAGTACATGGCATCTTCTTAAGGAATCATGTCTCCGATGCTATACGAGCCTAGGTGTTGCAAGACTGCGTCCGACCCAGTGATCTTCCTCGGGTTCCAATCTTTGTTCACTGTTGTGGCTTTTTCAAATGGCTGCCAGGTAGCAGAGAAGTGCAATCCACACCTTTTTAAATAGAAAATATCACTAAATGGTCTTAATTAATGGATGCCAATTCTACCTTTTTCCCTGTTCCTTGTATTAAATTGCCTTTGATCAAAGTGAGATTCTCTGAGCAAAGCAGTTCTGGCCCAGTCTCAATGATGTAAGGCCCCTGAAAGACCTCGTGTGGCAGCAACAGTTTTACTCTCAAGGTTTGCTGCCAACATTTTATAAACCCAAACACAAGCGAAAGTTTCTCTCACAAGGCACACATTTATATTTGATCCAATAATCCAGTAAAATGAGTGGCAGAAAAATAACAGATATTCTTGCGTATTAAAAAATATACTTAAGGGGCGCCTGGGTGGCTCAGTAGGTTGGGCATCTGACTCGATTTCGGCTCAGGTCATGATCTCAGGGTCATGAGATTGAGCCCTGCCTAGGGCTCCACGCTCAGCGGGGTGTCTGCTTCTCTCCCTCTCCCTCTGTCCTTCAACACCCCCAACTCTCTCTGTCTCTCTCTCTAAAATAAATAAAATAACTCTTTAAGATATATATATACATATATATATATATATACTTAGGTCTGACCATTGTTTGTGAGTTGTAGCACCAAAATATCAATGCCAAAAAGAAAAGAAAAAGGTAAAAATACTGTTTTCATAGAGCCTATGGCCAACCTATGTATAAAAACTTAGAATTCCAGAAGCCAAGCCATCAACCCAGAAGTGGAAAAAATTTTGGAGTCTTGCTCAGTCAAGTCAAGCTCACTGGCTGGTATAAAACTAAAATATCCAGTGGATTCTTTCTTTTACAAGTTGTACAGCGAATACAATGAGCGATGAATTGATAAAGCATTTTGCTGGGCATCTGCCCTGACTGCTGCCTGCAAGGACACGCAGTTCTGGAAAACATCACAAGAAGGCTCGGTAGTTGGGGAAAAGGGGCAGTGGATGGCAGGTGGTGCCATGTGGGTGTTTTCCAGTCCTGCACACACCATTGAAAGGGACCTTGATGGGCCAGCATCCTTGTTCCACCCTCAATATATGGTCACTGTAATGGCCGGGATGCCAATTCCAAATTCTTGGGTCAGTTTTGACGTTTAAGTCTCCAGCTACAGAGAGAAACTGGTAGGCAGGGATGAAGGGGTATTGAAATCTAGTCTGGATATTCTGAAAGCTGCTTCCAGACCCAGTGTGGCCAGCAGTTAGCGGAGAGCCTTTCACAACAAGCTCATCTACCTTTCCAAGCTTCAATTTTCTCATCTTCTAATTCCTACTCTTACTCCCTTCTCCTCCTGAGCCTGTCCAGGCTGGGTGAGGGGTGGGGAGCAGCAGAAGGTTCTGCGAGCTCTCTCCTCAAGGTGCTCGAGTGGTAGGCTCAAGTCCAGTGGAGCAATTTTTAGATACACATGCCTGGCCCTCCCCATCCCTGAATTCTGGCGGGCCCGTTATTTGTCCCCTCCTTTCTAGCTGTTTCCCTTTCTCTCTCCCTTGTGTTCTTTCCTGTCCTGCTGTGTCTACATCAATAGCCTCCCTTTCCTGGTCTCTAACCAATCCTCCCAAGTCTTTTTCACTTTATTGGCCTAAGATGCGAAGTTCCCATGGCTGTGTGTTACATCTTTTTTAAAATATCATGTGCATGGGTAATTGAACTTACTGCAGAAATTTGGGAAAATATAGAAAAGCACATAATAGTGATGACAATGATGATAGCCATGGTTTTATTGAACACTTGGCTCTTTGCCAAGCAGTGTGGAAGGCATTTCACATGTATTCATTCATTTAATATTGCACGAGATAGGAGATAGGTACTGTTATTATCTTCATCTTGCAGGCAAGGAAACTGAGGCCAGAGAAGTTAATTAACATAAAAGAGAAAGCTAAAGATTCCCCACAAAATCATGCTGAGAATAAACTATTACCAACACGAAATCCTTATTTCTGAATGAATGGAAGGCCCCTTGTTTCGTGCACGCCTTTCTTCATTCAAAAGCAATTTTGCCACAATTTGCAATTTGATGCTGCCCTGGGGCCAGCTGTGGATTTAAGGACCTTTGCTAATAATGCATTTGAGGTGTGGACTTTTGTCACGGAAGGCAGAGGGGACGACAGGCCAGTGGAAGGAAGTAGTAGGCTGAAATCCACTGCCATCCTATATGCCTACTCCCAGATCTGGTCATTCCAAAGACAAAGCTCCAAAGGAGAACTCAAGGGCCTGCCAACAGCCAACTTTGGCAATGAGGGTATTCAAAACAACAGTCAAAAAGTGTCCCCTACGTCTGCCCTGAGAGCAGTGGCTTTGATGACTGACAGGTGTCCCAGAAGAGCAAGCGTCCTCTCACTCCCATTAGAGATGGCAGAGACTATCTAAAATGCACACACCCACTATGTGTGTTTGATGATGTGGGGAAGTGCTCGTGATGTAGTAGAGGAGAGAAGAGAGCCACTGAACAGAATGTGTGTGTGTGTGTGTGTGTGTGTGTACGCGCGCGCGCGCGCGTGTGCACGCGCTATGATGGCAAATATTGTTAAAAGAAAGGGGGGAGGCCCATATGCATTGGAAAAGAACTGGAAGAATTTTTAAAGAACAGAAAAATTGGTGATTCTGCCTAAGGAAAGGTGATAGGGGACTTTTCTTTCTTTTTTATTCTTTTCTTTTCTTTCCACAAAGAATATGCATTACTTATAAGCTCAAAAAATGAGTCAATAATGTTATCTTAAAAAAAAAAAAGCTGTAGAGGTTGATTAACAGTTGAGTCAGTAGATAGTATTCAGGTGAAATTCAGAGTTCCTATTTAGTAAAAGGGAAGAAAACTAATATTTATTGGCTAAGCGTTTTCTGCTACATTACCTTATGCGAGCTTTGTAAAGCTTTGCAAGGTCAATATTCTATTGCTGTGGGGACATTAAGTAACATTGACCAAGGTCAGTCACTGAAAAGGGGCAGAATAGGCAATTCCTGCTGACTCCCAAACTCAGATTCTGTTCTCCAAGCCAAGGGTGTTCCACTATTTTATTTTCTAACATGACCATAATAACCTCCTTTCCTCTATGGTTCTTTGAAGCAATGATGGAGAGAGAGTAAGGTTGGGGAGTAGGGCAGGGGGTACCTCTCAGAATTGGCTGAATGGTCCCAGGTGATCCGGATCTGCTGACTCTCTCCTCCATCCCCCAAGGATGTGGTGTGCTCAAGGCACCCATCGATTTCCAGGACAGGGAGAGTGAGAAGGGCTGTCTGTAAAATATTTCTGAGAGATATCCTTTAACTTAAGGTTCTTTGTGTCTTTGGCTAAAACGCACTGGCTGGTATAAAACTAAATTATCCAATGGATTTCTTTCTCTGAGCCTAAAAATGCCTTAAACCCTATCACTCCTAACAATAAATACATTTGTCAACTTCTCTCCCAAGTGGACAAGAGGGTGACTATGAACACTCTGAGGAAAACAGATACATGGAAGGCGCGAAGGGCACTGAAAAGCCACTAGAATCTACATGCTCGTCTTCATATGCCTGCCAATGGCTGGCCTTGATTATAATATTTAGGTTTCTGTGTTTATATCCTGTCAAGGGAAAGCAGAATATCACATTCTATCAAGTCACTTGAAAAGAACCACTGATTTACAACTCCGAGGCACTAACAGAGTGTTTGATTTAAAGGAGTGTATCTATGTAACTGAAATAAACACACCACACTCCAGAAAGTCTGCAGATAGCTTTTCTCTGAGTAAATGGCAAAGAAGAACTACGACTTGTTTATATTCCTTCCCTTCCCTAAGGGTTATCAGGGCCTTTTTCATCACCTTGGAGGGAAAACAAATGATCAAAAGATGGATGACCCCTCGTCCCTTCCATATCTCCTTCTTGGTATGTCAAAAGGCTTTCCAGCAAGGCAGGGCAAGCTAATTATTTTCTTCTAATCAATCAGCTATTTTAATGATGTGTGACACTCCTGATCTATCAGTGCCATTAAGATAATGTCTGCTCTGTTGGGCGGCAGCTAGTTTACAGACAGTTCACTAGCCAGCCTGGACCTCTAAAAATCCAAACTCATCTTCCCGCTCCAGAGGGAAAGTCAGACCTGGAATCACTGTCTAGGTGGAATTGACTGGAGGAATTACTGGCACCTAAGTCTGCCCCCAAAGGCCTACCACAGAACCTGGAATTTCCACTTGTTCCTTTGAGGGGTTTTAAAAATTTTAGTATGTATGTATGTATGTATGTATGTATGGTCTTCAAGAGAAGTCACTGTTGAAAGAAAGAAGAAAGAAAGAAAGAAAGAAAGAAAGAAAGAAAGAAAGAAAGAAAGAAAGAAAGAAAAGAAAGAAAGAAAGGAAAGAAAGAAAGAAAGAAAGAGAAAGAAAGAAAGAGAAAGAAAGAAAGAAAGAGAAAGAAAGAAAGAAAGAAAGAAAGGGAAAGAAAGAAAGAGAAAGAAAGAAAGAAAGAAAGAAAGAAAGAAAGAAAGAAAGAAAGAAAGAAAGGAAGGAAGGAAGGAAGGAAGGAAGGAAGGAAGGAAGGAAGGAAGAAAGAAAGAAAAGAAAGAAAGAAAGGAAAGAAAGAAAGAAAGAAAGAGAAAGAAAGAAAGAGAAAGAAAGAAAGAAAGAAAGGGAAAGAAAGAAAGAGAAAGAAAGAAAGAAAGGAAGGAAGGAAGGAAGGAAGGAAGGAAGGAAGGAAGGAAGGAAGGAAGAAAAGAAAGAAAGAAAGGAAAGAAAGAAAGAAAGAAAGAAAGAAAGAGAAAGAAAGAAAGAGAAAGAAAGAAAGAAAGGGAAAGAAAGAAAGAGAAAGAAAGAAAGAAAGAAAGAAAGAAAAAGAAAGAAAGAAAGAAAGAAAGAAAGAAAAAAGATCCCCAAATATAGTGAGGTGTTATCTATTTACACAGTACCTCAGAAATCATTGTCAGAACGGCGGCATTTCGCAGAGTGCAAAGACACAAAATGAAAGATCTGGAATACAGTCTAGGTGTCCCAGCTCTGGTAGGGGAGGGGGGAAGGAGGAAATCAGTGGGAGAACATGAGGACCCGCGGAGAAGGCGTGGAGGAGACTGTTAAGAGAAAGCGGGAAATGCTGACAGGAGCGCGGCCCTAAGTTCATGAACACAAGCTCAGTTTTGCTGACCAGGTTGCTAGGAGCCTGCCCTTCGGCTCCCGCGTACACTAAGCCGAGACTGACGCCCTGTTCTCAGGGGCCTGCGTTCGCCACTAGGGGCCCGGCCGAGGTCTAATGGCGGCCCCGGGGAAAGAAAGAGTGGAGGGAGTGAGCGTGGCTGCGCCACAGGCCTCGGCCTTCCTGACAGCCTCCCCCCCATGCAGGCCACTCCTCCTTCTCCTCACTTTCTCTTCGGCTTTGATACCCCTAGAAGTCTCAGGAAATCAGATGGGGAACTGGCTGGTCTCAGTCTCGCCAGCTGACGGTGGCCCCGACCAGATGTTTCGCCGGAAGCCTTTACACCCCTCTCCCATTAGGCAGTAATGGCACCGGGGCTGCGGGGGGGGGGGGGGGGGGCGGGGGGAGGGCGCTGGGCTGCTGGGCCACAGCTGGCAAGCAGCTTTTGTTCTGGATGACTTCAGCTTGAAAATCTGCCTTAAGAATGTTCTCCTCTCAAAGGAAGGGAAAACCCTATCAAGGCACGGACACAGGCGGCTTTCACCTCGCGACGGGGCCCGTGCGGGGGAGGGGTGCCATCCTCCCTGCTCATAGACCGCTCTTTGTTCCAGGGGAGGAAGGACTGGGGGCACCAGCACCAACCCCGCCGCTCAGGACTGGCCAGCTTTCCCTGCATCCTGTCTCTGTGGTGTGTGTAAAAGTCTCCCTGCAAGTGTGCATCGTGTGAACCCTGTGTTCCTGACACCGCTGCACTGGAGCTGGAGAGGCAAAGAGGAGTACGACGGGCCTCCTGTCCTCAGAGAGCTCCCCATTACGGGATCGGGGTACAGAAACATGAGCATGTGATTACGGCAGGTGTCATGAATGCTCATAGGGATCTATATGTATAGTGTGGAGACACAAAAGGGAGATAAAAGAAAGCTTCGCAGAAGGAGGAAGGGCGGTGTGGGTCTCACAGCAGACGGAGCAGGAGTTTGGAGATCGGGCAGGGGAAGGGGCAGTTCAGACAGAAGGAAATGCAAGTGCAAAGACGCGTAGGCACGGGACAGTTGTGGCCTATACAACTGCCTGTGCTTTCTGTAAGAATTAAGGGGGAAGAAATTCAAACTTTTATTTGCTCCCTTGATAAATATTTCTTGGACACCCTCTTATGTTTCAAGCACTAGGGTATGGTGAGCAAACGTGAATGGATTTGGCCTTCCTAGAGCTTACAGTTTAGTTATGGAGATGGACAATAAGCAAATAAATAAGTACACAGATTATAAACTAGGGCAGCTGCTTTGAAGGAGGTACAGTAGTCCCTCCTTATCCACAGTTCGCTTTCTGTGCTTTTAGTTACCTGTGCTCAACTGTGATCCAGAAGCAGATGATCTTCTTTTTTTTTTTCTTTAAAGAATCTATTTATTTATTTGAGAGAGAGAGCACGAGTGGGGGGCGGTGGGGGGGGCGAGCAGACTGCCCCCGCCCTGAGCAGGAAGCCTAATGCAGGCTCTATCCCAGGGGCTCGATACCAGGACCCCAGGATTGTGACCTGAACCGAAGGCAGACGCTTAACCGACTGAGCCGTCCAGGCGTCCCCAGATGACCTTCCTTTTGATAGATTGTCAAGTCACTAGTAGCCTAATGCTACGTCACAATGCCTGCATCATTCACCTCACTCCATCTCATCACATAGGCATTTAATCATCTCACATCATCCCAAGAAGGTTGAGTACAGAACAATAAGGTACTATGAGAAAAACCACATTCACATAGCTTTTATTACAGTGTATTATTATAACTTTTATTTTTTTATTGGTCATTGTTGTTAGTCTCTTACTGTGCCTAATTTATAAATTAAACTTTATCATACATATGTATGTATAGGAAAAATATAGTCTACATAAGGTTCAGTCCTGTCCACAGTTTCAGGCATCTAGTGGAGAGCTTGCAACATATGCCCTGCAGATAAGGGGGTACTACTGTAATCAGAGTTCTGTAATAGAGAAAAAGAAAGCAGGGGAGGGTTTGCCCTAGACAGGATGCTAGGGAGGGCTCTTGGAGCTGAGGGGGATAATCAGCCAGGAAAGAGCTTTTCGGGGGCTGAGGAAACAGCCTATGCAAAGGTCCTGAGGCAGAAAGAGGTTTGGAAAATTTGGGGACTCAAAAAGGTCAGTATGGATGGTGGGTAAGGAGAGAAGAAAAAGGTAGGAGATACCTTTGATGAGTTCTTTAGGGCTAGATCATGCAGGGTTTTGTAGATCAAAGCAACGGGTTTGGGGTCTTTTTAAAGCACAAGGAGAAAACACAGAATAGTTCTAAACAGAAGAGAGACATAATCTGAATTTAGCTGGGAAAAAAACACTGACTTTTGGGTGAAGAATATACTGAAGGAAGTCAAGAATAAAAATTGGAGCTTAATAAAGAGGCCTTTGGGGGCACCTGAATGGCTCAGTCATTAAGTGTCTGCCTTCAGTTCAGGTCATGATCCCAGGGCCCTGGGATCAAGCCCCGCATCGGGCTCCCTGTTCACTGGGAAGCCTGCTTCTCCCTCTCCCACTCCCCCTGCTTGTGTTCCCTCTCTCACTGTGTCTCTCTCTGTCAAATATAAGTCAAAATATATGTCAAAAAATAAAGAGGCCTTTGCCCATAGCCCTGTAGGAGCTGATGGTGGCTCGGTCAACAGTGGTAGCAGTGGATATGAGAGAAACACATGGATTTATGGTATTAATTTGTCATCCTGGTTCTCTTTCCTGTTTCACAGTACTTTTCTCTCTTTTGGATGTCATAATTAAGCTCCTCCAAGAATAATACACCATTTGCCTTTTTCCTTTCACTGTAACAAGTACTTGATATGTGTCTTTGGTCTAGAAAAAAAAGGAGGAGCCACAGAAAGCCTAGGTGTAGATTCCAGCCCAATGGCCTCTCATCACAAGAGACTCCTGGAGCTTCTCTGGCCTTCTTTGTCCATCTGTCTCTCTGTTCAACCCTGTCTAGAGTGCCTACCTCAAGCTGATTTTAGCAAACTGGGCATGGAGAAGAGTAGCTGAAGCCACGTCCCAAGCACAAAGTATTCATTAAAAGCTATTCCCTCCGGGGCACCTGGGTGGCTCAGTCGTTAAGCGTCTGCCTTCCGCTCAGGTCACGATCCCAGGGTCCGGGATCAAGCCCCGCATCAGGCTCCTGTCTCAGAGGGGAGTCTGCTTCTCCCCCCACCCCCCCTACTTGTGTTGTCTCTCTCTGTCAAATAAATAAATAAAATCTTTAAAAAAAAAAAAAGTCATTCCCTCCATAGTCTTCTCTTGCTTCCTGAAGTCTGGGTAGAAGACACTCGCAAATATTTCTGCAGAGGAGCACTCTTGGCACATTTCTGGGCTGTGTTACGTTGTCTTGTCTCTATCCTTGACCTTGAGGTCTGACAGATTATCCATTTACTGTTGCTCCAGATGTCCAAGGACATGTATACAGAAGAAGATCAGAAATGCTCAGATTGGTTTATAATTTATAACCTGACTCTCTTGAAAAATTTTTGACAGAAGTCTCGGTCATTGTCAGGATCTTAATACAGTCTTCAGAAAGTCTCCACACAACCTTCCCTTTCAAGAAATATGAAGATTTATGTCATATTCTCTTTTACCAAACTTTATCAATTCTTCAAATATGCTTTGCTGTGACTAGATGATTATATCAATGTGTGTGTGTGTAGTCTCCAATATATAACACATTAGAATTTATAAATCACTTTCCCATACATTTTCTTCTTTTACTACAACCCCATTTTACAGGTAAAAGTTGAGTCTCAGAGAGGTAAAATTATGTAGTTATAGGCATATAACTTACAAGTTCTAAGAAGTGGAGACTCCATCTGCATTTTTCTCCATTATATCGCTAAGGCCTGGCAGAGTGCCTGGCACATAGTAAATGTTTGATAAGTATTTGGTGAATTAATTAAGAAATGAATTAATGATACCTTCACAGTTGGAATTAAAATTCTAAATTCTAACCTCTCTAGCTACCATGTATTGATCCACTCCGATAAAACAGTGGGACTATCTACAGAAATCAGAACAAATGAAACCCCTTACCAACTCAGCCTTGTAGCTTAGAAACATTTTGGTATAAGGGTGCCTGGGTGGCTCAGTCAGTTAAGCATCTGACTCTTGATTTCGGCTCAGGTCATGATCTCAGGGTTGGGAGATTGAACCCTGTGCTGGGCTCCATGCTGGGTGTGGAGCCAGCTTGAGATTCTCTCTCCTTCTGCCCCTTACCAACCCCACCCCCCCCCACCCACTCGCACACACTCTCTCTCAAAAAAAAAAAAAAAATTCTTTTGTGTAACACATATCAAAGCTGTACCATGTTTTAGTGGCTCTACACATTTGGCTTATTGCAGACTGAATGAGGCCATGCAGAGGGGAGTTCTCAGACTAAGGGTCTCTCACTGCTTTGGCTCTATGACCATCTGTGGTGCTACACACCACTTCCCACACCCCAGCCCCCCAAACGTGCATGTGTTCACACAAAGAGTTTGCACACCAGTTTGTGGAGTGCACAATCAAACTCCCTACCCAAGTTCAAGATTGTTTTGGGGGACTTTTTTGCCAAAATGGGTGTTGAATGTACAGTAAGTGCCTCTGATGAACTACATATCCCAAAAGTGTACCTCGCTCCTGCTGGGCTTCTGGGAGTAAGACAGGAAGGAAGGAGAGACAGTGCTGCCGACAAGTGGTGCTCTTTGTTGCATCTACAAGGGGACAACAAATCTGCTCACGAGGATTTCCAAGTGACCCGGAAAGCTAAAGGATAGCAAAGGTTGGTGAAATGATTCTTTCAGACCCTCCTACTCAAGAAACCTCAGAGCAGCCTGCTGTGGAGCTGACTAGTTTTTCATTTATTTCTGAGGAACGAGAGAAGGTTGATTGTACATTGAAATCCTTGCTGACCCTTGGCGAGGAGCTGAGTAGCCCTGACACACTGCATCAAGTCTTGGTTATTCATGTAAATACGATCTACTTAGTGACTGATTTATCCTCAGAGAGGTTTGAAACCCAGGCCATCTTTTTGCCCCTTTCCCCCACTAATATTCTTGGTAAACACAAATAGAGTGGTTTTATAAACACTCTTTTAATAAACCCCAGAAATTGAGCCAAAACTAGCATCCACAATCCCGCTTTCGGGAACAGGCCCCCTTCCCTCAGATCATTATTCCTTGTGAAAATACCACATTCAGTTAAACAGACTTGCTGGTGTGGTCAAATAAAATGGTAAAACGCAAAATAAAAAACCTTTTGTATGGAGGAATGAATGAAGTAAAATAATTCTCCTGCCAGCTCAAATACATCTAAACATCTCTGGAGTTCCATGACCTTCAAAATAAAGATGAATTTGTGAAGATTAGCAGTGACAGCCATGGGAAGTAGAGAAGGATAGCAGAGCCCAGCCGAGCTTTTAATGAGGAAAAAAGAATTCAACCATTGAGAAGTCGGGGGCCCCAAATCCTGTATATAGCAAATGAATATAATGTAAGCTTCCCATATCCTGCTTGCTGCCACCGTGCCCTCACTTTAGAAAGGCCAAATTTTTCCAACAGAATGAAAATCTTATACTATCCATATATAGTATATGTTTTTTTAAATAACAAAGAAGATATACAAAACAAATCTATGCATAATATAACAAAAAGATGTATTTTACAAAGCAATATATAATAAAAATATGTGTTACTATATACCCATATGTGTAATGTATTACATAAATTTTTGATACTTAGGCAAGCTTGAAAGCAAGAAATAATGATAGTATTTAATGCTTGCCATGTGCCAGGCACTGCTCTCAGTATTTCACATGTATTAACTCATTTGATTTTCACAGCTCCATGAGGATACAATGATTATCCCCATTTCACAGTTGAGAAAACTCCATGCTCCTGAGGCACAGAGTGGTTAAATAACTTGTCCAAGGTTCGTGGCAGCTAGTAAGTGGCAGAGCTGTTTTAATTCCAAGTTGTTAGACTCTGGACTCTGTGCTTTCGATCACTACTCTAAAAGAGAGCCTGGGGTCATGTTGAAAGTGGAATTCCCTATGAGTCTTTTGGAGCTGGAATCCAGGAGCTGGGGTAGTATCATTCATGTAGGACAGGTACTGAAAGCACATACCCCATGTGCACTGTAAAGCTGAACCCAAAGTCCTGCCTAAAGCCAGACCCTGGGACATTCTGTTGTAATGTAGCACCAGGAAAATTCTGTCCACTGGTTAGGGATATGGCACCGAAGAGGGGAAAGTCATTTGTGAGCAACAGTAACCCTGAAGCCATTCTGTCCAAGAGGGGGTTCCGAATTCCCACTACCTGCATAACATGGGGAATGAGAGATTAACATGAAACCATTCCACAAGCAACACTGTTGACCTCCCCCAAAGAGATGCCTCCCATGGAAAGCAAGTCTTCCTGAAGATGAGCTCAGAAGCACAAAAGGAAACAATCTCTCAGGAAAGACAGTGAGCAAATATACAACAATAGAGATAACTATGCAATCTGAAAGAGGCTTTAATTAGTGTTTTTTAAACACTCAAGACAAAAAGAGAGAAATGGGCAAAAAGAAATATTTTGAAGAAATAATGGGAGATTTAAAAAAAAGCAAGTATAAATTCTAGTTATGAAAAGTATCATCATTAAAAAAAATTTTTAAACCTTAATATAAGAGTAAAACAGAAAAGTAGAGCTGAGGAGAAAATTAGTAAACTAGAAATGTGAGGAGATCATTCAGAAAGCAGTCGAAAGAGACAAAGAGCTGGGGCACATAAGAGGGAAGAGAAAAGACATGGAGGTAGAATGAGAAGTCTGACATGTGGAAGAGAGGTATTATTTGAGGAGACAATGGTAAAAATGTTTTCTGACATAAAGAAAATTACGAATTTTCCTCACACTGAAATGAGGAAGTCCTCACATTGAAAAAAGAACATGGAATCCAAATATCATAATTAAATACAGATCCATGACCAAACACATATTGCTGAAACTGCTTTATATAAAAAATAAAGATAAAAGCCACCAGAGAGAAAAGACATATTACCTTAAAAGGAAGGATAATCAAATTAAGACCTGACTTCTCATCATCAGTAATGGAGTCCAGAAGACAGTGGAATAATATCTAACTGCCAATGGGACATCATTGTTAATTTAGGTTTTTATAACCTGCTAAGGTAACACTCTAAAATGGTAGCAAAATAAAGATCTTTTCAGACTTCCAAAAACTAAAAGACTTTACTAGTCAGATCTTCATGGAAAGAATTACCAAAGGATATACTTCAGCGGGAACAAAATTTAACGCAGAGGAAAGAGTGAGGTGTAAAAAGCAGCAGGAATAGAGAAATAAGCAAAAATACATTAGGAAATTTACGTAAGTATTGACAATGGAAATAACAGTGCTCTGACCAGCAACAATACAGAAGAGAAGGAAACATTTTGGAAGTGGGGAGTTCTGAGGCACTTGCCTAATTCAGGAGAAAAATAGACATTGATAAAATGCACACTTTGAAAACTATGCCATAAATATAACAGTATAAAATATGCTAATCAAATGGGTGGTAGTTTCTGTTTTCTAGGTTGTTAACCAGTCATTCCCAAATCCCTTGAGATGTTTTTTCAAAACACAGGTTGGCAGCCCCTCTTGATGATTCTGGTTCAGTGTATCTAGAGGGAGCCTTTGCTTCTGTGTTTTTAAAAAGCTCCCCAGCTGGGGTGCCTGGGTGGCTCAGTCGTTAAGCGTCTGCCTTCAGCCCAGGTCATGATCCCAGGGTCCTGGAATCGAGCCCCACATCGGCCTCCCTGCTCAGCGGGAAGCCTGCTTCTCCCTCTCCCACTCCCCCTGCTTGTGTTCCCTCTCTCACCATGTCTGTCTCTGTCAAATAAATAAATAAATAAATAAAAAGCTCCCCAGCTAATTTTCCTGGGGGTAGGGCTTTTCCTCAAGGTTCCTTCTCCTTGGGTCTCCAGGGAGACAAAACAGGAGCTGGAACACTTTGGAAAACCCAATGTACCATTAAAAAAAGTTCGTGGACGAGTGTCCTGAGATGATAATGGGCAAAGTCTCTCTTTATTTTCTCTGGTGATTGATTTGAGGAGGTAACTTAGTAGATTCTAATAACTGGAAACAAACTCTTTGGAAGTGATGATTTAGACCATGTATCGGCAGGAATTAAGTATTTAGGCATGATGAGTGTGCGCATCAGAACGTAGTTTTTGTGACGATGTAACAATTGTCAGCAATCTGTACACAAGAGCAGGGAGGTTACATGTTTGAAGTGATGAGCAGTCCTGCCCGTGAGAAAGTGCTTTTTAAAAATATGTAAGAGTTATTAGCTCCTTCTTTAGCCTAGGTGAGAAGCACAGGTCAATACCTGAAAGTCCCATGAAAATCCAGTGGGGCTGCAACAAAAATGAGATGTCACTTACCAAATCCTTGAGTCCAGGTCCCATGATCTAGTTCCGGAGAATATTTATCAGTGGGGCCCAATTTCTCAAACTTAGCAATAGAAGGCCTGCCCTGTGTATAAAGAACCAAAGTCTATGGAAATGCAAATTTACCTCTTCTTCTAACACCTGTTATACAGAATTTACAGGATTAAAAAAAGGCATGTGATGTTAAAGCCCTCCCCTTTTGTTTGAAAGCCTTGGGGTATGGGAACAGTTAGAAGTTCAGAATCATGAGCTTTGCCTATAAAGTTGAGCGTACGCAGGGTTGAGTTAGAGAACTATCCTTTCGTTCTTCCCATTGACAGCAACCTTTTTTTTTTTTTTTAAGATTCTATTTATTTATTTGAAAGAGAGAGAGAGGGAGAGAGAGAGAGAGAGAGAGAGAGCACGAATGGGGGGGGAAGGCAGATGGAGAGGGAGAAGTAGACTCCCACTGAGCAGAGAGCCAAAAGCAGGCTTGATCCCAGGGACCCGGGGTCACGACCTGAGCCCAAGGCAGACGCTTCACCGACTGAGCCACCCAGGCACCCTCACAGCAACCCTTTTAAGAGCAAGATCTGGTCACCCCGGTCACAGTGTATTGTCTTAGTCCTCTGAGCCTGTTCCCTCTGTTAGACTGTGAATGCCTCAAGAGCACAGGTTTGGTCTTACTCATCAGGGAATCTCCCGGTCTAGCCTTGCACCTAGCACACAGTGGGTACCCAGTATATTTTTAGTTTTCAGTGAGTGAGAGAATGAATAAATGAAGTCCCTGAGGTCAACGTGCTTAACATCATTTCAGAAAAACCTTTCCTTCCCTTTCCAGTGACACTCTGCCCCACGTAACCTGGGCTAGTTCAGCACTTGGTTCATACTTTCCAATATGGTAGCAACATGTAGATATTTACATTTAAATTAATTAAAATTAAATAAAATTTCAATTCCTCAATTCCACTAGTCACAGTTTAAGTGCTCTATAGCCACGTATGGCTAATGGCTACAGTCTTAGACAGCACAGCTACAGAATATTTCCAAGATTATAGAAAGTTCTGTTAGACAGGGCTAGTATAGACCCAGGCTGGGAGCCCTAGAGCTCTATATCCATCTCTGACTTTACCAATTACTAACACTGTGCACGCTATTCCTTCTGCCTGCAGAACGCTTTCCTCATAGAGTAGTCTAGTTAACTACTTCTTGCCTTCCAAGTTCCAGTTCACAGAATATCCCCAGCTAGATCAAGACCTCTCACAGAACCTCGTACAATTCCTTGTCAAGGTTGACATTTTATATATTCTTATGTGATTACTTGATTAATACCTGTCTCTCTTAACAAACTGTGAGCTTCAGGAGCAGGGAAGTGTCTGGTTCGTGCTGTACGCTCAATGACCAGCAAATGAGTGACACATGGTGAACATGCAGTATTTGTTGAACAAAACAATGGAATGAACCATCAGTTTTGATGTCTGTGACATAACCATAGTAGGTGGTTGGTCCTCCTTTGGACTGACACTCAGCTGAGACTCACGGGTAAGGCCATGTCTGTCGTTTATGGCCGTCATCCCTTCGATTGCTAATGATGTTTACTCTGCTTCATTGTTGCCCCTGCTAAATATTTTCAACATCACCCCTGTGATTTGTCAGCATAATGAAGACTCTAAAGGTGGACAGACTGACCGTGCCAATGAAGCACTCGCAAAGTAAGAGAAGAACACAACATTTCATTTAGGCTTTGAGATAGGTACTATTAACCTTCCTCCCTACAGGCCACTCCTCAAACTCTCCATCAGCTCAAATACCTGACACTGAAACCCTGGACCGTTTTCGAACTGTAATCGTCCTCCAGAACTGCCCTCCCCGCCCCCGCCTCCAGAGTTTAGCATCCA
This sequence comes from Eumetopias jubatus, assembly GCF_037043125.1. Lineage (NCBI taxonomy): Eukaryota > Metazoa > Chordata > Mammalia > Carnivora > Otariidae > Eumetopias > Eumetopias jubatus. The sequence goes on along the minus strand of NW_028274814.1, from coordinate 92,131,903 downwards.
ACCTAACTATTAGCATTATATATGGGAAGTTAGAAAATATACCTGTCAAGGCTTCCAAATTCTAACTACATTTCTCCCAAGGGCCTCGGAGGTTTGCAACTGTTAGGCTACCCCGAGCATCCTCCCAGGCCTCCTGTGGCCGTGGAAACTTGAGGAAGTGGGGACATTTTCAACCCAGTGTCCCCTGAAGTGGTTCAGAGCTGCACATCCCACAATCCTTGAGGACAGGCAGACCAAAACAGCAACAAAAAAGGCCTCCCACTCGGGCTCCTGTGAGCCTTCATGTCTGAGTTCATGTGGCTCTCACTCAGAAACGGAAGTGGAAAACCAAATAAAGTCAACTCCGTGGAGGTCCTGGGGACTTAACCCTGAGCAACCATACGAATACCAGAGCCATGCATCATGATTCGTGTTCTTATAATAAATGCCTCAGAAAGTAATAAGGATTTGGCACTTAGTATAAAGCATTGGCAAGACAACTCAAAGTTTTCTGCCTGTTGTAAAGTAACCCAGGACATTTTCTCTCACTGAGCAATAGGCTTTAGCAACTTTATCTATAGAGGCAAGGGAGTTACTCATAAAGCTTTATTAAGTGATATCAGGACTTCTTTTTTAATGTTTGTTTCCACTGTGGGAGAGGTTTTCGAAAAGACACTAAGTTGTTCTTCCCAATGTGTCTATACCAGCCCCATATTAGAAGATGAAACACATACCTAGAGGATTAGCAATCTCGAAATCACCTTTCCCAAAGTGATTCATTTTGGTAAAGAAGTGCTGAAAAGTTAAACAAGTACACTCTTGATTTAATACTGTTCATATTTACAGAATAGATTCTGCAAAGGACAGAAACAAGTTAAGGCAAAGATCATTCCTATAGAGCAAACATTTAGGGGATAATGAAAAGGCAAAAAAAAAAAAAAAGAAGAAGAAAAGAAAAAGAAAAAAGACCAGATGGTTCTCTAGACCCTCACAAGTATGAGGAAGAGTGTGCAGCCTCAAAGGAAACAGGCTTTTTCGTTTAGAAAAATGGAATAAATAAACTTGCATCTCTGTGGTGGCTCAGCCAGCTAGCGGCCTGCCAACACACCCATTCTGGTCAACTTTAAGATGGACTCATCTTTCGCTGGCAAATCAATTGTGTGATGACCTGTATTGCAGTAAGTTTCCAGATCAGCATTCTCAAGCACCTTGAATCAGAGGGGAGATCAAAGGGAAGTAAGACACATTTGCAGGGCGTCTGCCCATGACAGGGGAAAGCCTTCTGCCATCTCTCCCCAGCCCCCAACTTCCTCATGATCTCTCTCGCCTCTAGGTCTTTGCACATGTGGTTCCTTCTGCTTGGGACCCCTCACCCCCCACCCCTCACTGACCATGCCTGGCTAACTCCCACTTATTCTTGGAGCCATCCCTTCTTCCGAGAAGCCCTCCCCTGGACTTGGCAAGATTAGGTGAGGTGCTGCTCCCCTGGCTCTTTCCATCAGCATGACCAACCAGCCCAGTTTGCCTGGGACCGAGGGACTTCCTGGGATGGGACTTTTAGTGCTAAAATCAGACCAGTTCTAGACAAATCAGAGCAGTCACCTGACCTCCCGTGCTCCCTGCACTCACTTTCCCCAGATGGAGGGTCTTCCATTGGAACTGCCCACCAGAGATTGTCAGTTCCCTGAGGTCAGGGATGGAGTTGTTCATCTCTGTAATCCCGCTGCACACCTCGCACAGGTCTGGCACGGGGCAACCAAGCAAAAACCGTCACTGGAATAGGTACTTCGGGCTGAATGAATCAATATAAATTCAACATTCTTTTATAAATGGCTCTCTCATTTCTGTTTCCTGCAGGCATAGATCCTGAGATTTGCTAGGGTGCCTTGCCTACCACACCCGAAGCAGCCAATGTCTGCCTAGCAGAGGCTCCTGCATATAGGATTAGCATACAAATTAGCATACTCTTCTTTCCACTCCAGGTCACCAGGTCACCATGTACCTTTAGTCCCTGCTGTAAAGAGACTAAGACCTAGGAAATATACTTTTGTTACTGTCGATTTCTTTGGCTATCACTCACTAACTGAGAGCTTACACGTCCAGCACTATGTGAGGCCCTTTTGTTCGCTTTCAGATTTAATACTCGAAACATCCCTATGAGATATTTCTGCCACCATTTTCCAAATGAAGACCCTGAGGCTCAGTGAAGTTGAGTCACCAGCCCGAAGTCCACAGTTAGTTATGCGGGACCTGGGCATAGAACCCAAACTGAAGGGTTGGCTCCAAAGCCTGTGCTTCCAAGTCACTACGCTGTACTACCAGAGGCTTTCCAGGAAGGGCTTCGCTGTCAAGTTCACAGCACAGTGAACTGAGGCAGGGACACGTTGGGCTGTTATGTCCATGCCCACTGTCCATCCTGAGCCTGGCCCCTTCTGACTGAAAGGAAGCATGGTTCAGGCGGGTGTGTCCCGGAATTTCAGGGAAGACTGGCCCTGGGGTTTTATGAGAGACCTGAAAGGATAGCTGATAAAACAGAAAGGCTCTCAAACTCTTTATGTGATCAGTGAGAAGCCAGGATCAAGAGAAGGTTGTGCTCTTGTCCAAGGCAACACAGCCAGACTGAGGCAACACTAGCCTGAGACCCTAATCTCTCCACTTCCTGTCCACAATGGCTCCCCACTTCCTTCCCCCATTCTGTGTCTATTAAAAACACACAAGGTTCTCTTTACCACATTCCTTGGATTTTAAAGCAGCTGCTCCTGCTGTCCTCCCTCCTCACTCACGCCAACTACGCCAACTACGTTTTTCTTTCGTTTTTACATCTGAGGAAGAAGGTGTTATGGTTAACAGCATTTGAATTCCACAATGTCACTGTAACATGTAATAAATAACTTTTTATTATTTACGACCAAAATGCTTAGCGGCTGTGGAAGATGAAGGGCTCTTCTCTTCTTTCTGATGCAGCTCTCACAGGTTTACTCGGTCGTTGGCTGGGGGGCTGGGGCGGGGAGGGATGCACCTTGGCTCTCTCATGCAATACCTTCAGTGCCCAGGCCGAGGCTTCACGATTATGCTGGAGTTGTGTGTGACTGTAAGATTTGTTTTTAGCTCAATCTTTGCAGGTCTGGAGAATGGCATGTTCTCAGAAACACCTATGCAGCTACCCAGGACCAGCTGAGTGAGCTAAGAGGGAAAGTGGATGGAGAGTCTGGTTAGGCTGGGATCCATGCTAATAGAATTCTGTCCCAGGATAAGGGCTGAAGAAAAGCATGGCACTTTCGAAGCCAGTTTGGCAAACTACCCTTGGGGAGACTTTCCATACTTTTCAAAACTGTGGCTAAAAAGACCAGAGAGTCTAAACCTTCCCGCAGCTACCCCCATCGCGCTCCATACCTGCAACCCAGGAATTTTGCTTGCATTAAAAAGGCATCTTCCAGAAGGAACTATGAACCTAAAAACAAACGCTGTTTCATTTGTCGTTCATTAGGGGTGTATCTGGATTGATTTACTGAGCCCTTCCGACCCCAAGTCTTTGGAGCAGCATTCCTTCACGATTAAATGGAAAGGATTCACGCGCAACTCTCAGGGATAAGCGTAGAAGGCACAAGACCTCAAATTGCTCTGTATCAGGTAACCCAAAGGAAACGCTCAACCCAATCCAGCATTGAAAGCGCCTGAGCCAGACAAGAGTTTGCAAGTGTTTTGACCCAGGCTTCCCAGAGAACTTTCCTAAGGGAGGTGGCCAGTGCAGACCACTATTATCCAGATTAGGGGCTTTTGAGTCTTTCCAGGGTCAGGATATGCTGAGAATGCCTAGCCCAGCCACATACAATTGATGACAGAAACTGCAATCCCTTTTAATCCCCAGGACATCAGGGCTTCGTGGGAAGGGGATGGGGGAGGCGGAGAAGAGTGAGAGAGAGAAAGAAAAAGGAAACAAGGTAGGGTGCGTAGTGCACCAGGGAGAATAAATTTCTCCTGTCAGCTCAGCAGGCCCATGGTCATCAGAAAAGAAGAAAAACCCCATAAAGCCCTCAGAGCAGGGCGACAATTGCCCTTTGGAACTGAGATGGGCAGCCTTTCTGGTGGGTGGCGCAAGCCTCTCACAGCAATTAAGAACAAGGACTACAGTCCTTTCTTGCTCTTTTTGTGTGTAAACAACAATTCGGGGACTTGTAAACCAAAGAGAATTGGTCCAGAGTTTATTTTTATCTACTCCTGTGGCTCCCCTGGCTTTAACTGGCTTCCAGGAAAATTTCAAGGGCCGGAGGCCTTTGTGGTTGTGGTTTTAGTTAAATACACAGATTTACCTGGAGCCCGGTGTGGGGGGAGGGAGAAGCAGAGTGCTTTCCCTGGCTCCCCCAGCTCCCTACCGACCAATGAGCCCCTGCGCTACCCGTCCAGACTGGGAGGCCACAGGCGGAAAAGGGATTCAGGGGGAGGATTCCCTGTGCTCTTCCTGTGAGGCCCTGCAAACTGTGTCTCCCCCCTTGGAGCGGCCATGATGCGATCTGACCTCCACTTCCTGCATTCCTCTCCCCTTCTCCCTTCCTCCCACCCCAAAGTGGCCTGAGTTGGGGTGACTTGCAGGCCTCCTAATTCTGTGAAAACATCCCATGGATGCCCGGTGGACAGAGAAGAAATACGGAGGCGTCCGGGGCGGTAGATGGGGCTGCGAAGTGGCTCACGTTCTGTGCTTTGGGGGTTACTAGAAAGTCCTCTGATCTCGCCTTCTCACCCAGGGCTGACATCCTACCATCTGTGAGTGTCTGGCTTTCCTAAGGATTGCTTAGGATTTATGAATGCAACTAAATAAATGAATCCCTGGCTATTAACCACAGGAGTCCCGCGACATGGAATTTCTGCTGTGAAAAGCAGCTCGATCGCAAATCAAGGCCTGAAAATTCTCCTGACGATGACTCTCTACCTCTCCCTAAAGGATTGGGTCGAGCCTAGCGGTAAGTCAGACCATCGTAAACATAACCTCTGAACACAGCGACAGTCCACCAGCTATTTTCTCATGATGCATTAACAGGCCAACAGACAGAAACTTTGTTTTAGTGATAGGAATTCATTTCTTCGCTTTAAGAATTCCCTTACATTGCTCTTTCAAATGCAAGTGTTCTTGCTCCCATATTTTGGTGTGCATGCAAAAGGAGAGGATCTTTTCCAAGATGAGGCTCCTAGGGAAAATGTTCCTGGCTAGTTGCTGGGAGACCTGAGCCCTCCCACCAGCTCCATGGCTATTCGTCTGGAGAATCAAGAAGCTGCCCAGCTAGGCTCTCTCACTATCTTGTATACTAGACCCGAGCTTGCTTGCTGCTCTGGGACGCCTTAGTCTCTGCAGGAAGCTCTCACTCTCCCTCATGTCCTCACAAAGTCTCCCTGATTGGAGGAAGGGCTAGAGCCCCCCAGGAAAGCTGGGGGAGGCTGGCAGACAGCTTTCTGAATTCAGATGAAAGCTAAGTCAGCTCAGGCGCCTGGAAGGTTCCAGCAGGGTGGGTGCTTGAGGAAAACCACTTACCAATGCTACTGAAAGCCTGGGCCGGAGGCAAGGGCCTGGGGCTGCGCCAGCAGCTCAGAGGAAGGAGAAACCGGAGGCCCAGCAGGAACTAGGAGTCACTTGTTATAAGCAAATTGTTTATTTGGTGGTTTTTCCCTCCAGGCCATTCATGAATGCCCCGGGGGCCTGTGGCAGTCAGCGCATTCTGGCCTACCTCCTAGTTGTCACTGTTTTCCAGCGATGGCCCGATGTGGTGGTGGTTGGGGTAGGGGGAGCCGCAGGGTACGGCTCCACATGTTTCCAACTGCCCCAGCCTAAGCCCTCCCCACCATTCCTTCATTCCTTTCCCTCAAAGAAAGGTGTTACCCTCAAACTCCTCTGCCGTTCAAGCCCTCTTGGCTCATTATCTTTGTCTCGTTTGCTCTGCATCATTCAAATGAGAAGTCTTCACAGCTTTGGACACTCAGTGTCTCTCCTTCCAAGCTGCCGGGCGCCCTGACCTTGGAGAGGTCCTCAACTTCACTCTGCCTTTGTAAATGGTGCTAATTTACACCACAAGGGGGCCAACAGCCCTCACTGGGTTCTTGAGAGTTGGCTGAATCTAATGCAATAGATGTAACTACGTGAAATAATGTGCATAAAATGGTTAACACAAGTGAACCCTCTATACATGGTAGTTACGAGAATCCACACTAACACACACTCTACTGTGCCTTTCATTTCGTTTCCTCTGAAAAGAACCCATTTGTGGGAAGATGCTGAAAGCAGGCTTGTTTCAAAATACCATCCTTTTCCTTGGAAGTTACTGAGCAGATCTGCCTCGATTTCTGTCAGGCACTTCCAGGAATTATAGCCTGAGACATTCCCTTAAGTTTCCAGCTGACTGGTGGCACTGGCTTGGCACAAAGGGCAACAACGAAGACTCCGAGCCACAGAGGGGAGCAGATTTCTGAAAGTTCTCCACCAAGTGTCAGGAAAAAAAAGAGGTGGAAATAATAGAAGAAAAGCTGCCAGCAATTGCAGACGAGGCTTAGAAATATGTGGGAAGCCAAAGGGACGTTGACTGGAGACAGCATAATTGGAGGGGTAGCACTCTTAGAAACTGTCTCCACAGCTATTCTGTAAGATTGACCCCGAGGTCCCCAGCTAAGTGCTCCTTGGCCAGGCGTGCAAGAGCCCCGGGCAAGGATTCTGCCTTCTAAACTGCTCTGAGGTCCGGTATGGAGCTGAGTTTGGTGACCTCTGGAGCCCACAACAAGCTTTTCACATTAAGTGAACCTGCACTTCATCGAACAGAGGAATACTTAATACAAAGTGAAGGGACAAAGCTATTTAGTGTCAGGCTTTTGGCAGATCTTTTCATTTTGAAGAACAGATCTGAGCCAGGGCCAGAAAGAAAGGAAGACTCGTTGGGTGGGGATAGTGTTGGGCAGGGGGTAAGCAGAAGCTTAGGTGTGAGTCTTAGTCCTACTGATTCTCTGCAGGAAGGGGGCCTCTCGGGGTCTCAATTTCCAATGGCAAAGCTAGAGAGAAAAATCTTTAGCACTCTTTAAGTGCATGACCATTCCAAATGGTTTATGATGATTTTTCTGGGAAAATAATGTCTAATCAAAATACCATGAGAGAATCAATGGGAAAATGCATAAGTACACAAGGCTCTCCACATCCCCAACACTGTATAATGTCATATCACATCACAGAGAAGAAAATAGAAAGAATAATATGTCTCTAGAGGGTTTAACAACATCTCAAGCCTATCTGTCCCATGAATGCAAATGTTTACATTACAGAGCAGAAGTGCCATATTAGGAAACGGCTTCTCTGCAAGGTTTTCTCAACTGGGTAATGGGCAAACAGATCCAAACTGATAAGAAAAACAGTATTTCCGTGGTTCTCCAAAGCTTCCTTATGACTGTCAGTCTCCATCTCCTTAATGTGCGAGCAGGATGGGCTGTCTGACTAACGCTTGCCCTTTATGGGAAAACGGCAGGAACGGCCACTGGGACTCTAGCAACATCTATGGCAGGCTCTGGGCATCGCAGGTTCCAACCCCTCCAAAAGAAAGATTGGTTGGGAGATACAGCAGGGGAAAGAGGCCTCTTGACTCTGGCCTAAATAGGTTGTTCGGCAATGGACTGACCCAACGTCCTGGGTCCCTGCTCATGGAAGCCCTACTCAGCAGGCAACCCATTCCAGGGAACATCTCCACGACCAGCAATTAAAGAGATAATTCACCATCAATTAAGGGGCAGTCCCTGCAGCCCGTCCTTTGAGTTTGACTCCGCCTCCCCCAAGCATCACCTGCATTATCTCTGAAAAGTTCCTAGGCCTTGGATGAAGATAGTGACATACCTCCTTGATTTACTTTCAAGGTGGAGTGAGTTAATAAATAAAAAGCCCTGAAAACTGTGGCTAACACGTGTAACAGTGTCTCACTCATCCATAGTAAGCCCTCTGTGAATGTTAATAATTGTTACTACTGTTATTTTTACTATGAGGATTAGTGTTATTCTTATAAAAGCAGAGTGGTCATCTCCTAAAGCCTTCTCTGAACTCCCTCAGCAGTACCAACTCTTTCTTTCTCTGGGTTTTCATGACACTTGCCACACACCTCAATTATATGTGGCTTTGTCAGTCGAGAAGCTCCCAGTCTCGGTGAACAGTGCCCACTGGAGTTGTGTGGTGCCCAGGCTACGTGATCATTTGCAGAAGCTCCTGGGAGCAGGGGACTTCCTGGCACCTCCAAATACATCATCACACAGGAGGCATCTCTGTTTTCTGTAAGAGAGATCTCTGCCATCAGCATACAGCCTGCACGTAATGACACTTTCATTTTTTTTTTAGAAAAGATTTATATATTTTAGAGAGAGAGAGAACACAAGCAGGAGGGGCAGGGGGAGAGGGAGAAAGAATCTCAAGCAGACTCTCTGCTAAGTACAGAGCCTGATGTGGGGCTCAGGCTCACGACCCCAAGATCACAACCTGAGCCGAAACAGAGTCGGCCGCTTAACCCACTGCACCACCCAGGCCCACGTTAAGTGAGATTTGAATGACTATGGGCTAGAAATTGACTCAGCCAAATTAAACTTCTCTTCTCCTGATAATTATTTCATTTAAAATTCTTCGACTTACCCCAAAAGACTTTGTTCTCCACAATCCCTACTTTTTTGTGGGGAGAGGGAGAACTTTTCTTTTTTAAAAGAATATGTACACTGATGATTCATTTACAAGCCAGTGAGTTCAGTCAGATCTGGGAAATCTACTGCTACTTTAACTTCATTCATTCATTCATTCGTTCGTTCGTTCGTTCAAAAAAACCAATTTCATCTGGGCAGGCACAGTCCTGGGGGGCAGAAGCCAGACAGGAAGACATCCCCTTGCCCTGAAGATGCTCACTGCTCGTGGCTTTCCTTTGACTGCCTCAGTCCTTCCATCCCTTCAGGGCAGCTGACCCACCAGTTCCTGGGCCTAGGAAGGAAACCTTTCACACCAGCAGAGGAGGCACCTCATCGGGAGGAACACGGCATTTTTACCCAAGACTGAGCCAGTGTTCTGTTTGCAAAAGCAACACTGAGCTGAGGTCAAAAGCACCATATTTTCTAATGGAAAAGAGAATGCATAAGTCAGAGGACCAGAAATGGTCGGGACAGTTGGGCTATAATTGTGCACAGCTTCTGGTCCCAAGGAGTCAACCTGGAAGGGCTCAGCACAGGGCTGACTCCTCTCAGAGAAATCTGGACAGAGTAACTCCTGTGTGAGGTGCTCCGTTAGCATTCCTGCCATGATTGCTGCTGCACAAATCACCCTGAAACTTAGTGGCTTAAAATTGTTTTATTATTATCTCCCAAGGTTCTGGCTCAGCTAGATGGTTCTCATGGACACATGCTCGTATGGTTACAGCTGCCAGGGCTGGTGGTCTCGAGGCTTGCTCAGTCAAGTCTGAGACTGATGGTGGCTACAGGCAGCAGCTTGGTTGGGGTGTGGGTATCACCCACGCTTGGCCTTCGCATGTGGTCTGGGCTTGTGCACAGAAAGGTAGCTGGGTTCCAAGAGGAATTATCCCTGGAGAACCAGGCAGAAGTTGTGTTACCTTCTTTGACTTGGTCTCAGAAGTCACGTAGACTTGCTTGTACCACACGCCATGGATTGACCAGATTCAAGAGGAGGGCATGTAGACCAGCTTGATGGGAGCACTCAAAGAGTTTGTAGAACTTTTTAAACCACCACAACAAAGCAGAGGAACCTGGTGACTATGACCAAATGAGGAATTTTTGTATAATTGTTAAAATAAAACCAAGACACACGCTTGGAACAGGGGCTTTGGATTGTAATGGGTAATAGCCATTGGCATAAATCCTAGCAGGTTGGGACAATGGGGGGAGCACTGGACTGGGAATATGATCATTCCAACTCTGCTATGTGCATTTCCTGTTAGCTGGACTCAGGCAAGTAACTTAATAGCTACAAACCTTAATTTCTTCATCTCTGTGAAAAGGATAATCATAGAGGCGCCTGGGTGGCTCCGTCGTTAAGTGTCTGCCTTCGGCTCAGGTCATGATCCCGGGGTCCTGGGATCGAGCCCCGCCTCGGGCTCCCTGCTCAGCAGGAAGCCTGCTTCTCCCTCTCCCACTCCCCCTGCTTGTGTTCCCTCTCTCGCTGTGTCTCTCTCTGTCAAGTAAATAAAATCTTTAAAAAAAAAAAAAGAAAAGGATAATCATACTGTCTGTCTTTCACGGTTCACCAATATTTACAGGAAAGCAATAAGATAAAGAATGCAAAAGGACCTGCAAAACTATAATCACTAATTGATATAAGATATCATAAATATTGTAGGAATTTTATTTTTTTCCCTTCCCAAGTCTTGGTTTTCTTATCTGTAGTAGTGAGGCGCTGGAATAGATTAGTTTCTTAAACTTGACGACCTAAGGACAAATTTTAAAGGGAAAAAAATTTCTCATAAACACCTGAAAATGTATCTTTGGGCCCTCAAGTCTCCACTGACCCCAGCTTGATGAACATTGACTTAAGGAACTATAGCCTTACTCCATGAAATCTCTTCCAATTGTAAATCATTATGTGAACAAGAGGACTTTTTTTTTCCTTTTTAACCAGTAAAATGCATTTTAGATTATAATCAAATGAAAACTAGAAAATACTGTGAGAGCTCTCTGACCCTGGAGAATGCATCTGGGAAGCTGGATCAGATGGTTATAAGATGCTGTCCATTTCTCTGCTTGAGTCTGTGGTTTGTGATGTGACTCACAGAGCCAGCTCCTGTGCTAAGCTGTAGGCTCCTAGAGAAAAGGGATGTGTCTGCGACCGCTTTGAATCTTTCAGGACATCTTGGGTATAGGATGTACTCGGAAATTTTTGATCTGATGGCGGTATAAATGGACAATGGTAGTGAACACAATAAATAGGACAATAATTCACATTTGAATCCCATCTTTTTTTTTTTTAAGATTTTATTTATTTGACAGAGAGAGACACAGTGAGAGAGGGAACACAAGCAGGGGGAGTGGGAGAGGGAGAAGCAGGCTTCCTGCCGAGCAGGGAGCCCGATGCAGGGCTCAATCCCAGGACTCTGGGTTCATGACTTGAGTCGAAGGCAGACGCTTAATGACCGAGCCACCCAGGTGCCCCTGAATCCCATCTTTCTGCCAAACTAGTGCTTTATGATTGACCCTCTTACTCCACCCCATAAGTGGAGGATACCAGCGGCCTTGGCAGTGACAAGCCTTACTTCTAATTATCTGTTTCAGGATCCAATTAGCTCAGTGCCTGATAGGTTCTTGCTTCTAATCAAACTGACAATGATAGAAAGCAGTTTAAAGAAAACTAATTGAAAAAGAATTGAAAACATAAAACCCTGCTCTTGGCCTTCAGGTCCTGCATTATCTGGGCTCTCCCTGTCTCTTGAGCCCTCTCTGAGCCACTTTTCCCCTCACCCCTGCTGTTCCCTCTGTCTGAAACACTATTCCCTTCACTCTTCGCCCAGCTCTCTCCTTTCTCTGCAGGTCTCTGAGTGTCTCTTCCTTGGCGCCTGTCTGGGCCCTTCCATCTAAGTCAAGCCTTTTGTTAAGCTCCCTCTTTTACAGCACCTATTTATATTAGTTTTTGAGTTTGTTCAATTTCTGTCTGTTCCACTAGACTATAATCTTCATGAGGGCAGGAACAATGTCTATTTTGTACATGATTGCCTCCCTGCTACCCAGTATGATACCTGGCATAAAGCAGGCAACTTTATAAATAAATGAACATTTGGCAAATACATCACTGAAACAAGCAAACAGATTTTTTTTTTTAAGTACTTCATGTGCATTCAGCACTGTGTTAGCCACAAGCAATGGGTAAGTTTCTCAGCCTGCTGAAGCGAAAAAAAAAAACCCGTCTTTTCCTAAAGCTAGGATTTCTCTTTTAAAACCAGCAGCCCGGCCCCTGCTGCCTGTCAAACATGGCTGCATCAGCCAGATTGACTCAAACCAGATCTAGTCCAGGAGACTGTTTCACACCGTTTCCAATAGAATATGAATCAGACAAGATACCATCAACCAAGCATTCAGCCAGGAAACGTGACCCTGGTAAACCTTCCAGGGTGACCCGTCTCACACTGCCAGGATCCAGCCCTACTGACAGCATCTATTATAAAGCCGAGGAACGGAACACACTTCAACTCCACAAAATGTGCTTTGGAGCCAGGCGGCGGGCAGCCCCGGGAAGTGCACGAAGTGTGGAAATTCCCTTCAAGCTTTTCAAGCAGCTCAAAGACATGAGCTAAGGAGGGACTTCAAAATTCCAAAGAGAAATTCCACTTTCCTTTTCCTCTGCTCTGGTCTTTCCATTCCAAACACAGCCCTGCTGGTTGGAGCCACTTCATGAATGTGGGATTGTTAGGGTCCGTCCAGAGACTCACCATTATTTTTCTTAGGTTAAAAAACACATGCACACACAATTTGGCATACATGTTCTCTTTCATTTGCCCTAAAGAAATCAATATCCCAGTCTGGGGTTACCAGCTGGGTTTCATATACATCCTGAGGCAGAGTTGCTTTATTTTATAGCTGCTGACATTCTTCTCTGGAGCCCCAAGCCCTCTCTCTGGTCCCAAGCTCAAAGATGGACTTCCTGTGTAGTCCAGCCTTTCATGAGGTCCTTCTTAGGGCCAGTTGCAAGGATTTACCATAGGCACCGACAGCCCGCCTCCACAAGCCATTTCTGAGGAGGCAGAAAGCTATCTGTGTGTTTTACACACTTAAGGAAATTGAATTTTAATTTGTTCCTGGCTCCACCACTCACTATGTGTTGAGGGGGAAGTTCCTCAAAACCTTAATTTTTTCATCTGTAAAATGGAAACAATAATGGTATCTATTCATAGAGTTGTCATAGGATTAAAAAAGATACTACAAGTACAGCATTTAGCACACTGCCTACTCATAGCGAGGTAGATTAAAGATGGCCACAATTTTTTTTTTGCCCTCCCTTCCACTGAGAGGTAGAGACTAATTCCTCTCTCTCGGGATATGGGTTTTAGTGACTTGCTGGATGAATAGAACATAGTGGAATTGGGCCATGAGAAATTCTGGCTTCTGTCTAGTCTCTTGGAAGGTTGATTCTGGGGGACACCAGCTGCCATGTAAGAAGCCCAACTACTCCGAGACCACCATGCTGTGAGGAAGCTCAAGCTAGTCACATGAAGCCTCTGTGCGGAGGAAGAAAGATGCCAGGCCAGCTATTCCAGGCCAGGCACCAGCATATGATGGAAGAATGTTCATTTCAGGTCCAGAAGGTATAACTTGGAGAAGAACCAAGGAACTCAGACAACTTCCAGAACCAAGTCCCCAGCAAATGGCCCTAAGCAAGCCAACTATTCTCCATCCATTCGAGCCACCAACTGAACTACCCCCTTCCCATCCCGAGTCAATGTGGAGGAAACACAACAGCCCTGGAGCTTCCCAGCAGTGCCCTGCCCAAATCCCTGACTTGCAGAATTGTGCTATTTATTATTAATAGCACATTGTGCTACTTCACTAAGTTTTGGGGTGGTTTGTTAGGCAACAACAGAAAATCAGAACACATAGTAAAATTCTAAAAAATGGTGATGGTTACTTAACAAAACCATTATTATCAGCATTTGGGGAACCATGTCACAATTGATCCTTAAACTCTAAGCTTTGCAACCTTGAGGACATATGGTCCTAGAAGGATCACAAAGCCACAGAAGAGAGGGTTCCGCATGGGGAGATAAAGACAGAAGCCAGGGAATCCCTTTTCACCGTCCAGAGACCTGCAGAGTAGTTGGCCCTCACAGGCACTCAACAAATGTTTCCTTCATGAATGAATGACAGACATAGTACATCTTTTTAGAATATCAGTTGTACTCCAAGGTTATCTTTCCTATCTAACAGATTTTATAATGGGAATGAGTACAAAAGTCTTTAAAGTTTTAAATATAAAACATGAGGCTTCCCCCCCCCAAATTTTTTTTACCTCAGAGTGGCCATTCAGGTTCTGAAGTTACTCCTCTGGTTCTGAATGCCCCTTCTCCGCCATTAGGAGTAACTAACCAATTTATTTGTTTAACAAATACATGAGTGCCTACTTTGTGCCAGGCACTGTTATAGGTACTGGAGATACAATAATGAACAAACAAAAGTTACCTGTCTCTTGGAGCCAACCCGCTAGTTGGGAGAGACAGTGAACAGGAAGATCAGGTGTGTGGTTTTGAGTACTGTGGAGAAAAATAGAGCAAAGTGAGGGGGATAAGAAGTGCTAAGAAGGGCTAAGAGTTGCTCTTGTTAAAAGGAATGAGAACAAAAATTCACAGACAAAATGACATTGGAGTAGAGACTAGAGACAGTGCAGGAGTGAGTGACATGGGTACTTGAGAGGGTGCCAGGTGGAGGGAACAGCATGTGCCAGGCAGAGGGAACAGCATGTGTACAAGCTTATTTGAGGAAAGGCCAATGAAGCAATGTGCCCAAAGTGAGGAGCATCTCAATGAGAATGCTAAGAGATGAGGTTAGAGAGTTGGCTGGGGACTGGGGGGAGGGCAGACCGGAAGCACCTCATGGACCATTGCAAAGACTTGGGCTTTTATTCTGAGAGAAGTGGGGAACCACTAGAGGGTTCTAAGCAAGGAAACAATGTGATTTTGTTTTTTCATTTCAATTTGATTTGACTACTGGGTGGAGAATAAGCTGATGGAAAACAGGCAAGAACAGAAGCAAAGAGACCAGCTGGGATGGTGACTTGGTACAAAAATTGAGGAGCAGAGCTCTGGACAATAAGGACCCTGACTCTGACTCAGGATTCCCCTTTGGCCTTTCCACATGGCTTACACTTTTCATGGCCTTGTGTCTGGGTTTCTAGGAGAAGCATCCCAAGAGCAAGTAATCCAAGATGCAAGAAGTAGAAGCTACCAGTCCTCTCAAATCTGTGCTAGGCACAGAATTAGTACAGTGTCACTTTTGCTATATTCTATTGGTAAACACAATCACAGGTCAGCCCATATTTTAGCAGATGGAAGGCAGAGAAAGGGAAGTGATTGCAGCCATCTTTAAAGACAAGCTACTATACGGAGTGTCTCTAGAAAGTATCTTCTGGATTCAGCAGGAGCAACAGGACTCCCACTGAATGGACTAGAATTGATTACCAGACAATTGAACAGTTATGAAGAAAAAAAGAGATAAATTAATAGATTTAAATAAACCTATTTGTAAAAAAAAACCCCTAAAAAAGAAAAAAACAACTTATCTCCACACCCCTTCTGTGTACACTAACGTTGCTCCCCACTCCCCACACATACACCTGGAGGCAGAATGAGTTGGTTCAGAATTCTAGCAAGCCAGCTGGGGGGGCTGAGCTGCAGAATAATGGGCTTATGTCATTGTCTTATCATTAAACTATTCCCCCAGGTTGGTATGGCCTGGAAAATTACCTGTTACACCTAAGTAAAAATTCAGGCTCAAAGGACTAAGATTTCCCATCATCAAGGCAATTCAAAAGAATATGTTGTAGGTTCGAAGACAATTTCCAGAGAGACATGCATTCTCAGAATATTTTCAGTAATGGCAAAATCAGTGGAATAAGTAGTTGACCTCCTCCCTGAGGGACCATGCTCATTAAGATATATGCATTCAGGACTGTTAAAATTCCAACTCATTACCTAATATTTGCACCTTATGCTTCCAGTCCTTCTATTTCAGCTGTAACAACCAACTGACAGTCTCCTATATGTTTGAGAGGCTTCAAGAGAATGTTGCTGGAGCAAACTTTAAGAGGAAAAAGAAAAAACTCAATAAGGAATTACTATCGATAATCCTCTCTACCCATTTTTCTTTGAATTAATCTAAGATGTTTGAGGAATGAATTTTTACCAGCTTTGGGGGCAGTGTTCAAATCTTCATTCATTCTTTTCTTTCATTAATTTCTACATTCCACCAGGGAAAAAGATAATCCAACTTAAGAACAACTCCATAGCCCAAGCCAACAGAATTTTGGAGGCAATGTGACAGAATCTTGGAGGCAATGTCAACCAACATTCACTGATTATGAACACTTGTCCTTCAGGATCTTCCTCAAGCATCCCTTCCACTGGAAGCTTCCTCTAATCCTTTCCCTGTGATAGTCATGTCATTCCCACCATGTTCCCTTCACTCTTCTATTAAAGCATTTGAATCTTTTCTCCCCCTATAGCTAACTCTCTGTTTTTCCTCTTTCTCTCTTACTAAATTTGGAGTAACTTGGTATCAAGGACAACATCGTATTCATCTTCAGACAATTGAAAATTGTCCAGTACCTAGCACAGTGCCTGACACTGTTGGGGAGCACTCAGTCAATGTTTGCTAAATGAATAAATATGATGGGTGGTTCTACAATCAGTTTGCCCATCAGGTGCACTGAGAAACCAACAAGGTCAGTTTAATTATAACCACAATAAAAGAGCCTTGACCTTAAGGAGATTGCCCTCAAGAACAAAAAAAGTAAAATTTGTATGTAAATAATTGTCACCTTAGGCAGGTTGGAATAAGGTATAGAGAAAGCACACTGCTTATGAAATTTGGGTTCTAGGCCAAAGTTTTACACAGAAAAAACATTTGGGGGGCACAATTTAAAAATGTCTAAACACGAGAGCACTTCAAAGCACATGGAACTGAGGCATGCTCACAACAGCCTAAGAGTTGTAGATGGCACTCCATCTCTCTTGCTTGACTTACATATAGAAAATAAAATGCCTGGGTTTATCCAAACATAGCATACAATTCAAATTTGTTCATATGAAATTTCCTAACTAGAAACTGTTGGGTTGAATGAGTTGTTGCATTTTCCTTTGTCCAAAATTGGAATATTGAAAATCACTTCTTACGGTGTATTTATTGTATTCTTGGGCAAGAAAAAAAGGTATTATAACAACAACAACAACAACAACAACAGTAAGCCAGCAGTGGTAATGTATTATTTAGTGCCCCATAACAAATTATCTCAAAATGTAGTGGCTTAAAACTACATATAAACATTTTAAAATAAATAGTTACTCTCTCACACAGTTTCTGTGGGTCAGAAATTCAGAAGCAATTTAGCTGGATAGTTCTAGGTTGGGGTCTCTCAAGAAGCTGCAGTTCAAGATGTTGGCTGGGGCTCCAGTCATCTGAAGGCTTGACTGGGGCTGGAGGATCCATGTCCAAGATGTACTCACATGGCTGCCACTTAGTGCTGACTATTGGCAGGGGGTGGTGGGGTCTCAGTTTCTTGCCACATGGGCTTCTTCATAGGGCAGCTTGAGTGTCCTTACAACATGGCAGCTGGCTTTCCCCAGAGTGAGTCATCCATGAAAACAAGACAGAAGTCATGATATCTTTTATGATCCAGTCTCAGAGGTTTATGCTTCATCATTCTTGAGATACCCTATTGGTTACATAGGTCATCCCTATTCACTGTGGGAATGGACTATGCACGAGTATGAATACTCATATATAGAGAGAATCATAGTAGGCTATTTTGGAGGCTGAGACAACAGATGGCATAATTTTTCAAGAGCCATTATGTGGAAAGTTTGTTGGCTAAACAGGTAGGATTCCCGGGTGCCTGGGTGGCTCAGTTGGTTAAGCATCTGTCTTCGGCTCAGGTCATGATCCCAGGGTCCTGGGATCAAGTCCCACGTCAGGCTCCCGGCTCAGCAGGAGGCTGCTTCTCCCTCTGTCTGCCACTCTCCCTGCTTTTGCTCTCTCTCTCTCACTCACTCTCTCTCAAATAAATAAAATTAAAAACAAAACAAAACAGGTAGGATTCTTACTTTTAAAGAGCCATATTCAAGAGGAGAGGAGACAAAAAAACAAACAAGTAAGTTGGGAATTTCATTCAGCATTTGATGTTGTGAAGACTATAAAGCAACGTGAGATGAAGTGAGGTGAGCAAGGGTCCTATTTTCTAGTAGACACTCAGGGAAGGCCTCTCTGAGAAGAGGACATGTGAATTGAGATACAAATGAAGAGAGGGGGCTGGATCTGGGAAAGGGTGTCCCAGACAAGAAGAAGAGTAAAGATCCTGAGGCAGAAGCATGTATGATATATTCAAGGAATGGACAGAAAGAGCAAGGAAAGCAAGGAGGAAGGAAGTAGGAGATGAGGTGAGAGACACAGTAGGGGCTAAAACACAGAGCTTTGTAGGACCAAGTAAAGAATTTGAATTTTATTCAAAGTGTGATGAAAAGCCTTTGGAGGGTATTCAGCAGGTAAATGACATGATCTAATTTACATTTTCTATAAGCCACTTTATCAAGGAGATCCTTTAAGAGTCATTTGCAATAAATCCTGGCAAGATATTAGCTTACTCTAAGATAATAACAGGGGCAATGGGAAGTTGGTAAGTCAGGATACATTTTGGAAGTAAAAGCATTTGCTGGCTTGGATAAGGATGAGGGTGAAGCATCAATGATAAATCCATGGTTTTTAGTTTGACACACAAAAAGAGTCATGCTACCACTTACAAAATGGGGAAGACTGGTGGATTAACAGGTTTTGAAGAGAAAAACCAAGAATTCTCCTTGGACATGTTAATTTGAGGTGTAGATATGTTATGCAAGTGGATAGGGAAGTCAATCATGTAAAATGTTGGACAGATTTGTATGGAGCACAGAGCACATAATATAAACCTGGGATATATCTTCATGTACACAAGTTAAGATAAATTTTAGTTGTGTGATTTCAGAAGAGGGAGAAAGCCCGTAACTCACTGGGCATATTCTGGAGGATTCATGGAGGAAATGGTGGCATTTGGGCTGACCTTTCAAAGAAAATTTCACCAGTAGGGATAATGGAGGAAAGTTTAAAGGACAGAGGAACAGTCTGAAGGAAGACCAGTTCGGGGACAGCTGCAGTGATGCATCTGAGGGATGATGGTGGAAAGGGCAGTGTCAGTGGTGGCTGGACAGGGGAGGAAAGAGCATCTTCCACACCCTTGGTATAGGTAGTCGAAAATAACCTGGTAGTTGGCTGGACTAAGAGGAAGAGTGGTCAAAGTGAGGGAAGCTTTGACTCCAGAGTGGAGAAGAATAGTGCTGTGTCAAGGAGCTGCTTTGGGGTTTTGTCTGCTCATGGCAGGGAGAGGAGAAGAGATGGCTGTAGGAAAATGATGAGTCTAAAATGCCAGCAAGATACCCAAATGGAAATGCCCATTGCTATGCTCTAGGAAGAGGATTGGAAATACAAATTGGGGCTTTTGCTACCTAATGATACCCTGAAGATAAGAGGGAAAAACTTGGTTAGAAGGGAGAGACTAAAAACAATGGGGTCTCTCCAGCTAGTGCCAGTGGGCAGGGGCAGTCACTCAAATCCAGAGATGACAACTAGCATTGAGAGGTTAATCCCTTTGGCTGTCCTTCCCTGAGCCTCATCTTCTTAGAGCAGATTAGGTGCCCAATAAATACATGAATTCCTGAGTGGTGACTATCTCTTCGGCAGCTGCAGCTGACCCCCAGGATCATCTCTCCTCGGCTGTAGCTTCTACTGTTGCCCCTTTTATAGACCCCAGGGGTGCCCTTTGGCCTCCTCTAAGGTGAAGCTCTATGTTCTAACCCCTGCTGTGACTCTGACCTCATCTCTTACTACCTGCCCTTCTCGCTGCTGGGGTGGATTCTCTCTGAATTGCTTCCCCGCAGTCCAGGGCAAGGCTACTTGTTGTGGGGGTGGGGGTGGAGATACTTATTGTATTATTTGTTTGTTTGTTTATTATTTATATATTTATTTAAAATATTTTATTTATTTATTTGAAAGAGAGAGAGAGAGCATGAGCTGGAGGCAAAAGGAGAGAGTCTCAAGCAGGCTCCACCTTGAGCACAGAGCCCGATGCAGGGTTCGATCCCTTGACCCTGAGATCATGACCTGAGTCAAAATCAAGAGTGGGAAGCTTAACCAACTGCCACCCAGGTGCCCCACTTATTGTGTAATTTAAACCCTAGTTCTCTCCTCTCTTTCATTGTTTGCGACTTGTTCTACCCCTACAAGCACTGGGCACTGGGGTGGGTAGGTGGGCGGAGCTCCACAAGTCAGGTTGAAAGAGACCTAAAGTCACGTGAGGTACACTGGGCAACTTGGTCCCACCTCAGAGACATTAAAAAGAGGTGGGTGCCTGGGTGGCTCAGTCGGTTAAGCATCAGACTCCTGATTTCGGCTCAGGTCATGATCTCCTCAGGTCCTGGGATCGAGCCCCTGGCAGGGCTCTGTGCTGGGTGTGGAGCCTGCTTAAGATTCTCTCTCCCACTGCCCCTCCCAACGCCCCCCCCCACCACTTGCTCTCTTTCTCTCTCTCTCTAAAAAAAAAAAAAGAGGTACAGAGGTATATCCATTAAGGGTGTATGTTTGGGTGGGGAGATTTATCCTTAGTAACCCCACACATTTCTGTTGTTTACATAAAAATGAAAAAAAAAATGCTTTAGCAGGAAACTACCCCTCAGTATGTCAAAAAACACCAGGATAAATAAGGCAATTTCATGAAATGTTTTACTTTGGGGAGATGATTTGGGCATTAAGATATGGCAGACCCTGCCTAGGGCATTGGTTAGCTCCCCAATGGACACAATTTGCTATAATGTAGTATCTGTCATAGTCTGACTTGATTTGCCCCCAGGAAAGTGACTGGATCATCACATCACACCCTCCAAGTTAAAACTCCTCATGTTTCTTGGTTCTGACCCAGGGCCAATGAAGCCTTCCTTTCCAACAACGTCAGATGTGAGTTTGAGGTATCACCTTGCATTTTCTCAGAAATTCCCATTTCGAGTTTCTCAGGGGCCAAAACAAAGGCTTCGTATGAGTTGCTGTTTAGGTTCTAGTGTCCGGGCATGTCCCTCTTCTCGCCTCATTTTTCTTCCTTTTGGACTGCAGTGTGATCGATCTACCCTGACTCTTATCAGATGGCCCAGCTTTATTTTTAGTCCCACAAAATAATTTGTCTTGCTTCCAATAGCATTGGTGCCTTCAAATCAAAGGGACAAAATGTATCTTTCCCATTTTCTGCCTTTGAGGCTTCTGGGACTGGTGTTCTTTGGTCAATTCTTCCTCATCCTGCATGACCAAGTGCTCATTGTGGTAGGCCTGGCTTTCTGCTTTTCCTCGGGCCTCACTTCCCCTGCTCTCCCTCCCACGGTCAAAGGTTAATCCCCAGGTCTCTGGGAAAGAAAAACGCCATCTTTCCCCACTCACCACTCCATTAAGGTTGAGAAGAGAATGGGGCCAGATCCTATCCCCAAGGAAGGGGAGAAAGAGCAGTCTTATAGTAGCCTGCTTGGGCTACCATACAAAGTATCGCAGCCTGGGAGTCTTAAGCAACAAAAAAATTATTTTCTCATAGTTCTGAGGGCTAGACAACCAAGATCAAGGTGTTGGCAAGGTTAGTTCCTTTTGAGGGCCATGAGTGAAGGATCTGCTCCAGACCTCTCTCCTTGGCTTGTAGATGGCCTCTTCCCTTAGTGTGTCTTCACTCACTGCATGTCTCTTTATCCAAATTTCCTCTTCTCATGATGACACCAGTTAGACTGGATTAGGGCCCACCTTAATGACTACTTTAACTTGATTAACCCTGTTAAGACCCTAACTTCAAATACAGTGAAATCCCCTAAGGTACTGGGGATTAGGACTTCAACATATGAATTTTTGTAGGAGACACAGTCCAGCCCATAACAGATCCCCATTTGCCTATGGAAGCTCGATCTAGGGTCAGGCTGAGCCCCAACTGAGGACCAGTAGCACCTCCAAGTGCATCTCATGTGCTTGCTGCTGCTCTATGATGGCCTCTCAGACTAACTTGCTTCTGTGACAGCTGTCTTCCAACATGGACAAGTTCATGACATTTGTGCTTCTTTCCATTTGGCAAGGTGGAATATGTCTCAGATCTGTGGGATAATTACTGCTACTTACAGCCATTGTAAGAGGCAGTGAAACAGAAGGGGGAAAAGCCCATCAAATGGTGTGATGTTACACCTCTTGTGGGCTCCTGTTCTTCCTTTTAACTTATGGCTTGAGCCACATTGCAGATAGAAGGTGAGAGGGTGGAATGTGTATCTTTTTCCAGAATTCAAATATACTTCATTAATGAAGCCTTCCTTGTCTATCTCCACTCCCCAACACTAGTAGAGTAAAACACTTCCTCCTGTGTATTCTTATATTCCTTCATTTGAATATTAACCATATTATTATGATGATTTGTGTGCATGTTTATTGGTACACCCCATTTGCCAGCCCATCGATGAGAGTATCTAGTCCATTTAGGCTGCTATAACAAAATTCCTTATACTGGGTGGCTTATAAACAATAGAACTTTATTCCTCACAGTTCTGGAGGTTGAGAAGTCCAAGATCAAGGTGTCAGCAGATTCACGGTCTGGTAAGGACCCACTTCCTGGTTCATAGGTGGCCATCTTGTTGCTGTGTCCTCAAATGGCAGAAAGAGCGAGGGAACTTCCTAAGGTCTCTTTTATAAGGGCATTAATTTCAGTCTTGAAGTTTTCACCCTCCCAATACCATCACATCAGGGATTAGGTTCCAGCATAGAAATTTGGGAGGTTGAGTGGGACTCAGTCTGTAATGGAAAGGAAACATCTCTGTGCCTTCAGCATCAAATACTCATGGCATATATAGTCAATGCTTTTATTCAAGGTTAAGTGACTAAGTCAACAGGTGTCTGTGCATCAGAAAAGTTGTTAGTACTAGTAGAGCAAGAATGATGGAGAGCCTAATGAGTACACGTGTTAGTTCAGTTCCTCTGAAGCAGACACCAAAACAGGGATTTAGACCCATAGTGAATGATGGTTGTTATTGAAGGGAGCATCTCTGGGAGAAGACAGGTTGGGGGGTAGGTGGGGGGTAAGCAGAAAAGGCAGGGGGAGAGCCCTCAGACCCATCGTGGGCTAAGATGACCCCTATGAGGGAGGGGGTAAGAGAGTCTCGGCACCAGTTCAGTTCCCAGAAATGGATCCACACTAAACTCCTTGAGCTAAAGTTGCTGACAGAGGAGCCTCAGGTCTTCTCAAGAAGGCGCACATGTGGGCATCCCCGCCTGGATCCGTCAGTGGCTTGCAGCAGCCTGTGGGAAGTGTGGCCAAGCATGATGCAAACGTAGGTTTAGAGCACAGCAGCTGGGGCCATGTATTGTGAACACACACACACACACACACACACGATTGGTTGGTTGGCTGGTTTATTTATTTACTTACTTACTTACTTATTTTAGGACTGCCTTCCTCCAATTCCTCTCCCCCCCCCAACTCCTGCCTCTAACAACCACAAATCCCATCTCTGCCTATATTTCTTATTTTCTGTATATTATTATGTTTTGACATTTTGAAAAACATTTTCTGGCTGGAGAGAGACTGCTCTTCTAGGTGCTAGCCAGTTCTGAGATAACATGCCTGGGAGTCAGGAGCCTGTCTTTCTTTGATATGCAAGCTAACCAATCCTGAATGCAACTTTCTTTCTCTGGCCTGAGCAGCCCGGGAGGGAGGCAATAATCCTCTGCCTGAATGATCCCAGGACCAGGTACTAGGCAACTAGGGATCACTCTACAGCCCAGCATCCACCAAAATTATTCTTAAGAGCCAATCCTAAACTGTTTCCTCTGCCCTGCCTTGCCTTTCCCCACAGAAACCCCAATAAAGGTCATAGCCTAGACTTTCCCCTAGATCTAGTCTTCTGTCACTTGCCCAGGACCTTGACTTCTCCCGTGACTTTGCATGGCACGCAGTTCCCCCCCCCACGTCCCTTGAGTACAGTAAACTTCGTTTTCTTGTGCCTCCCCTATGTCCCCTCTTGTGGCCACACCTGACTGATCATCGCTTTGCAAGAACACAGAGCAGTCCCTCAGCCAATTATTGTCCCCACCGCAGGAGGTCCGAGTGGTGTGTCGTGGCAGCCACAATAGAGGACGATAATAATGAGCATGGGTCAGCACCGTGTTACACGTTTTCTGTGCTTCACCTCCACACTGCCCACAACACTAGGAGGTGGCCTCAGCCAGCATGAGGACAAGGGCATTAGAACAGATCTCTTGCCTGCAGCTTTTCTTCAGGGAGCGGGCCAGAACCCACTTGGCGTCCGTGAGTCACTTCCGTCTGCGACACCAGGAACAAAGAGGGTCCCTAAACGCCTTGACCCCCACCCCCCCTGCCCCGGCTCCAAGTGCCCCCCTGCAACAGCACAGCCGCTCTGCCGGCCCCTGGATGCTTCCAGCCCCATCGTCGTGGCTCAGCCGAGGCCTGAGGGGAGTGGCTCGACCCTTGTGTGTCCGACACCAAGTCGGGCTTCCTTGGGAATGTGCCTCCGGAGGTCTCCCCCCACCCGCGGGGAGGGGGCGCCGCTGCCTGTGGAAGGGGCCTGAGCTTTCTGTGGCAGGAAGACAGTCGGCCCCGAGCCATGTGCTGCGGGCCCTGCAGTGTGGATGCTCTTTGTTAAGCTCCCAAGGTCTGGAAGGAAGCAGCTATGCTCTTGTTTAATTCCATATGAGCCGCTTTTTTATTTTTACAAATAGTCCTCTTGCTGTTAGGGAGTGAGTGAGCGACATAAATCATCATCATGTCTTTGGCAGCAGGGATTTCTCGGGCATGGTCCTCATTAAAGTCTTTAGTTGCAGGGTTCCTGGAGACCTTCCTTTGATACCTAAAAACATCAAACTGAAAAAGCCCTGGTGAGGAGGAGGAGGAGAGGGGGTGGTGGGGAAGAAGGGGCCGAAGCTCCCGAAGACCCCAGACTCACTGCTGGGAAACAGCAAGGCAAAACTAGTGATGATTATTCACAACAAAAAGAAAGAAAGAAAGAAAGAAAGAAAGAAAGAAAGAAAGAAAGAAAGAAAGAAAGAAAGAAAGAGGAAAGGAAAGGAAAGGAAAGGAAAGGAAAGGAAAGGAAAGGAAAGGAAAGGAAAGAAAAAGCAGGAGCCGAGCAGCAGAAACAGTAAGGACTTCCCCGCTGAACAGAACCCAACAGGCCCCTACAAAGAAGAGAGAAAGTGATGCAGGCGGAAAGGGAAGCTTCTCGGAGGTGATTCGAGAGAAAGGAAAAGTTCCCTGAGCCCTTTGCTCCCCAGACCTCAGCCCCAGCAGGCTGCAGTAATCAATGAACTCACCTTTTCCTCAGGCCCTGTCTCCCAGCTGGGCATGAATCCAATCCCTGGGCAAAGGTCACTGGGAATACCAGCGTGCCCTTGGCAGTGGCTGTTCATTCACAAAATGGGCTCCTTTGTGATAAAAGGAGGGAGAGCAGACCCGGGGTTTGTGTGCATTCGAAGCTGGTGGAGGAGAGCTGCCAACACGCTCGGTCAGTGGGAACCCAGCAGTACATGCATCTCAGTTTACACGATTGATGTGGCCTTGCAGAGCCATGTATGTTGAATTCCTATAAATCAAGTCGCATTTTAAATGCACTAGGGGAGCTGGCCATTTAAAGGAACCCTGCAGTGAATCTTTTGGAAAAGTGAAAAATCACTGCTGAATTGATCTCTTTTGGCAGGAAGTAACAAATATTTATGAGCGCTTATCATGGGTCAGGCAAAATGCTAGGTGCCAGGAGCATTTCTCAAAATGAGGTGCTCCTGAACTTGAGGCAAATGCTTTGAGATGGTGGTTTTTGTCTTTGGTGAAACCAGGATGAGCTGAGTACAGCAGTGGGAAGAGAGACTCCAGCTGGAGCCGTATCCTGTCATTGCCACAGGACGTCCACCAGTTGGTCTCCCTCAGAGTAACCAGGCAATATTTCTCAATCATGAAGACAAGGGATGCTCAGTGTCTTTTAAAGGCCTGAAGCAGGAGGTTATGGGCAGGGGCTCAGGGAAACAACCAGCATCTTCTTATAACCTGAGTCAACTTTCTGAATCCATATCCACCGTAGTGGTGATACCTCTTTCTGTGGTTCTCTCCAGAAATCTCAAATGTCCAACTTATTCATTCTAGGCTCCAGTATATAGTGTGGTGTTACATAGATTTGCATATCACTAGAGTCAAATCATATCATGAAAACATATATGTAAGCTCTAGCCTCCAACATTTGGGAAATATATTGTGCTTGAAAACAGATCCTAGGGGGCTCCTGGGTGGCTCATTCGGTTAGGCATCTGCCTTCAGCTCAGGTCATGATCCCAGGGTTCTGGGATCGAGCCCCACATCGGGCTCCCTGCTCAGTGGGGAGGCTGCTTCTCCCGCTGCTGCTCCCCCTGCTTGTGCTCTCTCTCTCTGTGTCAAATAAATAAATAAAATCTTAAAAAAAAAGAAAGAAAACATCCTAAAAGAATTGAGACTGTGAGGAAAACAAAACAAAACAAAACACACCAACATTTGCATGGATGCAGATTGAGCCTGGCAGGCAAGAGCTCAGACTCAGGGGTTAGCCAGCATGCACCGGAATCCCGGTTCTACCATGTTGGTATGTGACCTAGGCTATTTGTGAGGATTAAATCAAAAGTGCTTTTACATCTAAAGGCTTAGAAGAATACCTGGTATAAAGTACATGCTCAGTACAGTCAGTTATTATGATATTGGAGTTCATTTAAAAAACAAAACCCTAGACATAGATTGCATGGTTTAAGAAGTTCAACTGTCTGATATTAGCTAGTTGTCAGCTGGATGAAGCATCATAAAGGAACAATGCATTCACTAAAGTCGTACCACTATTGGAAGCCTATTCTGTGTCTCCAAGGGGAAAGGAAGTCTAAGTAAGCCAGGCAGTATTACCTTTGCAGATACTATTCAGAGAAGTAGCTTTGGCATTTAGAATGGAAAAAAGATCTTGTAAAGGAATCACTGGGTCCAACCACTTACTTTGTAATGAGGAAAAAACAAAACAAAACAAAACTCAGATGAAGTTAGAGACTTAGCCAGGATATACAACTTCTTGATTTAAAAAAATGAAGAAAAAGACAAAAATTTGCATCTCTGACCTTTCAAACCAGGAAGCATTTTTTTCCCCAGTAAGACACGGATTTTCTCCGCAGCAAGAATAAGACGTGATGTGCTTCATCAAACAGAGAAGATGGTTATCACCTTTCTTTCGGTAAGGAGCTTGGCAGGAGGAGAGGAATAATAATAATACCTCATCCAAATAGAAAAGCAGATAGGTAGCAGGGTTAGGGATCAAGTTCTTATTTTGAGGGTTAAAGGTTGTTCCAAAGTTCTAAGGAGGTCTTTGAAGGTAACCACGTCCTCAAGTGACAAGAACTCAGAGTAGTACAATTAGAAGCCTGGGTATCGCTGACACCGCAACGCCATTTCCGGTGCCCGGAGGAAGTTCGTCCTCGGCCAACACAGGGGACACTCCTGGCGCCATCACACCCGGTGGCCGACCAGAGCATGGAGAAGTCCCCCGTGGAACGGGCCTGCTCCTGTGACCCAGCACCGAGGTGGGATTCTTACCACTCCCC
Source organism: Eumetopias jubatus (assembly GCF_037043125.1). NCBI lineage: Eukaryota > Metazoa > Chordata > Mammalia > Carnivora > Otariidae > Eumetopias > Eumetopias jubatus. The sequence goes on along the minus strand of NW_028274814.1, from coordinate 92,104,528 downwards.
TTGAGCCTTTTACCACGAGCAGGGAAGATTCAGTGGCAACAAATCCCTGTCGGCCAAGTGGTTGTGGATTTATCACAGGCAGAAAGAATTCTTTTTACCTGCACCAGTTCTGTGGGCTGCACATGCTGCCCAGATGCTGTCTTCTTCAGTGTTCTTTATTACAGCGGAATGTCCTGAGATAATGTCTCTTGGAACCTCTCAGGCAGAGCCCCGATCCCAGGGAATTCCCAGAGACTTTCCCCTCGCGTCTGGGGTAGAAGCCACCCCTGCCGGAAGGAATCTCCCTTCCTCTCAAGCCTTCTCAAACCTGTCTTCCCCGGCCCTGAAGCCGAGACTTGAACTCATTCATAACCAATGATACGGTGGTCCTCTCTGTCCTGCGGCTCTTCTTCCCGGCCCGGCCCCTCCAGGGGCCTAGGAGACCCACTGTAAATGGACCCTGGCTCCATTTAACCATGTTTGAAATTGCCACAGCATTCCAGATGCCCACTGACGCGAACAATAAACAAAAAGCTGGCTCAAGCCAAAATCGAGAATAAAAAAAAAAATTAAGGCTTGAACATCCTGGTCCTGGAGTGAGATGAAATAGAACACAGGTGACTGCATCAGGAACGGGACAACAAAACGACGGTGCAGTTCAAACGTGTAAGGGATAAAGCCTCCAAGGCACTGGGAAATGCCGCGGAAAGCAAGCGAGATCCTCCCCTCCCCTCGTGGGGGCTGTTTGGGGGCGACCGGCGTAACAGTTGGGACAGAGAAACCGTCAACCGCATGGACCTCCCTCCCTCTGCGAAACGGTCCAGATGCTGAAACTGGGGAAGAGGGGACGGGTGGAGGGGCGCCGCTGCGCAGCAGAAAGATGTGCTCTGTCAGGGACACTTAGGCAGTGAAATGGGGCTGTGAAATTCTTTGGGTTGATATTCAAAGAATGAAAATTGTAGGCCAAGCGAGCTGTCAGTCCTGCCCTTGGTGCTAACGGGGAAGCAGGAGGGCAAAACCTGCGGAGGTGCCCAGAGGGACCCCACCCTCCTACGAAAGCCTGGACATCCACAGATTGAATTCAAAGCTCTACATTCATGGAAAACCGGAGCAAGACTTGCACCTGAAAGGCACATGGCAGTGCCCTGGGTCCTTGCCTTCGTCTTCACCCCGCCTTCAGGAAAGGCAAGAAGGCCACCGGCCGACCAGGTGATCCAAGACCTGGAACCTCCTTGGAGAAGACAGTGATCCAGCTGAGAAAAAAAGAAAAAGAAAACGAGGCTCTCAAGTCCTCAGAAGGAGCTTTGGCATCAGATGGGATGGACTCAGTGCACTGAAGAAAGAGGAATGAGGACTTCTGGAAACATCACTAGACTAGAAGCTTGTGAAAATTCGGGGTGGTGTCATTCTCATTTTTGTGCGCCCCTGCTGGGCCTGGCTTGCATTTGGTGCTCTGTGCGGGGCTGTTGGATTGGATGCAGTAGCAGGACACTGGGCGTGGGTCTGAGAGATAGTTGAGGTAAGGTGCGGCCCATCTTTGTACTGACTAGCCCCTAGCCTTAGGCAAGCTTGTTTGGATCTCTGAGCCTCAACAGTCTCATCCCCAAACAACAATGTCCCCTGCCCAGAGTGGTGATGAGGATGGCAGGTCAAGCCTCTCATCTATCGTCCTGGCACACGGCCTGGCACTCAGAAAACTCAGCGAAAGGTGGCCACCATCGTCTTCATTTCCCTCATGGTCGTCTTCCAGTTCTCACTCAAGTCTGGCATTTCCAGGCAGCGCCGGGTATTTCCATTTCCCAAAGCAGCCAGGCAGTGTCTTCCATCTATCCTTTAGGTAATAACTGCAGTAAGCATCAAGTACCCTCCCCCCCCCCCCGCTGTGTTCTAGAAGGAGTTTCCTCTCCTGTCAGATTGCGAGTGTCTGAAATTTCCATCCCTTCTCCTGCCCTTGTGTTGCCTTCTCTCTGCCGCACGCTGGGCCCTACCTGGGAGCCTTGCCCCTTCGGCCTGCACCTACGAGGGTGCAGGACCAGCAGCGAAGGGGAAGGGAAGAGAGGGAAAGTGCTAGAAAGGGTAATCCCTAACACCAGCCCGTAACATGCCCCACCTCAGCTTCTCGCCTCACCCCTTCACTCCCACACACCCATCCACCCCTGTGAGGAAAGGCCCAGAAAACGATCAAGTCTGGGTTTGCTGCTTCTGTGAGGAAAGTTCCCCTGAGCAGCACTGCATGCAGCCCCAGGCCTTCATGTCTTCAGAAGCCCAGTATGGTTCCTCAGGGAGCTTTTCTCCTTCCTTAGGAGGTCTAAGCAGAAAAGAGAAGTCAGTGGGGTTGAGGAGGAAGGCTTCTCATGGCTTGTCTGTTTCATGTCTTTGGTAGAGGTACAAACCCTTACAAAACGAGGACAGTCTGTCTCCTCAGGGAGGAGAGAATAAAGTGCAAGGCTGGCTTCCATTTCTCCTCATCTCAGACTGGGGTGAGGCGATGTCAAGGATACTCGTCTGAGGCAACAGGTAGGGGCAGTGCAAAGAGGAGCAGGCGGTTCATTGCTTGTGACCCGGAGGAGAAAGGAGAGCAGAAGACAGGGGCTGAGCAGGGCATTCACTTCCACAGAATTCTCCTCATCCCTCCTCACTAACCACTGTCTTCGCTGCCATTGGAGTTCCCACCAGAAGTGCTGAGATTTACCACTCACGGCTTCTGAGCTAACAGAGTCCCCATTCTCCCATCCAGTTAGATGCATCATGAGTGGGGAGGGAGGAGAACGGTCCATCTCACTGACTGGGTCAAGGTTGGGAGGCCATGGGGGTAAATAATGTGTTCCTATTGCCTGGGTTAAACTCAAGAACATATTTGCCAGGGAGATATTGGGAGTCATGGTAACTGGGATCCATTACTGGGATCCCAAGATTCCGGAAACCCAAGCTGAGTACATGCTGATTGAAACAGCACGTACTCTGGAAAATAAAGAAATCCACGAGATGTCATGTTTTCTGTTCTACTAATGACATGGAGAAGAGGACCTATCCACAGACTTTTGGGAAAACAAAGATTGGAGGGAGGAATACTGTTTATAACAGAACGTGGCATGGCTGCAATCATTAATGTCTAGGGATGTGTCCAAAGTGATAATCAGGAATGCACAAAGGCAGATATAATAGAAGATCAAGACAGCAAGCATCATTTGTACGAGAGGAAACCTGGAAGCAACCTAAAAGTTTATCGACGGGGGCGTGACCAAGTCAGTCTCGATATATCCAAACAGCAGGGTATTGTTGGGTCGATCCTGTAGAAAACCGTTTGTTAGCACGGAGAAATGCCCAGAAGGTGTTGATAAAGTATACAAAGCTATATAATTAGTATGATCCCAATTGTGTACATATATACAAAGAAAGAAAAGATTGGAAAGAGAAAAAATGTTAACAGTGATTATCTCTAGGGCATGGGTTTGTATTAATTCTTTTTCACCTAATTCTTTTGCATTTTAAATGTTTCCTGTGATTAGCACATTTATTTTTTCCAACTATGAATGCATTTTAATTTTTAATTAAATAACTAAGTTGAAAATAAAGATTTTTAAAAAGAGAAAGAAAAGTCCCCTCATTGATGACCAAACAGGGCTTGATTGCTTTCTTCCCTCAACCACTAACCTGCCCAAAAAATAGGGGCAAATAATTTAACCCTCCTCTATAAAAACAAACAGCATTGTCTGAATGGGACGTTTTTGTATCTTAATTATTTTTAAGGTCTGCATTTGAATGTTGCTGCCACAAGAAAAACCCAAGATTTTCTCCACAGAGGGAAGGTTAGCACCAGGCCATTTCTAAATTTCCTTCATCCCATCAATTCCTTGGTGGGAAACCCCAGTGCGAGCCACTGTGCTGATCGCGGTGGCACATCTGTCCTCTGTGCATTGCCCCAGAGAAAATGGAAGAAAAGAAGACCCTCAACCTCGGAGCAGTGGAGAGGTCCCAGGAAATGTCTACACGGGGTCCCTTGAGTTGCTCAAACTTTTATTTGTAAAGGTCCAGTGTCCAGATTTCACCTTTGTAAGGCTCAGAAACTCTCAGAAAGAATCCATCTCCACAGAGGGCAGGAGAAGATGGAGACAGGCGGGGGGGGGGGGGTGGACAGGGGAGTGGAGGGAACGGGGCTTACAAGGTTGTGGCCATTTTCAGATTACCTCTAATAATCCCTTCTCCCACCTTGACCTTCCTTCCCTCCCCACGCCCCCACCACACTCCCCTCGAGCATCAGGACGGCCTGAGTTGGTAAGCAGCATGCTCTCCAGGAAGCAAATAATTCCAGAACCCTGAGGGATCACAGCCATGAAGAGCAATAGCAGACACCGTTCATGTTTCTTTTTTCAACCTGAAAGGAACAAAAGAAGAAAAATTTTTTTAAATCCCATTCCATTTTTTTTAAGTCCCATCCTGGACTTGCTTAGCCTTCCTTCCCCACCTCCCCCAATGTAATGCTAGGGTAAAGTATAGAACCCCAGTTAAATGTGAGTTTCAAATAAACAAAGGGTAATTTTTCGTATCAGCATACCCCAAATACTGCATGGGACATACTTACACTAAAAAATAATTCATTGTTCTTGTGAAATTTAAGTTTAACTGGGTAACCTGTATTTTTATTTGCTACATCTGGAAAACTTACTCCCGAGGTCATACCTATTTTGAGAAGTCACAGGAATAAAAGATTTAAGGAAGCCAACCATTTGCCTGAGACACAAAAGAAGAAAAAATATCCCTTTACTGGTCAGGAACCCCTATGACTTGGGATTTTAAACTTTTGATTTCAGGAAGAGGGAGAAGTAAGTTCTGGTAAGGACCCTTCCTGATCATGTTGAAGTTAGCATTAATATTATTTTTAATTTAAGGAAAAAGATCTAGAATCATTGTATGCAATGACCTTAGAGGAGTGATGTTGTAGTTCAGCTGACACATTTTGGGCTGCTTTGAATTAATTCCTCTTTTTTTTGGAGCAGAAGTCCTTAGGGCTGCTTCTCAGTTTAGAGTTTAGAAAACGCCAACTCTTGGGGCTCAGTCGGTTAAGCTTCCGCTTCTTGGTTTCAGCTCAGGTCATGAACCTGGGATCCTGGGATCGAGCCCCACCTCTGGCTCAGTGCTCAGCAGGGAGTCTGCTTCTCTGTGTCTCTCTCCCTTTCTCTCTCTTTCTGTCTCCCCACCCCCCACCCTCTGCTCTCTGTCTCTCAAATAAATAAATCTTAAAAAAGAAAAGAAAACACCAATTTTTGCTCACCTGTGCTCCGGAGCTCTAATGACTGGGCATATGTCTTCTGCCTCAGACCAACAATAGCTGCCTCTGTCCAATGATGGGTTCTCTTGGAAAACAGATAAACTTGTTTTGAAGAAATACTTTTGTTGATTTTTATAATGACACTCTATCCCCTCACATATGTAAAGTTATAAGAAATATTTCAGTTACTTGGCACCAAATACTCGGAGTTTTTAGTAAGACTTTGTTTTGTTAAAGGGACTGAACAACGTCACCTGGGCCTCCTGCTTCTGGGTAAGACTGCCTTGAGGTCACACCAGCAGAAGTAGCTTTTCTTTAAACCTTGCTTAGATTGAAAAATCCAATTGTACTCCAGGTTACTGAGGCCACAGTAAAGTTTTTTTAGGGGAGCTGGGTAGGTGAATGGGTTCAGGTCCAGGCTTCGCCTAGTACCAGCTGTGTAGCCTTGGGCCATTTAGTTACCCACTCTGTGCTTTGGTTTCCTCAGCAATAAAATAAGGGTCTGGTGAAGATGAAATGAGTTAGGGGCGCCTGGGTGACTCAGTCGTTAAGCGTCTGCCTGTGGCCCAGGTCATGATCCCAGGATCCTGGGATCGAGCCCCGCATCGGGCTCCCTGCTCCGCGGGAATCCTGCTTCTCCCTCTCCCACTCCCCCTGCTTGTGTTCCCTCTCTCACTGTGTCTCTCTCTGTCACATAAGTAAAATGTTAAAAAAAAAAAAGATGAAACGAGTTAATGTATGTAAAGTTCTTAGAACCGTGACTGGCACAAAAACAAACTCCACAAGGACTAGTGACGATTAATATTATTATTTTACACTACTGAGGGGGATGTAAATAAAAAATAATTTCCAGAAAACGACATGGCAGTAGTAGCAGGGACTTTAAAGCTGTTCTTCTATTTGACATGATGATTCCAATTTCTAGAAATCCCACCCTAGGAAAATAATTGGAGATGTAGGCACACATGTAGATACAAAGAAATGCATCGTGGTGTGATTTCTCATAGCCAGATACCAGTAGCAGCTGAACATCAGGTCCAACACCAGGGTGTTTGTTAAATAAACAGAAGTATATCAATCTGGTAGACTATATGCACAGTCAGTAAATACCATGTTTTTAAAGAATACTTATCAAATGTCACAGGAAATGATTACGATTAATAAGAAAAAGGAAAAGCATAGTAAAACATAGTTTTCTTTATTACATAACCTACAATGACAGACCCTAGTTATAGCTGAAAGGCAAGGGCTATTGGGCATGTGTTTATCCTTTTAGAAGGAGTTAGACTAATGGTCGGGAGGAAAGCCCTTGAAAATGACATATGTATATTCAGTCTAATGGAGTAGACAGGAGAAGCACAGATGACTACAAGCAAGGACCACACCAACACGCTCCTGAGTCCAAGAGATGGAACAGATAAAAGAGAGAGGGATGGCAAGTTGTCCGCAAAGTGACGGAGACTCTGGCCCAGCTCCCGGGAAAACATGGCGGGATCCATTAGTGATGTCTACCATGGACTCAGGAGGATGTAGAGACAGCATGTGCCATATACACGTGTCATCTCTGACATGGGTGATGAGCGTGGTCAAGGAATCAAAGAATTTGTTCAAGAAAAATTTCAAGGAAGAATCTCAGTGAAATTGGCCTAGAGCCTTTAACTTGTAAATATATAACGTGTCATACCCAAACAGGGACAGCCAGAAGCAGAGAATTGATTGGATAAGGAAGAAAAGCTGGGGAGCCAAGTAGGTGGGCCTGGAGATAGAAAGTGGAGATCACATAATTCACTCCATTTATTGGGAAATTGTGAAAGACCAGGGTCCAGAGGGGCATTTTGGTCAGCACCAAGGAGAAAGCTGGTACCAAGAATCAAAACAAAGCCTGTTGAGCACTTATGAAGCTTTGCAAGCGTGTAATCATGCCAACTCACTTATATGGTCCCTATTTTACCAACGAGGAAACTAAAGCTCAAAGATTTTAGGGTCCCACAGTTAGAAATCACAGAGCTCTCTCCAATCCCAGGTTTGTCAGATGCTAAGGACTGGAGGTGTATTGAAGCCCCCAGCCCACTACCCTCTGACAGTGAGCCGAAACCTGCTGCCCCATGGATCATGGGAGAATTTTGTCATAAGGTTAAAACCCAAGGAAGAAACCAGAGATCCAAAGATTCCCAACTTAACTTTCCTGAATTTGCTCTCATGCTGTGTTCCTTACCTTATCAGGGTTATCTGATTTGGCTGGATCAACGAATAACCAGTAATTTTCAAATGGCCAAACACTGAGCTAAATAGTTAACTCCCTGAATCTTTACAACCTTCCTAAGTGGTAGGTGCTCTCATTTGGTCCATTTTGCAGATGAGGAAAATGCAGCTTACAATAGTCTTTCGTCAAATGCCTAGGGGTGCAGTGATGGGAAAGAACATCCTGCGAGGGTTTTGTCCTTCAGGGCGGGGAGTGAGGTGTGTACTGAGCATGTCAGAGAGAGAGAGAGGGAGAGCCCTACAATGCCCACAGGTGCTAACGAAGCCCAGCATAGACCTGAGACATGGCCCAGCTCCAAGCTCTTCTCACCGTGGACTCAGCAGCAGGGTCGACAAAGGCCAAATCCAATTCAGTAAACACAGAGTTCTGGTAAGCAAGTGCTCTCACGTTTGCTCGGTGTCAGCCGGAGGTTGCCAATGCCTCGAGTACTGAAGAGTCCTGCAGAGAGGCCAAGTGCAGAAAGCCGGGCCTGCGATTTTCTACATTTACGAGAAGAATGACCGTGTGGGGCACTCCGCCAAGGTCAACCTGGAACTGGAAGGCTGAGCCCAGGCTCAGAGGAGCCTGAGCCAAGGTGGAAAGCTCCAGGCGCTGGGAGGGCAGGGACAGGGCGGGCTGGAGTAAAAGGCCAAGTGTGGGAATGTTTATTGAAAAGAACGTGCCGGGGAGAACCCAGCCCTCACACCTCTGCAATTTGGGAGCTGGCCGTCTGCAAAATGACAGCCCTGCCAGATGAGTTCAGCCATTTCCACTTCGTAAAGTTCTTGGTACACACATGAATGGCAAACCCAGCCGTGAATGTGATTTCTGAAAGGAGATTATTGAGGAGGTGGTTCTGCTTTTTTTTCCAATTTCTATTCTGGTGGTCAGGAGAGGGGCAGTGGGGAGAAAAGCTCCTGGACATTTGCAGACATCCCCATCGCATTCCAGAAACCACTGTGCCCTAACAGCGGGACAAGGGGGCGCCCTATCTTCAAAGATATCTCGAGAGGAGGTGGGGGCTGAAGGCTGGACCAAAATGAACCCAAGAGTCTGGATCTGGTTGCCAGAAGAGAGTGGAGGGAAGAATGGAGGGAGAGTGAAAGGGACAAGTCCCACATCTGTGTCCTCATACACTGACCCTGAAATAACACAACCCCAGATTGCCCTCTGGTTGCCGGAACTTCAAGGCATACACGAGGCGGCTTGAGGAAGAGACACACTGATTACATATCTAATTGGCTGTCACTGTCCTCATGACATCACATATGTCACTGTGGTTTTCCGGATTACTCTCTACTCTGAACACACGAATCTATTTTCCCTGATGCGCCTGTTTGAATGTTTCCTTGGCACCGGTTTTATTTTCTTCCTTCCCGTCGGTGTCACTTCTTAGATCTTTGCCCGTGTTTTTGGTGTCTCCCAAACTCCCAAATGTACAGGAGCTTTTTCTAGACTGCTGACTCTTCTGGCCTCTCTCTTGCCTTATCACTCAAAATGATATCAAACCTCACCAAACTGTCTGGCCTTGCTGCTTCTGGATGGATGGAGCCCAGCGTTTCCCCCTTGATGTTTTGCGCTGTGTTCAGCGCTGGGGTGAAGTGAAGTCATCACAACTGCTCTTTTAAGCTTAAGGAATTTGATAAATGAAGTTGTGTGGGGTCCTGGCAGGCAGCATGCTGGAGCCAAGTACAGTGACCATCTGTGGACCAGTCTCCTTACCCCTTTATTAGAGGCCCATATTCAAGTTCAAATTGCTTTGTTAAACTTTTTTGTGTGTGTCTCTCTCTTTTTATATTTCAGCTTTATACAATTATTCCCAAATCTTCCAAACTGACAGTGAGGGAGAGGCATTTGAAAGGACTGCTCAACTTAAGTCTTTTGAAGATTTGCACCATTAGCTGCATTGTTCTAATTTCCTGGCATCTACTCTGTTCTCCTGGACTGTTCAAAAACAATTATAAGTGGATGAATAAATATAATAACTCATTCCATCATACCTTTGGGCCATCCTTTGGACTAGACACTTTAAATTTTAAAATTCCTTAGCATTGGGGCTCCTGGGTGGCTCAGCCAGTTAAGTGTGGACTCTTGATTCCGGCTCAGGTCATGATCTCTGGGTCGTGAGATAGAGCCCCACATGGGGCTCCACACTGGGCGTGGAACTTGCTTAGGATTCTCTCTCTCCCTCTCCCTCTGCCCCTCACCCTCCCCCATGCTCTCTCTCTCTCAAATAAATAAATAAATCTTTAAAAAAATAAAATAAATAAAACTCATTTCGCATCTATCAACATTTCCAGAACAAGGACACCTAGTGTATGCTCTCCAGGATCTCATGATCTCGTTAAGGACAAGGAACAGGTACAGATCCAGATATTGTTCTGAACATAGAGGATAGTGTCTGAAGGAAGGAAGAAAGTTAGCACATTAATTAATTATCCTTATGTTTATAATTACAGAATTTATTTTGTCCACTTCATCAGCCTGGGAAACAAAGTCATTCTTTTATAATTTTTTCAAATCAAATGTCCTATCTTCATATCTAGAGAGCAACTTTTTTTTTTCCTCCCTGAGATCCTTTCCCTTCTTGTAAGAAATGCAAGATCTGTGGGCCAGTTCTGATCCTAAGTGCTCCAGTAAAATTTGGTTGAATCAGCAGAGGAGATTTTTGGCTATGGCCCTGCTGAAGGCATCCTATGGCCTCCTGGCCTCAGCGGCCACCAGCGGGCTTTGCTGCGGGAGTACCGAGTGCCGAGGATGCAGATTGTCGCTTTTGGTACAACCAGAGCTGGAGTGAGGTCCTTTCATGTGGCACCTCTGCCATTACCCCCAGAAGCTTTGGGGGCTCATGTGCTGCTTTTATAAGCCCAAACCTTTCCCCCCTCTGCCAGGGAAAGCCAGAACTGCTCCCTGTTTTGAATAGAATTCCACTGAATGAACAGGTTAATTTGGGGACAGTCGGCATCTTCTCAATATTGAAGAACACAGGACTCTCAGTTTATTCGGGGCTTCTAGTATGGCCTTTAGTAAAATGTCCTCCTTTTCTTCACGTAGGTCTTACCCATTTATTGCTAGGTTTGGTCCTACGTACTTGACAGTTTTTGTTGCTTTTATGAATAGGGTCTTTCTTTCCTTTAAATGTTGTAATCGAGCATCACTATTCACCAGATCTCTCATATCTGACTACCTTGCTGGACTATTTTGTTAGTTCTAATGGTTATTTCACTTGAGCGTCTTGGATTTTCTACATAGACAGTGCTCTCTTTATTTCCAATCTTTATACTTTTTTTTTTCCTTATTGCAATGGCCAGGGCCTTCCCCACTGTGAGACATACCAGCAGTGACAACTGCGGTATCACTGTCTTATTTCTGCATTTAGGGGTCTGCTGGAGTGTTCCACCAGGAAGCACAGTGTTTGTTGTGGTTTTAGGGGAGATACTCTTTAGGTAGAATTAAAAAAAAGAGAAGGATTTTTCTATCCCAAGTTGGCTAATATTTCTCACCTGGAAAGGTGTTGAATTTCATCAAATACAAAAATCTCTTGAAGCACAGGATTTCCCTAACAATTATTGATAATTCAGAATCAGTTTATCTTATGACAACTTTTATGCTTTTGCAGTCTTCCCAAAGTGATCAGTATCGTAGCCAAATAGCTATAAATGAACGCCCTTCTCAGGAAAAGTGGGCCTTTAGAAAAAAACATGCTGGGATCCCATTTTTAGAGCTGTTGGCCGAGCATGATGTATAATGTAAATTATTGTTCTAAATGAAGTCCGTGATTACAGAATACTGCTTTAAAAATAATTCACGTCGTGAGTACGAAAACCCAAGTTATAGGTGTCATTTCATGCGCCAGTAGAGAAGAAAACCTCAAACCCTACCTCTATAAATCTAATCCATTCCCTGACTCTGCGTCTTCACATACCTCCTCTTTTCACCATATATCTTGCCCCCCTCAAACTCCTAAGTCCCAGGCCCAGTGTCAAAAAAGGGACAGCTAGAAAGAAAAATTGTAGTTCTCCACACCTAGAAATCATACTTCACTTAAAACAGACACCTGGTAAAAATCCAGACCCAGTGGGGCAGGAACACTCAGCAGCTTTGCCTTTCATGTGGAGGAGAGGGAAACAGGCTGTTCTAGAATGGGGACCAATATCAACCCGTGTCTGGAAATACCAAAACAATTAGCATGAAATACTAAACTCCTGTGAAATCGGTGTCCTAACGGCGTAGCTCCCAAATGCTCCCTGTCCCATGCCGCACACCAGGATCGAGAAAACAGTCCCGAGTGTTGCACAATAGAACCCTCTTCACGGCTGACCTTGTGTGCTTCCCAAAGTCCTTGCTTCTGCCACTTTCAGCATCCCTGTCTCTGTGGATTTATGATGTGGTGCCAATATTATTACTTTCCCTCCTTCCATCCCAAATATTTTCAGCATTTTAAGTAACACATTTCCACACAAGGACGCGGAAATGTCCAGAAGCAGAATTTCTCAGCGAGAGGAGCTGCAGGTAAAGGAGCTCCCCACCCCACCTGCGAAGCTGGTACCCAGGAGGCTCTGTACACTAGTCAGAAAGATGGAAGGGGAGAAAACGAGGATATCCCAAGGGACGGGAAGGATGCTGAAGGGAGATTGGCCCCATTTCCACCTCTGGTGAGTGCCAGACCAGCTCTTGGAGCAGAGGGCTCCTCCAAATTTGTAGGGGCACCCTTGGTTCCCTTAGCAAGAACTGAATGCCTCTTCCTCGGGGCCTGTGGGATACTTGGTACCTGGAAAGTTTTATTCCTAGACGCTGTCACCATAAGAACCTGTATATTGGGGAATCAGCCAGCACTTCTAGTCCCCTACCGCTTCTGTGAGGAGTAAGCTTGATGGTGATGTGGCTTTCATGATGTGGCTTTTCATGACAAGTTTCTCCTGTCTCTTCTGGAATAGAACTGCTATTGTCATTGCTATTGTCTCTCTAATTATATAAATATGGGGCCCCTTTGTACCCTCTCTGTATTAAATACATACTTGCTGACTGATTACATCTCCCTTGTTGCTAATACAAAGCAAAAGTAGGTCAAATAATGACTGCTGAGTTCATACTTTCTCTCACCTGTTAGGTAATTTCCGCCGGAAACCATTCCAATCGCTGCAACAGGTTCCAGTTCTTGTAGTGGATCCTATGCCGCTCCACCCAGACCACCATCCATTCCCTTCAGGACAAAGACTCTCCACCTCCCAGGTGCCAGAGTTTTTGGCTACCAGCTGAGTCTCTTCAGCACTTCCCTTCAGCTAAAGGGAGCTGCCTCACCTACGGTTCAATGCCTCTTTGATGCCAACCCGCATCCAATGCCTCGTCCATGGGTAGGTGTAAAGTTTGGCTCCCTCACATCCAAATCAGAGGGGCCACCCCAGCTTCAGGGCTTTCCATGGGATCCCCTGAGGTCTCTCGTGCAAGATACATTGCAATTCAACTTCTTCCTTTGCCCCATGCTGATTCTGCTACTCTCTCACAGGTGCTGGTCCTACACTTCTCAGTATTCACCTGCCTATAAATCTCCATCTCAGAATCTATGTCCTACAGAACTAAACATAGGCCCCTTCTTCCCTTGTTTGTTAGTTTCTAATTGCTTCTTCATAGAAACAATACTCTATCTATATACCTATGTGTATATGTTAGGTATGTCTGGATTATAGGGGCATATAGATCCTTCTCACATTTAGCCCATATCCAGTTCAATCGGGGCTTATTTCCAAGGACAAAACTCTGATCTGAGATGGCCTGGGTTCTACTGGCTCACAGAATAGGAAAGTTCTAGAAGTAGTCTGGCTCCAGGAACAGTTTGATCAGGGGTTGAAATGACATCACCACGACCCCTACTTAATTTCTCTTATTTGAGGAGGCTTAGCCCGGGCACTGCCATATCAGCCTCATGTTGAAAGAGGTTGTATCTGTTAGCTGTTATCACAATGTGCTACTGACCCAGCAACCACAAAATATCAGAGGGTATTTCTTTCTCAGCTATGTTGCCGGTCAGCTGATGCCAAAGGGGCTTATTCACCCCCCCTTTGGGGGTCGATCAAGTTAGATTCTGGGTGGTTCTGGTTCACATGGGGGTCCAGTTGAACTTGGCTCCTCCATGCAAGCTGGGGACTCATCCTGAGTTTGGGCTGAGGGGGCAGCAACTACCCTGGGGAAGTCTTCTCATGACTTGTGTTACATCTGCTAACATCTCATTGGCCAAAGCAAGTCACATGCCCAAGCCCAAATTTAAGGGCTGTGCATCCCCGGGGCAAGTCACGTGGCCAAGCCTGCAGTCAACACAGTGAAAGAAGCATGCTTCTCTCAGGGAAGTGGGTACAGAGAAGAGAGTAAATGACAATAATCAAACCTAAAACAGAGGCCTTCTCCCATCGCAGTCCCAGCATAGATGCAATCTCTTTAGTATTTATTTCTTCCCAACTTCAAGTCCAAGGAGAAGAGTCCCTGCCTCAAATCCCAGCAGAAGTCACATTGTTTCTCACTGGCCCTGGTACATCCTCACCCATCCCTGCACCAGTTCCTGTGACAAACAGGATCACCTGCACTGGCTAGAGCTAGGAGGTGGGTCGCTTTGCTCAAGTGGCATGGGTTAAATTCTATGCACAGAGATCAGGACACAGTTATAAGAATGAGAGTCAGGGGTGCCTGGGTAGCTCAGTTGGTTAAGCGTCTGCCCTCAGCTCAGGTTATGATCCAAGGGTCCTGGGATTGAGCCCTGACTCTCCCTCTGCCCCTCCCTCCACTCATGCTGGTGCTCTCGCCCTCTCTGTCTGGCTCTCTCGTAAATAAAAAAAAAAAAAAAAAAATGATGAGAGTCAAAGGATACTGGGCTGCAGAAAACCTCATATGTCCACTCTAGGGAACTCACTCCCTCTAGCCCCCAACTCTCCTACTCTTGCTCTTAGTGCTGGGGCTGTTTCTCATGGGCTTGTATCCATTACATGGCCTACTCTTCAGGTTCTGCACTCAAGAGTCTTGCTTTGGCCTCTGGAGTCCTGTGCCTCATCTCCCTCAGGCTTATCTCTCAGTGTGCCCTCTACACATGCTCTCAGAATTGCCCCTTCCCCAGAGGATCAGTCTCAAGACATCTATTTCTCTATGGGTGCCCATCCTGTTTGCTGGCTCGGACGTCAGAGACCTCACTGGCATCTTCCTTCTCTTCCCTGGGTCATGCTGACACCCCCACCCTCCTGCCCTTAGCCAGGGGCTGCAACCTGCCAGGCCACATACCAGCCACCCGTGGCTGGACCAAATCGCTGGCCTGGGGCCTCTCTCAGGTCTGTTCTACAGGAGAGAGATTTATTTCCCTGAAGTTTTAGGGCAGGAAAAGACTCGCTTCCTGGAGGCAGGCCAAGAAGGAGGCAATCCACCCAGGAAACAAACAAGACCCTTTTCTCTATAGTCTTTCCTGTTTCCCCATGTCAGACCCTCCCTGCTCCCCCTGAGTGAAAGGAAAGCTGTCAGGATCAAAGCCCTGTATTTGTGATGAATGGCTGCTGGCTGGACCTGCCTAGGAAGGACTCTCAGCATGTTAACTCCTTCTTACCCACGATGTGCTAGCTGCATTCATAAGGCTTCTGGAGGCACGTTTCAATAAATGAAACATCTTTTCATGAGCAGAGAGAGCTGTGCCAGCTGGAGAGTTTGAAAGGATGACTAGGGACTCAAAAGACAACAAAATCTGCCTTGCAGTATTTCTTGATCGTTGCGACTGCTTCATAACAGATGATCTAACCTATTTGCCCCAGGAGAATGAGAAAACTAAAAACATGAGCCCTGGATGGGAGACTGGTTGTATTACTCTCTTTTCCACCTCTCTCTAGCTAAGAGACCTCAAATAAGTTACTCAGCCTTTCTGCAACTCAGTATCCTCATCTGTAAAATGGAGAGAAGATTTTTAGGGACCTCATGGTGTTG
Source organism: Eumetopias jubatus (assembly GCF_037043125.1). Classification (NCBI taxonomy): domain Eukaryota; kingdom Metazoa; phylum Chordata; class Mammalia; order Carnivora; family Otariidae; genus Eumetopias; species Eumetopias jubatus. The sequence goes on along the minus strand of NW_028274814.1, from coordinate 92,089,088 downwards.
CTGGAGGGAATAAATAAGAGAATACATATGGTGCATTTCACCTAGTGACTGGTATACAGTGCAAGGATCATTAACTTTCATGGTGGTCATCATGATTATTATTTTTATTACTCCAAAGGAGGGCAGAAGGCAACACCCAGGCTTGCTGAAAGCCAAATGTCCTAAAATTACAAGACGTGCTCTGTACAACTAAAATTCACACAGACTCAGTCTCTGGGCCTTCAGGTTCTGTTAAGTAAGCATGCACAGAATTTTTGCCACACCTCCCAAGACGACAAAATGTGATCATTTACAAAGAAAAATGAGTTAGAGCCTAAGATTACTGAGCAATCGTACAGGCAGAACTGGGAGCAAGATTTACATCATGGGCCCGCCCCAGACCTTTCATTCCCTAAACAGCGTCTAAGGACCCTGGCTTCATGATACAACAGTGAACAATAACAGCTTACAAACTAATGAGAGAAACAAAGGGATGCATTGCTAGCTATCCATCTGTGGTCAGGGCTCAAAAACAAAACAAAACACAATAAAACAAAACAAAAACCACTGGAAGGATTTTGCAACTCTGCACTTCTTAACTCCACACTTCCTTATGGAAGTCTATATTGTGGAACTCAGCTTAGGTGACTTCTAACTCATGGCAAAGCTAAGACATTGAGAAAACATCCAGTGCTTGTGAGCTTCTAGATTGTTCCACTGAATTATAAACAAGAACAGGCTAGGAATTTGGTATTTGACCCTGACAATTTCTAAGACACATTTCCTGTCAAATAAATTTTATGAATTTGCTTAAATGGGGTTACAGCCATGAGACTTTCTGATACCCACCACTACCGCCCAACGTGGATCTGGAACCGTTGTAAACCATAACACCCCGAATGAGGACGATCACAACGCCTGAGGAAACCACAGTGAAAAACATGGTGCTTGTGGTTTATTTTCATAGAGCCGTAGTAAGGAGAAACAGGATGGTTTCAAGAAATAAACTATTAAATTTATAGAGTCAAGAAAAATCTTAGTTATAATTCTAGTCTAGACTGCCTCTCTTGGCAACCATCACACCCAACACAGAGTAATTTGTGGAAATCTGGGGTCAGTAAGACAGCAGAAACTGAGGGGTAGCTTATCTGAGCATGATGTAGGAAACCCACTTCCTATCTACTTGCTGAACAAGCCAAGTGGATAGAAAATTAATGAAGGGCAAAATACTGAGATAAGACTCTTATCTAAAAATCCAGTAGACATAGCAATAGTAGTGCTTCCAGATTCTGTATTTATCCCTATCATATTTATATGAGAGGAAGAACTTCTGTCATTACTGGACTTAAAAGGCTGTTAACTGAAATAACACTCTTTGTTGACTATGAAGAAACAACAGGGGCAACTATACTTTAAAACTTTCCAATCCTCTTTTGTGCAAATGGGTTTTAATGTGTTGGAGAATAAAAGGCGTTGATCTATTTAAAGAATTCTGGTAGAAAATTGGATTCAAAAAATTTTTGACTCCTTAGGTTTGGGCAAAATAATTATTGATGAAGAGGGAAGAAGGGGGGAGGGAAAAGTGAATGACATGGTAACAGGTTACCAAGGGAAGGCTTTTCTTACTAAAATGGAGGAAGAGGGGCAGGAGGAGGAGGAAATGGAGAACAAGAAGAAAAAAGGGAGGGGGAAGGGCAGAGGAGAAACTGAGGAAGGAGAAAACATAGAGGGCGTCAAATAGACTAGTAATAAAGTCACAAGGCACCTTGTTTTAATCCATCTTTTCATATTGCTGGTTTAAAAGAGGAAGGAGGTGATGAAAGGCATCGTGAAGTCTTCCTCATTAAAGAAGTCTCTTACAAATAAGAGACCTGTGATTTAGAGAGAGAGACAGGTGAGCACTGACTTACAACACAAGGAAAACTGAACCATCCTTGATTTAATGCTGCCTGACAGCCAATCAGCGCCACAGGGACAAGAGAGCAGGCACCTGGGAAGAGCCAAAGCTCCTCACCGACTTGTGGGGCATGGAAGTGAGAGAAAACTGTGCTCAGAACTGCCTTTAACATTTGCAGAGCCCAAAGCAAGAGTAGAAATAGAGGCACTTAGACATTATGTATAAATATTTTAAACTTTTAAGTCAAGCTCACAGACTCCCAAATAATTTTTTTTCTATTTAACAAATGTATTTCCATTTGACAAATGTTTTTTCATGGGGTGCCTGGGTGGCTCAGTCAGTTAAGCGGCTGCCTTCAGCTCAGGTCATGATCCCAGGGTCCTGGGATCGAGCCCCATGTCAGGCTCCCTGCTCAGCGGGGAGCCTGCTTCTCCCTCTCCCTCTGCCTGCCTCTCTGCCTACTTGTGCTCTCTCTCTCTCTCTCTGTCAAATAAATAAATAAAATCTTAAAAAAAAATAACAAAATTAAACAGGAGGTGTAAATATATGGTTCTTATATGACTGAAAATCAGCAAAATAGCGAAAGACTAAATTTCTTTATTATTGCTCACATGTGGGTATTCTGTTGATGGCCAGTGATGTCCAGATGAGTAATAAAATAAAAACATACATAATTCACAACTTATTTTGTATTCGCCATAAAATAAATAGTCCTTACCTCCATTTAAGTAAAATTTATTTTCAACTGACAATAATGATATGAAGGATTAAAATACAAATAAAATTATATTCAATGCATACAAAGTTTGCATACAGCTTATTAAAATGTAAACTAGGCTAAATGTAAAAAATAAAATAATTGAAATTATTCATTTATGAATTCAGAAGTTATTTTCCACCCAAAACATTAAAATTTTCTCTTAAAATTAAAAAAATACAAATTATAATTACTAAATATAAAAGTTTTAAATTATACTTATTTAAATAAAGCCAAATTTTTATTTAACTTTTTGAAAATCTTAATGAAATTTTATTCAACATTTTTCTAAAAAATAAAACTATTTCCAGTTGTAGTTAATCCATTGTGCATTAACTGTCATCGTAAAGAATTGGTACTTTGTTTCGTACATTTCAAGCCTAGATGGGTGTGTGTATACAAATTCAACAGTAATAGTTGTTTAATGTCACAGAATAGTCCTCAGCCACCATGTGCAACTCTTGTGACTACAGAATAATTCATGAGTCCCTCTGGAACCACTTTTTAGAACACAAAATAAAGCAATTAAATTCACCCATGGGACTACAACAATGATTTTTTTTTAAATGCAATATCTATTGCATTCATGCAGAGAAAGAATTTGACAAGTTTGTAAAAAAAATGTATTTTTCTCTAACTGGGTGCTTCTGCCCCTCCAATTCTTCCTGCACTCAGACACAGTGTCTACCTCAATCTCAGCAGTAGAAGGAGCCACAGACCTTCTTGGCGTTTGGACTGTCACTCTTCGTCCACAGTTAAGGGCAAAAAAATGTGGAGAATCGATTCACTAGGTCCTCAACATTGCAAGTCATGAGAGAGAGCTCAGTTTGGGGTGATAGGCTGTGCTATGCATGCACTCAGGGCCAGATTCCAAGAGGTCAAAGTGCATAGCTATTTGTGATATGTGGAGAACTTCCAAAGACCCAAAGCAGACCCATTTCGCCTGGGTATAAGAAAGATCCCAGTTGTGGCTCATCCACAAGCAAAACAAAGGAATTTTAGGTTAGACTGTAAAATTGTAATTAATAATGCTAACGTACCATGCTCTGTTTATTCCTTCACAGTTCTTTAAACTTGTTCTTACTTGTCTATTTTTCCCTACATATTTCTTACAGTGAATAGTTACTACAAGAAATGATGACCACCAGCATGCGACCCTGAACCAGTCATTTTCTCTCTGTTTTCTCGTCTATAAACAGAAGCAGATGGACTATGTAATTTCTGCCTTAACATGCTATAGTTCTCAAGTTCTGTTCTTGCTTAAGGAGAAGGAACTTTAGTATAGGGAAAGAGCAAAGGCTCTGGAGTCAATGAAACCTGGATAGCCCTGTGATTTGGGTCAAATTACTTAATCTCTGTGGACCTCAGTTTCTTCATCTGTAACAATTACTTGTGTAGACAATTATGTCTCCATATGTCTTACGTCTTCATATGGAGACAATTATGACTGCCTTATAAGATGGTATTCAGGATGAAAGGAATTAATGCATATTAAGTTCCCACTAGAGTACTTTACGCACAAAAATGTACATTATGTAAGGTAAAACTCACATTTGGAAGAGAAAGCAAAAGGGAACGTGTGTGCATACATGTGCATGCATATGTGTGTCCCTGCATGTGCACATTTATTGAAAAACTTTAGGATGTATAGCATGGGGTCTGAGGTGGGATGATGGGGAGCGGGTTGGAACTCATGGAACCAGAAAAGAAATTGCTGATTTCTGAATTGCATTTGGTAATTGGAGAAAATCAATTTCTCTAGATTTGAAAAACTGAGGGGGGAAGCCTCTACGTTTGAGAGTGAACTTTTTATTGTAGTGTAACATACACAGAGAAAAGTTAACGATTCATAAGGATCCAGCTCCAAGAATTTTCAGAGTGCGCACACTCATGCATCCAGCATGTAATCAAGAAATAGAACGGTACCCACACAAGCTCCCTTATGACCCCTCCCACCCACTCACGAATCACCGCCACCCCCTGGCCAAGGGAAACTCTTGTCTGATTTCTGGCTCATGGATTTCTTGGCCTGTGTTTGAACTTTTTACATAAGTGGAATGTGTAATATGAACTCGTTGGTGTCTGGCTTCTTTCTCTGACTATTGTGTTTGTGAGGTCCATCTGTGTTGCTGTGTGCAGCTGTAGCGTGTTGGTCCTCAGTGCTGTCTAGTATTTCAGGGTGTGACTATGCCTCAATGTATTTACTCGTTGCACTTTTGCTGCTGGGAACATTCTAGTATATGCCTTTGGTGAACGTTTCTGCCAGGGCTGTACCTAAGAGGGCAATAGCTGGGTCATAGAGTATGCACATTTTCAGCTGCTGTAGATGCTACCAAGCAGGTTCCTGAAGAGACTGTACAAATTTACACTCCTACCAGCATCTCATTGTAAGACACTGACTGAAGAAAGGACTCTAGAGTTTGGCTTCTTGTGATGTTGGGTTTTGGCGACGAATTATAAATGACTTCTCTTCCAGGTCTCTACTGTGGTTCACTATGCAATGTAATGTGATGACACATTCACTCCAAACTTTCCCACACCCTCTCCACTGGGTGGATTGGTGGATTGGATGGAGGCCTCTCCAATTTTCTTAAAATTGGAAGTCCTTTTGGGTGACCGGTGCAAGCTGATGGTCCAAAGTGACAATTACGATTAAAACATAAATATATGTACACAGAGTAGAAATGACCTTGTACAAAGCAAATCCTTAGGAAAGATTTGTTGAATAAAGGTATTTAAAAGTCAGAGTCACACCAAGTACAATCTACTTCGCCACTGGAGAGTGAATTTTTGGCCCAAAGTCTCCCCATCTCCCCTTCCTCTGCCAGGGCTTTGCCATGACTGTCACCCCCGTTGAGCTCAGGCATGACCCTAAATCTGCTCCCTGTTGCTACATGGGGAAAGTTGAAACAAACTAGCCATCCCTCCCCCATCAGAGCCATTCTAATTCCCAGAGAACGGGTGACGCCAAAGCGCGAAGCTGACACTGTCTAATTGTCTTGGAGCAAGAAAGTCTGAATGACCCCATTTGAGTCTCTCATTTTCATCTGGCAATGGGAAAAGCAGGCCATTTGCACATGACGGATAGAGTGCAAGGCTTGCTGTAAATGTTGTTTATATTGCCTGGGGCAGATCAAATGACTTGAAGGATTAACGCAGCAGAATAAAAAGACTCAGATGCATGAGGAAAAGCCAGAAAACCCCACTCCCCTCAACACTGAGTCATTTTTTGACAGATTCAACTTGGCAAAAAAAAAATTATGTTGGGCTATAGTCCCTGCTCTGTTATAGGAGACTTTGTTTGGAAGCAAAATGTAAGAAGGCAACTGTTGCATGAAACCATTAGACCCTAGATCCAATTCTCTTTTTCTCTCCACTCTTTCGGGGATTTCCAAGCCAGGGAGGCTTTGCAGACAGAGCCTGTGTCAATGTGCAGGTATGGTCTTCTCCTGGCCTATTTCTCTTTTCCTTACGTTCTCAAGGAGGTAATACCCAGACTTGTAGCAAGTCCGGCTAATAATCACTACACATGCAGTGATGAGCCCTGTCCTGAGCCACTTACACATTCTGGCCAATTATACATCTACAGATTACTGGGAGAACAGGGGGATGGCCTGGCTGGGTCATTTCTGGAGAGCCATCCTTCATACACCATGCCTGTCTGTCATACCCCAGCAATCAGTGCCAGGCCCGGTATTTATGTTTGCTTTCAAATCCCTGTGTCATATTGCAAGCAGCACTAAATTCCTACGGCTGCCTTTTTGGGGCGGGGGATATAGTATTTTTCCAGCCCTGTTTATTTTAAATTTTGAGTTATTATTGTTATTTCTTCTCGGTGGTTAAAAGTCCAGTTGGAAAAGTTTTCCACAAGACTGAAAATTCCTAAGAAACCTTGACAATATTCAACATTCAGGATTACCTAGACAGACATATTTTATGAAAATTGCATTGCCTTTGAATGACTTCCTATGAATGAGCTTGAATGTTGGGATTCTGTTAGATTGGATTTCAGAACATATTTAACATATTTCCATCTGGCAATCTTGGGATGTCTCTCAATAACAGTGATTATAAAAGGATTGTTATTTGGTATAAAAACATTTGCTCAGGATGGACAAGGCTTCCTGAAAAATGTTGTACATCTTTATGGCTGACGTTTTTGTTGTTTTGAATTAGGTGGGGTTTTTTTTCACCACCAGTTTGAAATATTTCACTATAAAACTCTCCCTATCCTACCTCCAACAAAGCTGGCAATTTTCCCTCAGAATTATAAGAACTCAAATTAAATCACATCCATGAAAATACTTTTATTAGTGTGGAGCCCATTTCCCATATTTGTATAAGTATAATGGTGCTTGTATAGTTTCTCATTTCTTAGGCTGGAGATCCAAGGAGCTGAAAGCAGAAATACTCCTTAAAATTTAATTTTTTAATGATGGACTTCATGTTTAAAGGAAATTAGGATTTTTTTTCTTTCAAGGCTTCAAAAGATTTCTTAAGTAATTTGTGAGAGTTACAGCACTAAGAAATATCCAAATAAAACGACACTAAGGATCTAATCTTTTGTGCATAAGGGAGAAGCATTGACACAAAGAGGCAAAGTCAAGTACAAGGATGAGATAAGGATAAATGGCACAAAATCCTGGAGAAAGAAATAAGAACTTATGGAAGGCATCAATATTTATAGGAAATATGAAAATGTGAAAGTATTCACAGCTCTCTTTAGAAAAACAAGGTTCAGGAAGACAGTAATTATAGAATAACCCCATGAAAAAAAAGAAGTTTGTTTTCACTTCCCTTCTGATGGCTCTGTCTCAGTGGGTCACCTAGATGTGTCCAGTGTTGATCACCATTCTTAATGTCTAAAATCTCATCAATGAAATCCCAAACATGTCCTCGTACTTGACCAGCTATCCAGCTCTCACTGGAAAAGACCTCAAAGTTAAAGAAGCTACTCTTTGGGAATATGAACTACATGGAGGCTACAATAATCCTTTCAAGCTATGTGAGCAATCAATTTTGAGAGACTTGTAAGCAGTTTTGAAGATGGCAAAGTAACGTACTTTTCCCCTCTTTCTCCTCTCCAAAATTACCCTAAAATAAAAAGAAGAAGAAACAGAAAAACAGATGCCACCTTTGATAAAACTAGAAGACATATGCAACCACAAACTGCATTATATAAAAAAAAGAAAGTAGATGGAGAAAGGTTAAATGACATAGCAGAGTGGAAGAAAGCCAAACCTAAGGATTCTCCGAGGAGATACTGACAAAAGTTGTCCTGAAAAAAAGACACGAGAATTGGAAACTCTAGGTACTCCAGATGGTATTATTCTTACTCAGAGATGGGAATGGGGAAACAGGGGAATTGGTTTAAAGGCCCAATAGGAGGAGACTTTTGCTTCTAGCAGTGTGGCAGATTTGATATAATAAAAAGGTCTCTCCTGCCAAAATGCAATTAGAGCCTGGATAAACTATAACCAATATCTTAATGTATTTTGGGATTGCTATAAAGTAAGAGAAATCTTCCATTTCCTTCCCTGCACCTCCCTCTGAGGAAGAAAAATAAGAGGTAGCTGAAACTTGAGTATAGAACCACAATACTATGTAAACTCTAGTAAGAAAATTCCTGAGTTGGCTGCCCTGGGTTAGGTGAAGCAGAAGTGTCAACACCTGAGAGACTGATCATGGCCCCATGGGAAGGTGAGATGAAGATGAATGGATGGAGATAAATCCACAAATATAAGAAAAATAGTTATACTATGCAGGATTTGAAAAAACAATGTAGTGGAATTGAAGAATGGTAAGGAAAAAGACAATATTAAAAGCACTCATAGAGAGGAGAGATGCTGCCTACAAGACAATAAGAATTAAGACAGCTAAAAAAGAGTAAATAATAATGTTCAAGTGCTGAGAGAAAATAACTATCACATTAAAATTGTGTATCAAAAGAAATACTTTTTAAGAATGAGAGTAATAAAAGTTTTTTAGAAAAATAAAAAAAGAGATGGGATTTATCCTCAAAGGACATTAACCAAAGAAACTACTAAAGAATGAACTTTAGAAATAAGAGAATTAGCCTCAGAAGAAAGGTTGGGAAAGCAAAAGAGAACTGTGAGCAAAAAAATCAGTAAACATGGAGGCAAGCCATCGTCATCTCTACGTGTAGTCAGTATAAACAGTAATATTTATTTTGTGAGCTGAATGAAGTGACAGAAGTATGTAACAAGAATAAGTGAGGAAATGGGTGATCAACATTAAGGTAGACTACGGTTGTTGACCTAACTCAGACTGAAAAACTTAGAGGGGCACCTGCGTGGCTCAGTGGTTAAGCCTCTGCCTTTGACTCAGCATGATCTTGAGGTCCTGGGATTGAGCCCCGTGTCAGGCTCCCTGTTCAGTGGGAAGCCCTGCTTCTCCCTCTCCCACACCTCCTGCTTGTGTTTCCTCTCTCACTGTCTCTCTCTCTCTTTCAAATAAATAAAATCCTAAAAAAAAAAAAAGAGAAAAGAAAAACAGATGTGTTCAGGTTCAATATGCATGGTAAATTCCAAGGGTAACATTTTAAAAAGAGATACTCCTTTGAACTAATAAAAAGACTCCCAAACTAATAAAAAAATAAGTAAAAAATACACAAAAATTAATTTAAGAAGGAAGACAAAGCACAGAATAAGCAAGAAACACAGAAAACATAAATTAAGGTGGCATAAACAAATCCAAATATGACAATAATTCTTATATATATATGTGTATATATATATATGAATATATGCACCCACCAGTTAAAAGAGATTGTGAGGCTGGATTTTAAAAAGGAAAAATTCCACTCTATGTTGTTTAAAAGAGTCCTACTAAAATATAAGGTAATGGGGCTCCTGGTTGGCTTTTCAGTTAGAAAAGCATGCGGCTCTTGATCTCAAGGTCGTGAGTTCAAGCCCCACGTTGGGTGTAGAGATTACTTAAATAAAACTTTAAAAAAATAAAATAAAGTATAAGGTAATGGCAAGGTTGGATGTAAAAGGTACATTCAAAAACATATGTACTGAACAATAAAACCTGTAATTGTTTTCTTTTTTACCAAACAAAATAGATACTAATCAAAACCATTATTTGGGATAAAGAGGATCATTACATATTGATAATGTTTAATTCACCTGGAAGAAATAATTGTACTAAACTTGTATCACCAAAAATTAGCCTCAAAATATACAAAGTTCAAAAAGATAGAACTACAAGGAGATACTGAAAATCTGCAATTATACTGGGAGATTTCAAACTATCTCTGTCAATTATTGCAGGTCAAGCAGACAAAAAAAAAACACAAAAACTTGTGAAAATAGAGAAGAATTGAATGATGCAATTAATCACTATCACATAACAGAATTAGCAATTAGAATATACATGTTTTTTTCAAGCACACAGGGAACATTTATAAAGATCAGCCACATTGTATGCTGTAAAATATACCCTAGCAAATTTTAGCGAATAATTATCATACAGGCCTTGTCTTCTGGCCACAGTGAAATTAAAATAAAAATCAGTAATAAAAATATAAATGAGAAATCACACTCTTAAATAATTCATAAGTCAAGGAGGCAATCATACTGGAATTTTTTAAAAAAATAGAAGTCAATGATAATGAACATATAAAAGCAAAAATATGTAGGATACAAAGAAAATACTGTTTTAAGGGGGTTTTAGTATTAAATTCTTATAGTAGAAAAGAAGAAAGAAATTAACAAGCATCCAATTTAAGAAGTCAGAAAAAAGAAACCAAATAAAGTAGAATGAAAGGGGAAATACAAAATGAGAGCAGGAATGTACTAAAGAGAAAACAAACATACAACAGAGAGGATTGCCAAAACCAAAACCTAGTTTTTTCAAAAACTAAAATATAATAGACAAATCTTTGGTTATCTTAATCAAGAACAAAGGATGTTGCAATTAAAATGTAATAAAAATGAAAAGGGGCACTTAAATGTAGACATGGCAGATATTAAAAAGAGTTAGTGAATATTATGAACAACTTGATGTCTTTAAATTTTAAAACAAATTCTTAGAAAAATTAATTCTAATCAAAATGAAATCAAGAAGTAGAAAGCCTGGAGAGTTTATAACCACTGGAGAAATAAAATCAGTAGTTAAAATAATCCCACAAAGAAATTAGGCCCAAATGAACTCTACCAACTACCAAAGAACAAATCATTCCGATCGAATACAAACTTTCTTGGAGAATTGAAAAGAAGGCAAAATACTCTAAATAACTATAAAATCTGTATACTGTAATGGCAAGACCAGGTAAGGACAGAATGAATGAAAAGGAAAAACTACGCGAACTCTTATTCACGAACCCAGATGCCAAAATCTCACCCAAAAGACTGAGGAACCAATTCTACCAAGTGGTGTTTACCTTAGGAACAGAAGAATGGTTTAACAGTACAAAACCCATACATGTAAGTTGCCAAAATAGCATATTAAAAACTTAAAGTGATACTATAATTTTAATAGATGCAGAAAAAGCCTGAATAAAATTCCACACCAACTCATGATAAAAACTGTCACCAAACTGGGCGCCTGGGTGGCTCAGTTGGTTAAGCAACTGCCTTCGTCTCAGGTCATGATCCTGGAGTCCTTGGATCAGGCCCCCGCATCAGGCTCCCTGCTTGGCAGGGAGTCTGCTTCTCCCTCTGACCCCAACCCCTCTCATGTGCTCTCTCTCATTCTCTCTCTCTCAAATAAATAAAATCTTTAAAAACAAAACAAAACAAAACTGTCACCAAACAAAGAGAGGGGAATATCCTTAAGTTGATCATTTCCTAAACCTAAAACAATAGCATTTTTAGAGGTGAAAAGTAAGAATTATTTTCCTTAAAATCAGGAACGAGACAAAGATTTTTGTTAACACTATAATGTTCAGCCTTGTACTGGGCATTCTTGACAATATAGTAAAGGAAGGGAAAAAAGTGGTAACCATGGAAGAAAAGATTGATAAATTTACCACATTAAAATTAAGAATAACTGTTCACTGGAGACAAATTTTAACAGTCACCATAAAGAAAGTGAAAAGATAAGCAATTTACTGGAAAAAAGATTGCCACACATATAAAAGAAAGGATATTAATATCCTACATGCAGAAAGAATGCCTATAAGTAAATTTTTTAAAAAGCCATAGAAAAATGGGGAAAATGGCCAAACATCATGGATAAACATTTTTCACAGCAGAATGGACACATATAGGTAATCACATAGGAAAGAGTACTCTGCATCATTAGTACTGACAGAACCTCTCATTAAGCCTGTGATGATGTACACACACTAGATTGGCAAAAATAAAGAAGTCCAATCACACAAAGTATTGATAAGGGTACAGAAATTTCTATATATTGCTAGTAGAAGTATAAATTGGTACAACCATTTTGGAAACCTATTCTGTCATTTTCTTGTGCAACTGACATGTAAAAATACACATACACCATGATGCAGCAATCTCATTCCTAGGGATATACCCTAGAGAAATTCTGGCACGTTGTGGTAGACAAGATAATGGCCCCTCCCCAAAGATGACCGTGTCCTAATTCCCAGGACCTATGAATATGCTCCCTTACGTGGCAAAAGGGAATTTGCAGATGTGATTAAAGTTAAGGATCTTAAGATGGAGCGATTATCCTGGATTATCTGGGTGAGCCCAGTATAATCACAAGAGTACTTTAGAGCAGGGAACTTTTCCAGAAGATGTGGTCAGAGAAGTAGTAGTGTGAGAAGGATCTGAGGCCGAGGTGTTACTTCTGAAATAAGATGTACAGGGACAGAAAAGGGACAAGGAAAAAGCAAGCACACGGATTTTTCCCTAGAGCCTCCAGAAAGGAATGCAGCCCTGCCAACATCTTGTTCTTAGCCCAGTGAATCCCATGTTGGATTTCTGAACTACAGAACTACTAGATAATAATTTCTGTTGTTTTAAGCCCCTAGATTTGTGGTAATTTGTTATGACAGCAAACGGAAACTCTTATACACATGTATACCAGGAGATGTGCAAAAGAAAGTTTTACACAACATTGTGTCATAACAAAGAAATGGAAACAACCCAAATGTCCATTTACAGAAAAATCAATTTAAAACTTGTAATAATGAAAAAATGCTCCACATCACTTGCCATCAGGGAAATACAAATCAAAACCACAATGAGATACCACCTCATACCAGTCAGGATAGCTAAAATTAACAAGTCAGGAAACAACATATTTTGGCGAAGATGTGGCGAGAGGGGGATCCTCCTACACTGTTGGTGGGAATGCAAGCTGGTATAGCCACTCTGGAAAACAATATGGAGGTTCCTCAGGATGTTAAAAATAGAGCTACCCTACAACCCAGCAATTGCACTACTGGGTATTTATCCCAAAGATACAGATGGAGTGAAGAGAAGGGGTACATACACCCCAATGTTCACAGCAGCAATGTCGACAAGAGCCAAACTGTGGAAGGAGCCGAGATGTCCTTCAATGGATGAATGGATAAAGAAGAGGTGATTCATATATACAACGGAATATTACTCAGCCATCAGAAAGAATGAATATCTACCATTTACACTGGGGGGTATTATGCTAAGTGAAATAAGTCAGAGAAACATAATTATCATATGGTTTCACTCATATGTGGAACATAAGGAATAGTGCAGAGGACAATAGGGGAAGGGAGGGAAAACTGAATGGGAAAAAATCAGAGAAGGAGACAAACTATATGAGATTCTTGACTCCAGGAAACAAACTGAGGGTTGTGGAAAGGGAGGTGGGTGGGGGTAACTGAGTGATGGGCATTAAAGAGGGCACGTGATGAGCACTGGGTGTTATACTCAACTAATGAATCATTGAACATTATATCAAAAACTAATGATGTACTATACCTTGGCTAATTGAATTTAAATAAAAAATAAATTAAAATAAATAAAATAAAACTTGTAATATGTCACACAAAGGAATAGTATGCAGCACTAAAATGAATGAAATATGGTTACAAACAGGAAGACGAATGAGTCAGTAAAAATATTGAGTGAAAAATGAAAAGTCACAAAGGACAACATACAGCTTGGTACCATTTTTTATAAAGCATAGAATTTAGCAAAGCTAGACAATATTATTTATATATGTGATACAACTTTTTTTTAATAAAATAAGATGAGAACAAATACAAAATTCAGAGTTGTGTGTTATCACTCAGCAAGAAGGGGTAAAGGATAGGAGAAGAGCATGTAGATAAAATGTAAAGGTATTAGTTATCATCGGACTCTTTTTATTTTTCCTCTGACACTTAAACGGTGTTTGGGGTTAGTAGGTGTTCATCTTAATATTATACTCCAAATTTACAAACATATGACATTGTTTGTGTTAAATATTACCTTATAAATTATAATATATAGATGTCTATCTAAGGAAAATTAGACTCCCCAGTTCCCCTCCCTCTACCTCCAGCACCACCAATGTAGGCGAGAAGACAAGGTACATTCCAGAGCAACTGCACCAGACATCCTCTAGATTCAGAGACAAGAGGCAATTGGGTGACCTTTCTTCAGAAAAATGACATCACCATAGAGGAAAAAAAGATACAGATCTTCCTCAACTTACAACGCGGTTACATCCCGATAAACCCATCATAAGTTGAAAATATGGTGTTGACCGTGCATTTAATATACATAACCTACAGAACACCATAGCTTCGGCTAGTCCGTCTTAAATGTGCTCGGAACACTTACCTTAGCCTACAGTTGGGCAGAATTACCTAACACAAAGCCTATTTTATAATCAAGAAATATTGAATATCTCATGTAATTATTGAATACTGTGCTGAAAGTGTAAAACAGAATGGTTGGATGGGCATCAGTTTTTTACCCTTGTGATCACTGGCCAACTGGGAGCCTCGGCTTTTGCTAGCCCAGGAAAAGATCAAAATTCAAAACGTGAAGCACGGTTTCTACTGAATGCATATCACTTTTGCACCAGCGTAAAGTCAGAAAATCGGCTGAGTCTAACCAGTGTAAGACACAGTCTGTACACCAAATTTTCCGAAGTTGTTGTACCAGTTTATACTCTGTCAAGTGAAAACAAGCAGACATCTGAGGTCCCATAGGAAATAAGAACAACTCAGTCCTTCTACCATCATACTCATCAGGCAGCAAACTCCACTGAGGCACAATTAGCAGTTCGGTGTCTCATTTGTTACTGGAGCTGGACAGCCAAGGATGAGCAAGATCTTGAGGCAAATCTCCTTGTAGAAGACAGAGGCCAAGACAAACAGAAAAGGAACTCAAAGAAACACACGCAGAGAGTAGAAGTAAAATATTTTTAAAATTATTTACTTTCCTAGAGAAATAAAATACTGCTTTTTTAACAAGAAAAGGATGCTTATAAAAAGAGCAACCAGAGGATAAGAGCTCTTGGAAATTAAGAAAATATATAGATAGGGGAAGTAGAAAAAAATTCAGTAAAGTGGTTGTAAAGAAATATGAGAAAATTTCCTAGAAAAGAGAACAAAAGGATGCAGTGATGGAAAACAGAATTTAATCCAAGAAGTGTAATATTTAACTAATAAAAATTACACAAAGAAAGAACAAATAAAACAAAGTATATGAGCAAAGGAATATTGAGGAAATTTCTCAAAATGCAAGGACACACATCTCTAGATTGAAAATACTCACCAAGGGGAGCCTGGCTGGCTCAGTCGGTAGAGCATGTGACTCTTGATCTCGGGGTTGTGAGTTCAAGCCCCACATTGGGTGTAGAGCCTACTTAATAAACACCACCACCAACAACAAAAACCTCACCAAGTTGCCATCAAAACAAATGGCAAAAGACCTCCCTGTGGTATAGCATCATTTCCAAACACTAGAGACAAAGAGTTCACATCCAAAGGACTGGAACCTCCATTGGATATCTCAACAGCAACCCTAGAAAAGAGAAGTCAATAAAACAGTGCTTCCAAATTTGAAGGGAAAATGATTTTCACCTTGGAATTCTAGACTGCCAAAAGATTAATAAAGTGTGCGAGCAGAATATTTTCAAGCATACCAAGTCTCAAAAGTTTAACATTGGGCATGCCCTTTCATCGGAAACTAAAGATCTGCCCTAATGAAATGAGGTTGCAAATGACGGGATCCAGTAACAATGGAATCAACACAGAAGAAAGGTAAAGGGTATCCTCAGGATGATGACGGAATAAGGATCTAGGGCATCAGGAGTACAGAAGGTCTAGAGAGCAAGCCGTCCAAACTGGAACAGAGAATTTTAGAAGTGTGTATGGGTGCACGCAAGTACACTGGTCTTTGCTATGGATACTCCTAAGAATAAGATGTAGCTAATATATTATCTGACATATTTGAGAAAGTGGAAAATTGTTTTGAAAAGTTATTTTACAAAGCTGTTGGAAGATGTGGAAAGGCTTCACGAGAGAGTCAATGAAATAAATGAATAAATGAATAAACAAACAAGTGAAAACATGAGACAGTGATGAAATCCAAGGAAATCAGAAAAAAAATGTAGTAATACTATTTTAACTTGGCTCAACAGTAAACAATTTTTCTCATTGTTATAATAATGAAGACCCTAAATGTGGATATGACCAAAAATTGTAATATAACTATGTTGGATGGATGAGGGGAGGGAAAAGAGGGATGTAAGAGAGTTAAAATAATAGGTTAATAGATAATGTCTAAAAGTAATGAATCAATAGATGGAAACATGTAATTTTATTTCAAAACATGGATAAGATGTCAGCAGAGACAAGAAGAAGGATTAAACGTGACCATGCCTGGGGAATACGGTAGAATGGAAGAAGGGCCAAGATCTCTGGTTTATTATGTCTTTTAGCACTGTTGTGCTTTTTAAATTTGTGTATATATTTTTTCTAGTTTAGAAAATATTTTAAGAAATATATCACAGGCGAAGTCACCATAAAATCATTGAGATTCAGAGGTATTAAGGAACTTTCCTAAGATGGTGGCTGGGAAACAGGATGGCCAGGACTTACGGTGCTCCCTACTAGACTTGACTGATTCCATTAATGGCTCTACTTTTTCATATCTTCCTCTATCCATCCCTTCTGGTAGGGCTTGCCTACACTGGTTCCAGGTATGGTCATGTAGCCCGCTTAATGCCACAGGGACAGTAACAAATGAGACAAGCAGAGGTATGAGGAGTACTTGCACGCTTCTTTGCTCTCTCCTAATCCCTGCCCACAGCACGAGAACATGCACAGGCGAGCCACGTGGAGGGCTGTGAGGGACATAGAGAGGAGAACCCAATCATCCCAGCAGCGGCAATGTCAGAACAGCCCCCAGCTGACCATGGACAACTGGCACAGGACTTTTGTCACCGTTGTATAGGAAAAATGCTCTCTGAGTCTCAAACAATGAGAAGAAGCCAAGTGCTATTCAAAGCACTTTTTTACAGGGAAATAAAACACTTTCATTCTCAATATTTGTAATGTTTTAAACTATACCATGCTAAATAAGTGCTTTAGATTTTTTTTTCATTTCCCAATACATTTACAACAGACTGTAAGAGAGCTTTCAGTGTTTTAACCAAAATTTTTAAGAATCACAGAACAACTGGAATTTTCCCAGTTGATAATTAAGGTCACTTTGCACGGTTTCAGCTTACCTGGTCATTTTTATGTGTCATTTTTATGATCATGCAAAGTAAGGATTACTTGTGTCTAATCTACACACTGACAATGGAGCCCTCACTGGGTTCATGGGTCCGATGTCACACGCAGTGTCCAGGCGAAAGTGGGAGATCCTCACCTCCACTATTGCCTAGAGGCACCTGCTTATGTGCCTGCTCAAGGTTTATGGACAATCTATAGTTAAGGAAATGAACCCTCCAGAGTACCAACTGTCTAAAGATGATTTTCACAGCTAAAGTGCAGACTGAAGCTAATAAAAATATAAGTCTAAACGAGTCACAAGTAAATGACAGAGATGCCACTTCTAATTCAAGTGTCAGCCACTTACGAGGTATAAGCAATGATCATCAGATCCATTGAAGAGTCAGCTAAAAATGTGAAGTGATTAGGCTGAGTACATGAAATATCAGCGCACATCCACTGTTGCTAACAAAGCACCTACTCTAAGTATATATTGTACCTTCATTTATTAGCAGCTAATAATGAGACCATGATGGTGAACTCAACATTTAGTTACCAAGTGCTCAGAACATGAAAACAACCTTTCAATTTTTTAGTGATCTTTAGCATCACATAATACTCAATATGCTACTTTATCAACTTTCAATACACTTAGTGATTCATGTTTCATAAACTATGAAAGACCACATGCCAATTGGTTTTCTTGCTCTGATGAAAGTATCTGAAGTAATATGAAAAGAAGATGGTAACAAACTAAAATGTATTTACAGAAAGTAAATGCCATTGGAAGATGCAGAGAAAACGGGCTGAAGATGTGAAGACCCAAGTAATAGAACAAATTACACTGTGTAGAGATCTTCTTCGAAGTTGTATTAAAGTATAGATTTTTTTTATCATGTCTCAGATTATGGTATTTGCTAGACTTTGTTTCAACAATGAAAAACTACTCTACTTTTGTGTGCATGTCAGCGCATAAAGGGAAGGTGGAAATAACTGATTCAATAAACGTGGTCTATGGCAAACCACCGATGCCACGGCTGGTTTGACGAGGGTATTAGGGAAAAGAATGGATTCCACGAGAAGGTTACAGAAAGACCTCTGCACATGAAAGTCATCCCCTGCACTAATTTATGCATAAACAAGCCCTCTCACCGACGGATTGAAGCCGGATGTTTTCCAATATGTCATTGGTGTGGTTAATTTTGTAAAAATAAGACATGGAAATAGGGTCAATCTTTATAACACCTTGCAAGGAGATAGATAATAGCTATGACAATATTTTATACTTGCTAGCTATTTCATGGAAGGATTATCAATCTTAAAGCTAAGGTTTTGTTTTTTTTTTTTTAAGTTCCAAGTTTTCCCAACATTTTCTGTGATGACAAGGATCTGTTAGAAGTGTGCTATCTAACCATTATCTTTAAATAATATACTCAATCCCTTCCTTTCAGGCAAAAGTGACATCTCAACAATGCATAACTGCTTTTTAAAAAAATTCAAGTTTTGGAGGGAGCATTTTGAAAATGCGTATTTGGAACTATTTCCATTTTTTATGTGATGTGTATTGACAAAAAGGTGTCTTACCTTAAAGAATATTTTACATCTGAATGCTTTAAAAACTTAAGATCTGAATTTTAAAATCTGTTTTCAACCCTGTTAATGGATGTTTCACATTTGCTAAATAATTTTTTAAATATCTGAATAATTTGCAATAATACCTTATTGACATCTGGGAATATGAAGGTCTACTAACCAAAATTCCATAGACACCTTTGTACACCAGTGGTTGGGATGTAAAAAAAATGAGTATCCTGATCCATCAGTGAGCCCATGGTGGGGCTTTCATAGGGATGTCATTGTGGAATGTAGTTTTCAGTGATGTCAACCACCGAAGCAAGTATTTAAAACAAAGTGAATTTAGATCCAAACCTTCAAACACTGCTTCACCAAACCGTTAAACCTAAAATTTAAAACATTAATGATGTATTAAAATCACACCAATTTCACTAAAAATATTATATATTTTAGTAAAAGCAAAAATATTTTTGGTACCATTAAAGTAACATTTAAACGATTTTTAAATTTACATTTTGAATTTTTTATCCCATCTTTTAAAATTTTCCATCTTTGTGTATATTTTAGAACATGCATACTATATTACTATAGTAATGAATGTACATAACTTAAAAAGTAAGTGCCCACACTAGATGTACCTGCACAAGAATTTCCTGTTTTGGGAGCTGCAGGACCGAAAAGTCTCCGTTGAAACACAAGGGCTTTAGAGTTAAATGGCCCTGTCTTTGCCCTGTTTTTTTCCTAGATATGTTATCATGGTGCAGTTATTTAACCTTTCTCATCTGTAAAATAAAGATAATAGTATTGCCTACCTCAGGGGTCATCAACCAAACACCTACAGGACATAGGTAGGTTTAAAAAGAAGTCATGTGGCCTCCAAACTCTATATTTTATTCTCCTATTTGGTAGAGACAAGGATACCAAAAATATTTGTCTATTATAAGAAACAATAAAACAGCACACATATGAAAGTTAAATGGGAGTCCACAGGAAGCCGTGAGGCTCGTAGCAAAGCCAGAGTGTCATCACCTCAGGTACTCAGCTGCTACTTGGCACCATCGGATAGTTACCCAGACGTGCCAGATTTCACCTCTATCAAAAGAATCCGGAAATGGATTTTTATGTGGGATCTTCTGATTTTTAAATATCGGTAAACATATTTTTAAAAAGGAATAGGCAAAAACAAAAAACAAAACAAAAACCCACCTTCAGCCTTCAGTATGTGACTTCTCTCTTAACCGAGAAGATCAAATGAGATAATGAATTTTAAGAGTCTAGCCCAAACACTGGGGGTAAGTAGGCAGTAGTTATCTCCCAGATTAAGCTCCTAGAAGGATCATAAAGGGGAAAGAGGCTTGAGACATGGGCATAGCCCAGAGGACAAATCTAGGTGGGTGTTAGATGAAAAGATGAGGCAGGACAGAGAAAATGAGAGAAGAGTGGAAATGAATTTCACCATCTGTTTTGTTTAGACCTGATTCTAGCTTTGTTCCATCTACTAAGACGATTTATTCAAAGCATCTGTCCTCAAGAGGAACTCCAAATCTGGTGGGGGAGACAATTTAATCAGCGTGATGAACTCTAGAAGCAAGGCATAGACAAATGATAATGGAAGTCCATTTGTGCTAGGGGAGGAAAAGAAATGGGCAATGTACTTCGTGCAAGCAATGCCTGGATTTGAAGGATGACTCGAGTCTACCACTCAGAAAAGGCAGGAAGGACATTTTAGGCAGAAAGTATGTGCCCCCGGAAAATGTGGCAGAAGTCGGAATGGCTGGGGGTAGGTGAAGGAGGGGAGGTGAGAGATGAGGCTGGGACAGGCGGGTAGTAGCCGGATTGCCAAGGGTCTCTGTACTTCCTGCTGCAGCCTGTTTGCACCGCATCTGAGAGTGGAGGCAGCCAAATGATCGTCCATTTCTCCGGATGATCTCATTTTCTTCTCTTCTGTGTGAAATGCCACAGACTCTTCAAAAAACGTGTTCTGTCTCCTCTCTAAACGAAGCCTTCCCTGGCTCGGCCTCCCTCTCTGCTAACCCCCTTTCCTGGGGCACAATTCATCCTTCTCCCAGCTGAGCTCTGGTAATGCTTTGTCCATGCTAATGTGTGCCCTACACAGCACTCCGTGTAATTAGCTGCGGGTCTGTTTCCCAACTGCAGGCACCCAGTCTTACTCCGTTTGTGGTGTCCCCTGCCTCACCCACAAAGGGCTCAATAAATGTGCATTGAATGGACGAACACTGTCCAAGTGAGATAAGCAGGAAATAGAAGAAGTAGAAAAAAATTTTTTTGATGTTCTTACTTGGCAAGGTAAGGTTTGTGATAGTACCTAGTGGGGAAAAGACTTGGCATTTGTGAAAGTTGATATGACCTGTAATACAGATTAGAATTCTGGGACTTGGTCCTGAGGAAAGAGTCAGTGAGAGATTTGAGGAGATCTTTAAGTTTTTTCCCTAAAGTCTCCTTGCCTTTTCCCTAACGGCATAAATAGAAGCTTTGGGTATAGAGAACCAGGAACCCCACTGGCCACATGTGGGGAAAAGTCCCCTCCTATATAACTGTAAAAAAAAAAAAAAAAAAAAAAGAAATGTAAAAAAAAAAAAAAGCAAAAAAATTTCCTTTAGACCGGCACAGGATTTTGGCTGAAGTTTAGCCACATACCTATTCTAAGCTGAATTTGGGTATAACCCTAATAATTACAGTTACTCTTTAGAAAAAGAGCCCAAGAAGTTTACCTGGAGATTTTTTCCAGATGTAAGCAGGTATGTGAGAAGCTCAGTAATGAAGATGTAAACCGGATGAGGCCATTTTGTGCCCCATGGTCTTCCCTCCAATCGCTCGAATGCTAGAAGATGTTCCCCAGCAATCATAAGGATGATGCAACGCAGCCATCTAACAAACACCAGATGCCTGACTGGCCTTCCAAGCTGTAGTGTTAAAGGGAAGGGGGGGACGAAACACCAAGTCTGAATGCCTTTGCAGTTATCAATCTGTCATGAATTGTAATCAAACAGAAACAAACCTCTTTATTCCATCAGTTCCTGGGATAGGTCCATCATATGCCCTGCAGACCTGCTCTGGGTGTTGTAAGAGCCCTCAGGAATCTGTCCCCGCCTCTTCAGTCTCTGATTGCTAAATCTCACTGACTTAGTGACAACGGTAAGGACACCCCATCTCCACCCCTCCACCCCCTCCCCGGCCCAGGGCTCTACATCTTTCTAAATGAGAGGTTAACTTGAGAGTTAAGATCAAGTGCATCTTTAGCATCACCTCTCTTCTTCCTTTTTTTCTATTTGGATCCAGAATGTGGCTTATTGTGTGTGTGTGTGCGCGCGCGCGCGCGTGTGTGTGAATGTCTATGTGGTAGTTAAAAATCATTAGGAATATTAATGTTAGCCCTTAAGAAAAAAAATTAAACTCTCCATCAGTGAAGTATAAAAAAAAAATCAAGGTGTACGATGATTAATTAAGCCTTGTCTGAAATAAAGCATTCATACTGCAGATTATATTTTGGAAGGGTAAATTGCAATTAATTTGAAATAAGAAATGATATAAACACCGTTTTCTGCCTGTGTAAAACCTGCCGCTGAACAGTAGCCAAATAGCCAGTCTCCTACCTGGGGGGCAGTGTAGTGCTGAGTAGGAAGCCTTTGAACGAACTTGGATTTCAGTCTGGTGATGTACTAGATTGTAACTCGGCTTAACAGTTCTGAGCTTTAGCTCCACCATCTGTTAAATGGGGATAAGACTACCTACCTCATATTAAAGAAAACGGATCAAGTGCCTGACTTACAGAGATGACTTAATACACAGTATCATCAGGGTGAAAAGAAATCCCATGGTGAGGCTGAGGGCCTTGGGAATAAAGCATCAGGCAACCACACCTTAACTCTTAAGGACTCTCTCCTGTGCAAATACAGACACTCTGCCTTACTTTGCTTTCTAGCCTCTTCTACAGCTTTCCACACCCCACCCTGTCCATACAGTGCTGAAGTAAGCACTTGGTCCCTACAAGAGGACTTCCCTGCTGTTCATTCCTGAAAATCTGTCGGGTTCCTGCCCAGCCTGGATGATAACATGGGAGTTCATTTGCTGGGAGTGGAGTGGGTGGACACTGCAGGGAGGGAAAGTGCAAAGCTTGAAATAAGAATGAGGTTCCCGGCATCCGTAATCTGACAAGTTAGTGTGGTTCTGCAGCCAGCCCGAAAATTGGGAGAGTGTCCTGCGGGCCTGAGGATCTGATTTCGTTCCCAGATCTCACTCAGGTCATTCTGGCCTTCACCTGTGATGGTTCTGTGAAAGCCCTCAACTCGCATGGCAGACTCGCAAGAGCTGCTTGGTCTAGAACCTCCAGTCCTTTTCCAGGTTGGTCTGGGACGAGGCCAGCCTCTGGGAGCAAGTGGGTGGGAAGTGGATTGCTAGAATATTCTTCTGTGGCACATGGCACTTTTTCAGGTCCCACTTCAAAATGGTAACATTTCTATCATTCCTGTAATGCACAATAAACTTTAATCAGAAGTCAGTACAGGTACTTGTAAGCCTGTCCCCAAGGACAAGTTTCAATTCAACCTTTCTTGTATGCCAGCATCTCTTAGAATTCATTTCATTGTTAAGATCCAGGTAATGACAGCTGTTTTCTGACCAAATAATGCCACAATTCGAATACATGGCCCCTTCGTAAAAATCTCTTGATGGTTTTAAAAAAAATAAAACAAAAACAAACCCATGGTGATGATGATGGAAGGTACAAAGAAACAGAAGAGATAGGAAAGGTCACATGTCAATTTCTGCACTGAGACCTGTTCTCTAGTTCTTGGATTTGCGGAGCTGAGCCCGGCCACAGATATCCTGCAGTTCTAGAGAGGCACGGGTGAGCAGCCCGGGTTCAACCCAGAAAGGCAAACCGGAGTGAAGGTGGTGCTGGTTGATGAGGACACCCCAGTGCTCCAGAACAAGACAAACAGGCAGCAAAGGATAGGACCAGCTGAGAGGCATGAAGCCTGGGGAAAACCATTTGACTCATCTCTGTCGAAAGACAACCACCGATGACAAAACAAGGCATTTTTGAGTCATGAAGAAATGCTTTTAAAATTCAGACTAAATGACTTTTTCCTCACTATAAGTTCCAAGGCAATGGTTTGCAAACTAGAACAAGCACCATAATCCCACAGAGGGCTTACTAAAATACATATCGCTAAGGTTCCACCCCAGAATTTTTATTGCAGTGAGTCTGGGAGGCCTGAGAATGTGTATTTGTAGCAAGTTCCGGGCACTATGGATGCTGCAACCTGGGGACCACACTTTGAGAAGTGCTGTTCTAAGTCTAAGGTACACTATGTGACATTGCTGGCCTATGGATGCCAGGATCCTAGGAATATGACTTATAGAACTGGCTGAAAAGCCAAGTCTTCACCACCTCTCCACCTCACTTTTCCTCCACGAAAGAAACAGAGTCAACACAATAAACTGAAACATTTAAATGAAAGATTTCATCAACCAATAATACTACACTGAAACTCGTCAGTACAGATGACTCTTAAAGGGGATTCCATCTGTGAGCTTTGGGGAACTCCTACCGTATTTCCCTAGAGACCAATCCTTGACCACACTGGAAGTTTCCCATCATATTATTTAACGGAGGCCGAAGGAATCAGCGTGGTATCGTTCCTACATTTTTATCCACAGAGTTATCATGCTGGAGCTCCCCAAAGTCCATATTTGAAGCCCTAAAGCGTACACAAGCTGCTGAAGATTGTGCTGAGGGGAAGGTTGAGTAACTCTGGGAATGTTGCCCTTTCCTCCAATCTTTCGGATTCCTGGAGGCCTTTGCTAGGGCCTGAGGGATGGAGAGTTGGACTCGACCCTATGATGAGAGCCCCTCCGTGCAAAGGCCACATCAGATCAAAGGCCCTCTGTGTAGACTACACACATATCAGCTGGGAGGAGGCGGACAGAGCATAGTGGCAAACTCCAGTGGATGGTCCGTGTGTCTGTGCTAAAAATAACAGCAGTCTTCAGGAAGCAGAACACATTTTTATAAAGAAATTTTATTGCATAATTTCTGTATACAATAAACATAGGAAAAGGGTTCTTTTAATGAAAATCTCATGACATTTTTCAAAAGTTTGGAATTGTTTGGAGAAAAATTATTACAAACTATCTAAGACAAAAATATCTGACCTTCAAAACAAATGATAATCTCTTTCATAATAGTCCACATTTAAAGCAAGGCATTTCAATTCAATTTAACATGGAAAGGCTTTTAAATTGCTATGTCATTTGCATTAAGTATTTCAATGCATCTAAGAAGTGAAGAGTTTAAACATATAGAAATGTTCTCTTATACAATATGTACTGTTGCTTTCTTCAGATCCATTCTGCATGACTCTATGGATGTCCTTTTTACACACCAGCAGAAACCTGCATCTCCTAACGGTACAGTAAGGGCTGCGTGCAGAGAGGGCAAGTCCCATGCATTTCCTATGTTAAATGGCACAACTTCCACAGATCACATACACCTTGCCATACTGACGCACTTCATTGCGCTCCATATCCTGCAAAAATAAATCTAGCGCTCGACAGCTGACATTATTGCTCACCAACGTTTTAGTAATATATTTCTTTAACATGAGACAGAAATATACTGAAAGTTGATACCTCTTAAACTCAAAAGCAATCTGGAATTAAACCACATGCATATACCCCACGTTTTTTTGTTTTTTTGTTTTTTTTTTCCCGAGGGATGTTGCATTTTTCTTAAAGTTGATGCTGGAAAATGTGGTAGGAGAGATGCTGGCTTTCCTTGAAACAAAGACAAAGGATTAGAAAAGGAGTTTTTTGAGGGAAATGTTAAGCCCAATAAAAACGAGAGAACAATGAGAGTCCAGAATCTCTGGGGAGAGGGAAGAAGCCCCTCATTTATCTTCCTTGTCTACCTCGACACGGTGGCTCGTGTCCAGCAGAAACCTGGGGCAGGCTACTATATGTAGCTGAGCACTGTGAGAAGTGCTGTGTGGCCCAAAGTGAGAAGTGCTGTGTGGGGCAGGGAAGTCCCGGGAGACCCCCTTCTTTAGCCAATCCCACATGGGATCCTTGAGTCTCTGGGAAATGATGGGGTTCCCTCTGTGAGGTCGGGATGGTCTGTGTGCTGAGGCTTCCATGGTCTTAAATTTTACATCTCAGTTCCAGACGGACCCAGGGCCTGAGGTGAAACAGCTGGGAGCCGAGGAAGGAAGAGCATGACTTACCTGGCATCGTGAAGCTAGAGCATACGTGACAAGGAAGTCACGAGAATATCAAGCAGGGCCTCACCAGGAAGCATGTGTAGACACGTGGAAGAATGTGGACATGACCACACTGCCACTTTGATTTGTTACTTTTCATTTTAACTTCTCATTGTTTCTCATCGTGAAACTGTCAAATGTCCCTCTTTCTTATTTTTGTCTTGGTGCTTACAAGGAAAGATGTCAGTTTTCATAAGGTTTCAAAGATTTACAAAATATTTTTTAAAAACTACATTTCAGGATTAGCATTCGAGGCTACAAACACAGTATCTATCCATCATAAACTGCACCCTCAAACCTGGTTATGGCAATATCATCTTAAATCGCCACTGTTCATACCTGTGGAAACCTTATCACGCACAATGACATCCACTCGGGCAAGCTAAATGTTACACAGCAAAACGGAGCAGAGCTTCTCAGAGTAAAACCAGCCATATTGCTACAAAGAAAAATTTCTGGCTCTTGGCCCAACTGTTTCCATACCAATCAGCTAAGTCAACCTTCTCTTTGCTTCTTTCCATTTCAAATGCTTGGGCTTCAGCCTTTGAGGCAATTAGAACCAGATCAGTTTAATTTTACAACACCGATCTTAATGGTACAGCAATATTGTAAATTTGCCCTGAGTGTCACTTATTTTACAAATAATGTAAGTCCCAGTTTTTATATGAAGAGCAGGCATGGAGAGGCTAAATGGCTTGTCCCTTGTCACACAGCAGGGTGAGACTTGAGCTCCTGGTTCTTTCTACTTTAACCCCAACCATCCTTCCAGAGGTCACCTGAACCTCTACGCACAAGATCCCCAGGTTTGGGCTCTGTTACTTGGAGTATCTTGTCGGCTTCTCTGCTCAGCACTGGATATTTTAATACCCAGGACTTCTTCCTTGGTCCTCTCCACTCTCTCTTATTTCTGCTGCCTTGATGAGGTGTGTTGTCCCCAATATTTTATTTTACACAGTGGGATTTACCAAAATGCCCTCCCAGCTGCAGCTGGTATTAGGTGTGGAGGGACGGACTTCGAAAAAGCAATGGCAGGTGTTCTTCTTTGTGGACTTTGGACAAAACGGGGCCCAGCATTTTATAGTTGTCTTACATTACAATGTTTTCAATGGAAAATAAAATAAAATAAAGGCCTAACCGTGAGGTAATGTTTACTTCTCTGCCACAACACTCAGTGTAACCCCCCCACCCCCCACCCCACCAGATCTGGCAACAATTTAACATAAGGAAAGACTTCAGACCTTCACACCCTTAGTGCGAATAAACGACCTTAGCTCAGACTTTCCACGGAGCTGAGCAGTCTCATAAGGCATCCGTCTGCCCCTGTCTCAGGTAGGCCTGCACAAATGCCTCAGGGCCACGTGTCTTGAAGGTCTGCATGCCCTGCACTTGGTGCTCTGCTCTCTCCGCCACAGAGGGGGTCTCGGGGGAACACCCAGCACCCTCTGCCTCGTAAGCAAAGCAGGAGAAATCTCAAAAGAAGCCATGTGCTCAAAGAAAATAATGCCAAATGGTACTCAAGTGGCCTGGGAAAGAGTTTCACCAAACCATCTCCACTTGCTGAAGGTATAAGCGGTTCCGGATCTAGTCGATAGCAAAATACATTGATGGCCAGGGCCTCTGTCTAAGCAAAAGAAGAAAAATATCGATAGCACAAAACTGCCCTTATATTTTTTGAAAAAATATATCTAAGATAGACAATTCTGAGTATTTTTTTTTTAACAAGCTGCGCATTAAGTACACTTGCTTCCCCCGCTCTCCACAACCCTACAGCTCTGCTTTGTCCGCGGGGGCCGGGCTGCCCACCCCACTGCCCCCCTGGGCACCACTGCCATCTGCCGGCGTGAAGGACAAGGAAGCCGAGTTTATGCAGTATCTTTTGCCGGTGGGACGAGGGCCATCATCGAAAATGTGCCCAAGGTGGGCGCCGCACTGAAAGAGAAGAGCGAAAATGTTAAGGGAGAACGCGTACAAAGCAGGCTTTGAGAGGAACTCACACGCAGCCATTTAAATGGATGAGCAGCCTGTAGAGAAACGATGGAAACCATCATGGATGATTTCTAATCCTCCTGTCAATAGCCACAAAGATGGTTTCTGGCAGGCTCTGCACCACATGCTGAGAATAAAAAAAACACTAGAACTGTGCATATCAGAAATCATTTGGAGCCACTGTATTTTTTGATCTATGAAGTCTCTCGGCCAGCTGAAAAATGACTGCAGTAATTTTATGAATTGAGTTGACCCCTGATCTGCCCTTTTACGAAACATGGCAGAATAAAACCTCTCCCCTGGCCCTCCCCGCATTACTTTTGGCTTTGGATGGGTGGGTTTCAGAAATGCAGAAGTCCACCGTAAAAGATATTGTTCCACTGGCCATGACAGAGGTGATGTTTGCTTTCATGGGCAGTAAAACTTAACATCAGACAAGCCCTGGATGTTCTTGGAGCCCGGCAAAGCAATGGCAAGGCTCTATAGATGTAGGTCACGGTCACCAGGACGGCAGGTGTGGCAAGGAGCACTGTCGCTGGCCCGCACTGTCCCTTCATTCTGGCGTCCAGCAGGTGCAGAGCTGCTGGTGTCTCTACCCAAGTGAACTGCATTTCGTGGGGGAAGGAATAAGCTCAGATCCATGCTCCTGCCTATCTAAAAAACTTGGGAAGGAGAAGAGGCCCAGAATCCAGGCAGAAGCAGAAGGAGGGATGGTTGGCTATGACGATGTTCAAGAGAAATCCAGCCCAGGAGTCATTTCTCCAGAAAGGCTGGCTCGGTGCATAAAACCCTGCACTGACCGCTCTGACCTTGAGTAGGACCCCAGGCGACAACAGGGTATGTCACACTTAGCTGTCGTGCACCCTTTCTGAGCAGGGACAGGAGTGAGGGCGATGGAGACATCAGTGCATCATATGCCAATAGGTTGTGAAACCACATCATTCGTCATGTCACAGAGAAACCAAAGCCTGGGGCAAATGACTTCCATTCATTCATGTAACAAGTAGTTAGGGAGCACCTGCTACACGCCAGGCACTGTCTCAGACTCTGGAGACACAGGCAACAATCCCTGGACTCATGGAGCTTACATTCTAGTGGGAGAGACAGCTAACACACAGAGAAATAAGTCAACTGTCTAGTATGGTAGGTGGGAATAAATGCTAAGGGGAGGGGAAAAAAGAGGAAGTGATATGAAGTGTCAGGGTTGGGGGCTGATACTGCAGGTAGAATGATGCAGGTCTATTCTCCTGGGGTGACTCTGGAATAAGAAGCCAAAGGAAGGGAAGGAGTGGGTATCAGAGGAGCATTTCGAGCAGATGGAAGAGTCAAGATTTAGGGAAGAACATGAGAGAAAAGGTGTAGAGATGATTTATTAATTCCTCTCACTGTGCTTGTTTGGTGTACAAAACCCTCAGAAAGTACAGGGAAAGAGAAGAGGAACTGACATGGAAATTGGTCTAATGAGCCAAATGGAGATGATGAGAGAGAAGTGAAGGACTGCGCTCATTACAATGGAAAGAACTAGAATCTCAGTTTCCCTATCCTAAGTGCTACACTGAATTCCCAGGGGTTCTCTAGTTATTAATAAATAGCACAAATGGCAACTCTGACTGTATGGCACTTCCATGTTCAAAGTGCATTCTTATTTTACTGCCAACATACTGTGTCAGCTTATTAAAGAACTAAAAATGAACCCTGAACTGATTTGATCTATTGCCTGGAAAATATGAAACAGGCCTAAAAAACAAATCTTGCACTATTTTACCACATTCTCTGCAGTTTTAGGTAATACCAAGGCTGACAGCTCAGATTGCTTTTCCTTTCTATAAACAATTGAGGCCAAATTTTCAGGCATCAGCAGCTAAGATGCACCAGTAAAAATGCATATGCTTACCCAGTGGACACAGGAAAACACCTACTGCTGCCTGCTAAAACAGCGTGCAGGCCAACAGGAACTGGGACTCTTGGTGACCAGTGTGTGTGCACAATTATCCATCTCACATGCAGCTCTGGCACTTTGATGACTTGGCATCTGAGTGGTGGACCTTGCACATTAAAAGTCTCGAATGGGTTTTCTGGTTTTGTGTTTTAATGAGAGAACACAGCTATCTGGACGTTACCTTTATTAATCATCTCTTGGGCACATCTAGAAAATGGTTCTGTTTACCTTACTCCAAAAATAAAACACAGTAAGGATATACTTGAAGCTACTTAGGAGTATTTATATGGTCTTCATTTCCCAAATCATCTTGAACAAATCCAACTTAGAGTAAAGTAATCTGTTGAATCGTGTTGGTTATTGGTCTGCAGTTTCGTTTGCAAAATCTGGAACTGGTGTTTTGCTTACATGGAAGGAAAAACACAGATACTAGATGTCCCTAATCCAAAAGGAAAAGGGAGGAGGACGAGAAAGAGGTCTTACAGTTAGGAAGAGGCAACAAAAATCGTTGGCAGACAACTCTATGGGTTGGGGATGGGGTAGGGAAATCCTCGGAAAAGGCACGAGTCCCCTACAAATGATAGTGACCGCTTCATCATCCTTGCCAGAAGGTGTTCTGGAAGATTCACCCCAGGCTCCGACAACTGAGGGAGGAGCAACATTTCAAAGCGTAGCCAGGTGTTCATTTACACATGCCAGCTCCAGTGCCCGCCAAGCTGCAAAGCCATCCGTCTGCAGGAAGCCGAACCACGAAGCACCATTTCTGCTTCCTCCCAGGTACACCCAGTCTCCCATAAACAACTATTACCCAGTTTCTTTGAAAAGTGCACAGGTCCTGAAGGTTCCTCCCCGAGGGGAACGCACATGGAGCCCATTCTTTCCAGCTTCTACCCCTGGCCGAAGGCTGGGATGATGAATGGAATTTGTCAGTGATGCATTGTTTCTGTAGCCGCCTGTGAGTTTTGCCTCCCCGGCCCCAGCCAACTGGCAATGTGTTGGGATTGCAGCACACCTGCTTGTAACTGAAACAAACTGGCTGCCTGATGAAGAAATCTCTGAAACCTGCTGTTAATGATTTATTTCAGGGTAAAATCTTTGGTGTGCATTCTGAAAGTGGTTTGAAAATGGTTACGCATTTATTGCATAGATAAGATACAAGCTACAACTGAATATTCTAGCTCTCATTCTGCCAAAAGCATGAGATAATTGTTCAAAAGGAAATTTTAAAGTTCCCAGAGGAATCCTTTATCACCTAAGCCTCCCACTCAGAAAAGTTGGCAACTGGGGATCCTACAGAGAACCAAGGGAAAAGATACCCCCCCACCCCCAAAAAGTGATTGAACATCAAATTTAACATAATTCCTTAAAATCTGACTGCAATTCTCAATCGTGGGCATAGGAAACACAAATAGTGCATTCAACAGTTACATATTTCCGCACTGATGTATTTCCAAATGTCCTAGAGGGTTTTCTCCCAGCTATTTCTAGAATGTTTGGGGCTTTATTATTGTCATTTTCTCTTAAGTGTTTGATCTACAAGATGAAGCAGTTTCAAAGCAGGGGCTTTTACACTTGGGCACATGGGGCAGGATGAGAAGGAGAAAAGAGTTTAAGAAGAAAAGCAATGTACTTTGCCAGTAGTATCCTGTTTTCTCCCACCGTTATTGAAGACACTTGTGTGTAAGTAGGGCTCTTTTCCTCTGTGCTTGTTATATTAATCTTTTGCCAAGGAAATGATTGTGAAGTCACCAGTTTAGCATTATGATTTTACTGAAAGATCAAGAATAAGAGAGATGGGCTGTGAGTCTGAAACCCTATTGTAACACATGGGTATCTTTAATCAGCAATATATGAGTTGTCATCTGCAAAAGATTAATAAGGTTTGGGGTTTTACCAAAATCTGCTTAACTTTTGAAAAATACCATGTATGGGTGGATATTTACCTTTCTGCTGATTTGGCTGCCTTAGAACAAATTAATAATGATCTAAAACAAACTTAAGGGACTCCACCATAGATTCCAGCTAGTAATAGCAACAGGCAAAAATAGACTCCAACTCGTGGAAACTCAGGGATCTCATGGTTTCCTTAAAGATGATTTCCAAAAGTTAAGTGATTTATTGGTCTCCCATTTGCTGCAGATGTAGAATTTTGATCTAAAGAAGGAAGAATTCCCCAAGTATTACCAGGAGGGGCTTACTTCTCTGAACTACAGCTTAAACCATGCAACTCTTACCTCTTTGCACTGAATTTAAACTCCTGACAAAGCACTGCTTAACAGGCTGGGGTTGGAGGATTAGGGAGAAGCTGTCAAACAATTATTCATAGTAGTCAGTGAAACTGGGACAGACTCCACATATTTTATCACTAGCTGAAAAGTGTAAATAAAACTTAAAAAAACTCTTTATAACTGCAAATTGTTAGAAAATTGCCACAGCTGGGGTGGGGGGAGATACTAAAGTGGACAGATTTAAGATAAAGACCCTCTTTGAAAGAGTTAATTAGAATATAATTCCACAATTCAGCGGGTAGAATAGGAAAAGCAAACAAATATGGTTGCAACAAAAATCAGAATGTAACAGGGCAACCTATTTCCTCCACGAGCAGGAATCCTAACAGAAGGCACTGAAGAATCTCCATCACCCTTGCTCGTTTTCTGTGCTGTTAACTTAAAGATGAGGCAGTGTGCTAGGTTTCTTACACAGCAATTCTTTTAGAAGGACTTGACTGCACTCTTTCTCTGAAAAGTGATGACAGTACTGAATCAATCTTAACTTTCTCAACAAAATTTTACTAAAGTATTATTACCTAAAGAAGTCACAGGACACGTGGAAAAACTACAGGGTAGTATAAAGAGGTGGCAAGTTATGGCTCCCAACACATTTATAATCCCTTACCCAAATATGAGGTCTAATTCACTGCATAGCATGATCCATATCACAATTAAAAAAAAAAAGAAAGAAAAGAAAAAGAAGAATCCTAAATACTGGAGTAAGAATTAAGGACCAACAGACCCCCCCCCCCAAAAAAAGGCCAAGCAAGTAGGTTGAGCCTACTGGTTTTGTCTGAGAATGTCTATGAGATAACTAAAGCATCTACAGATTCTTCATCAGACAAAGCACATTGTTGCAATTCAGTCCAGAGAGAGGACAAGCCATGTGAATTCAAAATGGAACAAGAATTTTAGAAAGAGGAGAAGCAGATCAGAGTGAAGTTTCCTATACCACTTCCCCCACAAAATGATGGGAGAAGCTGTGAGTAGGGGAAGAGACTACATAAACTGAACAAATAGAAGGTTAAAAAAAAAGATAAACTTATCATGAAAAGTAGCATTAAGAATCAGAAACTAGAAAACAAAATGCAAGTGTTTACTCTAGTATGGAAACCATTAAGTCAGTTATTTTTTTTTCCAAGTTGAGATAAAAAGGATGAATGAGGTGCGCCTGGGTGGCTCAGTCTCTACCTTCAGCTCAGGTCATGATGCCAGGGTCCTGGGATTGAGCCCTGCATCAGGCTCCCTGCTCCGCGGGAAGCCTGCTTCTCCCTCTCCCACTCCCCCTGCTTGCGTTCCGTCTCTCGCTGTGTCTCTCTCTGTCAAATTAATAAATCTTTAAAAAAAAAAAAGGGATGAATGAGAAAATGGAAAAGAAAAAAGTCAAGAAAAATGTAGAACAAAAGGAAAATAAATGTGTGGATGAAACACACACAAAAGAAAAAAAGGAAGGAAAGAAGACAGACAGACACCCAGCACACTTTTAGTGAGTTATTACTGCTCTCGCGAGGCAGACATGCCCCACTCTGCCCACAGGGAGAAGAATCCAGCAAACACATCTTTCTTTAGTGCTTGAACCTGATTATTTTCTCCATGAAACTTCACAGAGCATGTATTTTTACACATGCCTTAATAGAACAAATTTCCCTCCCTCTTCTCTTTAAATTTAAGACTTTTATTTAAGAAAGAGTCACATGCTTTCCAAATATGAGAAATAAAGGTGGTGGGGAAAGAAGCCAGAAGGGATAGGTCAGTGTTAGTTCCTCACCCAACCATTCAGAAAGGACCCCAAGTATAGTGACAGTCACCTAGGCCTTTGACCAAAGGGCTGAGAGCTGTGCCTTGTTTAGCTTAATACCTTTTTTTAATGTTGCCTGATTTGGGCAGCTTGTAGGTTTCATTTCTCTTTGGTCACTGTAGAACCCCTTCATCTTCATAATGGTCTTTTCTTGACCACAACTAATATTATCCCTGTGGCTGGCAGAAAGGACCAAGTTTATTCTGTGAATTTTAAGAATTAGTCACAAAGCGTCAGAGACTAGGGCGTTAAGGAAAATTATTATCTTACGCCTCACATTTTCTGTGCCTTTTTTATTTGGTTCTCCTGGGACTCAATGTTTGAAAGTGGGTTCTGAATAAAACGGAGAGTAGCAAAGAACAGTCTTTAAGGCAGCTTAAAACAAAACGCAACTGTTAGTCCTAAAAGAGGTTTATTAAGTACTACATACCAAAGTATACATTACCATGTACCATCCTACCCAGTTACGTTTTTGTCGTATATTTTAGATTCCTGGGGAGATAATCATAACTAGTTTTTGTGGCAGTAATAAAAATATCAATTGAAATGCAACTGAATTCAAACCTGAATTAAATTAAACCTGCTAGAGAACATAGGATGTTTTTGTTTTAACATGACTCTTTATGGCCTATCTATCCAAGCACCCTAGAGCTCTGGAGCTCAGTGCCCAAGTTCGAGTCTCAGCTCTGTTGCTTAAATCGATGTAGATTTACATAGGTGTAAGAAAGAAAGAAAGAGAACACAAATTCATCAGATGGTTAGCTTCTAACCAATCGCCCTCCCTACCTGGTAGTAAATATGTCACTTACTCCCTAAAACTCCTGTGCGTGATGAAGGGGGTTAAAGGGCAGGTGGAAGAATGTTGAGGGAGGCCCATGTGGCAATCACTTTGCTATTTCAGCTGCCTGATGGTGCCCCCTTTACCTCTGATATGCGCAACAGACATTCCCCAACAAACTACTCTATGCCACCACACTCAGACTTTACATTTCACTTGTTCTGCAAAGCAGATTAGAACAGGACTGCCTGCTCTAGAATGGAATCGCTTCTCGGCCTTTTAGCTAAGATCCAGTGTAGAATGGAATGTGCAGTTGCTCTTATTCTGTGTACAGAAGGTTCTGCCTATGTCTCTGAGTTTAAATACAAAATGCCCACAAGTTCAAGTCTCTTCATTGGCATAACAGATTAACTATCTTTGCCTCCTCAACACATGCTCATTTTCTCCCATAAAGCCCGCCCTAATTCTGTTAGAGCAGAGTGATAGGAATTGGAACATCCTTAGGAATGAAGATGGGCCCATATACTAGGAGAAGTAGAGGAGGCATTACCTTGTCACGTGCTCTCACTCTGAGCTCACATAGCCTACTACTGCACCTCCTCTTCCCACCGCCCAGTCTCCAGCCTCCCTCCTCACACCCACACAGGGAAAGCTGTCTCTGAGGTCTTGGCCAACCATGTTGAGACCATCACAGCTGAGCAACACGTGCACAGAACTGTGGGGAGAGGGGTATTCTCTAAATATCAGATTATACAAAGCCACATAATGAGACCTTCGTATGCCCTAAGAACAGCCCATTCCCTGCTGTACTCAATCGACCAAAGATGATTTTTCCTACGGTTCTTTTTTTTTTTTTTTAAATCGTGTTGAAGCCAATGACGGGCATTCAACCGGACTTGGTGAACACCTGAAGACTGCGCTATCATTACTTTATAGAGACTTCATTGTGCTTGTCCTTGTGTCCGTCCCTTTCGTGATCAGCCACTTGGCCTTAGTTGCTATATTTAGCACAATCAGGAGTCCAGAAAGCGTTTGCAATGCAGAGTGAGCAGGATAGTGGGTTTTCGGGTAGAGTCAACTGACCTGAGAGCAGCTCGTTTCCACCCTGTGCATCCCGTAGGAAAAGTCGTCCGTGAATGTGATTGCATCAGAACTGATCACATCGTGGAATGAAGGCCAACCTGGGGCAGAGCAGCACCAGAACAAAACAGGACAGAGAGACAGACTTGGGTTAGAATATAATTTTAAAGAACTACTAAGCAAAGAATGAAAATCTTTAGTATATGAATCATGTTTAACTTCTTCAACCTGAGGGGAAAAAAAAGGTCAAAAGCTGAAGGATAATATATTTCCTAAGAGTGCAACTCTTTTTTAAGAATAACTTTCTCCTCACATTCAGATCACAGTTGCATTGGGAGTTTATGTTTCAAGAAGCATTCTTAGACCATCCAGTAGTTTTCTAGAGCGCCCCTGGATTTATAAAGCTCTCTCTTGCCACTTGGTCTTGTCTCTTATCTTCAGAGTCACTGGGCACTCACTAGGAGTCTTAACAGTGTGACATCTTCCAAAACACAATCTAGTTGTTCTTTTTTTTTTTTTTAAGATTTATTTATTTGAGAGAGAGAGCGCGCACACACGCATGTGCCATGAGGGGAGGGACAGAGGGAGAGAAAGAGAGAAATCCTCAAATAGACCCCCCGCTGAGCACAGAGCCTGACACAGGGCTGGATCCCAGGATCCCGAGATCATGACCTGAGCCCATACCAAGAGTCGGACACTCAACCAACTGAGCCACTCGGGTGCCCCCCCACACCGCTTTTTTTTTTCTTAAGATTTTTTTTTTAAGCATTTATTTATTACAATTGTTCTGGCTGTTAACTTTTCAACTTCCCATGCCTCTTTAGGAAGCATGCTTTTTCAGTACTTAGTTTGTATGGTTAAAATATTAAAAAAATGACTATTCCATAGTTTCCATCTTAATCTAATTTCTCGGGACAGGGCTATCTGGAAAGCAGCTTCTATTTTATGGGCAAGAGGCTTGCTTACTTCCTAGAAGAAAGTCATAGAGCAGTGTTCTTCAGGCATCTCTAGGGAGCACCTTCTCTCAAAAAGCATCTTGTTCCAATTTTCATTTATTCAAATGATTTTTAAAATATGCACACACGGCTTTAAGAAACTCAGTGATAAGGACCATAAGATTGTACAAATGTTTATGAGTGTACAGTCAGGTTTTATGTTCAGTACTTCTAGGCATGTTTTTACATATTTCCAGAACATTTGTTGGGAGTTCCTGAGCTGAAGCCCAAAATGATGGAAGAGGTGTGATGTTGCCGAACTGCTGGTACAGTTTTTTTTTTTTTCTCTTCCAGAAGCCAAATTTATTCCTGTAGAAAGGAGGAAGCCCTTTAAAAATACGGTGCTTTGTGTTAATACACCAACTGAAAGAAAACAGAATGCAGACTTCAACAATTTGATTTCCAGTTTCAAACAAAATTAGCTCAGGCCAAGTTTTGATAAGAAACTCCTCCAAACCCCCCACTCCCTACTAGGCAACAGTATAGCTTTCACAGTTGGTGCTGGATTTAACACCCAGAGTTGAAACACTTTCCAATTCCCCGATTTGAGTTCAAGATTGCTACAAATCACCCGGAAAACCTTAATTTTCTAGATATAAGATAACATTCCTCAAAAAACAATCACACCAAGACACACCAGTACTCTTAAGAAAACTTGTCTTTCCCTGTTTTCTAAATTCTAAAGAGAATCTAAACATATTCTAGGCTATAGTTTTGGATTTTCAATGACTAGTTGGCACATTTACGTATTCTTCTTTGTTCAATGGCAGAAGTGCCAATGGCTAGAAAAGAGAGGTTTAAAGGTGATGTTTGAAGACATTAAAAAATAATTTAGCTATGAAAAGAAAGAGAACATTCTATATTTTTAACCTTCCATGTTATAACTCATTTAATTGCTGGTTATGGCAACTAATATTATGGAGGGACATATTTGCTTCGGTAGTAAACAGGTAAAGAGTTAGGAATTTATTTTTTAATTTTCCATAAAGCTACCCTCCAACACACATACATTTTCCTGTTTCTAGAATTCAAAATAGGTATGGAGAAATGTATATAAAATATATATTCCTTCCTCCCATGCTACCTCTTCATATTATATACACTTATCTTGTTCTACTTATCATACTGGATTTTTGACTTGTTTTCATGCTTTCCTCACTAGATGGTGAGCACTTTTAAGGCAGAGTCTGCATAAACAAGAAGACGGGATGGATAATTATGGTACACCACAGAGTCCCCACAGGAGACAGAAAATATAATCACATTCCTTTTTTACAGAATAGATTAAGAAATTAGCGATGCTATTTTTTCACTGGAGTATTCAACTTGGCTCAAACATCATAATTAATCTTCTCTTTATAGATAGAGTAAGCTTATTATTTACTTAGGATGGCAAATCCATGAAGATCATCTAGGTCACTAACAGGATTTTTTGTGAGGAGGAGAGGGAGAGGGAGCAGAGGGTATGGTACTTGCCAATATTACACAGTCAGTACGTGGCAGAGTCAAAGCTAGAATCTGTGTATTCTGACTTTAGTCTAGGGTTCTCTTCTCACATTCCACTTTCTTCCTCAATACGAGGTCAAAACATCATTCATTTCAATACTATAACAGGAAGGAGACTGTAGGTTTTAAGAAATATGTTTAGTGCCATGTCTGGATTGGTTGGTAGTTACATCATTGCACTTAGGAGCTTCTAGGTGGAAGCAGATAATGAATGTATCCTCAACAATACTGATTCTCTCACTAACAACCAAACTGTTCAAAGAGAAAGTCCAAGAGTAATGACATAAATGATGTAATCTACTTTGGGACATGGATAATTTTTTATTCATTTATCTAAAATAACCACAAATACTTAGAAGCTCACCTTAGGTAATAATATTGAGAAAACTGTCATTTCTATTTGGGGTTTCTTCATTCTAATTCTTTCCTAACTATTGTGAATCATTGCCTATTAAAAATTTGGGGGAGGGAAGGGAACTGCTTTCAAATGAGCTATTAAACTATACAGCTATACATTTTGTCTCCATGAATTAAATATTTATAGAATTTTCCAGAAGACTATATTCAAGAGCAGACAAGGATGAGGTGTAGTGACATGGAGTCGGGGTTCTCAAAAGATTTCAATGTTTCTGGGAAAACTGTTGACACTTGAATAGTTGATTGGTTGTTTCCCCTGGTGTTGGTTAAATATCAGAAGAGACACTAAGAAACCAACCAAAAAAAATTCTCTTCAAAACTCCCCAAAATTCAGTGTCTCTCTGCACAGTAGGAGAAACGCAGTTTTCCAGATGGAATATTTGATAGGTCATCCAAATCTTAGTGGAGATTGACAAGGGCAACCATGTTGAAGACTATAAGTAACCCCGTGTGATGGAACACATTTCAAAAGAGAATCACGGCCAACTTCAATAAGGTTGACGCAGGAGAACGTTGAATTTTCTCTCTAGGTCTCCCAGATAAAGCTGAAGGAGAACCCATCAGAAAAGCAAGTCCTTATTGACAATCAAGCGAAGGACCTTCATCCAAGAATAAATTGTCCCATGGCAGAGAAGCCAGAGATGACAGCACTTTGAAAGCGGAATTCCCTCATCATGTGAAAGTATTTAAAGGAGGAACTCTTCACTGCTGCAAAAATCCTCAAAGGAAACCCTGCCCCCACTCCTAATAATAAGGAAAGTGCTTCAAAGAGTGATAGGCAAGACCGAAGCAATCTGGGTCTTGTTGAGAAAATTATCTTGAGCAAAAGGGGGAGGGGATGTGTTTATGTCAGTTTTGACATTAAAGAAAGATCATCTATCCTCCTTTCTTTAGGATTTCCCTTTTGGTCTTCTCATCTAACAAAACATTATTTGTTTTGGATGCATTCCATGCACTTTTTGAAAGAACAGTCATTTGAAAACCTGGATAAACAGAGTTGGCTCACCCCACCCCCAAGACATCCCTTTGTTTCTATGTGATGAGCTCAGATTGGGGGGGTATTATCGTTTTATTTCTAAAAATATAAGCTGTACTTTTTAGATATTAGCCTGTTGTTATCGGGAATGTCTTGTATTCAATAAATAGATTCTCCTCTCAACGAATCCTCATCTGCAAACAGCATATAAATACAGGTAGCCCAAGCACAACAGCTGCGTGGGGCTGTCGGCAGTCCTGCTCCCGTGTGACCTGACGACCATCGGGCCACACTAATGGGCAGACGGCCCTTGACAGTATTGGCATAATGGGCAGCAAATCCAGGATATGTTCATTTACGTCTCAAATATAAGAGCAAGTGATTCAGTTTGTCAGTAGTAGATCTTTGGCGCTTGCTACCCTCTACATTAGGGTGGATTTTTTTTTAGATTGCAGTAAAAAGAATTATTCCTTCTCACTCAGAATGGGGCTTACTAAAGCTGCTCAGAATCTCCTCGAAACCATCCCTGAACAGTGACACAGCCTTCCACAGGTGGTTTTCTGCTGACAAACTTTAAATGTTTCACTCCAACTGCCTCCTGAGAAAAACTTGCTCTTCTCTCCAACCCAACCTTTTCCTCCTTCCTTTCAAAAATCTTTGAAACAAGATGTTAAAACTAGCAACAGGTTATAAACAAGTTGAAGCCAATCCCATCTATACCATATCTAGAAAATGTGGCCCTTCTTTCCCTACTTTTAATTTAACAAGGATTTGCTATACAGCTGCCACATTCCCTGGATCGTCCCCCAACCCCCAAATAAAAATGAGAAACCTCAGTAAATTAGCTACATGACCCATCAGTAGAACACGGCAGAAACTACCCATGCCCGAGAATTCATTAAATTGAAATGTAATTACAAACATTTTTTTATCTTCAAATGCAAAATCAGTTTGAGCACAGTAAATTCCACTTGGGCTTGGGTGATGGTTTAATAATGATAAATATTTGAGCGTGGTTTCAGTGAGATACACGGGACATTTACAGACCTGTGGTTTTCTGCATGTACCAATTCTCACAGCTCTATGATTCTAAGACCATGTTTCAGAACTTGTAGATTTTTAGTATCTCTGAAGCCAGGATCTGTTAACCTCACTGACCACGATTTACCTTATTAGCTACCTCAACCAAATAAGACAACATTTTACGAAGACCCCCTGCTAACAAGAATTGTTTGAAGTTTAGAGCTCTGATTCTTGCCCCTTTATTCACTGCACTTCAAGCATTAGCTTTTATCTCATTCTTAAAAGGATGATTCTCTATTCCCCCTCAAAGACCCAAAAGTTTAAGTAGTAATCAACCAAATATATGCATGTTGTAGAAAATCAAAGAGCGCAAGATGACTCATAGTGAAATGTTCCCTCTCAATATTTCCCACCCCTGCAAACAACCATGTTTATTAACAGGTTTTAGGTTTAATTCTTAAAAATATGCTTCTGCTGCTCCCTCTTGATTCCTTCATTTTAAATCTGTGCTAGCCAATACAGAAGCTATAAGCCACATGCTGCAATTTAAGTTTAAATCAATTAAAATTAAATAGAATTTCAGTTCTTCAGTCATACTAGCCACATTTCAAGTTCTCAACAGTTACATGTAGTAAATGGCTACTATACTGGACAATACAGGCACAGAGAGAGAATATTTCCAACATCATTTCCACAGATAGAGAAATCCCCACCATTGGACAGTGCTGGTTTGACATTACAAATTGATTCCCTCCTGTCAACGATGAAGACTAAGCCTTCACACTTCCACTAATCTCCCTTCCCTTCCCCCTTGCAATTTTTGATAGTTATATTATTTTTAGTTCTTTTAAAACTTTGTTTGGTACCATGTGCCTCTTGAACTAGACCGTAAGTTCAATAAGAGCAGAGAGTTTGTCAGTTTTGTCCACCAGTGTATTGCCAATCACCTAAAACAGTGCCTGAGACAGCAGAAGTGTTGCAGAAACTGTCTGATGGATGAACCCATGAATGCATGACTATCCTATAGCTTAACATCACTGGACCCTTCAGTCTGCAAGACGGCCTTGGCACCCCATCCTCCTTCTACCTACTCTTTCCCCCCATTCCATTGCCCAACCTTAATGAAGTCTTCTATGCTTTTCTATAGGTTGATTCTAAGACTTGAAAACTAGTAAATGACATTAGCATTATTATGGCTACATACATGTTGCTTACTGCACAGCTAAAGACTGCTGGGATTGTATCTCCTTCTCCAACAGTCCAACTGGCATAACCCCAGGCTGCCAAAAGTCAAAAAGATTTTCCTTCTTTTACACTGCATCACTATAAGAAAGGCAGGCCATGTGTTCTTTTATTTTTTTGTTTGGACCATGACTTTCTTATACAATTGTACAAATTTCCTCTGTAATTCAACATTTTACTTTTCAAATTTTAATTACAAATATTTCAACCATATGTAAAAATATGTAGAATACATAGGCATCCATGTTTTAACAGATATTAACTACCCAAGTTTAACTGATAATATTTTTTCTATATTTGTCTCAGATTTTTCTCTTTTTCTAACAAAATAACATGTTACAATTATAGCCAGATCTGTCTCCAGCCTTCTCCCCTACTCCTACACTTCCTGGTGCCCCACAGATAATTGTTTATGTACCCCTCCCACATTTCTTTTGATTCATTTTCTACATATGTCTATATTCATAAACAATATATAATGTTTTAAATGTTAAAAATTCACATGAATGACATTGCATCCTAGGTATCTTTTGGCAACCTGTTTTTTTCACATTATTCCTGGTCTCTAAACTTTTCTGGTCTTTTTTACAGCATCATCTTCTTATTTTATAAATGAAATATTTCAAATATCTCTGAGAATATGAACCAGAGAGTTGTTTTACTTTGGTTTTTCTGTTATTGTCTAAAATAGGTCTGCTGCCTCTGGTGCAACTGTTCTCTTTTTCTTGGTTTGTGCCTTCCATGCTCTTGGTTTTTTGTTTGTTCAGCCATTTCTATTTAAGAATGGAGGTCTGGGGCAGTTGTCCCAGGCAGCTGACGCGGGCTTCCTCTGCGATCAGGTACAGCGCGGGTTTATCCCTCACTAGGTCTCAACTCTGAACAGAAAAGCTGACGGGGAGCTCTGGGAACACTGTCATCATCTGCTGCAGGACACAGGTTTGTCCCAGCATTTCCTGAATACCTGCCTGGGCAATGGTTCACTCTGGAGCACAACACCTCACTGGCAGCCCCAGTTCTCCCAGACAGGCTGTTTAATATCTTTCGAGAGCAGTCTTCCAGGTTTTTTTCCCTATGGGTAATTGATGATCTGTCATTCTAAATATGAAAGTGAAGAAGCTGCAAAACTGGTCTAGCTGTTTTTTCAGTTAAACATCTTGTTGTCAACCTCCCATTTTGCTCTTGACAATTCTGCACTCTGAGCCTCTTCATAATTCTGCTGGGCATCTTGGCAACAACTCCTGTACGTACTTTGGGCTGCCACTTTCTTTAATCGGTCCTGCATTACAGGTGGTCACCCCATAAGGCATTGCCAGCCATTTTCTTTCTTGGAAAAATTGGCTAAAATTTCTGGTATGCTCAACACCCCCTCCTCCACTCCAGTTCTCTTTGCAGTGGGGTTCTCCTCCTTCCCTTCTGCTTCCTCCTCCTCCTCTTTCTTCTTCTTTTCCTTAC
The DNA here is from genome assembly GCF_037043125.1 of Eumetopias jubatus. Lineage (NCBI taxonomy): Eukaryota > Metazoa > Chordata > Mammalia > Carnivora > Otariidae > Eumetopias > Eumetopias jubatus. Next base: position 92,045,506 of record NW_028274814.1, on the reverse strand, counting down.
TCTCACTTTAAAGGGTTCTCTTGGGAGAGAGGGAAGCAAACATGTATGCTCAGTCTATCATCTTGAACAAGAGGCCGAGGTTTCTTTTTAATAAACTACAGATTTTAGTCTCTTGATCTAATGTTTTATGAGAAGGAACGGATTTCAGCCATCATAATTTTTCTATTAACCACAATTATATTATTTTTTGCCTTACTGATAAGACCCAAAATCAATGTAAGGTTTAGGAGCTTTAACTGGCTGAGATTTGACTCCATCTAAAAAGTGATTCTGGGCTAACTGCATGAGAATATGACATCTGCAAAGAACCCTGAATTAGAACCATGGCAAGCCAGAGTAGGCTCCTCCCAGAACTGGTTCGGTGGAAAAAACTTCATAGACCTCTTTTCTTTTTTCTTTTCTTTCTTAAAGATTTTATTATTTGAAAGAGAGAGAGATCACAAGCAGGGGGGAGAGTAAGGAAGAAGCAGACTCCCTGCCGAGCAGGAAGCCCGATGCAGGACTCGATCCCAGGACCCTGGGGTCATAACCTGAGCCAAAGACAGACGCTTAACCGACTGAGCCACCCAGGCACCCCACAGACCGCTTTTCAACTCTATATTTGATCATTTGTTATGGTGTAAGGATGCACTATATTTCTGCCTTCCTGCCACTGCAAATATAAGGACAAGTATCCCCCTATATGCTGATGACACGATTTCATTACTGCAAACAAGCAGTAAGTCTCAAGAGGCAAACTATTCTAGTCAATAAAATGGTTTAACAGTAATTATGACAAAAAGAAAACCACTGGTTTTGGCACACATTCTCCCATGCTCCATTCAGCTTTATTAAGCAGTACCTCAAATAAAAACAATACTTAAAATACTTATCTTGAAAAGCAGGGAGTTTTAAAAAAAAGGAAAAGAAAAGCAGGGGGTTTAGAATACATAAAAAATAGCCTAGATCTATAGACTCTAAAAGTTCAAGGAGATAAAAAAATGCTACAGTGCAATATACTATTCAAGCATTAATTTTATTTTGGTTACTAATTACCTTGCTTTTTCATCTTGTCAAGTAACCCCATAGTTTTAAGTGGCGGTGGCATTTTGAATGGCCAGGGACATGCTGAACGATGGCACAATGACTGGGGGCCACCTGAAGCAGACTAGTAACATGATCAGATTGGTGCTTTAGGAAGATGGTTCTGGAAGCAGGCTGGAGGGTGGGAGATAGAAGGACGAAAACAGGCACATCAGATGGAAGACCGTGGAAACAGAAGGAGTGAAGCTCTCAATGAAGCATTTGCAATGCGGCTGGAAAGCAGGGAAGTGATTAGAGAGAGATTAAGCAGTCAGAACTCGCTCATTGTGGTGGTACCTTTTGGGGAGTGAAGGAGAAAGGTAGGGTCAAATTACTACTAGGTTTCCAGTTTGTACGACTTGCTGGATCATGCTAGTTATACATGTTTTTCAGGGAAAATAATAAAACCCGATTAGTATGGAACTCTCTAGGAGCAGAGGGATGTGTGGGCTCAGAAGTGAGACCTCAGCTAAAGATACAGATGTGAAAGTCATCAGAGCATAGAGAACAGTAAGGTTATGGATGAGGATATGTAGAAGGCAAATGTAAGGGGATTGGAGAACCAGACAGGTATTTAAAATGTGAGCCGAGGAATAAGAGCCAGTGAAGGAAAATAAAAGAGCATTTCAAGAAATAGGAGGACGACAAGGGAACCGAGACAGAGTCAGATCATGGAAAAGTGTTTGAGGCTGGAGGACAGTCCCCAGTGACATAATCTACAGAAAGGACAAGTCAAATAAGATCGGAGAGGAGACGGCTGAATTCAACAGTTGGGCAGCCTGGTGGACTTTAGGAAGAGCCATTTCAGTGCAATGGACAGAAGCCAAACTCTATCGGGCTGCAAGGCGTTTGTGAAGTGGGATGACTAAAGACTGCTCTTCACAAAGCCTGGCAGGGAAAGAAGGTAGAGCAGGTTGACGACTCGCAGGAGAGCATAATGCTATTTATGTGAACATACTCGGATACTGGGGGTCTCTCCCACCGATTCCACCACTCTCTGCTTTCCACAGGGTTTAAAATTTTACAGTATTTTCTCACAGAACTTTCACAATAAAACGAGTAAGATGAAAATTTTTAGACATGCTAAAAATCTTAAGCATTGCTCAAATGCTCCTTAAGATATTGAACAGAAGCTATGTCTGAAGAAAGACTAAAATAAAATTCCATCCCTAGAATCTTTTTTAGCTTTAGTTTATTTTTATGTTGTTCATTGCTATTGCTCCTACTGTCCCTTAATCTACCAAACTGAGAGTAATGAGCGTCATATTTTAAATGGCCATGGTAATCTGTTTCGCCTTTTGGCACAAAGTAGGCGCTCAATAAATATGATAAAACAAATGAAACCAGAACTTTAACTCCAGGTCAAGTTCCCCTGTCAAACATACTCACAGCACCCAATATTTTCTCTTCAAAGCATGTCTCACAGTTCGTAATTACTTATTTATATGGGTAATTTTTGATTAATGCCCGCTTCTTTCCCTAAACTCCACGAGACCATGATTGCTTTGTTTACTACTCTAGCTTTAACACTTCACTGATAAAAATATTTGTTCAATGACTTAATTAATAAAGAATATATATTTCACTATTTAACAACAGAATTGGACTGCATTAAAAGATTATCACTTGGGTTAGATATGCCAATCACTAGGCCAATCAATGAAATTTTAAAAAGATAGGGAAAGAATCTCTACTATTTTGCTCTAGGCAATTTTTTTACAAGTATCAAACTGAATATAAGGTTTCTTTTCCTGCCTATAAAAAATAGTACATTTCTTCACACTGATTATTAGTAATTTCTTCTCTACAAACCACGTCATCCCATGACCCATAATCATTTCAGGCATTTGAATCTACTGAAGGACAATATGACCAGAGACTGTCAAGAACACTGAGGTGTCCTTTGGGCAGTGTGAACATCTGGTATCTATTCTCTTTGGAGATTAATAATGTAGCTGCAGGCTTTACTAATTCCTTTGAGCCCTGCAAAGCATTTTTAAATGGTTCCAAACACACAAGATCTCTAATTGGTATGGATTTCATCCACAGTTTTCTTGCAATCACAAAATATCTCAGAAACTCCTAAGCAGTAATTGACAGGGACAAGCTTCCCTGTTTCCCTTTGAGGAGGCAGCTATTAATAATTTTTTTCAAGTTCAATGAAATTACTGAACTCAAACCATTTCAACCAAAAAACTGAGGAAGGGGACTTTATTGTCCCTGCCTGAACACTGTCTCTTGCTACTTTAAATCATAGTTAATGTTTTTAAAAAAGTGTATCTTACACATAAGTCAGTTGTAGACTTTCAACATCAAAGGATCTGAGCAACATCACATGTAACAACCTGACCTTTGGCTATAATTTCTAAGTGCCATTAAAAAATGTCTCTCAAACTGGTTTTATATTTAGTGTTGACCTAGTAACCTTGATCCAAAAACATTCAACTTTAGATGATTATTTTATTTTGCTTCCAAAAGCTCTTCAGTCCAGTGAGGCATCCATTAGGAAGCTTCACAGAGAGTTGAGTTTGCTCAGAATTTATTAGCTACATCGAACAGGAGGATGGTGATTTGGGTTGCTTGCTGAGTGAAGATTATTTACTGTGCTTAACTGACCTTAAGAATACCAGGAGGGAAATTAAAAAAAAATACAGAGTCTATTCTCAGCGACATGCAATCCAGACCAACAGTGAAATAACACTCCATTCAACTGCAGTCCTGAATTAGGTCTATTCACCACATAGCATCACTGGGGACTGTAAAACCATTATTTACATTCTTTAGTTGGGTACCCATCAAAAATTTCAAGCAACTTCTCTCTTAAATATATGTGCCTGTTAAAAATGTAAGATTACTTCTTCTGAGGGAGTTAAGTGTTAAAGTTCTTTTACTTATCTAATTTTCCTCCTGATATTTTTCTCTGACATCTCTCTAAATTTCTGAATAGGCTTTAGATTGTTTTTCTATTATATACTTTTAAGTGCTACAATAAAACACTTCCTTATTTTCTTTTTTTTTTAAAGATTTTATTTATTTGAGAGAGAGAGAATGACAGATAGAAAGCACGAGAGGGAAGAGGGTCAGAGGGAGAAGCAGACTCCCCGCTGAGCAGGAAGCCCGATGTGGGACTCGGTCCCGGGACTCCAGGATCATGACCTGAGCCGAAGGCAGTTGCTTAACCAACTGAGCCACCCAGGCACCCACTTCCTTATTTTCATAAATGTATGATCCTTCACTGGTCTACATCACCTTTTTACGGTGCATCAAAACTTAGTTCACCTACTAGGATTTAAATTTCTGACAACCCATCTTGAAAAAAATATTTTGAAACAAAACAGATTACTCAGAAAAGCTTTTAAACACAAATATTTTAGAACATAACAACAAAAGATGTTCTGCCCTTGTAGCAGACACATGGCAAAGTTGAAGCAATGTATTAAACACTGTACATCCTGTAACATATTAAAATTTTTTAATAAACTACATCAAAAAGACATGAAGCAAACTACATCAAACCAAGGCATACTCTGACAACTATTTGTTCTTTTAAAAGTCCTTTAGGAAAATCTTTTGCTTAGGCTCAATCCCCATTATTCTGCTCTTCTTTTTCATATATTTACTCACATTCTAATACTCTATAACTTACTGCTTCTAAATTTTTCTGTTTATTGTCTGTATTCCCCCAACCAGAATGTAAGCTCCACATGGGCAGAGATAATTCTTTTGTTCCTGATGCATTCACAGCGCCCAGAAGGGTGCCTAGCATTTAATAAATTTTGATTGAATGAATTTTCTATATACACATTCTTGTTACTCTGGAAATTTGGGATTTAAAAATAATCCTTGTTTTGTTTTAAAATACAGTTACAAAAGTCTTTGTTATAGAATTATGTATAGAATCTCTAGGTCATTTACTAATATTTATTGAAGATTTTGGCACCTGGCTGACAGTTTTCTCTCTACCTAAAATTCCTACCTACATTCTAAAGACCTTCTAGGGTAACTCACTTAAACCCCTCATATTAACAGCTCTTTGAGGTGAAACTAAACCATTCTATGGAGCCAAGGTCCTGTATCAAGCAAGACCCATGGGTACAAGTGGCCTTTGCAATTCAAAAGTTTCAATGGCTTTGATTCTGACCACTAGCAAGTTTAATGCATTAAAAATTAGATGTCATCATATGAAGAAAGTTGAATTTCAGATGGATGAAATTGGCTAAAGTAGAATGGTCCTTCAAACATATTTTAATTTGGCCCTAGACAACCATGACAAAAAACAAATGAATAAAATTCCATAAAGGTCTAAGCACATCCACAATATATACCATGGCCTATAGGCTGACATATCATTCTGTTAGTTGTGCAGTAATATTCAAGTCTTACCTCTCCAAACCACTTGTAAATGAAGCAAGCTGCAGGCACAAGGTTTAGCTACTTAGTACTAAGTAGGCACTAAATAAGTGTTTGTTGAATAAGTGAACCAAATTTGGGCTGAAGAAGGTATTAACAAAAATTGTGAAAATGAAAACACAATAAATCAATGTCTCTGTTTCAGACATTTTTGACAAAGATCACCTCTCAAGTATTTATTATTCCTTCATCACTACCGACCAGAGTATAACATGGATTACTATCTCTTGGTAATATGTCATGGACACCTATGTGATTTCTTTGATCTTTTCTAGTTTGAATAGCATAAAATTGTGGAAGGCATGGTCAACATCCATACACATAAAGTACCCTAGCACGGTAGTCACAGTATATAGTCTCCTTTTATTTAGATATTTGGCCTCCTTTTAGTATAACCAAAAATTTTTTTTAAGTCTCAATCATGTATTATTAAAATCATGATCTTAAAAGCTAGGTGAAAATTAATTTTTAATTATATTTCCCATATTAGAAAACTCCCATAGGAGAAATCCTTTAGAGGGAATTTTGCCAAGGTCTCGTGCTACATAAAAGAGTTTTAAAAATCATGTACTTTGACTTAAGGTATAAATCAAGAGCCAATATAATAGCTCTTTGATCTTTAACAGTTTTTATTTTTTATTTTTGTGCATTTTATTTGTAATGTGTCTCCCACACAAATAATTTTTACCTCCCATTTGCTCTCAGTTCCCATTTGTTCAGTTCCAGGTATTGCCCTGAGTTTCTGGCTTGCACAATATCCTAATTACTCTTTTAATGCCTTGTTGCTTAACTCCCATTGCTATTTAAAAATGTCATACACACATGTATATGTATATATATATATATATATACATACACCATATGTAAATGCATAAATGTGAATATATCATATGTACTTTAAGGGCAACTTTTTCCCTACTTTCTTGGCCCTTTACCTCATCCTTCAGGAAATTTTATGTTAACAACCTAATAAGGGTTCTACCACATTTTTGTCCATGTTCTTATAACCGTTCAAAATCATAGGTATCCATACACACATAAATGTAAATGTTCTCGTAGCTGCATAATAGTCCACTGTGCAACCATCACCCACTGACAAGAATGACTTTGTTTCCACTTGTTTTCCTCTATGAAACATACTGTTTTAACAATCTTGCACATATGCTCCTATCTCTGGTAGAACTTTTCTTCCTACGGGATAGATTCTTAGGAATGGGATTGCTAAGTCAAAGGGTAAATGTATTTTTATGTTTAGTAAATATTTCTAGATGGCTTTCCAAAACAAATACAGTTGAATACCCTTTTCTCCATACCCTCCATCAATAACAGGTGTTGCAGCTTTTAAAAACTTCCAGTAAATTATTGCCAGTAGCTCATTTCAGCAAAATTTGTATTTCATTGACTATTTGTAAGATAGTCAACTTTTAATGTTTGTTGGCTATTTGCTTTTCTGAGATTTGCATCTTCATATTCTTTGCTCTTTTTTCTATTGGGTTATTTATTGTTGTTATTTTTCTTTGCAATTGGTAACTGTTCTTTGTATATTACAGATGTTAATTAATGGCCTTTGCATTATAATTATCCTTTTATATCTGTTGCTTCTGTATTGACCTTGTTTATGATTTTTTAGTCCCTTCCTTTTGCACTGTCTGTGCTCCTGGCCTTGGTTATTAAGAGCCCCCTGCCTCTGGACTACACACATGATATTCTATATTTTGTGCAGGACTTTTGTCTTATTTTGCATTAGATCTCAATTCATCTGGAATTTCTTTCAGTATATGAAATAATATTTCAATTTTATTTCCTCCCAAATGGAAGAGCAGCTGGGCCATCAACAATATTTAAATTGTCCATTCTTGACTGAATTGAAATACTATGTTTAACTGATATTTATTTATATATTCTCTAGTCTGCTCCACTGATGTACTTATCTATTTCTATACAAATATAATTTTATTATTGTGGCTTCATAGTGTGTTCTTATATTAGGAAAGGCAAATATCTTACTGGTTTTCCTTTCCTTTTTTTTTTTTTTTAAAGATTTTATTTATTTATTGGAGAGAGAGAGAGAATGAGAGAGAGAGAGTACGAGAGGGAAGAGGGTCAGAGGGAGAAGCAGACTCCCTGCTGAGCAGGGAGCCCGATGCGGGACTCGATCCCGGGACTCCAGGATCATGACCCGAGCCGAAGGCAGTCGCTTAACCAACTGAGCCACCCAGGCGCCCTGGTTTTCCTTTTCATAAAATATTTCTGCTTGGTTTTTTTTTTTTCTTAAATGGGTTCATTACAAGTTAATTTTTTTTTGATCTTTCAAAGAATCATTTTTGAGTTTGCTTTTTCTTTCCACAATTGTTTAATGTTTTCTATTTCATTTACTTGAGCTATTATCTTTATTCCATCTCCCTAGTTTTTATAGTTCCTTTTATAAAGTTCCTTTATTTTTCATCTTTTTTCCTTTAATTATGAAGATATTCAAGGCTATAAATTTTCTTCTTCTAAATATAATACTCACCATATCCCATAGAGTTAGATATTTATTGCTGATTTCATTGGATCATTATAAAAATATGGCCTATAAAAATCTCTGCTTTCTAAAATTTACTAATATTTTCTTTGTTGCCAAGTAAATGATCTACTTTTTAATGTTCCATGAAAATACAAAATTACATTTTTATTTGAGGGATTTTTTTTAAAGATTTTATTTATTTGAGAGAAAGCAAGAGAGAGAATGCACGAGCGGGAGGGAGGGGCAAAGGGAGAGGGAGAAGCAGACTCCCCATTGAGCAGGGAGCCCATAAGGGACTTGATCCCAGGACCCTGGGATCATGACCTGAGCCAAAGGCAGACGCTTAACCAACTGAGCCACTCAGGCGCCCCTGTTTGAGGGACTTTTTAAATTTGAAAGATACTTTATCTATCTACTAAATCAAGTTTATTGATTGTATTATTTGGTTATTCTATCTCCTTACTTAGTTTTGACTACACATATGCCTCAGTCTGAAAGAGACATAGTGGAGTTATCCATGATAACTCTGTATTTTAAAATTAAGCTTTCTTTCAAAGATTCTGATTCATACATTTAGTTGCTATGTTATTTTATACCTATAGGCTTATGATTGCTCTAACTCTTCATGAATAATGCCCTTTTATTATCTCATAATTTGCCTTTTTATCCTTTTGTGCTTTTAGCTTAAATTCTACTTTGTCTGATGGTAGTATGGCCATTTCTTCTTTCCTTTTTGTTTGCTTTGGCCTAATGTCTTTTTGACAATCCCTTTATTTTCAAGCTTCCTTTATACTTTGTTTTTGTAAGTAGCAAATAGCTAGATTTGAACTCAATTTCTGACTATCTCTCTCTTTTATGGGAGAATCAGTTCATTGATATTTAACAACTCAAATTATCGTATTTCACTCATATGCAGAATTTTAAGACACAAAACACAGGATCATAGGAAAACGGAGGGAAAATAAAACAAGATGAAATCAGAGAGGGAGACAAACCATAAGAGACTCTTAACTCTAGGGAACAAACTGAAGGTTGCTGGAGGGGAGGTGGCGGGGGTTGGATGGGGTCACTGGGAGATGGGCATGAAGGAGGGCACATGATGTAATGAGCCCTGGGTGTTATATACAACTGATGACTCACTGAACTCTCCCTCTGAAACTAATAATACACTATATGTTAATTAATTGAATTTAAATAAAATTAAATTAAAAATAAACAACTCACATACCTATCTTCCTTTCCTCTCACTTTGTATTTATTATTCATTTTTTGTTGTGTTTTTCCCCTTGTTTCTGCTGTTTGGACCAAATTCTTATGCATTCTATTTTTCTCCCCATTGTTACATCACTTTCCCTTTGTCTACGCTCACAAACACTGAGTTATCTACAAAACATTACATACAAGATACAATTTCCTCCACAAAGACCCATTGTTTTCCAAATCATGATGCTTTATCCTCCCTTTCCTGCTTCCCCTTCCTCCCACCCATGTGAGATACAAGCCTTTAGAAAACTTTCCTCACTTTCCTCCTCTCCTCATCTCTACACATTCATCCTGCCATGTTCCAGATTCCAGGGTTGCAAATGAGAAATCTAATACTAACCTGACACTTCTATTGTGAATTTGGAAGCTTATACAATTCTCCTTTTATCCTTGAAGTGCAGGAATGTCATCAGGCTAGGCTTTAGGTGCCTATGCCTTCTTATTAATCCTACACAGAATGTGGTGAACCTGTTCAAGCTGCAGGTGATGGGGTTCAGGACATGTTACCCCAAAATACAGCAGCTTGACATATGGAATATTTTAGGCATTTGAGAAATGGCATGACCCTCCCCTGAAGCAAGTCATAAAACCTTCACGTGCGAGGTGCTGTGCCTGAACCTGGAAAAAGGGAACATCCTTATCTCCAAGACTCAGAAAGCACTGAAAAGAAATTGGAACGGACAGGCCTCACTATTTCCCCCAATCTGCAACACTTAGCTCATATATTTTTTTATTCTATCACAGTTTTTCATGAGTCTCCACTCTTCAACAAACCTAGCAGGAAAACATTCAGGTTAAACCACTTCTTTGGGTCTTCATCTCCTTATGAAGGTTTTTGTGTCATGTAAAACATACTAAGAAATTTGCTTGCTTTTCTCTTATTAATCTGCCTTTTGTTACAGGAACCCCAGTTGAAAGATTAAAAGGGTAGAGGAAAAATATATTTTTCTTCCACTACACAGGCTTGAGTCTTTCTTTAGATTAGAAAAAAAAATTTTTTTAACATCTATTATTTATACGTGAAGCCTCCCAAAGCTATTTTGCAAGTCTCTTCATTTTTCGTTCATGATATAGACCTCTGTTTTTACTACATGCTTTCAGATATTTCTTCCAATTGGGATGTCAGCAGTGGCCTCCTTCAATTCACTTAATTGTTTGGTTGCAAAATCATGATATTTTCAAATCTCCACTTCTTGGAGAGGCTAGACATGAAGTCCTTTAATTGTGTCAGATACTATATTTCAGCTACAAGAAAGAGATGATGCAAATAAAAGTGGCTTAAAATTTAAGAAAATTATTAACTTACGTAATACAGAGTCTATGTTTATGTGGCTCCCTGTTGGTCCAGTAAATGGTACAACTACCTCATAAAGGCCAATGTGTTTTCCTTTGTCCTCCTCATCATGTCAGTGATGCCTCCCCTCATGGCCACACAATGGCTGCAGCAATTCCAAACACCACAGGCAGACAGGACAACATCCAGTGAAAATGGAAGTATTTCCACTAGTGTCTCTTTTTATTAGTGAGGAGAACTTTTACCAGAAACCTCCACTTAGATGTTCCCTGGGATGCAACTGACCAGGAATGGGGCATCTGTCCAAGCTGAAACTAATCACTGACAGGGGGAATGGAACTTTTGATTAGCTTAGGTCAATTATTATTCACCTGGGGAGGGAGTTACTCTGCCCTGAATAAAAAAGGATGAATATAATTACATTAGCCAACCAGTGTCATCCCACTTGGCTTTGTTTGTTTTGTTTGTTTGGTTTGGTTTAGCTAGAGTTCTATTTCATCAGATATGTGACTCTTTGTTTTGATTGATCCTATCTGAATGCTAGATTTCCTAGATGTGTTGCCATTTTTCTTTGTTGGCTCATTTGGCCCAGGACTCATTATTAACATAATCCAAAAGCTGGTAGTCCTGCAGACATTGGAAATACACCGATGAACTGCCAGATCTTGCCAAGGACACGAGGAAGAGAAAGCCTCCTTGTATCCAAGTTTCCTCTGAGGGACAGACTCAGCCTAGTTTCTTCTTAACCTCTTGGGAGCAAGAAGGCCAGGTACATTTATGAATGGCTATGTTAATCTTTACTCCTGGAGTCCATGAATCTCAAACTCTTGCAATGATCTGTCACATTAAAAATGTCACCATCATGCTCCATGACACTTCTTTCTGGTCCCCCAGTCCATAAGGCCAAAAGCTTTACCCAAGTTGTCTCTGCCAAGATTCCCATCACTATGTAGCTCATGAGATTCAGAGAGAATAGAATGGAGAGTATAAGGGTAGTCAGCCATATGCAAGTCTATCTCCAATGAACATTATTGTTATTATTTGTCATAAGCTGTGCTAACTGGCTTACATTTCTTGTCTTATATATACCTCACAGCAACCCTATTTATCCCCATTTTACAGGTGGAGAGACTAAGGTTTAGAGATTATCATGTATCTTTCACAAGGCCACTTTCCTGTGCACTATTAAGTGGTGAAGTTTGCATGTGAACCGGGATTGTCTCCAAGTTTTTGCTTTTAGACACTACACCAAACCATCTCTGTGGCAGCACAGAGAGTTGTCAGGTTGAGACAGTTTATGACAGAATATAACTAGTGATGAAAGAAAAAAAATAGAGTAAGAAGCTACAAACATTTCCTGAAAGCTAAAAAGTCCACATTCTACCAGACAGATGATTGATGATTTTTATAAATTTCCTTTTCAATAAGTAATATTATATGTATGAAATCCTGAGCTGCATGTCCCATGCTCAACATGGTAAAAAAAATCTTTGAAAATGATGAAATGATGATGTAATGCCCAAAGCAGGGTTTGTTCCATGAGCTTTTTGGAAATCCGGTGAAGCTTATGGACCCCGCAGGATAATGTTTTTAAGTGAATGGAAGGAAATACATGGCATTACAAAGAAAAAACAATCATTAATGTTATCAAAATACTGAGAAAAAACCCCACAAATTTGTGACATAGTAATAAATGCACTTTTTTTATTAACAAGCTCTAATGGTGGCTCTAATAATTGCCATAATTTTAAAGTGGTTACGGGTATAAATGTTATTTTAAGATATCTGTGGCAACTGTAATACAATATGAAAATATCTATGATTTCTATTGGTTAAAAAGTCACAAATACTACTGTGGGTTGTTTTTTACATTTACAACTGAAAGAAATTGTGATTAGTTAAAACAAATTTGGATTTTTCATCCAACTTCATGGATCCTCCAAATTCAGTCCAAAGCCCCAACTTAAGGATTCCTGATCTAAAGCCTATGTATGCCTAAATAATTCATGGGCACCATTTTGAAACTTCCTAATCCTCCCTGGTTTTCCTATCATGACTTTTCCTAGAATGCAACCACTTTTTACAACTCAACTTTTCTAAGTAGGATGTGTTAAGTGGAAAAACATGGTATTTAAAGTTTAATTTACACACATGCACACATGCATGCACAACTAGGTTCAAATCCTAGCTCTGCAATTTGCTATCTATGAAATCTCTGACAAGTAATACAACCTTACTGAGCCTCAGTTTCTTCTTCTGTAATTTGAAATTTTAAAAAAAGCACTTCCTGAGATTATTGGGGATTATTGAAAAATGAATGAAATACCTGGACCCTATCCAGAAAAATATTAATCCAAATACATATACCAAAACTTCAGGAGTTCACCGACCTTGGGTTACTAACCCCTCTGACTTATCTTTTACCGTGACCTTGATAAATTCTTTTCTAATTAGAAATGAATGTCAAGACCTTTACCTTCCAGAGAAGGAGGAATGTTGCCTAGAAGTCCAACAACACTTTGCTAGAAACTTTCACAAAATGTTATCAAAATTTTTCAAAGTGCTTATTAGAAAACATGACAACCTGACCCTCAGTGACCAGTGTAGTGTAACATTATACTAGCATGGTTAAACAGGTGCACAGATTTTTAGAAACTTGATGTGCCATTCTTTATTCAAAATCAATACTGCTCAACCTGTAACTATGATGAAGTATTATAACCAAATCTGAATTAAACATCCAGAGAGATATGTAGAAACATGGAAGAGATTCAGAAGACAATCACAAATACAATAAAAGGGTTAAAGGAAATGGCTTATACAAATGGTTAACTAAACTAGTAAGTAAGATTATATAGTCTGCCAATAAGAAAGTTAAAGAATAAACTCAAAATAGTCTTGAAATACCCAAAAACATTTTTAAATGTAGATTTGGTCTTGGCCAAAAGATGGAGAAACAACAACAAAATTTTAACAGGAAAGTGCAAAAAGTCAGAAAGAGTTCTTTATCTCATCTTATAAAACAAAAGTAACTGGATTCAAAGTACAAATCAGAAATTGACTTATATATATTTTCCCTGATGATGGTATCAGCATTGTTTAGTTACCAATATTCAAAACTCATCTGTTGTATTCCCATACCCACTTAGTCATTAACTACTATGATTACTATTACCTCTAATTTCCATCCCTTCTCCATTCCTTAGCTGCCATCAGAATTTGGAGCCTCACCATTTTCTATCTAGACACAAGACCCTCCCAGCCCGCAAGCTGTGAATAAGTAGACTTTAAACCCGGTAAAATTCTACATAAGCCAGTGACAAGGGTAATTTGAGCATACTTCGAAAAGTGAGCCCCTCAAGAGCAAAGATTCTCCATTACTAAAGCTTCTCAAAAAAATATGCCAGTCTTTGCAAAGAATCTAGGGAAGTGATCAAGTTTCTCCCAGCAGATAAGGTAACCAGAAAGCCTGAGAGGCTGCATCTAGCTAGGCAGCAGGGCAGTTACAAGTGGAGTGAGTCATCTGTCGTTGGGCTTCAGTGTATGGAGCAGAGAGAATATCAGAGAGAAACAAAAGCAAAAGCCAAAAAGCAGACTCTGGGAAGTGAAGCAGCACAGATGCAAACTTGAAGATTTCCCTTAGCAGAAATCAAATGAAATCAATTTTTGAAAAAGCCAAGAATATTTTTTCAGCCCTGAAACTAGGAACATTATCAACATCATACAACAACCTTTGAGAAGTGCTATCTGTGAAACAGAAATTCAGAAACACCCCAGACAGCCCAGTGACGGTGCCCAGGTGTGTGGGCCACCACGGGAGGGGTGGAAGCAGGCAGCCAGAGTCTCATTCTGCACATGACGGCTAAAGAAAAGACGGACATCAGGACAACTACTGAAATTTGATATTAAACATTTCTGGTGAGGGGAAGTGGGACTTGGAGAATGAGTTGGAGGATGTTAATTGTCTTTGCTGACAAACAAGGGCAGGAGAGAGAATGAATAAGAGGGAATCACTCTCCCCAAACATAAAAAACAATGGACCACATTAAATTCAAGGCCTTGGGGCCTCTGTATCAGAGCACCCAAAGGGTCCACTCTGAAGTGGAAGGACAGTTCAAACCTGGAAGGTGTCCCCAGAGTCAGCAAGTGCTGAATACAGGGGCTTCTAGATGCAGAAGACCAAACAAGCCAGTCATGCAGTGAAAGAGGACCCAGTGCTCCTCCTCCTCCCACAGTTCTCCGAAGCCACTGATGGGTTACCAGTTCATGCTCCTCATGCTCCTGTGTGAAGGCAGACTACAGCCAAATTCCAGGTAGACAGGGAGGAGGAAACTCAAGGAGAAAACACCTACCACCATTTTTGGACAAAAAACTTTAGAACTGCCCTTCATAAATGAGTAAGCTAAAAAAGAAAGGAAAAATTTCTCCAGTGAAAGAAGTCTAACTACTCAATACACAAGTAATGTTTTTTTTTTTCACCCCTGGAAGTTTTATCCCAGAAAACAGAGAAAGAAATTAAACCACAAACAGTTAATAACTCTCAAGGAAATTAAAGAAAATATGAATTCCATGAGAGATTTTATTTTATTTATTTATTTTTAAAGATTTTATTTATTTATTTGACAGAGAGACACAGCAAGAGCAGGAACACAAGCAGGGGGAGTGGGAGAGGGAGAAGCAGGCTTCCCGCTGAGCAGGGAGCCCGATGTGGGACTCGATCCCAGGACTCTGGGATCATGACCTGAGCCGAAGGCAGACGCTTAACGACTGAGCCACCCAGGCGCCCTCCACGAGAGATTTTAAAAGGAGATAAGTGGACAACAGGTTGAAATGAAAAGTCATTAGCAGAGTCAAGGAAAAAACTAAAAATCCCTATTATTTCAGAAATAGGAAATGTATTAGAAATATCAAAGAGCAGAACTGACACAGAAGAAAATTGAATCTCTGACAAGAAAAAACAGCTCAAGAAAAGTGGATATGGAAGAAAATAGACAGATGAAAGCAACCATGTATGTATATGTGTGATATATTCAGAGAGCAAACAACAAAAGAGGGAGACCATAAAACAGAAAGCAAAATGAATAAAAGACAAATATTTTCCCAGTTAAAACAGAGTGAATGTTTCCTAAAATGAATAACTAAATCTATAGATCGTAAGGATTCAAGATGTTTCAGGAAAAATTAATACGGGGCACTTGAGTGGCTCAGTCAGTTAAGTGTCAGACTCTTGATTTCAGCTCAGATCATGATCTCAGAGTCATGAGATCAAGCCCCATGTCAGGCTCTGCACTCAGCATGGAGTCTGCTTGAGATTCTCTCTCTCCCTCTTCCTTTGCCCCTTCCCCCACTTGCACTCTCTCTCTCAAATAAATAAGTAAATCTTAAAAAAAAAAATTAAGACAGGGATGCCTGGGTGGCTCAGTCGGTTAGGCATCTACCTTTGGCTCAGGTCATGGTCCTGGGGTCCTGGAATCAACTCCCACATTGAGCTCCTTGCTCAGTGGGGAGCCTGCTTCTCCCTCTGCCTGCTACTCCCCCTGCTTGTGCTCTCTCTCTCTGACAAATAAATAAATTAAAGAAAAGAAATTTAAAAAAATTAATACAGACCATCAAAACAATTATACTGAGGAAATTATTTAACATTAAGATATAAACTCCTATAAGCCTCTAGACAGAAAAATCAGTTGTTCACAAGAAAAAAATGTTGTATAAATGTAATTCTGCTTGCTTATTTCATTCAAGGGTCATTCAAGGAGTTCTATGTTTAAAAAGTTGTTGGGATTTTTGCTTCCACTTTATTATTAATTTCTGCTTTCTTATATTTTACTCAGATTATGATTTGTACAGTTGTTTGGACTGATCAGTGGTTTATACTATCAGGCTTTCATATTTTCTTAACTCTTCTTTGGATACTTGCAAATAAGTTGGTGGTATCCTCATGTTATCCTATGTTGATGTATATCCACTTCAGCAACATTGTGAATTATGTTCAGAACCCCAGGTTTTATTTTTCCCAATTTGATCTATCAAACACTGAAAGATGTTGAAGTCTGTCATTACACTTGCGTTTCAATTTCTTCTATCTCTAGCATTTTTTATGTATATTTTGAGGTTACATTATTGGCATATAAAGTTTCAAGATCATTACATCTTCATCGTGGATTGCAGCCTTAGCCAATTTTTTTAAAAACCTCTTTTAGAAATGTTTGGTGTTGTTTGCCTTTAGTTTCATTTTGATAGTAAAATGTGACTCCTTTCATTTAGTTTGCTACAATCTTTGCCATCCTTCTATTTTTAACATTTTAACTTTTCTGTGTCATTTTGTTTTGAGCATCCCTTTTAGATAGAGTGCACCTTTTGGAGAGTTGGATTCCTTAAACTAATCTTGAGGATTTCTATCTCTTAAAAGGAAAGTTTATCCCATTTACATTTATATAAAAACAAGTATACTTCATCTCAACATCTGTCATCTTATTTTCCGATTTTATATGTCATGTGATTTCCCTTTTCCCTTTGACTTTTCCTCTAGTGGATCCATAGACTTATACAGTATTTTTAGTTTTAGAATGGATTCAACCTTCCATTTTTCAAATACATTTTAAAATTTGGTTGTGTTAATTACATGCAAAGAAACCATATCTGTTGAAAGCTTTGTGTGTAAGATGAGGAAATGAGAACACACATTTACCTACTCTCACACCTTTGTTTCCTAATTCTATTTGTTTGGTTGGCTTAACTTGTGAAACTATCCATTTTTATAGATGTAACTGTCCTTTCAAAAATAATTTTGACTTGGGCATTTTGTGGTGAAACTATCTTCAAAAGAATGATTTAAATTTAATCCTATGTTTATTGTTTCACGCTCACAAATAGTCCTTATGTACCACAATTTCCCCATAATCATGTTCTCTATTTTGGTTCATTTCTCAGCGGTTTGGAATACTTCATTAAGTATGAACTATGTGAACAATATGTTTCCCAAATCACCGTGCACCTGAGAATATCTTCCTGCTTCTTTCATAGAGGAATGGCAGTCAACTGGCTAAAGAATTTGAGTTCCAATATTCCTTTTCTCACAGCTCTAAAGCCAAATGATTTCACTGTCTTCTGATAGACAAAGCTGAGATGATGTCTGGGACAGGACTGATTCTTGTTCCTTCAGAGATCTTTTTTCTGCTTAGATGCTTAAAATATATTTTCAGGTTAAGCGTCTGCCTTCAGCTCAGGTCATGATCCCAGGGTCCTGGGATCGAGCCCCACATTGGGCTTCCTGCTCCACGGAAAGCCTGCTTCTCCCTCTCCCACTCCCCCTGCTTGTGTTCCTTCTCTCACTGTGTTTCTCTCTGTCAAATAAATAAATAAAATCTTTAAAAAAAAAAAAAAAAAGAAGTACACTTGGGCCTGCTATTGGCCCCAAGTTATTATGGACATATATTCTTCTTCAGTCCTTTCCTGTCCACCTATGTACTGTTACAAGTCTCCTCTCACACAGAGAGCTGGACATCTAATTTATATTACCAGGTCAGTGATCCAGTAACACTGAGGGAAATAGGAGGGAGCAGGTGTTACAGGTTGTCCTCACTGGGGACATTTGTCTTTCTATACATTTTGATATGGGAAACAAAGGCAGAGGAAATGTAGATAAAATTAAATGTCCTTATAACCGGCCACCCATTGACAAACACTTGAGATAGGCAAATTATAGCATTCCTCCAGGATCCTGAGTCTCCTTTAGTATATGAAAGTCCTTTTGGAACTTACCTTCTCTTTACTTCCCCCAATCCCAAGGTATATAATCAGTTGCCCCTCACAATCCCGGGGCAGCCAGAGGCAGCCGGCAACAGTGGCAGCAGCTCTTTCTGACCACGGGTCCTGCCCCCGTGGTTGAATAAAACTACCTTTTTGCAACGAAGGTGTCTCAAGAATTCTTTCTTGAACATCGGCTCCAAACTCCACCAACACACTGACGTTCAAAAAACTACAACACTTTCACTGTATTTGGCAAATCTTTTATGCCAAGGACGATTTTTCCCACATGGAATTTCCTCTTTGGACTGGCTTCCTTCCTAAGTATATGCTGGGACTATGTCTGGTGTCCATCTGGTTGCTAGCTACTGCCTGGCCCAGCAAGGATAGGTTCAAATTCTTACCTATATTGTATAATGATAATCATCTTTAGACCTAATCCATTCAATTGCTTTTGAATTTAGTTGTTCAATAGTAGTGAAGGATTTCCAAAATGGCAGGTTCCTCAACTCTCGCAGGCACTAACCTGGCCTTTAAGTTCTCTCAATTCTCCAACTTCAGAAGTACTATTTGGGTTCTGATAGGATCGCCCTAACTGCCACCATACCACTTTCTCATAAGGGAGAACGACAAACCTTCCCTTAGTGTCATCCATTAATCACATCCTAATCTACCTTATTTGACAGGAATTCTCAAATTAGAAAGTTCTTTTACATTCCTTTAGTTGTTTTAATTGGGATTTGGGAGAGTGGGGAAGGAACACATATCTTTTCATCTTGTCACTGTAGTTCAAAGTCTAACTTCTTCTTGTTAAGTCTCTAATTATGATGGTTTGAAAAATTCTTAGATAGGACTTTTAAAAATAACTACTATTCAATAAAAGTGAAGGTAAATAACAGTAGATAATATATATTTATATATGGTGATATTGTGATTTATAAGAAATACATATTTTGTCTTCATTCCTGTTCCTGACAAGATCTCCAATGGAAGCAATGCAAACAAAGGGATCCAGGTTTGAAGACAAGGGGGTAGACTGATAATTCCATTTGTAATAAGAAATACACATTTGGTCTTCGCCCCCTTCTTGGCACAGACTCCTAAAACCCTTGGAACTTCCTAAGTGATTGGAGGGACAAAGGTGTATTTTGTTATTCATAACAAGCCCCTTTCAACCACACTTGAGTTTATGTTAATGAGATGATTTTTGGAAAGCCCTTAGGTGACCTAAGGATGGGTGGCTGGTTGCCCCAGGAATCAGCCATGTGATTAAAGGGTTGGAACTCCCCAACTTTCAATCTCCATTAAAAACCCAAAAGGATGGGTTCACAGAGCTTCCTGGTTGATGAATAAATTGGAAGTGCTAGGAGAGTAGGGCTCCCAGTTAGGGTATGGAAGCTTTGCAACAACTTCCCACATAAATGCCCTGTGCATCTCTTCCTGAGTTATATCCCTTCATAACAAAATGGTCATCCAGTAAGAAAACTTTTTCCTGAGTTCTGTGAGCCACTCTAGCAAATTAATTCAACCTGAAGGGTTGGGGGTTATGGGAACTTTCAATTTATAGCCATAGGTCCATCAGAAGCCCAAGTAACAACAACCTGGCCTTGTATTTGACATCTGAAGGGAGGTAAGGGGAGTCTTGTGGGACTGAGCCTTTCACCAACATGTGGGATGTGACATTATCTTCAGGAAGACAATGTTAGAATGGAGTCAAGTTGTAAGACATCCAGATGGTGTTACAGAATTGCTTGATATGTGGAAAACCCACATGTCTGGTATCAGAAGTGAAGTAGTATTATAATAGAGTATTGAGAATAGAGTAGATACACACACACATGCATTTTTCCAATATATATGTATATATAGTGGTAAAATATACATAACATAAAGTTTACCATTTTAATCATTTTTAGGTATACAGTTCAGTGGCATTAAGTACATTCATACTGCTGGGCAACCATCACCACTATCCATCTTCCAGAATTTCTTTATCTTCCCAAACTGAAACTTTGTATCCATTAAACAGTAATTCCCCACCCCCACCACCTCCCAGTCCCTGGTAAGTAACCACCATTCTACTTTCTGTCCCTATGACTCTAAGTCTTGATGAATTCGACTATTCTAGGTGCCTCATATAAATGCAATCATATAATAGTTGTTCTTTTGTGCTTGGCTTATTTCACGTAGCATAATGTTTTCAAGATTCATCCATGTTGTGGCATTTATCAGAATTTCATTCCTTTTTAAGGCTGAATAATATTCCATTTTAGGCATATGGCACATTTTGTTTATCCATTCATCCTTCAATGGATGTTTGAGTTGTTTCCGCTTTTTGGTGACTGTGAATAATGCTGCTGTGAACACTGGTGTGCAAACACCTGTTCAAGTCCCTGCTTTCAGTTCTTTTGAGTGCATACCTAAAAGCTGAATTGCTATGTTTAATTTTTTGAGGAACTGTCATACAGCTTTCTATACTAGCTACACCATTTTATATTCTCACCAGTAATTTCTAATTTCTCCACATCCTCTCCAACACTTATTATTGTCTGTTTTTTTTAAATAATAGCCATTCTAATGAGCTCAGAATATATTTTTAATGAGTCATTTTCATACACACAAATCCCCTTATCTCAAATTTATGTAAGAAATGGTGTTGGGAGCAATACATGTCTGGACTAAGGGCTTCTCGTTGTATGAAAATACACTGGCAATCAAACCTGGGGCCCTCGCAGCATGAGCAACATGCTCACAGCAGTTAAGCCAAGGGGCTCCAACCCCTGCATCACTGACTGATACAGATCTGCCCCTGTTAGGAAAATGACTGTTAAAGAAGGACCATGTAAGGGGATGAGGGAAGGGGCTAGGGAGAGGTTACATGGCCAGACATCTTTGCTCCTGCCTTTACCTGCTCAGAAGTTGAGCCGGTTCATTTACCTAAGCCAGGATTAGAAGAGTTGGAGGAGAACTCCGATGAAGAAGGGAATTAACTGTTTTAAGTGTCAGCTGACGCTAACATATATATCTCCAAACCCCATTTCAGCTCTCTTGTGTTACTGTGGAACCATCAAGCTTTAAAAAAAGATTTTTTTTTTTTAAATTTGGAATCCATTCATCTTTCTTTACCACAAAACATTCCTGTGCCAGAATCTGGTTCTTTTCTCATGGGTCTAACATTTCAGCTTGTTATAAACAGCATATGGTTATAGATTATGCAATGATAATGTGTGCTACATTCCAAGGACTTATATTTTCTGTATATACATAAATAGCAAGTAATTGTTGCATTGGTTTTTCTCTACTCTAAAAATAAACGATATACTAATCAACCAAGTAAAACTCTAACCTGGGACATATATTCTTTCACGATTTATAAATAGAATCCCTTCCTTTACTTATTTCAAATTTTTAAAAAGCCCTGTGCTGAAAAAATGAGAAAGTAGCCATAAGAGAAGTATTATATAAGTACCTAATTTTCCGGATAAAATTCTAGATTTGTCCTTAAAGACACCAAACATACTGAAATCTAGTAAAAGAATTTCTAGTAATCAACTTCTGAATAATTTGTTAGTGTCGATATTCTAGCAGCCTTACATTTTTTCGTGTGTCCCATGTCAGATGAGCTTTGCCAAATAGCATATCCAGACTTAGACGTCAGTTGTCTCTGTGCATGCTCAGCTGCCATTTATTATCAGAACACAGTTCGGCATTATCTTTTCAAACACACAGAGACATGCACATGCAGATGAAGCTTCTCACATAAGCAAAGTGTGTGTTAGCAATAATCACCAAGAATTTCTGAAACTCACATGTCAAAAAGTATCATCTTCACTTTCCTGGACCTTTCAGATGAGAACACATAAGGGTTCTGCCTTTCCACAATAACCTGACTTTCACCTTCTTCAAAAAGAGCGAAAGAAAGAAAGAAAGAAAGAAAGAAAGAAAGAAAGAAAGAAAGAAAGAAAGAAAGAAAGAAAGGAAGGAAGGAAGGAAGGAAGGAAGGAAGGAAGGAAGGAAGGAAGGAAGGAAGGAAGGAAGGAAAGAAAGAAAGAAAGAAAGAAAGAAAGAAAGAAAGAAAGAAAGAAAGAAGAAAGAAAGGGGAAAGAAAGAAAAGAGAAAAAGAAAAAAATAGAGGAGGAAAGAGGATATCTAAAGGCATTTTACATCAACTGCTAAATGGTCCAATATATTTGTAACTCTCTCTCCTTTTCCTTTACACCGAGTGATGAAAATCTGATGGGACAGGCAAGCAACCCACGAACATCAAGTCATTGGGGTATAAGTGACAGAAATAAGACAAAAGCCTGCCCAAGTGGGCACAAAAAGATTAATGCTGGGAACTGAAAAGCAGCAAGTGAAAACACCTCCATCATGAGAGGAAGAGGTTAAAAATTTTAAGGAAATGTCCGAATACAGTTACTAACACTAAGGCAGTGAAAGGGATTAATTTTTCAATTTTCTTCAAAAGCAGGAGTCAATCTGTGACCTGGCTCCCCAGGTATTACACACAGACCTCAAGAGCACAGTCATTTAGAGAGTAACTGCTTCAAGGAGTCCAGCTAAAACTACAAAGACATGAAATTCCAGGCAGACACAGGAAATTCCCTGGGGAATAAAAGAATTTTATGACTCATAAGATTAAAATCTCCCCAATACTCACTAAAGTAATCTAATGAAGTATTGTCACCAGGAAAGGAGTCTGATAAATTTATGCATTGTACAGGAAAATTTTAGGCAAAACAGGAAATTGGACTGACTTGAACCTATATTCATTTGTAATTTTTCCCTTTCAGGGGGAAACTTCAAGGACACCAGAATTTTTTATACGGTGTGACATTCTGTAGGATGCCACATTTTAAACTACTGGGGTTTTAAGCAAAATTTCATATCCATATTAAAATTAAAAAAAAAAAGATCAAGTCAGCCCAGGATTCAAATGTGGGTCGTTTTGAAGGCTCTTAGTCTTCAAAGTTAATACAATTTGAAAGCAGTTATAAAAGTTGAAGGTAAAGGCATGGGCCAGATGCCAATGTAAAGAGAAGGAAGGAGGTCACACTTTTCCTGAGGAGATCGACAACAACAAAAACTGGAGATGGCATTGTTTTCTTGACTTCAAACAATGCTTAAGCATCAAAGGAAATCAACATCAAGAAGGCTATCCGTATTTCACAACCTATTCCATTTTTTTTAAATTTAATTCTAATTCAAAATTTTGCCTGCTCTGTATGAAATTCCCTTCTGGTAACAGGTTGTCAAAAAAAGCAAGCACCGAAAGCCTCTGTTTCACCAGGACAAACACAGCCTCATGTACAATACGTAACTGTGAGTTAGATTGCAAATTACTTTTATTTAATTTGGTCCAGTTCTTAGTTTACCTCCAAGATATCAGTCTGCATCCTTCTATTTTGGTCTGATTCTATAGTCCACTTGGAACAGTAAGTGTTGACATTAAAAGGACAAGAGAATGTGTGATGTTTTGTTTGTTTGTTTGTTTGTTTTATTATGTTATGTTAGTCACCATACATTACATCATTAGTTTTTGATGCGGTGTTCCACGATTCATTGTTTGCGTATAACACCCAGTGCTCCATGCAGTACGTGCCCTCCTTAATACCCATCACCGGGCTGACCCATCCCCTGCCTGTGTGATGGATTTCAACTGTCGACAGTGTTGTGAAAACAACAGCTGGAAGAAGAACGTGTAGTCCACTTCACTGTTACTCTGAAGCCTTTTAGAGCCTTCAGATCAGCAGTTATATCCTTCGGTGCACATACATACATATATGTATTTTTTAAATCCAATTACCATGTTGGAAAAATGCAGTTACATTTCTAGAGTTCACTCGTGGTCTTTGCACTGGATTCTGCCCTAATGTTCTGCTGGTGTAGGGAGCAAACTGATCACTGCACATGGAACTCTTATTTTTTAGGTCACTGGTTCGGATGAAGACAAAAGCCAGGTGCAAATGGAAGGAGTTCCATCCTGGGCATATTCCTAGAGATCTCCATGAAGTGTACTTAGTCTAGTTCCTCTGCAATCATCACCCACATCATCCTGAATTCATTATGATCTGGCTCCTGTCAAAGGCCTGCTTAGAACAAACACTGAAAACAAGTTGATTCCCTTAATGTTTCCAAATCTCGTGAAATTGCACCGATAAAACTGGAGACATGTATAACACTCCTGCTCTTATTGCCATGATATCAGGTCTAGTGGGAACACAGCTGGGGAGAAGGGGAACCCAAGGCTAGGCAGGAGAATGAGCACAACCAATACATGCATAAATAGATGGTGCCTTCGAGTCAAGAAAAGCCTACATAATCCAAATCCCCCCTACCTCTCCAAGCACACCTCGAACCACTCTCCCCTTGTGCTCCACCCACACCAGTCTTCTTTCCATTCCTCTACCGTGTCAGGTTCAAGGCCGTATTAGGGTCGATTGCATTTGCTTTCTCCTCTGCTTACAACATTGCCCCAAACTCTTTGTTTGGATTCTCATACTTCAGACCTTCGCTCAAATACCACTTCCTCGGTGAGGTTTTCCCAGAAATCGCTGTCTAGATTAGTGCTCCCCTTGCCACCACCGCCAACCTTCCCTATCATCTGATCCTTCCTGTTTCCTCTAGGCCTCTTAGGAAATGTCATTAACATTTGTTTACTTACTTAGTGCCCCACACCTACACATATTAGAATGTAAACTTAAGAGCAGGAGCCCTGCCTGTCTGTTTACCACTGTTTGTACTGTTTCTAAAGCAATAAATATTTAGTGAGTGGATGTGTATAATATTCTACTAGAGCTGAGGCTAAAACAGCATGGAAAGATATACTCTCCCTCAAAACCTTATAAAGAGAATGGAGACTGGCAAGTTATCATAATATCATTGATTTGCAGGAGGCACATAAGTCTAGTAGAAAGAGCCTCCATATAGCTCAACAGGAAAAAAAAAAAAATGTCTATTCCAAGGGAGCGGACTGTGTGTGCAAAGGCACAGAAACAGCCGTAACAGCACAATTCTGCTTTGGGGGAATTTGTTCAGGGTTTACACAGTATAAAATGCCAGGCAGGGGTGAGGTGGGGAGAGGAGGAATTAAACTGGAACAGAGAACAGGATCTAGGTCATGACAGCCCTTCCTCACCCCCTACAAAGAGAGAAGGGTTTCATCCCATAGCCAACGGGAAGCCATTGAAAAACTCTGGGCAGAGGAGTGACGTGATCAGACTTATGTTTTAGAAAAATAATTGATAACCGATTTAGGTGATTCAGAGAATCAATGAGAGACAGGTAGCAGAGGGACAGCCAACAGTTTCACAGTAAATAGGTATCACAGAGAGGAAAAGGGACTCAATACAGGACAAACTCAGACAAATTTTGCTGACCATTCATCTTGTCTCTGGATGGTTTTCTTAGGCCATATGCTGTGGCATTCACCCCTGGTGCAGTCCTGACGGAGAGTCTAGATACCAGTGCCTATTTTAAGAAGTTTTATCTACAGGGGCTAAACTGGTCACTGGATAAGCACCTTTTTTTTCAATGCTTAGGTATTTAACGGTCCCAGACATGCTCCTGAATACAGACAGGATTTAGAAGAAGATTGCTGCCACTAAGCAGGGGATCTCTGTTTCGTGGGCATAGGGATATTTCTCCTCTTTCAGACCCAAATTCTCTAGTGCCAGTGCTAGTGGAAATAGTGTGACCTACACAAGGTATTGAGGCAAACTGCAAGACATCGTATATGCAAGGCCGAAAAGTAGAGGTAACAGGGTTGGCAGTCCTCGCAGGCCAAGCACAGGAAGACCAGTGAGGCTACGGCTTCAGGCACTTGAGTTTGCAAAAACACAATGCTTACAGTCATCAGGCACCTGTCACAGCATTTCTGGGATTCCCAAGCACACTGGCAATGAAATGCAATAATGAGGTAATCTCTAAGTCAAAGGAGAACCCTATGGATTCATGACCTGTCAGCGGTGATATCCATACTCACAGCCTTTCTCAACCAGAGTTCCCAGAGAGAATTAAGCTTGAAAGTCTTGATATAAGACCTAACCTAAGGCATCCAGTGCAGGTAACTAACTTTTCTCCTAAGTGTCTAGAATAGTACTTGTTATGGATCCTCCTTGGAAAAACGGAGAAAATAGATACTCAAATCATTTTCTGTGGCCTATGAGTCAGATGAGGAATCCAGGGTAAAAAAGCCAAGAGGGGTTTTGCTATGTTCTAATTTGCATCAAGACCTGCACTTAGCTTCATGCCAGTGTTTGGGGCTATTCTCACCCAACCCACACTCTCGCTTGCACAGCTCTCTCCTACCCATCCTCCGGGTTTCAGCTGAAAGCCAGAGGTTTTCCTTGACTGCTTATACTACATAAGTATGCCTTGAACTTGGACATAAAGGGTCCAGGCCATGAAACCCCTTCTATGCCATGCAAAGGGAGAGAAATTTCATCCTGTCGCCAGTGGGAAACCATTGAAAAACTCTGGACAGAGGGTGACATGATCAGATTTGCTAGTTCCAAAAAAACCTCATACCTCCTCTGTATAATTGTATTTTAAAAACTCATTCAAACTATAGGATGAATAAGGTCTGAGGAGCTAATGTATAACATGTTTGTATCAATATAGTTGCTAATATTTATTTTATAATTGAAATTTGCTAAAACAGTAGAACTTAAATATTTTCACACAAAAAAGGTAAAAATATGTGAGGTGAGTGGATATGTTAATTAACTCAATAGGGGGAATATTTCCACAATGTATACAATATCAAATCATGACAATGTGCACTTTAAATATTTTAGCATTTTATTTGTCAATCATACCTCAATAAAGCTGAAAAAAAATCTGCCAAGAAAACCTCCAAAAACTCTCAATTAAGGCAGGGCCTGAGTCTATGCTGCATCATATATATATTCAGTGTCCAACACATTAGAACAAGTGTTGAACTGGTATTTAAAACACTGAAAAAGGAAGAAAGGAAGGAAGGAAGGAAGGAAGGGAGGGAGGGAGGGAGGGAGGGAGGGAGGGAGGGAGGGAGGGAGGGAGGGAAGGCGGGAGGGAGAAGGGAAAGTAGCAAGGGGGGGCCACCCAATATTTGAACAAATGTGCCTTGATTGGAAGGTAGGAAAGAGGGCACTTTAGCAATTTAAAGAGGCAATATGGGAATATATGGGAAACTAGCAAGTGCTACTTAACCAATATCAGCACTGAATACCTCCCAAGGGGTGGGGAAAGAAAAGTAGTATTATCCAGGGGTACATGATCAAGGCAATTAGATAGAGTAAAAGCTGTACTTCTAATATGTTGTTTAATGAAAAGGCACAGCCATTGAAATGTCATTTTCAGTCCTAACTACTAAGCTTGTCCAGTTAATTATGATGATCTTGGGCTATTTGGAAACCTTTGAACATGGCACACAATTTCAAAGCCCACCATAGGCAGAATGAAGGGTACAGATAAAGGCAAAATAGTAATCACTTATTCTTCTCCTGGGACTTCGAGACAGGAATATATATAGCATACTGAAGGTAAAGAATAAAATTAAATAAAATAAAAAGTGTTTAGAATTGAGTGAAAATATGACTATAATAATGGTATCAATAAACAACCCTGAATACTTGATTAGGTTCTCCCACAGAAAGGCTTGGGTAATCCATGTGCTGCCACCTTTCTAAGCTTGTATCATTTGTAAACTAAGAGCGTTAGACCACATGATCTTTAATGTTCATTTTTCAAATGCTAACATTCTGTTCTTATAAAACCAAATCACGACAAATCACTTCTTCTGTTTTATATATGTATATATATATCTAATGTATATTACATATATTTTTAGTATATACTAAATATAAATATATAAACATATACTATAAATAATCTAGTTTACAATGATTTCATCAATAGGTTACAGAGTAGCAATACAACCATTCTTTCTTCCCTTCCATCAATAAGCTATTTTTTTTGCCTTTCTAAAAGGCATGTATGATTGAATATCTGAAAACTAAAAATAGCTTATAAAGGGAATTTTGTGAGAACTTAAGCATTTTCCATTCTCATGATCAAGAAGATATGGTGATTGTTACAAATTTTTCAAAGGTGAAAGAGTACAAAGTTGCATTCATTTGTACAGATGGGGTTTTAAGAAGGACATCTGAACATAAAAGGTAGCGTATGTACAAAGGTTGCACTGGTGACCATAGAGAGGACATATTTTATTCAACCACAGAATATACAGATATGTAAAACTGATATAAAAAGAAACAACACGACTAAGACTTCCCCATGGAAATCTCACATTCCTATTCCTCCTAGCATTTGAGAGAGGAAAATGTCACAATCAAAAAAGAACTAAAGTCTCCGTGGTATATTCAGAGGTAGGAACACCCTTTTGTTCACTCAATACATCTTTCACCTGTACAACTGTCATTATTATGGAAATAGGAAAAACAGGCTTAATGAAGTATCCACTGTATCTGAAAACAGTAATCTATTTTGCTGAGCTTTATTTATTTGAAAAGTACACTGAATTGAAAACCTACATAATGAGTACCCAACAAGTACCCAAGTTGTTGAAACAAAATAAGAATGAGATTGCCTATCAAATATGCTACCTGATAAAGGGAGGTTAAGTCCACTGTCAGTAGTTCTGATAAGTAGGACCCAAATGCTACACTGTAAAAAGGTCTTCAGCAAGCTTCACCTGGGGGAAGGTTAATGGGAAGAAGCCAAACAGAGCGGCAAATACAACTCATACACTCATTCATTCCATACCATTCTCTTTATCTCTGTTTAGCTCATCTGTTAAAAAAGAACACAAATACTAACAGCGAGAAATGAAATGATTAAATGAATTCTAAATTATTACAGCTATTACGCTAAGCCTTTTAAGTCATTTAATCCTCTCAACAATACTCTGAAGTTAGCACTATTATTTTGTATCAGTGTTAGCAGTTAACAGAGATTGAGCAATTTCTCAAGATTTCACACAATGAACAAATGGTTGAGCTGGGATTTGAATCCAGAGTCCAAGCTCTTAA
Source organism: Eumetopias jubatus (assembly GCF_037043125.1). Classification (NCBI taxonomy): domain Eukaryota; kingdom Metazoa; phylum Chordata; class Mammalia; order Carnivora; family Otariidae; genus Eumetopias; species Eumetopias jubatus. Next base: position 92,016,192 of record NW_028274814.1, on the reverse strand, counting down.
CCATCTCCCTAATGAAATCCCAACAAGTGTTCTGGTACTAACAAGAAAATAGCATAAATAAACCCAATAAACTATCAACTGGGTAAATAATTTATAACATATATGATGATATCCTTAATATATAAAGAGAATTTATAAAGCAATAAAATATATAAATACCCCAATAGAAAAATATGCAAATTACATAATCTGGTAATACATAAAAGGAAAATAGTGTTCAGTAATTATATTTAAAAATTTAAACTCATTAATAAAGAATGCAAGTTAAAATATTAATGAGGTATTAGGTTTCAAATATGACATATGTTATTATGTACTAAATAGGATGAGAATATTCAGTATTGAAGAAAGAGAGCATGGAGAAATAGAAACACCCACAAAATCCACATGGAAGTTACATAAGCACAACTTTTCTGGAAAGCAATTTGGCAATAGCCTTTAAAATGTTCGTAACCAGACAAGGAAACACTCAGAAATAAAATCTTTAAAAAAAAAAAAAAAAGGACGCCTGGGTGGCTCAGTCGATTAAGTGTCTGCCTCCGGCTCAGGTCATGATCCCGGGGTCCTGGGATCGAGTCCCACATCAGGCTCCCTGTTCAGCGGGGAGTCAGCTTCTCCCTCTCCCTACTGTTCCCCCTGCTCGCGCGCTCTCTCTCTCTGACAAATAAATAAATAAAATCTTTAAAAAAGGAAATGCTCAGAAAGTATACCACCCCTGTTCTGGTTCTAAACATTCTGTTCTTTAAAAATTAGAAAATAGGGGCACCTGGGTGGCTCAGTCAGTTAAGTGTCCAACTCTTGATTTTGGCTCAGGTCATGATCCCAGGGTTGTTAGTTTGAGCCCCGATTCGAGCTCCATGCTCAGTGGGGAGTCTGCTTGAGATTTTCTCTTTCCCTCTTCCTCTGCCCCTCTCCCCCCTCTAAAATAAATAAATTAATTAAATCTTTAAAAACAAACAAAAATTAGAAAATAAAGCTCAAGTTAGGGGAAGACTTACCATCTAAAAAATAGCTGTGATAAAGAAAACCTATAAAAGTTATTTTAATGTTAAATCTACATAATTGATATAGTTTGAAGTATAATGTAACATATAAAAAGGATTTTATAAATGGATGAGGTATTTTGTCAGAAAAAAATGACTAGTAATCTGAAATACAAATTCCCAATTATTTCAATTATTTCTATAAAGGTAGAAGTGAGAAAAAAGCAAAAATTATATATATATTGATACATACATATATCTCCATTAGCAGTCACTTCCTATTTCCTCCCAAGTACCCCAGTCCTAAGCAATCACTGTTTTATCTTCTGTCTATATAGATTTGCCTATTCTGGACATTTCACATCAATGGAATTGTGTAATATGTCCTCTTTTATTACTGACTTTTTTCACGTAAGATAATGTTTCCAAGGTTCATCATATTGTAGCATGCTTCAGTATTTCATTTGCTTTTCTGGCTGAGTAATATTCCATTAAGTAAATATACCACATTTTATTTACCTACTTATTATTGATGGACATTTGGATTGTTTCCATCTTTGGGCTATCATGAACAATGCTACTTGAATATTTGTGTACAAGTTTTTATGCAGACATATGTTTTCAATTCTCTTGGTTTTATCCTAGGAGTGATATATGCCAGCAGGGTCATATGCTAACTCTATGTTTAATGTTTGAAGAACTGCCAAACTGCTCTCCAAAGAGGCTGTACCGTTTTACATTCCCTCCAGCAATACATGAGGGTTTCGATTTTTCTACATCCTTGCCAACATTTGTTATTGTCTGTCTTTTTATTACAACCATCCTATTGGGTGGGAAGTGGTTTCTCATTGTGGTTTCACTTGCATTTTCCAAATGGCTAATGTTTTGCATTTTTTCAAAAGCACATATTGCCCATTTGTATATCTTATTTGAAGAAATGTCTATTCAGATTCTTTGCCCATATTTTCTCTCCTAGTCAATAAATGAGGTTTATTTTTCTAAACTCACGAAAATCAGGCTAAGTTTGTATAAATTTTGAAGTTCTATTTAAATCTAAATTATTTATAAAAGCAGAATTATATGCAAGTGAAGAGCTAACAGAAAATCTTTTTGAAATACACTTTCTGTATTAACCTTTTTTAAAAATCATAATGATTTACTAAGCCAGAACTAACAAGAAATTGGTACTAACAAGAAATTCCTGAGCTATCACTATTAACACCAGTAGATAACAAATCTGTTTTTTGACAAATAAAATTGCATTTAAAAGTGTAAGTATGATGATTTGACATACACATACTTTGTGAAATGATTATCACAATCAGGTTATTTAACACATCCACCACCTTGCAGTTACCTTGTGTGTGTGTGTGTGTGTGTGTGTGTGTGTGTGTGTTTGTGTGGTAAGAGCCCTTAAGGCCCACTCTCTTAGCAAATTTCAAGTACAAACACAGCATTATTAACTACTGTCACCATATTGTACATTAGATCCCCAGAACTTACTCAACTGAAGGCTTATACCCTTTGACCAGCACTCCCCATCTCCCCCACCTCCCAGCCCTTGGTACCACCATTCTCTTTCTGTTTCTATGAGTTCAACTTTTATTTTCAGATTTCATATATACATGAAATCATACAGCATTTGTTTTTCTCTGGCTAATTTCAGGGTTCTTTAGGTTCATCCATGTTGTTAGTAATGGCAGGATTTCCTTCTTTCTCATGGATAAATAATATTCCATTGTATAAATACACACCACAATCTTCCTTTTCCATTTATTCATCAATAGACATTTAGGTTGTTTCCACATCCTGGACTATTTTGAATAATATGCTACGCTGAATATGGGAGTGCAGATATCTCATTTCCTTTGGATATATACCCAGAAGTGGAACTATTGGATCATATAGTAGTTCTATTTTCATTTTTTGAGGGACCTCCATACTGTTTTCCATAGTGGCCGCACCAGTTTGCAATCCCACCAATAGTGCTCTGGCGTTCCATTTTCTCCACATCCTCATCAAAACTTTTGTCTCTTGTTTGTTTGTTTTTTTAATCATAGCCATTCTAACGGATGTGAGTGAATATGTCATTGTGGTTTTGATTTGCATTTCCCTGATGATTAGTGATGTTGAACATTTTTTTATGTGCCTGTTGGCCATGAGTATGTCTTTCTTAGAAAAATGTTTATCGAGTCCTTTGTCTTATTTTTAATTCGATTGTTTGTTTTTTGGCTATTGAGCTGTAGGAGTTCCTTATATGTTTTGGATATTAACCCCTGATCAGACATACGGTGTGCAAATATTTTCTCCCATTCTGTAGGTTGCCCTTTATTTTTGCTGATTGTTTCTTTTGCTGTGAAGAAGCCTTTTAGTTTGATGGAGTTCTTCGTTTTTTTGTTTTTTTTTGCTTTTGTTGCATTGCCCTTGTGGTGTCATATCCCAAATTGCCAACACCCATGTCAAGAAGCTTTCCCCTTATGTTTTCTTCTAGTCATTTTACAGTGTGAGGTCTTATATTTTTATAATTTCAGGTCTTACATTTAAGTCTTTAATCTAGTTCAAGTTAATATTTTTGAGTGGTATAAGATAGGGGCCCAATTTCATTATTTTGCATGTGAATACCCAGTTTTCCTAGCACCATTTATTGAAATGACTATCCTTTACCCATTGTGTATTCTTGGTGCCCTTGACAAGTATTAGTTGACTGTATGATGTGTGAATTTATATTTGGGCTCCCCCTTCTGCTCTGTCTATATGTCTGTTTTTATGCCAGTACCACATTGTTTTTATTACTATAGCTTTGTAATATATTTTGAGATCAAGGAGTATGATACCTCAGCTTTATTCTTCTTTCTAAGGATTTCTGTGGCTATTTGTTTTTTTGTAGTTTTTTTTGTTTTGTTTTTGGTTTGGTTTTTTCTTGTGGTTCCACATGAATTTTGGGAATGTGTTCTCTATTTCTGTGAAAAAATGCCATTGGAATTTTCATAGGGATTGCACTGACTCAGTAGATCACTTTGGGTAGTAGGGACATTTTAACAATATTACTTTCTTCTGATCCATGAGCTCAGGATATCTTTCCATTCATTTGTGTCTTCCTCAACTGCTTTTATCAGTGTCTTAGAGTTTTCAGTATATAGATCTTTCACCTCCTTGGCTAAATTTATTCCTAAGTAGTTTATCATTTTTAAAAAAGATTTATTTTGTCCAGAGAGAGAGAGGGAACATGGTGCAGGGAGGCAGAGGGTGAAGGAGAGAGAAACTCAAGCAGAGTCTGCTCTGAGCACAGAGCCCAACAAGGTGCTTGATCCCACCACCACGAGATCATGACCTGAGCTGAAACCAACAGTTGGACACTTAACCGACTGTGCCACCAGGCACCCCAATACTTTATCATTTTTGATGCTATTGTAAGTGGGATTATTTTATTTCTTTTCCACATAGTTCATTGCTAGTGTACAGAAAAGCAATTGATTTTTGTATATTGATTTTGTATCTTGCAACTTTACTGAATTTGCTTATTAGTTCTAACAGTTAGCTTTTTAGTGGAGTCTTCAGAGAATTCTATATATAAGATCATGTTGTCTGTGAACAGATATCATTTTACTTCTTCCTTTCCTATTTGGATGCCTTTTATTTCTTTTGCTTGCCTAACTGTCCTGACAATGAATTCCAGCATTATGTTGAATAAGACTGGTGACAGTGGGCACCCTTGTCTTGATCCTCATCTTAGTGGGAAAGCTTTCAATCTTTCACCATCCCATATGATGTTAGCTGTGGGTTTGTAATGTATGACCTGCCTTATGTTGAGGTACGTTTCTTCTATACTCAATTTATAGAAAGTTTTTATCATGAAAGGAGGTTGAATTTTGTCAAATGAATTTGCTGTATCTATTGAGATGATCATCTAATTTTTATCCTTCATTCTATTAAAGTGGTATGTCACATTTATTGATTTACACCAATTGTTGAAACATCCTTACACCCTACGGACAAATGTAAATTGATCACAGTATATGATCCTCTTAATGTGTTATTGAATTCAATTTGCTAGTATTTTGTTGAGAATTTCTGCCTCTAGATTCATTAAGGACATTGGCCTGTAATTTTCCTTTTTATAGTATCCTTATCTGGCTTTGGTAACAGGGTAATGCTGGCATTGTAAAATGAGTCTGAGAACATTCCCTCCTCTTCAATGTTCTGGAAGAGTTTGAGAAGAATAGGCATTAATTCCTTAAATATTTGGCAAAATTCATCAGTGAAACCATCTGGTCTGGGCTTTTCCTTGTTGGGAGGTTTGTTTGTTTTGTTTGTTTGCTTTGCTGTCTCTTTTTATTTAGTATTTAGAATGATTATTGTTTTGTTCTAGTGGTACTTTTATACTAAATACTTAAGTACCCTATTTACTATTTTTTTAAATTTTAATTTCAATGTAGTTAATATACAGTGTTACATTAGTTTCAGGTGTACCATACAGTGATTCAACAATTCCATACATTACTCAGTGCTCATCAAGAAAGTGTACTCTTAATCCTTTCACCTATTGCACCCATCCCCCACCCACCCACCCACATCCCCTCTGGTAACCATTTGTTTGTTTTTATAGTTATGTCAGGAGGTATTTCATTACTGTTTGAATCTCTTGTATTGGTCTATTCAAATTTTGTTTCTTCATGATTCAGTATAGTAGGCTGTAAATTTCTAGGAATTCGTCCATTTCTTCTAGTTTATCCCACTCTTTAGCATGTAATTATTCATAGTAGTCTCTTACTACCCTGTGTATTTCTATGTCAATTGTAACGTCTCCTTTTTAATTTTTGATTTTATTTATTTGAGTCTTCTCTCTTTTTTTAATTTGTCTAGCTAAACATTTATCAATTTTGTTTATATTTTCAAAACACCAGCTCTTAGTTTTGTTGATTTTTTCTACTGTTTTTCTGAGAAATCCACTTTAAATATAAAGACACAGATGCTTAAAAGTAAAGCAACAAAGAAAGATATACCATAATAACACTAATCAAAAGAAAGCTGGAATAGCTATACTCATTTCAGACAAGGCAGACTTCAGAGTAAACAAAGAGGGCATTATATAATGATAAAGGGGTTAATTCTCCAAAAGGACCATAGCAATCCTTAATGGTTATGCTCCTAACAACATAAAGGCAAAATACATGAGGCAAAACTGATAGAACTTCAAGGAGACATAGACAAATCCACTATTATGGCTGGAAAATTCAATACCCCTCCATCACTAATTGATAAGTTCAGCAGGCAGAAAATCAGTAAGGACATAATTAAACTAAATAGCACTATCAATTAGCTGGATCAAGTTGACAATTATAGAATACTTTGTCCAACAACAGCATAGTACATGTTCTCAAGCTCGCATGGAACATTCATCAAGATCTGGGCCAGAGAAGACACTTTTAATGAATTAAAAAAAAAAAAAAAGCCAAAGTACACATTTAGACCACAATGGAACTAAATTAGAAACCACTACCAGAAACAGAGCTTGAAAACTCAAAGTATTTGGAGATTAAACAACATATTATTAATTAACACATAGGTCAAATAAGTGTCAAGAGAAATTTTAAAATATTTTTAATTAAATGAGAGTGAAACTACAACTTATTAAAATTTGTGAGATGCAGCAAAAGCAGTACTTGGAGGGAAATTTGTAGCAGTGAATATATACAGAAAAGAAGAAAGAACTAAAATCAATAATCTAAGCTTCTGCTTTGGAGAATCAAGATTAGATTAGAGAAGGAAGAGAAAATTAAATCCAGTGTAAGCAAAAAACGAGAAATAATAAACATTAGAACAGAAACCAATGAAATTGATGACAGGAATTCAATAGAGAAAATCAATAAAACCAACAGCTGGTTCTTTGAAAAGAGCAATACAATTTATATACCTCTAAGTCAGGTTAACTAAGAAAAATAGAGAGAATAACAAGTTACTAATATTGGAAATGAAAGAGAAGCCATCACTACTGATTTCATGGACACTAATAGGATAATAAAGGAGTATTATGAACAAGTCTATGCCTAGAAATTTGATAACCTAGATGAAACAGATGAACTCCTTGAAAGACACAATCTACCAAAATTCACACAAGAGAAAAAGATCATCTGAATAGGCCTATATCTATTTAAAAAGTTGAATCAATAATTTATAACCTTCCAAAACAGAAAGTACTAGGCCTGGCTGTGTTCACTGGTATATTATTACAAACATTTAAGGGAGAAATGAGACCTATACTCTACAATCTCTTTCAGAAATACAACTGATTTTGTATATTGATCTTGAACACTGCAACCTTAATGAATTTTTTATTTGTTCTAATTTTCACTGTATTCCTTAGGGTTTTTCTATATACAAGACAATATCATTTGCAAATAGAGATAGTTTTATTTATTCCTTTCCAATCTAGATACCTGCCTACCTCCCCTCCTTCTCTCCTTTTTTCCTTCCTTTCCTCCCTCCTTCCTTTCTTCCCTCCCTCCCTCCCTCCTTTGCTCCTTCTTTTCTTTTGTCTAATTACCCTGGCTAAAACCTCCAGTACAGTGTGGAACACAAGAGATGAGAGTGAACATCCTTATCTTGTAGGAAAGCATTCAACCTTTTCATTATTAAGTATGTTCTTAGCTTTGTTTTTTTTCATAGATGCCACTTATCAGGTTGAGGAAGTTTCCCTCTATTCCTAGTTTGTTGAGTGTAGTCATCATGAAAAATTGTTGGATTTTTGTCAAATGCTCTTTCTGTGTCTATTGAGATAAACATGTTTTTGTCCTTTATTCTATTGATGTAGTATTTTAATTCACTGCTTTTTTAAAAAAGATTTTATTTTATTATTTTATTTTATTTTATTTTATTAGAGAAGGGAGAGAGAGAGAAAGAATCCCAAGCAGGCTCCATGCTCAGTACAGAGCCCACTAGGGGGCTCAATCTCAGGACCCTGAGATCATGACCTGAGCTGAAATCAAGAGTCAAATGCTTAACTGACTGAGTCACCCAGGCACCCCTATGTTAATTGCTTTTTAAATGTGAAACCAACTTTGCATTCCTAAGCTAAATTCCACTTAGTAATGTTTTATATATTGCTGTATTTGGTTTGCTAGTATTTTGTGGAAAATTTTGTGCATGAATTCATAAGAGATATTGGTCTGTAGTTTTTTTTCTTGTGATATTTGACTAGTTTTGCTATCAGAGTAATACTGGCCTTGTAGAATGAGATGGGAAGTATTCCCTCCTTTTCTATTTTTTGGAAGAGTTTGTGAAGAATTGTTATTAATTCTTCTTTAAATATTTCATAGAATTTACCAGTGAGGCCATCCTGGCCCGGACTTACCTTTGTGGGTAGTTTCTGAGTGCTAACTTAATCTTTTTACTTGTTTATTCAGATTTATTATTTCTTCTTGAGTCATTGTCAGTACTTTGTGTCTTTCTAGGAATTTGTCCATTTCACCTAAGTTAGCTAATTTGTTGACATTGCTTGAATATTTTAAAATATGCTAATTTTATTTTTATTACTTAAATAATACATTCTTAATCTTAAATTTTTAATCATACAGAGGTATTTAATACATAAACATACATATTCAAACATATATGAGCATTCAATTCATATATATGCACGTATTCATATATTTTACATAAATGGCATCATATTCCATATATACTTCTGTAAATTAAAAACCTTTGCACAAGCCCACATAATCCTATTTAATCAAAGGATGGAATAATTTATTTTATTTACTTATACTTTATATTAAAATGTATTTGAAAACAATAAAAATATATTACAGATAAATATTTAGTGGCATGCAAAGTGTCATAATACTTTTCTGTTCAGTGGGAAAAAAATGGGTTACAAAGCAGCATAATCATGATAAACTCATTTTTACTTAAAAAAATTAAAGGAAGACATTGGGAGTATACATAACTATACACATGTCAACAATAAGACTGAGTAATAGGATTACTAGAGATTTTTACTTTCTTTGTGATTTCCATATTTTATAAAATCTGTATGTATTTGTATTTATGTATGTATGAATGCTTTTCCTTTATGAGCAAGTATATACATACATACATACATACAAGACAAGAATAGCAAACAGCAACAGTAAAATAAGATGGTAGGTACTTTAAAAGGTGTGTCCCTAATTTAAAAAAAAAAAGGAAAGGCTTAAATTCTTCAATTTAAAAATATTCTCATGTAAGATTTTAAAAAACCCAAAATTCAGTTATAAGAGGCACACATAAATTAATATGACAAAAGAAGTTTAAATATGAAGAAATAGCAAAGATATACAAGGTAAACACAACACAAGGAAAGGAGGGATGATATTGTTACCATCTGACCAAAAAAATTTCAATTCTAAAAACATCAACTAGGATAAAAAGTATTTTTAATAAAAAGTAATGATTCTCAAAAATAAAACTCATGAACTTTTATGCACTATAAAGCAGTGAACTATATAAAAACAAAAGTATTAGAAATACAAAGAAACTTTGTAATCCTCAAACATTGTGGGAGCTGTTAATGCACATCTTTCAAAACAAAAAATAAAGGTAAACAAAAAATAGGGGAAAGAAAATGATATGAATAATACAGCTGATGAGACTTACTGTGTTTGGTTCCTGGTTGGATCTCCACCCCTCCTACCATTTCCAATCTGGCCTCCTCTCTAAAATTAACTGTGGAAAGTCTATTCTGCCAGTCTTTGGGTTGTTTTCTGTGTTAATTACTGACGTGGGGGTTATCTAGGTGTTTCTGTACATCTAAAAACTATAATTTGTTCCAGAGCAAGAAGGAGTTTGTAAGAGCAGGACCTGAGCACACTGAGGGAGAATCTGGAGAAAGTGGTATTGAAGAATTAAAAGTCTTGGCCAAACTTACAGGATCTCAGCTGTTTGGCTGAAATTCAGAGACAACATTCCGAGTCTTAGACAGTGAGTCTGACTAGAGAACATGACAGTTCTTGACAGGTTCCTGACAACAAGGACTGAGAAACAGGGACCAAGGGAGAAGACATGAATTAAGGTACCAAAAACGATCTCTTAGGAATCAGACAGAAGATCAGTTGTCTGAATTGAGGTAGTCAGAAAGAGACTAGCCACAAATGTGACCTAAACCCAAATTATGCGTGGAATTTGAGCTACTTAAAGGCATTCATTCCTCATTCGTTGATTCATTCTTTCATTTAAGCAAACATTCATTGAGTTCCTAGTAAAAGTCAAGCACTATGCTGGATGCAGAGGTACTATGGTGAAAAAATAGACACCCAGTGGGACTTCCAAAAGATGGCAGAGTAGGAGGATCTTAAGCTCACCTCATCCCATGGATACACCTAGATAACACCCATATCAGTGTAATTAACACAGAAAACAACCAAAAGACCGTCAGAATAGACTTTCCACAGGAATTGGTAGGAGGGGCAGAGATCCAGCCAGGAACCAAACTCCTGGCCAGACTAATCACAAATGGGAGGGACACCACAAGCACAGAGAACGGAGAGGAGCAGACCCACCAGGGACCCCAGACACAGGGACCTGCACTGGGAAGATGAGTCTCTATAATATTTGGCTTTGAAAACCAGTTTTCAGTGAAGTTTTAAAAACTTCACAAGTTTTTACAACCAGTGAGACTTAACTCCGAGTACTTTAAAAATCACAGGGCTTAGCTCTGGGAGAGCCAGAGAGTGAAGGAAAATGAGTCCTCCTCCTTAAAGAGCCAGCATAATAAACCATCCCACCAAGATACAGCATAGAAGCAGCAGTTTGAAAAGTGCCTGGGGTATGTGTGAGGATTTATTTACTAATCTTGGAATGTGTGCTGGAGAGACTTCTCCAAGAACAAAAAAGCTGGCAGGCACCATTTCTATTTCCTACTCCTCAACTTGGATAACCAGACATTTGTGGGAACCAGCATGAATGCTTGCCACCTAGCTTGCTAAGACCATATGCCCACCCATGTATCCTTCTGCAGATCCACCCCATCCAATCCACCCCACTCATGAGGAGTCCCTCCAAAGCAGCTCCTACCATGTCATATCCTGCAAACAACCCTGGCAGGGACCAGTGCTACTCCAAAGTGACTCCTGCTGTGGGGAGAGGGAAAAACAACCACACACACCGGTATACTCGCAGCCCCAGCAGCCAAACCTTATAACTGGCAGTGCAGAGAGAGCTCTGTCAATCAGTGCATCTGAAGCCCCCAGCAGGCATCTGCTCTGACTGCTGGTCCTGCCCACAAACAGAAGCCTCTCAGGGGACAAGGCAGGGAGAGCACCACACAGGTCGGTCCTACTTCAGCCCCAATGGACAGAGTGAGGACAGATAACTGGTTTGTCTGTAGGCCCTACCCACCAATGCAAGTCTCTCAAGGAGATAAGACAGGAAGAGCACTCTGCAGTCCCGTGCAACCACAGCCCTGGAAAATGGACTGAGGGCAGACATCTGGTCTGATTGCTGCAACCGCCCAACTACAAGCCCATGGCAGAACCAAACTGGCCCCTTAACATCACAGGGACCAAATCCTACCCACAAAAGGCAAAGAGGGCCACTGCAGACAACTGGACTGAAGGCAAACGCACCTCAACCACAATAGTAGGGCACATACAATTCACATAGGCAACACCCCTGAAATGCCTTGTTCCAATGTATAAGGGGCATTGTGCTTCAGGGCATTACAGAACTCTTCTTCATAAGGCCACTGCTTTCAAGATCAAGTAATGTAGCTGACTTTTCTAATACATAGAAACAAACACAGAGAGTTAGACAAAATGAGGAGACAAAGGAATATGTCCCAAAAGAAAGAACAAGATAAAACCACAGCAAAAGAGCTAAATATGAAATGGAAATAAGTAATAAACCTGACAAATGATTCAAAGTAATGGTCATAAAGATACTTACTGGACTTGAGAAAAGAGTGGAGGATCTCAGTGAGACCTTCAACAAAGAGATAGAAAATATAAAAGAGAACCAATCAGAGATGAAGAACTCAGTAACTAAAACTTAAAATACACTAGAGGAAGTCAATAGCAGATTATAGGAGGCAGAAGAATAGTTCAGAGACCTGGAAGATAGGGTAATGGTAAGTAACCAAAATGAACTGCAAAAAGAAAAAAGAAAAAAAGTGAAGATGACCCAAACAAATGGAAAGATACTCCATACTCATGGATTGGAAGAACCAATATTGAGGTGCCTGGCTGGCTTAGTCAATAAAGCATGCAACTCTTGATCTCAGGGTTGTGAGTTCAAGCCCCACACTCGTTATAGAGGTGACATAAAAAAAAAAAAAAGAAGAACCAATATTGTTAAAATGTCTGCACTACCCAAAATAATCTAGAGATTTAATGCATTCCCTATCAAAATATCAGCAGCATTTTTCACGAACTAGAACAAATAATCCTAACATTTGTATGGAACCACAAAAGGCCCTGAATAGCCAAAAGCAATCTTGTCAAAAAAGAACAAAGCTGGGGGTTTCACAATCCCAGATTTCAAGATATACCATAAAGCCAAAGTAATCAAAACAGTATGGTACTGGCACAAAAACAAGAGACATAGATCAATGGGATAGAAGAGAGAGCCCAGAAATAAACTCACTTTTATGGTCAATTAATCTTCATCAAAGAAGGCAAAAACATATAATGGAAAGACCTCTTCAATAAATGGTGTTGGGAAAACTGGACAGCTACATGCAAAAGAATGAAACTGGATCACTTTTTACACACCATATACAAAATAAACTCAAAATGGATGAAAGACCTAAATGTGAGACAGGAAACCATAAAATGCCTAGAAGAAAACATAGGCAGTAATTTCTTTGACATCAGCCATAGAGACAGTTTTCTAGATATGTCTCCTCCGACAAAGGAAACAAAAGCAAAATTAAAGTACTGGAACTACACCAAAATAAAAAGTTCCTGCACAGCAAAGGAAACCATCACAAAACAAAAAGGCAATTTACTGAATAGGAGATGTTTGCAAATGATAGATCTGATAAGGAGCTAATATCCAAAATAAATAAAGGACTTACACAATTCAACACAAAAGCAAAAAAATAAATAATCCAATTAAAATTGGGCAGTGGACCTGAATAGACATTTTCCCAAAGAAAACATACAGATCGTTAAGACAAAAGAAAAGATACTCAACATCACTAATCATCAGTGAAATGCAAATTAAAACCACAATGAGCTATCACTTTACACCTGTCAGAAGGGCTAAAATCTAAAACACAAGGAATAACAAGTTTTGGTGAGGATGTGGGGGGGGGGGAAGGAACCTTGTGCCTGTTGGTGGGAATGCAAACTGGTGCAGCCACTCTAGAAAACAGTATGGAGGTTCCTCAAAAAATTGAAAATAGAATTACCATATGATCCAGTAATTCTACTACTGAGTATTTACCCAAAGAAAACAAAAACACTAATTTGAAAAGCTATATGCATCCCTAGGTTTACTGCAGCATTATTTACAATAGCCAAATTATGGAAGCAACCCAAATGTCCATCAACGGATGGAGAAGATACAGCGCATACACACACACACACACACACACACACACACACACACACACACACATATAATGGAAGACTACTCAACCATAGACATGAATGAAATCTTGCCATTTGCAACAACATGGATGGACCTAGAGAGCATAATGTTAAGTGAAATAAGTCAGTCAGAGAAAGATAAATGCCGTATGATTTCATTCATATGTGGAATTTAAGAAACAAAAGCAAAAAAGACAAACAGAAAAACAGTCTCTTAAATATAGAGAACAAACAGGTGGTTGCCAAGGGGAGGTGGGAGAAGGCATGGGTGAAACAGATGAAGGGGATTAAGAGTACAGTTATCTTGATGAGCACTGAGAAATGTACAGAATTACTGAATCACTATTTGTGTACCTGAGACTAATACAATACTTTATGTTAACTATACTTGAATAAAAAATCATTTAAAAAAATAGACACCCACTGTTTCTATCCCATGTAATTTACTTCTGACTCTACCCAGCAGTTCTCCACTCTAGATCCACATTAGAATCACCTAGAAAGATATTACAATACCAGTGCCTGAGCCCCAGCTGCAAGTTAATTGGTCTAGCATGGACCTAGCACCTATATTTTTTTTAATAATTCCTCAGGAAACTCATATGTGTGGCTAAGATTGAGAAAAACTGCTCTAAATGGAATCATACCTGATAACCAGAGCTAGGGTTGGGCTTACAGTGAGTGTAAATAACCCCAGGTGTGGGTCACTAGACTACCGTGGTTAGAAAATCAGGCAAGCTCTTCAGAGCTTCGTCGCTCAAGAAACTCCACTTTTGAAGTCCAGTTATCCTCTTCCTCCCCTCCATATGTAGATCCCTGGAATACTCTCCTACTTTCTTTTAGCACCTGGCTCAAATTTTCTCTCTAATCCAACTTTTTATGATCCTGTATAACATCCAAAATCACACTGAGACTTCTTCCAGCATCCAGGTTCTTGCTCCTCAATGTCCCCAACCCCAAAAACATTCCTTTTCATTCCTCTGCTGTGGCTGATTAGCTTGGGCAAACCTTACAGCTAATCACCTATAAAAACTGCTCAAAACTCCTATAGGAGCTTAGAGCTAAGGGACTCTTTTTTTTTTTTTTTAACTTACTATAAAATAGGGGGATAGGAATTTTATTCTTGGCATCCCAACCTGAAATTCTGAATAAATTTTTCACTGAAACTGTTATGCATCCTCAAGTACATTAGAGGCTAAACATGTTTGGTAATGCATTCTCCATTCAAAACAACCAAACTGCAAATGAACTTTTAACAACCTATTCATCTCTTTGAGAATGATCTGCATATTACGTTCTGTTCAGTGTCTGATACGACAGTATCACTTGTATGTATGAATGAAGGACAGAGCCAGGGGACACACACAATTAATTTTAGTCTATATATGTAATGTCACCAATTAAAAGTCTCCAGCTATAAGCATATATCCTGGACATTTCTATTTAAGCAACAGCTGCTCCTAGCCACTGAAGAGGAATATATACTACTGTCACTAATCACTTTTACTCATTTTCTGGAGAAGTCAACCCATTCTTATTTTCAACTAAATGATGTTTTGGTTGTCAGTCTTAATATTCACTGAAATTATTATGGGACAACCAACTCGACATTGATGAGCACCTACCACCCATTAGCTTAAGATGACTTGGTTCCTCTGTTTCCAGTTGGTTCTCTTTCTTCTCCTTTAATCACACATCTTCTATTGATGAGTTCCTCTTCTCCCATCTCCAACATTCTGTACTGGTCAACATTGTTCACTTGATGGGAAAATCATGTTCCCCCTCCTTTCCATAATGTACTCCAACATTTCATGAAAGCAAACTAGGGAAAACTGGAACACGCTGAAAGCTTATAGACGTATCAACACCTTCTTATAAAAATCTCTAGTCTTTGGCCAGAGGCAGAGATGGAGCAGAGATGGTGAGGGGTTAACACGTGTAATTATTTTTTTTTAACCTTTTGTTTTCTCCGGTTACAAATTCAATAGATGTTCTTATAAATTAAAGTAGGATTTTACAGGAAAATATAAGAAAGATAATAAAATCACCTGTAATCTTACCACTCTGAAGCAACTACCATTACCATTTTGGTGCATCTACTTTTGGACTTTCTCTATGTAAAGAGGGTGTGGTAACCTGCCTCTGCTATTGGACTTTTAGGCTGTATCTTTCTCTCTCTTTCTTGCTCTCTCTCTTTTGCTTCATGAATATTCTTTCACATTAATCTTTGAATATTTTTATAACATTCCCTAAGGTGGAATTATTGGATTAAGCAATTACCAAATTATCTTTCAGGATGATTTCAGGATGATTGCATCAATTTATATTCCCACTAGTAATATTTGAGAGTAAACATCTCCCCCATACTCTTAAAGCTCTATTATTTTAGTAAACATTTTTGTAGTTGATATAACTTGTATTGATATGATTAATAATGAAGTTGAACTTTTGCAAATGCTTACTGGCCTCTAATAATTCTTCTATTCTCCTAATCCTTTTTTATTAGGGTGTTCCTCTAAACAGAAGAAAGTAGAAACAGTAGTGTACTGAGAACCTTGATTCCAGTGGGAAGATCCAACTGGTGAAAGAGTAAAGATTCCAATGGAAAGAGGAGAACAGTGTAGAAGGAGTGATGTTTTGTTTGATTTTTTTTTTTTTTAATGGGATGATTTGAGCTCATCTCCAGGTTGAGGGGAAGAAATAAGCAGTATCAAAGACCTTCAGAATTCAGAAATTAGAGTAAATAAGTAATGGAATAACATTCTATAGGAGCAGAATTGATGGGATTACTAGAAGAGCAAGCCTATCTTCCTTCAATCATGTAGGAAAGAAGGTAAGTGTGGGTAAAGATGCTTGTAGTTATAGGAGGGAAAAGATGGGAAAACTCAAGCTTCATAGCCTCAGATGTCTCTATGAAATAGGAGGCAAGATTGTTGCTGAGACAGAAAAGGGTGGTAGAAAGGGGGTTTGAGAAAAGTGCTAAAGACTTAGAAGGACTGCAGAATAGTGGCAAGAGGGATCTGAAATTAAAGAGCATAAATCTCTAGGGGCAACTATCCCATAATTATATTCTTTCTTTAGGGGGGCCATGCCATCCAGGTGAAAAAGCTACAACTAAAAACAGATGGTTGGGGATTTTCTGGGGAATTCAACATAAGGAAAACAGATCCAGAACCCAGAGGGTACTGGCCAAAATGACAAAATGATTACCATAGAGTCCAGGATGGATGGGGGAAAGGTAGAACAATGAGAGGCCTACTAGACTGGGAAGAAAAGGAAGGGGCTAGGACATGGATGGAGGTTGGAGAAACCGGTTGTGGGCTGGACTGTCCACACAGTCTCTAAAATCACCCATGAGGATGGCAAGAATTAGAGTGGAAGACTAAAATCATCAGTAAATGAAGGGCATTACCAGGAGCTAACAGATGACAGCAATGATGAAAGTGGCCGAGTAAGACAGCAAACCTCAAAAGAGCAGGTCTTACCTGAGCAAGGAAAGCTAAGACTTGGGAAAAGGAATGAAGAGTTATCACTGACACTGTCTCTAGATATGAGGAAAAAGTGCAGTTGCAGGACAGACCTTGGGACAGAGACAAATCTCAAAGCCAGGAAATGAAGAAAACATTTTATAAAGAGATTGGAGGATAAAAAAGAATGTGTTTGCAATGGAATGAGAGCTCCAAGGAACACAGTAAAAATGGCTAGAAATGGTAAGAAAGAATCCTGAATAATAAGTTATAGAGGAATATAGGGGTAAGAAAGAGGAGCATCATAGGGTGACTAAGCACAATTAGAGGGTGAGATTTCTGCAAAGCACATTTTGCTGAAAACAACACAATACCTATCAATTTTCCCATAACAAGAAAAACATTCAAATAGACATGGTCTCAGATGGGTCATTAACATCACTATTTACTAGGAGGAAGAAATCAACCCTTAAGAACACATGAATTAATACCCAGGGTAGACGAATAGAAGGCTGTATGATTGGTGCCAGGGCTCTCTGATTTTTCTGCTCACAATATTCAAACAAAAAGGCTTTTCTTTTCTTTTATAAAAAGTACCTGTATAAAAGATTGCTCAATTCAGCTGAATTATGCAGGTGGATTTAGATACATTAATCATTAATTTCTCAAAATTAATCTTATTTCAAAAGCCATTTTGTGATAACACGGAAACATGGGGCCATCTCATAACACGGTGCAATGTGAGCAATACAAAAGGAACCTGGTGAAATAGGCAAGTGGAAGCTAAACTGTAGCTCATGCTTCCCTCATTTCTAGGCCTTTGTGTTTGCTTTGACCCAGAAAAGTCGTTCAGCTGCAGTGTGGAGGGCTGGGGGCAGGTGGTGGTGGGGGGGTGGTTGCTAACTCATCGTCTCAAGGACAGCACCATTTTCTAATGGACACAAAGACACTGCATAAAATAGCAGAGGCCCTTCCTAAATATACAAATAATCCAGGAGAATGTAGTCGAAGACTTAAGGAATTTTTTTAAAAATAATAACCCATTAACTTGTTAAATAATGTTTTCTGAATTAATCTGACAATGAGTAAATGTTATTATTTTCCCAAAGATATAAAAAATCATATTATCGGTGTACTTCCTTAGTCTGAGTCACTAAAATTAATAATTCTGTTTACAACTCAGTCACATTCAAAAATATTTCCATCATATTTTTATAATATTGGGTGTGAAGAAAAATTTTCCCAACATAATCCCAAAGGAAATATCATAAAAAGACTGACATATGATCCTAATAAAATTTTTTAAATTTCTATGAGAAAAAAAATTTAAACATCAAGCAATCAATTGGGAAAAATATTTAACACATTATTATTTTTTATCAGCAGCATCATCACTGATGTGTACCAAGCACTTTGCTAAGTGCCTTAATTACATATTATTTTACTTAGTCCTCACATTTGATCCTACCTCATACTGAGGTAGGTATTATAAATGTTCTTATTTTAAAAAATGAAGGCTCAGGAGATTACACGGCTGCCCAAAACACAGTGCTTAAGAGATAAAGCCAGAATCCAAATGACAATCTGCCTAAAGTAAACTCTCTTCTTACTCATAGCCTTAAAAATTAATAATAATAGGGGCGCCTGGCTGGCTCAGTTGGAAGAGCATGCAACTCTTGATCTTGGGGTTGTGAGTTCGAGCCCCACACTGGGTGTAGAGATTACTTAAAAATAAAATCTTTAATAATAATAATAATAAAGTAAATAAATAAGCAATTAACAAAAGAATTATACTCAGTAACACAGAAGAAAAATGTTCAGTATCTCTAGTCATTAAAACTGCAAATTAAAACTATGAGAAACTACTTTTCACCCAACAGATCAGTAAAGAAAATAAGAGAATAGTAATACTCAGAGTAGGTCACTGTGTCCAGAGGAAAAAAAATACTATATACAGCTGAAGAGAGTATAAATTGGCACAATTTTTCTGGAAGTTTATTTCACAATAAAACTCTTTAAAAGTCTTAAAAATGTGCAGACTCTTTACTCTTTATTTTAATTTATTTGTATTTATTCACATTGCCAAATTTTTCCTTTATCTCCCTTTGTTCACTGCCCTTCATTTTCAAACTATATTCTTTGTTGCATCTAACTAATGAACGCTGAATGCTTTTAAAATGAGATACTGATGCTGTACTGTAATCCTGTCATCCATTAGCTCTACAATAGCCTTACATAAATAAACCCAAAAGGTGAAACAATGAGATAAGACTGAGAAATATCAGAAAATACAGTCTATATTAAAGGTACATATATCTGCGTAACAGACAATTCTATTCTTTTACTTATAACAAAACTGATATGAAAGATCTTTGCTACATTAATCTTTGTGAACTAGAAAAACAAAGTGAAACCCTCTCATACCTTGGATTGCTCTAACATGTTAACTTAGCTAAGTATCTGAACATGAATAATGACATTGAAAAGATGGTGCCACTTATACTCTGACTTGATCAAAGATAGTAATATTTTTTAAATTTACCTTTCATATATTGAATTTTAAAAGACTCTTAAAGCAAAACTCAAGAATTGTAAGACATTACATGAACAATTTAAGCTATAACATTTAAAAAACACCCATATTTTAGTACATTTAACCAAGTATTATATTTACCAAGCTCCTCCTCGATACTGGATATCTGTTGCATAGAAAGGATGTTTATTAAGTATTTGTTGAAGTGCATATTTTTAACTGAATGATACCTAAAAATTCATTTTTTCCCTCCAAGAGGAAATTCTTAGAAAATTAACCATAAACTAAAATCATACTTGTAAAAAAGTTTAGCATTTAAAAAAGAAACAAAAAGTCCACCCTTCGTGGAAGCACACCCAAAGATCTTAGAACCATGTAAGTTCTATTTGCCAACTCCCATGCCTGAAGAATAAATGTGCAATGGTGTGTCTTCTGCCTTGAGTCCTTTTTGATATTAGAAGTGTGAATAAATAATCTATATATAAAGTAACTCAAATAGTTTGCTGTCTAGAGCCATTACCGAAAGAATACCTAAAGAAGTACCTCAGCAAAATGAAAAATAGATCTAAGAAAGGTCAGGATGCAAGAAACACTGATGAGTAAATAAATATGTAAAATTAAATAATTTAGATAGTAGTTCACGATGTAGCTTTAACACAATAGATTCTTGAGAAATGATTTTTAAGAAAGTAGAGGCATAATGAGAAAACCCGAAATTCCAGATTGGAGTCAGCCTATGGGCATAGGAATCAGACACAAATTAAAAGTGCTAAAGTTCTTATATTGGGAGAAGCAGAAAGAAGTTATACATTTTAATTAATTCCCAACATGAACAGAAAAATACAAGGTCAAACATGTTCCTTAAAATTAAATTGTAGAGATAACAGAAATAGTATATTAATTGTAACTAGAAGCTTTTATTTTTTAATGGTAAAAATTTAATCAATCCAACCGAAAGAAAAAAAGGAAAGAAAAGGAGAGAGCAAGGACAAGCATAATTCAGAGAAAACAAGATGGCAGGAACAATACTAAAGTTGTTAGTTTTCATAATAACTGTAAGTAGGCAAATGTAAGCAGTAAAAGATTAATTCTTTTGGCATGAGCTTAGTAAACATTTATTCAGTCATCACTTGTGACCTAGTTGTGCTTAGTGCTGGGGATAAATACAGTAGAGGATAAACAGGGCTCTGTCTCTAAAAAGTTCATAGTATAAAAGGTTAAAGTTATTTTATTCCATTTTATGGGGTTTCAAAATTGGAAATAATTAAAATAAGGCAACATATTCCTTTTCCTATGTGGAATTGTAAATTCATATGCATGGCTTTCTAGAATATTGTGCTCTAAGATATCTGACTAAGAATTAGCTTCAGGTTTCTGTCAGAAATCAATGCAAGTCTTCATAAAAATGGTATGCCAGTGATGGTGGAAATTAAGAAGCAATGAAACTGCGTGTGTGTGGAGAGGGCCTGTGAGTCCCTTAAGGAGACAGACACCAATCGAAAAATTTATCCAGTTTTTTAAAGGGCTTAATACCACTTGATATCATTTGCAACATATTTTTGCTTTGGTCTTATCCATCCTGCTCCCTCTCCCACCAAACAAAACTCATATCACTATGCTTTCAAAGACAGATTGTGTTTGTTTAAGATGAATGGTATCTTTAGACAAAACAGACTTTCTTCCATTTGCCATTTCATGTAGTATTTACACATAACCTCAGTGAAGGAGAAAAATGAGGGATTAAAAAGACTTCCTCTAGGTAAATATGACAGAGACTGAATATACATCATTATCTCTGGATTAAAAAAGGCAGAACGACTAGATTCAGCGGGCAAAACTCCAACATTAATAGTTTTACTTGTCACCACTTACACACATTGAAAACACTTTTAGTTAAATTTACCAAAATTACCTATTTCCAAATGATGAAAATCTGCCTAGTTGTAAAGATAAATTTTAAAAATTACATACTGACTGAACTGCTACCCAGTCTAATTGAAAACAATAATCTTAGCTCCTTTATGCTGAACCTAATAAGTATTAACACTTCAATGAATGTATTTAAGAATAGCACACAGGCTATATTTCAGTTAAAATTTGTTTTTAATTTATGCTGTTTTGACTAAAAAGCACGCACAATTTGAAAAGGTAAAACACAACTTCAAGTAGCTTATAAATGATATATTTTTCCTGTAATATTTTACTAGTTATAAATTTTAGAGTAGAAACTTAAGATAGCGGTCATTAAAAACAGAATGTGAAAATATTTTAACCTTCCTCAGTCATTAATCATGTCATTTTTACCAGATTGCCCTGCTAAGTTATTTGAAACAGATTAAAACATTTTGTAAATCATAGCTTTCCTGTTTCTGATCATCCTATGTAAAATCAACCTATTGACTCTCAGTGAGAAATGCAGATAACAGAGAAACGTCTGTCTTTCTATTACATAGACCCTGACTTGTGTGGTGATATATCATATCTATCAAAATTCATATGAATTGGGAAAAAACCTTTTTGAAAAATCATGCCAAAAGAGAAAGATTATTAAATCTAGCAGTAAGAAGAAGAAAGTAGAAAAGTAAGTTCCTATCAATCATCTTATAAAAGACATGGTGTCTTTTAGATTTCTAATGGACACATTTGAAGTATTTTGAATGAATATAAAAGATTACTTTCTTATGCACTGGTTACAAGATAGAAATGAAAATTAACCTAATTATTTTTTAAACTGGGGAATTTCTAAAATGCAATTTAAAAAATAATTGCTAAAACACGATACACTTCAGATTTCTACAAAACAAATTAGAGTATTTTGAAAAACGATAAAAGATCTTTTCTTAAAAACTGGTCACAAAATAGAGATTAGAATTCACCACACATAAGAATATAATTGCCTTTAAACATTTCCCTCAAATCTAAAGAGTCATGTTTATTAAACAATAAAGTTGGTTAAAATTGAGCTGCATCTCTTTACATTTAAAACAATCCTAATGACAATGCATCTTTGTTCATTTGTATAATGTTCTATTTTAGGAAAAAATATTAATTTATCATTTCTTTATTGTCACCCATACTACCAAGAAGTTCACAAATACTAAAATACTGTGAACCTTAACTAGCTGTTGAATCAACAATTAAATCAACTGCATAATTAAACTGACACTGAGCTCTGTGATTATTTTCCCCTAGGTATGTGTAAGCACATAAGCACAAAATAATCAAAACTTGCCCTGGCCTTGTGAACTTACAAAATAAAGCAGCAGAGAGGCAACTGTCTTTCATGCTAATCCCTGATCATATGTGAATACCCTAACAATAGTATATTTCTATGCTGAAAGTTATTTCTGTTTGATACTAAATCATTCTAAAACAGTTTACAAGTAGCTTACTCAAGGCAAAACTTTCCTTAGTGCACAATCAACAAACATTTGTGGAATTGAACATGGTTATAGTAAACTTCCAAACTAATGAAATGGTATTCACTATGACATTAAAATTTCACTGTTCATTCATAAAATTTTATATGATTTTAACAAAACATCATAATGTTTTGTTCGTATCTGTCTGATACGACTACATTTGCCATTTTATAAAATTATTAGGTTACCAAAAGTGCATACTAGTTCTACACAAAAAACTTTTGGAAAAAAATTGTATTTTATCATAAATGAATTTAACATGATTTTAAATCTAGACTTTGGGAGGAAATTTTTTATTTTTTATATATGAACATATATACTGGGAACTATAGGCAATTTTAAGTTCTAGTTATGCAGTATTCTTCAACAATCCTGAAATAAAAATGTAAAATCATATAGCTACAAAAATAAATATATTTGTATATTGCTTAGAATTTAAAAAAAAAAAACAAAGAATTTCCTAATAAGTAAATTGGCAAAAGCCACATATGTAGGCAATATTTTGGAATACTGGTAATTAAAAAGCAGGTCATGATAAAAACCAAAAGTTTAACTTAAAAAGCAAATATGTAAAAAATTAATATAAAGGAAGCCACAAAATACAATAAATTTGAATAAATTCCTACTAGGATAACTCTAAGGTACTACATTTGAATGAGTTTCAATGCCATTTTCATTCATACAGTGAAAGTATGGTTTATTGTAAGACTATTAATATATAACACCACAAGGGAAAAACTGAATTAATTTTAATACAGCATAGAAATAAATATAAATACAAAATGTTAGAATAATATCCCAAACTCTATTTTTGATTGGCTGGGGAGCCTGAGGCTTACCATTTTTGATAGGAAAACTACTATATTATTTCAATTTTCACATTACTGTTTTGTGTTGCTATGCTCTGCCATAAAATATTTTCATTGTTACTGAATTTTCTTGTCCTTTACATCTCTTGCCTTCTACATAATGGCCTTCAATCCACAATGTAAATGATTTGGATGTAAGGTAATTTATAGACACACTTTTTGAAGAAAAAAAACAATGTGGTAAATATTCTATATTCTTTTGGAAATGGCAAAATACATTTCTTCCTAAAACTCAACATCATTCCACTTTTCATTCACTCCTCATGTATTCAATGAACATTACCACATGCTATTATGTGAAAATATAATGTTGACTAAATATGTCTTTAATATGTATCAATTAAATATGTCTTTAATTTCAACAAAAATTTAAAAAAGTACAACTAGAAGATTACTAATTTCACCACTTGAATATCATGTAAGGCATCTGTTTCTTTTTTTTTTTTTAAAGATTTTTCATTTATTTATTAGAGATCAAGCGAGGGAGGAACAGCATGAGAGGGGAGAGAGTCAGAGGGAGAAGCAGGCTCCCCACTGAGCTGGGAGCCCAATGTGGGACTCGATCCCAGGACTCCGGGATCATGACCTGAGCCAAAGGCAGTCGCTCAACCACCTGAGCCACCCAGGCGCCCAAGGCATCTGTTTCTTAATTAACTAAGAAATTAATTAAGAAACAGTATTTGAATCTCTAAAACATATATATTGAAAATCACTAAAAGACCTGTGGTCATCAGGCAAAAATTTAATTTTCTTCATCTTTGATTCCTATCCAGGGAATTGATGAAAAATCAAAAGAACCTCTTATAAAATGTTCTTTCCTATAGCATAGTTCTATAATACAAAAGATAAAACCAAAAAATTATTGAGACATAAAAAGAACTAAAACGTCATTGGCATTTTAAACTATTTTTAATAGAACATTTTGATTTAATAAGCAAATAATTGATAGTTTGCTTACTGCATTTGTACTTGTTCCCTAAATAAAGTATTTTCATGCTGAAACAGAACATTAAAAATCTTAAGCTTGCAACCATGTCATGTGTTTAAAACAAAATTTTCTACCCTTTGTAGTTAAATGTATCTTATTTCTGCCCAGGAATGAGCAAGGTATGTCAATTAACATGAATGGACAAATAATCCATGTACTGTCCCCCAAGAAGGTAACAATCACCACCAGTTCATTCCACTTGATGGATATCTACCAATATAAGGTAAGCACTTTCACTTCCTATAGAAACTACAGTG
Organism: Eumetopias jubatus; assembly: GCF_037043125.1. Taxonomy (NCBI): domain Eukaryota; kingdom Metazoa; phylum Chordata; class Mammalia; order Carnivora; family Otariidae; genus Eumetopias; species Eumetopias jubatus. The sequence continues at coordinate 91,991,107 of NW_028274814.1, read as the reverse complement.
AACTGTATTAATTGAATTATATTAATTTTCAACTGTATTAAAAATAAGGTGCTGTCCAAAACAAAATGAGTATCAATTCCCTAGAGACTGTTAATTCTTCATCAATCATTTCTTTACAACAAATCCCACATGAACATCTTTTTCAGCAGGTGATTTAACACTGTGGGGATAATCTGCATTTAAGAAATCAAAACTCTACATCACCTCCAAAACTCATTTCTCAACAGACTACTGAATCTACTTTTCGGGGGAGACAATCTCTCCAACCATGTGTGACTGTCTGGACAAGTATGTCATGTATATGAATAAAAATTGTCATGTATATGAGTAAAAAGGTGTACCACTAAAAATTCATAAATATTTTTTGATCATATAAACTCATATTCTAGAGGTTTTATTGCATGGTTAAGAGTATGGGCTCTGGAATTAGGCTACTTAGGATCAAATCCCAGTTCTGTCACTTACTAGCTATGTAACTTTGGGCAAAATAGCCAACCTCTCTGTGCCTTAGTCTACTCATTTATAAAATGGGAATAATGATGTATGATTCATACAAATTAAATGAGTTAGTAAATATAAAGCACTTGGTACAGTGCCTGTCACATAGTAGGCATAAAATCAATGTTAGCAATTATTACTAATCCTATTATCTACAGTTAGGTCCAAATTCTTTAACCTGTGCTTTCTAATAGACTCCCAACTATACCATTACTTCCCAACAAAAATCCCGCAGTTCTGGCAACTTGGTTTACTTACTGTTCCTCAAATACTTTTTGTACCTTTGCTTCTGTGCCTGACTTTAACTGGCTCTTCATTTTAAATGATCTCCTTCTTTATATCTGTCCAAATTCAACCTCTGAAGATCTAAGTCCCACCTCCAACAAGGAACCTCCCTAATCAATCACTGCAGCCTAAAGTAATTCTCCTTCTAAATCCCACTAGGACTCCATTACTAGAAGCTGCACATACAGATATCGTCGGGTGTATGTGTGCATGTGTGCATGTATCTCAGCTCTACAATCATCTTACCAGATCCATGGGAGAGGAACTGTGTCATACTCACATAGCCTCCACCATGTCTAAAATAGAGTAAGTGTTCTACATGTACATGCAATTTCACTGACTGATCACGTGGAGTCAAAATTAAAATGTCTACATACTGGCTCACTGCATTAACAACAGTAATCTGGGCCTGGGAATTTCAGAAACAGAGACAGCTCAGTAAGCCCAACTGCATGAATGGTAACCTGATTTGGACCAAAATATGCATCCCAACTTAATACTACCCAGCAATAACTCCTGGTACTTACAAACAACATGATTAAATCTCAAAAACATTATATAGAGTAAAAGATACCACACACAAGAGAATACATACTGTATGATTTTATTTTAAATGAAATTCAAGAACAGACTAATCTAATCAATGGTGATTAAAGTCAGAATAACGGTTGCCTCTGAGAAGTGGGGATTGACTGAAGGAAAATATGAGGGAACATTCTAAGTAATGGAAATGTTCTATATCTAGATCTATATATTGACCTTCTTCTATATCTTAATTTTAGTATGCTGAAGTGGTATGTTAAACCATTAAAATTTTAATATGTGCTTCAATAGCTAAGAAATAAACTGTAAATTTTAAGTTCTCAAGTTTCCACACATGGTCTCCTGCTCCAAGAACTTGGAAACAGAGTCTTAGGTAAATGGACTTGTCGTATGTTTTCTAAGCCCAGTGGCAAAGCTGTCTTTCATAAGGATGGCTGAGTGAATGAATGGATGAAGGTAAAGCCAATGTATGTTAAGTTATATAAAGTCTCACTGACCAGGACCATCCCTATTTTGAGATAGATAATTCATGTTAACTTAAAATCATAAAGCCAAATATTCAATTTGCCTATTTCCCTTTTTTCTTATTTTGTGCTTAACAGAGCAACTTTCTGGTTATGATCTGACTCCCCATGTAGGTCTGCCTTTAGGGTGCTAATATGCTATAGTAAGGGAATTTCAGCCCGAATATGAATGATTTATTTTGGCTAATTGATAGAGTTCTTATTGTGATTTTGAGTCACACAGCTTGACTATTTAAAAGAAAGAAGACACTGATCACACAGATGTAAGTGTATTCTGAGCCATGTGAAAACTATATTTCTCACCACAAACAAATACATTGGCATTCTAGCTTAATCCATTAGTCTTGTGGGCTTATCAATTTGAGTCCATCCCTGAAAGATACTAAAACATCTAAGTTCCTGAGGTTGGAAGTTTAAGATCAGATACCAGAACACAGAAAATTCACTGAGGCAATTAATGCTATCTTTTGAGGCCTCTTGGGAAACTGCCAGCAACATATCAATGGCCTACTAAAAGCCACATTGAAGTCATATATAAATCTGTACTATACTTTATATTTTCAAGACATGTTTATTAAAATCATATTATTATTTTTAATTGGAGAAAAAATAAATTGTATAATTTATATTGTATAATAGTTGCTAAATATAGGAATTATAGAAAAATTAAAAGCTAATAATAGAGAAATTAAAACAAAACAAAAGTCACTCATTAAAAGAACTATCTCATGATCTAATAAAAGGGACACAGTCCTTGTAAGTTGGAGATCTGAAGTCCAATCCCAGATTGGTCATTCACTGGTTATGTGGCCTTAAATAAGTCACTTAACCTTTCTGTATCTCAGCTCCCTCCCTGGTAAAAAATATTCCTGTGTATCTTGCTGAGATTTGTGGCTCTCAAACTTGGTAAGATTTATTAAAGTACTATTTAAGTGGTAAAGCATTAGACAAATATTTTCATCTTAATATATCCATTAATATTATATCCGAAGTTAGGTTACTAAATAATGTGATTATAAAGAAGGAACTGGATCCACTTTAGATATATAATATTTCCTCTTTTTTAAAAAGATTTTATTTATTTATTTGACAGAGAGAGACACAGTGAGAGAGGGAACACAAGCAGGCAGCGTGGGAGAGGGAGAAGCAGGCTTCCTGCCAAGCAGGGAGCCTGATGTGGGGCTCGATCCCAGGACCCCGGGATCATGACCTGAGCCGAAGGCAGGCACTTAATGACTGAGCCACCCAGGTGCCAGATATATAATATTTCTAACTCTATAAATACTTCTACCAAATAATTGAGATAAGTACATAATGTTCTAATGTAGTAGATTTCATTATTGTCTCTATTCTTCTCCCCTTCCTATCTCTACACCCTTTACCATGTGACTCAGCAGTTCTTCCCACTAGAGGGAAGAGAGAATACCTACACCTGGATGATCTGTGAGTAGGAAGGACAGAGTTCTTTCTCCTTCCTTAGCTTTCAGCTTGGGCATGTGACTTGCTTGGCCAATGGGATACTAGCAGACCTGATGCAAACATAGGCTTGAAATGTGCTTGCATAGTGAGGTTTGCTCTCTTCTCTGTTATCATCAGTGACAAGACCTGTGGAGCCGATTTGGACCGAAACTGTGACCAACATATGCCAGCCAACTCCCAACCAATCCATAGACATGTGAGCACAAATATATTATTATTGTTTTAAGTCACTGCTTTTTAAGGTACTCTGTTATGAGGTGTTACTTTGCCAATTGATAACTGGTAGGCTCAGTGATTATACAGAACACAGTATATAATATTTTTATGATCCTTCATTTAAAGGATCATCTTTGGGTTAGATATTATAATCCCTAGCCATAAATCTTATCATTTATCCAACAACAATCCATTAAGTATCAACTCTTTGCCAGGAAGTATTCTAGGCACCAGGCTAATCAGGGTATGTGACTCTAGCCACCATAATAAACCATGGCAAAATCTCAGTGGCTTATTACAATAAAAGTTTATTTCCCTCTCCATAAAGGCCAATGAAGATGCTCTGGACTGAAGGGCTCTCCTGAGGGGATCTCTACCAAGTAGGACTCAGGGAGCCAGACTCCTTCCATACTGTGATGCCATCATGTTCAACATGTACCTCTGACATAATTTCATTAAAGATAGGTGGAGTATATTGGATACTTAATCCCCTTGACCCAGAAATGGCACATGCTACACTGGGAGAATTAGTCATATGTCCCCACACACATGGAGAGAGGTGGGAAATTATCATCTCTGGCTGAGTAGCCACTCCAGCAACAACTCTACACTATGAAAGGGCAAAGTAAATCTTTGGTAGTTAGTTAAGTGTTTCTATCACAATTGGAAGAACAGAACAGACAAAGATGCCCAACCTCATGGAATTTTTGTTTATTGACTAATTATTTCATACCAGACACCAAGGTTATAAAGGTCAGTAAGACATGGTTCCTGCCTTCAAAAAACTCACAGATTTGGAAAGAAAGAAAAGATTCATATGAATAATTATAGCAGATCATAAATCCATTTAAAGATCCAGTGTTTGCACAGAGAAAGGAATGATTAACTGCTGGGGAGGTGTCAAGGATGGCTATATTTAATTGAAGGGGCAATGCTTGAGCTGAACCTTAAAAGATAATGTCTCAGAGCCTCCTTCCTAACAAAGCTATGGGATGGCGTTGAGGACAAAAAGGAAGGGGGAAACACCGGTGTTTACAGATGGTAAAACAACTTCTTTGCTTCATGTACAAATTTGGGATAATGTAAGTTTCCTTGGGATAATGTAAGTTTAGAGGAGCCTTCATTTCCTTGGGCGCCGCTTTGGGATAATGTCCTCTATGGGAGGACAAGAGCAATGCATGACCCAAGCAAGATGGCTGGTGCCAGAAAACACAGAGGACCAGAAGCTGACAACACAGGGGTGATGATATCTAAAGAGGTAGAATTCCCTCCTCTCAAAGTCCTTGTCAGATAAAATAAAAACTAAATAAATAATGATATAAATCATGACTCAGACTGATCTAATAACCATGTACCAAACACTTTACATTTCAGAGAATATAGTTTTTTAATCACCCACAGAAGAGTTACAAAAATTAAACATATCTTAGGCCAAAAATTACACCTTTAATAAGTACTGGATAATAGACTTACTACTAAAAAATAGTAAGACTACAGTCTTTGACCACCAACCAATGAAACTGAAAATTACAAACAAAAATAGAAAGTAGAACATATGGAAATGTAAAACATTTTCCCAAGTAATCATTGTGTCCAAAAGAAAGCCAAAACTGCAACTATTTAAAATAGAACATAAAAAAAAGTTAAAAAGCACTGGGTGTTATACACAACTAATGAATCACTGAACACTACAACAAAAACTTATGATGTACTAAGTGCTGGCTAACTGAACATAATAAAAAATTAAAAATTAAAAAAATTAAAAAATAAAAAAGCTAAGGCTTTTTGCAGGAAATTCATACCTTTAAATGCTCTAATTCTAAATAAGAAGAAAAGAAAAACAAAATTCAAGTATGTAACATAATGGTATACATGAAATCCAAGAAAACCAATAGAAAATTATTAGAAATAAGGAGTCTTCATTTAGATCTATCTGATCCCAAACCTCTGCACTTAGCTGCTATGCCTTGCTGCTTCCTGATGTTTAGTTTATAAAAGGAGATGAAAGGCTCTGTCCCCTCTACTTGCTTCTACACAATTCAGTAAGATTGTTATAAAGAAGGCTGCCTGATTTTCAGGCCAAACTTGATTAGGATCCAGTAAAAGAATAAATTAAAAATTAAAAGTGAAGAAGAGAGCAATATTTGCTAACATTTGTCATTGTTCTCCTGTAAGTTAATCTCTTTTAATGATAATCAAATGTGAAATGTCACTCCTTATTAGAAACTAGAGAAAAACTACACACTAACCAGTAGCATTATTAGGCTGGTGTCTTAAAAGTCAAAGTGGAAACCAAAGTGATATGGTTCGAATAAAGTAAAGAAAGGTAAATTTGTCAAAACCCAAAATATATTAGCCTATGTTTAAATGTCACGAGTTCTTCAATTCACCATCTGGATCTAAATTTAACCTTATTAGCCCTTCTCAGCCAAATATGCAAAAAAATCCATGTGAATTTGTATAATGGCCCAACTAGCTATAAGATTTTAGGAGAGAATGAATTATATCCACCCTGTTCACAGCTATAACCTCAGCGTCTAGGTACGGCATATAGTATGCCTGATAAACATAGGTTGAATGAATGAACAGATGAATAGACAATATTTTTCTTATTTCTACTAATGAATGATGCCCAGAGACAGATTTCAATACTTATCTAGAGATTTATATTCTATTTCCTTGCTCTTTGTTGTTATGAGCCCTTCAAAAAGAAGAAATTAAAAATGACAAAATCGATTTGAAGCAGCTGAAAAGTATTGCCAACATAATCTCCACGTTGGTAAGATCTGAAAATGTTTCCTTTATTAACATTTCTTGAGAAAATCTTACTATGTTAGGCAGACTGTCTCATTTGTTCACAAGCTTTCAAAACTCTAGTTCTACCATATTCAAATTCCTCATTTCCCTTCAACTTAGTGACCACCATTAACAGTCCACTGTATTTTTCATTGCCCTTATGTTTTTGCCTCAAGCTTTAACTGATTATATTCTTTGATTTCCTTACCCCGATATAGAGGCCTTTTTATACAGATCTTAAAAGCGACACTAGCTGCTTTTTGTTCCTTGGGTTTTTTGTTGTTTTTTTTTTTCCTTCGGGATAATTATATTCTGTTGTGCCTTTTATTACCGTGTCTTTTAGGATCTCCTAACCTTGTACACTCTTGGGCTTTATTTAATAGTGAGCTCCCTCCTCTACTCTCCACACTAAACCATGCTCATTAGGTTTCTTAATCCTCCATAATTTGCTTTCATGAAATCTTATACCTTTGAGTTGCTGTGTTCTATGAGCCCATTTCCTTAGTATAGCTATTCCAAGCAGCCCAGAATCAACAAGCACTAAACATAAGCTTACTCACTTTCTCAGCCAACATGACTCTACAGAAGAAAGAAAAAAAAATCTTTGTTTTGAATGTTTATGGACCATGAAACTATACCATTTTAACTTGACATTTCATTTTCTCATCCAAACATTGCCTGAGAAGGTTAAGACCATAGAACAGGACTCTGGGCAGTCCTTAACATATAGTTATTAACTTATAGGCTTCAGGTTCTTCTTGGTCAAAAAACTATTCTATGTTAATAGAACAGAAATAACACTATCCTGATGCCATGTAGTGACTGGTAAATTCCAACTACAGCTTTGCCTTATACCCAGTATTTAGGAGAAGAGGAAAACATCTTTTTTCAGTTATTCTGCAAGAGCTCTGCTTTTCCAAATGGGTTGCTTTTAAGACCGTGCACGTTCTTGAAATCTGACTGCACAGTCAACTCTGCTCTTCTCAGCGGTTCATCTTCTGTTTCTCTTCCATTCTACTCATCACTAGCACCTTTGCTAATGGACATGGGCAGAAGGGCAAAGAGGCCTATATTTTGTTTTTGATTTAACTTCTTTTGGTTAAATTTAAAAACGGAAAAGGGGTGCCTGGGTGGCTCAGTTGGTTAAGCGACTGCCTTTGGCTCAGGTCGTGATCCTGGAGGCCTGGGATCGAGTCCCGCATCCGGCTTCCTGCTCAGCAGGGAGTCTGCTTCTCCCTCTGACCCTCCCCCCTTCTATGCTCGCTCTCTATCTCATTCTCTCTCTCTCAAATAAATAATAAAAAAAAAAACGAAAAAGAACTTGGTAGTGAATTGAAAGAGTTAATGACGTTTCCAGAGGTGCCTATAACTTATTCAAGCAAAGTTTACACTTCAACCCTGTGCATGTTAACTTGTGATCCTCCCCATCCAGATGATAGAAAGCAAAGCCAGTAATTTCTTTATTTAATTGGTTTGCATCCACACACTGACCTCCAGGGCTCTGTTTACATAGCCTATCATGCAATACCCTCCACAGTTCCCTGCCTCTTTCAAGAGCATGTTTCTCCTGAGATTTGATATATAGCTTTCATGTTTAATCACGACATTAAACTCAATGCTCTGCTTCCTCCAGCATCAACTAACTTCCCTTCTTGGGAGGTGGGGAGAAGAGCAGAGCTTCTTGCTACTTCTGAACATAAAAGGAAGTCTGTTTCACTCTATTAGTAAAATCACCAACTACACACGATTGCAGGCAAGCAACATTAGTACATCAACTAGGAAAAAGTATTAAAATGGAAACCTTAAAACTCCTTTAGAAAGAAGGTAGGTTGATTGCTCTCAATCAGCAAAGCCAAAAACTTGAGGTGACTGAGTTACAAATTTACAGAAACAGAGTTTAATCAGCATATACCTCAGGATACAGAGGACACAGCTAGATGGCAGCTAAAGTGTTAATCAAATTGATCTTAAGGACAGAACATTCCTGGGGTTCTTGGATCAGAATTAATTCAGTGCCACTACCTTCTGGTTGAAGGTTTTCTTAACCTTCACCACAGATAAAACTTCCGATGTCTCTTTAACTGATTGGGGACATGGCAATGCCACGATCCTTTCCATAAGAATCTGTATGTGACTCAAATTTCTGAGACAAATGAAAACCTCAAAAAAACAGTTGATCTCTTTCACTAAGTCAAGGCAATTATAATCTTCAAGCTTTAAAAATGACATGAAATGTATGTATTTTACTTTAAAATATTTCAAGCAAAAAAAGAAAAGTGGAATGAATATGGCAAATTATTAACAATTGTAAAATCTAGATGATGGATATGAGGGTGTTCATTATACTACACTGTATTTTTATATATAGTTGAACTATTTCATTATAAACTTTTTTGAAACTTAAAAAAAAAACAAGCTGTTTGTGGATTTGCTTTTGTAGAAAAAAAGTTGATACAATTTCGATAAAAAAAATTAAATCACTCTCTAGGCTGATTGTTTGGGTATGTATTCAATGACTGACAGTTTTCACCATGTGCTAACAATGAAAAATTTCCTTCCTTCCTCGTGAATCTCACTCCACAGTAAGAAATCCATTTACACAAATTGCAAATGTGCAGTAAGCTCTACATAAGCTGGGTTCCTTACTTGGGAGGGAAGATAGATAGATAGATAGATAGATAGATAGATAGATAGATAGATAGATAGATAGATATGTAAAATTTTATTTTGAAATCCTTTCCTTTATGGCTAGTCATTAACCCAACTATTTATTTTTTAAGTGTTTTTTTTTCTTAGTAAGATTGGCATCTTCCTTCATTTAAAAATCTTACTTTGTCAGGAACACTGTTACAGCTGTATACAACATTAAGCAGAGCTAGTTTACTTTTTGTATGTGATGAACAATAGAAAATCTGAACCTATTAAAGTCATACATTTAATTGTTCCAATATGACATCTTATTTCTAACCAAAATTTGCATGATATAGCATGCAAAAGAACACAGTTCTAGCTTCCTTTGTCATGATTCCCTCATCTGATACTAAGCTAAAAGAGCTTATAAGAAAACATAATTACCTGTTTCTTAATTTGAAACCAACTGAATTCTTTCCACAACAAATTTAATTTCAAAATTAAAAGAATAAATAAACTTTTAATCAGTATTCCCTGTAAGATTTTTCAGAGTACAGAACTTTGTAGTTTTCAAAGATATGCAGATGTTGTCCATCATAAACATTTTTTTTTTAAATTAGGACTTGGAAAAAATAAGAATCATGAGCAAAATCTTTGGTCACCAGAGTGAAAGATGTGTGCCTGTACAGTTGTTATAACTATGACTACAAGAATTTAGCAGCACACTTCAATTTGGATTTGAAAATTCAACATAAATTTTCAGACTTTGACAATAGCTGCCTAATATTTCAATTTTGTACACTATTTCCAGGTTTTACCTTCAAAATGAACCTGGTGGGCTTTTTCATTTTTAAGAGCTACATTCCAGATCCTTTACCCTAAAACCAGTTTCTGACCTGATGTTTAGGGAATTAAATCAGATCATAACAAAGTAGGCTCTTAATAAATATTTGGTGACTTACTGGCAATGATATAAAAAGACATCCAACTTTTATGTAAAAATTCATATTCTATCAATTTTCTCCATTTATTTTTTATTATACTTAAAGATTTTAATATTTAAAAAATTACAGACTTTTCACCTTATTTTGAGTCACCTCCTATGAATCAATAAAAAGTCAAATCATCGATATAATACCACCATGCCTTTAGTCTCCATTTAGTCAATATTGTAAACCAGAAATGTATATCTTATGCTTTCACTGTCAGATGTGATTCAGAAACCCAAGAGCACACAGAATGGACAGATTTCTAAAATCATGATTATCAAATTAGGTGAAATTGTTAACTCAAATGTACAGACTTCATATTTAAAGAGTCTCCCCAAGTTGGAGACATTCATAAAGGTATACAATAAAAGAAAGATGAAGCTTTTAAAGAAGAAAAGCACATTAGCTCCTTAACATAATGACCAAAAAGAAGATATATATATATATATAGTCCTTAGTTCCTATGTGAACATAATAAACAAAAACTTTTTTTAAGTTAAAACATAATGGAACTCAAACCAGAGTAAGAATGTTACTTTTAAATTCAATAAATTATATGTTTCTTTGTTAAATTATTTTCTCCTGGAATTGAAAATCAATGTTTATTTACCTATTAACAGTTCACTAAAGGGCATAATTTCTTTGTATGAATACGAGACAATTTTTTGTGCTTTAATTATAAACACCATTAGAACTCTGGAGCACATAAATCTCAGCAAATGACATAAAGACACAGCCTAACCTAAGGATTATATGGCTACATTCATGCTTAATGAAAAGAAGACATCTAATGAGGTTGATATGCCACTGTTTCTGAAAATGTGAATTCTGTCTTGATAGATACAAAACAATGGCTTAAGGTGACCTTAGTTTTCCCTTACACCCCAACAAAACAAATTTTTTAAAAGACTAATGAATCATAGACAAATTTCTATTTCTATTGGCTAAAACTCTTTATAGTTTTTTGGATTAGTGCTCCCTTCAGCAGCACATAAACTATAGTTTGCCGGATTAAATGTATTTATTACCCACATTTGATGACAAGTCACTTGCACATAATCTTCAAATTATTCAGGATGCTTTATCTACTTAGAGACTGATATTCTATTTTGAGCAATGAGTATGTACAACCCTTACTTCTGCATTTAAAACGAAACTCTGCAGATATAGGGCATTTAATGCTTATTACAGAACTATCAAGAATCCCAAAGTGAACATCTCAAGTTATGATTCCAAGCAGCCAATAGCCCTGCTTTGAGGTAGGGTTCATGTTTTGAAAAGAGGCTGCCTAGTCTGTTTAAAATCAAAAAGGTTCGTGATCTGATGAGTTAGTCCTCAGAGAATAATGTAAATAAAATATACTCAGAATAACATTACTAATGTAAACATACCTGAACCGGAGTCAAATTTGCTTTCTGACCTGAAAAGAGAAAGAAAATTTTTACAATATAAAAATTGCTTATTAAAGAGCAACTCTTACTCCGTGGGAGGGGATGCAATGGTTATAGATTTCAGTACATTGGTCAACAAGGAAAATCACTTTTTTAAATGTCAACACAAATCTATTTTAACTATTTTAGACAGATGCATTATCCTAGGTCCCCGAAACAGGCACATTATCTGTGGAGGTAGCACTGTATGAGAAAGATAGTAACTTTTTAACTTGTTTTGAGAGAAGGAGGATAAATTATGGACCAAAAAAAGGCAGATTAACTTGTTTCCGTAACGTAATAAAGCAATAAAAAACTCAAATTTAAATTTATCCTCTTTACTTATTATTAAAAGATTTTCAATTATTCAACACCAAGTAATTTTTCACTGAGTTCTTCACCGAGTAAATGAACCTAGGAACCCCATACATTTAATAAGAAAGAGGAAAAAAGAATCTGAGCCCTTGTGGGAACGTTATGTTTCAGATATAGGTTAATACTGGTTGTAAATTCAGAAGCCTTTGAAGCTCTCAGTTCGGCTGTGGGAAAACTTCTGTTGGGTAATTACTCTCAAGATGCTGCTGGTGTGCTGTCAAGCAGAATTAACCCTATGACTAGGCCTATCTACACAAGCTACTATAAGACAGCATTGTCTATATCTAGCTCTCAAACCAATTAGTGGGCATGCTCCAGTCGGATTTATATCACACATTAACAATCAATAGTATATATGTTCACAGCTGCCACAGCAAGATACAAGAACCCACCAGCAGGAGTCCTGTTAAGGGATGTTACATTGACAGAGATTTTTCTTTTTTTTTTTTCCTGGGGAAATGTAGTTAACTAAGTGGGAAAGGAGATTTCTTTGAAATTATGCCAGGGTACCAAAGCACTTTTGGAAGCAGTGGCTTTCTTTACCTAAATTAGTTTCAAGAGAAGTCATCAAAGGGGAGAGGAGGAAAGGAGAAGCAAGAAGCAGCTTTCTTTGTCATAAAGACCCATTTTCTCAAGTATTCTCAAGTAAAGTTTCACCTGATACTTAAACTAAGTCAATAACTGTAAAAAAAAGAAAAAAAAAGTGTGATGATGACCATGGTTATCGATAACCAGCCCTGCAAGCCAGGTGCGCATTTTTCCCAAGCCCTGGCTCATTAGCCACAGTGTCCTCTCAATCCTTCCCTGACCCGTCCCTGACTACCATTTTAGGTGCAGACCATTTTTGCTTTTTGTCCTCTCCTCTGTTCTGGAAAGCCCTGCTGCAGGCCCTCTCCTTTGTTTCCCTGAGCCTCGGTCTAAAGGACGCTTGCCCCATGCCCTGCTGGTTTCCTTGCCTATCTTCCTCACTGGTCACAGCACGGACACAGTGTTTGAACACAACTGTCTGTTGAGGGGATCTTCTGCTTCCACGCACAGAATCCTCACCTGCATAAGAGGTGTTCTTCCTTCTGTCGACGATTCCCTCCACTTCTATGCTAAAAGACATTCTCTCATCCAGCCTGAAACCAGACTGCATGAATGACTCCTCTCTGCTGTACCTTCAGTCCCCAGGTTTCTGCAGGTCCCTCCTCCCTTCTGCAGAGAAGTGCTCGGGGATCAGATGAATGCCTTCCTTCAAATTGGTGCCCTACTTTCCTGCGCTTACAATCAAGTATATGGAACGGAGAAACTCTACCGTATGTCTTCTTCTCCTGACCTCCCAATATATTCACTCTTGGAGCCACTACAATGTGTCCTTGCTAAAGTTTATCAGTGGCTTCCTATCGCTAAACCCAAAAGCCCTGTTACAGTCCCAACTTGACTAAACCTCTCTCAAACGAACGAGCAATACTACCTGAAGGTTGTCCTGGGGCTTCAAATGGTATATGTACTAAGCTGAATTCAACTCCTTTTCCTTCAAATATAACTCCCTGCAATATAGCATTTGAAATTGGATATCATGACATTGTTCCAGTTTTCTTCTGCACCCCCAATATCAAATTAGTCACCAAGACCTGTTGATTCTACTACCTTCCCTCCTCTCTGCTCTCACTCTTACCATCTTCAGGCCTATCTTTTGCTCAGAATCTCATAACCAGTATCTCACCCTCCCTTCTAATCTATCATCCCATCAGCTGCCAGAAGTTTCCAAAACACTAATCTGATCACAACACCACCACCTCAAAAACTAGAGCAGAGCTTTCCAAACTTGGGTCACAAACTGACCCAATAATGGATTATAAAATTCATTTAGTGGATTACAACTCGTATTTAAAAAAAAAAAAAACTGAAATAGGGGCTCCTGGGTGGCTCAGTCGTTAAGCATCTGCCTTCGGCTCAGGCCCTGATCCCAGAGTCCTGGGATCGAGTCCCGCATCGGGAGCTCCCTGCTCAGCGGGAAGCCTGCTTCTCCCTCTCCCTCTGCCTGCCGCTCTGCCTTCTTGTGCTCTCTCTCTGTCAAATAAATAAATAAAATTGTTAAAAATAAATAAATAATAAGCAAATAAACAGTAAACTGAAATAGAAAAGAAGACAAATGCGCTTCACATAGCGAGAGTTTGTGCAATTCTGTGCAACTTGTAAGTGACATGTATGTGCGCTTGTCTGTGTGCACGAGCGCACGTGTGTGTTGTACGGTACCACCCTTACAAGTGAGCAAAAAGACCGCTCTGGCCTTCCTCCGGCTGTGTCCTCCTCCCCACCAGGTAAGGAGTCCCTTCTATCTGAAGCTCCAAGTACCAGGGTCCCCAGCATTCTCCACCCAAATGGCCCTGAGCTGGCTTCCTCAGCCTAGGGATTAAAGCCCTTTCTTTAAGTCAAGTTGTGCGACTAGTGTGTGTGTGCCTCCAGCCCCAGGGGTGGTCAAAGGCTGTTGCTGGAAGGAGGGAGACTGGACCTGAGGACAGAAGGATGGGTGAGCAAAGAGGACAGGGGAAGATGCTTGCCCAGTCTTCCACATTTCTGCTCAGAGAATTCTTAACTCAAACCCTTCCGTAAGAGTAGGAAGCCAGAGCACCAAGGGGCTAGGGGCTGCCCCTTAAACCAGACTGGCACAGTCTAGATGGCCCTCGGAACTCAGGTGCCTGGCTGGTACGGATAGGAAAGGGGCAATGGTAGGACAGATAGAAGAGCCCCTCCCCCCCCATAAAGAAGAAAACAAAGGACGGATGTCACAGCCATCGGAAGGGACGGCTGGGGGAGCCTTCTCCTCGCCTCTACTTGGCCTCGATGCCATCGTCCCTGCGTTTCCCCAGGATGAATGACAGTCTTCTGGTGGAAGTCTAAATTAACTTTAAATTTGCACTCTTCTCAGTTATTTGGTATCAGTGGTTTTACACACAATTTTCACGGGTTTTGTTATAAGGTACATTTGTCAAGGTAGGCTGATATATCCTTTTGTAAGAGTTTATTGTCTTGACTTATAACTTCTTAAATAATTAGCTACCTTGTATCCCCATTTGTCCTCTTGCCCAGGCCCCCCGCAAGTAATAGGACCCCGCCTGGTAATAAATCACCATGTAAAAAGGTATGTCTTACTATGGGTCACACACAAAAAAGTTTCAAAGCTACTGACTGAGGGATATCAAGTTCACACTCCTTTGCATGGTGTCTGAGGGGCCCTGGTCCCAGGTCTCCCACTCCAGCTCTAACCCACACCGTATCCCTCACTCTCACCAAATGAAACTGTTGCCATATTATTAGCCTGCATCCAGTGCCCTCAGCCCCCAATGCCCTCCCCCCAGCTCATTACTGACAAGCTCTTATTCAACTCTGAAGACTCACCTCAAGTCCGTCAACACCCCGCCTGCCCCCCATGCCTCCCAGAGCTCCTTGCTTGCCCCTCAGTTACTGCACAGTATGGGGCCTGGCAAAGAGACCCCCCACACTGTGTGTCAGAGACACTAAGCTCAGAGAGATGCAGGCTGGGTCTGGTCCATCTCCATATTCCCAGCACTTACTGCAGCATGTGGCATTTAAGAGTTATTAAAAATGTGTAGAAGGAATTAACACATGAACAAATGAATCTGGAGGTTAACAGAAGGCTAAAAATAGGTACAGTGGCCAAAAACTTAATAAAATGCCTCTTTTGAGATGTGAAAAATCATATCAAAAAACTCTCATTCCTCAGGCCATCTTATCTTCTCCAGAGATAGCTGGTCAATATGTAAAAGACACACATAAAGTTCAGAGAAAACATCTTCACAAACTAATTAATGACATCAGGTATCAGCTGAAAAACAAGAATGTTTTTATAATTCTCGGACACAGTCCCGAACCTTCAAAAAACACACAACCACTCTATTCATAATTAAGACTTAATAGTAGAGTTAATACTGTCATTTTGGGGGTTAAGGAAAGTTGGTCCTGTGGTAGAAGTTAATTCAGATTTCTCAGATCTTACACACACACATACACACACAAGACACAAAGCATGTCTCTATTGTACTATGGACTATGATCATCTCTACTTCTAAATCCTCTTTTAAAAAGTAAGTAAAGTATAGATAGGAACAAATAAATGGCAAGTGTGAAAAAAAATTCACACATAATCCAGATTATACTAGAAAGGCAAAAAGGGATGTTCCTTCATTCATTCCAAGCCATGTATGATGTGCTTATTTTCAGTAGTATATTAATTAAGCTAGATGGCAGGAATATAAAAATGAATGAAGTAAAGGTTATGTGGAGCATAAGATGCATAAATAGAATTGTGTCTGCACAGACATCCATTTAACCCCTTCATTACATACTCACATCTAAGCTTAAAGCTCCACAACTAGTTCCTTTGGCAATTGCCAAAAGATGGTGAATATAGCACACCCTGCTATGGTCTTCCAATATCCATTCTCCACTTTTTTATTTTAGAAATAGACTCTCTGAGTTTTTGATAGGCACATGGGCTGCCTGCGTAAGACAATTTTTCCTACCTCTCTTGTAGCTAGTTGTGACCATGTGACTAAGTTCTTGCCAAAAGGATGCAAGCAGAAGTGACGTGTTAGCATCTGCGTCATGCCCTTCCATGGAGCTGCATCCCTCTCTTCTTCCCACTGGCTGGAATGTAGATGTGATTCCAGGAGCTGAAGCAGCCATTCTCAGATCATGAGAGAGAAGCTGATATCAGAGTATCAGCCTTTTACCAGCCCTTGTGCTGAAGCTACATACACGATAGTAGCACCATTATCAATCTTATTACTATATTTAAGCCACTATTGTTTTGGAGCACTTGTAACAATATTACCACACTAAAAAAGGCCTAAACTAAAACTCCAAATTTTTCAACCTGAATAGTTTCTATGAATTTGTAGCTGCTCGGAGAATTTAAGTATCATTACTATTTTTTTCAATAATTAAAGTATATAATGAATGCATTCTTTTGATAACAGAACTGTAGATTTTCAAAAGAGGGTGGTTTTAGTCTTTGGTTAGAGTTCTATAGCCCTGCACAAATTTATAAAACTACTATTCTCTATTTATAGGAAATAACCCAGGGTCCAGGAAAGTTCTGTATATTGAAGTCAAAAGTTTTTATTTATTTTATTATTTTAAAAAATTGTATTGTCTCCTTTGTGGAACCCCCAAAGTGTCAGAGAAACTGCTTTTTGCTTAATGTTCAACTGAATTAAAAACTTTTTAATGAGAACCATGTAAGTATGAGCTACATGAAGTTGATGGAGTCACTGTGCCAAAAGGTTTTAGGTAACATGTGGAAAGGTGAGGGTGCTGTTCTTAGTGTTTTTAATTGATGTCAATCTAAGATTCTAGCCACAGAAATTATTAGAGGGAAGAAGAAGAAGTAACAGACTGATTTCTGCCTACAAGGTCATTATATATGACAACTCCGTACCCAGGATTTTCTAGGACAGTCCAGGTCAATAACCTGTTCTGTTGTTCCCTTAAAGCAAAGAAAATTTTCAGAAGTCCCAATATTTCAGGAACCTACTTACAAGCCTAAGAATTTTCTCTTACTCTAAAGATAAGATAATCCAAAGGCCTTCATCAAACCGGAGGCTAGTAATAATAGTGGTGAGCACCTTCTGTGTACCTTCTCCCTGCTCCATAAATACAATATACTTCCTCTGGTGGAGACACGCCCCCCCACCCCCCGCATCTCATTCTAGTATCCCTTAACGCCTTCGCCTACTTAACTTCTAAAACTCTCTCCACATATTAGCTTCATCATCAGTGCGTTAAAAAGGAGTGGCCAGATGACGTTAAATCAAATCCCTTGAGTTTATACCCGTAGAGCACCAGTTGCTCCTTCTTTGCACTCGTCAGATTTGTAATCCTACATCTGTTCGTGTGGTTATTTGACCATATTAAAAGAGCTCAACAACTGTGGCAGACACTGTTGGTTGCCTATCTAGCAGCCAGTCTTCCTTTTCCCCAAAGACAGAATTCCAGTTCTGGAAGGGTGCTCATGTGCCCCCTCACCAGGAACGAATCGTTACCAGGCTCCACAAGTTGTGGCAGTCCCCCTCTCCTTCGTCAGTGGCTGGTCCCCAGACAGGCAGGTAACCCGGTTCCGAGCAGTGAGCAGTACCGGGAGGTCTGCTGGGACACTTCTTGGAAAGGTTTTTCTCCATGAAAAGGACAGGGGTGATTTAGGGAGAAGGCCCTTTTCCTACTTTCTCTCCCTCTCCCTGTTTCCTGCCTTTGAGGTTATTATTCAAGGATATGACCCTTAGAACCACTACAACAATCTTGTAACATTGAAGGGAAGGCCAAGAGAAATCACAGAAATGCTAACATAGAACTTTGATTATCGTTCCAGTTCCAGAATGGCCTTTCTCTAGCGCTGCTGTTGAGGGGGTCAAGTCTGTCATTGTTAAGCCACTTTTACTGGGGTATTTCTGTTACTTTTAACCCAAAATATTCTGATATTATAACCAAAGCAGTACTAGGTTATGAGGTATCTACTTATATTGTGTTTAAAATTCAGGCCTCTGTGTTATATTTTGATGATAATGATGCTATAAATACAAAAGACAGAAAAATACACAGGGAAAAAAATAAATTTAAACGTTGAAAGACACATCAACTACCACAACTAAAAACTGAGAAAAATGTACAAATAAAAGGTGTCCATTAACTGCATGCTCAATTTAAAAACAAAAATAAAAATAAATCAGACAACCCATAAATTTAGAAATCAGAATAGTCAGCCAAAGAGCAGCAAACCTGAGGAAACTTGCTTGAAGATGCCCCACATGAGCTTGGTATTGTTTGGTTTTTGTGTTTTCCTTGTAACCAGGCCGTGTCCCTTCACTGGGATCCCTGCCACCCTGATATGTTTGTGGGAAACTTTATGCAGCAGAGTGGTAGAGTCTATGAATCACTTAATATTGAGGGGATAATCGTGGAAAAGCCAGCCAGTGAAGACAGACCAGAGCCAAGCTCAGGTCTACCGCTTGCTACCCTATGTGACTTTGGAGAAGGTAATTACCACTCTAAGTCTTGGTTTCCCTCTTTATAGGATGGAAGGAATATATTCGCCTTTTATAATTTCTGTGTATAATACTATGAAGTTCCTAGGTCAGGCTCTGGCATGTATTATAAGTTGAGTAAAAGGTAGGTTTTTATCTAAGCAAAGATACTAACTAAAGTTGACCTAGTAGGCTACAAGTACAACTCGCAATATTTTGGCTAAATATATATACATATATATAAACAGAATGTATTACTCTGCTTGTGAACTTAGTCGGGGTATGATTTTAATATGAGTGCCAAAATGATGTAGCAAACAATAAGAGAGAATAGCAATAAAAATAACTGAAGAAACTGGAACTATTTAAGAGAGAAGGCTAATGCAAAATAATATAAATGATCTGTTTACACAACATAGAGAAGAAATCTTATTTGTCCTTAAAACACAAATGAAACATTCTCTAAAATAGTTGTACAATTCGGGGTGCCTGGGTGGTTCAGTCGGTTAAGCATCTGCCTTCGGCTCAGGTTATGATCTCAGGGTCCTGGGATCGAGTCCCACTTCGGGCTCCCTGCTCGGTGGGGAGCCTACTTCTCCCTCATCCTTTCCCTCTGTGTTCGCCCCCTCTCTCTCAACTAAATAAGTAAAATCTTAAAATATAAAATAAAAAAACAAAATAGTTGCACAATGCACTCGACAGCATATAACAGTAAGAATCAAGAGACCTGGAATCAAGTTCAGAAACCAGGACAAGTCATTTAACTTGTGAGCCCCATTTTCCTCATTAGTAAAATGAAGCATTTGAAATAAATCAGTGTTGCTCCACATAAACTATTCCATGGAGAGGTAAGCTGTCTAAATTTTTCTGTAGTTCCCAAGAATAAAGAAAAGGAGAAGGGAAAGGCAGAGAACAGAGGAAAAGTGAGTGTGAGGTGATAAAAATTTGCATCGGTACAGCTCAAACCTACAGATGAGTAAGAATGAAAAATCAGACAATTCTTAAGGCCATTTTTGGCTCCCAGGTTCCACAATTGTTCCGGAGGCCAGATTGAGAACTGCCTTCTTTAAATTCCAGTATCACTTCCCGTCTGTATAATTTACAGTACTTAATCATACATTTCCTTTAAAATAATTTAATTGTGTCTTGTGTATATTTATATCTCGAGGGAGAATAAAACCTCTAAACTAAAGATACTTTAGCTGTTGAAAATAAACTCAAAGCACTAAAGAAACAGTGTTAATAGAGGACACCTTCTTCATATTATGAACTGAAATGTGTCCTCCCAAAATTTCTTGTTTTGAAGTTCTAACCCTTAGTACTGTGACTGTATTTGAAAATAGGGTTTTTTAAAGAGGTAATTAAGTTAAAATGAAGTCATTCAGGTGGACCCTAATTCGACGTGACTGGTGTCCTTATGAGAAAAGGAAATCAGGACATAGACGCACCGGGAAGGAAGACCACATGAAGACACGGAGAGAAGACAGTCACCCACAAGCTAAGAAGAGAGACCTCAGAAGAAACCAACCCTGCTGACATCTTGATCTGGGACTTCCAGGCTCCAGAGCCGTGACACAGTACATTTCTGTTGTTTAAGCTTCCCAGTTTGTGGCACTTTGCTATGGAAGCCCTCACAAACCACCACACTTCATTTCTTCTTCAGCCAGATATTCAGCAACCTCAAACCTCCAATAAAAGCCAAAAACCCCGAAATTAGCTGGAAATAAAAATGTCTACAGCTCTTATACACTTACACCCATTTTAGGTACAACATAATTTTGATTTCTCTATTCTCCCTCACTATTTTTAACCAGATTCGGCCAAAGTGCTTTACCTGCATCTTGACCACAGGGCAGCTGTTCCTGCAAATTACCAGAGACCACCAGTAGGCACACATAAGACTCTGATCAATGGGCTCTCTGTCTCATCGTACCGCTGTGGGAGAATGTTTCCAGTGGTTTTGCCTGGTCCTTTAACACTGGTGTTGTGTACGTACTTGGCATGTGCTCTCTGGGGGATGAAGCAGACTTGGGAGGTGGTAAAATTTATTACCCTACATCAGTTTTACACATAATATTTGTTTTCTTATTTTCCCTGGAAATTTTCATTTCTACTCTAGGTTGTAATCAGAAGTAGAACAATACAAGTTGTGCCTAGCAGGTTAGTGCTAGACACAATAAATGGCAGATCCTAAAATTTTAGAGAAACAACAAAAGAAACTCAAACAAGGGCAATCCAGAGTTGATGAGTATCGAGGCAGCCTCCACACACCTCATTAGCATCTGAAGATGTCAATGCGAGATGGAAAGGTAAAAGAATATCACCCTCCACATTTTATAGAACCTTAAGTACCTCATCTGGGCCTCATCGCACCATTGTTTTATAACACAGTTTAATAACTATGTTAAATATAATATGTAATATTAATAATGACAGCTACAAGTCATTAAATTAATCATTTAATTGTGCTACTTAGTAAGACACAGAAGTATATTATTTAGACAGGATTTTATTTTTTAAATCATTAGTTAATAATTTTAGGGTTAAAATACATGTTTGAGTGGTCTAGAGGATATGTTTATACAAAGCTCTTCATTTCCTAGATATCACTATACACAAACAGAAGAAGCAACACAAAATTAGGAAGAGAAAAGCATAAATTAAGAATAAAGAGACCATGGAGAAAAGATCTAATTGTCAGTGTTAAGTGTGTGTACTCCTATTTCTACAAAGCACTAAAAAAGTCATTTAGATCTTTAAAAATCAGCTGTGTTTTTTATTTGCAAAGCAAAGATAATATCTGCTACTCTATACAGTTATTTTTTTTAAGATTTATTTATCTGAGAGAGAGAAAGCACAAGAGCACTTGAGGGGAGGGGAGGGAAAGAAAGAGAGAGAGAATCTCAAGCAGACTCCCCGCTGAGCCAGAACCCCCCACACAGGGCTCAATCTCACAACCCTGAGATCATGACCTGAGCTGAAACCAAGAGTTGGACTCAATCAACTGAGCTACCCAGGCACCCCTAGATCTCAACTTTAAAAGCTATTATAAGGAGTTGTGATTTCAAAGATAAATCATCACAGTTTTTAAAAAAAAACAAATTATAACCTGACTTAAATTATTTAAATCCTCACTCTGCCATGTGAAAAATGAACTACAGTGGAATGACAACCAAAACAGAGAGCCATTCTGGCACCCAGACCTTGGTTTTTTTGTTTGCTTGTTTGTTAAGACTTTATTTATTTACTTATTTATTTATTTATTTGAGGTGGGGCAGGGGCGTCGAGGAGCAGAGGGAGAGGGACAAGCAGACTCCGTGCTAAGCACGGAGCCGAGTGCAGAGCTCAATCCCGGGACCCTGAGATCACAACCTGAGCCAAAATCAAACGTTGGGACACTTAACCGACTGAGCCACCCAGATGCCCCCAGATCTTGGTTTTTAATACCATTCTCTAATACAAGGAACCAGGGCTTCTTGGAGAAATGGCTGATTCTCGAACTGGGGCAGGAAATACACAAGATAAACCTGGATTATCACGTAGTGTTAGAAAGCAAAGAAGGGCTCAGAAATAAACAAACAAAAACCCCACATCGATAGGGATATCTCAAAGGGACACAAGAACCAACGGAGAGAGTTCCCAATAGCCAAAGTTGGAACAATATGAACAACAAAATAAATAGAGTAGTATTGGATTATAACCCAAGGTATAAACTAAATATCCATGAGTCCATATCGATATAAGTAAATGATTAATTAAATAAATGAGAGAAAAGACACACACTTCCCTTTGCAGAAGAATTCCAAATAATTTATATAGCTACTCTGCCCTCAAGATGAGGAAAAAACTCCCCAGTCCTTAAGTGTGGGTTGTGCATCATGACTTCCTTCCAAAGAGCACAGTATGGAAAGGGAAAGACTGAGTAACTTTGCAGTGGGGAAACCTAATAAACACTACCTCAGCCATGTGACCAAGGTCAATATTAAAAGTGATGTCATGTTGATAGTATGTACCCTTGATATGATGTGATTAAAATGGCACTTTATCTCTGTGATCTTCCACCCCAAAACCCACATCCTCAGTCTAATCATGAGAAAAATATCAGACAAATCCCAATAGAGGAGCATCCTACAAAATACCCGACCAATATTCCTCAAAACTTTAAAGGTCATCAAAAATAAGGAAAGTCTGAGAAACTGTCACAGTCAAGAGAAACTAAATGTAATGACTAAATATAATGTAGTACCCTGGATAAGATCCTGGAAGACAATGGACATTTGCTAAAAACTAAGGAAATCTGGGGGCACCTGGGTGGCTCAGTCAGTTAAGCATCTGACTCTTGATTTTGGCTCAGGTCATGATCTCAGGGTCGTGAGCTCAAGCCCCATGTGGGGGCTCCGTGCTCAGTGGGGAGTCTGCTTGAGATTCTCCCTCTCCCTCTGCTCTCCCCCTGCCCGTTCACACTCACACACACTCTCTTTCTCTCAAATAAATAAATAGATCTTTAAAAAAAAGCCCTAAGGAAATCTGAATAAAGTATGGACTTTACTTAATAAAAATATATCAATATTAGTTCATAAACTGTAACAAATATACTATACAAATGTAAGATATAAATAATAGGAGAAACGGGCTAAGAGAGTATATGAGATCTTTCTGTACAATCTCTTCAATTTTTCTGCAAATCTAAAACTGTTCAAAAAATAAAATCTATTAAGAAAAAAAAAGCCAAAGCAGAAATATCATCATAGTAGTTCAGGTGAAAGATGATAAAGATAATGAAGCAGTAATATAATGAGGACTCAGATTCAGAATATACTCTGAAAGTGCACAATGCAAAATGTTTTGGTAGATTAGATATAGAATGTGAGGGAAAGAGAATAATTAAGGATGACTCTTGGAATTTTTGCTCAGGTAACTAGGTAGATAATGAATAGTACCTTTATTTAGTATTTGGGGGAAACAAGAGAAGAGGAGGTTGATTCTGAATCATTTGCCACCTCTATTTGTTGCTAATTTCTGATTTATTCTTGTGACTTGGCAGGATCAATAAAGCTTCAAGCTGTATGGTTCCTCACAGGATCTCAGATTACTATAATTTTTTTAATCATAAAGATATTAAAAGCCTACTTTCTAATAGAAAAGTATATAACTGCCTTGAAAGAGATGGTATAAAATGTTTCTTGACCTAACTTTGAAATAAAAATAAGTACTAAATCATCGGTTCCCTGGACACAAATCAATGATTCTGGAAGACGTATGATTATATGAACTACATCAAGCATTTAAAAAGCACAGATTAAAGAGTTTGGAAATCTCTACTTTTAAGTTCTCTAGATGATCCAGATGATCCTACGAACCACTGACCTGGATGGCATTCCTTTAAAGCAAAGAAAACTTCTCCTATTTAAAATAACAAAGCATCTCACATTTCTAATTACTTCAATTTGTTTATATTAGTAGTTTCCTAAGTAACTCTTTGCCCAACAAGGAAGTGAAAAATTTCCCATTGTTTTGTAATAACTTCCACATTCACAAGTTGCTACACATCACCATTAAAAAGTTGTCTTTGTGGGAAGCACTAATCACCAAACAAGTGAAAAATCTGTCAGAAAAGACCCAGTCCCCAGGCAAAAAATCATACACTTGCCACTTCCTTGGTGAACTTACTAAAAATGTCTGATTTTACAGCTATTGTCTCTGCTCACATGAATCAAATGATAAAAAAAAAACCTTAGATTACATGAATTACTCAGACTGTGCCAGCAAATCATCTCAAAAGATTCATCACTAAACTGATGTGTCATATGTAAGTCAGTAAGTTTACACTCCATTACACCCCCAAGTAAAAATAATATGAAAGACAAACATTCAATATCAAAAAACCTTCCCACAAAGGGGGAGACCATGAAAAGAAGTTCACTAGAAAATGTGAACTTTCATTAAGTCAGTCAAAAGCATTTATGGAGTGTTCACTATGTGCAAAGCACTTGATTGAAGGAAGAAGTCTTATTTAAAGTAGCCATAATTCGGGGCGCCTGGGTGGCTCAGTCGTTAAGCGTCTGCCTTCGGCTCAGGTCATGATCCCAGGGTCCTGGGATCGAGCCCTGCATCGGGCTCCCGGCTCCACGGGAAGCCTGCTTCTCCCTCTCCCACTCCCCCACCCCCGCTTGTGTTCCCTCTCGCTGTGTCTCTCACCGTCAAATAAATAAAATCTTTAAAAAAAAATAAAATAAAATAGCCATAATTCAGCCCACAAAGCCCTTTATAGTTCAAAATCAACAGTTTGAACCTCAATAAGAAGCAAATCGGTAGCTGGTTCATACTGGAGGAGGCAGGTGTAATTTGGTCAATGCTGCTTGGTTTCTTAAGTTGAATGGGCCTTTGCAGTTTCTGTAAACTCCACTTCTGGGTGGTCTTCCAGAGCAATCTCAAAGAGTACCACAGAGGTACTGCAGTTAATTTATGCTTATGCGGACTATGAGTCATGCAACTGCCATTAACACTATATACTTAAGTGAGTACATAGAAGTAAAATGTGCAAATCTCCAGCAACATAAAGCCAACTTTCCTCAGAGCAGAAAAACTGCCACTAGGATGACCACTGAAAAACAAATCAAGGCACAAATAAACAAGTGTAGTTTGTTCTGAGCACAATGCAAGATAACAGAGATAATATATAAATAGCAGAAGGATTCATGGGTTATACCCAGCTATTCATGATTATTAAATATAGTAATGATATAACAAATCCATATCTGCTTTGACTTGAACGGACTCTCTTTTGTCTACTTGAAGGTGGTGTCGTGCAGTAAGATGTTTGAATGGTAGAAGCAACAGAGAGGCTAACCAGAGCTGCCATGTGCTGAAGTCCTACTCCACAGCAAGCAAGCACACTTTAACACTTGAACACAGACAAAACAATCTAGATAATCCAAAAAAAGTGAATATTTAACATTCGTCTCACAGATGGACAATTACTAACCTAAAAAAAATTCTTTTACCTATCTCCTAAAGGGAGAGAAATTAATCTTCTGGGTTGTTGGGTTTTTTTGTTTTGTTTTGTTTTTTTCTGTTTAAAGGGAGAGAGAGAGTGCACATGGGCCTGGGCGGGGGTGGGGGGGGAGGAGAAAGGTTGGCACAGAGGCAGAGGGAGAGAGAATCTTAAGCAGGCTCCACGTCCAGCTTGGAGCCCCACACGGGGACTCGATCTCACGATACTGAGATCACGACCTGAGCCGAAATCAAGAGTTGGATGCTTAACCAAATGGGCCAGGGTACTTGGTGGCTCACTGGGTTAAGCGGCTGCCTTCAGGTCAGGTCATGATCCCAGGATCCTGCTCAGTAGGAGTCTGCTTCTGCCCCTCCCTCCACTTGAGAGCACTCTCTTTCACTCTCTCTCAAATAATCTTAAAAACAAACAACTGAGCCACCCAGACACCCCTAATCTTCTGTTCTCAAATTTACTATAGTCTTTAAATCTCTTTCCCTTATTTCTAATACCTTAAATATAGCCTTCTTTATACCTTTCTTCAATTTATCAAAAACATAAAATAAAATTTTCCCTTGAGTTTGCTTTCCCTCCAGTAATAAGGGGTTAGCCTCACCATTCCTACCTTAACTACAATGATGTAACTACGATGCCTATGTTTTCTGGGATCATTGCAATTTCAAATATTTTACATTATCTCCACTTCAGCTCGTGGTTTGAAAACATGAGATGGTACCCTAAAATCTTCACACTCTTACTTTCACTACCAAATTCTACCAAAATTGTTCTCTCACAGTTGCCAAGTCCAATGGCTGGTTCTTATTCTTCTAAGTCTCTGCAGCATTTCCTAGCCTTGTTCATCCCTTCTGTGATTTCTAGACTTTGCTCTACATGGCACAGTGGCATTTCCTAATGTGTGTCATCAGTAACATCAGTTGCACAGAAGATTCCTAAAGTAAGATTCTGAGGTCAGACATTTCTGAAGATGCTATATAAAACATTCTACTTCCAGAGCTCTACAATGAACATTAGTGAATTGTGTATGCCTTGATTTTTATGATGAAGCAACCATTTGATTTATTTTAACTCCGTGTTTCCCAGAAAGCAAAGCAATCCTGTTTATTTACAGTCCACAGAACCCTCTTTTTTTCATGGAACACATATTAGCATGTCATGCAACTAACTGGTCTTTTGCAGGAGTATTATTCTTTTTTTTTTTTTCAGGAGTATTCTGATCAAATATTCACCAGAACATACTGTGGGGCATATTGATGCACCTGAAATTTTAGGTTAAAACCAGAAATCTGTCAGACTTCCAAAGTTGAATTAATCATCTTTTTTCCCAAGCCACATTTAAAACAGCAAATTAATCTTTAGTAACAGTTTTTTCACGAACCTCACACTCAGACGGTTCAGAAATCTTTAGTTCTTACTGTCTAGTGTTCATCATATGTAGTGTCTGTCTGTAGTTTTGTTCCCTCCCTTACGTGGCTGTTGGCATCACCCTCAGGCAAATCTTTCTTAAGGCTCATCTAAACTCATGGTAACCAACCATAAAAATTAGGGGAAAGCTTTTAAAAAAAACAAAAACAGATTCTGGGCTCCACCATAATCTTGCTAAATCAGAATTTGGAGTAGGGGAGAGGCTTAGAATTTGTGATTCTCATGGACAGCTAGAATTACAAACTGCTAAGGTAGACCACCAAGGCTCCATGCCTTTTCTCCTCTTGCTTAACTGAGCATTTCAGTTCCCTTCCAACATCTGTTCAAGTGACTTGGTTTTGAGATGCCTAACCATCAGTTTGCTCTTCCCTGAATGGGGTCCATTTTGTCTATAAGCCTTTTAAAGTGGGGCTCTTATACTGAACCACAGAGCACTCCAGATACAGGCTGGCCAATTTGTGAGAGAGTAGGACTATTGATTATCTATTGCCTCCTTGGGTTTATGTTGGACAAGTAAAATCAGTCTCCTCCCTATCCCACCTCCCAAAGCAAATCACTACTCACTGGCATCAACACCAGTCTGTAATAACCACTAGACAGTGATCACCCAGCAAACAGACAAACACAAACTTGCCAGAAGTTTCAAGTATTATTTACTAACTGATCTTCTGGTCTCTGTTCTAAATAAGTGGCATGCCTTCCCATTCTCTAATGAACTTTAGTTCTGAAAGCTGCCAATCCTTAAAGTGCTTTAGTATCAATGCTTCACATTTACAGTGTTTTTTCCACTTACAAAACATTCCAACACTACTTAATTAATCTTCTCAAAAGTTCTCCCGACACAGGTATTATTCTCATCTTGCAAATGAGGAAATTAAGGCTCAGAGAGGTTAAGTAGCTTATTTAAAGTCACGCACCGTAAGTAGGGAAAGTTGTGACTTTAACCTCACATCTTAATCATAGCTTGCTACACTTTAAAATCCAAGTATAATCACTTGGCCATCATCAGAAAATGAGCACCAATTAACACCAGAGTGCGATAGCTACCAGATGGTGGATTACTCAGCAAAAAGAATAATCAGCCAGAATACAGGGAGGTATTATAACATAATATAGGAGCTGAGGAGTGTTGCCTCTGGGGACAGCCAGACCTGAATTTGTGTCCTAGCTCCATCTCTTACTGCCAGTGTTACTTTGAGTCAATTGCACACCCTTTGTGAGCTTTGATTTTCTATTTAAGTTAGGAAGAACAAAGAAGATAATTTTCTTTAAAGTGCTTAGCGTAATGCGTGGTACGTGGTAAGCCCTCAATGGATGGTTGCTTTTTTTCTTTTTCCCTCATTCAAACATGACGAACAGTTTAAGAAAGCAAGTCTGTTTAAAACAAATACAAATCTTCTTAAATTGGTGTCCCATCCTTCACCAGTTACCTCCAGGTGTCTGGGAGTAAGACCATGTGAGGACCTATGGGAAGACAGATGGAAGATAGCCAGGGGGAGGGAGAAATCCTGAAATGGTGTTGGAAGCTGTAGGCCAAGAAAAGGTTAGTACATAGAAGGTTAGAGCAACGTTTAAGACCCACAGGCCCCCTGTCCTGGGATAGCATCATTATTACTTACAAGAGAAGGAAAAGAAAAATAGCAGCAGCAACTTAGAAGAGAAGGGCAGTGGGTAAAGTATCTACATGGGATGTGAGTAAATTATTACATGGACAGGATGGGTTTGGGCTCTCAAAGATAAATTGGGAATTACATTCTAGTTCATTCTTTCAAATTATCACTGGGAAAAGATAAATTTGGGGGTAGAAAGATGATGTTTTTAAAGTAAGTTGTGAAAATAAATTGATCAGGGGCGCCTGGCTGGCTCAGTCAGAGGAACGTGGGACTCTTGATCGCAGAGTCACGAGTTCAAGCCCCATGTTGGGTGTGGAGCCTACTTAAAATAAAAAAATTAATTAAAAAAATCTTTTTTAAATAAATAAATTGTTCAATATTTGTAACACACTGAGTAAAGGTAAAATAGTATTAAATATTTTTTTATTACCCAACAAAATACATGTTCATCTTTAAAACAAATAAAAAGGACAGACAAGAAAAAAAATTACCTCTAATCCAACCATCCAGAGATAACTACTGTTAACATTTGGTACATAACCTTCTACACTGCTTTATATTCATATATTGATAGAGATGTGTGGTTTTTTTTAAGATTTTATTTATTCATTTGAGACACAGAGATACAGAGAGAGAGATAGCATGAGCAGGGGGAGAGGCAGAAGCAGGCTCCCTGCTAAACCAGGAGCCCGATGTGGGGCTCGATCCCAGGACCCTGAGCCGAAGGCAGATGTTTAACCATCTGAGCCCCCCAGGCACCCCTAGAGATGTGTATTTTACAAATATCGAGTCATATGTAATTATTGTTTTATAAACTCTTAAGTTTGTTTTAAATTTCTTTCCAGACTAGTAAATATTCTTTTGCAGTATTATTTGAAATACCATATATATTTTCACTAGGTAGTTCATTTAGCTGAATATTCAAATTAATTTTTGTTATCACAAAGAAGAATGATTAAAGACATTATTGTAGCTTTATCTTAATGCATTAAAATGATTTTTAGAATAAATTACTAACAGTGTCTTTGCTAGATTAATGGCATGCAGAATTCTAAGACTTTCAACATAACTTATTCAGTTATTGTCCAGAAAGTTACTACCAATTCACACTCCACCCAGCAGGATTTTAAAGTGCTAATTTCCCAGACCCCAACCAACACTGAATTTGTTGAGATTGCAAGTGTTTACTAATTTGGTAGGTATAAAACTATCCCTCCTTTTACTTCATTTTTTTTTTTATTCTAAGAGGTGGAAGGTTTTATATCGCCTACTTATTTTACAATGTTTGTCTTTCTCAATTGATTTGAATATTAATCTTCTCTCTCTCACATGAGTTGCATATATTTTCTCCAGTTTGCCAGTTTTTTTTAAGTGTTTTTGAGCTATAGAACTGTAAAATATTTAGGTAGTCCTACCTAAAATATTTTTTTTCTTTTTAATTCCTCCTCGGGAATCTTGTTTAGAAAGGCTTACCTCACCCCAATGTTACACACATTTAGCTTTATATTTTCCCCTAGGACTTGTATGGTCTTATTGTTAATATTTTAAATTTTTATTTAACCCAGACTTTATTGGGGGCATAAGATACTGGGTTATAAAATACTGAGGGTGGGATCTAATTTTTTTTAAATATATAGCTGGTTGCTCCAACACCATTTATAGTATTTCATTGCTTTTACTGTGTACTTTTTATATCTAACACATTAACATCTCTGAAACCTAGATGTGTCTATGATCAATAAGTAGCATTGCACAATTTATATGGCAGGTTTCTTTCCTTAGTGTTACTTGAAGTAATAATAAATCCTTCAATCAATGGTTTCTTAGATTTGATGAAACACAGTATTTATCTCTGTTCTTATTTCACTGAGAGTTGTTTTTCTTTTTTAATTAAAGAATGTACTTTAAATTTTTATAAAACCTCTTTGGGCATAATTAAAATGATCGGTTTTCCCTAGATGTCCTAGGATTGAACTATTTGTACATTGCTGAAAAAAACTTTATCTTGCCATGGCATATTGCTCGTTCAATATGTTGCTACATTCC
The DNA here is from genome assembly GCF_037043125.1 of Eumetopias jubatus. NCBI lineage: Eukaryota > Metazoa > Chordata > Mammalia > Carnivora > Otariidae > Eumetopias > Eumetopias jubatus. The sequence continues at coordinate 91,960,223 of NW_028274814.1, read as the reverse complement.
TTTTACTAATATTTTATTTAAAATCCTTACATCTATTTTCATAATTCAGATTGGGCTACATTTTTTTCCTTGGAATATCTTTATCAGGTCTTGGTTTTTGAGGTACTTTACATTTGTCAAAGAAGTTGGTAAGCTTTCATCTATTTTCTACGATTGACACAGTTTATAATAGCATAGGAATAGCGTTTTTTCCTTTTTCTGTAAAAGTCGAAGCTGGTTTGTGATAACTCTCAATTTCTTCTAGGGTTGCTGGTCAATCCAAGTATTACAACTCTCCTATACTCAAATTTTGTATCTCATTTGATTCTTAGAAAATTAAACTGAGATTCTTAATTTATTAGAATAGGATTATATACAGTATTCTCTTACATTAATTTTTTTTCATATTTTTGGTTTTATCCCATCCTCATTCCTAGTGTTTGCAACCTATTTTCTTTTCTTTGTTCCTTTCTTGATTAGACCTGACAGAAATGGTCAATTTTATTGGTCTTTTCAAAGATCAACCTCTTGGTTTTATTTAACAGTTCTACTTGTTTTTATTTTTTCAAGTTATCTGAGTGCTTTTAAGATCTTCTCCTTACTTTTGATTTTCAGCAGATTTTCTGCGATATGCCCAGATGTGGTTTTCTTCATATTCATCCTGTTTCAGATTTATGGCACTTTTGGAATCTGTGACTTGAGTTTTGTTTTGTTTTGTTTTTCTCAGTTTGGGAACATTCTTGGCTATTCTCTCTTCAAATACTGCTTCTCTCCCATTCCTTTTTTCTTCCCTTTCTGTGGCTGTAATATGTTCTTCCTAAAACTGTAATTCTTGTATTACCTTCTCAATAACTTTTCATTTTTTAAGCCCCCTAGCTTCAGTCTGAATATTTTCTACTGACCTGTTTTTCTGTTCACTAATCTTGTTTCTTCTATGTCCAACATGCTGTTAAATCCATCTCTTGTGTTTACATGTCAGTTATGGCATATTCAGCCCTTGAACTATTTCATTCTTTACAATAGATTCCAGTTCTCCGGCGAATTTCTCCATCTTGTCATCTATTTTCTTGAATATATTTATCAGGTATTTAAAAGTCTGTGTCTGATGATATAAATATCTGGATTTCTGGGCCATCTGTAGACCTGTTTCGTCAGTTTATTTCCCTTGGTCCTTTTCTTCGGTATACCTGGTAATTTTTGATGAATGCAGACATTGTGTATGAAACATTGGACACTGGATGATGTAATCTTCTTTTATAGATGGTTCATCCTATCTTCTGATAGGCAGTTAGAGTGTGGAGAGGAAAGGGAAGATTACCTTAGTCTAATCAGGGACTGAACTAACTTGAGTCTGGGTTGCAGCTTTTGATAAATTTAGTCTATCCTTGGTCTGCACTGATACATCAGCGTGCTGAAGCTCAAGAGAGGGTATTGCTAAAATTTCAGGAACGTAAAAGTCAGTTGCTAAGTACAGGCATTATTAAAAATAAATTATATAAACTTACAATTAAATAAATTATATTAAAAGCAAAGGTAATACTCCAAAACTTGCGACTTCTAAATTTTTTAACTAAATTTAACTATCTGTGTTATTAATATCTATTGTATGTTTATTGTAGAAAAACTATATAATAGTGTTACTACACAACTCTTCCCAGCTCCACATTCAGTGATGTCACATTTGTAGCTTGAAATATGATCCATGGTAGAAGTATTTGCACCACAGAAATCAGCAAACACTACAAATCAGAGCTTGATTTACTGTTTTGTTGGTTGCCAAGATCAGTTGTTCTCAAATGGAGGTGGATTTGCCCCCAGTGGGTATTTGATAATATCTGGAGAAATTTTTCTTTGTCAGCTTAGTAGGGTTGGGTGGGAGAGGTGGGGAATGGGAGGGACGTGTGCTACTGGCACCTAGTGAGTAGAGGTCAGGAATGCTACTAAACATCTTACAATTTATAAGGCAGCCCCCCACAACAAAGAATTATCCAGGCCAAATGCCAACAGTGCTGAGGTTGAAAAACCCTGGCCTGCTGGTATCTCTGCTTCTGAATGTCTGGCAAATTCCTGGAGGGAAAACCTAGGCACTTTATCCTAGTTTATTTTATTGTTTTTGTTCTGTTTCTAGTGTTTGGAGTTGACGATTTAGTTATTTTTAATCTTTCTTGTATTTAATAATAAAAAGGTTTGACTATGGGGGCGCCTGGGTGGCTCAGTCGGTTAAGCATCTGCTTTGGCTCAGGTCATGGTCCTGAGAATCACGGTGCTCTGGGATCCAACCCCATGTGGGGCTCCCTGCTCGGTGGGGAGTCTGCTTCTCCCTCTCCCTCTGCCTCTCCCCCACCCCTGCCCCGGCTTGTGCTCTCTCTCTCTCCCTCTCTTGCTCTCGCTCTCTTTCTCTCTCAAATAAATAAATAAAATCTTTTAAAAAAATGTTTGACTATGAACTTCTCTTTTGATACAGCTTTGGGTAGCTGACTCTATTTTGTGTCACTTTTTGCTCTTCTTAATGTTTCCTTATAGAAGTCCCACCTGTAGACATTTTCATCTGTCCCTTAGTTGGGACAGGTATGCCTTTGCAGTTGCAAGCAGTGCTATTGTTGAAATAAGCATCCAGTGGAAGTTCCATGAGCACTCTACAGAAAATGCTTTAGAAAGTGTGGTAAAAGATAATAATTAGAGTCTATAGAACCAGGTGCTTATTTCTACTTCCCCCATTCTAGTATCAACTTGAATCATTTGACTCTGCTATTATTCTTGACTTACTGGAACTAAACCATTTATCTAACAAACAGTGGAGTACCAAGGATATGCAAAGTCCTATGGCCCTGCACTGGGTGGAGATGGGGGTTACAAAAATCCCAAGTCATGACCTATTCTCTCAAGAAGTTTATAGACTTGTTAAGGAGAGACTTGCAAGTAACTAATGTATTTAAACTCTCAGTTACTCATCTAAGTCACATTATTTGGGGAATTTAGAATCTAGACTAAATTTGTTTTTAATTATTCAGCAGAAACTGAAAATATTTTGGATACAGATCACTAGGTCAAACTATATTATAAAACATGTGGTAAGGTTGGAATCAAAAGCAGACTATGCTGACTTACTTCTGAGAACTTCAGATTTGCACGCTGTTTATACTTTACCATGTAAATTTATTTAAAGCTGCACAGTTTTTGCAAACCTTACTTTATATGTGTATCTTTATATCTTGTATAGCATGTTTATGTAATTATCTCATTTGCTACAGTAATGCTATGAGTTAGAAAGGGTTGATGTTATTCTCTCCATTTTACAGATGAGAAAAGTGAGACAGAACATTTAAGGAACTTGCTTCTGGTTATCCAGTGAGTCCACACCGGAACTCCACAACTCTTTCCACTTGGTACTCTGGATGGCTTCTGTGCTTTTCTTTGATGATGTTATGTGATGGGTTACTTGTCCAGTGAAGACATGAATCTGAATGAAAATTTATGCAGGTCTCATTGAATCAGTGACCACGGTTTTGAAAGAATTATTCATTTACAGGAAGAATGGCCTTATGGCCTGCCTCAGAAGGACTTGCTAAAACTTGCACATTAATTTTCATAAGATGTCCTTAAGGAGTTTCAAAGTCTGTGAACTGTAATAATAAATATTCATTAATATTCTGATTCATATTTATATAAACAAGATAAATTTACATGAATCGTAGTTAAAACTCTGCCTATTATTTTCCCCGTTGAATCTAACTATGCATTCTAATTCACTGAGAAGGATCTAAGCCATTTCTGTCTACATTTGGAAAATTAACTAAAGAACGAGGATTGTGATTGAGGTAATCAAAGGCAAGATTGCTCTGCCCCCACTTTTCCACTCGAAAAACACAGATACATACGCACAACTCACTTGCAGCTATCCAGGAATTATGTGGAGGCGTTACTTCGATTCTTCTTTGTGTCAGAAACTGCAGTTGTAATACCTTTGCATATTGTTAAACTTTGAATCATGCCTTGCTGTCATTTTCTGGCTTCTCAAATGGAGTTCTCCTTTCCTTTATTTTATGCTATGCTTTTATGCTATTTATGCTTTTCTTTCTTTCCTTTTTTTTTTTTTTTCCTGGTGGTTTAATGAGCCAGGCACTAGCCATGTTTTGTTGCTCCCTATCTTTGCCAATAGGTCCAGGAAGTATTCTTCTTTCAATCTAACTGTGGTCTTGCCCTGAGCTTTCAGATGAGATGCAGACAGAAGAGTAACTCCCTCAGTTACAGATACTTTTCTTGTAAATCGCTGCATGTGGGGACAAGGGAAGAAGGGCCAATTGGATGAGGGAAGTCAATTTTATATTCTCTTCAAAATAATATAGGAGTTATGCAGGTATAATACCAGTTTAAGCCACTCCTCAGAAATCTAGTTCCTTTCAGAGCAGTCTCATTGTACTGGAAAGTTTACTTTGTTTAAGGATTTAGAATGAGGTGAAGGGCAATTCAAATCTTCTAAATTCAAGTTAAATGCACTTTGTTAAAGGTTAAGAAACATTTGCTGGAATTGTGAGCAATTTCCAGCTAGAGTTCCATAAAAAGAAAGCTTGATGTGAAATTCGTATTACTCTTCCCGGTAGAATTCCATAGTGAATTCTAAAGTAAAGGGTTGAGAAAATGGGATTTGAATAAAGAATAATAATGGAAAACTCCCTTCTCCCCCTCTTTTACATCTCCTCCACTCATAACAACAACAACACACACATACACACACACACACACACACACACACACACACAGGTGCATGCAGGGCGGACTCAGAACAAAGTTTCAGAAGGGAAAAAGTTTACATTGAAAGTCTCCTTTAATGGTAAGTGGAAAAGCATACATGGAGTAGCAGAGTTGAGTAAATTGTTTGTGGCACTGAACTGGAATTTCTTCAGTGAAAGGGCTTATGTTGTTAAAAAGAGTTGAAAAACGGCTTAAATTTTTTAGTAGCCTAGAATAAAATTGCACAGGAGGCTCATGTGAAATGTAGCATGTGTGGATAGTTCTGCAGCAGAGCTCCATTTGAAATGTAGCAACACAGCTGGAGCAGTGACTCATCGCACTCAGATCTGCTGTTAACAGACAGACCCTCGCTAAAAAAGCCTGTACTTTCTCACATTATAAGGAGTTGCTTAGGCTGTTGTGATAGTAGGATATGTTCCCAGAACTTGGTCAGGCCACTTGAATTTAACATTTGTTGAATATCTGCCACATACTAGGCCTTTTCCTTGCATTTAGTTCTTACACCTGTTTGGTTTTATTTTGCCCCTTTTCATAGGTGGCAAGTCTGAGGTCGCACATCTGCACTAATAGTCAGTTGATTTCCACCAGTTGCCTGCTCTGTTTGATGATAATGAAGATAAAAAGAAATTTCAAGATAGAAGGAAAAGACATTTAAGATAGCTCATGTCATTTGGCCTCAGTCTTCTCAGAAATATACAGAGAGAATTCAGAAAAAGTGGTGAACAATTGGAAAAGAAAATGTAATGGGGGGGGTCAATAAGTGAAAATAAAATGACCTTCCAGTTTCAATAACTAGAATCCTGCTCATGAATCCAGCTGCTGCCCTACCTCGCAGATGCTGAGCGGCCTAATGGCTTCCTGGAGGCTGTTATATCTTCCTGTAGGATTCCAAGGGACTTCCGTAAGGATAACCCTTCTGAAGCGGAGTCCTTACTAATGACCTGCCATGATGGAGCTATCTACCTTTGGTTCAGCACCCCCTAGATTAGAATGGTCTTCAATTTTCAACTTAACTACTACAACAAAGAACAGTTTTTTTTTAAAGAAGTGTGTGTGTGAGTGTGTGTGTGTGAGCGCTGTGCGCATGTGCATATATTCCAGTTATGCTGAGAAAAATAGCCAGACCAGAGTGACCAAAATAAAATATTAAATAAATTAAATTAATTAAAATTTTATTTTCTATAATTCTTTACCTTGCTTCTTGTCTAAAAGTTCAAGTGTTACTATTCTAAATCTATTTGTACACTGGTGTGTGATCTTCTCAAAGTACTTAACCTCTCTGTTTCTTTCATCTGTAAAATGTGTTGTTGTGAAGATTAAAAAACTTAATTTATATAAAGCACTTACAACCATGCTTGGCATATGGTAAGTGCTATGTAAATGTTAGCTCTTGTTTTATTATTATCATCATCATCATCATCATTATCATTCATGGCCCTGTATAAAATGAGCTATTAATTCAGTGAGAGGCCTGATAAGTTAATGCATGCAGAATAAAAACTATCCTATGTGGTTCTTCCAAGTCTTAAACAAAATTATTAAGAGCTGATTACACATGGATAATGTTGAAATTTATCAGCTAACAAGGAAAAAAAGTTCCCACTGAAGATGTCATCCTTATTCCCTTCTCTTTTCAGCTCCAGAAATCTATTTTGTGGGCTCCTGAGTGGCTCAGTCGGTCAAGCATTAGCCTTTGGCCCAGGTCATGATCCCAGGGTCCTGGGATTAAGCTCCAAATAGGTCTCCTTGCTCAGTGGGGAGTCTGCTTCTTCCTCTCCCGCTCCCCCTGCTTGTACACTCTCTCTCTCTCTCTCTCTTTCTGACAAATAAATAAATAAAATCTTAAAAAAAAAAAGAAATCTATCTTGTGCACTGTTATGGCTTACTTCCCATTTTCATCATGCTACTGACTTACTCAAAATTTCTCCATGATCTATCCCACAAAGTTCAGACATGAATCTAATCAACAAACAAATATTTAGCGATTATTTTTTCGGTTTTTGTTTGTTTTTTAGAGAGAGAGAGAGAGCACAAGGGCAGAGGGGAGGGGCCGAGGGAGAGGGAGAGAGAATCTTAAGCAGGCTCCATGCTCAGCACAGATCTCACCACCCTGAGATCATGACCTGAGCCAAAATCCAGAGTTGGACACTTAGCCAACCAAGCCACCCAGGTGCCCCACCACATGGAAGCATTTCTAACAGGCACATCCAGATAGACACTAGCATTATTTTTCCATATTTTATAAGTGTTTATTCTGTTCTTATCACTACAACAAAACTATAAGTACTTTAAGGGAAAATAGTTCATAAATTTATTTTATTTGTTCAACAACACCTGGTAAAGTGTTAGCCAAAGCAAAATATAAGTGGTCAAAAGTACATTCTGAATTACATTATTTCACCAGAGCCTTCTCTCGTTTACCTGATGTGCAATAAATTCATTTTATGAAATTTTATAAGTTCAAATAACCAGAGGAGAACATTCTTACCTCTGTCAGTTAATTTACTAACTGAAACTCAGTAGTACCATATGAGAAATAAACTAGGTTGGTAGAATTTGTGAATGTGAAGAAAATGTGAACCATGGAATAAATTACACATTTGGTTTATAAGCAGTCTGTGAATAAGGTTCTTGTACTTGGTAAGCAGTAAGAAAGCAGTATATTGTTGAAAGGGAATGTATTCAGGGTAGACTACAAGTTTGAAAATGAAATGAGAATAATTGAATGGCCTTTTTTTAAGGAAATGTTATGTATATAGATATCAGTCAAGTGAAAGAAGAGGATTATACACATAGGTGAATGCACGCACACACACACACAACACAATGAGTACTGGTAACAGACATAGCAGTTGGGAAACCACATTTTCATACTGCTAATGATTAGGCATTTTCAAATTCAGCACTTCTTTCTTACTTCATCTTATTTCTTATCTGTTTCCCTCCCACTATTATTTCTCATATTGTTACTCTATTTTGTCTTTTCTGCCTAATTTTCTTCCCTTATTCCCTGCTTTCAAACAAAAACCCCCTCACACTTTCTCACTCACACTCACACACACACAACTGTTCCCTGCATTTGTGTTCAAAGTGTGAAACCAACTATCTCAAGAAGGTAGCTCACAGTGATGCCATTCACTCAACTAGTGAGTGGCTTTCAAACTTTTGCTCATAAAACCTAAAAGAATTTTGGGGGGAATATATATATAATAAATATATAATAATATAATAAAAAATATATAAAATATTTATATACACACACACGCACACACACACACATACATACATACATTCTGGGCTTTTTGTCAATTTATTGCCTCCCCTCTCCTCTAGCCCTGTCTGCTTTGCTAAAATGGAGCTGGGACCTTTAAATATTTTTTTTTCTTCATCAGCTAATACGGTATTAAGCTTTGTCAGCAGAGGGCACAGGAGGAAAACTGGGGAAGAAAAAGGGGTCCCCTTCCTGGTTTCAGTATGCTGGCTCAACAGGCTTCTGCAGAGCTCGGAGCTTCTCCAGCAGCTGGCTTCTGCGGCGCCCCGAGCCGCTCTGCCCCTCGGCCCTTGCTCCGTGGGCCGCTTCTCCCGTGCCAGGCTGCCGCAGTATGAAAGGCGTCTCCAGCCCCGGCCTCCGCAGTGCACGCCGCCTCCCTGGTGACAGGCTCCTCCAGCACAAGCGGCCTCTCCGGGGCCAGCGGCTGCCTGCGGTGCCAGGAATCAGCAGCACCTGGCAGGATGCGGCTCCCCCCCGCCACCCCCGCCCCTCGTCCACTCCGGTACTTTTGTAGTGGAATGCCTATAGTGAGACACCTCCCTCTAAACAGCCTTCCCCAGCACCCAAGAGGGGAGATTTCCAGCAAATTCCAGAAGGTGCATTTCCAGAAAGTGGCCCAGGCATGGGTCACCGCAGTGACTTCTCTGCTGTTTAGTGAGGTACAGCCCCGCCCTCTCCAGCAAGACCCAGACCTCAGCCCCGGGGAGAGGATGGTGAGGGGAGGGGCACCAAGGGGGCGCTTTGTCCTGGGCTCTCTACCTCAGCCCTAGGGGTCATGATTGCTTCTTATATTTGCTATTTCTGTATTCTTCAGAATTTCTATTTACTCCCTTCTAGCCAATCCCTCATTACCACAATCGTCTGTTAAGGGTCGTAGTTCTTTAAATTATACTTTCCTGTTCAAATTACTGTGTGGTTTCTGTATCCAGATTGTGTGCTGACTGATACATACTCCCTTATATATTTTAAAGTAACCGCTAAAATTTCCTTTCAAAATTTAAATAATTGAAAAAAATTGAATTTTCTGGGGTTCTATAAATAGAGTACATGCTTAAAATATATTTTTGTCAAAACCTTGGAGCTATACATTTAGGTCATTTAATGAATGGAGAAGTCCACCCTAGAACCTCATTTGGGAAAAGTAGTCCTCTCTGTCATATCTATCAACCAAATGAAACTGTCAAAAAGAAAAAGACTTTCATTTTTAAAATTTAAATAAATATATGGATACATATCCTCATGACAACAGTCTTGCTTGAGGAGAGACCAGTAGAAAATGGATAGGCTGACAAGAGACAACAGATGGAAAGATGGATAAGCAGATAGCAGGCAGGTCGCCTGAGTCTTACCAAGACAAAATACTATTTCAATATTTTTTTACCGGTTCAATATTTTTCAATATTTTTTTTGGCCTTGCTTTCCTGGGTTTCCCCTTCAGAAGTAATGCATTCTTGAACTGTCATTTTGCTTGATGCCTTAGAGATTTTATCCCAGGACAATAAATCACAGTAAGATTTGGGATGAGTGAAAAGGTATGACATCTTCTGTAAACAGGATAATGATAGAGGAGATAGGAAGAAAGAGGGGAGCGACCACAGACTCTCAGACACATCAGTGTCAGGGAAGCATACATATAAAAGCTGAGGACCAGAAAACTGATTCCCTCAAAGCTGTCCATGCCCTGTGGCCCCTGTAAAGTCTTGGTGGACACCCAAGGTACAGTTTCTCCAGTCTGAAGACAGCAGCACCAGACCAATGAACGAATGCAATCTACAATAAAGGTTAAAGCATTTCCACCACTAAAATTGACAAGAAACCAAGGAAGGAAAAGCATACAATTTAAAAATGGGGGGAAAATAGAATAAAAATATTAAATCATATTCCTTAGAAACTTAGAAAATAAAAGCTTTCCCTATAAGAATGCTACAGGAAATTCACATAATATCACCTCAAATATGAAACTCCCCGAATCTCACCAGTACCTATGTTCAAACAAAGGTCTTGCTTTTCAGTATTTGTGACTCAAAATCTCACATGGGTTAAATCCTTCATTTACAGTGGTTCTGTTTCTTATTTAAAACAATAAGTTTTCCTTAGATCCATTACTTTTCTGAATCACATGATGGGGAAAGAGATGGAGAATCTTAAACAAAAGGCAAAGGGGATGTGGCCAATTTTTACCATTTGGGATATTAACAAGTTTAACATGGCTCAGCAACTATCTTAAATGTTATATCAACTATTATGACACAAGCTAAAGGTGTTGAAATATAAGGACGTGTGTTTTCTGAGAGGAAATGGGTGACAATTTGAAGGGCTGGTTTTTTTTTAACATGAAGAATAAATACATAAGAATTCAGAACAGATTCTCAACCAACACTAATGTGCAATAAGGTTTATGCAAGTTAAGAAAGGTTTTAAACTTCTAAAAAATGTCAAGGAAACTACGGTTTCCTGTTATTTCTGGAAAATCTGTAAATGCCAGTGTTTTAAAGGGGAAACATTTATGGAGAGATATTAAGTACGTTTTACATGCTACACGTATCAGATTCTTGTTTGTTCATTTCCCCTTAGAAATTTGTAATTCTGCTTCAAATAAATGACATTTACTCTCAATTAAGGCTTCTGTCTTTTCATTCCCCTAAATATGCATCCCCATGGGAAGTACAGGGCTTCCAGGATTTTTCTACACCTAGATAAATAAATTTTCGTAAAGATTTTCCTTTCCCGAATAAGATCCATAATGTACACTGTCTGAATTGACTATTTTGGTGAAAAAGTCTATATACTGCTTGTTTTATAGTAAACTATTGGGATCTTTAAAATAAAGATAATTTGTTTACATATGTATAACTATCAGTTATAATACCCACGTTACTTTCAGTACAGGTATTGCACTTCCTTGCAGAAATATGAATAATCAACTTGGTAGATATTATTCAATCCGAAGGATGCACATGAAGAACTTTTACTATGGCCCAATAAATAAATTTAGGGCCATCACTTGATAAAAGAAAAATCAATAAATATATTAACATTTCTATGCCCACCAAAATCTCTCTCATAGCTCTTCTAAGCACCATGGTTAATTATGATGAGCAAGTTAACGTCAGGTATTTCACAGATCCAAATAGTGCAAAGTCAGCCAGTCTACTGAACTGGTAATTTATCATGAAAGTCAATAATTACTTTTGTTTTGTGGAGAGAAAATAGAAATAATAGAAATAAAATTTAGTAGCATAAAGATTCTTTTTTTTAGTAGTATAAAGATTCTAATGTAAATGAGCAATAACTAGTTTGTTGCCATCTGTGATATTTCCATATCCCTTGGTCTTTAACATACTTACTTGAACAACGGAGTTCCACAAACAACACATTTATATATTCCAGGGTCTTTGTGATGTGTATATTCTCCTTCAAAGGCACTGATAAACAATAAACAACATTTAAAAAAATTAAAGTTAGTATTATTTCTTATAGAATGTATTTGCTGAAAATATATTTTTCTAATAAATCTTTCAAGGGCTTTTTGTTCTAAAAGGAGAACAGAACAAACATTTGGAAATCTGAACATTACTAATATATTTCAAATCTATATAATAAAATGTGCGTATAACTACTCCAAACTAGGGCAAGTTAAAAAAAAATAAATAAAAGATCAAGCCATCTAGTTATGTAATGCTTAGAAAAAAATTTTTGCTATTCAAAAAAAAAGAACCAAAATCCTTGTAATTCATATTTGCAGGGGGAAAAAAAAAACAAACCATTACTACACAAGATTTCTGCCTACTCTACAGTGTCCAAGAGTGTATACCCAAAAATGGAGAAGGGTCCAAGACTTCAAGCGGAAGGAGTCTTATTTTTGGGTTTGAAAAGGAATATTGCAGCTTTAAGGGAATATTTTTCTAAGTTAACAATCTTAAAGGCTAGGAGGTCATTCAGCTAATACAAATCAGCTGTGCTAGCCCAACAAAAAGTCTATGTGCTCTGCAGCTTGTTTTTATTATCCTTTCACCCTCTTTATGAGGTCCAATTTTTTTATAAACAGAATTTTTAAGAATGACCTAATCTCTAGTTGTTTGTGTGCATTAAATCATTTTGCTAGTCATGTACACAACGGACGGGTAGAGGTCCTCCTGGCCTGAAGCTGAAGCCCACCACTGGCTCACTGTGTGGTGAGAGTAGACGTCAGAGATTCACCATTTGGTAAATTCAGCAAACAGTATATACTGTGACAGGAAGAGAGTGTTGCCTATTAACAAGGCCCCCATGTGTGGTAAAGAACTCTTTCAGTTCATGAATGAAAACAAGAAGTTACATCATTAATAAATTTGGATCAGAGGTAAGTTACAGCCTTATGCCAGCCTCCATGGTATAAATTAAACAACAAAATGGTTGGACCTTGGCAGGTTACCTTTGAGCTGGAATCAGCTGAGAGAGACTTTATTCACTAAAAACGTCTTGGAAGTGAACAAACTCTTTTTTCAGGACTTAGGGCGAACTTCCAAGGACCAAAGCCATGTGAGGGCAGTTATTGAAAATTTTTGACATTCCAACCACAAATGAGCCAATAAATACTTTCTCCACATGTGCTTCAAAAAGAAATTGGAGTGGGGTAGAAAGGAACTAAATTATGCTACCTTCTTTTTGCAGCCAAAACGTCTATACTTACAATGGCCACCTTCAAAATTTCAGCATCCTGGCACAGTGCCATGTCCCTCATGGTTTTGCTTACTGTGATGTCTTCCCCAAAAATGTACCTAAATCGCTATTACTTCCACACATTTTGTAGTAAACTAAAAACAGGCCCTTAATAAAAGCCTTGTGACTTTACATAAGATAGTGTTCATTAAATGGGGGAAAGAATAAATAAAACTTAGTCTTAACCTAAACAATACCATTTTCAACCTTTTCAAGGATACTAATTTGTAGATTTTAGCAAATAAGTGTAGAATTCTTTAAATTAAATGGCAAGGGAAGGATTCAGAGCCGTGGGGGATGGGGGGGTGGGAAGGCAAAGAAAACTAGTTCTTAATGACTTTTTCTTACAGCCTCTCTTACCTTTCCGTCCCTTTCTCCTGAGTGACATGGTACTGCAGGGGTGTTAGCCGCTTCCTTAGTTCCTGCTGGGAAAAGACCACCTTACAGTTCTTTTTATCCCTACATGACCCTGGAAAGAGAGAGGATATGGGAGAAGGAGTCTTTTTAGTTTGAATCCTAAATACTTGCTTTGGCTGGCCGCCACCGCCCAGCTTCTGCAGTCACTTGTCAACCACTAGACCGGTCCTTGATGCACCAAACTTATCTGAACTGCAGCTGACTAGTTCTCTCAGTTTGAAGAGAATCTTTCTCAAGATTCAGGAGCTCCCACTGGAGCACTGACAAGGTGCCACAGCCAAAGATGCCAACATGGGATGGGAACAGCTCACTGAACATTCCCAAAGATGGCAGCACATCCTCTATGTTCTCCTAACACCAGGAAATCCTTTTCTTCAAAGAAACTCAAAAAGCATAACCCTGCTTATAAACATTTACACTGTATGTATATAAGATGATGGGCATATTATGCTAAATAATAATTCCCCATTCAATAATTTTGCAACTTAGCAGAATAGCTTGAAACCACCATTCCGTTTCTATTCTGGGCCATTTAAATGGCAGCCAATTTTTTTAAACCCTAAAAATGCATTTTTCCATAACTAGGAATTTGTCCTTCTCTGTGATTCTGTCAGCCACTTCACTACGTTCTGTAGAGTCCTTAAAAACAAAAGTCTTTAAAGACTGTATCTTACAATGTTAAACAGGCAGCAAGAAAGGCTTTAATAGACTCCAGAAGAAGGCTTTACACTAATGTCGATTCAATAAGTTCCAAAGAAAAGGTGAGAAAAATAGGGGGGGGGGGAGACAAAGAGAAGAAGTAAAGGGAATATGATTTTACTTAGACCTACAGTCTTCTTTTTGCAAAGTATATCTAGGAAGACTTCACTGATTAAGTGTATTCAAATGGAGAAATAATTTTAATGTGATTATAATACCAATGGCAGCTTTTATTTCAACCTATACAGACTGCAGTAAAATGTTCAGACAACACCTGTTGATACGTGCTATTTTATTTTAGCTACACAAATGATTGAAAAGAAATATAACTCCGAGACAGGGCAACCCTTACTCACTGCAATAAAATTGCCTTTTTTTTTTTTTTGCCACTCATCACAGTGGGAAAGGGGCCTGCAGTTGGCCCTAGGTGCAAAAATCTCTTACCATGTTTTGAAATTACTAAAAGAAAGCTTGCTTCATCCCCTGAATACTAAACTCAACTTCCTCTGAAATGAAAAGAACTGTGCTTAAAATAGAAATGCTCCCTACGTCTTTTACTGTTAAGTCACCTGATGTCACAGTATGTGAGGTCACTGAAATGAAACCAGGAAAAAAAATGACTAACCGGTTCCCGATTGTGGGATTGAAGAAGCATATCAGCTTCCAGGATCAGGGCCACCAAGACAGAGCGGCTGATTCTCGATGAGAAAATACAGAGGCAGGAAGATAGCTAACCAGAGCCAAACAGAAAAGTCGCACCTTGGTGCAGGCCTGTGGGTTGTCAAACAGCGCCTCTCCTGACCTTCCACAGAGCAGACTGGCATATCGCTGATGATGTGTGGGTCTCTCATCTCAGTGGAACCCATATTACACTAGGCTTTATCCAAACACCTACTACTTACACTTTTAATCTTTTCTGAGGGGCAGATGAGAAATGTTTGTCCTGTCAGAGCAAGGCTCTCCAGACAGAGCCTGAACGCAGAACTGCTCTTTGTTACCTCTCAGTTGACTGTCATAACCGAGTTCCTGCTCTCTCCACTGTAGACTTCTTAAAAGCTATCTTTTTGTTTTTATTTCTCTATTAGTTGGAAGGGTTGTATCTCTGCTGATTTTGCCCAAAAAGGTTCATTAATTGCCAATTTAACGTGACAAAATCTCTGAGTTAAAAGTATTCTTTCCCCTGGCATGGATAATTAAAATCTGTACAATTAGTATTAAACGATTCTGTGCAAAATATTTTTGTTGATATATGTTCATTCATACAAAAAGACCAATTGTGTTCCCAAAATTGAGAGAACTAAGCTACCCATCTGTATGTCATTTAGCACAAGAGAAGCAACTGCAGGTTTAAATTACACGGTATTGGGTTGCAATTTCCTAACATTGGATGCTTTTCTGCTTTTTTACCTTGAGTCATTTACTAAGGAGTGTTCATAAAAAGTAGCTTAAAGCACAGATGCTTGCAAATCGTTTAGGCAAAGATGTTTCTCTCTTTTTCATTCTCCCTCTCTCAAAAATCTCTCTTTTCTGAAGAAAGAGAATAAAATTGTTGGTCAGTATTGACGAACCACGTTAAGTATTTGTACAGAGAGAAAAGGTAAAATTGAAAACATCTGATTCAAGTAAATACGACAAACATAAAAGCTTTCCTGGTGAATGAAGGGTATTGAGGAGACTTTATTTCATAGATTAGAAATTACTTTTGATCTAAACAGTCTTAAAAACAGACTGTTTTTCCACCACGAACCATCTCATTAACTGTGCTACAGAGACCCCGTTTTCATGGCAAGCTTTGAAAGAGTGCTGTGCTCTTTTGTCAGACTCCGTCTTATCTGGGAGGGGGATAAAGATTTCAGTCCGGCTTTCTTTGTTTGTCTTTCAAGAACCACTAAAGCAGTATTCACACAAATTTTGTAGGAATGTGCCCTATGTCACAGCCTACAAATTATTTGGTTTTGGTGCACTTAAAGGTCATCTTCCAAATTAGCAAAATTTTCCTATATCCTGGCTTTTCAACCTTAAATATAAATATTGTTTCCTACCTCTAAGTGAGGCGCTTTTTTTTTCTTTAAGAAATGCTAGTGCTTATTGAAAGTTGTCGAACTTTGTACGTTTTTATTCTCTGATTATATCATGTTCTCAAAATAATTAGGCTTTTAAAGTGTACCTAATAGCAAAAGGAAGTATACGTAGACTAGAAACAACTATTGTGATTTTATATTAAACAACCCAATGAGCAGTTAGTCAGATTTTAATAAATTTCTTGCCACATAGTTTAATAATATACTTCCTGGACAATTGAAAGCTATACTATTACGTTAGCTCTTCTAGCGTCATAACCCAAAACTGACATATATAAACACAGAAAGGCTTCTCTTTTGTCTCTGATTTCCCTTCTCCCTCTCAGACTCACTTTTCTAAAGTTATATGGTGCCACCGTTAATTTTGAAGAAATAATTTCATTTTGAAATTCTAGAATAATTCACTGGATGGTTTCCCTTCACTATCTTCACTTAGGAACTGTAATTTTCTTATTACACAGGGTAATTTAACATTAGTATTATATGACATCTGTTCAATGACCTCTAAATTGGCTTAGAAGTATGTTAGGGAAAGATTTTTCCCTTTATTTAAATGTTTAATAGAGTGCTTCGAAGGCATGAGTGTGTGTGTGGATACGTGCAACCCAAAGTATGTTTGAGATAGTAATGCTGCCATCTTGGTATCTCATAACACCAGCCCCTACAGAGTAACTTTGGTATAGATAAGATCCATCTTGAACCCCATCCAAGAGTATTTATTTACTGAAATATGCCTAAAGTCTCTTTTTATATTGACGCTTGTTCCATTAGGCTTGCTGCCTCAAAGCCAGTATTATCTTGAAGCTCCAGTGGAAAGCTCTTGCTCTAAGTAGAAACAGACTTACAGCAAGAGTTCATGTTCCGGCTCTGCCTGCTTCCCAGTCATGTGACCTTAGGCAAGTCAGTCTCTCTGACCATGTACTGACACCCTCACAGGTCTGCTCGAAAGATCACAGCAAATCACAAAGATCTAAGTGATCTCAGCAAACATTGTCTGAATAAATGCACTATCACATTATCATTCTGATTACAGTAAATTCTGAAGTTAAAAGTGTAGTTTCAAAGGTAGCCAGGTTAACTATTTCAGTGTGCTGCAATATCATATTGGTAATCATTTTTCTATAATAATTCCCTTAGGGCACCATTTTTCTCACAAATTTTCTTTTAAAATGATTAAAATAAGAATTAAAAGAAAACTAAAATTTGAATATTTAACTATGTGCTAGGCACATTTCTAGGCATTTTTACATAACCATGTTTAATCCTCTCAATAATTCTAGGAGGTTGACATCATGCTCATTCTACAGATACAGAAACTGAGGCTCGGAGAGGTTGTACAATAACTTCCTAAGGACAAACAGTAAATAGATATATCAACTCAAACCCAGGGCTATCTGACTGTAAAGCCCATAGTCATTATATATTCTGTGAGGACAATTTATACTAGAGCTTTCTTCTTTCTTCTTAAATTATGCAATAACTTTTAGCTCAAGAACTATTGCTAACAACTTAAGATAATGAAGGAGAAGAGTAATAATCGCCACAGTACATCCAGAAAAATGAATACATTTGTCTGCTGGCCAATGTCTGTTTTCCCTGTGTTCATTCCTTCAACAGAGGGTCAGTGACAAGGTTCAAATGGGATTCGCACAAAGTCTATAAAACGTTGAAAGGCTTTTTAACTTCCTGTTAAGAAGTAAATCAGATCTGTTACCTAAGTCTTAGAACACTTTTAAGTCATAAATCTTACATTTCATTGTGAAAAATCAAAACAAAACAAGACCTAAAGATCCCGTAACTTTAGTTTTGGTTCTAGGATCAGAAAAAACTGAAACTATGAAATATTTTCCCAAGATAATAAATAAATAAAAGATGACAAGACCATCTTGTTTTGCTTTGAGTTTAGTGGGTTTAAACAGTAAAATTCATGTTGAAATGGCTTGCTACTATATTTCAAAGTGGTATGCTAGAATTTTCATTACCACTTTGAATTTTCAGTTGGTTATTAGTCTGTCATATTGGAAAGCTGAACACTATCCAGATATGATAGTGTTAGAAATTTCTAAATAACTGGGCATTTATAAAAGCCAAATCTAGTCCACTTTTAGAATAGCATGTAAAATGTATTCCATGAACCGTTTTTTCATATATGTTTGTTTGTTTTGCATTCCAGTAATTCAATAAAGGTTTGAAAAAAAAATGCCAAGCACGAGGAAGAAAAGCTTTCATGCCTGTAGAAGCATACCCAATTCTGATTTTTCTCTCAAAGTAGACCTACATAGGAAAAACATTCCCAAGATTAACATGCAATCAGATGTCATGACACTTTTGCCTCAATACTGTAGCTTCCATGAAACTAGGGTTGCAGGGCTTACTTACAGGACCATTGATCCAACATTTTTTTCTTACTGTTTTCTAAAGGCAACAAAAGTGTTGAAGGTTTACAGAGTGCCAGGTACTGTGCTAAGTGAAATATAGTCATTCATTCCTTCAAGTAATTATTGAGTACCTATTATATGCTGGCATTATTCTAAGTACTTAGGATATACAAGTAAAACAAAGATCCTGCTTTCATGGAGCTCCTCCGAAAGCAGCAGGGGTGGGGGAAGACAGAAAAAACACAATGAAAATAAGTAAATTAGGTAGCCTCTTAGAAGGTAACAAGTACACAGGAAGGAAAAAGGCAAAACTGAGCAGAGCAAAGAAGATTCGGAATGCTAGAAGTTAAGGGCTGTAACCTTAAATATGGTCAAAGTAGGGCTCACTGAGAAGACGACATTGGACAAAGCCCTGAAGCTAGAGAGGAAGTTGGTTGTACTGATATCCAAAAGAGGTGCTTTCTAAACACACAGAGGACATGGCCAGTGCAAGAGATGAGTACACTAAGTTCACGCCCCAGTGCTCGTAGAGACAGAGACAGGGAACTGCAACACGCGTGCCAAAACCTGAGCAACACGCGTGCCAAAACCTGAACGTGAATGGGGCAGAAAGCAACAATTTAAACATGCGAAGAATAGGTTTTTAAACCAGGAAATTTATAATTATATATCTTAGTACAGACATTGTCTGGCATTACTTTTTAACTCCCAAGAGAAATGTTAGGGAATATCCTTTTAGCAATGTGCTATCCTCAAAATAGCTCTCAGAGAGTATCTGACTGGCTGAACTTTGAACCCAGAATCAGAGTGCAGTCCCTGCTAACTTGCTCTGTGTAATTAATGTCATCCCTTTCAGACTATAGATTATCATTCCCAACCTGGAGTCATGTGTAATTACAGAGGATACTCAATAGATGTTTTTCAGTGATAAATTTTTGATGGACCCAGAGAGCAAAATCCTTTGGCCAAATGGGTGTTTTTACCCTTCTGGAACAAGCCAGTCACTCTTCCCTGCAGAGTGCTCTTGTAAGTGAAGTCAGGGAATATTCATAACTAAAGAAAGTTTAAAATTTGTACCTCAACCTGGTTTCCATGTTTTAAAAACATTCTTAGTTTTTACATTTAGGTTCAATTTCACTTCATTCATCCTCCAAGTCCTAAATATAACACAAAGAAAATAAAACTCCAGGTCTTAGGAACCAGAAAGCAAGACAACTGTTTCTTCCTAAACATTTTTTTTCTTTTCTCTATGTGAGAAAAATCATATCTTTGTCATAGTAATTATCCCATTTCAGGACTTCTCACTGTTTTTCTATTCACATAAGACTGTTGTACAGATCAGTTTCAGTTATATTCTATTGATGCATGCACAGAGTTCTAATTAACATCAGTGGACATTAGAAGCATGCCAAGGCAACATACCATTTTAAACTTTTTGAATTAAACAAGACCATATGTTTTAGTGGAGCATAGTTGAATGATAAAATTGGTCTCTGGTTTCCATACTGAAGGTTTGAATAGATAAACTGAGAAAATACTTGCAAGCAAATTTTCTTTCCAAGTCTACATACCTGAATAAATTCACCCCTACTCTGATAACTCCTTTCTTCTGTATACCCTTAGTACTAGTGCATTTACTCTGTGAGGTACTATTTACATGGGCTAGAATAGCATTTTGCAATTATTCTCAAATGTCTTCAGTTGTTTCCACTTTATTTTCTCAGATTATAAATTCTTTGACAACATAAACTGTTGAGCCTCATATTAATTGTGATTAAAAATCTACAGTTGATTAAAATCTACAGTGATTAAAAATCTACAGTGAATCAAGAATCAAGAACTATGATGAGCTCTGGAAAGTTAAAAACGAGTAAGTCAAGGTTCCTATCCTAAGACAGCACACATTCTAGCAGGAAAGATGTAAGAAAAGCAGTCAAAACAATGTGCAGTCACATAGTAAAAGTATATGCAAAATTTTATGTATGGAACATTAACATTAACACTGAAGACATTAATATTCTCAAACTTTGCCCATCTAGATTGACGAGGTCCAGCTGTAAGTGGGATATGGAAAACTCACATAATTTGTAGAAACAGCATCTATAGGCTCAGAGGGTTAGAGAAGATTCAAATAGGGAAGAGAACTTCATCTAGAAAGCTGAGATGTAGTGTGATCAAATGTGTACAATGTCAAGAAGGTCAAGTATCCAGCTCTGATGAAGGGAATGCAAATGGTCTTCCATGTAAGTGATATCGGCTAACTTACCAAAGTAAAAACAGCCAGGATAAAGTTATGGATTTAGATTTGGAAGAGGAGAAATTGTGGAGCGGAGAAATAAGGCAGTTTTAATATTAAGGGGAATGTGTGCAAGCATTTTCTCACTGGAAGTCAATGGGAATACACTTATTTCCCACAACATCCGAAGCCTATTAATATGGTTTAAAATTCTAGCCTTTAATAGTAAGTTCTCGTAAGTAGGGAGACATGACTTTCTTGATAGGAGACGTGGAGAGGTTTATCACTACATGTATCCTTGTGAAACATTCACCTGAATGACTCTGTAAGATAGAAACCACATTTTGCATTTCTATCTTTTACTTGTGTGCCACAAGTAAATTTTTAATTGTTGAAGTCATGTGTAGCAATAATTTTATCAACATTCTTTAAGTATCTAAAAGAACTAGAGTACTTTATCAACTCTTCAGAATGTAATGCAAATACCAATAGCAGTGATTTTTACATTAATGTGGACCATAAAGCCTAAGTTTAGGGAAATATTTAAAATATGTCTTGATGCAAAAAGCATTTACTTGCTTGCAAAGCATATGAGTAAAAAGAGAATTTTTAAAGGCACTGCGATCATCAAGTGACAGTAGTGGAAGAGAAAGTCACTTAACTTCAAGTCTATCTGATTGCATGTGAAATGTCTGACAAAGTTGGAGTTCCCTGTTTTTAATTTTTTTTTTTTCCTAGTATGGGTCTTCACTAGAACATCATGGCCCATTCAGGGAAAGAAAAAAAAAATTAAAAGCAGACAGGCTCATTTCCATTCTACATTTCACATGTAATCAAAAAGACTTGCAAAAAATAGCTTGCTCTCCCATCCTGCCTCACCCCCTTAGGAGCACAGACTGAAGGGAGGATGAGGGATAACCACCCACAAAAAGGAAGGATAGGATCCCTCACTTAGGGATGCAGAATTTTGTTTAAATGTAACATTAAGAATACTTTACTAGAAAGAAAATAAAATTTATATTGTCTAAGAGCTCAGCTTTGTAAATTTCCAAAATTACATTATCTCCCAAATCAAATTTAAAATCTAAATTAATTCTAAAACAATGGGCAGAAAACAAATCTGCAATTGCCACTCAATGAATAGCTAAATTTGAGTCCATATGTTCCAGAAAAATTTGAAAGATTCTGGAGGAAAAAAAGTAAAAATTTTTACATTTCTCTTTATCACCCAGACAACTAAAAAAAAGCATAGGGCTTCTCCTGAATTATTCAATATTTCCTTGAAAGACAGGGTACATACATATCTTGGTTACCTTTGCACTCCCAGCACCTAGCAATGTGCCGGGGCAAGAGTAAGTACTACGTGAGTATACGCTGTATTTAAATATTTATTCAACTCCCCATTTTAATTATTTGTATTTAAATTTTTTTCTGAAAAGATGTTTTCTGAATGATGCCTTTGGCTATGTTTCTTGGAATTTAATTTAAAAACTGCAACAATAGGGGCACCTGGCTGCCTCAGTTGATGGAGCATGTGACTCTTGATCTCAGGGTTGTAAGTTCAAGCCCCACTTTGGGTGTAGAGATTACTTAAAAAAATAAAATCTTAAAAAAAATTGCAACATTAATATTCTAAATCAGTGAAATTAAAAAAAAGAATAATTGATGATAGATTTTTTCTTTTATTACTATTCTGAATCGTCTCTTGAGTTGCACACTCAAATCTTCTATTATAGGCTAGTATTCCATTAAATCTCTGGATTTAAGACTGAGAGATTACCTAATCCAGCATTCCCCAAAATGTTATCTATAAAACACTGGCTCTAAAAAACAAAAAATGCTAACAGGTTGTTCTTGGGGGGGTGGGGGGCGGGGGCGGGTAGAGGGTTGGCAAGAATAAATTTCCACAGTCAAACCATATTGGAAAAATCAAGGTTACATGGGTTTTTTTAATGAAGATCTTCTCAGAGATTTTCTTAATATTGATGTGCATTACTAAATGTGGTATTTTGACACACGATTATTTTATGCTCCACTAGAAAAGTAAAAAGAGCTGCCAATGACACATTTTCTCACACAATGGTTTAAACTGTGTCCTCATTACCAAGATGATAAAATGTAAAAACAGAACTTATAAAATATGGTAGTATGCAGTTTTTCAATTTGACAATGGGATCAGTTTTACAGGGTATTAATTAGTGTTCCTCAGGTTATAATTTGGGAAATGAGGAACTTCTAGTCCAAAGCTCTCATGAGTAAACCAAGGCCTAACAAAGTTACTTGACATGGTCACACACCTGGTTAATGAGAGCCAGGCTCTCTTGTCTGCCGCGTTCCTACTTTAATTTATTCATTCATTACATTTCTTTCTTGAACTCATGCTTTGTTGTGCTTTAACATGCCTATCTTTTACTAACCCATGTGCTCACGGTCCATTCCCACCCCCATGCCGCCATCCCCCACCCCTATCACTTCCTGCTAATTACATCTACACATTCCTTCAATATCCTTCAGAAGAACTGTCATTGCTTCAGATCCTATTCCAAGAACCAGTCTGCCATTCTGTGCAGAAAGAAGCACAGTGCTTCTCACTTCTTTTACTCCCTCCCACCATAGGGAAGCAAAGGAGGAAGTGTTTACGTAGAATCATAAAACTGTCAAGTATATAACTTCATCTTATAGATAACAAAACGACTCAGTCCCAAAGTGGCCATCTTTCTCACCAGGATATACATTCCTTAAAAACAATGGCCACATTATTTACAATGTGGCATTATATTGATACATAAGAGGATGCTATTTATTTACACCCATTCATTCATTCCACAAATATTTACTGAACACCTATTATGTGACAGACAAAATTCTAGTTGCTGAGATGTAGTAGTGAACTCAAGAGGCAAAAAAAAAAAAAAAAACTGCCTTTTTGGAGCTTACTTTGCAGGAACCAAGGATTTTCCTACATTAGAAATAGATTTTGGCCAATCAAACCCATCACCTTTCCCAGACATATTTAATGTCCCACGCCCTCCTTTTATAATTTTTCCAGCTTATTCCCCCTTAAAGTGGCACAGAATAAATTTCTGGGAAATGTGAGATAATGTTAATACCTGAGGGTTATATCTAACTGTGAAAGATTCGACAAGATTGTTATGTCATTCTTAGTTTACAGATGAAGAACAGGAATAAAAGGCATAAAACAGATTCATCGGGCCAGAAAGCAAGTTGGTAGTAGAAACAAGCTAGTAAATACAGACTAAGCTTCCAATCTGTTTCTTCATCAATACCACTAATAGGACAGTAAGCTCTGAAACAATGTTACCTAAATTTGAACAAGAACTATTAAAATATTAATCAAAATGGAACATAACACGAAAGCTGTCTCATTCTGTGGTCAAAATGCACTTCTACAACAAAACAAAATCTT
This sequence comes from Eumetopias jubatus, assembly GCF_037043125.1. NCBI lineage: Eukaryota > Metazoa > Chordata > Mammalia > Carnivora > Otariidae > Eumetopias > Eumetopias jubatus. The sequence goes on along the minus strand of NW_028274814.1, from coordinate 91,936,282 downwards.
GAAAACTATAGCTATAGAATTTTGGATTTTCTTTGCTTACTTAAAATTCAAATAATCTAATGATTTAAATTAGCACTCCATTCTTTGCTTGCAATTATGTGGCTGAATATGATAAATATATCTAGTGTTGAAGGAAATGCTTATCATAGTAGTTGAATAAATTTACATTCTATAAATGTATAGCTCTTATAAATCACCTAAATAACTGATATCTTTGTCATTCCCTAGTATATTTTTTATGACATACATTTTAAGTGGCTAATACAAGTGCAAGTATACTAAATGTAAAAAAAGAAAAAAATAGGGAATTGAAATAAATGAATGGAAATTTTAAATTTTTAAATAAATGGTTGATTTTAAATGCAAAGGCACAGAAAGTAATTAGAAATAATTTGCCATTGCATCTCAGTAAAATCTTTTTTAAAGCATTTTAAATTAAAATGTATCTAGCAAAAGCAGCAATGAGAAATTTAACCTCTAAACAAAATGTTTAGGATGAAGCTACAAACTGGAAAAGACTGACAATGACAATTCATCAAGTATCTGGCCTCAATATTAGTGAGTCTTTGTGAACTGCCATACAGGCCTCATTTCTTCATTAAACATGTTCATTGAGAGCAAAAGGTGGCTCAGGCTTGTTTGAATAAATCCTTCTATATGATCTGACAGGTAACATTCTTGTGAGCATGTTTAGATAGATAAACATCTAATAACTCTACTTATAAGATTCCTCAGAAGTCCATATTGTCTAGATAATCTAACCCTGCAGTATTATCATTTGTTTTCAGAACTCATAATACGTTTTATATTCTTTACAGTCACTGTTAGTTAGTTGACCAGTGAGTTTCTCAGACTAAAATTTGTTTTATCTTTTGTTCATGCCCATTTTTATCTCTGTTGCTACTAGGTGTTGCTACATATTTTATAATTATTAATGTATATATGAAGAATTTATTCCATACTTAATAAAAAATTAACAAAATCCACATTTAACAAACCATATGCCCAACACCTTATTCATACAGATGTATTGTTCTATAATAATTTAGCCTTGTGCACAAATAATTTTTAAAACTCATATGGTAGGTAATTAGATGTCATACAGCAAGTTTTCAACATTAACATTAAAACTTTATTATATCATAGCGCTACTAAACATTTTGTTTTAGAAAAAATATAGCTGCATCAGAGTACTCATTAATCAACATTTTAAATATAATTTTTCTTAGTTTCTAAAAATATCTTAATTCATGCATAACAATCAACATGTTAAACTAATAACATTTTCAAGATTCTATAAAAATTTGAAACACAGCAAAACAAAATGTGAAATTTTCTTTCATTCTTGGGTGGTCTGCTGAAGAAAATTTAGTTGCATATAATGCTATAAATTACTGTTAAATCAGCTATTTGGATTTAAGATAAGTTAATTTATGAAAACTTGTTTTAGTTTATAGAAAGTCTACACATGAAAGACAATTTCGATGAGATGTCCAAGCATAAGGGACTTGGAATCCTATTGAAAATGGAAAAAGGTTTTGCACTCTACAAATATTGTTTGAACATAATATAAGCAGAAAAACTTGTGGTTTGTAAATCCATATGTTCTTAACTGGATGTTCTTTACATACTTTTGTTTAAGTTTTCACAATGCACCTATGTGCTAATGATATCAGTACACTTGCATGCTGTGAAAGAACGCAAATCTAGTGCCATCTACCGGAAAAAGTGGGTACAATTCAATCAATTAATTACAAATTATTTTGTGAATTATGTGAGTTGGAATTTGTGTGTCTATTTTTTAAATATTATGTTTCTTTAAAAAAAACTCCCCTAAAGCATTTTTAATATAATCAAAGAAGTTAGGTAAGATGAGCATGTAAGACAATGGTGAAACTGAAAAATGGCGGGCGTTAATCTAAACACGTGGGAGAGAATTCCATTGGTGGTATCAATAAAGAAATCAGATATACCATGTTCTAATCAGTTTTTATGTTGGTATCATGTATATTGTTTAGAACACAGGTTCTAAACCTGTGGTCAAAGAACCCTCCCTTAAGGATTTCAGAATATCTAACAAAAAAAAATGAAATTATATGAAAAATTGTGTGTAGATTCACAGATGTACTTTCTGGGGGAGGAGAGTCATAACTTTTATCAAAGAATCATGGAGATGATTCATCTTTTCATAACCCTAAAAGGTTAAAAAATAAAACTGGCATAGAAAGCCAATCTATGCAGTAGATGAACAGCAAGCATACTGATGACCTCAAGTCTTTTTTTAAAAAGGGTAAATAAACATAACATCGGATGCCATTAATGAGCTGTTGCCAGCTCTAACTTGGATAGTATTCTTACTTATGCATGTTGCTTTGGTGCATGTCTGCTGTAGTTCCTCTCTACAAATGGAAAATTTAAAGCATAACAAACAACATTAACTTGCTCCAGAGAAAAGTGATCAAAAGAGCCGGAATTCTTAATTCTCATAATAAGCATAATATGTACTTATTCCCTTCCTCAGACAGTTTATCTACCACTAAAACTCAAACTGTTTGAGAGAAAAAGTAAAAGCATGTATGGATAATACACAATGAATCCATGTTACCACTTTTTTTGCTCTTTGTTTAGCTACAATGTGTTTTATACCTACTATATCAACTGTATTGTATTAAATGCAACAAAGTGAGAAAAGAGAAAAGAAACAGTTTTTCATAATATATTCAAAAGGCAACCAAACCATGAAATTTACTTTTAATCTTCCCATGTAAAAGAGTCTCAAATAAATGTGTATTCTGTTATAGCTATCACTTCACCTACATGTAAACTTTCCAAATGTTTATTCATTCATTTAACAAATATTTATTAAGTGCCAGGCATTGTGCTAAGCTCTGGAGAGTTCTAGTTATACAGATGATATTCTATGACTTGCAAACACCATTTGCAAAATATCTCTCTTTAAGACTTCTAATTTCTACATTAGAATATTTATGATATTTTTACGAACTACATAACCGCCGTGTGGCTCTTCAATTCATGGTGATTGTTAAATACGCCAATGAAGTCAAGTAACAACCACATATTATGCGTACGATGTTAGAGAAAAGTATAATTTATCACTGTAATTAGTACTATTTAGACAAATACTCTCACTTGGCTGAAAGCTACCATGCTATCTAGTCTAAGCTACAATTAGACTTAATTTTTATCAAGCACTGAAACTATGTATAAAATTGTGCTTCCTAACCCCTCCTCAGATAATGCTTCAGTCTTGATATAGTGGTAAGGAATTCTAATGTTCAAACGTGGAAAAGATTTCTGTCCTCCCACCACAACCTAGCAGATTTTTCTATAAATTCCCAGCCATTAGTTAGTACTGAGTTTCCAGATTTAACTAAGCCAGAGCCAAAAGTAAAAACAACAGTTAATAAAATCACAGAATCTCAGAACTGAATAGATGATCTAATTTGAATTCTTCGTTTTAAGATAAAGAGTGAGATCTGAAGAGGTTTACAGTCATGTTCATGGTCACACAAGTTAATGATAGGGCTGTGGTTGGTTTTCTGACTCCTACCCCAGCACTCTTTTAATACAAAATGAAACTGTTATAGGAAATTAAGAAAAAATTCTGAGGGAGAAAGAAATTACCTTTAATTACAAACATGAGTGAACCATAACTCAGGTGCACTTAATAAGCTCTAAATTAAAATTATGCTTTATTTAAAAATAAGTAAAGGAAGTCAAAGCTGAAAAATGATAGGTCACTCTTTTGGGATATGGCCTCCATTCAGGTCAATCCAGTTATAATCAATTTTAAGAGCCTGTTTCAATTATTTTTTAGTTCTGGAATTATTTTGTATTGAATAATACCTGAAATTAGTAGGGTACTGGCTAAGGGAGCAGAAATCTTTTTGATTTACAGAGATTTTTTTGCTGTAATGGGTTTTGACCAGGGAACGGTAAATTAAAGCAAGACTCCAGACTTTCACCTTAATTTCCTGTATCTCCAATTTTGACCTCTTCCCTCCTACTTATACGAAGTAATAGGGACTAACATTCCCACTTCAACTTCACTTTTATTTTTCAAAATATAGTTTGTTTCATTACTGTTGAACTTAATTTCTTCAACATTCCTGTATTTCTAAGAATACAATTCTCTTAGATAAATGGATGGTAGTGATTTTACTAATACTCAAGTCATAGAGTATGTAAATGCTGGAAAGACTGACTTTCATAACGCTTTAAAAAGTAAGTGGTGCTTTAATGACTAAGGCATTATGGAATACTATTCTAGCCAATTCATCTATCAAATTAAAATGGATTTGCAATCCAGAAAGACAGACACTTTGGCTTCCATCAGTACTGGATAGTTAGAATAAAAAAAACATGTATATTTATAGGACTTGAATTCTGGTTCGGCAGGATGTATAAGTAAAAGGAAGAGATAAAAACAACAGATTGAGATGATTATTTCTCAAACAGAAAGTGCATTTGTGGTTCCTATTAAAGTGAAAATAGTTAAATGAAAGGACATATTTATATGTTCCTTAAAAGTCTATTGTACTAGGAAAATACAAAGATGATAGATGATAGAAGAAAGGAAGAAAGGAAGGAAGGAAGGAAGGAAGGAAGGAAGGAAGGAAGGAAGGAAGGAAGGAAAGAAGGAAGGAAGGAAGGAAGGAAGGAAGGAAGGAAGGAAGGAAGGAAGATCTATAGTGAACTCAGTGAACATTTATATATGGTGCTTACTAAATCTCAGCCATTGTTCTATGCACTTTACACATCCTAAGCTATTTCACCCCCACAGCCACATTTCAGTTGACTATTATTATTAACTCCCATATTACAAACAAGGAAGCGAAGCTAACAGCTAATTAAGTAGCAAAACCAGACTTCAAATTCAGTCAAACCCCAGAATCTGTATTTTTAAGCACTATGCAGTAATGGCTACTGCTTAGGAATTATCAGCTTTGTTGAATTTATCTTTGAATCATTTTGATACCAAAATTTAAAGATACTTATATCTCAATTAAACAATTTCATTATGAAATGCTTCAATTCCATGATTCTAATATCTTGAAGAATACACCATTAATTTATTTATTTATTAATAAGTTGTCTCTGTAAATACTTAGGCTCCTCTGTGTATAGAAAATTCATGTTACAGAACACTACTGGTATTCTCACACTTTGGGGCTTTTTTCAGTGGAAAACATGGTTATGTATAAACTATATAACTTTCATACTCCCATTGTCATATATAGTATATACTTCGGAAAAAGTTCCACATGATACAGGGACTACATTGATTGATGTTCTCCCTCAAGCTCATATACAATTCAGCAGGTAAATCTTGTCAGTTCTACAACCTAAAAATCTCTCAAATCCATCTTCCTTCTTTTTTTGTTTTGTTTTGTTTATTTGTTTTTGAGAGAGAGCGAGAGCAGGGGAGGGGCACAAGGAGAGGGAAAGAGAGAGTCCCAAGCAGACTCCCCACTCAGCGCAGAGCCCGACACAGGGCTCAGTCTCAAGACCCTGAGATCATGACTTGATCTGAAATCAAGAGTCGGGTACTTAACTGACTGAGCCACCCAGTTGCCCCCATCCCCCTTCTTTCCAAACCTACTGTAATTACCACTGCTAAGACTCAGGATCTCATGAGTCCCTCCAGCCTCAAACTCCTCCAGTGTTCTCTGCGGGGGCACTGCAGGGGCATGGCTGGCTCAGGGAGGCAAAAGAACTGAAAGAGTCATGCATTAAGCTTCATTAGCCTCTCAAGTCATCACAAATAGATACAAAATCTATTTAAAACAAACAAACAGACGTTTACTACTCAAATACCGCTTCAAGACAAAGGTCTTAGCTACCCTTCGAATCAAGCTGCCACCTCAGCCTTCTCATAGAAACATCTGGAACCAGCACTGACCTTCCACCATACTAACTCAATAATCCCTACAAAATGCAAATCAAGTCATGTTATTTCCCCTGCTTCCCTTCCCTAAGACTTAAGTTCCTTAAAACATCATACAAGGCCTTCCATGATTGGGCTACCTTCCTGCCTCGCCTCTTGCACTTGCCCCGGCCCACCCACACTCTCCGTATTCAATAACCTGCCTCTCGCCGAACACACCTTGCTCTTTCAGGCCTTCATGTCTTGCCCCTGCTACTCCAAAGCCTAGAATTGTCCTTCCCACTCCTCGGCTAACTGATGTTCATAGGTTGAGGTTCAGCTTAAAAACTATATCCCCCATACAGTCCTCCTTTAAACCTCAGAGACCTTTCCTCCTTTAGAAAAATTTTGCTCCTAACCCAAGGGCTAGGGCCATCCTTCTCTTAATTCCCCTAACACCCCAGGTACAAACACCACTTACTTAGTCCTGTCACCATAAGGTTCAACGGTCCTCACACGATGCCACTTCCACCTTTTGCTAGTGAAAGAAATCAGCCTGATCTTGTTCATCATTGTAGCCTCACTGCTTCACACGATGCCTGGCACACATAGTTAATATTCAATGAATGTTTAATGAGCTGGAATTAAATTCTCTATACAATATAGTAATAGAGACATATACATTAATGGGAAATATAAATAATATTGAAAATAATGTTCACAGAAAATATCTGACCATTGTGATTTTCATAATAAAATTAAAATATTAACTTTACACTATAGTCACATATTGAAATTTTGGACTTTCATGCTTCACTTGTGTACATCCATAGAATCACATTTTTTAAAATATAGTGGTTCTAAATTAAGAACCAGTTGACACAATTTTGTTTATTTCATCATTTCTTTTTAACTATAATAAATAAGTAACTTTATTATACTAAAGTTGTTCATTTTCATTTTTCCTTTCCCAAAGTAATGGCCACATGTGGAATGAAAAGCATTTTCATTATCCTGAACAAGATGAATATCCTGTTTGTGTGATTTGGGGCAGTTTCTTATGAAGACTGCCAGCCTCTTATGAACATTATGATTTTCAGATGTGTAGTGTGCATTAAAGAACAAGAAGATATCATGAAATATTAATGACAATTACAGACTGAGCAAAGAAACTGGACAATGTTTCCAAGGGTTATAAGGACTGTGGAAATGAATGTTATTCAAAGTAGAGTGGTGATTTATAACCGATTTCCGTCTTCAAATTAGGGCCCAAGTGAAAGAAAACGGAATTTAGCAAAGCATTCTGGTGTATCATTTCCTGCAGCAGAAACACCCCCCAGAACAGTGCCCTCACTATGTACAGGACAAGAAGCAGCAACCTGAGGGAAGCCCACAGGCTCGCAGGGCTACTGGCTGGCTCTTTGTCACCAAATGCAGCAGGTTGAATGCAGACATCACTGTGATATCTTCACCAACAGAACGAGAGGCAAAGAACAGGGGCAAGAGCTGAGTAGGAGAAAAAAGAAAACAAAAACAAATTAAAACATCACAAATGTTAAACACATTCATTGCACAATTGATGGTTACAGTTTTATCTGGAACTGAACCCATACACACAGTGGTAATAAATTGCAAATGCCTATTTTTTAGATGGTGAGCTTACTTTCAACCCAGACTTATTTATATCTTATGAATAAAATACACATGATATAAAAGTGTAATCTGTGAACACACTTTGCAAGAGGTCAGAAAAGAGACGAAGTTTAAAACATTTGAAAAGAATTAGCATTTATGGAGTGAGTTCGTACCATGTGACAGGAACTGTCTGGGGCCCAATATACACATTGTATCATTTAATTCTTACAATAAACCTATGAGGTAGGTTTTATCCCCCAATAATATGTGAGGAATGGAGGCTCAAAGGTCCAAGGGCACAAAGCAAATAACCAGTGGAAAAAGGATTAGAAAACCCTGTTAAATCTCACTGCAAAGCCATGTTCTTTCCTTACACCATGCTGCCTCCTTCCAGCAATTATTTGTAAATCTCCCTCCCTGGAGAAGACTATAAAATATTGGAAGATTAAGAGATGCCTTTTGTTAGTTTTTTTCTTTTTAATAGAGAACCAAGTAACCTACAGACAACTAGGAGACTTCACTTTAGAAAGTGTTAAGTTTGAGCAAAGCATAGCAAATATGAATTTTAATTCAATTTTATCATTTATAATTTCAAGGTCAATTCTGTGAATAATTTTAAAACTTAACTTTAAAAAGGGTAAAAATATTTTTAAAGGTTTTGGAAATGAATCTACATGGAAGAATCTCAAAATTATGTGTGTTAAACTTCAGAGAAAAGTTCAGTTAGGATTTTCTTAAAGTTTTGTACAATCTTTCAATTGCTAAAGATTAACTTCAAATGAAGATGGAAAAAACTAGGCTAATACTTTAAATAATTTATTTTAAATTGGCATTATAAGTGAACCTTAATCACTACATGTCCAAAAATGGATGTAAAATGAATGTCTTATTCATTTCCTGGCCCTCATCCCCCCAGAATAAAAGTCTGTTCCTGGTCTCTTCTGACATCCTTAAAGAACAAACACATAATAAACAGTAATATATTTTACCAAATCACTCTGGAGTACATCTGACAGAAATCTGCTTATATTAACATACCTGAACTCTGACTTCTCCAAACTAAACTCACTACAAAACTAAAACATTTTTGTGTTACCAACTAGAAACAAAAGGGAGGAAGAGGGAAGGTAACTATCACAATGCACAGCTGAAAAGAACCATTAAACATAAATAAACATGTCATTTTCACGAGTGACTGCAGAGCAGGGAAAAGAGCATTCCTTTGGAGCAGACTACTGACTAATAAAAGATCAAAGGTCTATACCTAACAACACTATAAATAAAAATGTATTTTTTTTCCTGGTGACCTTCTCTGAGAGGAATAAAGTGTGCACGATAAATGTAATTACTTAGCAAAGCTGCAGCCTCATTGTGCTCCCACAGCTGACCATAAAACGTCTTCCTATTCTGTTTCATCAACTGCTGTACCAGGCGGCCTGCGCGCCTACCGATGGCCTCAGCCATCTGGCTTGTGTCAAAGCCAGCACACAGGAAGAAAGGGAGTGATGTCACTCTGCAGGTCAGGCAAAGAACAAAGATGCATTCTACAATTAAAAGCTGAGGGCCTCAAATACCAGGGGCCCTCCAGCGTGATATGACTAGTGTGATTTAATGTCCAGGCTCTTGCATTTATTTCTACCCAAATAGCCAGGGCTCCATCTAGTGGCAAATTAGTTTTGCCCAGTTTTCTTTAAAAGAGAACCCATAAACTGTTACTTAGCACCAAGAAAGTGCAGCAACTAAAATGATCGGTAATTTTAGAGCAGTCTAGTCTTTTTACACTGAAGAATGCAAAAAGCATGATTCATCACAATGGTCTCTATTTTAAAATCCTGCAAAGCACACATTTCACAGGCTAGGATTTGATATAGCCCTAATTTTTTTAATGTCTTAATCCTAATGATAGCAGAAAAAGCAGCTAATTTTGCAAAATGCATGTAAAGTAACATTACTTACACACTACTCTGAAAATATGTCACTAAAATGTAAAGTGAAAAACAGTTCTAAAAAATGGACGCATGCATCTGGACACCTTGGTGAAATCCAACACATAATCTTATCCATCAGTGGAACAAAAGAATCACAGTTATTAATATGACTCTAACATGTGAAGCCAAGAGCAACACTTCTCTAGAACAGAAAAAGAAATATCTTTATGCTGAAATGATTTAACACAATTTTTAATGTTTTCCACTTCCGTTTGCAATAAATGAAATTAAACATTTTGACAAAGTGATCTAAAATACAGAACATATTTGCACAAAAGATGGGCTATCACAGTGGATGTGTGTGAGCTCTGGGGTCAGATGCCCTGGGTGGTAACCCTGGCCCTGCCCCTAACTAGTTGTGTTACCTTAGACAAACTGCTTACCCCCTCAGTGCCTCAGTTCCCTCAACTCTAAAATAAATGAATTGGTAAAAAGTACTTGGAACAACTCCTTGCACATAGTATATGCTCAGCAAATGTTAGCTATTATTATTATTTACATGTACAAATATTTGCTATATTTTAAAATTATATGAATTAGATATTTCTAACAGTCCATTTACACTCAATCCTATTTAGAGTCTCCAAAGACAGAATCTTTTTTAGGCCACAAAACTTACTACTCTTTGATGTGTTTCCACAGTAAATTATCACCCTAACAAAAATGGTAGGATAAAGATATCTTAAGGATAACTGTTGATGAAAGCCTTAGCATGTGGCAGGGACTATCCTAAATACTTCAGTTTATTAGCTCTTTAAAGCCTGGAGGCCTTATGAGATGCATACTATCATTTTCCATTTTTAGATGTAAAGACTGAGGCACAGCCAGGTTAAGTAATTTGACTAAAATCCTAGAGCCACTGAGGACCAGGGCCCTTACGTAACTGGACTGAATGATAATTAATAGATTTGTTTGTTTAAGAGTCTGGTACAGCTTTATTATAGTTTTTATTTTACCACACTAGTTCAGTGCATAATAACCTGCCAGAAACACAGAATTCACTTGACATATGCTCTGAGCACCAAGATAATAGAATATGCTGAAGAAAAACCTTGGGTCACACCCAGCGAGGCTCTCCTCCCTCCCTGGGGGATCCGGGCGGAGCACCAGCTCTCAAGAGTTGCTGAAGTGGATTTAATAGATTTGAACAAAGGCCATCGAGCTCCAGGACCAGTGCTCTGGACCATGACACAACTGGCAATGAAGAGCCTGAGGCTGGACCAACTCACTCTAAATACTCTGACTCTTTGTTTCCCTACTAGATAAAGTGACTGATAACAAACATTTAATAAGGATTCAATTAATTCAAGAAGATTATTTGAAGTTTGTCTCCCTTGACACTAAGAGAAAAAAGTAAGGAGTTAAGGAAGAAAAAAGTCTGAGACATTCTCAGATTTCTAGATTTGCTCTTTCTGTTCCACCAGATGCAACTTCCCTTTCTCTTTCACTTTCAAAATTTTTCTCTAAACTCCTTGGATACACCTTTAGGACATTTCCTAAAGATGCCTAGAATTGACTCCATTTTAATATACCAAAGCTTCAATATGTTGATAATATAGTACTTTTGAGGCCAAAAAACCCAACAGCTACACACCCCCGCCATGGCCCCCCCACAAAATTCAAGTTTCGATTTGGCAGCTTTCTTCCTTTTATACTCCCTGAGCCGCTTGGGTGAGAACCCTAGCCAGAAACCATCCTAGTCCAAAAAAGAGGCAAGAGAAGCACATGCATCTGAGGACTGACAATCTTTGAGGAAAGAATTAGCATTAAACACCCTGTAGAAATTAGCCCTGAGTGAGAACCACTCAGAAAATCTCTAATTCTCCAAATTTATCCTCAACTTCCTCACTTTTGTATTTGAAGCAAATAATTGCATAGCAGAGTAACATTTATAAATAATCAACATGTTATGTTTTTAATGCCAGACACATGTCCTATGCATCTTTTTCATTTCCCAGAATATCTAGTACATCATTTTGGAAATAATCTGGTGTTTTAAAACACTGGTTGAACAACACCTAATGAGCAGTAACACAGTATGTATTAAGAATAGAATTAGATTGGGGCGCCTGGGTGGCTCAGTTGGTTAGGCATCTGCCTTTGGCTCAGGTCATGATCCCAAGGTCCTAGGATCGAGCCCCACATCAGGCTCCATGCTCCACAGGAAGCCTTCTTCTCCCTCTCCCACTCCCCCTGCTTGTGTTCCCTCTCTTGCTGTGTCTCCCTCCATCAAATAAATAAACAAAATCTTAAAAAAAAAAAGAATTCGATTAGATAATTGTCTAATTTTCTGATTAAAACTTTTTGATGATTCCCCAATGCATATTTCAGGGTTTCCCAAACCCTGTTCTAAGAAATAGGAGATACCCTTTCAAACAAGTCTGTAGTCAAATAGTTGTGGAAATGCTACCCAATAAAAAGAATCCAAGAGGCGTTCTAGTAAATACCTGCTTAACTTGTCTCAACTGGTGCCTCTCAAATGGTTTTGACCATAGAAAAACCTCCACGTCTTTCTTCATTCTGTATCCTTACTCTCCTTGTCTCCACTCCTAACCTCTCCCATTCTGGTCCCCACGGAGGGACCAGCATGCGATCACATGCCCTACAACAATTTTCAGGGCACTGATTGCTTATGTCTCTGTCTCCCTCTTCTAGATTATACAGTTCCTAGGCAGAAAGACGGTACCTTTCTCGTCTTTGTATCCCAGTACCTGGCACCCAATAGCCATGATGTACTGAGTGAAAGAGTGACTACATATATGACTGATCGCATGGATCACCATTTCCCACCTTGCCATCTCTGCCATCTCAACTGCTATTGGTGCTTAAAGGGGATAATTTGAACTAAAACCAGTTGGTTCTTTCACAGGAATTAGCAGTTCCTATAAAAAGGTGGGAAGTTGAAAATGCAATCTGATTTGAGATCCAAAGATAATTCAAATGCCCTATTTTGATCAAAAATTTTTACTTCTCCACCTTTCCCTCCCCCCCAGAACTCTGCCATCCAAAAATTTGACTAAAATTAGTTTGTTGGTATTTTGGTTTGAGTTTATTTTTATTTCCTTTTACTTTTTTCCTTGCAGTTGAACAATAAACTGCCAAAGAAAGATGGTATATACAGGGAATCCAGAGACCTCACAAAGTTGATAATTAGCTCCAGAATAAATGAGCTGATCATCCTAGTGGATTTAAAGTGTCAAACCTAAAGGTCAAATCTCTTTCCAACAAATGCCAAAGGAATGTCTACATTAGTTTTCCACAGGCTAGTAAAATATCCCCCGATAACCACTGGGGTCAACAGAGAGCTGACAAATTTGAATTTTGTCAAATAAGGACAAAATAAAAACAAAAAGCCCCAAACCCTAGTCTCACCATAGTATCAGAAAAGAAAGACTATTAACACCAAGAATGAGGAAAATAATCTTTTGAATAGAATATATTTAGTTTTGTGGGGAAATTTTTTCATTATTTTTGTCTTTCTCATTTCACTATGAAAAGAAGAAACTTCATCATGGGCCAGCATTTGGGAACTGCTAATCTAAATGTCTACTATAAAGTTCTATAAAAATATTGCTCTTATCAGCACAGTGCCTGGTATAGTTTATGTTCAACTAATGTTTGTTGAATGACTTGTTCAGTTAGTCATTTACTTCTTGCAACCAACAGACCATTAGCTAGAATTGGGCATCCCTTTTGTTAAGCAAAGAAGAAACAGCCAGAACCCTGGTTATTCAAAATTCTAAATCAATCTTCCAAACCATTCAGAGATCACACTTTTAAGATAAGGAATTTATAAAAATTACTCACTTTATCCATGTAAGTTCCTATTGAAAGAAATGTATTAAGAGCTGATGAATATGCAAAGATGTAAGATACAGTCTGTGCTATCAAAAACTATACTAGCCTAGACGGAAATATAACACATACCCTAAATGTCTTAATAGAGGTAGAAATAAAATACATGGAATTGCAGGGAAAGAAATATTGTTTCCAACTTAGGGGGAGGGGAGTGGCAGGGACATGGTGGCGTTGGGAACCAAAGAAAAGCTGCATAAAGAACTTCTTTAAAAAATATGTATCTCCGGGGTTAGCCATTTTTTAACTTTTGATCTCAGAATCTCCTTACATTCCTAAAAACTATCCAGGACTCAAGATGCCTTTTGTTTATATGGTTATACCTATCAATATTTACTATATTGAAAATTAAAACTGAGTAATTTAAAAAATATTTGCTTATTCCATTAAAAAATACATGTTTAAATGACATTTTTATTTTTCTTTTTTTAAGATTTATTTATTTGAGAGAGCGAGAATGAAAGGGAGAGTACATGAGAGGGGGGAGGGTCAGAGGGAGAAGCAGACTCCCCACTGAGCAGGGAGCCTGATGCAGGACTCGATCCCGGGACTCCGGGATCATGACCTGAGCTGAAGGCAGTCACTTAACCAACTGAGTCACCCAGGCACCCCTTAAATGACATTTTTAGTGAAAAATAACTATATTATCCAAAATATGAGTTTTTTATTTTTGCAAATCTCTTTTATATCAGGCTTAACAACAACAAAAAAACAACTGGATTCTCATGTCTACTTTTGCATTCAATCTGTTGTGATATGTTGTTTTGGTAACTATATATATGAATAAAATCTTGTCTCATTCACGTAAGTTCTTAGAAAAGGCAGGAATATTTTAATAACTTTTTCAGAGAACTGCAGATATTCTTCTTGGACTCTATACCAAAACTCAACAAATGATAGTCTGAAACTATTGTCAATAAACTTTTCATACAATTACATTAAAACTCAATGATCTATCTTACATTTTGAATGGATCTTTTAACGTTGCATGATTTTGTGACATCATGCAATGTTCACTTAAAAAACATGGCTTCAGGGCGCCTGGGTGGCCCAGTCGTTAAGCCTCTGCCTTCGGCTCAGGTCATGTTCCCAGGGTCCAGGAATTGAGCCCCGCATCGGGCTCCCTGCTCAAGGGGAAGCCTGCTTCTCCCTCTCCCACTCCCCCTGTTTGTGTTCCCTCTCTCGCTGTGTCTCTCTCTGTCAAATAAATAAATAAAATCTTAAAAAAATATATAAGGGTTCACTGGGTTATACAGATCTTTCATAAGTTGACACATTTCATTACCAATATCAAAAATCATATTCATTAATATCACCACTGATTTCATCAGAAAAGTCTTTAAATATTGAGAAGCTATCAAACAAGCTCACAGAGGTAAACACAAGTTTTCCAAAACTTATTTTTTACCTTGCAAGCTCGAATTTACCATTGCCAACAAATACTGACAGTTGTTTTCCTTAAAGTGACAGAATCACTTCATTCATTAAGAAAATGCATGCCAAGCATCCAAGTCTAAATAACCGCAGTTTGAGCGCTTTGCCTGGAAACAACCACTGTTCTTTGGAAGGTAGAAGTCTTCATAGAAGTGTATTTCCCACTACTTCACACAGAATGTTACAAAGATATGTACTCAAGATCAAGATTTAATAAAATTAATATAAATGTTACTACTTCATCAAGGACATTCTTATTGGGAAAATGGCTTGCCCCTCCATGTGTATGTTAATAAAGAATAGAATGACTACTAATAAAGTTTGTTGCCACTACCTTGATTCATACTGAGACACCAGCAGTGTTACCCACTTTTGCTTTTCCAACATCAGTGCAAATGTCAACACAATGAAAAAGGAAAATAATGTCTTAGCATTAGTAGGAAAATAGTTTTCACTTTGTGATTCCCGTGAAAGGGTCTCAGAGACTCTAAGCATCCTCAGCCCACACTGTAAGAACCATGAGTCTAGCACATTGCTTGGCATGTAGCCAGCACAGTAAATAGTCAATAAATATTGGTGGAATAAATGAACATGAACAGAGAAATACATGTATAATTTTTCCCATAATGTTTAAGAAACAACAAATGGTTAGAAAATAGTAGTTTCTTTAGACTTCTTACTACTTCTCGAGGTAATTAGTACATTTCCTATTTCATTTAGTCTGTGGACAAACGCAAAAGTTTAACCTATTTTATCAAAGGGAAGAGAATAGTCATGACAGATTTCTGAAAGTAACGATCAGAATGCTACAACCCAATTTTCTCAGCACCGATCTTTGAAATACACAAAAGTACATGTCCTACTAAGGGACAAGAAAACAAATTCTGAATTAGTGTTATATCTAGGAAAGGAAAATTAACTTGTTGATAAATTCACTCAACATTTTTTAACCTATATCATGTACATGGCACTATTAATTCATGTAATTTCTACCAATAAAAAGCTGCAAGTAGAATAACCAAAGAATTAGACTTTTTGTAAATGCTTGAGAATAACAGAATTGTATCACTAAATAGATTTAGAACTAGAAAAAAAAATATTTGGAGAACACCTAATACATCAATTTTTGAACATGAAGTTACCACCCACCACAGGTAAAATATTATTTATGAGGTGTTTCACAAGTAATTTGTTAAAAATTAAAATTTCAGGGCTCCTGGGTGGCTCAGTTGGTTAGG
Source organism: Eumetopias jubatus (assembly GCF_037043125.1). Taxonomy (NCBI): domain Eukaryota; kingdom Metazoa; phylum Chordata; class Mammalia; order Carnivora; family Otariidae; genus Eumetopias; species Eumetopias jubatus. Next base: position 91,920,245 of record NW_028274814.1, on the reverse strand, counting down.
CGACTGCCTTCAGCTCAGGTCATGATCCTGGAGTCCCGGGATCGAGTCCCACATCGGGCTCCCTGCTAAGCAGGGACTCTGCTTCTCCCTCTGACCCTCCTCCCTCTCATGCTCTCTGTCTCTCATTCTCTCTAATAAATAAAATCTTTAAAAAAAATAAAATAAAATAATTAAAATTAAAATTAAAATTTTAGATGCCAAAGTTTGAAAATAAGGTTTTTAAGAAAACAATTAGGATGTATTTAACAATGTCACCCTCGTTTTGTTTTCTGACATGAATTCTTGAGTGGGAGAGAGAAGAGTGGAGTTAGAATTCACACTAGAAATATGCAGCCTAGACCATTGTTCCTCAAGTCTATAATCAAAATCTGCCATATGACTGTGAGTATGTTGCTCATGAAATACCACCCATCATGCGTATCTCAGTGGAAAAAAAGTGGGATAAACAATGAACTGATCCAAACCTCTTATTTTGTAAACAGCAAAAGAGAGATAAAGAGATGTATCAAAGGTCAGACAGCCAGTTGGAGAAAATACTAGGCTAAAATCTCTCTGGTCTACATACTGCAGCATCTACATTTTCTTTATTATTCAGTTCGCATAAAAAGTAAGAAAAGGACATAAAGAATTGTACTTAATATTGACAACGCAAAGGCTACACCGTGTCAATTAAGGTACATCAATGGTATAATTAAAATAGATTTATGGACAAAAGTCCATCTTCTGATGCTAATTGTAACTTTACTAAATGTTTTTTTTTTTTTTTCAGGCTTCCTGCTTTGAAAAGCATCTAGTTAAATACAGAGATTTATTCATTCTCACAGTAATATTTTATGACTTCTAACTCCAATATAAAACACAAATCTTTTTCTACTAAAATATACATTGATTTCACAGCTCATAGTTTCTACATTATATATGTGTTTCATCTAAAAAGTCTTTCTTAATATTTAAAAAGTGCCAACAAGAAAGCAAAAGCCACATAAATCATTTTTGACTACCACAAAAAATGCCTTCAGATTTTTTCAGTATGACTGTTTCATTCTGTTGTGTTTACACAGTACAGTTTTGGTTTGCTTTTCTAGTACTTGAGTTTAAATTCAAACTTTCTCACTGACTAGTTAGATTTCATTCGGCAAGTTTTGCTCCGAGCTTTGGAAATCTCAGCTGTAAACATGGAGTTTATAAGAGCTTCCCTGCAAGCATGCTAAGTGGAGCACCTAGCACACAGATACCTCTGAATATTGCTATTCCTTCCCTACTTTAAGTAACATTCTCTACTGATTATTTGTTAATACCCCCCATGGAATTTGCAGAACTGAATGTCATTGTCTCCCCAAAACATTTTATATAGTGACTTTCCTTATTGAAAACATTCTTCATTTGACTTATTCTATGATACTACACAGTATCATTTTCTTCCTCCTTTCCAGAAATTACTTCTCTATCTCATGTTGTATTTGCTTCTGATTTTCAAACTGATTATGCTCCAGGGCTACCCTTCAGTACCCTCTGTATTTCTCACGATTTAATCTCTTTCTTATAGATCTCACTTACTCTTACAACTTCAACCATGTAAAGATCTAGCTCCAACCCTGAATCCAGCTCTAATTCTGCATCTTCTAATATCTACTGCATAACATCAACTTGCATTTGCACACTGTGTTCTAATTTACAGGCACTTTCATATATATCATAATATAGTCTTTTATAGCTTACAAGAAAGAATCTTTAGTAGCACTTTAAAATATTATTCAAATATTTTGCATGCATACATCTTACTTGATATTACTATTAATGATCATCATTTTTGAGCACGTGCACCAGGTGATTTTGTATGGGGGTATATATCATCTAATCCTCCTATCGACCCTGAGGGAAGCATTAGTGCTATTTGCCCAACATTTCTGGCTCTCTGTTTTTCAGGCAAGTAAGGAATGCACTTCCTGGCCCCTCTGTGATTGGGTGAGGCCATGTCATTAGTTCTGGGCAGTAAGTTGTGAACATAAATGATAATGTGTGTCACTTCTAAGCCACAGTACTTGATTGTTGCTGTGAGACTCTCCAGAACTTTCTTTCCCTCTCCAACAGTGACCAGCAATGCTCTATAATTAGATGTTGGCTGCTCTATTAACCATGATCCTGGAGTAAGAAGACATGGGGCAGAGTCCCCCTCATCTGACAATGAACATGCAATACAAGCAAGAAATAAACCTTCAGTGTTTTAAGCCATAGGGATTTGGGGATTATGTGTTCCAGCAGAATCTCACGTTCAGAGAACAATTTGCTTGAGGTCATAAAGCCAGTAAATGATGGAGTCAGAATTTGAACTGAAGTCTGTGTTAATCTCTTCTCCCACATTGCTGTCCTTGTTTATAACAGGGTCTGGAAGGGTAAGAAGTCCAGTGACAAAGTCAATGAGACCACCTCGAAAATCCCAGGATCTCTCTGATTAGTCATCCCTTCTATTTCTAAATACCCCAAAGAGATTCTTACCTTGGTCAGAAAACATGGCTCTCCTCTCATATTCAGATATTAAAGGCTAGGGGAGACATACTTCACCTTGGATCACCTGGAGATAACAAACCCATACAAACCCTTCAAGACTAAAGTTTTCACTCAGCTGCAAAACTAACTGAGTAGTTCCCAGTCACAATAAAATGACTGAATACAAAGATCTCATTTCCTGAAATGACTGAAAGCTCCCTGAGCACTCACCATATTCAGTGCTGATTCTCTTACTGAATAAACAAGTCACTGCCCAGATGCAGACCTTAGAAAAACAGTGCCCTGATTTTAATCAATCTATGAAAAACTGAGAAATAAAAAAACAATCCATTTGCCATGATGCTAGAAAAATGTATATCCATTCTAGTGGAACAGAGATCACTGGACCTAAGGAGAAGGAATTACAGCAATAGCTCACTTTTTTTGACCTTAAAGTAAATAATAAGTAAACAATAGGTATAGAATTAACAATATACACTTTTAAAGACCACCTATATACAAAGATTTGACTGTGGTTTCAGAAGAGAAGGTAAACATTAGTAACATCACATTTTAAAACAAAAAGAAGAGTTATGTAGCTAACAAAATGTACAAGGCCAGAAAGAAAGGTAGAGGAAGGGGTAAGAGTATCAGGACCCTCATCTTAAAGTAGTGTTAGGAGATACTAACTAGACTAGAAAATGCTAATTGACTCTTGGAATCCATTCTTCCTTCTTTGTGTTGGTAAGAGAACACTCTGAAATTTTAGCTGAATACACAGCTACATTTCTCAGCCTCCCTTGCTGAGACCATGATACTCAGTGTTGGCCAATGGAATATAAGCTGAGAAAGATCGAATCTCCTATTTTACAAAGTCACTACTTCAGCCACCCTCTTGCTCTGGGAAACAGCCACAACTGTAGCAGCATGCCTGGACCCTGAGAAGGAAGCTACTTGAGGGGGAAGGCAGACTTAAGAGGTCATGAAGCAAAGCTATTCCAATCCATCCAACTGTGGGCTATTACTTACCCCGGGCTACTGTGGGAGAAAAATAAACTGCTGCTTATGTAAGTCACTCTCCTTGGAATCTTTGTCACAACTGCTTCGCAGTAGCCTATCAAAAGCTGATGAGCAAATATATTATTTATTGTTACAAAAGTGAACAATAGGGAAATTTAAAAGTCAATAGAACAACAAGCAGTGGTAGACAGACTAGATTAGAAAGAGCAGAGACAGACCCTTACTTTTCATGACTGGATAGCATATAAAATAGATGAATCAAGAAATAGTGCTCTAACTATATTAACTAAAATTAGGGAACTGCCAGAATGATTTAAAAACATTACTCCAGAAGAGTGAGACAGAGATGGGGAGGGGTGGAGTTGAAGGCGGTTGCTTTTCATTTTAAGTTCCCATGTACCAAGAACCATGTACAGGTTTTTTATAAAAATAAAGCGTATACGTACAAAAAAGATGGAATTGCATTTAACAGACCATTTCATCTAAAGAAAAACTTGCTAATGTAGGCTGACTAAATCCTATGCCTGGGACTATAAACTACAGTATCTACATCTACCACTACAAGACTATTTTTAATGAGTTGAATATAAGTCCTAAAAATATGTGTCCTTAAATTATGTTTCAAATATTTTAAGTTAGAACTTTGCCACCATTCCAGGAAAACAGAAGGTGTTAGCACTGGAAACTGCAAATAAATATTTGCTCTTGTACTAGAATTTTAGTATTCCTCCCTCCAAGTTTACTTTCTATTGCAGAAAGTAAGAAAATTATGAAATAAAATTCTCATGATAGCATGAGTTATGGTTTGAATCTGATAGAGCAGATAAAGGAAAAGTTTTATAAAAATGAACTCCTTCTATTACACTGAGAGATAAATCTTTAATGGCCTCCATCAACTATCCTTTGGTACCACGTTGGCCTTGGGAGAGAAGAGAAGTCATGAATGAGATCATATAGTGAAAGAAATAAAATACTTTGCAAAATGTTCTACTTTGTCCTTCAGTGGGGTTTTTAAAATTAATTTTAGGTGATTAAATCGTGTTTTAAAAAGAATTTGGGGGGTGCCTGACTGGCTCAGTTGGTTAAGCGTCGGACTCTTGATCTCAGCTCAGGTCTCGATCTCACAGTCATGAGTTCAAGCCCTGCTCTGGGCTCCACATTGGGTGTGGAGCCTACTTAAAATTAAAAAAAAAAAGAAAGAAAGAAAGAGAAGAAGAAGGAGAAGAAGGGAAAAAGAATTATTATCTGGGTATTCCACATGCATCTCAAACTATTCATTTGTTTGTCTCTTTGCCAACTTATTATTGGTAAACTCTATTTGTTTCTTTCTTTACTAATTTATTATTCTTTCTATATTCCTGATCCTGTTAAAAACCACTCCCAGCCACTAAAATTCAAATCTGGGAGTCATCCTCAATCATTCTCTATTTTAAGCATTCATATCCACTTGACACTAAGTGCTGCCAAATTTATTTCCAAGATATTGCTCAAATACATCCTTTTCTTTTTGTCTTTCATCTAAAATACAGTAATGGCCTCTTACTGGTCTTCCTGCCTCTAACCTGACTCCCCTCACATCCACCCCCCCTACTGTTGCAAAACTGCTGTTTCCTAGTTCTGACCATGTCAATACCCTGCTTCATGTGCTTCCATGCTCATTGGCACCTACAGGGGAAAATTCAACCAATCTCTCCTGGCATTCAGGCTCTCTTCTTTTCCTACTTCTATAACTTCAGTGATCAACACTCCCTGGTACGCTATTTGCTCCATGAACTCTCTTGTTCTTTACTTTGTCTCTCGTATCTCACACAGCGACTAACCCCTAGCAGGCATTCAATAAGTATATTTTGAATAAATAAATGAATAAATAAATAAATAAATGTTCTGATGATAGCCAACTCTTTATCATTTCCCACACACCTTTTCTACCCTCACCATACCACCCATATACTCATATAAGGAATGAACTCTTCATTTTTTTTAAAGATTTTATTTATTTATTTGAGAGAGAGAGAATGAGAGATAGACAGCATGAGAGGGAAGAGGGTCAGAGGGAGAAGCAGACTCCCTGCCGAGCAGGGAGCCCAATGTGGGACTCAATCCCGGGACTCCAGGATCATGACCTGAGCCGAAGGCAGTCGCTTAACCGACTGAGTCACCCAGGCGCCCTGAACTCTTCATTTTTAACTTCCAAGACCCAGTTTAGATATCACCTCCCCTGGGAAACTTTCCTTTACAGCTGGTCCCCACACCCTTCTCCTCATCCCTTCCATGAGAAAATGAATCAGTTGTTCTTCTATACTACTTCCTACTTCAGTGCCTCTATTATTATATCTAGTACTCCGTGTTAGTTTCAGGTTTATGTATGCCTCTCCTATAAACTCCTTGAGAGTAGTCAGTGTTATACAACACTGTAAAATAAAGGCTCAATAAATGTTTTCATTGAACTGAACTCAAATGTCACTTCCTCTGTTTTCCCTTCTCTCTGTGCATAACGTCCTAGCTCCCATAGGACTAGAGTCCTATGTTGTATCTAGGCAGTGTAGTATATAGGAAAGAGTCAGAACTGGACTCAAATTCTGACTCCATCACTTAGCTCAGCTGATAAATCTTGAGCAAATTAGTTACTCTCTCTGATCCTCAGTTTCCTTACCTACATAATGTATCATAACACTAATTTCATTAAGTTTTGGAACAATTAAATGAGATAATGTTTTTGAAAGTAATTAGCAGACTGCTCAGTGAATTTTACTCCCCTTTCCGAGGAGGAAAAGCAAGAAATATCGTGTAGGGATAAAGACAGCAAGTGAAAGAGAGCATGTGTATGTATGTGTGCATGTGTGTGCGTGTGTGCATATGTGACAGGGTTTAATTCGCTTAGTTTTGGACAGGGTTAGAATGAGGCAATTGTCTAGCAGACAACTCAGCTAAGATTAATTTGAGATTAATTTTTCTATTACAATAATTATGTTTTAGTGACTGCCAAAAAAAATCATTATCTTTGACAAAAAAAAATTTCAAGTTTTGCAATCAACTGTTTCAGTCAATCATATAGAGTGATCTAGCTTTATGTATGCATGAGGCAAATGTATCAGGAATCCGACGAAGTAAACTTTTGGTCAACTCTAACTTGAACATCTCAGTACGAGTTAGAAAATATTGTTGAAATTCAACTAAAACTGCCATTATCACTCATATTCAAAGAATAAAACTGTTCTCAGATTTATAACTAATTTTGCAACATGACTCTGAGAAGTACTAACCTTGTGACTGATAGAAATTTGTCATTTGAATGCCAATAAATTCTATTGTTCCTAGGTTCTTCTTCTAAACAGAATGCTAGGAACTTTTTATATTTCATAATTACACTATTATTAGCATTTAAGTCATTCTACAAGCATTTTGAAGCCTCCTAATTATGCTTTATTGGATTCTTTTTATTAAATGTTGTTTTGCAAAAAAGGGCTAAATGTTATATAACATTCAGGTAACAGGAGAGCTCCGGAAACATGCATGCATATATTCTGCATGCAGGGGGGAAAACAGACCTCAAGGATGGACTGTAGCCAAATGATATATGAATCAAAATATCCTTAAGAATGGTGAAGTTGAGGTGGAAAAGGTATGGTGGTAATCACTAAATGCAGTAGATGTTATATAATTAAATGAAAAAGATAAAAATAATCCTTAAAAGGGAGAACATATAAAAATAACAATTCCACATTAAGCATGTGGATCTACAGCCCCACTTTAGTTAACAAAGGCACAGCAGAAAAAAATAAAAGAATCTATAACTCCTCCTGCAGAGAAGAGTCAAATGCTATTGTATCCTGTTTTTTTCAAATTTAATAATTAGATTTAGTTTAGGCTCAATGATGTTTTTGAACACTTTTTCAAGGTCACAGAACCTAAAATACGTCAACCTTTCCAATCCCTATGAAATATAAAAGCAAATAAAACACAGAAATCACATGGCAAAAGATTGAAAACTAAAGGGAAAAGATCATAAAAAGAGGATAAAACAAGAGGACAAGGAATGTCATCACCTAGTCCATGATAAAACAAAATATAAATGATTTAAATGCACCTATTAAAAATGACTCTCATATAGAGTTACTAAACAAAGAAATGGCATAGAGGGAATTTTTTAAAAGCGGAGATAGAGACTGCACACATGGATACACGTGCACACCACACACACACACACACACACACACACACACACACACACACACCCTACCACACAAAGGTGGCAATATAAATAAATACCTTTTAAAAGAGAGTATAGAGGAAAATGAACATGCATCCACATTGGAAACTGAAATAGGAGAAACCCACTCTGAAATGCTTCTGCTAGACAAAGTGCAGAGGGGATGTATTGAGGAAAAGGCCAATCTCAACTCATCTCATGTGCAAACACTGTTCCTGCAAGTTAGTGAAAGAGAATCCAGCAGATTCCTGCCAGGATTCTAAACAGGCGCCAAGGCCAGAGAGCAGGTAGGTCACAGGTATAAAGGGCTTAATCACTGGCACAGTATATCTGGAGCCAGGAGTTAACTCTGGCACTGGGAGTCACAATAAGCAAGGGTTCTGAGGCAATGCTCATGCCTAGCATACCAAAGACTGGGGAAGCACTGCCATGGCTGACTTTCAAAAAAGGCAGGCAAATGTGGAAAACTAGGGGCACTTCCCTGGAAATTCTGAGTGCTACTTCAATCAGAGAAAAGAAATTCAAACCTAGGGCACCACTTCTTGTGCCAGCCACGTCCAGTTCTGATGCTTCTTCCCCTCCCTACCCTGTGGCCACTGGGGTCAGAAAATTAAACTACAGTAAACCTAAACTTTTCTCTTCTTCCCCTTTATCACCCTGAAAGATTAAGAAAAACACACATCAAACTCAGCTACAAGGCCTCTCACTTCCCAAACTGGGCAAGTCACATTGCATTCACCCTTTATCTGACAAACAGGTGCTGGGGACAAAGTGAGAAACAATATGCCATGGTCCCGCCTCTGTGAAGTTTACATATTAGTGAGAAAGATATTATTAGCAAGTGCAATAAGGATCAGAGAGAAACAAAGGGGGCATAAAGATCCTATACAACAGAGGGAAGAAGTCTAGTTTGGTGGGGAGCATAAGAAAGCCTTCCTGGAGGGAATAACATTTAAATTAAGAATAAAAGATAAGACTGTGTTGCTCACATCAAGAATGAAGAAACAAGTACTCCAGACAAAGAAAGTGATAAGCAGCAGCACTGAGATAAGAATGAATGCAGCCGGCCAGCGGTGATGAAAGAAGAACATGGCTGGAAGGTGTAGGTGAGGAGTACAGGAGGGGAGATGAGGAGCCTGACAAGGTAGGCAGAAGCAAATCTTGGAAGGCATTATGAGAATATGGAACAGCATCCTAAAAAGAAAGGGGAGCAACTGAAAGAGAGTAATATGATCAGATCCAACTGAAAGGTGGAAAATGGATGGGGGTGGCGTAAGACCAGGAGCAGTGAGACTAATGAGGAAGCTATTGCAGAATTCTAGGCAAAAGTTTGATATAGTGCATGAGAACAGGAAAACAAAATTAGGGGGACTCCAGTTCTGGCTCAAACAACTGTGCAAATGGTAGTATCATTTACTAAATTAGAGAACGAGAAGGGAGGCTTAAGTTTGGGCAAAGAAAAAAAAAAAACCTTTCGTTTTTGACATGTTGAAGGTGCCTAAGACACCACCATCCAAGCTTCTATAATATAGAAGCAAGTGATATATATGACTGTGGCTTAGGAAACAGATCTGGTTTATGGGTAGATTCAGGGGGAGTTAATTTTATACAAATGGACCTGAAGCCATGGAGTAAATTTGATGGCCTCAGAAAATGGGTAAAATGAGAAAAGAAAATGTCAGAGCCCTGAGGAACCTCAACATTTATCGGTGAGATGGAGGAGAAAGAATAGGCAAAGGGGACCAAGAAGGAGCACTGGCCAAAGAAGGGAGAGTCAAAGAAAGTGTTATCTCAGAATAACAATGATGATGATGATTAGGACAATGATAAGGATGTTGCTAGCTAACATTTACTGTGAATGAACTCTGTGGAAGACACCGTGCTAAGTAATCTACATATATTGTCTTATTTAACAATTATAACAACATAAGTGGTAGGAACAATAGTATTGTCATTCTACAAGTGAGGAAACTAAGACATAGATAATTTAATTAGTTTAGGATCACATATATAACAATAACAGTGTTACAAGCCAATAGAAAAGACTATTTCTAGAAGTGAATGGTCAATGTATCAAATGCCCTGAAGATAGAGACCAAATTGAGTTCACTGGGTTTAATGATATGAACACCATGAATGGCTCCAATCAAAGCGGTTTCAGTGGAATAGCATGGATAGGGCACCTGGGTGGCTCAGTCGTTAAGCGACTGCCTTTGGCTCGGGTCATGATCCCAGGGTCCTGGGATCGAGTCCCACATCAGGCTCCTGGCTCAGTGGGGAGCCTGCTTCTCCCTCTGACCCTACCCCCTCTCCTGATGTTTCCCTCTCTCTCTCTCTCTCTCTCAAATAAATAAATAAATAAATAAATAAATAAATAAATAAAATCTTAAAAAAAAAAAAAGGAAAAGCATGGATGGTTCTTTTCATTTTCTTGGACCCTATATCCAATCCATCAGCAACCCATCAGTTCTGCCATCAGCACTCTGATCCAAACCATTATGAACTAAACTAGCCCTTAATGGTTTACCTGCTTCCATTTGGCCCCTACAATTCATTCTCCACACAGCAGCCAGACTGATTATTTTAAAATGCAAATCAGATATTGTCATTGCCTGCTGAAAACACTCTAATGGCTTCCATCATGCAGAATAATATCTAAGCTCCTCATTATGGCCTAAAAGCCCCATATGATCTCACCATCTTCTCTGCCCTCAACTCTAACCATCCTCCCTCCTTCTCCTACCACAAAATTATCTTCTCACTCCTACAACAGGCCATGCTGGTTCCACACAGAGAATGAAAGTTCCTAGTCTCTCCAGCTCATACTGCATCCCCAGAGATTAGATGAGTTAGTGCCTGACACGTAGCATAGGGTTAACACATATTTTTGGATGGACAGCAGATAGAGACAGCAAGGACATAAAGAACTTGTAAAACAACTTGGTCGCAGAGGATGATGGCAAGTGGAGTAGGCTTTTTGTTTATTTTAGAAAATAAGAGAAATTTGAGCATGTTTAAATAAAGGCTATTAAGAGATTATCCAAGACCTTGGAAAAACTTGAAAACATAATAAACTCACAATGGAAAAGAAAAAAAATCAGGAAATTAATCAATTTAGGGGAAGTTATACAAGAAAGTTACAGTACAGAGGGATTTTACTCTGTATACTGAAGTTTTTTGTTCTGCAATTGGAGGGGTTGGGGAAAATCAGTAGTCTCCAAACACTATCAAGAACTTCCCTTTATTTATTTTCCTTCAAAACTGTCCTTGGTTACTTTACACTGAAAGGAGGCTCTGATTAGCAATTACATATATCTGATTAATGAAATAATTATACCTAACAAATGCAACTTAGTTGGGAAATCCAAGGCTCAGGAAGATTAAGTGATTCATTTAAGGTCACAGAAATACTTTTTTTAAAAAAAGGATGCCACTGTCTAAAAATGAAGAAACTGGTTGAAATTAGCACAAGAAATCAATGAAATCAATTCCAAACCATATACCAAAGTAAAAAACTGAAAGATTTTAGAAGAATAATAAAAAAGATATTCTTTTTCATTTGGGGGAAAAAAGCAACAATAAATCCTAGAGAATTTTTTAAAACCTGCATGAAAAAGTCATGGTCTAACCATGAAGTAAATTAAATTGTAGCATGACTTTAAACAATTGGTGTTGTGCAGGAGAACCAACTTGATGACAACACTAGGGTCATTCTTTTTTAAAAGTGACAAAAACACTTTAATACCTTAAAAAAGTTAAATGGGAAAAAATAGGAGTCACAATACTGCAATGATCAGGAGCATAAACTCTGTAGCCAGACTGCCAAGATTTAAATCATAGTCATACAAATTACTGAAAGCCTTGTACCTCAGGCCCTAATCTCAATATATGAGTTCTCGTGATAATATGCTACACCTCCTTGATTAAGTTGTCATGAGCATTAAATAAGTTAATATATGGAAACAGTAAAGACTTTAGCAGCTGGCACAAATGGTAAAAAGACTAGTAACATCTGTATGTATTTGCTATTATTGTTATTATCACTACCATTATTATTATTATTCACTATATGGATGGTGAAGCAATGGGGAAAAAACAGATTTGACTCCATAGAATAACATAAGCACCCTAAAAGATAAATGTGAAAGGAGCAGAAATAAATAAAAAGTAGAAAAACATATAGATAATAAAAGAAATGTTAATCTTTTAAAAATGAGTTACCTACACCAATGTGGATAACACAAATATAATGTGATGGGGGGAAAAAAAGCAAGTCACAGAAGTTACATAGTAGAGGCACCTGGGTGGCTCAGTTGTTAAGCGTCTGCCTTCGGCTCAGGTCATGATCCCAGGGTCCTGGGATTGAGCCCTGCATCAGGCTCCCTGCTCCGCAGGAAGCCTTCTTCTCCCTCTCCCATCCCCCTGCTTGTGTTCTCCCTCTCGCTGTGTCTCTCTCTGTCAAATAAATAAATAAAAATCTAAAAAAAAAAAAAAAAAACACCACAGAAGTTACAAAGCAGATGACACCATTAATACAGAGTTCCAAGTCATGCAAAAGTAAATAGTAAAATATGTAGAGATAGATACATCTATGGCAAAACTATAAAAAAAAAAGCAAGAGTGGGGGGAAAAAGCAAGAGTGTATTAGTTATCATTTGTGTTAAGTGATTATCACAAAACGCATGACTGGGTACTCTGAGCGGAGGGCAGGTGTAAATGAAGGTCACACAGGCAACTTTAACATTCCACTTCTGAAGCTGAGTAGGGATACCTAGATTTTTAAAAATCATTCTTTATGTCTTATATATAGATGTTATATATTCTTTTTGTGCATGTGAAATATTTATAACAAATGGGCAAAAACTTAATATATTATAAAGGCAAGAGAAGTTTTTTTCCCTGTCAAATCAGTAGAGTGTTTTGGTTTTTTTTTCCTTTAAAGCTCAATGGAGATTTTCTTCTTTAATGATAAGAGCAAATTAACTAGTTTTAAGAATTAAATATATTTCTAGGATGGCCAAGAGCAAATTATACTAGCAGTGTACCCTGATTAAAAGAGGACTATTCCCATCTGAGATACATCATCAAGCCTAAATAAGCAATTCTTAGCTATACATCTAGATCAGCCAACATAGTTTCTAGTGCCTAAGGCCATCACTTCAAATGGGATAGTTAATATGATGCTTCTAATTCACTGTAATCTATCCTCTAAATAAATACTGGATCTTTAAAAGGGTTATATAACTTTTCTTATGGATCAAATTACTGAGCACATTAGGCTACAAAGTTCAAACATAAGATCTTAGTCACAGAATAACATTTATACTTACTTCCACAAAATAGACAACTTGAACCACACATAACAAGAGAAGACAACTTTGTATCATTTATTAATCATGTCATTTCCATTAAAAATTGTGAAAGCTACTTGGAGACTTTTAGACAACCCATAGACTATAGAATCTTAAAGTAAGATTTCACATCAGTTTGCTGATGTGAAAACTGAGACACAGAGAGTGTAAAATGCCTCATGCAAGAACAGGATGAGGAAAACCCAGTCTTCCAATCTGCTATCCAATGTTCTTTTCATCAGCACTACACTGACTCCTTTGCAACATGAACATTTCACAAGGATGCAAATATACTAATGAGTCTGCAATTTTTCAACTGGCTCTGCAAACTGGTAAACATCCCCTACCTTCAACCACGCTCTTCCTGGCTCCCTACAGTGATCTAACTAGACTGAATATTCACACACCAAGATATCGGGAAGGACTACAGTGTATGTACCTTTTCATTCGCAGTTACTGTGAGACCAGGGCTCCCAGACTACCTGTGGTCTCTCAACTGTCATCCTACTTAATGGACTATGAACGGGGAGATATGGCCCTACCTTTCTTTCCTTATACACCACTAATCTAAGATAAAATATCCACCTGTAATAGTCACCTTAGATCTCTCCCAACTCCAACTATGCCCAGATTCTCTGACAACCAAACACAATAAGAGAAATGAAAGAATAAACATAAAATTCAGGACTGTCTGATTTATACAAAAACTATCCTGACATTTTTTAAAGACTCCAAATGTAGTACAAGCTTATTTTCAGTGTTGCCTTAAATTTAACATGTACTGAGGGATTGGTTGGTTTTGTTTTGTTTGCAGGGTTTTTTTTTTCCCTTTAAAGAAAATAAACTGACCTGAGAAACCATACAGATTCACTGTGTAACACAATTTATTGTAATAGAAGATAGTTATGCCATAACAGAGACTGCTATAGGTATATACTTGCATGAAAACCACCTACTAAATTTCATACTAAAAAAACAGGAGTATGGCCCTAAGAATGATGCTCATATGCCTGAAAATATAATTTTTAAAAAGTATTCATATACTCATCCCTGAGACTGCTTAACAGCCCAGTCTTAGCATAAAGTACATTGCCTGGCATCAAACAGGCAACTGCTATTCCTAGAAGATGTTGAGAAGGAACTTTCTTGTCATTCCAAAATTTCAACCATGGCTCAGATTTTCAAGCAAAACTCTCCTCCACATTCTAAAGTGAGATGACAATGAGCCACTGAAAGCTGAGACCAGAACCTGCCTGAGAGTATCCACAAAGCAAGAAATCAAGCTGTCTATAGACTCTAGAAGCCATAATTTCCACATATGTGTACTTTCTGAACATGAGAATGCTTTTATAGTAAAAAAACTCATTTAAAATTTTTATAGTGGGTTTTTGCTATTATGTATTTTCTCAGTCAACAGCTACTAAAAGCACAGCTACTAGAATATGGGAGGGTTCCTTTTTTTAAACAAGTCAGAAATTATTCTTAACACTCCATACTGAACATAAATATGCCATTTCAGACAAATGTTATGAAGTGTATACTATTCTTAGAAACAGAATCAGGATACCCCACTGATGAGGAAGCTAGGCCCTGTGAGCACATTTCCTACACCAGCACCATTTCTCTATTTCACCTGCAGTCACCTCCATATTTTACAAAACTCTGCAGTTTAGGCAAATAAAGGCCTCTCAATGAAGTAGATTCCCTCTGCTTTCCTTCAGAAAGACAGGTATCAAGAAACTGTCTTGCGGTTTCCTGATAAACAGCACTCAGCGGTGTAACGCAGTCACACAAGTGCCAGGTAACAAAGCTGCTCTAGGCTACCATGGCCCAGTGTCACAGATCAAGGTATGATGGCCCAGGTGGCCAACTCAAGTGTTCAAGAACCTTGCAGGCAACACTTGAAGAGATAAGAAAAACAAGGCGTTCTGTAAGAAAGAGGTAGGGATGTGATTTATTATAAAATTTTTATTATAGATTAGGAAATTGTCAACAACTGTTTTACGGATAAGAACTTGACCATGGCAATAAAAAGTACCCATAGAGGACCAGGAAAAAAAAAAAAAAAAACAGAGTACTTCATATGGCGGGAATCACATTGGCTTCATGTTCCTGGGGAAGGCAAAGGGAGGAATGAGGAGGAGACAGTAAAATGTGTGTTCAAAGCTAAATGAACCACTTGTAGGAAGCTCAGAGTACAGAGAAAAGCAAGGCTTGGTGATGATGAAGACATTTAAGGTGTTAGTCCTTTACTTTAAAGGTAAGCCACTGAAGAGGTTAAGACGGAAAGTAGCAGCAACAATTTCACAGTTTGGGAGGGTCTTTCTGGCTGCAGGATCCTTTGTTCAAGGCTTCCCATGTACTGTTCATGGAATGAGTACATGTCGTGTCCCCTAAACAAGGAAAGCTCATGGACAGAATGCCATATACTGATGGAGCATCATTCAAACCGGAAGAAGCTGCATCTTCTTGATGATAATGCTTTTCGTGTGCCCTTCCTCTTCCTCCAGTCAACAAATGTTTTCTCTTCCCCTGTATTTTTAGTCTTCCTTACTCATACATGTTTAATCTCCAGCCCCGACCTCTCCAAGTCACAGCCTCACAGTTCTGACTCGGCTACACATCTTCACATGCATGTTCTACCACCACCTCAAACACAATAGATCTAAAACAAAACTCATTTTTTACCCCACCCACAAACCTGGTGAGTTCACATTCTGTAATTGCCCAACCTTAACATCTTCCCATCATTTTTAGTCATCCCTCTTTTTCCCCATCTCCAATTAATTGTCTATTTCTGTCCGGTCTACCCCAGCAACATTTCTCCAATCTCATCACCACCACCCTAGCTCAGGTCTTCATTCCCTAAGAAAATCCCCTATAACCTTTCTTTATGAATCCAATGGTTTCTTTCCTGATTCAATTCATCCTCTGAATTATTAGATAATATATCTTATAATCCAACTCTGATTTTGAGGACTCAAAGAACTTCAATCTCATAGCTTACTAAGCCAGTCCAAATTTTCTAGCCTAGCCCTCCATGTTCTAGGCCAAACCTAATTTTCAATTTTTATACTTAATCTCCCCACTATTCCCCTTCATATATGCTCCAATGTTTTCCTATACCTGCCCTCTCTATCTAATCTGGTAAATACTGGGTGCTCAATACAAGTCGATTTCCTTCCATATGAGTTTGCTATACTCTCCTTCCCCATCCATCTCAGTTTGCAGGAAAAGATCCTATCATTCTATATATTTGATTATCACACGGGAAATTGGAATATTCATGGAACAGCTTGTAACATCTAGAAAACAGACAAGGACCAAGAAAGAAGAGCAATGTGACTGAGCTCCAATGTCTGAAGAAGAAGGTAGTGACAAGCAGGATGCCATTCAAGCTTCAGAACATTTGAAAAAGCTGGTATCATTATGCCTGGGATGATGGGTGCTAATAGCTTATCTGAATTCTTCTAGATGATTCACTGGTCTAATAGAACTTATAGTTTAATGAGGAAGATAAATTACATATGGATTTGATAACACAAGATGGTAAAATCATGCTCCAATCAAGGTACAAAATGTCTTAGAAACACAAGAAAATGACAAATTCTAGGAGGTGAAGAAAGCTTCGCAAAAGACCATGAGATGGAGGCCTGAAGGACAGTTTAGGAGAGAAAAACAGTCCAGACAGGCGGAAGCGGTCTAAAGGAAAGGGAGAGAGGGAAAATGCTAGACATGGGTGAGAAACAGGAAAATAACTGTGGAACTCACTCAACTATTACTATTTTGAATGTCTCTCTCTAATTATCACTTACATAGTTTTAATGAATTCACCCTTAAGAGCTATTTGAGCCCAGCATTTTATTTCAGTGAATTCCTGAAAATATGCCGATGATTATCTGCAAGATGGATCAGCTGTTATTAAACAGGATTTTCACAAGTCAGGTGGGTCCCAAGCTGCCTCATGATTCCTAAATGCGGTGCTACCCTCTGTTCACTCCCCAAAGGCTCCTCTTGGGCATTTCAGCATTCCTGTCTCAGTATGAATGAACTACTCCAACATCCTAGGATCTCACTGAAGGTGGCATACTCTTTCCTACACACACTGAAATCAAGAGAAAATTACACCTTTTAAGGACTAATAACCCCATAATACAAAATGTAAAAATGCAAAATCAAACCACATAAATGTCTGCAGTACATACTACAAAGAACTCTAGAATTAGAAAAGATCTTAGGGAAAATCTCTATCAAGACACAAACTGTGTCTATCAGGTTCTTTCTCTCAGGAATTCAGAATCAAGCCTCAATGATTTAGTCTTTCCCTGTGAACTGAGGGACACGTAAATACTCAGGAGCTGCTGAGCAGTCAAATTCAACCATGAACACAGGAAAGCAGAAAAAAAAAATTGGTCAGCAAAGAAAGAACAATGAAGCAAAGAAAGGCAAAGAGTAAAGACAGGGAAAGTTCCATGTTTTCCAGTCCCTGGTCCCTAATATGGTCTGTCTGCATTTAGCTTCCATCAAATTCCTTTCTTCCATTTTCCTAAAACTAGTTCAAGTTCATTTCTGTTACTTGCAACAGAAGCTTAAATGAGGCAATAACCAAATCCTCCATAAAGTCAATTGGTTGATTTATTACTGGCCTATCTTTTCTATAATTTCTTTTCTCTTTCCTTGCATTTCCATAAAGGCATAAAGATGACTTTAGTATGCTATACAGAAAATATGTGAACAAGGATCCAGGACCACGCTGAGCATTTTAAAAGAAAAACTGGCCCAGAAAGGAGAAAATATAAGAATATTCAAAGTAAAGCCTTGAGATATCTGTACAGAAATCACAGATGCTAAGAACTGGCAAATTAAATAGCAATCTGATGACCCTCCTATCCAATCTCAATTTAATTCTGAATAAACCAGATGGGTAGGTCCAAGTATGATCAATAGGGCATTTTGTAGGAATGTAGGGCATTTCATCTGGAATGCCCCCAAATGACTAGCCACAACCTCCCAACCACAGGAAGGTTTGGGTGCTGTACAGTGGTATCCCTAACCCAGACACAAATTCCAAAACTGAATACCAAACCATCTTAGGGCCTGGACTTAACTGCCCCAAAGAACAGTTTTTAACCAGTACTTCCTGCTATTAGATGAGGGGAAGAGAAAGTAACAGAAGCTTAATATCATGGAACTCTGTCAACGTGTGTGCATCTGTGTGCATGTGCCAGATATCAAGATGTTCCACAAGCTGGATCCACACCAATCAGATCTGACCACAAGTAGACCAGTTTAACATGTATAGCAAGTCAGAGTTAACAATCAGAAGTTTGAATCAATGTAGTGTGGGCGGCTCTGCAGGATTATATAAACAAAAACAATATTACAGTACCCTGGAGTTCGAAGGGACATGGAGATTATGTCCAGCTTCATCATTTTACAGAAAAGGAAGCTAAACATCTGAACCAAATCCCCAACTATAATAAGTAACACAGGCGCGATAAAATCAAAGAACTGTGACCAGATAATAGAACCAAAAAAAGCAGTATTTCCTAAAGTTCTCTTTAATGGCTGAAATTTTATTTTTAATTTAAAAAGGATAAATGTATTAGAAAATGTAAGAAAAAAAATCTATGCAACTACTGTTGGGATCTTTTTTGGATATTCTTGTTACTTGAGTTTAGCAAAATAGTAAAGATTTCTGACCTAATGGGTTAACATTTTAGTTAAAATACTAGAACAAGCACCTTTAAAAACTAAAAAACTGTGAGTTGATTCAAAACGTAAATGATGCTTTATGTTTGCAACCTCGGCAGATAGGCAGTTTAGGCACTGTGACAAAATTCTATATGGCAGAGAACTTATTTTAATATAAAAAAATTCCAGACGTTCACATAGGGCCCTAATAAAAGTCATCAGAAATTAAACTTATATGTCAGCTGGGACCAAAATTAAAAGAATGAATGTTTAAGTGATCCAAACATAAACTTGGTGTTCAAAATTGCTGGCAAGGGGCCACAGTACAGTGGATTTTGGTCTTCAAGGGCTGCTTTACCACAAGTATTAGGTAAGTCAACACATCACTGAGGGAAAAAAAAAAACAAAAACATATATTCCCTGGCAGTACAATCCACTCTTTATTGTGCAGCACAGTATTTTCTAGAAGACCACTAATAAAATGTGCAGTTAGAACCTCTTGTATTTCCCAAGAAGTACTATTAAAGATACTCCTAAAATATGAATCCATAAAAAGTAGGTCTTTCTGAAAAACAGTTCTAGTCAGAAGCAACCATGAAATTGATATCATTACTTAAATTAATATTTCTAAACTGCACATTTAATAAAGTTAAACAATTTAAAAATCTCCCGTTAATCTAAATTGGCAATTTTATAAAGTACATGAATCCTGAAGAATTTTTTATAGACCAACTATCTTTTAAAATCTGTCTTGCCACCAATGCTGCACACGGAAATATGAAGAGACAGACCAGAGAGTTCTGAATATAATCTATGCTTAATAGACTCAGCTTTCAACTAATTCCTAAGTCCTAATTGCGAGCCATATCTTATGTTGACCTTTTAGTCTTCTAGTGGCAAAAACAAAAACAAACTAAAATTTTCTAATCTCAACTGAGGTATTACAATTTTTGTTCTTCCATTCCAGAAAAAATTAGGAACTGAGAAACTCTGATGATTAGTAAGTTGGATACTCATCACAAATACCAAAGTTCATTCAATTTCACATTTACCTAAACTCTACATTTGTAATTTCAAATAATTACCTTTTATAATAACCTTATAAAAAATCTTCGTGATATTTTCCACATGATTTAAAGAAAATTATCTTAAAAATCCTCTCTTAAGACTTCAGAATTACCATAATCATAGTCCTAAACCAAGGAAGGCAGGAATGGCCCCTTTCGTTCACATAGTTTGACTTTAAATAGTCCGGTGTAAAACTTAAAAAACAGACTCGGATGCTTTTTTCCGCTCAAAAATAAAACAAAACTGGTACCTGGCAAACTCGGGGTTTTGTTCTGTTTTGGCCTATTAAATACCAGCGGGGCCCGCGGGAGCCTGAGCCTGAGCCCCCGGCGCGGCCGACGCGGCGGGCGGGCGACCGTGCGCCCCTGGGTGCGCCCCTGCTCGCCGCCCGCCGCTCCCGGCGCTGCCCCCAGCGCCGCGCGGCGCCCCACGCCCCTCCGGACGCGCGGCGAGAGGCGCGGGCCTGGCCGGCGCATTCCCACGCACCCCGGCCCGTTATCCGAGCAGGCACTTCGGCGGGGGCCCCCGCTGCTGGTCCCGCGCCCTCCCGAAGCCGGCGCGGCGCCCCTCCCCTGCCTCCGGCGGGCGGCCCCGCCAAGCCCCTTCCCGGGGGCCCGCGTCGGGCGAGAGCGTCCCTCGGGCTCAGGTTCGCTCCGGGGACGGGATAAGGTGTCAGCGACGCGGCCAGACGCCTCCCGTAGGCGGGGGCGAAGCCAGCCTGACCTCCTTCCATCTGCTCCCCCCCCTCACCGCCCGCGCGGGGCGCTCCCCTTCAGCGCCCCTCCCCGGCTCAGGACAGGGGGCGTCCCCGCAGGAGGCTGAAGGGGGCGCAGCCGGCGCTCAGAGGGGATCCGGGGTCTGGGTCACACCTCACCTCGGCAGGGTTGGGCTGGGAGAGGGGAGGCGAGGCGGGGAGGGAGCCCAAACTTACCTGACTGCGCGGCTCCCCGCGCCACGGCCGTGGCCAGCCAGAGGCAGAGGCAGAGCGAGAGGGGGCGCGGGAGGGTCCGCCGCGGGCTCATGGAAGGGCCAGGGAGCCGCCGCCGCTGCCGTCCGAGCCTCCCTCCCTCCCTCCCTCCCAGGCTCCGGGCGACGGACGGGGCGGCGGGAGGCATGACGGGAAATTCCTGGGCGCGGGCAGCCGAGTCCAAATATGAGCATGGGAGACGAGCGAGGGAGGACCGCGGAGCGCGCCCGCCGCGGACAGGGCCCGCTGCCCGGCCTCGGCGGCCGCCAACTCCCTCCTCCTCCGAATCCTCGTCGTCCACAGCCGCCGCGAGGCTGCCGGCCGCGAGCGCGAGCAGAAGGTGGAATCTCTCTGCCAGGGAGCATCCCTCTCCAGGGTTGGGGCCCAAAAGCAGAGCCGAGCGCCCCACCCAGGTCCCACCTGAGACCCCTGACGGGGTAGAAAAGAGAGAAACCACCAGCAGGAGACCGGACAGCGAGCCAAGGACGCGATGGAAGACGCCTAAGGGGTTTGACGAGACTCCGGCGCTGCCCCTGATCACCTGAGAGCTTTGGTCAGGAGAGGATAAAAAGATCTGGCAAATACTTCTGTAAGTGTGGGAGGGTGAGGCGGGAGAGGCACTGCCAGTTCCGCACATTCAGGTGAGCCATCCAATCCACAACAAACAGGCATTGTAAGACACAAAACCACCCTCCTGCCTTCCAGGCGAGCGTTTAGATGCGGCGGAGGCAGGCTGCGTGACAAGTGCTCACAGTAGTTACATGCTGATGTTGAGACCAGTTGTCCTTTCCACCACCAACCTCTCTTCCTCCCCTTACTTTGTATTTGTTGTAGCTTGTCTAAAAGGCAATGTTGAAATTTATTCAAAAGGTGCTACCTCTGATGGCCAAAATGTCAGTCCCAGATGTTTAATTACAGGCCCAAGCTACTAACTCCCTGCCTTTTCTTTGGCACTGGTAACTCCTCCAGTAATCAAGTCCAAATGACCCTTAGCTTTTCAAGACAACGTAATTGTCTTAATTACTATAATTTATTATTTTTTTACTCACACTGACACGACAGGCCATGCAGATGCAAGATGTTATATAATTACTTAGGAACATTTTAAGATGCTACAAAAATGATTTATTGATGCAAAATTCTTAAGGGGTAAATGCCAAACAGATTTAGAGTATGGGTTATTCTAGTATGAACTAAAGTGTGGTAATTTGTACATCACGCTACTTGTTTGAAAATGCTTATTTGAAAATCAGAAACTTCAAAACAAATTTAATTCTAGCAAATTATTAAGGCCCATATGCCAAAAACCACTCCATTTGCAAAAAGCTCCCCTTAAATCATTTGGTACTGAGAAACACCACATCCCATGAATTACTCCTGGCAAAAGGGCAGATTTCACCCTTAATATACTAGCAGTGATAATGAGGCTAAGGGCAGATGATCTAAGTAAACTAAGGGTAAATAAGCTGTAATACAGTAAATAAGGGATTTAAAAGACATATGGATATTATTCAATTTAGGTACCTAGAAGCTGGGCGGTGGGAGGGGAATATTCAGGAAAACAATTGAATATTCACTCCCTTTTCTCTTTTTTGTATATTTAACTGGGTATAAGCACCTGTTTTTTTTTTTTTAAGATTTATTTATTTTTATTTGAGAGAGCACTCAAGCCAGGGGGAGGGGCAGAGGGAGAGAGAGAGAGAGAGAATCTCAAGCAGACTTGCCGCTGAGCATGGAGCCCAACACAGGGTTCTATCCCAGGACCCTGAGATCATAACCTGAGCCAAAACCAACAGCTGGATGCTCAACTGACTGGGCCACCCAGGCTATCCAAGCATCTGTTTTTCTTAATTCCCTTATAACATCTAACATAGTTCTTTGCCCATAATCTAACAGGTTGTTTAAAAACAAAAGGAAATGAGCACAGTAATTTGTGGACTGACATATAGCAGTTCTGAGCCAAGTGTAGGGAAAAGCTTGTTTCAAAGGAATGTAATAATCATAGCTATATTTCAAATATTTTAGTTGACCTTATATACAAAAACATAAAATTATAACAATGCATTATCCCACAACCTAGTTCATAGTAATATAAGTGGAGAGTTTAGTAATTGTATCTGCAATTCTGCTGACTTGACCGCAAAACCAGCAGCTGGGGTTTTTTTGTTTTCGTTTTGTTTTGTTTTAAAGATTCTATCTATTTATTTGAGAGAGAGAGAGTGGGGGGGGGAGCAGAGGGAGAGGAACAAGCAGACTTTGCACTGAGCGCGGAGCCCAAGGGCATGCCCGACCCCAGGACCCCGAGATCACGACTGCAGCCAAAACCAAGAGTAGGCCCCCTCAACCGACCCAACCACCCAGGCGCCCTACACACCAGATGTTTTCAAGGCTTCAATAAGTTAAAGAGAAGAGAAAAGAGCTAAAGTTACTTGAGTGCATAACAAGTGCCAGACACTGTGCTAGATGTTTTACACATGGTTCTTCATTTAATTCCTACAAATATCTCTGAGCTTATTATCCTTTATCCTTATTTTACAGCTAAGGAGACTGAGGCGTAGGTAAATTATGCTACCAGGAAGGGGTGAAGGAGTATTGGAATTCAAACCTCCTTCCAAAATCATATATGTTCTCTTTACTGTACGAATCTGTCCCATTTTCCCTACATTTAAAAAAGAAAAGAAAAAAAGGAACTCAAAAACTGTATTCACTGGGCTCTTGTTTTAAGTAACTGGTGTGCACTCAAGTTACCTCAAGTAATAGGGGTAAAGAATACATGTGGAAATAAGACCAGAGACTTAACCGGCTTGTCAGGTCATCCTTTGTGGGCCTGGGAGGTGGAGGTTGTGCCTTTTGATAAGTACCAGGAAGAGGAAAGGTACTACCCTCTGACCACATTCCGATGAGCTTTGTAATTTAGCCGCTGATATTCAAATCATATATTTCACAATGTCTTCTCTAACGTCTTTTTTTTATTATAATCTTAATACTAATCATGTTAACATATTACCTTAAACATTGTTTGTTTTTAAGACAAAGGACCCAGAAGAGGTAACTGCTTCCCCTGCTCCCTATATACCATCCCTTCCCCTACCCAGTGGTGTGCTAGTAAATTTTTAACAACCAGCTCTGGAGGAGGGAGACCTCAATTGTAACAAAAACCAATTGATGTGGTGTCAATACTCCCCCCAACCTGAGGCAGAGTGGGGAAGAGATGCACACAACCAGCTCTCGGGCCTGTGAGAGCCAACACACCACTGCCCCAGCTCCTCATAAAATGTCTTCAGAACACAGCCGTAATTCAAACTGCACAACCATAGCTCTTTCTTTCCACTTGCTGCCAGTTGTCTGTCTGTAGTTCATGATCAAATGCCCCAGAGGGGAGAATCTGATTCTATCACCATTGTCCTTTTTGGGGAAAGTTCTTACATGAGGCAATCTCAGAAGCCACTGGGCAGCCCACAGACTGGCTACCTCTAAGCCAGGTGTCCTCTCCTACTCCAGCTGTGACTAGGATGGAAGGCTAACATTCTATACAACATAGCACCAATGCTGAAGAAACAGACTGCGTTGCTACCTTCTTAGGGGTTTGTGGTTGGGGCAGCCTCTTTTAAAAGGAGTCTGTAGGCAGGACAGTCTTTCAAGCTGCAATCTCGCCAACATACTGTGCTCAGCTCTTCAATAAAATCCTTTCAGCCACTACACAAAGCGTCGGGGCAGCCTTTACTTGGCATACCCCAAGGAACTGCCAACAACTGCAAACAGGAGAATGGACAGGTTAGGACTAGATAGTACTCAAAAGCCCCCAGCCAGGGTCAGAAACAGAAACCCTAAGTTAGTACTTAAATTCAATGAACATTTATCAGGCGCCATTGTTTTAAACCAATAATGACTGATGGGAGAGTAAGGGAATTACCTCACAGGAGGATGTAAAAGACTCTCCAGGAGAAAGTTTTTCAAACTACACTCAATCCAAACCCCCCAAATTCTGCTTTCCTCTCCTGGGAAATAGAATGGTGTGACTCACTTGTGCTGAGAACACTTTTATACTGGTGAAAGCGTGCCCCTTGCCTCAGTGTGGTGGGGTGGGGTGAGAGTGAGGCTGAGAACTACTCTCAACAACATGAGGGACACAGAGTCAATGCTGACTTAAGGGAGACACCTGAAATTTTCTCTGATTCTGAAAAAGAATTTCCACTTTCATGACACACTTCCAGCCCCCAGTCACCAGATGTACTAAAAGGACAAGGACTCTGCACCAGGTCAGGAAGGGGGGCCCCTAAATAAAGACTCAATTAAAATTCGCATTGTCCATCTTTGCATGGTAAAATAATTTTGCTGCATCTCAAATGGCCTTCTTTTATGTTACACAGTTGAAGCCATCCCTTTTGTTGATTAATTCTGGAGAAATTTGTTGTATTCCCATGACTGATGTGCTGCCTGATTCTACTAGCGTTGGATATGTGGTTATACTACAACAAGCCATAAATATTTAACAAGATTTTCAATGTTTTAGAGAATTAAATAATCCTCTCTAGACCAAAAAAAGCTGCTTGACTGTTAGCAAGATTCTGTCACATAAAGCAGTATATGCGACATCAGCTCCATACACAAAATTAAAGAGAAGGGGAAGGAGCAAGATTGAACGTTTTGGGGGCACCTGGGTGGCTCAGTTGGTTAAGCGTCTGACTCTTGGTTTCGGCTCAGGTCATGATCTCCTGGGTCGTGAGGTAGAGCCCCTCGTGGGGTTTCGTGCTCAGTAGGGAGTCTGCTTGAAGATTCTCTCCCTCTGTTCCTGCCCCCATGTGCATGCACGTGTGCTCTCTCCCTAAAATAAATAAATCTTTTAAAAACATTAAAAGAATGAATATTTTAAGTTGTACAGGAAAATTCTGATGGTGAACTTGATTCTACTCTTTCACTCCATCTCTCAGTGCTTCTTATATGGAGAACATCTAACCCCACAGCATGTGCATGTGGTGTTTAAAGGTGTGTATTTTTCACATAACTTGTCCCTAACCACAAACTACCTCCTTCATGTGTTGTTCAGCCAAAGCAGCCACAATCTGATCCAATGGTAAAGAACCCTGGCTGTGTTGGGCTTTCTGGGAGAAGCTATGCTGCTCTCCAAAATGGTGCCTCCCTACAGGATTTTCTGCAGTAGTTTTACCTCTGCCTAAATTTCACCCTGCGAGCTGCCATTAGAACCTAATCTCAAAATCAGATAGTTCTACTCACTGGTCAGGGACCTGGGCTTTGGCATCAGACATCTAAATTCAAGCATGGCCTCCACCATTAAAGCTCATGGGACAATAGGCAAGTTACTTAACTACTCCAAGCTTTGATATTCTTCTCTATAGAATGAAAAAATAAAGATACCTACCACTCATGATGCTTAGCACTTAGTCCCATGCTAGCTAATGGTAATTCCTTAATAAATATCAATATAATACTAATTTTATTAACTTTTATCATTACTTACCAACTTCCAATCACCAGAGTCACTCTTTGCCTTTAAGCTTTATCTGATATGATTTCCTGTCTGAAATGACTCATAGTTTCTCTTCACAGCTCAGAGTCCTACATTTGTATTCATAATCACCTCTTAAGGAAGTCTGTTCAGATTTAGTTGATTTTTTCAACACATGTTTTCTTCAAATACTTTTTATACTTAATCCAGGTTTACTAATAGTGTTTTCAAATGTTTTTAAGTCTTCACTTCCTCAAAGTAGTCCTATTAGAAGGCTACACACACTTATCATTACTCAAACTACTTTGTGAAAACCACTTTTAGATTTGCCATCAAAATATATGATGAAATTTTTTAATATCTTCAACACAGGAAAATCATCTTTGCATTCATTCATTCTACAAATATTTACTAATGCTTACTTTGAACTGGATAGATAATAAGGTAAACTGGTAATACACTTAGTATGTTAAAGTGATAACTGCTAACAAGAGAAATAAGGCAGGGAAGGTTGCTAATAGTGTTGGGAAAGAAACATTGAAGACATACAAGAAAGAAGGAAGCCATGCTAGTGTCTGAGAAAAGAGGAACAGCAAGCAAAGAGGAAACACCCAAAGCAGAGGCAGAGAGGCCCTGTAGGAGGACCATCCAGGAGGCTGGCACGGGGAGAAGAGGGGGAAAGGGGCTGTGGAGCGAGCATCAAATGTTGTGGCCCAAGAGGCAATCACGTAGGGTCTTATGGGTCATTTATAAGGACTCTGGCTTCTTTTGTAGTGAGATGGGAAACTATAATAGGCTTTACACAGAGGAGCGACACGATCTGATTTATATTTTCACAGAGAACTTTCTTTGGCTCTTCTGTTAAGGAGTGCAGAGACAGAAGGGGAGACCAGTTAGGAGGTTCTTGAAGTACTCCAGGTGAGAGAGAATTGTGATTTGGGGTAGGGAAGCAATGGAGGTGGCGAAAACTCAAGATATATTTGGAAGGAAGGGCCCACAAGATTTGCTGACATACCAAATATAGGGTTTGAAAGAAAGAAAAGTTAAGAACGTCTCTATACTTTTTTCTTTTCCTTTTTTTCCCCCCTGGGCATTACAGAATTGCCATTTCGTGAGATAGGGATGACATGGAAGTAGGTGGTGCGGTAGTACATTAGCAGCTCAGTTTTCCACGTTAAGTTTGAACTGGCTTTTAGACACATATGTTCATCTAGACAATTAAATATGAAAGTTGCATATATAGAGGGATTGGCTGGGTTACAGATAGCATAAAAATGACATATAAATCATGAGAAGTCCATAGATTAAAAAAAAAGGCCAGCAAGGGCACCCTCAGAGTATGCAAACTGGTGCAGCCACTGTGTAAAACAGTATGGAGGTTCCTCAAAAATTAAAAATAGAACTACCCTACAATCCAGGAACCGCTCTACTGGGTATTTACCCCCCAAATACAAAAACATTACTTTGAAGGGATACATGCACCCCTGTTTATTGCAGCATTATTTAAAATAGCCAAACTATAGAAGTAGCCCAAGTGTCCATCAATGCATAAAGATGATGGGGTGTGTGTGTGTGTGTGTGTATAGAATAGATTATTCAGCCATAAGAAAGAATGCTATCTTGCCATTTGCAATGACATGGATGGAACTAGAGTGTATTATGCTAAGTGAAATATGTCAGAGAAAGACAAATACGATATGATTTCACTCATATGTGGAATTTAAGAAACAAAACAAATGAGCAAAGGAAAAAAAAGACAAACCAAGAAACAGACTAAACTGCAGAGAACTGATGGTTAACAGAGGGAGGGTGAGATGGGGGAAATAGGTGATGGGGATTAAAGATTGCACTTATCATGATGAAAAAAATAAAATGATTTAAAAAGAGAAAAAACAAGGTGGTGAGGCTAAAGAGGTAGGAGAAAAGTACAGAAACCTGAGAGGCAAATGAAGCTCTTATTTTTTATTTTTTTGAGAACACATTTGATTTGTGGAAAAAGACAAAATTTAGAACCAAACAGAATAGATGAATAGCTACATTGTTACTCCCTTTTTATGCTTTCAAATGAGTAAACATAAAATATTAATGATTTTTATTATTATAAGGACTTATAAACTGACTCTGAAACATCCTGATAGTCTCTAAATACTTGAGGAATAGTAGCAATGGAATACGGGTATATTCCACCACGTGACCACATTGAAAAGCCGTCCCTATAGGTCAGATGGCCAAACATCCAATAGTTGTGGTGTGTAATTGACAGCTAAGTGACAAGGTCCACTAGACAGAAGGGAATAAGAACATCTCTTCAGAGATGGACAGAAACCTTTCTGAGGTTCAAATATATACAAAGTAGTTTTAAAACTATAGCTTAAAGTATTATACCAAAGTTGATTTTATATTTTTTAAAGTTGGTGGCCCGTAAAAGTAGAGAGAGAAATAAACTTGCAGTTGGCAGATTTCTATTCAAACTCTGGCTATGCCATGTAATAGTTGTGTATGACTTTCGAATTCACATCTCTGGAATTTAGTGACCTTATCTTTGAAAGTAATTTTGTCTGCCCTGCCTATTCTGCAAGATCTTGGTGCAAGTCGAATGATATGAGGGGGCTTTCAAACTACTGATGTCTAAAGGAAAAGTCATGATTGAGGTGAAGTGCATTTTTCTAAATTCACCCACTTTTGTTTCTTTGTATAAGCCACAGTTCTTTACATAGCTTGAAGATGCCTCTTTGAGATTCTGATAAAAGAAAAAGGTCCCCTAAGGAAAATGCATAACAGGCATACACACAAAATTTAATATACAATTGCACACTGAAAATCACTTTGGAGCATAATTTCTTGTGTGGAAGAGAAACTTAATGAAAATCGTTTTAAAAAATTTAGTGTGTGGCAGGCAATGGGGGTAAATTAGAAGAGTACCATTGAGAAGGCCACCCAGGCAGGTGCAAATACCCAGACTTGAAGGTAGAGTCCCTAAGATAGTAGCAGTAAGACTAGAGATGAACAAGATGTGTGATAGGAGTTGCCAGATAAAACGCAGGATATGCAGATAAAGCTAAATTCTACATAAACACCAAATAATTTGTAGTATGTCCTAAGTATTCCATTGAGCATTATTCCTAGTTTATCTGAAACTCAGTTTAACTGGACGTTCTATACTTTTATTTGCTAACTCTGGCAACCCTAGAGAGAGACTGGTGAACTTACTCCTGCCTTCATCCTCTTACTTCTCTGAGGCAGATTCTGATACAAATGTGTGCAATGTGACCACTGTGAAATGGAGAGAAAGTCATTAAGATCTAGCCCAGTTCTTTGGTGGCTCCTGAAGAGACCCATAAAGATGCCAAATAGTTCTTTACAGACCTATTTATTTTCCAGCCAGGGCATGAGCCTTACTAATAATGTGGCTATATTCTATTCTCAATATACATGTTTTACACTGTCCAGTACAATCTACATGAATGCATGTGTACGCGCCCGCTTAACACAGGGGTTAATCAGCAAAGAAACCACCAGCTCACAGTTGCCTCGGAGAGAATACTGAGTAAGAAACATGAATTGGATGGGTTTCTGAGTGGCTCAGTGGGTTAAGCGTCGGCCTTTGGCTCAGGTCCTGCTCAGTGGGGAGCCTACTTCCCCCTGCCTCTGCCCCTCCCCTCCCCCGCTCATGCTTGCACACTCTCTCCTGTCTCAAATAAATAAAATCTTAAAAAAACAAACATGAATTGGAGGACCCATAGTCAGTTTGTCTATCACCCCCCCACCTATATGTGCATACGCATGCACAGACACGTGTGAGACCAGGCAGGTAGTTTTTCTCTACACAGCCCAAATCTGTGGCCTTCCTTGACTGCACAGTGTATGGTAGCGGTGGGAAGGAAGACAGGCTCAGACAAGGATGTCTCTTTCAGTGGAGGAATAGGGGCAGGTGGAAGATTCAAAGAAGGAACTCTTTTTGAGGTGGTAATACAAACCTGAAAGCAGGGCAGGCAGGAGCATTCAGGAAGGTGACTTTCTCTAAAAGCTTCCAACCCTTAAGGTCTTATCCCCTGGGTGATGCCAAGTGAAAACCCAAAGTAGTGCTACAGAGCTTTAACCCATCTCTCTCCTACTTTGTGATTCTGTCTGAAATTATCTTCCCCAGGTGCTGGTGCCTCATTTGTGGAGGCTAAAAGGTCCAGATAGCAAGGAGAAAGCAGTCCGGTTTCAACCCATTCCTCTTATAAACATAGGGACAGACTAGGATTCAGAACTGATGATCAACAGTATTTCAAGAACAGCCCACAGTAAAACCAGAAGGGCCACAGCACACAGGGCTGGGGAGCATTTTGGAGAAGGCAGGTAGAGGGGAAAAGTAAGGCCAGCCTTCATGACCGACCTGTGGCTTAGTGAAAGCTGCCCTTGAGCAAAAGTGAGTTTTGCAAACTTTGGGGTAGTAGAGCTATGGGCAAGACTTGGATACTGACTGAATTCTCAACAGTAACAGAATACTGAAAAGGACAGTAGAGTCTTCTTTTGTACGTTCCCATAGTGTAATGAGCGCTTAATAAATAAGCGCTGTTGACTGACCCTTCAAATGGGGGTGGGAGGATGGAAAGGGTATTGTTGAAGGGGGAAGGAGGGAGGTGGTGAATTTATACATGTTTCAACTCTCATAGGAAAAACAAATGGGCCAAATAAAACTATCATCCGCTTATTTTTCCACAACGGCATAAAATGAAAAAAAGAAAAAGTTTCTTCTAAAAACCATTATATTCTGCTCCCAGTAATAAGCCCAGTTACAACTAGAACTGCAAGTAAAATTGGCTTGCATTAATGAAAATATGTAATTATATCAAAACCAAAGCTCTGAAAACTCAAAATATTCAGTGGAAAGAAACCCCAAAGAGACATTTACTATAGTGTCTGGGAGTAAAAGCAAAGCATTAAAACAATAAAAACATTTCCAAATGAATCAAATGATGCTCAGCTAACTTTGTGTTACTTCACATCAATAAAGAAAAACACATAAGAAATCTATACCTTAAGTAAGCAATGATGTTATAAATATGACTGAAACAGCTCTGAACTATTTCCAGCTTTGCCTCTAAAATTCCTTTGGTCTGACGGCAGAACATATTATTTCCTGTTCTCATACTCTATGGGAAGTAGCACACCCATTTCAATCTTTGTCACTTTTTTCCTGTATCAGCATCCACGGGAGGAATGATTTAGGTGCTGCCTACCCTAGGTTGAGATCTCAGATCCAGAAGCCATCTGGCAACGAGTCTCAAACTTTTGTCAGAATTACCTGGAGAGCCTGTTACTATCCTGGGATCTTTACCAGATACAGTGATTCAGCAGGTTGGGTGAAGGATTCAGGAATCTGCATTTCTAACAAGAACCCCATATGAAAAGATTTTATTTATTTATTTGACAGAGACAGAGACAGCGAGAGCAGGAACATAAGCAGGGGAAGTGGAAGAGGGAGAAGCAGGCTTCCCGCGGAGCAGGGAGCCCGATGTGGGGCTCGATCCCAGGACCCTGGGATCATGACCTGAGCCGAAGGCAGACGCTCAATGACTGAGCCCCCCAGGTGCCCCACCCCAGATGATTCTAAGAGAGGTGGTCCACATGTCCTTCTTTGAGAAATTCAGGTTTAGAGTAACCAGAGTAATTTTTCATGTCTACTTTCCAATCGAGGAGAGTAAGTTTCATCCTCTCTTTTCTAAAAAGCCTGTAACAGGGGTAGACAGGATTATAGAAAAATACATGAAGGCGTATATAACACAGCTTTCATGACTTACAAAATATATATGTTTACTCATAATCCAAATAGGAAATTCAAATAACTAGAATTTTCACTTTACGCTACATTAAGAGAGGTTCATTATGAAATGAGGCACTGCAAGATTCTAACTTGCTTCCTGAGTCATCAGTGATTAAATTAAGCTCCCCAGAGTTTTAGCACTGTGAATATTTTATTATATTCTTTGAAAATTGGTTATTTTAAAATCAGATTATAACTCTTGGGTAACTGAAATAACTAAATTTAAGACATATCTTTAAAAATTACTCCAGGTAAATAGGCATTTTCTGTACCAGTCTAATACTAGAATATGATACACTGTATTATAAGTACATATTTTTTCTGAACATAATGAAAATAGCCTACTTCTCTAAACATATCAATTACATGGGGCAATATTTATTCCACCAATCTCCAAATATGATAAGGCTCTGTCATAATTATAACGAAATAGTATTTTAAGTATATTCAACTACCCTTGAGGAAAACCAAGAAAGGCAATTTTGATTTTTTCCATGTTATTAAAGCATAATGGAAAATGAAAATGGTAATTCTGTATATAATTAGACGATTATTGAGATATGACACGTTGTAATTTTTGAAAATGTGGTTTAAATGTGAAACTATGTATAATTTACAATGATGAATAACAGAATGAGTATACATACAAGGCTCATGGCTAGCTCCTCCAATGTGAGGAGAGGATTCAACCCACAGGACTGCTCACAGAAGCAGTCTCTCCTGCTCATTCACTGTCTGCTCTCCACTCATCTCTGTTGCTCCTGGTATTTTCCAAGGATGTACACCATAAAACAGAGCCTCACCATAAAATTAGCCTCTAAGACTCCTATAGGCAAAAGATTATACCAGCCTTTATGTTTAGCGTCATAGTAAGGAACATTTTAATAACACAGGACTGATTGTAGACAGTCATTGGTGAAATACAACTGGTCCATTCCAGTCAGAAGCTGACACAACTCTAATTACCGACACTACCATAGTTCCAATGATGATAATTCTAGAACACTGTCATAGCTGAGATCTAAATCTCGGTGTTATTCACATTGAGAAAAATAAATTTACATTTAGATTTTCTGCCTTTTGAGAGCACAAGCACTGAGCATAAAAAGGAAGAATTCTGCAACACAATAGTTGGGAAAAACTAACAATAAAATGCATAATTTAGGAGAGTTGAAAGACTATCAAGGTTTATCATTTCAAGTAAGATAAAATGGGAGAATACATTAGTTTCAAAAGAACAAAAATAGTTAATAGTGAAGAACAACAATAACCTGTTTTAGAAATAAAGGAAGAAGTCAAAACAGGTTTCAAAACTGTACCCAATAAGGACAGACCAGAGAATTTACCATTAATATGTTCATTTTAGGTTTTTGGTAAATAATTTTTATGAGATTTAAGAAGTTCCCTTCTAGTTTGCTAAGAATTACTTTTCTTACAAAAAGGCATGTGGAATTTGAATTTTATTAGATAGTTTACTGCATCTAAATGAGATGATATTTATTTCATTTATTCTATTAATGTGACAAATTATACTGATTTTCTAATGTCAAACTAGTCCTACATTCCTGGAATAAATCCAACATGGTTATGATGTATAATTCTTACTTGTGTGTTGCAGGATTTGGTTTGCTGGCCACTTTAGTTTGGGGATTTTTGCATCTTTGTTCAGTGAGACTGGCCTATAAATTTTCCTTTTCTGCATCAAGGTTATGCTAATCATTTTTCTATTTGCAGATAGGGAATATGTCATTTAAAAAGGGAAGCACTGAAGAGATTATGAATCTTCAAAGATCTGTCTTACGCATGACCATTGTTAAGAGTGACTACAATGAAAAAGCAAAGGGATATTAAAAATAAATCACATTTTCAAGCAGTTGGTCCCACAAACCTTTGATTTAGAAATGATATTATATGATGGGCATTTTACATTATTTCATTTCATTCTCTCAACTATACAATTATCATTCTTAAAAATGAGGAAACTGAGTCTTAGACTACTTAAATAACTTGCCTAAAGTCATAAAACTAGTATATGTCAAGGCTGAAATTTGAGCCTGGGTCTCACTCCAGAGACTGTGCTGTTAAACACTCCTCCTTTTTTCTTTTTTTCTCTTTCAATGCAGGGATCCAGTATTTTGGAAGACTTTTCATATACCTGCTAACAGTAACAACCCACAGGTCTGCAGCCAAAATATAGCTCTTTTCCAAAGTCCTGAAATTATAAAAAGTCTAAAATGCCTAAGCTTCACTGCCAAAGCTTGGTAATGATTCAAAATATGCTAACAGAGGAGACCAAATTAAGAAAATGGACTAAAAATAATTATGGGAATCCTAATTAAGGTAAAAATTTAAATATATGTAATGAATGTTCATGGAGAAGTTTTGTAAAATACATATGTAATCCAACAGATTGGACTTCACTGCTAAATTTCAGAGTACTTCCCTCCAATTGCATGTATATAGTATGCTCTTTCCATCCTAGACACAATTTTTCATTTCTAACAATTCTAATATAGAAATTCATTTTAGAATCAACGGGGTCTTTACAAAGTCACTGAAAAAGTTACAAAAGAAAAAAAAAAATTGCTACCTATCTGCATGAAGTCCAATTTCTGCCAGGGGACTTACGTTTGCTTCTACCTGTGAGAACTACCAACTGGGAACACTCTATTTTCTCTTTGCTTGAAGCTTTCTGGATCATGGTGGTTGGTGGTAGGAATTAGAATCACACTCTGAATGAGGACCAACTGGTTTCTTTGCTGTCCCTTTCCAGAGACGAGTCTAGTTCTCATTCATCCTGACTCTGCCTAGCTTTATGCTAGGGTCTTTTATCAGAATTCTTATCTTGGGGGTTATTTTTGTTGTTGTTTTCTTTCTTAGTGCCAGAGAAAACAATACCTCATCCAATTAAGAGTATATGAGATGAAATATAGTGTATTTGAAATAATGTACATGCAATTTAAGCAGCATACAGACAATATTTTCCATACCTTATTCTCCAAAGACATTTTAATGACTGCCCATGATTCCATCATGATAATCCATAATCCATTCTCATTTTTGTAGAATTGTTTCTCATTTTTATCAGAGTATAAAGCTGTAATGAGTATCATTTTCATATCTCTTCATGTCATTTCTGATCATTTCTTCAGAATAAACTCCTAAATTAAAACATAAAGTCAAAAGGGTATGAAGATTAAAACATTTTTTTAAATGTATTGCCAAATTGACCTATAAAAATGCTCATCACTTTACACAACTACCAGAATTTATGTAAGGGGCCGATTTCCCCTAAACTAAAATAAAATCTGTCCAATTTCTTATGTAGCTTCCTCAGTTGTTAATTAATCTGCATTTACATCTGTGGCTGAATGTTTCACATATTTATTGGTCATTTGCAGCTCTTCATTTGTGGATCATCTCCTGATGTCATTTGGCTATTTTCTATTGAGATTTTAGTCTTTTAGGTTAGAATGATTTTTATTTGTAGAATATTACTGCAAATCATATATGCTATTACTGCTAGTATCTTTCCATTTGCTTGTTTTTAAATTCTTAAAATTTTTAGATGTGCTTGATTTTTTTGTTTTAATACAACCACATGTAGCATTTTTTCTGATTTGTTTCTGTGCTAAACCCTATATCAAATGTTTTCTTTTAGTTATTTTATGACTATTTCTCAACTCTTTATTCCTCCTGGAATGTATCTGGGTATGTGTAAAGGACCAGGAACAGGTAAAAACTGCAAAAGGCTGATACTAATGTAAATTGATGATACAGTCTTATGTGAAAATAGACCTGGAGTGAATTCAGAGGTTCAGGAAAAAGTCTAACCTGCCCCCTCATCCATTCTCTGCTACAATCTATTTTTTTTCCCTAAACCAAATGACTCTTTGCATAATGATATTATTCATGTTCCCATTGTTCGCAGCTAATTGCTTAGAACAGTACTCCCCAAACGTGTATTCATGGCATAGAAAGAAAAGGAAAATCATTGTACAGTGCACAGTTTAACAACTGCCAGAGTTAAGGAGGCCCTGAGCCCACCACTTGAAAGGCACATTAGCACATCTGGAACCCATTTGTGGCCTACCACTGTTTCAGAACAGCTCTGCTACTCATGTTCCTCTGATAAAATTCCCTTCTCCACTGATACGTTGCGAGGGTTTTAGAAAACAGATGCCCGGTAATGATGTAGAGAAGCCCAACTATGACTGAACAAAATAAGCATCAGGAAACCATCCTCCTGCCCTTTTGTCCTGGACCTTGGCAAGATAAGGAGCGGATACTGAACTTCAAGAATACAACTCAACACTGGTTGTGTTATTGGGACATATGAAATCTTTGTGAAAGATACCTTCTCTGAGCCAAGTTAGTCTAAGGAAACTGAGTGACTCCGACAGTGTGGAAGTATCTCGTCATTAAAATCTTCTAAGTTACCACAAGCCAAGGGTGTGTGCCTCTTCAAAGGAGATACAGTTGCAGGAGCCAAAGGCCCAGGCATTGGTTACATTATGGCTCTAACTTTTTCTCTTAATTTTTCTTTTAACTTTTAGAGAATGATCCACTTTCCCTGCTCATATTTAAAATCACCTTAAAAATTAAAAAAATAAAATAAAGCAACCTTTACCATACACTGCTTTCTTTTTTTTTTAAAGATTTTATTGATTTATTTGACAGAGAAAGACAGCAAGAGAGGGAACACAAGCAGGGGGAGTGGGAGAGGGAGAAGCAGGCTTCCCGCCGAGCAGGGAGCCCAATGTGGGGCTCGATCCCAGGACCCTGGGATCATGACCTGAGCCAAAGGCAGACCCTTAACCGACCGAGCCACCTAGGCGCCCCCATACACTGAATTCTTATATACCAAAGTGCCCTCATAATTCAAGTATTTATTGACCATGTAATCTGTTATTGGTGTTGAATCATAACATAAAATACTCTTAGAAAAAGCCTGGGCCTCCTCTAATATCTTTCTCTACTTCACAGTATCATCTGTGTTCACGCCTGTATTTACCAGTGTCTTCCAGACTGTCATTCTAAAATACAATGCAAGTGCAATGAAAATCCATTACAAAGTGAACTGGCAAATCTCACAAAATACGTAGGATTTCATGACGTTGATAAACATGATGGAGAACTATTCAAATCGTGAACATAGCTACAGAATGTGTCGGTCCTGTTAGCAATTAAAGGGCAGAAGCTAAGGCCAAAAGGGCAATGACACAAGAAGTTTATTAAAGAATGATCTGATTAGAGAGAAACCCTTACAAAAATGAAGTCTAGGATATTTTTGAAAATGATTCAATTAAGGAGTAGAAATCAAACATGAAATGAAAACTATCATTTCATGTATCAAATAATTTTGTCAATAAAAAATTCCAAAAAATTATTTCTAAGAGTTAAAATATTTAAGTTAACTTCATTATATAGGAAATAAGTTTATTTTTATAATTTTAGCAAAAAATTTCAAGTCAGAGTTTTAATAAAACTATTTATAATGAAAATCTGGTCCCTGATTTAAGTGGATTTAATTTAAATGACCTTCTGGTATTGGTTATACTCAATAATTATCTGTTTAAAGGTATTGATTGTCTGCTTATATAATTGTGTAGCAGTGTTAACACAGATTTAATTTGCTTTAATATATGATAGGGCCAGTCTCTCCTTTTAAGTATTTTAATTTTAAAAACTTACTCTTTCTTGTTCATCCATCCGATATCACAGAAATTCATTTGAAATCCCTAGAAATTAATTTAAATCTATTGAAATCTTTATTGGAATTCATTAAACCTCTTTACCAATTTAGGAAGAATTAGGTAGTCTGTTTGCTATATTCAGTCTTTCTATCAAGAAAAATTATATATACCTCCATTTATTTGTTTTCCTTAATCTCCTTTTAGGAAAGTTTCCTCACATAGGTCTTATATATTTCTTGCTGAATCTATTCACATGTAATATCAGTGTACCTATCTATCAAATCACCATTTAAAAAAAGACTATTCTATTGAACCAAGGTACCAATCAAAAGAGCCAGATTACTTTTCCTTAAAGAAAACAAGTGATTTTCAAAGACAGGGGCAATAAGGAAGGAATAAGGTGGGAACTTATTTCTAGCAACAGAATGGAACAAGACATCCTGAATAAACCTCCCATTATAAAACATCTTTTATATTGGATTAAACATGAAAAACATCTTTTTAAGTAAATTAATGTAAGGGAAATCCTTAGAGGCCAAAAAGAAAACAAAAGCAGAAAACCAAATATGTGATCAAGTAGGGGAGGCAGTCATGGCACAAAGAGTTATCTGTTAATGCCTGGTGACCTAGTTTTTAGCAGCAGAATATATATTCCTCTCAAGTTTATGTGGAACATTCTTCAGGATAGACCAAATGCTAGGCCATAAAATAAGCTTCAAGAAGTTTAGGGCAGGGGGTGGCATCTGGGTGGCTCAGTCGGTTAAGCACCCAACTCTTGATTTTGGCTCAGGTCATGATCTCAGGGTCCTGGGATTGAGCCCCACATTGGGCTCCACACGCAGTGGGGAACCTGTTTGAGGAGTCTCTCCCTCTGCTCCTCCCCCTGCTTGCACCTGCACACTCTCTCTCTAAAATATCTTTAAAAAAAAATTCAAGAGGGCTGAAATCAAATGAAATATGTTATCCAACCACATGGAATGAAATCAGTAACTGAAAGAAATAAGGGAAATTCACTAATACGTGGAAATAAAACAACAAACTTTTAAATAACCAAGGATCAGAAAAGAAACCAAAAGGAAATAAGAATACTTTGAGATGAATGAAAATGAAGACCCAATCTACCAAAACTTATGGGATGCAACTAAAGCAGTGTTTAGGAGAAAATTTATAGCTGTAAATGTCCATACTAAAAAAAAGAAAAATCTCAAATCAATAACCTAAACTTCCACCTAAACTACACCAGAAAGAGAAGAGCAAAATAAACCCAAAACAAGTAGAAGGAAGGAAATAATAGACTAGGGTAGA
Source organism: Eumetopias jubatus (assembly GCF_037043125.1). Taxonomy (NCBI): domain Eukaryota; kingdom Metazoa; phylum Chordata; class Mammalia; order Carnivora; family Otariidae; genus Eumetopias; species Eumetopias jubatus. The sequence continues at coordinate 91,881,168 of NW_028274814.1, read as the reverse complement.
AATTAATGACATGAAGAATAGAAAAATAATAGACAACCTCAACAAAACCAAAAGTTGATTCTTCGAAAATACCAACAAAACTGGCAAACTTGTAACTAGACTGACCAAGAAAAAAGGAAAGAAGACTCAAATGATTAAAATCGGTAAAGAACGGGTGATGCTGTTAACATTAGAGAAATAAAGATGATTACAAGGGAATGCTATGAACAACTATATATACACCACGAAATTAAGTAATAAATGAAATGTAAAAATTCCTAGAAGGACACAAACCACTAAAACTGACCTCAGAAGAAAGGGAAAATTTGAACAGACCTATAACAAGTGAAAACATTGATTTAGCAATCAAAAAACAACCTGAAGCCCAAGCCTGATGACATCAATGGTGAATTCTACCAATTCTACCAAACATTTAAAATATAATGAAATCTTTCCATTTGCAATGACATGGATGGAGCCAGAGAGTATAATGCTAAGTGAAACAAGTCAGTGAGAGAAAGGCAGATTCCATATGATTTCACTCCATTGTAGAATTAAGAAACAAATGAAGAGGGGAAGAAAGGAGGGGGCTGCTAAGAAACAGACTCTTAACTATAGAGAACAAACTGATGGTTACCAGAGGGGAGGTGGGTGGGGGGGGATGGGTTAAATAGGTGATGGGGATTAAGGAGTGCACTTGTTGTGATGAGTACCGGGAGATGCATGGAATTGTTGAATCACTATATTGTACACCTGAAACTAATATTACACTGTATGTTAACTAACTGGAATTTAAATAAAAACTTAAAAAAATAAAAAAAAGTATAATTAATTATTGGTTTTTCACTAATGCTTCTAAAAAATAGGAGGGACTATTTCCCAACTCATTCTAAAATCAGTAAACTGTGATGCCAAAACCAGACAAAGACTTCACAAAAAAAGAAAACTAGAGACCAAATATCTCTTAGGAATACAGACACAAAAATTCTCAAAAAAGTACTGGCAAACCAAATCCAGCAACCTAGAAAAAGGATTACATACCATGATCATGACCTAAGACTTGAGTGCAAGGTTGGTTTACCATTATCAAGAGAATAAAGGACAAAAGCCAACATGATCATCTCAGTAGACACAGAAAAAGCACTTGACAAAATCCAACAGCCCTTCATGATAAAAACAACAAACAAGAAATAGAAGGAAACTTCCCCAATATGAAAGAGAAAATATTTTTTTTAAAGATTTTATTTGACACAGAGGGAGTGTGAGAGAGCACAAGCAGGGGGAGAGGCAAAAAGAGAGGGAGAAGCAAGTTCCCCACTAAGCAGGGAGCCTGATATGGGGCTCGATCCCAGGGCCCTGGGATTGTGACCTGAGCTGAAGGCAGACGCTTAACTGACTGAGTCACCCAGGTACCCCAGGAAAATATTTTGAGATTAATGTAAATGAAGACACAACATACTCACAGCTAACACCATACTTAATCATGAAAGACTAAATGCTCTTCCTTTTAAGATCAGGAACAAGACAAGGATATCTGCTCTTGCCACTTCTGGTCAACATTGTATTAGGGATTCTAGTCAGGGCAACTAAAGAAAAAGGGGGGGCATCTAAGATAAAAAAAGGGGAGCACTAGGAATAAATAAAACTATATATGCAGATGACATGATCTTATAAATAGGAAATTCTAGGGAATTCACTAAAATCTATTAGAACTAACAAGTTCAACAGGGTGGCAGGACCCAAGATCAATATACAAAAAGCAATTGTATTTTATGCACTTGCAATGAACAATCTAAAAGTGTTTAAAGTTCCATATATAATAGCATTAACAAGAAAAAATACCTAGCAGTAAATTTAAGAGAAGTACAAAACTTATATTATGAAAACTATAAAACATTGTGGAAGAAAATTAGACAAATAAATGGAAGACATCCCATTTTCATGTACTGGAACACATAATATTGTTAAGATGGCAGTACTCCCAGGGCTGTACATTAATGTACAGATTCAACACAATCCCTATCAAAATTCCAGCTAGCTTCTTTGCAATAACTGAAGCTAATCCTAAATAATTCATGGGAAATTCAAGGGATCCAGAATAGCTACCAGTCTTGAAAAAGAAAAGGGAAAAGGTTTTTATTTCAAAACTTGCTATAAAGCTATAGTAATCAAGACAGTGTGGTACTAGCATAAGGATAGACAAATAAATAAATGGAATAGAGCTTAGAGTTCAGAAATAAGCCCTCACTTTTACTGTCAACTGATTTTCAGCAAAGGTGACAAGATAATTCAATGAGCAAAAGAATAGTGTTTCCAATACATGGTGTTGGGACATCACAAATGGATATCCACATGAACACAATAAAGCTGGACCCCTATCTCACATAATAAATAGAATTTAACTCAAAATGACCACAGTCTAAATATAACAGCAAAAATAATATAATTCTTAGAATAAAACATACGAGTAAATCACCTTGGATTAGGCAATCTTTTTTTTTTTTTTTTTTTAGGCAATCCTTTCTTAAAGAGATACCAAAAACATGAGCAACAAAAGAAAAAATAGATAAGTTGGATGTCATCACATGGGAAGACGTAGGCCCAGGGTAAAAGCATTCCAGTAAGAACAGTATGAAGGCCCTAAGTTGGAAAGTCTTATCAGGGAATAGAAGGTAAACCAGAGTAGAAGAAGCATGATAGGGAAATATCTGGAGAAATTAGTACAGACCAGTTCATATAGGGCCTTGAAGGCTGTAACAAGAAATCTGGACTTTACTGTAAATGCAATGGCAACCACTGGAGGATTATATTTTAGGGACGGACATGTTCTGATACACGTTTTTGAAGACAACTTTGACTCCTGCAGGGAAAATGAATTACAGCTGGGCAGGGAACAAGGAGACCAGCTTAGGGTTTTCCAACAATCCAGGCAAGACATAATGATGGTGTCAAGAGAACGGATAGATACCGGATGGATGGATGGATGGATGGATGGATAGATAGATGATAGATAGATAGATAGATAGATAGATAGATAGATAGATAGATAGAGATATGGAATAGCTGAAAGGACTTATTAACTAACTGAACGTAGGAATTGAAAAGAGAGAAAGAATAACTTCCAGATTTTTGGCTTCAGCAACTGACATATATGGTGTAACTTACTGAGAAAAGACTATAGAGGAAGAATGGGTTTGGAGGCAAAGAAGCATGAAAATCAGAACTTTGTTTTGGTATACAAAATTTGAAAAACCTTTAGTCATCCAAATGGAGATATTAAATTCCAAGTTGAATATACACGTCTGGACCTAGAGGGAGGAGCCAAGCTAGAGACAGAAATTTGGGAGTCATTCATTAGGCCTGGGTAAGATCACCCAGAGAAAACATCTAGACAGAGGATAGGAGAGGGGCTCAAACTGAGGCCCAGGGCACTCCAATATTGTAAGTGAGCAAAGGAGGAAGACCTGGCAGAAGAAACTGAAAACGAGTAACAAATCACGCAGGAGGAAAAATGGGATTGTGGTGTGTAACTCAGATATTTAGTTACTTGCATGGAAATTTAGTCACATGAGGTGGACAGTGAAAAACCTATCAAAGAAAAAAAACCAAAAAAGAAAAACAAGGGGCACCTGGGTGGCTCAGATGGTTAAGTGTCTGCCTTCGCCTCAGGTCGTGATCCCAGGGTTCTGGAATCGAGCCCCATATCGGGCTCCCTGCTCACCGGGAAGCCTGCTTCTCCCTCTCCCCCTGCTCGTGCTCTCTCTCTGTGTCTCTGTGTCTCGAATGAATAAATAAAATCTTTAAAAAAGAAAAATAACAGGGGCGCCTGGGTGGCTCAGTCGGTTAAGTGTCTGCCTTCAGCTCAGATCATGATCTCAGGGTCCTGGGATCCAGCCCCACATCGGGCTCCCTGCTCAGTGGAGAACCTGCTTCTCCCTCTCCAGTCTGCTGCTCCCCCTGCTTGTGCTGTCAAATAAATAAGTAAAATCTTTAAAAAAAAGAAAAAAAAGGGAAAAAACCCACCACCACCATAGGAAAGAGGTAAAAAAACAGAGGAAGCAAAGTACAATCTAGCAACAGTTAAGTCTTGTTTATATACCTTTTTGGTAAATTGATGAGATGGCAGCTAGCAAAAAGGCTGAACAGAATGTCCTTATGCAAAATAACTGATCATCAAAGAAAATAGTTTCAGGTTATGGATTTGCCAAAGCCTTGAGAGTTTAGCCATGGAATATATGTAACCTGCTTTCTTTGTGTATTTTTCAGTCTACTACCTTAGGCCAGGCACAAACCATTTCCTCATCAGAATTTCTCAAATGTCACAGAAAAAAAGAAAAGAATTTCAAGAATATGGAAGCCAAAAATCGGAATCAGGAGATGCAAATTAATCTTGCAAAGGGAACCTTTGTACCAATGGTTCACAAATTTGAATGTGCATCAGGATCACCTGGAGGATTTGTGAAAACAGGTTATAGGCCCCCAACTCCAAAGTTCTTGATTCAGTAAGTCTAGGTGTGGCCCAATAACTTGCTTGGAGTAATAAGTTACCATTTGATACTGATGCTGCTGACTAGAGAACCACATGTTTTGAGTTATCACTGACCTAGAGAAACTTGAATGTGTACAGCAGGAAACATGTTCAATGTTCAAGAATGAATATTCATAGCTACCTTATTTTTAACACTAAAAAACTGTTTTAAAGAACAATCTCAATGTCCATGGATACTTGAATAAATTGTGGTATATTTTATAAATACTATACAGTCATAACAATGAATGAAAGCTACCTGCATCTCTACAGATGAATCTCAATAACTATGTTGAACAAAAAAAAGTCACTCAAGTATACATCTGATTCTATTCATAAGAGGTCAAAAGCAGTAACAATGTATTTAGAGACACATACATACGTGGTAAAACTGTAATGCAAAATAAAGAACTATTAACACACAATTCAGAATAATGGTTATCTGGGAGTAGGGAAAGAGAGAGAAGCATCAGGCAAAGGCAGAGAAGTGCTTCAAAATCAATATTCTGTATCTTAAGATGATGGTATACTTCAAAATGTAAGTAAAATATTTCAATATATTCTTAATAAGTGTGAGTTATTTAACAAAAAAAAATGTTTAAGTAAAAAAAGAGGCAACGATCAGCAATGTCTGATGGTGCTACAAGTTCAAGAAAGATGAAGCTTTAGAAGTGACTCTTGAATTTGGCAAAAGGAAGTTTTTTGGTGCTCCAGAGGAGCAATTTCAGAGGAATGCTGAGTACAGAAGCCAAACTAGAGCAGACTGGAAACACTGTAATACAAGACATAAACTACTAAAACAGTAAGAGAAGTGCAAATCAAGTATTTCAGAAATGCACATGGAAGAAATTACTTTCAGCCAGAAATAATCAACAACACTTCCTGGAGGCGACATATGAGTAACATTTTAGAGGGTGGGCAAGATTTGGGCATACAGAAACGGAAACAAAGGATGTTTCAAGGAACAAGGAACAATATGACTAGTGCCAGTAAAGGCAGAATCAAGCAAGAGTTAGGTATGCCCGTGAAAGTCACGCAGTGCAGTTTAGCTGGGGCCCAGGGCAGGTAAGCGGGACTCGGATGGAAAGGTGCAGGTTGGTCTAGACCTTCATTGTCACCGTGGTTCACACTGGCTACACATGGATACTGAGCATTTAAAATATGGCTACTATGACTGAAGAATTAAAGTTTTAATGTGAATTAATGTAAACTTAAAAACTGATACCTGATTCAGCTATAGGAAAACTTTTAAGTATGTTTGGAAGAACCTGGATATGTGAATCTACTTTTTCTAATGGCAGAGGTTATAAAATCAAAATATAGATCAAGTATTTTCGGTGAAAATGTAGCATCTGAATTAAGATGGGCTGTTAATAAGGTGACCAACTGTGTAAGTTTTAGCACTGTAAGTCATACAACACAGGGTTACCCCAGCTGTAAGTATAATATATATTCTAGATTTTAAAGCATATAACTCATTAATAAAATTTTTAATTACATGCTGAGATAATATCCTGAATATATAAAGTTAAATAGTTCACTTTACCTGTTTTTTACTTTTTTTTAATGTGGCCATCATAAAATTTTAAATTACACATGACATTTTATTTCTATTGGACAAGCACTGGTCTAAATAAAAGCAGACCCTGAGTACCAACTTAAACTTGGCTACTATTCAGTAGGAAATAAAAAGCCACTAAAATCTCCACGTTAGTAGGGGGTTGTTTTGGTTTTTGTTTTTGGTAAAAGGAAGTATTGCAGCATTTGGAAATACAAAAATAACACTGCCCATTAAAAGTTAAAATTTCCAACAGATCAAAGCAGAAATGAAGTCGCCAAGAAATGGTTGCAGGCCTGGAAGACCTGACTAGTTTACAAAGGCTGTATAATACATGGCTTCAAGCAAGTTTCTAGTCTTGGGTATATGGCAAACCACTTATGAACAGTTCTGTTTAAAAGTCAACTTTTATACTTATGCTTTCTTTTGACAATCATAGGTTTCTAGATCTACTCAACATCTCATATTTTTACAAAGCAGGAAAATTTCTAATCACTATCAGAGAATCAAAGATAATGCCAGAACATTATCTAAGTTAACAATTCTGTTTTTTGGAGAGATTCTCAAACACCTCTGTCTTGCCCTTCCTCCAACAATGTTCTACATTAGAAAAGTCAGAGGATTATTTTAACTGCTACAATTCTGAGAAATCTTATCTACCACCCTGATTGGCCTCTTGAGCCCTGCCTCCAGTAACCCATAATTTAGGAAATGTCACCACCATCTAACCAGCTGCCCAAGCCAGAAATGGGAGTCATAAAATTTCCGCTTTAACTTCATGCCAAGGACCTTTTCAAATTCCATCCTCTTAATTTGTTTCAAATTTTCCTTAATACTTCATGCCATCCCCAACCATACAATTAAGTATGGCAGAATTGGCAGTGAACTAAATTTCTGTCTCTATATGGATTCTCTCGTTCATTTTCTGGGTCTAGTTTACTTTCATGGTTTTAATGCCCAAATTGTATCTCTAGGCTCAGATCTTTCTCAAAAATACCACAGAATTAGAAATTCAATTACTTGCTAGGAACATCCACCTGAATATTCCATAAGCATTCCAACCTCAAAAATGTCCAAAAAGTCAATTATCATCTTTTCCATCTAAATGTTGCAATTATTAGAATTCCCATACTAGAAAACTGGACATCAATTTGTCTCCTAATATCCAATTAAGTCCTTCCCATTTTATCTTGTCAAATCCTTTCTCCATTTTTCACCACAACCAATCCTCACCTGAACTCCCTTTAACAACCAACATCCAAACTTCATAATGTGACCTACAAAGCATTCCATGACCTGATGATCACTGCCCACTTTTTTATTAAGTAATTCAACTGTAAGTCAATGTTGGTACTCTATACATGCAGTAGGTTTTATCTCATGCATCTTTTTTCATGTGCTCTCTATGCCTAGATAATCTTCTTTTCAATTTCAGGAGCATGTGCCGGCCTCCAATGCCCACCCATGGAAGAAAAAGTAAATCCAAGTACACAGGTTCTATTGGTTTTAAAATCTAAGAATCAACAAATTACTCTCCTGCAGCCCCTAGCAGAGGTTCTCAGGTGCAAAAATCTACCATCAGGATATATTTCTGGTCATAAAGTTTCTCCAATGAGGATTAGAGGCAGTAGCTACTCATGCTTACTGGACCAAGAGAATGAGCATCCGGGACATTCAGTTTCTTTAAACCACAACTTTTGGTTTCTAATTATTTTCAGTTCTTAAGTACCTGTTCCTCAGCATCCTTTCCAAAAGAATGGCTGCCCAAATTCTGCTTGATTTAGCATCCTCTGTTGAGTCATCTGGAAGAAGTGACTTGCCGAGATAAGTCTAGGAAAAAAGGGCAAAGAAGCCAGGTAGATAACCTATAGTAATGTGATATTACTAGGAGCAGGGAGAACTGTCAGGTCAATCTTACTAAAGGAAATATTCTGTGTATATGATAAAACAAATCATTGCTCACTCAGAATTCACAGCTTGTCATTCCAACAGTTAATACCACAGAAGGAAAATGTAATGAAGTCCAATATCCAGCTTCAATATTTAAAAGGTATTCAGGAATCTACAGACCAATGAATGTGAAAATGGATTTTACAAAAATTCAGGTTCCACACATCAATTTTTATGAGCTTATCACAATAAAAGCTCCCCTAAGAGCTCAAGGGAGAGGAGACTTATCATTGAATCTATACTAATTAAGACGTGTTTAATAAATGTTAAACTGAACTAAAATATGGCTCAACTGTTATCTCATCTGCCTTATGTCTTCTCCCTCTATTAAGATGCATAAGGTGGGATGCCTGGTTGGCTCAGTCGGTTAAGCGTCTGCCTTCGGCTCAAGTCATGATCCCAGGGTCCTGGGATCAAGTCCCACATCAGGCTCCTTCCTCAGCGGGGAGCCTGCTTCTCCCTCTGCCTGCCTCTAACAAATAAATAAATAAAATCTTAAAAAAAAAAATGCATAAGGTGCCTCTCTGTACTCCTATAATTTTTTCTCTCACTATATTTTCCACACTGTCTTTTAATTTATCTGTTCTACGTTCTTCCTCTAGATGGGGACCATCTTGAGGTTTTGGCCATGTCTTTTTCATCTTTGCATCCCTAACATGTAACAATGCCTGACCTTTGTTAGCAATCAATGAGAGTCTACCAACTGACTGACTAATCAAGTCTTCTTTTTACTTGATTAAACCATCAAAAATTCTAAACCAATGCTATTCAAAGAGGCTAGCCCATAAACTGCTGGTTTATAATGAGATGAGTTTTGAGCAGAATATGTAAAAAAAATGACTTCCTTTTTTGAGAAAGTCTTGCTATGGAAAAATGTCTAAACTAAACAGTGCTGCTTTAGTGATACAGCTGATTTATAGTCTTGCCCCACTTTGATCCAAACACTTGAGAGTTAGAAAAAGATATTTTCATAAAGAAATGTAAGATGCTGAGGAATGGATGGTTAAAATTAACTTTAGGGTCTTCATCCATCTTTATGAGCGCATATATATTTACAGACCCCCAAGAAGATTTAAAATAAAGGCACCTACTTTCACTGGTTAAAAAAATAAAGACACAGGGCACTTAAAAAGTTTTTTAAAAGCCAAGACACATTAAAAAAAACCTAATAAATTTTTAATTAGAATTTTTCATTTTTTTTAACAGGACAAGTAACAGATTACATCAAACTTCAGAACTTCTCAAATATCTAGTTATTATACACATTCCCATCTGTCTTGCAGGGAGGGATCTTGGTCGGCTTAACAGTTTCAGGTAAAATAAGCTGCATAATAGTATATATTACAATAATAAATGTACAATGTTTACATGAAATATGTTTTAGAAGCAAAAAAAAAAGATGCATCTGCATCAAAAGGCGACCTTTTAAGATGCCACGACTATTTTTTACATTCACTCTTGCAACAGGTCACAAGATGGGGGTCACTAAGCTCAGATAAGTCACTATGATGCACATAAAATACAGAAAGATTGGTTATTTTATATATTATATATATATTTATATTTTCACACTTTAGCATCTGAGACATAAACTGAGAATTTAAAATTTATTCTCTTCAGATAACAAATCATTTTTTATTCTTCATAAACATGGTGCCCACAAAAGCACATAGGTAAGGCACAATAGGGTTTTCTGTTACAGAACAGTGTGCATCATGTTTACTTAACCAGAAAACGTGCATTATCTGTGCAAGTTCATGCTGCAAACCCAACACATATACAATTAAAAAACAAAAAGGAAACTGAGCTTTAAACAAAATCAAAATTGGTACAATTCCAGCTGTTTCACATATTCATTTGGACTGACAAAGATATATCAACAGGTTATTAAAAAAAAAAAAGCCAATTATTACATTACAAGTAAACTCTGCTCAGCAACTATTTTAATCTGAAATAATAAACAGTAATAAAACAACTTTACTGAAACAAAGTAAGTACCGAGGCACAAAGCGACGGTCACTCGTGCATTTACTATATTGCAAGCTTTCATGACCCAAAATTTCAAATATAATTTTTCAAAAACACATTTTGCTGCAACAATATGCCCTGCTTTAAACCTGACATACAACAGGGGAGCTGACATTTCATTGTATTATAAATAGATTGGGAAAATGACTTAATCCCAATAGTACTATGTCATAGTCCTAGTATTTATAATAAATACAGCTTTTCACAAAATACTTTTCCAATATCTGCCAATTGCATCTTTATTGCTCACATAAATTTGAACCCATTACAACTGATATCGGAACTTTCACACAAAATCATACTCAGACATTTTTATATAAAACTTATAAAAGATATTTTAAACTTGTATCTAATACTTCCAGGTGTCTGGCTGTTTGATCTATGTGATAGTACAGCCATATGTATGTGTGTGTGTGTGTGTGTGTGTATACACACACACACACATACATATATATACACATACACACATATATACACATACATATATATACACATCAGATTATGAATAAAATAGGAAGCTTATTTTACTGCTTTAATGCAGACATCCTCACAAAACAAGACTACTTTCGCCACCACCAGCATTTATACATATATACAAAAGCCAGTTTAAGTACATGTACATCCACCTACACTTATATGTAACCACTAAACCCAAATTAGTTTTCCTGTATTCCAGCTGTAACAAATGAATCTCTTACAAGCAATAGAAACCTAAGGTTAAATTGGGAAATAACAGTTTTACCACATTAGCCTGGTAAGGAACTATTATGCAGGTGACTGTATACAAAAATTCACAACATTAGTTCACAGGAAATTATGGAAATACGAGAAGCCTCTTCACCATGCTTTTGTGTGATTATCCAAACACTCTGTGGTGCAAAAACACAATCACCACATCTGAAAATGCTTAATAAGTCAATGTTCCTCATGCAAAACTGTAAATGCATCGGCTTAACTGAGCTCCAAAAACTGAATGAAACAATTGTTCTGCCTGCTCAGCATTGCTGCCTCACTGCTAAGTCCCTTTGGAACCTTAAGATTTCTGGAACATTCAAACAGAGCTGTATTCAATAAAAATATTACATACAAAAAGCATTTAAAAGGAAGACAGGAAGCTAAACAGGAATTTTCCTATTGTAAATACCAGTCCTAGGAGTGGAAGAAAGTCTTTTCAGGAACCTCCTTGAGAATTGGCTAGGCCAGTCCGAAGACGAAGATGAGACATAGAGTTCATATGTTTATTTGATGGCTTCAAGGGAGTATTGCAAGTAAGAGCTTGGGGAAAGCGATGGTGATATCTATCTAGTCGTAAATATTTTACTGTAACCAATTTCCCTGTTGTAAGATAAAAATAATATTTTAGATCTGTAAAACTGTGCTTAATATTTATAGAAAACAAACTGGTAAAAGACATATGAACACAATATGCAAATAAAGCAATCTTAAATAATTACTCTTGAAAATGCTGACCTAAAATTCTTTAATTTAAAATCTGGTATAGTTTAACAGTAAGCCATAATTTATCATTTTAAAATGTTTGTAATACTCAAACTTCTTACCATCAAACCAAGAGCCATGCAATGCCTTAAAAGCTTTTCCAGCATATTCTGGAGACAGACATTTAACATATACACAACCCTGTGATAATTCAAAAAAAAAGAGAGAGAAAAAAAGAAACAGTTTTAGTTTAATAGCAACAAATCCAAAATGTAGAATTCAGTAGTAAAAGTTACTTTAATTACCTCACGTGAATTTTTGTCTACTGCAATGTGAACAATGCCATCATTATCACTGCATTTTTCTAAAATTGCTTCTTGAATTGCCAAATGCCACTGATCCCCTATTTCCCTAAAAATTAAGGAAAACAAAAATCAACAACCATACTCCTACTCAAAAGTCTTCATTGTCTCTTATAACATACATATATACTACCAGAAGGGGATAGTTTCAAAACCACATATTGTTAAAACTAGTAGTTAAGTAAATGCTTGTTACTAGCAGTAGATTTAAAAAATATTAGCATTCAGTCCCAGACCTTCTCTCACTTTCCAGTGTAAGAAAGCACAGAGCTGTGCAGTGAAGGATTAGCCCACCACAGCAGAACAAATGTGCTGTCATTTTTATGTCTGAAATCTTATGTACCTGTTTTTTTTTTTTTCTTCCTAGCAAGTGTTAACATTTTAATGAGTTGTAGTGAACTCATAAAAGTTGAGTATTATTGGGGCACCTGTGTGGCTCAGTCAATTAAGCATCTGCCTTCGGCTCAGGTCATGATTTCAGGGTCCTGGGATCCAGCCCCACGTCAGGCTCCCTGCTCAGTGGGGAACCTGCTTCTCCCTCTCCCTCTGCCTCTCCCCCTGCATGTGTGCATGTGTGCGAAGGGCATGCCCCCCCACTCACTCTCTCAAATAAATAAAACCTTTTTCAAAAAAAGAAAGTTGATTTTTTTAAAGATTTTTTTTATTTATTTGAGAGAAAGAGTGAGAGGGAGCAAGCACAAGCAGAGGGAGAGGGAGAAGCAGACTCCACACTGATCAGGGAGCCCAATGCGGGGCTCAATCGCAGGATCCTGGGATCATGACCTGAGTCCAAAGCAAATGCTTAACTGACTGAGCCACCCAGGCACCCCGAGAGCCACCAGGTACCCCAAGTATTACTTTTTTTTTAAATGATATTTTCAAATTCCTAAACTTTAGGAAAATTCCTAGAGTAAATAGTTCATTCTGAGCTTCTCTTTTTCAAAATAATGGAAGAATGATACAGGACAAACATTTTGCACAAAGAGTCACCTTACTATTATGAGAGCTTTAAGATTTCCTGCTGCAGCAGTGCATATTTGTCTTACTTGTGAGATATAGATGGTGGGCCAAAGGGAAAGCGGCTATACTTTAAAATCATAAATCTTCATCTTAGGTAACAAAATACTGGACTGGCACTGATTTCCTAATCCCTAAGGTATGGGGTAAGCTTCCCAACAGAGGGATCACCACACTGCTAAGTGCTTCTATCTATGCAAAATGGAGAGGGTTGTGTACGTATACTAACAGGGCTTCTCCACATTTCCAATTTTGTTGTCACTTATTTGCAATCTCATATCAACTATTTCTTGAAATAAATGAGTTATTAAATGAGACTTATGGGTATTCTATACATAATACAGTTTCCCCTGTCAGGATTTTTTTTTACAAAACAGAATCTGACCCGTCACATCATTGAACAAATAAGCAGTTACCTCTAGGAAGCAAATTCTAAAAATTATTACAGCTTATATATGAAATACTAGAGATTCTAAGGCAGTAATTTTTGCCAGTGCTAATCTCTGGATGCATGTGCTGCTGTAATCATATAGAAAGAAATTTTCTCAAATATTAAATGAACAGAAAAGTTTCTCAAATATTGCATGGACAGACAGGACTTACAGAAAGTGTGTACATCTTTGCAGAGATTTTTTTACAATTAGAGACTGGAAGTTTAAAAATAGCAGATATTTTTACCCATATTGCCTACTGAGGCAAGAATGTTGGCAGAAGAGACTTATACACTTAATAAAGGGTACTGTTTATCACCATGTGTATCATTAACTTGACTCCAGCATTTATCTGCTATGGGGATTCACAGTACCTACAAAGCTTTGTAGAAGTTTAACAAATTATTATACATCCAGGTCTTTTGGCCAAACCTTTGCTTTAAACTTAACAAAAGAGGAAGAAAAGGAAAACATAACATTTCTTTAGAGATTCAAAAGTAAGAGAGACTGTTCAATTACAGACAGCATTTTAAGAATATTCCAAATAAAAATTACATACACCTCTGATCATAATACTTACATTACTGGGTCAAACATATTTCGAATCTTTAGACATGGTGTCAAGCTATTTGGTGGTGAATTTCTTCTATCTAAGTGAAATGCTACAAAAAAAAAATCAGTTTTACTATTTGTCACTGTTCCATTTTGTTGAAAGGTATTCAGTCACTTTTTTCAAAAAATATTCATCACATGCTTTTACTGGGACCCAGACCCCTGGAAGTTAAAGTACATCAGAGAAATACAATCATTGCTCTCACAGAGTCTGCAGTTTAGTGGGTAAGAGAGTTCAGAAACTGTGTCAAAAAAAAACAAAAAACCAAAAACCCGTAATTATGGTAAATCTTAAGAAAGAAGAATACAGGAAGCTGTGAAAGTAACTTAAGGTAGTCTGGAAGTATCAGATAACACTTCACTGAGGAAGTGAAATTTATGCTGGGATATAAAGAATAAAAGTAGGCAGAGTAAAAAGCAAATGTGCCAGCTTATATACAGCCCCTAAGACAAGAAGGAGCTTAGTGTAATCAAGTAAACTAAAGTGTAGTCAACTAAAACATAGCCACCGTGGCTAGAGTGGGAACAGAAAGATAAACCTTAAGAGAGAGAAGTCAGATTATTGAGGACCATGCAGATCACATTAAAGTGTTTAGACATTACCATAAGAGCAATAGAAAGCCACTCCAAGTTTTTTTAAAGAGAGTAATAATTTTGAGATGTCTTTTAAAAATTATAATTTTTTAAAACAGACTGTTAAGAATCGATTAAACAGAAACAAAAGTGAAGGCAAGGAAACCAGTTAGAGGGTTATTATAGTTGTCTAAGAGAGAGATGATACTAATGTGGATAATATAGGCTAGCAATGCTGATGGAAGTGGACAGAATCCAGGACGTATGGAGTAGATTTGACATGACTTATTTAAAAGACTATACATGGAGGTAAGGAAGAGATTAAGGATAACTCCTGGGTTTATGGCGGAACCAACTGAGAAGGGGTATCATTAATTAAACAGGAACACTGCGGGGAGGGGGAGGTCCATTTTGCAAGAGAAGATACTAAATTCATGTACATGCTGAATTTGTGGTGTCCATATCCTAGTAGACAAGTATACAGGTGGGCATAAAAATCTGAAAACCAGAGGACTTAATTCAAGAAATGAATTTGGGAGTTATCAATATACCTACGGTAAATGAAG
Organism: Eumetopias jubatus; assembly: GCF_037043125.1. Taxonomy (NCBI): domain Eukaryota; kingdom Metazoa; phylum Chordata; class Mammalia; order Carnivora; family Otariidae; genus Eumetopias; species Eumetopias jubatus. The sequence continues at coordinate 91,866,127 of NW_028274814.1, read as the reverse complement.
TCACAGCATGAGATCATCTATAGGTAGAAGGAAGACAGGTAGAATGAGAAAAGAAGATGGCCTTGAGAAACTCCCAACACTTAAAGGTCCAGTAAAAGAAGAAAATCCAGAAAAGAAGATTGAAGAAATGGTCAAGGTAGCAAGAAAACTAGAAAAAAAAGTGGCATCCCCAAAGCCAAAAGAAGGAAGTTTTAAAGCAGGCTCAATTGTTAACACTGCTAAGTAAAATAAGGACAGAAAAGAAAAATGTCCACTTGGTTTAGCAATATGGATGTCTGAGAGCTGTTTCCTTGGAATGAGGGGGATGGAAAATAGACTGGAGTCAGCAGAATACAATGGGAGGTGAAAGAGTAAAAACAATGAGTACGGGAAACTGTTTAATGCTATTTGGCTATAAATAGGAAGAGACAGTGATAGCTAAAGAACAATATACACTCCAACAATGTGTTTTATTTTTTTTAAAGATTTTATTTGAGAGAGAGAGCACAAGCAGGGGGAGGGGGAGAGGGAGAAGCAGGCTCCCCACTGAGCAGGGAGCCCAATGCACGGCTTGATCTCAGGACCCCAGTATCATGACCTGAGCTGAAGGCAGACACTTAACAGACTGAGTCACCCAGGCACCCCTCCTACAAACATGTTTTAAAGATAAGAAAAACTATACAGCATGTTTAAGTGCTGATGAAAAGATCCAGTAGAGGCAGGGGATTTAGAACACAGTGGGAGAAGATATTTGAGGAGATGAGGGAATGGGATCCAGAGGACTTAGATCCCATTCCCTATGGAGGGAAGGGCTCAGGTCTTTGTTAAGTGAGAAAACTCCTCAAATGCAATAGGAGGTGAGGGTGAGTGTGGATTCTCGCAATTTTATGGATATGGTAGTGGAAATCTGAGGCAGATACAATCTGATTGCTTCTATTCAAGTCATCAACTGAGAATTCGGAGAGAGAAGGGCAAAGGTTTGAAAAGATGGAAAGAAATCTAAAATTGTTACGGAGTAGGAAAGTGAAGTAACTGGTAAAGTATTAGAACATGAAAGTCAGGTAGCACTGAGGGCCTAATCGAGGTTGATTACTTATGTCGTACCAGTCTGCAGAACTGTATGACTTTCTCCTGCTATGCTCAGCTCCCCGCACATAGACAAAATAGTTTCATCCTTGGTTGGAATTTGCCAGGCTAAGATGAAGGATAGATAATGACTTACAGGTACTAGCAAGAAAAGGACTGGAGAGATGGGTTATGGAAACTAAGATGGACAGGAAAAGAAATAAAGATAGAAGGAAGACTGAAAAACTGGAAAAAGTAGGTACATGGAATAACTGGAGAGTCTGGGGATTCCTAAAAAAAAAAAAGCAAATATATAAAGCAGGGAAGTTTAAAGGATGAGTTAATGGCTCGGAGTATACCAATGGGTTTAACAAGTGACAGGGATTAGCACCGGGTGTCGTGTGTAAGTGATGAATCACTAAATACTATGCCTAAAACTAATATTACATTGTATGTTAACTGGAATTTAAATAAAGACTCGGAAGGGAAAAAATATAAAGACCTGAATGTATCAATTAAAGATTTCAGAAGTATCTAGTGAAAAAAATTGTCTGGGTTGTGAATGTCCTAACTATGCCTGATACAGGGTGGGGAATGGCCACTAGACATGAAAAATCTTTGACAAACCCCAGATCAAGAAAGTCTGTGAACCTCTAGTACTACCCAGACTTCTCTGGCAGTGTACAGACTGTGTTCTTAGATGACCTTTTAGTTGCAGGCAATCTGAGTTCCTTGAAATTCCAATACTGGCCAGAAGAAATGAACCAGAGAAAATGGAAGCATTAATACCATCTTATCCTAGCCTAGACCCAAGTTTCCACAGAATAATGGATCTGGGAGAAGTTATTCCTGGCTAATTCTAATCACAAAGTAGTTGTGAAGATCAAACCGATTTTTAAGATACATACTTCGTCTCCCCAACTAAACTGTAATCATCTCCTGGTATAAGCAAAGAGACAGTGGTTACTGAATGATGATACATTTCAAATACCTCCGGAACTATGTTTGGATCCTTCAAATGAATGCTGTTTATTCTGAAGACTACAACTGTCAGAAACATAAATAATCCTCCCCAGCAGGTATGTTTTGATTTTTAACTGGTGCTTTAAAATACCATTAGAGATACTAATGCTATATAAGAATGCAATTTATACTTAACTATCCTTTAGAAAATGAACTAAAAATTCAATATGGTTGATTATTTAACAATTACTTGGAAAAAATACTATTAAGTGACAACAGCTTGTAGTGGGAGTGAATTCAAAACTATAATTACCAACCCTCCAGCCATGTACCTTTTAATTAAACCACTGTTATTTATAAGAGGATAAACATTAAGCCTGTTAATAAGTTAAACTATCTTTTTATATAAACCACCTCAACCCCCCACTATATAGCCATATTTACAGCACAACATTTGTGTTCAGATACATTTAAATGAAAGTAAAAGTCAGTTTATATATTAATATTTTTTACAAGCAAAGTCACTTAATTATATTTAGACTATACATTTAATGGCATAAAATGTAATATTAGAACTAAATTCTCTCTACATTAGGGCTATATGTTCTAAATGAGGCAATTTAGATAATATCATCAAGAAATATTCCACCAACTTCTCATTATTCAGCTCCTGTAACAAATTCTTTTATGCTCGAATTCTTAAAAGAACTCAAATCTCTCTTGCTAGGAGTCTACAGGCATTACAACCTACCAAAAACTTGAATTGGTATACTTCAAGCAAATGGCTACTGGGTTCTACCTCAGGATTTTCTGCCTTCAGGATAACATAATCTCAGCCACTATATGTTCTTCAATTTACTAAGAAATAGGTGTCTTCTTGTACTCTCAATTCCTTTCTAGGTTCAGTAACTAATTCACTGTAACCTTTTTTTTTTATCAAAGACTCAAGTAAAGGGAGATTGATTTTATAATTCTTCACATGGTACATTTAGAAGTATTCAAATTAAGATAGCTCAGTACTTGGCATATAGTTTGTAAACATTTACTATACTGGAACCTTAGTGAAACAAAGTAGCAGGACATTTCAGAACTATCAATTCATGTTGAGTTTGACAACTATTATAACTGACCTAAAATTGTCTTGTATCATACTTACACAGTCTTTCCCTATCTAAAGAAAATGATAAAATGAAAATAACAGTCTGAGGTTTTAAATTCTAGATATAGAGCATCCAACTTCACACAGAGTCTGTCATCCCCCCTACTAATTTGTAAGAACAACTTGGACTACCTAGGTCAAGAAATTGTCTTTGGATTCATCTTGAAAACCTCACATTTTAAAAATAAGACAATTACAATGATAAAAAAAATCCTATGACTAAAATAATGGCCTTTTCTAGAACTTTATATTTATACATGAGCACCAATTGCTAGCTATATAAAGAAATTAGGCTGAGAATCCACAACTATTACAATCAGGCACTAAGGTAATCAGATCTGATTGGCTTTGCATTCTGTTTTCCTTTCATAGGACTCTTTTGCAGACACCTTTTAAAACAAAAAGTTTAATGTTTAGTGTCATCTTTGGCATCATCAAAGCATCATTTTTATGCCATGATTACTGAAGACATTATTCAAGCTCTTTGAAAGTGAAAACTAGAGAAGAAAGGGAGTAATTGGATTTTACGTTTTTGCAATTTCAAAACAATTTACTTAACTTTCTCATAAATACTGTGTTTAGCAAACATTGAAAAATATGCTTTTATTCAACAAGATTTAAAGAAACTCAACTCACTACTAGGTCTGAAATGCACATTAAACTAACTGCAAGATTTAATTTTGCAACTAACCATACAAGAGATTCAAGTGAGGTTAACAGTTACCACTAGTAGAGGTTTCGGGACCTAAAGCAACCAATCACCAAGCCCTCCTTTATACTTACACATACCTGTTTCTGCAACCATGCAAGCATTGAGAAAAATAGGGAAAGATAGCCACAAAAACTACTTGGCACAGGGGATACGCAGGTGGATGGGTGTTAATGAAAAATAGGCAAGCAAGCAAAAATGGGAAAAAAGAGCAGTTAAAAAGTTATGTTCCACTTTTATATGTTTTATATATATGTAAAACAAATTATGTCTTATTTATATAAAAACTAGGGGGAAAGAATCCAGTTACATATTAAGTTGCTTTAAGTGAAAAAGGAAAATATCAAAGTAATGTATGTAGTGTTCTATTATGGTAAAGACAAACCATTATGTTCATATTTGAAAGGAGAAAAGTGGAAGGATATATAAGAAGCTAACATTAATTCCTTCTATGGGATGGAACTACAAAGGGAGTTTTGCCTTCATATCTTTCAACAGTACTATTTTAAACATGTTAAGACTTTCACAGTTGAAAAAAACTTTTTAAATACCATGTTTCTTTTTGTTGTTGCTTAAAAATACATACCTTGACCTTGCCATACTTTAGAAGGTATTACTAATATTTTGTCACAGGAGGCAGAAGGCTGGATCCACCGCCAAACTAGAAAATCCGCACCACCTATTCTTCGTGTCTCTGTGCGAACTCTAGACTCATTAGCAGCAAGAAAGTCAACAGCTCTATCCCAGACTTTCTTCATTTTTTTCCTATCATGTGAACAAAATGACAAATTTACTATCATCTTGGCTTGTCATCTTTCTCAAGTATTAGTAAGTGAAGGCAATGGTTATTATTAATTCTGGTTTTTCTTATCACTGCCTATGAAATTTTTTCAAAAAAGATTTAGATGCCTGAAGCTCACCTCAGATTTACTGAATTTCCTTCTCCAGAGGTGGAGCATAAGCATCAGTAATTTTTTCCCCCCAAACTCCACCACTGATTCTGAGGTGTTGCTATGGTGAAGAATGCTGTGTTAGGTAGGATATGGAATCATCTTTCATTTTTAAGAAGTTATTATTTAGTACTTTTATTTAAAAAGCTTCATTAACAAAAAAATATTTAAGGCATTATTAGTAAAACATCACTGTCTATTGTCTGTGTCTGTTTCTTTATAAAGATGAAATTAAAGGAAATAAGGTGAAGACTGATAAGAATAAAAAATTTATAAAAGTGATCATGATTTAGAAATCTAGCTGTCTACTATGCCACTCAAAATCAGGAGGAGAATAGAAGGGAATTTAGGAAGAAAGGAGAGTTTAAAGTTCAAAAGGAAAGCCTATACAGTAAAACTGGTCTAAGTGAGAACAGAACAACTCTCAATAGAATCTTCCTAACTTCAGAAGACACCAACGTTCTGATCTACTTCAACTCACAATACTTTGAACGTACTTGTCATGAGGTTGTATTAAGGAATCTTGTACATGTGGAATAGGCATGTAAGGTTGTAAGTCTTTATTTTCCTGGCAAGCTTCGTTATGACTTCGTAAAACATCTGAAAATATAACAAATTTACAAATGAATCAATCACTGGACATCATGCTGTAATTTATCACATAATAACTATTCTAGAAATAGTTTAGATTTTACAAATACTTATACCTATAATCTTCACCACCATATCATACATCTGCCTTGTTTCCTCCTCTTCTTTTGTCCAGCGATATTTCATATAACGCAGAACGACACAAACCATCACTACACCTGCAATATTTATATATTTTGTGTTTTAAAAATTGTGCTCAGTGACATTCAGTAACATTCACTGCAATCTGAAGTTATTGGTATAGTTGTTAAATCTGATATTAACAAAACAAAGCAAAAAAAAAGAAATCTTATGACAGTTTCCACAGTGATTATTTTAATTGCCATAATGAGATAATGGAATAAGCCTTCAAACAGTGGGCTGAATTACCTACATAATTACAACTACATAGAACAATTTAGTATTAAACTTATCTTCCAGAGTTTCACTTAATCTCTCTAGAAAAACCATTTCTTTCATGTTGACAACTGAACATTTAAATTCTATTTTTTTAAAACAATAGAACTATGTTTCACAAACGTTTTCCTTTGTCACATTAAACTATTAGAAAAGTGAGTTTCCTAAACTGTAAATTAAACTGTAGACTGTAAACGTACACTTTAGGAAAATTATTTTTAAAGGACTTGAACAAAGAAAAAAATGATTATCTCCTAAATTCCTATAATCAATCAAAACAGTCACATAAAATCCAGGAATCCAAATGAAAATTTTAATGCAGGTAAATTATATTTTTTAAATTAAAAATAATTTTAATGAACTTAATTTATATTTTATCATTAAAAAATAAGCTTAATTTTTCTATTTTCCTATTCTATTTTCAAAGGCATGCTTTATGTCTTTTCCTATGACATTCTTAGGACAAAGTTTTATTCCACCTCCCTTTATATACTATTTTCGAAGCCCTTAGATTAACAGTGACATTATAACAACAACAAAAAAAAAAACCAACTTCAATATTATTCTACCTTAGTGAAGACTTCTGGATATGATTTATAATGGCAGCTATCACAGAAGTAAATTCCCAACCCTGGCATTTAATAAAATACAGATACAAAAATTCTAGACTATCATGTATCTTCTTTCTCATCCCCAAAACTTACCTAAGCATAACAACAATAACCTGTGGGTGACAGTAATAAAAGCACGTCGAAAACGACACCAGAAAGACATCTGTGGTCTTGTGGACTGTAAAAACTGCACATCAGTTATATCTGTCAATTGTTCCTCAGGGCCATAACCAACACACCTAGTTAAAAATAATTAAGGAGACCTTAGAGTCAAAATCACTTCTTATACTACAAAATGGTCAAAGTGGAAATTAAATCCTTTACCTTATTCCAACATCTTTTCCATTTTCTAAAATCCACTTCAATGAAATAGTAAATATATCTTCATATTCAGGGCCTAAATCCTTATAAGAAAAATGGAGAAAATAACTATTCTTAATTCACATTCATTTGACTCTATCTGTAAGCTATACTATAAATACCATATTTTTATCTTTATATAACACTTCAAACGTGTTACGTAACAAAAATGTATTATTCATTATAGAAAAACAAAAGGAGAAAAAAGTCACAATTTCCCCATCTTCCTAAGATAAGCACGGTTACTATTTTGTTACGTTTTCTTTTTGGTTCTTTTACAGCCACATATTTGGAGGATTTTTTAAAAATATAATTTGTCTTTTAAGTGTCACTGTGATAAAAGTGAATTAGCTAATTTTTTTTTTTTTATAGAACCCTATTTTTAAATGAACAAATGACAAACTATTCATACTTGGCTGTTTCACTGACATTTTCTCAACAAGTGAATGAAGCAAGCATGTCACCTCAAGAAAAACAGCTGCCTTTGTTACCAATGATAACATTCAAGCTTTCAAGTAAAATAGTAAAAGTAAATTTTGGAAAAAGTTGCATCCATTACCATGAGCTTGACAACTTTACAATGCTTGAAAACCTTTGCAATGAGACTGGTGTGATATTAAAGAATTAAAGATTATCAATCTTGAAATGTGTCAACATTGGAAAAATTTGCATAAATAGCAAACCAGTATTTTCCAAATGAACTATGCATTAGTTATAAAATCTTGCATAGGTAAAAGATCTATTCTACGTGTAAAACAAAGGACTTTAGAGATAGAATGTACAAAAATCACTGATAGTTTCAAATTGCACATTGCAACCAATCTTGAAGAAACTACCTCTCAGACTTTTAGTACGGTATCAGTGAAGAATACCTACAATTATCTGAAAAGAGTATTAAAATACTTTCTCCTGTTTTGACCACATATCTGTAGGAGGCTAGATTTTCTTGATGTACTTCAACCAAAACATCGAAGCAGATTGAATACAGAAGTAGATATGAAAATCCAGTTGTTTTTTATTAACCTACATATTAAAGATTAAAAAAAGATTTGTACAAATGTAAAACAATGCCATTTCTCACGAAATGTTTTTATTTTGGAAAATATTTTTCATAAAAATATTTTATGTTAACATGTAATAAGTTCATTATTCTTTAAACAAATAAATTTAAAATTTGATTAAATTTCTAGTAAGGTAAATATATATCTAAATTTATCTATCTCCCACAAACAAAGGCTATTTATGGTCCTCAGGACTGCAAAAGTGTTCTGAAACCATAAAGTTTAAGAACTGCTGTACATAGGTAGATTATGTATTTTTTAATCAAAATATTAAAAATAAAAGTGGTATCCCATTTTACATATACTGTTTATTCCACTTGCTTTTATCACAATATGAAGTACTGTGTCAATGTCAATAAACATGGAACAACCTATTTTCCAGGAAAACTGTGTTTCTAGCGTATGGCTGGTTATTTTATACTTTAGTCAACCCTTTATTCACGAATGTTTAGAGTATTACCAATTATTTCAATATATCAAATAATACTGTAATAAATACCCTTAAAAATCTCTCCATTCAAAAAATATTCATTGGGGCGCCTGTGTGGCTCAGTCGTAAGAGTCTGCCTTCGGCTCAAGTCATGATCCTAGGGCCCTGGGATTGAGCCCCACATCGGGCTCCCTACTCAGCGGGAAACCTGCTTCTCCCTCTCCCACTCCCCTGCCTGTGTTCCCTCTCTCGCTGTGTCTCTGTCAAATAAATAGATAAAATCTTAAAAAAAAAAAAAATATTGATTAAGGGTCCAATATGTGCCAGGTACTGCTCTAGGTCCTAGAGATGTAGCACTAAGCAAAATCATCAAAATTCCCTGTGTTCATGGAGCTTATCTTCTATTCAATATTATATCTTTATGTACTTTTTTAAGTACAAAGAATGAATTTCTAAAAGTAGCAGTAAGACGTCATTTTTAAAAACTCCTTTAAGGGGTCTGGGTGGCTTAGTCGATTGTGTCTGAATATTGATTTCAGCTCAGGTCATGATCTTAGGGTCGTGAGATCAAGCCCCATGCTGGGCTCTGCACTGGGAGTGGAGCCTGCTTAAGATTCTCTCTCCCTCTCTCTCTTAAAAAAAAAAAAAAAAAAAAAAAACCCACTCCCTTAAAAAAAAAAAAAAGAATTTTATAAATAATTGCTATTGTTTTATCAACATTCTCTTCAATAGCAGTGGAAATTAAAGTTTTTCATTTGATCAGTACAATTTACTTCCTAATATGGAACTGGCAAGTTTTTTTTTTTTTTTACTATATCAAATTTGAAAGTGTCATTCTTCTCTAGTGCCCATGGAACATTCTCCAGAACAGATCACATCCTAGTTCACAAATCATGTCTCAACCAGTACCAAAAGACTGGGATCATTCCCTGCATATTTTCAGACCACAATGCTTTGAAACTAGAACTCAATCACAAGAGGAAGTCGGAAAGAACTCAAATACATGGAGGCTAAAGAGTATCCTACCAAAGAATGAATGGGTCCAACCAGGAAATTAAAGAATTAAAAAAAAATTCACGGAAACAAATGAAAATGAAAACACAACTGTTCAAAATCTTTGGGATGCAGCAAAGGCAGTCCTAAGAGGAAAGTATATAGCAATACAAGCCTTTCTCAAGAAACAAGAAAGGTCTCAAATACAACCTAACCCTACACCTAAAGGAGCTGGAGAAAGAACAGCAAATAAAACCTAAACCCAGCAGGAGAAGAGAAATAATAAAGATCAGAGCAGAAATCAATGAAAGAGAAACCAAAGAACAATGAAACTAGGAGCTGGTTCTTTGAAAGAATTAATAAGATTAATAAACCCCTGGCCAGATTTATCAAAAAGAAAAAAGAAAAATGACCCAAATAAATAAAATCATGAATGAAAGAGGAGAGATCACAACCAACACCAAAGAAATTCAAACAATTATAAGAACATATTATGAGCAACTCTATGCCAGCAAATTAGATAATTTGGAAGACACGGATGCATTCCAAGAGATGTACAAACTACCAAAACTGAACCAGGAAGAAACAGAAAACCTGAGCAGACCTATAACCACTAAGGAAATTGAAGCAATAATCAAAAATCTCCCAACAAACAAGAGCCCAGGGCCAGATAGCTTCCCAGGGGAATTCTACCAAACATTTAAAGAAGAATTAATACCTATTCTTCTGAAACTGTTCCAAAAAATAGAAATGTAAGGAAAACTTCCAAACTCATTTTTGGAGGCCAGCATTACCTTGATCCCAAAATCAGACAAAGACCCCATCAAAAAAAGGAGAATTACACACCAATATCCCTGATGAACATGGATGCAAAAATTCTCACCAAAATACTAGCCAATGGGCTCCAACAGTACATTAAAAGGATTATTCACCACGACCAAGCAGGATTTATTCCTGTGCTGCAAGGTTGGTTCAACATCCGCAAATCAATCAATGTGATACATTAATAAAAAAAAGAACAAGAACCATATGATCCTCTCAATAGATGCAGAAAAAGCATCTGACAAAGTACAGCATCCTTTCTTGATTAAAACTCTTCAGTGTGTAGGGATAGAGGGGGTACGTACCTCAATATCATAAAAGTCATCTATGAAAAACCCACAGCAAATATCATTCTCAATGGGGAAAAACTGAGAGCTTTCCCCTTAAGGTCAGGAACGCGGCAGGGATGTCCACTATCACCACTGCTATTCAACATAGTACTAGAAGTCCTAGCCACAGCATTCAGACAACAAAAAGAAATCAAAGGCATCCAAATCGGCAAAGAAGTTGTCAAACTCTCACTCCTTGCAGATGATATGATACTTTATGTGGAAAACCCAAAAGACTCTACCCCAAAACTGCTAGAACTCATACAGGAATTCAGTAAAGTGGCAGGATATAAAATCAATGCACAGAAATCAGTGGCATTTATATACACCAACAACAAGACAGAAGAAAGAGAAATTAAGGAGTCAATCCCATTTACTACTGCACCCAAAACTGTAAGATACCTAGGAATAAATCTAACCAAAGAGGCAAAGAATCTGTGCTCAGAAAACTATAAAATGCTCATGAAATAAATGGAGGAAGACACAAAGAAATGGAAAAACGCTCCACGCTCATGGATTGGAAGAACAAACATTGTGAAGATGTCAATGCTACCTAGAGCAATCTACACATTTAATGCAATCGCCATCAAAATACCATCAACTTTTTTCAAAAGAAATGGAACAAATAATCCTAAGATTTGTATGGAACCAGAAAAGACCCCAAATAGCCAGAGGAATGTTGAAAAAGAAAAGCAAAGCTAGTGGCAGCACAATTCCGGACTTCAAGACAGTATGGTATTGGCACAAAAACAGACACATAGATCAATGGAACAGAATAGAGAGCCCAGAAATGGACCCTCAACTCTACGGTCAACTAATCTTCGACAAAGCAGGAAAGAATGTCCAGTGGAAAAAAGACAGTCTCTTCAACAAATGGTGTTGGGAAAACTGGACAGCCACATGCAGAAGAATGAAACTCAACCATTTCCTTACACCACACACAAAAATAGACTCCAAATGGATGAAACACCTAAATGTGAGACAGGAATCCATCAAAATCCTAAAGAAGAACACAGGCAGCAACCTCTTCGACCTCAGCCGCAGCAAATTCTTCCCAGAAACATTGCCAAAGGCAAGGGAAGCAAGGGCAAAAATGACCTATTGGGACTTCATCAAGATAAAAAGCTTTTGCACAGCAAGGGAAACAGTCAACAAAACCAAAAGACAACCGACAGAATGGGAGAAAATATTTGCAAATGACATATCAGATAAAGGGCTAGTATCCAAAATCTATAAAGAACTTATCAGACTCAACACCCAAAGAACAAATAATCCAATCAAGAAATGGGCAGAAGACATGAACAGACATTTTTCCAAAGAAGACATCCAAACGGCCAACAGACACATGAAAAAGTGCTCAACATCGCTCAGCATCAGGGAAATCCAAATCAAAACCTCCATGAGGTACCACCTCACCCCAGTCAGAATGGCTAAAATTAACAAGTCAGGAAACGACAGATGTTGGCAGGGATGCAGAGAAAGGGGAACCCTACTACACTGTTGGTGGGAATGCAAGCTGGTGCAGCCACTCTGGAAAACAGTATGGAGTTTCCTCAAAAAGTTGAAAATAGAGCTACCGTACGACCCAGCAATTGCACTATGGGGTATTTACCCCAAAGATACAAATGTAGTGACCCGAAAGGGTACGTGCACCCCAATGTTTATAGGAGCAATGTGCACAACAGCCAAACTATGGAAAGAGCCAAGATGTCCATCAACACATGAATGGATAAAGATGCTCTGGTATATATATATATATATATATATATATATATATATATATATATATATATATATATATATATATATATACACAATGGAATATTATGCAGCCATCAAGAAAAACGGAATCTTGCCATTTGCAACGACGTGGATGGAACTAGAGGGTATTAAGCTAAGTGAAATAAGTCAATCAGAGAAAGACAAGTATCTCAATCAGAGAAAGGCATGTATCATATGATCTCACTGATATGAGGAATTCTTAATCTCAGGAAACAAACTGAGGGTTGCTGGAGTGGTGGGGGGTGGGAGGGATGGGGTGGCTGGGTGACAGACATTAGGGAGGGTATGTGCTATGGGGAGCACTGTGAATTGTGTAAGACTGATGAATCACAGACCTGTACCTCTGAAACAAATAATACATTATATGTTCAAAAAAAAAAAAAAGTAGGAAGGGAAAAATGAAGGGGGGGAATCGGAGGGGGAGATGAACCATGAAAGAGGGTTCTAGAAGGGAGGGCGGTGGGGGGATGGGTTAGCCTGATGATGGGGATTAAAGAGCACACGTACTGAATGGAACACTGGGTGTTATACGCAAACAATGAATCATGGAACACTACATCAAAAAAATACATAAATAGGAAAAAAAAGAAAAAATTTGAAAGTGTAAGTTTTATGAAGCAAAACTAATCTTATGTGTAACTACCACCAGGATGTTTAGATGGTAAAGAGAACTACAAACTACCTGTTATCTTACCAAAAAAAAAAAAAAAAAGTGTGGTCTTTCATCATTATTTTTAATATCAAAAAACTTGTAGCCAATGTAAGTATTTAATAATTGACAAATGGTTTATACATGAGATCATTTCAAGGAAATACTATGCGCATTTAGAAAAGATCATGAGAGGGATGCCTGGGTGGCTCAGTTGGTTAAGCATCTGCCTTCGGCTCAGATCATGATCCCAGGGGCCTGGGATCCAGTCCCCCAACAGGCTCCTCACTCAGCAGGGAGCCTGCTTCTCCCTCTGCTGCTCCCCCTGCTTGTGCACTCTCTCTCTCTGACAAATAAATAAAATCTTTAACAAAAAAAAAAAAAAAGGAAATGATCATGAGAGCTAAATAGCTATATGCTTAGAAAAGTAAAATATGTAATTTATATATAACTATAAAAATTTGCACTTACAAATGACTAAAAATTTTAAGATTTTACTTATTTGAGAGAGAGAGAGAGGAACAGCATAGAGGGAGAGGGAGAAGCAGACTCCCCAAGGAGCAGAGAACCCAATGCGGAGCTCGATTCCAGGACCACGAGATCATGATCTGAGCTCAAGACAGACACTTAACTGACTGTGCCACCCAGGTGCTCCATGACCAAAAAAACCTTTTAAGTGATTTTTTGTTTAGCTTTAACATTGCTTTAAAATGTTATGCAATAAAAGTATACAAGAATAATTTCAGGCAATTATGGTTTTGTTATAAAAATGCTATCAGAAATCATTTTGGGTATAACAAAAATCAAACAGAACTCATATTCATTTGCTCTAAAATTCCTCTGCTTCCAAAATCAAGAGAACTTCTGGTTATGTTGCATGGATCAGGATTAGATAAAGCACAAGCTATAGAGGGCTTTGAAAATCCACAAAACAAGATTAATATGGGTTATCCGTGGAGCTGGAAACACTGCACTCATTCCTCTTCGTAATGTATAGGGTTGGCTTTTTTTTTTTAAGTTTTTATTTTAATTCCAGTTAGTTAACATACAGTGTAATATTAGTTTCAGGTATACAATATAATGATTCAACTATTCCATACATCACCCAGTGCTCATCACAAGTGCACTCCTTAATCCCCATCACCTATTTCACCCTTCCCGCAACCTCCCTCCTGGTAACCATCAGTTTGTTCTCTGTAGTTAAGAGTCCGTTTCTTGGTTTGCCTCTCTCTCTTTTTTCCCCTCTGTTCACTTGTTTTGTTTCTTAATTCCACATATGAGTGAAAACATATGGTATTTGTCTGACTTATCTCGTTTGGCATTATACTCTATAGATCCATCATGTTGTTGCAAACGGCAAGATTTCATTCTTTTTATGGCTGAATAATATTCCATTATATACGTCTGTTATTATATATATATATATATTCCATATCTTCTTTATCCATTTATCAACCAGTGGACACTTGGGCTGTTTCCACATCCTGGCTATTGTAAATAATGCTGCTATAAACATAGGGGTGCATGTACCCCTTTGAATTAATGTGTCTGTATTCTTTGGGTAAATAGTAGTGAGATAGCTGGATTATAGGATAGTTCTATTTTTAACTATTTTGAGGAAACTCCACACTATTTTCCACAGTGGCTGAACCAGTATGCATTCCACCTACAGTGCACAAGGGTTCCTTTTTCTCCATATCCTCGCCAACACTTGTTGTTTCTTGTGTTTTTGATTTTAGCCATTCTGACAGTTGTGAGGTAATATCTCATTGTAGTTCTGATTTGTATTTCCCTAATGATGAGTGATGTTAAACATTATTTCATGTGTCTGTTGATTATCTGGATGTCTTCTTTGGAGAAATGTCTGTTCATGTCTTCTGCCCATTTTTTAACTGGATTATCTGGTTTTGGGGTATTGAATCATTTAAGTTCTTTATATATTTTGGATACTAACCCTGTATTGAATATGTCATTTGCAAATATCTTTTCCCATTCTGTAGGTTGCTTTTTAGTTTTATTGTTTCCTTCATTGTGCATAAGCTTTTTACTTTGATGTAGTCCCAATAGTTTATGCTATGCTCATTGCAGGTGTACCTACTATCTGTCACCATATAATACCACTGTAATACCACTGACTTTATTCCCTAGGCTGTACTCCTCATCCCTATGACTTATTCATTTCATAATGGGAAGCCTGAACTTCCCACTTCCCTTCACTCATTCTGCCCACCCCCCAACCCCCTCCCATAAGGCAAACATCACAGTTTGTTCTCTATATTTATAGGTCTCTTTCTGCATGTTTGTTCATTCGTTTGTTTTTTAGATCCCATGTATAAGTGAAATCATAAGACATGGATATTTTTAAAAATCAATGAAACATACATATTGTATTTACCTTTGTTCATATATATATGCTCTTCAGCTTCTATTACAATAATATGCAAGACATAATGACATTTTTGTGTTATTATAAAGAACTCTGAAGGCTAGACTATACATGTAAGTTTCAAATAATGTAAGAACAAATAAATTTCCAAATTTATTAGTTGTACATTTTAAATATAAAAATTTTAGAAGGCTAAAGATATTATAAATAGCATTACTGCCTTCATTAATTATCCTTAAAAATGTACATAATGGTTCATACTAACAAGGACGCCCACTAATAAGCTAAGTATGTAAAGGAACATTGAGCTTAAAACTTTTAGTTATAAAATAATAAGGGTAAGAAAAGAATATCTGTTGTTACTTTCTCATTTTGTTTTCCTTCTCCATGTTAATACCACCTAATATCCACTTACTATCTGGAATACAAAAGAACCATGGAATGTCCCTTTATGAATACACAAAATACAAAAAACAATTGATAATTTATTTAAAACCTCATTAAAGAATAGAGTATTAAGTTTGAAACAGACCATTACTTCCACAAATATTCTACATAGTATACAGAATTCTATAGTATTATAAAATAGAATTTTTGAAGAAGTAAAAGTTGAATTTTTTTTTTCTGGCTATGCTAATTAAACGGCTCATGCTAACATTATAGCATGCATAGCAGCTTCCTGATTTTAAGAGTGGAAAGTATTTTACTATTCATTTTTTTGTAGCCACCTAAAAAACTGTAAGGTAGGGGCAGGCCAACCTTTTCTGTAACGAATCAAAGAGTAAATATTTCAGGTTTTGTAGAATTCTGGTCTCTGCCACATATATTCTAAGCAACCTTTAAAAATGTTGTAAAACCACAGCTAGAAGGCCATACAAAAACAGGCCTAAGGGCTGTAGTTTGCCAGCCTTTAAGGAAAGGCATACTTGCATCATAAAATGCCCATTTTCTAATCACTGATGACACAGATTTTTAAATCAAGTCTACCATGATTATTACTATTTACTTATAGGCAATAGCTCAGTCAACGTACTGCTGACTGCTTCATTTAAATCTAAATTCAAAGCATATTTTCCCAAATCTTTAACAAATCTATTTTAACATAGTATGTGTGAACACACACACCCCCAAGATTCCCAATTCCAAATTTACCTTATTTGCAAAATAATTGGCAAAAACATGTATTTTTATTAAAACTCACATCAGGTGCTTTGAACTTAGATTACAGTTTCACAGCATAAAAATAATACTGCTTCATGTAAAAGATTCAGCTCATTAAATAAAGCTACAAAGCATTAGTAATAAGGGAAAGAAATGCTGATACAGGGAGAAGTCAAGTAAGGATTAAAAATCTATTGGATAGCTCACAAAATGGATAATATACATGGTAATAATAACTATGTGGCTTTCCAGTTAGGGAATATTCTGTTTAACTGTGACATGACATATGCTATACGTGTTACCTTTGAAATTAAAATAGGACACACAAAAATCAATACAATAGTAAATATGATTTAATTCTTGATGATTCAGTGGGAACTTGATCTTTCACCTCCAGGAATAACGGAAAGAACATGGTCCTTAAACACACAGGCCTGCATCGGATCATGATTCCACTACTGACTAGCTATATGTACAACCTCAAGTGGAGACGAATAAGTACGTCATCCATACAGATGTATCTACCTTGTTCAATTCTTCGGATCCTAACCCTCATTCAGGGTCAGTCTCTTGCTCACTCAAAAGATGGAGCTAGTGGTTATGAACCCAGTCCTTCTAACTAAGAGGCAGAACAGTATAGTGAGAAGAGCAAGCACTTTAATTCTATTCCCAGATCCAACACTTACTAGCTGGATGATGTAATCATTAAATCCCTCTGAGCTTTAGTTTCTTTATAAAGTGAGTTTGATACCACCTACCTTGCTGGGTCATTGTGAAGTAAGGGGTACTAAGAAAATCCTAAGATAAATTGTACTTGATAAATTATAATTATTTTTTTAAAGATTTGAGAGAGAGCATGGGGACAGGAGCAGAGGCGGAAGGAGAGAGACAAGCAGACTCTGCGCTGAGCGCGGAGCTGGACGCAGGGCTTGATCTCACAACCCTGAGATCATGAACTGAGCTGAAACCAAGAATCGGCTGCTCAACTGACAGGGCCACCCAGGGGCCCCGATAAATTATAATAATTAAGAAATTTATCTATCATTCCATTTCTCAGAACATTTATTTTCCCACAAAGACAGAATTTTACTAACAGTGATTTGCATTCCAAGGTAGGCCATAAAAGCCTATCCGGCTCCATGATTTGGCACATTTGCAGCTATCTTCTTTCCTAGTATTTTCTTCACAAATCATAAACGTATTTGTTGTGTTGAAGTTTAAAAAGGTTTGAAAATAAACCAGAAAATGAACCACCATTCATTACATCATTTAGTTGGAAAGTTACCATACAAAGATTCCACCATTTAACTTAAAAACAAGTCTACCTCTTTTCATGAAAATTTAATGCTATGTCTTTCCTAAATGTTCCACCAGAGGGACCTCTTAACTTTTCACAAATCAAAACAAGCTTTCATTCTCAAAAATGATGAAAGTGACAAAAGTTCAAGAAAAACACGGGGGGGTTCAGAAAAAGGATTTAAATTATTTCAATTAATTGTTATGTTTATTTAAATTTCCTTTAAAGAGAAAGTAGGAGAAATAAAAGAACGGAATGTGAAGCATCAATTTCAAGAAAATAAAAAAAATTTTACTGAGGTTTACTTATTCACTCATTTTACTCCACCAAACATTTACTCATATTGTGCTTAAAATGCACTGGAAGTTGGGAAACAATTAGCTTACACTCACAGGAGTTCTGTGCATCCTTTGGCCCATTTACTCCTGAATGCAAAAACTTAATTATGCTGCTGGTGAAACCATAGTACAAATACATGAAAATGTACAACAGATCTCTCTCCAGAAGCAGGGAGCCTACAATATGTGTATTAACATCATGGTTTTTGACATCAGCTTTGTAGTAAGGTCCTTCCATATTTATGCTAGAACTTGCATAAAATAAAATAAACCACTAATTTTGGCTAGACTGTGCTAAAATGGTCATTCCAAATTAGAAAGTAATTTGGCAACATATATCAAAAGTATTAACAAAGGCTCATGCTCCTTAACAAGTAGTTTCCTTTCTAGAACTATTTCCTAAGGAAACAATCAGAAAATCAAATACTATATGCAAAGATTAGAGTGCTTTCGTAATACTGACAAACCACAAACCAATACAATGCAATACAATCATGTAAAGAAATATTACCCAGTGATAAAAAAGTTCAAAGACAAAATGCTCCTGATAATTTTAAGGAAAAAATAAACATTTGTAATATGAAATATTTACATTTATAGTGATACTAATTGTAGGAATGAAAACTAGAGAAAAATGAACCAAAAATGAGTGGTTAACTTCAGGCGGTGAATTTGAAATGCTTTTCTCCTTTCTTTTTCATTAGTTAAATGATGAGCATGAGTTAATGTTATATTGAAAAAAATAAACACTATTAAATACAGTAGTTAGAAGTTTTATCTAGACCTTAAAATTTTTTTATGAGGGAAAATTCCTGTTAAATGCTCTTTTTTTGAAGTAGCAGCCCAAAATACATCATTGGTGGTAACAAGCCATACCAGGTTTCACAGCATTTGAAAATACAAAGTAACTTCACTTAACTAATTCAGACTGGAACTAATCCAAAATCCTTTGTAAAAACTTATATTAGAAATTCTGTTGAATTAAAAAAAAAAGTAAAACCCAATCTAAAACATAAAATAATTCCAGAGAAAAGATAAGAAAATCTTTTAAGACTGGAGTTCATTAATCTCAATTTTTTTTAACTCGATACAGTTTCCAACTCATCTCATGCATGGATACGTCCAATAACTCCTATGTTGCCAATCTTCAGTAGAATAATCTCTCAGGGCGCCTGGGTGGCTCAGTCGGTTGGGCAGCTGCCTTCGGCTCAGGTCATGATCCTGGAGTCCCTGGATCGAGTCCCGCATCAGGCTCCCTGCCCAGCGGGGAGTCTGCTTCTCCCTCTGACCCTCCCCCCTCTCATGTGCTCTCTCTCTCTCTCTCTCTCTCTCTCATTCTCGCTCTCTCAAATAAATAAATAATAAAAAAAATAAAATCTTAAAAAACAATCTCTCATACCCTACAGCTGCCTGGCTTAGATTCTGACTTGTCCTAACCCCGGCTCTGTGTCCCTTCGTCTTACCCATCTTATTGCTGACCCACAGCTGCAACCACAGGAACCCCTGCCTCTTCCTCAGCTTTAGCTTAACTACTAATCAATCCCTATCCCACTCTAAGCTCTATCCCTGCCCTTTAGTCCTTTAAATGGAGTATTCAGGAGCTTTTAAGAGTCTCAGGATCGTGGGGTGGCTCAGTCATCAAGCATCTGCCTTCAACTCAGGTCATGATCCCAGGGTCCTGGGATCGAGCCCCGTGTCGGGCTCCCCGCTCCGTGGGAGGCCTGCTTCTCCCTCTCCCACTCCCCCTGCTTGTGTTCCTGCTCTCACTGTGTCTCTCTCTGTCAAATAAATAAAAGCCTAAAAAAAAAAAAAAAAAAAAGTATCAGGTTCTTCTGAAATGTAAATTAATCCTGTTCCAGGAATTCATGACCAACAATAACACATATCTGTGCCATTACCTCTCTAAGATATTTAATTAATAAAGAGAGAGAAGAGAGAGAAAGCAGGAAGGAAGCACTGCTTGGGATCAGTTTTTCCTACTGCTCGAAGTACAAACACTTTCAACTACCTCATAAGGAACTACTTGCTTGCTTCGTATTCCCACATGCTATGCTCTCCTCGAGGAATATTTTATTCTATGTGTTCTGTAGCCTACTCAATCCAATCCCTTCTTTGCTCCCACCCCCACAATCCATTTAGCAACTCTTCCATCTCTAAGACAGAGCCCCACAATCATAACTCCACCTAATTTAAGACCTTTCTGGATCCTGATTCTTTAGCTATCCAATCTATTAACTATTACACTCTGCAAAAAATTTGTTATCAGTGTTCTCATCTAGGTCAAAACTGAAAATGAAGACGAGAACAAGGTAGGTTGAGAAGACAAATCCTGTAGGATGTTATTATGAGTGACCCAGATTTAATTAATTAAGAAACACAGAAAAAGAACCAAAATTTATTGGAAAGCTACCATAAACATCAGGCACTGAGCACTTCAGTCTCCCAACCACTCTGAGAGGAATTAATAACAGTCCCACTTTCATACTAAGAAACAGGTACAGGAAAGTGAAAGAACTTTACCAAGACACACAGCTTTTATGTGGCAGTGCCAGAATGTGAATCCACATCTAATCTCCAACATATTAGACTGTCTTAACATCTTTTAGATATCTACATTAAGTAGATTAAGCTAATCTGAATTAAGTTAAAAACAGTCTACATTTCTCTTTTTTAACAAGCATGTCATGGGAAACTCATCACAACTTTGCTGAAAGCCTTAGAACTATACTATATTCTAGATTTTAAAAAAAGAAAGAGAGAGAGAGAGAGAGAGAGGCAGTGACATCAGTAAGACAACAGAATAGGAAGCCCCAGACCATCCTTTCCCCATGGAGACACAAATTCAACAATACACAGACCAATTCCCTTTGTAAGAAATCCAGAAACCGTGGGGCGCCTGGATGGTTCAGTCATTAAGCGTCTGCCTTCAGCTCAGGTCATGATCCCAGGGTCCTGGGATCGAGCCCCACATCAGGCTCCCTGCTCAGCGGGAAACCTGCTTCTCCCTCTCCCACTTCCCCTGCTTGTGTTCCTGCTCTTGCTGTCTCTCTCTCTGTCAAATAAATATTAAAATATATAAAATCTTAAAAAAAAAAAATCCAGAAACCAGTTAAAAGGCTCCTGCAACCCAATCAAGTGTGAAACTAGCAACATGGAAGCCAGTAGGAAAATTGGTAGCACTTGCTCACCAGAGCCCCATCCTACGGCACAACGTGGTGCGACCAGAAGAGAATTCCCAACTCCTGGTTTATCCTTGAAGAGGGGAAGAAAAGACTGAACATAAGTCTAATGTTGAGACTTTCTGAGGGGCTACCAGAAGGACTGGTTTCTGTCTTGTCTGAATCTAAGCACTGACGGGTAAAAGCACCAGCTTGGAGGCAGCTGAGAACAAAGGCAACAGTTTGAACTAGTACCTACTCACTCGCCATTGCCCTTCTCCACAGCTCAGTGAAGAATGAGTGGGAGAAAATCCCAAACTCCTGGCTTCTCCCTGAGGAAAGAAAGTGTTGAAGTATGTGTCCAATGTCCCAAGTTCTCAGGGAGCCACCAGAGGGTCTGGTTTCTGTATCACCTGTTTCAGAGCACTGAGGAGATCTGACATAGTCTAAACGCCTGGGGTTTGCTGAGAACAGAAAAGAGCAGGACAGCTTGCCGCAGCTCCAGGGGACCCACAGTAAAGCAGACAGACACCAGAGGGAGCAAGAGATTACAAGCTCCTGAAAAAAGAAACCTGCAAAACCTTTTTCGGTGGGAATTTGTACCCACAAATCCAAAGAAGATGCATCCACAGGAAAGGTTTGAGAGAACCCCAGAATCTCTATCTGAAGTCATTGGTGAAGGTCTTCCCCTGCACAAAGGCAGTCTCAAAAGGCTGGGAGATATGGCTGTGTCTTCAAATGCACAGATCCTGACAAAGTAACGAGGCACATGAAGGAAACAATAACACTGGGCCCAACTAAAGGAGCAAAATAAATCTACAAAAACTGACCCTAAAGGAACTAAGGTACATTAATTACCTGATAAAAACTTCAAAATAACTGTCATAAAGATGCTCAACAAGCCCAGGAAAACAACACATGAATGAGAATATCAATAAAGAGAAAAAAATAAAAACAACAAATTGTGGAGCTTAAGAATATAATAACTAAATTGAAAAATTCCCTAGATGGGTTCATAGCAAACTTAATCAAGCAGTAGAAAGAATCAAGGTACTCAAAGAGAAATCAATTGAAATTATCCAGAGGAAAAAAAAGAAAAAACAATGAAGAAAAGTGTGGGAAGCTTAAGGGTCTTATGGGACATTACCACTCAGACCAATATATGCATTATGGAAGTCCCAAAAGGAAAAGAGAGAAAAGAGCAAAAAAAGGCAGAAAACTTCCCAAATCTGGGGAAAGAAATGGAGATTCAGATTCAAGAAGCCCAAAAGCTTTTTATGGGATATAGCAAAAGTAGTACTAAGAGGGAAGTTTATAGTGATAAGCAGCTACATTAAAAAAGAAGACGGATCTCAAATAAACAACCTCAAGGAACTAGAAAAAGAATAAGTCCAAAGTTAACAAAAGGAAATATTAGAGTAAAAATAAATAAAACAGAGAATAGAAAAAAGAAGAGTTGGTTTTTTGAAAAGATCAGCAAAACTGAAAAGCCTCGAAAGAAAAAGAAAGAAAACTCAAAATCAGAAAGAAAAGAGAAGATATTAAGTCTGATGTTACAGAAATACAAACGATCATAAGAGACTACTACGAACAATTAATTGCCAACAAAGTGGATAACCTAGAGAAAAAATAAATTCCTAGAAATACATAACCTACCAAGACTGAATCACAAAGAAACAGAAACTCTGAACAAATCTATAACTGGTTAGGATTGAATCAGTAATCAAAAACCTCTCAAACAAGAAGAACCCAGGACTCAGTGGCTTCACTGGAGAATTCTACCAAACATCACTAATCCTTCTCAACTTCTTCCAAAAAATTGAAGAGAAGGGAGCACTCTTTCACACTAATTTTATGAGGTCAACATCATTCTGATGGCAAAGCCAAACAAAAACACTACAAGAAATGAAATACAAATCAATGTCCTTGATGAATACAGATGCTAAAAATCCTCAACAAAAGTTAGCAAACAGAGTTCAACAGCACATTAAGAGGACCATACATCTTAAATCATATCAAGTAGGATTTACTCCTGGAATTCAAGGATGGTCCAACATACAAAAAACCAGTCAGTAGGATACAAATTAACAGAATGAGGATAAAAATCACATGTTCATCTCAACAGATGCGGAAAAAGCATTTGACAAAATCAATACTTCTGGGCGCCTGGGTGGTGGCTCAGTTGGTTGGGCGACTGCCTTCAGCTCAGGTCATGATCCTGGAGTCCCGGGATCGAGTCCCACATCGGGCTCCCTGCTCGGCAGGGAGTCTGCTTCTCCCTCTGACCCTCTTCCCTCTCGTGCTCTCTCTCTCTCATTCTCTCTCTCTCAAATAAATAAATAAAAATCTTTAAAAAAAAAATTTATAAAAAAAAAACAAAATCAATACTTCTTTGTGATTAGAAACACGCAACAAAGTAGGAATAGAAGCAAATTACCTCAATACAATAAAGGCCACGTATGAAAAGCTCACAGCTAATATCATACTCAACAGTGAAAAACTAACAAAGTTTTTCCCTGGAAAATAGGAACAAGGCCAGGGTAAGGATGTCCACTGTTGTCATTTCTATTCAATACACAGTACTGGAAATCCTAGCTAGAGCAATTAGGTAAGATGAGGGAATAAAAGCATCCAAATTGGAAAGAAAAAAGAAAAATTATGTTTGCCGATGACATCTTATACCCTACAGATTACACATACACACACACAGACACATTCTCTCTGTCTCTCACTCACACAAAACTGTTAGAACTAATAAGCAAATTCAGCAAAGCTGCAGGATAAAAAAATAAGCATACAAAAAAGAGTTGCATTTTTATACACTAAAAATGAACACTCAGAAAAGGAAACTAAGAAAATCCCATTTATAATAGCATCAAAAAGAATACTTATAGAAAACTTTACTAAGGAAGTAAAAGACTTGTACACAGAAAACTACAAAACACTGCTAAAAGAAATTCAAGACACAAATAAATGGAAAGGCATCCCATGCTTATGGATTAAAAGACTTAATATTGTTAAAATGTCCATGCTAACCAAAGCGTTCTGTAGATTCAATGCAATCCCTATCAAAATCCCAACTGCATTTTCTCAGAAATTGAAAAATCAATCCTAAAATTTATATGGAGCCACAAAGGATTAGCCAAATAGACAAAACAGTTTTGGGCAAGAAGAACAAAGGTGGAGGCCTCACATTTCCAGACTTCAAAGCATATTACAAAGCTATAGTAATCAGAGCAGTATGGTACTGGCATAAATGCAGACATACAGACCAATGAAAGAAAATAAAGAAATTAACTCACACATAATACAATCGACTTATCTTCAACAAGGGTGCTAAGAACACACAATGGGAAAAGGACTGTCTCTTCAAAAACTGATGTTGAGAACACTGGATTTCCTCGTGCAAATGAATGAAATTGGACCCTTATCTTACACTATACACAAAAATCAACTCAAAACAGATTAAAGACTTAAACCTAAGACATGAAAAGATAAAACTCCTAGAGGAAAAGCTTTATAACACTGGTCTTGGCAATGATTTTTGGGTTATGGCACAAAGCACAGGCAACAAAAACAACAGACAAGTGAAACTACATCAAACTAAACTGCTTCTGCAAACAAAGGAAAGAATCAACAGAGTGAAATGGCAACCTACAGAATGAGGGAAAATATTTGCAAGCCATATCCAAAATAAAGAAGGGACTTCTAGAACTCAATAACAAAATCAAATAATCTGATTAAAAATGGGTTAAGTACTTGAATAAACATTTCTCCAAAGAAGACAAACAAATGTCTGATAGGCATAAGAAAAGATGCTCAACATCACTAATCACCAGGGAAATGCAAATCAAAACTACAGTGAGATATCACCTTACACGGGTGAGGACGGCCATTATTAAAAAAACAAAACAAAAAAGCAAGTGTTTTTGAGGAAGTGGAGAAAAAGGGACCCTTGGCAACTGTCGGTGGGAATGTAAAACAGTATAACCACTATGGAAACCCGCATGGACGTTCCTCAAAAAATTAAAGCTATCATATGCAATTCCACTTCTAGGTATTTACCCAAAAGAACTGAAAACAGGATCTAAAGGATATTTGCACTCCATGTTCACTGCAGCATTACTCACAATAGTGGAAACAACATAAACAACTATCTACAGATCAATGGATAAACATAACGTGGTGGGTGGGTGGGTGTGTGCGCGCGTGCGTATGTCATATTATTCAGCCTTAAAAAAGAAAAAAAAATCCTGCCCATCTTAACACCTAACAC
The DNA here is from genome assembly GCF_037043125.1 of Eumetopias jubatus. Taxonomy (NCBI): domain Eukaryota; kingdom Metazoa; phylum Chordata; class Mammalia; order Carnivora; family Otariidae; genus Eumetopias; species Eumetopias jubatus. The sequence continues at coordinate 91,840,602 of NW_028274814.1, read as the reverse complement.
TGGTCCACCTTAATCTTCTGTACCCTTCCTTTCATATAGTATTTCCTAAAAGATTACATACAGTGGTTTAGAAAATTCATCTGCAAATTCTCTTAGTACCCTGAGATGACATTAATCTGGAATGGAAGATTTAAAATAAATGACAGTGGTTAGATGCTTACTTGCTCTCTTACATGCTACTTACCTATCTCAATTTCTTTCACACCAATGTTGTTTGTACCCTTTCCAAATTAATTCTATGAGAGAATGTTCTAAAACGAACTAAAACAAAACATGTTGAGTAATTCTGCTTTCTGTATCTGCTCACACTACACCAAACAACAGGCCCAAGCGTGTAACAGTACAATTAAAGAAATCAAATCCGTGGTACTTTTGTATAAGCTGTAATAATTTATATAAACTTTAAGAATATAGCTATCAAAATTCTAATTGTACTGCTTACTTTTAAATATGCAGCTGCCTCTTGGACAGAAAGTGTTCTCTGACTAGAACTGCCACATTCATGATCTCCTGGAAAGATTAGCATATTATTAATTTTGAATCAATACTATGTTAAAGAGAAGAAAATAAACATGATTAATTGAAATATTTTCAAATTACACAATTATAGGTTATATTATTCAATAAAGAAAGAAGATAAACACTATTTAATTTCCTATAAAAAATCCAGTAGGTAATATAAACAAACAATTATCTTTACATAAACCACAGTCTTTAAATGCATTTCTAAATAGTCCAGATAGGAACATGTCTTCTATTTCCAACTAAATCGTTGCCCAGAGTAGGAACCATGTCACACTGATGCCTAGCCACAGATCTTGGCACACAGAAGGCCCTCCAGAGATTCACTGTTTTTCAAGGGGGGGAATTCATTGTGGTAACTTACACATCTATTACTAAAGCTAATAATTCAAGGATTCAAATAAGTTTGAATTAAATTGTACATTCTGTGTATAAAGATACTGGCTATGCCTATCTTTAGCAAGGTGTGCTCATGCCTTAAAAATTATTATAACACAGATCAACAGGGAAATTAGATAGAAACTTCTAGCTATGATCTAGTTTCTACAAAGAAATGCAGTACATCCAAAACCACATTTTCCCTTTCTTGTAACTATTTATAAGAGAATCCAAAGCCTTTTCTTTCAGGTTATCTGTGGTTATTAGAAATCAATTTCCTTAAACTGAACTTCAATTGTAAGTTCTTCCTGCCTTGTTTCTCTTCAAATGATTTTTTTTTTAACATGAAAGTATAATAGTTAAATTCCTTGGCAAATTTTTCTATTATAAAAGTAGTCATATTCCTTTTATCAGCCTTGTGCAAGTAGTCAGATTTTAATGGTCATAGTCATAAAAAAGGAAGAAATACCTATTAAATAAACAAGTAAGTCTTCAAACTTTATAATGCATTCTCCAACATTCAGTTTCCACAAATCTACAGCAGAGGTCGGCAAACCACGGCCTATAGCCAAATTGGCCCTACCACTGATTTTTTTATAAATGAAGTTTTATTCGAACACAGCCATACTCATTCATTTACGTATCATCTATGGCTGCTTTCATGCTATAATGGCAGAATTTATTAACTCTGACAGAAACAAGTCTAGTACACAAAGCCCAAAAAACTTACTATCTGGTCCCTTCACAGAAAAAAGTTTGCTGACCCCTGCTCTAGAGGAAGGAATCTGTATCTTTTAAAAGTACCCCAGATTATGCTGATCTAGCACACTGCATAAAACAATGCTGTAGAGACAGCTATAGAAGTCTGTGACAGCAACATTAGGTATTCCTAGCGAGAGTATATACTTAACCGATTTCTGGGTACTACAGCATACCAAATAAATGTCATTAGCTTGCAGTATATGAATATGACAGTCAGTCAATGTAAAGAAGGCATTTAGCGATATACACAGAATTATGAGCATAAAAAAACTGACCAGAGTTAAAGATGCCCCCTGCCCAAAAAAACAAAGACTGATATGAGGATGGGGAACTATAAGGATCCTAAATGCCTCCATTCAACCAAAAAGCTTCCATATTTACCTTCTACCAGTATTCTGATTTCCACAAAAGGATATGCTACATACAAAAGTTTAGAAAACTACATTCTTCTTTTCTGTAACTTCTTTAACAAGAAGAAAATCCAAAATCTCTTCTTTTAGATTATATGTGAAATTAAGAATAAAAAAAGCTAAGGTAATAAGCAGATAAGCTGCTACTACAGCTTATAGATGTTAAAAGGCTTACTAAGAGCAGAATATGAAGAAAATGCAAAGAATCAGTAGAAAAAATTCTAGAATATATTTACTTTATCCCAGGAAATGATACCTAATCAACTAGCAAAGGAAAATCTACACTTTTATATTTAATCTAGGGTTTTAGTTAATTTACTGCTTACCCAAATCCAACTGATATGTAAGCTTTCAAAATTTCTTGTTACTATTAATGCAATAAGGAAATCTGATTGACTTTAGAATGATATATATTTCATCTAATACATATGGGCAGGCAGGAAAAAGGCCTTGACTAAATATATCTATAAAAATAAAAACTACTCTGTATAGGTAACAAAAATTTCTAAAGAGAAAATCTGCAAACATAACACAAGACTTGGGAAAACTCCTTCTACTGATACAGCATGCTACATATACAAATTAATTTTCAAAACACTTTTAGACACTATGAATGTTAAAACAATTACCTGCAAGCTGTGTCAACCGATCATGAAGCTTGTATAAAGTGTTCATCATAAGATTTTTCTTACTTCCCTAAAATTAAAAGAAATTATAAAATATCCGATTCAAAAACATGTACCAAATCTTACTAAAAAAAAAAAAAAAAAACAGTAAATAATTTAAAATCAAAGAAGCTACATAATCCGAAGACAAATTCACATTTAAGCAATGGCTACCATGTTTTTTAAAAAACCTTAATCTAAGAATCTAAATCATCACTCTAAACATTTTACTTTCTTGAGGATTGACTGGGAAATTGGCACTAAGGTTAGTGCTAAAAAAAAGGTCTTCTGTACAACAAACTCCCCCAACCGCCAAAGCAATGCTCCCAATCCTCCTTTACACAATGCATACTTATACATATTGTTCTTATGAGACTTTAAGGCTGCCCTTCATGTTTTGTCTTAATCTGATTCAACCACATAATAAGGGAATGAGTATTGACACTTTGATCCTCAACCTCTCCTAGGTCCCCAAAGTGGTCTTCTATAAATTTATGAACCATTAAAGCAAAACAAACATTTAATGAGTATCTAGTAATAGGAGCTAAGAACTATTCTCAGCAAAGCAAGAGGCCCAGTAAACAAGATGGTTCCTGCTCTCAAGGGCAAAAAACATACTTAAGTGCTAGAGCTGCAAACAAAATATAATGTAAATACAGAAAAGAGAGGTAAGGGAAGATCCATTTATGGAAGAGAGAATATTTGAGTTGGACTTCACAAGAACAGAACTGACTAGTATTATAGGCAGAAGAAACAGCATGAGCAAAGGCATAAAGGCGCTGGTTATGTTTCTTACATAAACAGTCACCTACTTTGATTCAGCACACTACTGGAAAAATAGTTTAGAATCAACTGCTAGGAACCAAGACAGAGAGTTTGACTTCATTCTAAAAATTTAGGAGGAGGAAAATAAAACAGACTTGTGCATCAGGAATAGTACTCTGAACATAAGAAAGAAAACCAGAGAGGAGACCATTGCAATGTCTAAGCTCCCTGCCAAATAGTTGAAGGCAATGAGACCCACAATTTCAGAGCAATCACAATTAAGATGGACCAACACAAGCAATGGAGGAGTGTAAGTTAGGAGAGGAGGTAAGCTTATCACACTATTTGGAATTAATTCATGATTCACTGAGGGAGCTGTATCTTTATTATTTCCATTCTTCCTGATGTGTCAAACAAAACAGAAATACTGGATAAAAATGACTGGGATATAAAAAGTTGGGAAATTAACATTTATATGTCTAATGACATGCAACTTCATCCCTTTATTTTCATGCTGTTAAAGGCTCCACTACCCAAACCACCAGAGTCCGTGGTTTTACGGGAGATGGCTGATAGAGATCAAGTGACATTCTTTCAGCCGACTACTTGCCTTCCAACACTTAGCTTTGTTTCCCCCCTCAACACTATCTCAAGCAGATTCTGAATCAAGCCAGACCTTCTCTTCGTGTAAGCTTAAAAATCCAAACTGTAAGCATCAAACATCAAAAAGTAACTGCTGGGGCTGAAAGCCAGATTCTGAAAGCCATGCATTTGTGATATATGAAACCACAAAATCATTTTTAATAAATATGTTCAATATAATAGGATGAGAAAGAGTTCTGTAAAGCTTGTGGACTCGATATATAAAAGCAAGGTAAATCTGATTAAGCTTTGGGATTAAAGTAGCTAAGAGTTTTGAAAGTTTATTTCCTCCCTTATCTGGAAAAGAGACCGATTTCCTTTTCTTTCATATGTCCTGATCACGCCCATTCCCACTCCCCTTTCAAAAACAAAACTAAATCCAAAAATTTGATACCTGTGCACTGTGATTACATCTCTAATGAATATCAGAGGCCTGGGAATAAACTTCATCTTTTGACTCACAGATATTAACACTGGACTAGATTAAGTAGAAAAAAATAACAAAATCCAATCAGATGTAACTGAATACCATAAGACAATAAACATACACATTGTTACATTCCCACATAGAGAATTTAAGCACCCAAAAAGCTAAACCATAATTTTCTCAAAAATTATTTTTCCAATGCAAAATATTATTCCAAAATAATTTATTCAAAATGACCATCTATATATTACAAAAGTCTCAACTGCATGATCAACTAAATTATGATATAAATAGTTTTTATGTAATATATTATTAATGTGATCAATTTTGAGGAAGAAAAAGAAAGGCTTTGGTTCAATTACCTTTAGCACCATTATGCTAAACTAGAAATAAATCTGAAAAACATGTAAATCAAATTTTAAACTTACATTCTTATAGAAATTATATTGACTAATAGTTTCATTACAGTCTTCTAATCTGACTGCTTTTCCAATTGTCTCCTAACATTCAGCTTGAAAGGTGTCTCACGCTGGCTTTCCTAATCACCCTGAAAACAAGTTTAAAGATCTACAAATAAATCCATACTTAAAGTAAGCTTTCAAGTAACCTTTCATTAAACAAAAATGATTTTATACTATAATTTGAAATAGCTACCTTTCAACTGTATTTTGGTAAGGTCCAGATTTTCTTTTAGTAAGGCATACCATTCTCTGAAGCAAAGTTCTCGTTCTTGGGTGGATAAAAATCAAACTGTAGGGCAACTCTCGCAAATTCTCTCATACGTTGTCACCTTTAAATAGTTCCCTCTTCTATTCTCAGCCAATTTTCTCAAGGAAATTTTCAACTGTTTATATTAAGTCTCTCGTTAAATGATAATAATGGATTTTAAACACTTAGCATGGTGCCTGGCACAGAATAAGCACTTAATATAAGTGAACTGCCATTATCTACATTACAATTATTACTATTATTTAGGGGCTCAGAACTTCAGTTTCTCCCATGGGGAAAACTGTATAGAAGAAAATAAGGTCTTGTATTTCCAATGTGCAATGAGTATACTGTATGGATTTAAATGATGATGCCAACAGCAACATTATACTTAATATCATAACTGATAAAATCAACTTTTTTTAAAACAAGTATCACAACAGAATATCATTAAACACAGTCAATACAAAATCCCACTCTAACAATCTAAAGTAATATTCTATGGATTTGATTACACATTATTACATATCCTTTAAGCACAACAAATAATGTTTTCTATACAGGTCTGTATTACTGTCAATTCCTATGGTAAATTAGTAACTAATTGTGCATTATAATATAAGCTCCAATACCTTAATCTTTGAAGTGCCTATATTGATGGTAAGTGAAAAATATTTTCAGGTGAGTAAAATTTAGGTTAAAATTAGTATTATAGATCCTTTAAATAAAAAGAAAAGGAATCATAAATAGGTAGCCTTTCTTTCTAAATCCTTTGCCTTCCTGATGGCTGAATAGGTATGCCTATGAAGAAAAGATCCAGAGAGACAAGGTGAGGGCAAAGAGGACAAAAATTGTCAGAATATCCAGCAACTTAAACAGGCATAAAGGTTAAGACCTGATCCCCAGATAACATGCCAATACCATTTCACTTGGCAGTTGATTTTCACCTTAAAGTGATAAGCAATTCAGCTCTTAGGAGAAAAATTTGTTTCAGATTTAATTATATTATCATTAAAGAACACTCAAAATAAGAAAACTGTTTCAGCTTAAAAGAACTTGTAAAGTTAGTTTTTAGTTGACAGTCATCCTAGTATTTTATCATATAAAACGAGACAAAATATCAGTATTATGATCTTCTACTTACTTGTATTTTTCCAAATGTTTCATCAAAGGGTTTTTTTACTATCAAGGAAAGAAAAAAAGAGAACTATTAGCATCATTTGAGGATGAGAATGAGAATCCCCCTAAACAAGCCCTCTGAAATGCCAGCATGTACTCTGCTAAAACTGAATGTAAACATGCAAACAAAGTATAAACAAACTGATGATAACAAAGGTTAGGGTAGTAATTTTTGAGACTTACTATATTTACCATTCTTATTCTGAATCTGTGGTTTTCTCTATTAATAACTGAGAGCGGTGCTCTGGTGTCTGAGTTCAAGTCCCAGGTCCATCACTTACTAGCAACATGACCGTAAACTAACATCTACTTAGCTACCCTAAGTTGTAGTCTCCTCTCCTATAAAGGAAGGATGTAACAATGATACCTACCTTATACAGTTGTAACGATTACATGAGATAAACCATAAAAAATGTTTGGCTTAGTGTCAAGCACTTAATACATATTACCTATTACTGTTACTGACTACAATGCTTCTACCAAACTTGCATTCTCCTCAAAATAAGAGATTAAAAGCAGTTACTACTTAAGGAAATCTACAAGATTTTTAAAACTAAATTCTTTCAAAATTCTGACTTCTAATAATTAAAAAAAAAAAACTTCCTACTCATTGCTAACATCTGGAAAAGTGGCAAGAAACAAATATACAGATCAAAGTAGCTAAGAATTGTCTCAATATTAAATAATTTTGTATTGCCAATATATATTATAAAAAGGATTTAGCACTTCCCATCTAACTTCCCTACACCCAACTCCCCTAAAAAAGATACAAACAAGTTTATGGCTAAACATGTAGTATCTCTCATATTTAGAATCTCCTCCTTATCATCTATTTGAAAATTACATGCAAAAATATTCAGAGCTTTCAGATACCTGGATATCTATAATCCAGGTCACAACTAAGACTAACTGAGCCTACAAAGTGGTTCACACTGACCAGGTTTCTTTTCTGAGGTGCTTTTCTATTTTTATTTGAGAAAACAGGAAGCCCCATAGGAACCAGGAACTGCCTGATTCTAAGAAAGTTTCATGTGTGAGACCAGTTTAACAGGGTACAAAAAAAAGCAAGGAAAAATGTATCCTGCGATCATCTAAAGGGATTTCGCTAATGGATTTTTAGACATTTTTCTAGAGTAACAGGGTTTAAATGCTGGAAAAGAAAAATTTTTGAATGATAGAAGATCAAAAGTATTTAGTAGGGGACTAGGAAGAAGAAAAAATACAGCTTAAATGTTATGAATCACAACAGGCTTGTACTAAAGATACCTTTTATTAACATTAACTTTTATTAATGTAAAATTTGAACAATTTAAAATAAAGCTGTATTTAGTTCAATATACTACAGAAAATGACTTGTCAATCTATTTAAAATAAACTGGTCACACAATACCAGAAGAACAAGTATTTTATTTGCTCTTTATAAGAATAACTAAAAAATATTAAAACATGCAATTCTAAAAAACAGGTTTTAATGTCTATGAAGAAAAGCCATGATAGCCTTAATTTTTTGACAGTATACAAAATCATTTTTTGTCAGGAATATTAAATGGAAAACTAACTCTTCAAGTATCTCTAAGAAAGTATTACCACAGATTGTGGATGTTCTCCCACTAGTCTGTCCTACAGTGAATTTCTCACGACAGGGACCATGTGTCACTCATATTTGTATGCCTGGAGCCAAGCATAGTACTACACATATAGTTAGTGCTCAAAAAGTTCTGGTTGTGCTATCTAGGTTAAATCCACACTTCTTTATTCTACCCCATGTGTTAACACTGCAGAAGGCTGAGAAGGGTACGTTCAAAGCAACTGGGAAGGGAAGGGGACAGGATAACAGAAAGCTATAGAGCAGAACAATTATTCTGCTGAAAGAATTGCTCTGCCCTTTGTATCCTTCTAGATTTCTGCCTCTTGTCTAACGGGCTGAGATACCCAATAGTGTATCTCAAACGCCAGTAATATACTTTCCATCCTACACACCTTATGTTAAAAAAAACTGTTCCCTAATTTCCTATGACAACCACCAGCATCTCACAGCATAACTAATTGGCTATAAAATCACAAAAAATAAAAGGACATAATGAAACATGTGCGATGAATAAAAAGTTAAAAGGACTTTATTACGAATTACAAAATATTTGAATACATCAAAATGTATAGTATAGATTCATGGCAATATTGTGCAAATAACTAATTTCATTGTGTGGACTGTACCTAAGCACTTGTCTTCAAAGCATTTTGTTCATAGTATTATACAGTTTCTTTTTCCTTGTTGATTTGTCTCCTCGTTCAGCATTGCGCTTTTTCTTTTTACGCTAAAATATCTTCCTTCATTAAGAGAGGTATCAGTTCATAAATACTAGGATGCATATTTGTAAATAAGCTTCATATTGTGTTGCGAAAGCCTTTTATGGCGTTGTTTCTTCTTGGCATATTGTCACATATCTGCTGATAGACATTCCAAAGTTTATGGGAAACATGGATTCAAAACTCTGCACCACTGTGTAGACCATGATGAGGGCTGGCTAAGATTTAGATAACATAAAAATGGGACTACTGAGTCAATGGAGAAATGAAACTAAACTGTCAAACCAAACTGTCAACCAGTTATTTATCTTTTATGGCAAAATTACCTTATTATCAAAATGCTCGCTACAAAGATGCTTATAGCAAAACTACTTAGAACCACAGCTGTCACCTATTAAATTAACAGACCTATTGAGTTAACAAGTAGCCTTGAGATTAAGTTTTATAAAGGAAACTCCATCTAAAAACGGCAATTCTAAAAAAAACAAAAGCCCTCATTTCTAAAAGCAGCATCTTTTTTCTAAAGATTTTTTATTTTTAAGTGATCTCTACACCCAAAGTGGGGCTTTAAACTCACAACCCCAAGATCAAGAGTCTTATACTCAACCGAATGAGCCAGTCACGCACCCCTAAAAGCAGCATCTTTATACATCTAATTTTTCTTCCCCAAATCGCTTCAGTATTTCAAACACCACATGCCAGTGTCTTTTATTTCATCCAAACTGCCTACAATATTTAATGGAAACCACACATACTGCCACCCCTAGTGAAAATATTCTCCCCACCCCACCCCACCCCCGCTGCCAATTGGGCATTTATAGAGAAGAAACCATCTTCCGAAAGCATCCCACAGCAAAAAAGTGCCACCTCATGTACAAGCCTCTTTTCTAGGCATGGACCTAAGAGTAAATTATGGTTCTTATCCCTCATCCTAAAGCAACAATAATGCCACACTGATATTTCAAACCTTCCTCCTCTGTCCCCTAATCAGCACAACTGTGAAGCTATTTCAGACCTAGTACTGTCCTCCTTTATATCCTACACCCCCAAGAGTTTCTCTTAACTGTTTTTTCCTCAAAACCTCCTGGTTTCACCATTTCTCCTTCAATTTTCTTGTTCAGATTATGTCAAACCTCAAATATACCAAACTTTTCTTTGTAAATGTCCTTCATATTTTGACTTCTCTTCCCTTTAAGCTACCCTAATGACTGTAAAAATCAAATTGCTAAAAACGTTTCTTTAATTATACTACTAGATCCCTCAAAATCATCAAATGATTTCCCATCAGATTTTTCTTCCAGGAAGTAATTCTAACCTTGTGATACTCTACGTACTTAAGACACACAGTTACTCTCCTTCTCCAAATCTCTCTTTCACATCAATTCCAAAAATGTTAATAGTTTTACTGATCCTTTGTTAACTTTTTTTCATTCTCTACACTGAGATCAAATTCATTAGCCATTATGAATGCCCAGATAAAAAGGAAAAAATGAAGTGTATCAACCTACAAATGTATTCACAAATATATGTTTAATGTTGATCAAATAAATTGCTATTTTCCTCAGAGAGGCTCAATTTTGGTCACTCAATGGCAGTAAAAAGAAGAAAAGCCTGTGGTGCCCAAAGTCATTTCACAATTCAAAAAAAAAAAGCTTTTCATTTAATAATTACTGAGTACTTTGTGCTAGGCACTGGAAATGTGACAGTAAATAAAATTTTAAAAACTCCTTTCCTCAAGGAGCTTAGGTCAGAAGAGACAAGGTACAAATACATTTTAAAAATATACGGTATGGCAAATGGTTCTAAGAGCTTTGGAGGTAAAACAGCAGGAAAGGTGCTTGACGTGAGGGAGGAAAGCAGTATTAAGACGGTCAGAGAAGGCCATACTAAGAAGACTGCATTTGAAGAGAAACCTGAAGGAACATAGGTAACAAGCCATGTGGATACCAGAAAGAAGACTTTTACAGACCGAAAGAACAAGAAGTATACAGGCTTTGAAGTGGTAGCATGCTTGCCATATTATTCCTGGAAATGTAACAGAGTGGAAGGGCAAATAGCAAGAAATGAAGTCAAACCAGTAAGATTATTTAAAGGAGTCAGTAGGTACAGATAATGCAGGGACCTTGGAGACTCTTAATATATTACTCTGAGCAAGAAATCTCACAGAATTCATTTTATTCAGCTTATGCTTTAAAAAAGAAAAGCCCATATAATAAGGCTTCGGGCTAGTCTCTCAATTAAGCATTTAGAAAATAAATGATCTGCTGTTCATGACTCAGGAAAACTGAGGAAACAGCACATTCAGGGTGCTTTCCTCCTGCTTTCTTGAGAAAACGGACTCCAATTTCAGTCAGCCTCGACATTCTTCTGTTCTGAATACATGAAACTATCATCAATTATCAATCAGTATACAAAATATTCTGCCAGGAGGAACTGAATAGACATTTTTCGGTACATGAATAGGTGCTCAACATCACTAATCATCAGGAAATGCAAATTAAAATCACAGTGAGATATCACCTCATTCACCTGTTAGAATGGCTACCTTCAAAAAGATGAGGTAACAAGTATGGGTGAAGGTAGAGAGAAAAGAGAATTCTTGCGCACTGTTGGTGGGATGTAACTGATGCAGCTACTTTGGAAAACAGTACGGAGGTTCCCCCCAAAATTAAAGAGAACCACTGTTTAATCCAGCTAATCCCACTTCTGGGTATATATAACCAAAGGAAATGAAAACAGGATCTTGAGGAGATATCTGCATCCCCATGTTCACTACAGCATTCTTCACGACAGCCAAGATATGCAAACAACCTAACTGTCCATCAACGGATGAATGGATAAAGAAGATGCAGAGTGTGTGTGTGTGTGTACACACATGATGGAATATTACTCAGCCAGGAGAAAGAAGGAAATCCTGCCACTTGTGACATGGATGGATCTTCACAGCATTATGCTAAGTGAAATCAAGGCTGACAGACAAAGACAAATACTATATTATATCATTTATATGTGGAATCCAAAAAAGCCAAACCCAGAAAAGTAGAATGGTGGTTACCAGGGGCTGGGCAGTGGGAGAAACAGGGAACTACTAAGGATATAAATTTCCAGTTATAAGATTAACAAGTTCTGGGGATCTAATGCATAGCATGTTGATTATAGCTAATAATACTGAAAGTTGCTAAGAGAGTAGATCTTAAAAGTTCTCAACACACAAAAAAAACTGGTAATTATGTGACAGGATGGAGGTGTTAGCTAATGCTATGGTAGTAATCATTTTTGCAATACATAAATGCATCAAATCAACACACTGTATACCTTAAACTTACATACTGTTATATGTCAATTACATTTCAATAAAGCCAAAAAAAAAGTTCTGCCAAGAAGACACTGAGCCTTCAATCCTTTTGGTCTTCTTCAAGCCTGAATGTTTTTCCTTCTTCATTCTATCTTCAAGGTCCTGCATGCAGCTCTGCTACAGTTATGAAGAATGCCTGACCACTGCAGCTCATTGTGACCTTCCCCTTCTCAGAAGCTCTAACTTATAATTTAACTATTTGTTGTTTGTTTCCTCCCCCAACAAGACTGCAAAATCTCTACCTATCTCAATGCCTTGCAGATATTTGATGCTAAATATATACTGAATGAATAGCAGCTTGAAGGCATACTGCAGTCTCCTAGAATGACAGCTTCACCAATGCCAAAGGGTTACCATAATCTTGATTACTCTACAGCCTTTTCCTTAGAATAAAAAGGAAATTATATTTATTAACTCTTGGTAGATTCCAGGAATACTGATGCCATGTACTCAGGAGGTAACTTTTACCACTATTTTAAAGCAGGTATTACTTCCATTTTTATGGACAGAAAAACAGATGCATGATGAGGTTAGGCTGCTTCCTTGCAGGAAACAGTTTTAAAAGCTGGGATTCAATCCTACCCCTGACTACAAAGCCTACATTCTTTTCATTATATAAAAAACAACTACAGAAAAGAAAATATTTGTTCTATTTAGTTTAAGGAAAGCATTCTTCTCTAGAAATGGAATTATTAAACTCTAATCTCCTTGTGATGTAATGCATGAAAAAAAGGCCCAAAATGAGGATAAGGAAAAGACACCACTGTTGGAGAATACACTGTTATCTCTTAGATATGGAAAACTCTTCAAAACCAAGTTCTCTAATTGCAGTCCAGGCAAAGATTTTCCGTGATATATCAAAATATAAAGTGACCCATGACCACCAGGGACAGCACTGGTCACTCCCCTTCTCTCTGCTGCCATGCAATTTGTTCATAAGATTACTATAAAACTTATCAAAAGGCATCAGTTTAAAAAAAAAGTCATAATTTTCTGATTTAGTACTACATCTAAACAACAATTTTGCTTCACCTTTCAACAAAAGATATTCATAAACATATATCAAGTACCTACCATGTGCCAGACAGAGATTAGTTAGTTGTAGGAGATTAAAAATGAAAATATATAAACCTTGTCCTCAAAAAGGTCAATCTGGAGAGCGGTAACTGTAGACATGCACTTTCAAAGTCAGTCTCTCATGATTTTTTTTTTTAAAGATTTTTTTATTTGACAGAGACAAAGTGAGAGAGGGAACACAAACAAGGGGAGTAGGAGAGGGAGAAGTAGGGCTCCGGCGGAGCAGGGAGCCTGATGAGGGGCTCAATCCCAGGACTCTGGGATCACAACCAGAGCCGAAGGCAGACGCTTAATGACTGAGCCACCCAGGTGCCCCCAGTCTCTCATAATCTTAAAACTCTATGACCTTAAGGCTAGGTTTTAGTCTTTGGAAACGTCAAGTCATCTAGGCACGGTGAAATTCAGCTACCTAAATGACCAATTATCTCTGAGTTGTACTCTTTGTAAACATACATTCAAGTTCTCAAATCCCATATTATACCTTTAGTGGCTTAAACAGAGCATAATTATATGTGAAGAAATGGGGCGTAGGGGGCAAATATTTCCAACAGCTGCAGAACACTGCACCTGTGTGTGTGGCAAACACTTCCGCATTTCACCATCAGCCAGACTGATCTAAAAATGGACAGGGTTAACAAGGCAGCACATTCTTTTGCAACACAGTCCATTGCCCATTTGTTCTCTGAACGTTCTCCAATTGTTTCATAGCTCTATTAAATATACAGTCATTCTAAAAGGAACAGTTTACGTCAAGTATACTTAATAAATTACTATGAATACTGATATTAAATCAGCAATCAAAACAAAGTTTTGACAAAAACTGGCTACTACAAAACTTGCCTAAGGTAAACTCTTGTACCACCCTTGCTCTACCCATAAATAACTTTTCCATTTTAACCCACCTATCTATCTGGATTTACAGAGTGAAGAAAAGAAGGAGGGCAAAACCTCAAAAGCTTCTCTACTTCTCAGATCCTATAGGAATCTCAACTTTTCACCTGCCCTGTTTTAAGAAAGGCAACAATGTGTGCTAGTTCAAAAAAAGCTATTCTTAATAAATAACAGACGTACACCATGATTTTATAAAAGCAAAGGGGCTTTAAATGTGGTAATGATAGTATTAAGAATAAAATAAAAACTAGGGGCGCCTGGGTGGCTCAGTCGTTAAGCGTCTGCCTTTGGCTCAGGTCATGATCCCAGGGTCCTGGGATCAAGCCCCCGCATCTCCCACTCCCCCTGCATGTGTTCCCTCTCTCGCTCTGTCTCTCTCTGTCAAAAAAATAAAGAAAATCTTTAAAAAATAATTTTTTAAAAAAAAGAAAATAAAAACTAAAATAATGTGTCCAACAAAGTAAAAGATCAAAACATAATTAAGTTGACAATAGACTTATTATTTGTTTGGTTCTTATTTTTCATCTCTGTATGATAAAGAACAATTATGGTCTCTTTCAACTTTGTCATTACTTGAAAATCTCCTATTTGCTCACCATAAAAATGAAGATATCATGGGGGGGGAAGATAACAGACTGTAAATGAGATTTCTTGTCTTTATCCAAGCACCAATTTCACATTATAATTGTACCCCAAGTTTGGGATCTCTGTAACAAAAGCCATAAGAAAGACTTCTAACCACAGACTGTTCACCAAGTATTTATTGATCATATTCTATAAACCATGTTATGAGAACACAGTGCTTAAAGACTTAGTGGAGATAAACGAGTAGCTATGATATATAATATAAATCAAGTGCTTCAGGAATTCAGAAAGGGATAAATAATTTCTGCCTAAAATATTTTTGAGCCTTAAAAACAAATCAAAAGTAACAAAATGGCATCAACTACTGGAAAATGCAACAATGACGAACCTCAAAAATATGCTGAGTGAAAAAAAGCCTCACAAAAGAGTATTCTATAAATCCACTTATATGAAGTTTTAGAAGAACCAAAGCTAATCTATGGTGAAAAAATCAGAACAGTGATTAAGACTATTGATACGGCATGAGGATATTTTTGGAGGTGAAGGCAATGTTCTGTACCTGTAGGGATTTAAGTTGCACAGCTGGATGCATTTGTCAAAATTCATCTGACGGTACATTAAATATTGCTACATCTGACTGTATATAAATTTTAGCAAAAACAAACAAACCACGACCCTCACTCTAGTTAACAATATGCATGACATAGGTAAAGATTAAGCATCCTAATGTTTTCAACTTACTCTGAAGTACATTTTTTAAAAAGACAGAATGATGGATGGACAGGTAAGATATATAATAGGATATAGGATAAGAAATATATAGAAGATATATAATAAAGCAAATACAGAAAATGTTAACTGTAGAGTTTAGGTGTGGGTATATGAGTGCTCACAGCACAATTCTTTCAATTTCCTATTTCAAATTTTTCATTATAAAATGCTGGAGGAGAAAAGTATTAAAAAATGTTTGTTGATGATGCAAAAATCCTAAAAGAGAATCGGTAAAAGATCACTTCAATACCTGGAATACATTAGATAAAATCCCTAATTTTAAATAATGTACAAGAAAAAACATTTTCTTCCTCCCAATTCAATCTAAATTCTTAACAAATCGAAAACCTGAAAAAGAAAACTTCCTCTTCCTTTGCAAAAAAACTAAAAAAGTTACTGTAATGCAAAGGGGGTGTTTTTGGTTTTGCTTTGTTTCAGAAAGACCTGGCTGATTTAGTCTTATTTTTCAAATTTCATATAATTTACATTTACAAATAAGATTTTAAATTATCTTTTGTACTAAAATAATGTCAGAAACTTGGCATACAGAAAAACAGCCATAGGAGCTGGTGTCTAGTAAAAGTAAATGTTTCATAAATATTCAAAATTATTTTCTAATATGCTTCACTATTGAGTTGGAAGTAATTCATAGACCAGGGATTTTAAGACTGACTTTAAAATAAATTCATTACTAAATTTGAAAGCTAGATGACTAGCAAATCAAGAAAACATCAAAATACTTCACATTTAAGAGACTTTAATTCTAGTTGTTCCTTCCCAAAATGAATTCTGATATCTTAATAGAGAATCCGTAACTCGAGATTTGACAGAATTATCGATTACTGAATCTAATAACTAAAACTGAAGTTCCCATTCAAAAAACATGTTTAATCCAAGAGAAGACTTCTGCACTTTAAGAAAATTCCAAAACTTATTCTAAGACAAAATATAAAGTTAATAATGAATCTCTCCCCACCCCAACACATACAGTCTTAATGGCTAAGTTAAGTCTTAATGGCTCAAAACTTCAGAGGGAAACAATTAGGCTGCTGTCTCCACCTAATTTTGTCAGCTAAAAGGCACTCCTGTAGTTTGCCAATGTTGAGAGGAAAGGTAGTATAACACATTCAAATAAACACAAAGCAATATATCTAAATTATAGAAGCTTCATCCTATTATACTGTACAAGGTCCAAAAGTTTGAGTGATCTGCTTTTTCAGTACTTTCACAGATCTCTTCTTAAAAACCCTTTTTGCACATATGCCATTAAGAATTACGCTACTGCATGGTGACAAGTGAATAGAAAAATAAAAGCAAGTCAACCCACAAAGGTTAGATACAAACCTATAAATAATACCAAGCATCTGTGCAACAGATAACTTGGCACCCAAACGAATTTATGCTAATGCAATACTGTAATTTATTAAACATGGTGACAGCTCACTGTATTAAGAGATTTTAAACATTAACTGTTACACACTAGAGACTGTCTCTGACACTTCCTCAAGGTTTACACTGCCAAGAATAAAGTATTATAACAAGGTCTGTTCTGAAAGAATATTGCTAAATGAGAATCTGGAGATCCAAAAGCGATCTGTGAGACACTGTACAACCTATCCCCAGTGCAATCCAATAAGGCAACATGCATTTCCCATACAATTAAACACAAGAGGTCTTCTCTTCTACTTAGTAACACTCTCAATCACAATGTACTGTGTTCAACACTGTAAATGACTAGAGATAATTTTGTGTCACACAAAGACAACATGCAGATAAAAAAACTGGAGAGAGAAAAGCTACAGTGCAATAAGGTGAATAGTACTAAAAAAATGTAAATGATAGTTCTCATTGCATTTTCCTAAGAGGGACAAGAAGTATAGCTCTCTTAAAAGGGAAAAGGGCATTATATGTATAAACAAAGCAGAGAGACTGAAGTATGATCAAAACAAACATATAAACTGAATTTGGAGCCTAAAAGGAAATCCCCACCATTGGCTTTATAACCAATGGCTTAAAAATTACATCTTGAAAAAAAAAATTACATCTTGACTTATAGCTCTGGAAAAAAACCAAATAGAAATGAAAAGTCGCTTGGGAAATAGAGGTATTTAAATATGTCATCATTAAGTCAAAAACAAAACCATTGGATAAAACAAAATGTAAGCAGTTATGACATGTGGTAAACTAGGCTAAATATGACATTTTGTTGTTGGATATAATATACAGAACTTTAAGAATAAACTCATGCTTCCATATGAACACAGTGGACAGAAAATACAACATACACTGGGATCATATCAGATTTTTCACCTAACATCTAACTTCTCAGATGAATAAAAAGTATCTCTTCACACTGAAAGGCAGTGGGGTAAAACGAAAAAAAGAAAAAAAAAAATCACCGGAGCAAGGAATGTTAGCTCCAACATTTATGACTTGTGATCTTGGGCATTCTAGTAATCTAATGTAAAATGGGATGTTTTGTGACTATGCATAGAGATACTGAGGGAGTAGGAGGGAGATTAATAAATCTGAGTTTTTTCTCCTTTTCTCAATCCTAACATGAAATAAACAGTACTCAGGTTACAAAATATCACAGTATGTCACTACTCCATTCCTCATTTATCTCTGCCCTGGAGCTAGTGGGAAGAAAGGACAGAGTTCTCAGAAAATCTGTGAGTTTGGAGGAGACAAAATGGAAGACCCCAAGGCAAAGCTCCCTGCCAAAAATTTTTATAATGCCTGAATTTTTTACTAATTGCCAAAATTTTCATTTATCAGAGATAGAATCTAAGTTAATAAAGATCTTGTATTTAAAGTACAATCACCTTGAGAAGACTAGACTTTTACTTAATGTTAGCCAGTCACAGTCATTTGAACATTACAACTGATCCCCTGACATTTATTATGAATGTCTTAAAAACAAATTCTAAAATAACCAGTATGTTTTCCTTACAACATGCTTTAAAAGCAATGGTTCTCCGTTTTTGAAGTAAAAGGACCTCTTCATTTTCATCAAGACAGATCCTCACAATACTATTCTTAGTATTCACGTACCAAGAAAACATGACAAAATGCTACCATGAATAATTTTTTGTATTCTAACCACAGCAATACTGATATACAGTTGCAAAGAATACACAATGCGGGGGAGGCAAATAATTTGTTAGGTCCTCACTTTGTAATAGGTACAGCACCCAAACGTTCTCAGCCCGTGTAAGTTAAGAACTACCGACATAAAATCTAAATGAGAAATGTAGGCAACCCAACTACTATACATACAAATATGCAAGATGATTTAGAGAGGCGGAGCCAAGTTCTGATTCCACACTTACTCAATCCTCACTAAAGATAATCATATTATCAAATTTTATCATAAAATCATGATTTTTATTATCAGAATTCTACAATATTATGAATTTAATCAGATGGTTTTCCCTACCATTTGGCCAAAAGTAACTGAATTAAGGGAATAAAAGGAGTTGAAATTTGATAAAGGAGAGGCTATGTAAAAGAGGGATGCAGTATAGGACAACGGTTAGAGGATGAGCTTTCAAAAATACTGCTAGGGTTCAACCAACAACCCGATTCAATTAGCTCCCCTCTCTGACCTAGAACCTTGGACAAAGTGAGTAACCTAATCCTCCATTACAGCCCTCGCTTGTAAAATGTTAAAAATGCTTAAGAAGACTAAATGTTTATATTTGCTAAGCAACCAATAAATGGACCTACTCTTTTATTATAGGGCGTTATGCTTAGTGAAATAAGTCACAAAAAGACAAACACTCTATGATCTCACGTATATGTGGAATCTAAAAAAACCAAACTCACAGGTATAAAGAACATACTGGTGGTTGCCAGAGACAGGGATGGGGTGGCGGATGCCTGGGTGATTCAGCTGGTTAACCGTCCGACTCTTGATTTCAGCTCAGGTCATGATCTCAGCTCAGGGTTGTGAGATGAGTGCTGGGTGGTGGAGTCAGCCTGCTTAAGATTCTCTCTCCCATGATGTAATGTATGGTAATTAATATAACATAAAAAAAAAAGATTCTCTCTCCCCCTCTCCATCCAACCCTCCCCCCCTACTCCCTCTCTTAAAAAAAAAAAAAATAGGTAAAGGTGGTCAAAAGGTACAAACTTCCAGTTATAAGAAGAGTAAGTCCTGGGGATGTAATGTACAGCATGGTGACTACAGTTAACTTCACTTTCATATCTGAAAGTTGCCGAGACATTAGATCCAAAAACTTCTCATCACAAGAAAAATAACAACGTGTGGCAATGAATGTTAACTAAATTTACTGCGGTAATCATTTTGTGATATATACATATATCAAATTATTACGCTGTACAACTAAAACTAATATATAATGTTACATGCCGATTATCTCTCAATTTAAAAAAAAAAGATTTGAAGTATTGAGCACTTGGATGTTTGGTCAAGATTACAGCAAAACAGCAGGAAGCTTAGGCCAGTATAAGAACAAGAATTAAAAGATGAAAAAGTATGACAGATGTTGGAGAGGATGGGGAGAAAGGGGAATCCTCCTACACTGTTGGTGGGAATGCAAGCTGGTGCAGCCACTCTGGAAAACAGTATGGAGGTTCCTCAAGAAGTTGAAAATAGAACTACACTATGACCCAGCAATTGCACTACTAGATATTCACCCCAAAGATACAAATGTAGTGATCTGAAGGGGCACATGCACCCCACTGTTTATAGCAGCAATGTCCACAATAGCCAAACTATCGAAAGAGCCCAGATGTCCATCAGCAGATGAATGGATAAAAAAAAATGTATATACACACACACACACACACACACACATATATATATGCATACACACACACAATGGAATACTACTCAGCCTTCAAAAAAAATGAAACCTCGCCCTTTGCAACAACATGGAAGGAACTAGAGGGTATTATGCTAAGCGAAATAAGTCAATCAGAGAAAGATAATTATATGATTTCACTCATAGGTGGAATTTAAGAAACAAAACAGAGGATCATAGGGGAAGAGAGGGAAAAATAAAACAAGACAAAATCAGAGAGGGAGACAAACCATACGAGACTCTTAATCATAGGAAACAAACTAAAGGTTGCTGGAGAGGAGAGGGGGGAGGGGAGGTGGGGTTACTGGGTGACAGACATTAAGGAGGGCACGTGATGTCATGAACACTGGGTATTATATAAGACTGATTAATCACTGAACTCTACCTCTGAAACTAATAATACACTACATGTTAATTAACTGAATTTACATTTTTCTTAAAAAAGTATAAGAAAACATAAAAAGTCAAAAATAAATTTGCTTCCTCATCCAACTCCCAGAGAAGACAAGCCACTGCACTGAGGACCCAAAAGTTAAACCAATGCTTTATCAGTGCTAAAATAGGATACAATTTTAAATAGACTTCTATGGGCTAGCCTGGGAGCTTAAGCTTAAAAAACAGTGTAAACATTTCCAAATTCAAACAACCATCTTACATATGATCTGGAAGACAACCCATTCAAAAATTAAGGACTGCCCATTTTTCCTTTTGGAAGCAAACAGCTTGACTTTGAGAGTAAACATTCTCTAGTAATCTCAATGTAATTCAAAGAATTTATTCAAATTCATTAAGGACATGTTAAGTATAAACCTACCCTGAAATAGCACCTTGTAAAAGAATTGAGATAATTTTTACAATTCAAAGAGCATGATGAACAAGAGCATCCCAAAATCTTTCTCAAAAGGCAAAATACTGAAACCCTTAAAATTTTTCTTATGCCAACAAAACTTTATTAGTCATTCTGTTTTCATTTTTCTAAACAGGAGCTAACTTTCCCCTTATCGCCTGGGATGGTCATGTGACAGAATCAAAAGGCCATCCCTCCCTCCTACATGTCTAGTTTGAAGAGCTGTACAAAGCAGTTTACAATAGGAAATGGTGAGAAGAAATTAAAGGAATATTCCCAATAAGAAATGAGTGAGAATTTAGGGGACATCACTTCTACTTTAAGCTAAGAAGTCCTTTATACCACTTTATATCTTTATACCATCAAGCATGGCCATTTATCCAGGGCAGGTAGGTAAGAGATTTAGTTCTGCCACTGCTCAGCTATTTCTAATTCACTGTAGTAACTTACAATTTAATTACTCCATTATTTGTATTATATTTCTATTAGACAGCTCTGGTCTAAACAAATCATATCTTTGATACAGTTTCAAATGGGAAATGGGATGAAAATTTCATTATGTGCTTCATATCAATTATCTAGGAGACTGAGATCCTAATGCACTTTAAATTCCTTATGATTTAAGTAGCATGATTTTAATATCCTGCTTATCAAATTCATTTTATTTTATGCTCCCCAATCTCTCGATTACCCCATTCAGTCTAAGCCTATTCACAGGGACGCACCTTATCTTCCCACTTCTGTAATAACAGCACTTGTGGTAGCTTACAAACTCGCTGAAGAACAACATGTGAAAGGCCATCCTTCTCTACCAGCTGCACACGTTGTCTGTTCTTCAGATAATGTTAACAGAAGCTTACTCTAAAGACCCATCAACATTCCCAAGAAATGTTTTTGTCTCAAATTCACTACTACATTTTGCATTAAGGCAACATATCCCATCTCTGACTCTCCTGTCAGTGAGTCAACCTTCCAGTGGTCAACAAGAGTAAAATCTAATTTCAAATTGTGCTTCATTACCTATTAAATTAACATAACTGCAAAAATAAGAACATTCCTTTTCAGCACCCAGAAATAAAGCACTAATGAGGTAATATAAAAAGATGACTCCTTTTATCTGCTCAGAAGGCTTGAGAGTAAGGCTGAAAGATACTGATGAGGATTATAAATTTAAGGGACTCTTCTATTACTTATTACCATCACTGACAAGATAATGTCATACACACTGCTGACTATGTGTTGTTTAAGTAGACTACTGTAGCTGGGAAATTCTAACTTAATGTATTAAAAATAGTTATGTATCACTTCAAATTTCTCCAAAGCATTTCCACAGACATTATCACATTAGTTTCCTACAAAAGTCAGTGGCTGGAAGTTGATTTTATTATTCCCTAATTTGACAGATGTAAAAGCCAAGGACCAGAGGTTATAAGTGACTTAACTGCCCAAATAAAGTTAGTAGGTGAGAAAAGATGCATGAAAAAAAAATCTGCTGCCTAGTGGTTAAGACTGTGGACCCTGAAATCAGATCATGGGTTCAAATGGCTAGTTCCAAAACTTAGTAGCTATGGGATACTGGACAAGTCACTTGTAACCACATTCTATCTACATTTCAGTTTTCTCAGATAATATTAGTAGTTCCCCTCATAAAAACTAAGATAATTGCCCATACATAGAAAATTCTCAATAAATCCTTTTATAATTTAAGGCTTTAGAATTTGAAAGAAGGAACATTTGGAGATGACATGTTTTAAAAACAGGACTTTTTGTCATAAGCATAAGAATACTTCTAGAACATCTTGAACTATAATCATAACACTTCATATTGATGACATTTTCATTTTTGGCAAATTCATTCTTCATGTCTCCTTTTTTACTTTTTAAAATATTTCTAAAAATCTGCAAGAAATGAAACTTTTTTTTTTTTAGAGTACACATTGTGGTAAACTTTATCATAGGGCATATTCAAATTTGCAGAAATTAATTTTTCATGTTATGTTTCCTAAGCCACAACAAACAAATCTTAAACAGTATTGCATGGTAACCAAATCTCAATTCTGGGGGATAGCTAGTGCATAAATATTTAGGAGAAAGAAGAGAATGCCACCATAACGTAGGAGAAAGGGAGGCAGTGTATGTATCTGGGGGAAGAGCTTCACTCCTATAGTTCTAGAAAGTATATACTCATCTTCTGATATTATGTGGCACATAGTAGGTGCTCGATAAGTAATTTGTAAGTGGGTGAATGGATGAATGAATAGGAGAAACTTAATTTTGCTTCAAGTGAACTAAATCAAACAAGAAAGCATCTGTGACACCATGGGAGGTACCCTTATAAACCTACAAAGTCATTAATCAGGCTGACCAAGAGTCTAAGCCAGAGCCCAGGGACTAGAATAAACAGTTATTCGAAGATTTTCCCCCCTCTCCTAATTAATTTCAATGACCCTCTGTATATGGAGGTTTAAAAAAGTATATCTAGGTGAATTCCTATAGAGCTTCCTTTATCAAGTATAAAGTACTTTGAGGAATTTGCCACAATCAGCAAATTCCTTTTGTACACATATACATATAAAAGGTTATTTCTAATTGCAAAACAATATTAATGTTCTGCTGTGTTAAAATGTTCAATGCTCCTAAAGCACTTTTTCCTATTCATGTCACATTCAAGGCGGGAAGCAATTGTTGGTGCATATTTATCACTCAATTAGTTCAGGACAGCTGAACTAAACTCTTGCATAGCTTTGCACCCAAGCCTTGTTTCTAAATGTTAGCTTGCAGTTTGGTATCATTGTAAGCAAAAAACTGTGGCCATTGAGCAATAAATCTGCTACCCAGACAAAAACGTAGTATAATTTTAAATCTATACCTCTAGAACTAAAAAAAAATTAAGACACCACAAAAGTAAATATATTATGGCTTCCACATGATGTTATCCTATTTTCAGACATTATTATCTCCATTAGTATAAATTTTTATAATCCTTTTAAGAAGTTAATTTCCTTAGAAATAAATTTTCAAAGGAATGATGTCAAACAGATAAAATTTAACTACATGAAACAAATATTAAAACCTAAACACTTCCTTCCTGGTCAACTCATTTAAAAATTATTTTGACAGTGTTAATAAAGATTATTAAGTAAATCAAGATTTTTTTAAAACTATCACTTGTGAGAATCAGGTTAAAGCACACATTATTAAAACAGCAAAGCAAGGTTACTGCTTAAATATACTGCTACTGGTTCACTTTAAAATCTTTTAAAAATAAATTGAGTATGGAAGTCAAAATCTAAAGTTATCAAACAATAATTGTCATTAAAATTTCCACAATTAGTATGAGGCTATGTTCCCAAATTAAATGGTAGCATTTTTAGTGTAAAATAAATGTAAGATTAAAATAAAGATGTATCATTATAATTTTCATAAAGAAGTTACTACTACTACTTGTTTTCCATATATTTAGGAGATTTCCAATACTTTAAGGTATACTTCATTTTTAAACTACTTATAGACTAGATTAAATCTCTTTGTGATGTTATAAATTTCTTTGCAGTAAGGTTCCTTTTATTTATATAAAATATTTTTCAGACAGGTAAAGTTCATCTAAAATATTTAATGAGCAAGAGGAAGTTAGTTTTAAAACTTTACAACTCTACTGAGAATCATGAAAACATTTGATTTTTTTTAATCTTTTTTTTTTTAAGGATTTATTTATTTATTTGAGAGACAGACAGAGTACAAGCAGGGGGAAAGGCAGAGGCAGAGGGAGAAACAGACTCCCTGCTGAGCTGGGAGCACGACATTGGGCTGGATCCCAGGACCTGGAGATCATGACCTGAGCCGAAGGCAGATGTTTAACCATCTGAGCCACTCAGGCACCTGAAAATATATGATTTTTAAAAAGTATCCCTGAAATTACAGAATGGATCATTTCCACTGAAAGAAATAAAAAGCACAGAAAAAACACATATGAAGTTTTTTTTTAAAGGAGCAAAAAATGGGAGCACAATTATACTATACTTAAAGGTCTTTACATCTTGAAAATTGAACAATGGAAAAACATTAAGTTTTAAAGTGGTAATAATGTAAAATGAGAGGACTACTTTACCCACCAGTTTTGAGACTGCAAATCTTTTAAAAATTAGAAATAGTATCATGCTTTACAGTTTTACATATTATAGTTTGCATTATATTCCAGCAGACTGACCCATTCATATATCAATGAATTAAGGAGTTAATCTAAAACCTTAACTAAGGAGAAATAGTCCCACATGATTCCTAATTGTTGCCTGAGTACAAATTTATACGTCCTTGTCCTAAAGTTGTTAGATTTCATAGATTATTCCAGCATTTCTAGGATTTCATGCATTAATCTGCTTCGCCCATCCATATCTTTCATAATTCTCTGGATAACAATAATGGTAGAGAACATATACACAGTCCTTTCGTACTTACACATGTTAAAAGGCAATCAAGCACAGTGCTTAAGACACACTATCTGAATCCAAACACTGCCTCTGTGCTTACGAGCCACATGACCCTGGACAAGTTCAAATTTCTTCATCTACAGAATGGAACAAATACCTACCTCATGAAGGTTAAATAACAATGAAAACTGTCCAGCTCAGTGCCTGGCACATAGTGCTATATAGGGTTAACTGCTGTTACTATTATTATCATGTGTCATGTACTGAGCCAAGTACTTTACATGCATCATTCCATTTAATTCTCACTTAATTCTATTTTATAGATGAGGATACTGAGGTTCACAGTAGTTCAGCAACCTGACTTTAATAGAAAAGCAAGGGCCAATATTCAAACCCAGATCTGCCTCCTTAATCTAAGCCCTGGTATCTACGCCAATTTTCTCAAACTAGGCTCCCTGGATATACTCATGGGGAATTCACATGTTTTCACTCTGATGATTTTTATTTTAAATTATTCTAGAGATAATTTTCAAATGAAAGACATTTCCACAGAGTAGATTTTATTTAAATCATCAAACTGGGATATACAAACCTCTGGTGTTCCCAGGAATATTCTTTGAGGCCTAGAATTTTTTTTTTCCTTACAAAATAGTCAACTTTGAAAAACTTTAAATGTAACATTCAGCTTTCATTCTTCAAGAATGAGGGAAACAACTATTTTTCAAAATCCTTATGCCTATTTCATTATACACACCAAGTTTTGGAACAAGTGGCTAGTCTAATTACTTGGAAAACAATATTTTTTTTAAAAAAAGCAACTATAGGGATGCCTGGGTGATTCAGTTGGTTAAGCATCTGCCTTCGGCTCAGGTCAGATCCCAGGGTCCTGGAATCGAGCCCTGCATCAGGCTCCCTGATCAGTGGGAAGTCTGCCTCTCCCCCAGTTCATGATCTCTCTTGCCCTCTCTCTAATAAATAAAATCTTTACCAAAAAAAAAAAAAAAAAGAAAGAAAAAAGATCAACATGATCATGCTAGTCTTCTGTTTAAAAACCTCCATGGATTCCTACTGCTCAACTTACAGAATCAAGTCCAAATTTGGAAACAGAGCTTCTGATCATTTGAGACTAATCAAGCTCACAGTGAATTCTCCCCTTTTACAAAAGGGTGGGATTTATCATCTAATATCTGATATACTTCTTAACCATTTTTGTGACTATTAATAGTGGAGTGGAGGCTTCTGCAAGAATGAGATTTCTTTTGCATCCTTCCTAGTACTGAGTATTGTTAGGTACTGAGTAGGTAACCAACTACTGGGTTGATGATGAGTTAATTCAGTGCATGTAAAGTGGGTATCTGATATGTGATCATTTTCAATAAATATTACTAAGGAATGAACTTATGCCAAGGATACTGATGTGACGTGGGTCTACTGAGCAATTCCCCTATGCCAGGCAACAACACTAAAAACTTTACATACATTACCTCACGTAATGCTTAAAGCCACCCTGAGGCAGGTATTACCATCTGCATTTTTAATATGAGGGAACTGAGTTATCGTCTAGTAAAGTCACAGAGCAAGTATAAGAGAGAAATGAGAGTCAAACTCAGAGATGAGTGTAAAGCCTGTGCCCTTTACCAGTGTATTCACTTCCTCCTACAGAAATATTTCCTCAAGAAACTGTAATCAAACTGGCACAACGGACGTACACAATTATAATACTCTATAATAAATGCTATGAAGGATGTATAAGATCTTATTTGAGTATACCCAAATTCCAGGGTAAAGAGGCTGGGAGTCAGGGAAAATATCCAGAGTGACACTTTCAAGAATGAATAGCAGTTCAAAGAGGAAGAAACAACCTTCCCAAAGAAGGGAATAATGTGCAAAGGCATAAAGGCACAAAATTTCATGACATATTCAGTGAACACCAAGCAGTATCCGGAAAGCTCCAGTTATCCAGAAAGTAAAATGTGGTAAGAGGAACTGGTAGGAAATGAAGCTAGAAAAGCAGGCATAGTCAGATCATGAACAGTTTCGCCGAAGAATTTAGATTTTATCCAATGAGTAAGAGAAAGCCGTTGAGTAATTTTAAGCAAGAGAGTGAATTATTGCATTTGTGTTTTAGAAATATTGCTCTGGCACTGAAAATGGATTGAAGAGCTACAGCCTAGAAGCAGGTACACCTGACAGAAGACTACTAAAGCAGATCAGGCAAAAGACTAACTTAGAGCAACAGTGATGGAGAGAAAAAGATTCAAAAGACAATTGGAGGTAGAACTACAAGACTTAGTAACCAACTGGATTGAGGTTTGAGGTTTGAGGTTTGGTAGGAGAATGAAGAAGAAGGAATCTAGATAAATTCAAAGTTCCTAGCTTGAGTCCTGGGTAGATGGAAGTGCTATTGACTAAAGCAGGGAACAGAGCCGGGCAAACAAGGTGAAAGGAAAGCCAATGAGTACAGAGGATGGGTACTTCTGGAATATCCAAAAGAAACTGTCCAATAAACAAACAGGTAAGTCTAGAACTCAGAAGAGAACATTTAAGGCAAAAATATAAAATCAGGAGGTATTAGCCAGAAACTATACAAAAGGATGGAACCAAAGACAAGAGTCCCAGAGACCACCAATATTTAAAACACAGACAGACAGGAGTAAATGAAAACTGGGAGAGAGTAGTGATACAGAAGTCTGAAAAGGAGAGAGTTGCACAAAGAAGTTAGTTATCACTGTACTGAATGGATCAAAGAGGCGAAGGTAAGAACTTTAATGCCTCTCTTGGATTTGGCAATTGAGTAACTTTTGACTCGAAGCAGAAGTTACAGAGGAATGGATGGTAAAGAAAGCTAACTAGACAGGGGTTGAGTGAATGGCAGCTGCAGCAAGAGATAACAATCTTGGCTGAGAGGACAGGAACAGCTGGAGGAGAACAGAGGGTTTAAGAACATTTTCAGGGTGGCAGAGATTTTAACATTTTTATAGGATGTTCTCATCCTTTCTAGGGACCAGTGGAGAGTGAGATTTTTAAATTATGCCTTGTACTTAAACTTAGTATATAGAAAATAACTCGTCATACAAGGTTAAGTGAAAAAACAAGTTGCAGGGTATGTATACGTGTAACATCACTTTAAAATGAAATTCTGACTCCTTTCTGTGGCCCTCAAGGCCTATAGGTCCTTTATGACCTGGCCCCTGCCTACTTCTGACTCCTTCATATGTCATTCTCCCTCATTCACTATACCCCAGCCAGACTGGCCACTCTATTCTGATGCTTCAACTTGCCAAGCCGGTTCTTGCCCCAAGAGTTTTGCACTCGCGTTATTTCTGCCTGGAATGCTTTTCTCCCTGTCAATGGCTAGTTCCTTCAAGACATTCAGGTTTCAGTTCAAACATCACCTCCTTAGAGAGGCCTGCTCACCTGTAATATTCCGTATCCCTCTACCCCCGGGGCAAAGTTACTATCATTAACTTGTATTAGCAACGATCACCCTCTCAAAGTCTTATTTGTTTACTTGTACATCACCCCTCCCCCCACCCCCAAAAAGCTTAAAATGATGCTTGGCACAGAGCAGTCACTCTACTGTTGAATGAAAATGTACACAAACACACACATATATATGAATGTATGTATTTACATGAAAAGCATTAAGAAAGTTTTGAGAGGTATTACCTGAACTTATTTATACCAGGGGTGAGTGGGAGACGAGAAGGAGAGGTATACAATACCTATTCATTTTTTGCTTCATAGATCTCTACCCACACTTTCTACAAAAATCACGTCTTTTATAATTGGAAAACAATTTTTATATAATGACCACATGAGCCTAAGATAATCAATCTATTCTGCATCTCCATTTTCTTTTGTTGGGTTGTCATGACCTAATCTCACTGCAGGCTGATCCTTAAGTTGTTTTGGTAGGACAGTTCAAAGTTAGAATCTTAAACCTTAGAGCTAGAGAGAATTTAGGGGAGGGATCATCTGCTCCAACCCCCTAGTTTTACAGACGAGGAAGCAGAGACTTATAGTAATTTAATTAATAAAAGTAATTTAATTAATAAAACTAGGGTATTGATAAAAATTTTCAAAGACCAAATGATTAAGAACTATTTAAAAGGCTAATCTATTATATGTTATACATAATTTAAATGACAACTAATAAAAGCTTACTAAAGCTTACTCTCATATATAACCTACAATCTTCTGGTGAAATTATTACTCAAAGTAAAACTATTTCCTTAAGCACATTATTTGACCAATGAACCCTATGGTTAAGCTCTGGTTAACCATTATACTATGACAAAGGATTCAGAATACATAAATATAGGGAGGAAAATTATTCACCGTTAGGTGTGCAGACTAACTGAATTAGCAGGCACTTCTTTCCACCAGGTATACAGTAAATCAAATATATAATATAGTTAAGGATTCATTATATTTTGATTCAAATTTCTGTATCAATGTCTACAGTGTATTTTTAATGGAATTTAATAAAAATTAAACGCTGAATAAGAAATGCACTACTAAATATTTACAGAAATGACTTAACTATCTCTTTACATATATACTGTAGTTTACCAGGAATACAACAAATTTTATCTAAATTTCTGAATGCCACTTTATGTAAAGTTATTTAATAAACTATCTCATTTGATCCTTACAACATCCCCAGAGAGAGCAGAAATTATTACTCCTATTTAATACAGAAGAATGAGGCTCAGAAGTTAAGGAACTTAAGTCATTTGGACAAGTCCTAGGACCCACATCCTCCACCTTTAGCCACTGTTGTTTCCATCACCCAAACTACTTTACTTTTACCATTTATTAAAATACAAAAACACAATTTCTTCCCTGCCACACTGGTGAAGGTGAGGGGGCTACTAAAACCCTCACAGTCCCATCCCCTTCTATTCCATCTGAAATCTCAGTACTTAAGAAAACAAAACTCATTCATCTTAACAGTGAGGAGAAAGATGTGACAGTCACCTTAACTGAGAAATCGTGCTCATCAGTAACTCGTTATGAAATAGATACTGCTGATAATGTCATTAATTTATGTGAACTTTACTAGTTTAACTTCTAGTGTGACCTTATTTCTTGTTCTTCCAAATCATCTAAGACAGAACACAATATACCACTCTTGCTCCCAGGGAACTAGTTAGAGTGAGTGCTGGGTCTCAGTCCTTCTTCTAACCCAATTAAGCAATACAGTAATAATCTATTATATGATGACCTTGGAAATGGCTATACCCAAATCAAAGGTTACACTATTCTGACTCCTACTTTATCTAAATCTGCTAACTGCACATTCACTATTTTGAAACAAAACAAACAAGAGTAAGGCTGATTTTATAAACACAAATCATAACAAAATGACTTCATGCTGGGTGAATGGGTAGGAGGTTTCGGGGGAGTGGAGTGAGGGCCCTAACACTGAGAAATTATATCTTCAGCAGTCCATCACACAATACATTTCTCTCTTTTAATCTGTGTAGGCATCCTTCTAATCGATATTAGCATCATTTTACTGATAAGGAAAGGGAAGCTCAAACTCTTGCTTACTCCTCCTTGCTCAAGGTATTCTAACCACTCTAACCTACAGGAACGCTCTTGCTCAACTCAAGCCCTTTCTTATCATCTCTGCCCAGAATGCTCTCCTGTCTCCCTACAATGCTGTCTCCTCCTGCTTCAGGTCTCACCTCAAATAGCAGCTACTCTGACCATCTCTCAAGTAGTCTATACCAACTATTCCATCCTTATTTCCTTCACAGAATGATCTGTACTTATCCTCTTGTGTTGAAGGACAGAAAGACCCTGATTTATCCTACAGTATAGAAGATGATGCTGGGCTTGAATGAATGAACACACCACACCTGCCCACAGCGCTTTAGAGCAAGTAAATGGCAGGGCCTAAAAACCAATACCAGATAAATGATAAACTCCTGCCCTGCCCTACCACTACTTTTTCACTGGTATGAGGGAAGATGCTTTGGCCTGGGCAATCAGTTCTTTTTTAAAGATTTTATTTATTCATTTGAGAAAGAGAGCGAGCAAGCACAAGCAGGGAGAGAGGCAGAGGGAGAGGCAGAAGCAGACTCCCTGCTAAGCCAGAAGGCGGACGCCAGGCTCCATCCCAGGATCCCGAGATCAGGACCCTGAGGCGAAGGCAGATGCCTAACCATCTGAGCCACCCAGGCGCCCCCTGGGCAATTAATTTTGAGCTGTGTCTTCCTACCTTCTATATTCGTTCACGTTAAAGGAAATATAGAAACTATAGAAAATACAGAACCCAAGAACTTAATATCCCAAAATATTTAACTGGAATTTCAAGAGCTCTTCCATTGCCTTCTAGAATCACAACTGAATTTGAAAAAACATCTATGATGTTCCATAACAATCAAGATACTTCAAAATTGTTAATTAACTGGCATCTGCACACATAGTTAATTTAAGGCTAAAAAGTAAATTTAAGTCACACACATAAATGCATTTTACTAACAGGCTTGTAATATTTTGTTCTTCTATAAGATGCTCTGAATTCCCCAACAGATCATACAGAGAAATTTTAAAACGAGGCCATGGGATGATCGTTCTGAGAATGGCAATAATGTTCTTTCTTAAAGAAAGATGACACAAATGCACCCGATCTGCTGCCTTGTCACTATGTTCTTGCAGACAGAGGTCATCTCGTGTAAAATGCCCAGTGTGGTTACAAGAGACCCCTAGCAACATCCCCTTTGTTACCTTACCCACAGGGCATATACTTACTGCTGAGCCCTCCATCCTCGGATACTCCCGTCCCTCTCATTCCTAGGTAAGTCAGTCCCAGTATTAGGAAAAATAAGCAGGCAGCAGTTAAGAGAAACATCGACAAGTAGTGGGCACTGAAACCCCCTGTAGGGGACACCTCCTCCCGTTTAAATTGCTGGAGAAGTTCCTCCTCGGGTTCGGCAAGCTTCGGCTTGTTGTATGTGTTTTTCAGGTAGGTATGATTGGAGCCCGTATGATTGGAGTGATTGATCCTGAGTGAACTAGAGGCAGCCACCGACGCACCGGGAGGGAGGCTGTTGGAAAAAATCCTGGGGGAGTCCACACCGAAGGCCCCACCGCCGATATGATTATTGGTTTTGAGAAGGGAGCCTGTGGACGAATCCAAGGTTGAGTCCATGTCAGTCAGTGGCGGGGGCAGGAGAGGGGCCAGTTTCTTAGCGTTGACACGGTACCTAGGAATGGGGCTGGAGTCCAGCGGATCACACCCTCCTCCCTGCTCCGCCGCCGCCGACTCTTCGAGGTTTCGGCTCCTGTCTAGACTCCCCGCAGCCGCCGCCCTGTCATTCATCGGGATTCCTCCCCCTCCCTGAACTGAGGTCTCCAGCCGGCCGCCGGCAGATTTAGCAGTCAGCGGAGAGAGAGGCTTACTATGGCTCCGTCTGGGCCGATGCCGGGAAAGGGAGTCGTCCTTTAATACCTGTCTGCTGGAGGCCACGTCGTCGTCGTCCTCTTCTTCCTCCGAGTCCGAATAGTTCTCCCGGCAACTGTAGGAGAGAAGCCGGCTGCCATTCACGGTCCGGCTCGCCCACAACGGCTCCTCGGCCTCTGGGTCCCTGTCCTCTCCGTCGTCCCCCTCCTCCTCCTCGTCCTCCGCGGCTCCATCTCTCGCCGACGGGGTCTGCAGCTCGGGAGCCGCCGGCCGCCTGGCCCCCCACCACGAGTGGGGCTTCCTTCGCTCGGCCGAGTTGCTGTTAGTCACCTCGCTGGCGGCCAGGGGCGCCGACAGCGGCTTGAGCCCGCGGTACGGGAGCGAAGCCCGGTCTTTCCTGCTGCTGCTGCTGCCGCCGCCGCCGCCGCCGGCCTGGTCCCGGGGACTGGCCTCCACGTCCGACTCGTCCGAGCTGAAGCCCAGCAGCACTTTGCTGCCAGCCGTGGGGGCGGCCGAGGCGCCCCCGGGCCCTCCCAAAGGGCTCTCCGAGGCCGAGGCCGAGATTCGGCCCAGGCCCCCCGGAGTCCGCAAGTAGGAGAGGTCGCCCGAGACCGGCCGGACCCCTAGCCCCGTGGCGGCCGCCGCCGGTCCCGCCGCCGCTACGGCGGCGGCAGCCGTGTTATTGTTATTACTGTTCCGCGTCTTGTTGCCGCGGCCCCCAGACCGGTGCTGCTGCTGCTCTTCCTCTCGAAGCTTCTTCAGCTTCTTGAGGTAGACCGGGCGGGTGCTCTCCGTCACTGGGCCAGGAGACAGGCCGTAACGGCGGAGCTGAGAGAAAAGCTCCTCATCCGAGAGCTGCTGAGGCGCCGAAGCCGCTGCCGCCGCCATTTTCTCTCCAGGGTGTTTTACAAGCTCCGCGCTACCGGAAGTGACGCGCCGCCCTAGACCCTGAACTAGACCGGGCTGCGTCGCCCTCCCAGCGCCACAGGCGCCTTGACCAATGGGAGGCGCGGGAGGAGCTCACCTGAGCGGGAAAAGGCCACCTGAGCGGCGCGCGGCTCACCAGGCGGAGAGTTTTTCCCATCCAAGTACTAACCAGGCGCACTCTTCCCTCTCCTTTCGGTCGCCTTCTCCCGCAGTTCTCTGTTCTGCCCTTCCAAGTGCCTTTCCCGGGAGTTGCCTCTTCCTAAACCACACCTTGACCTCTTCCCAGGTTCCTGCCACCGGACAGTAATAGTTGAAAGGAAATAAGCCTTGAAGTTCAAAGCATTAGTTTTCTTCCCATCCAGTTCCTGGTGCCGCGGAGAACCTAGAAAGATTAAAAGAAATCCTCACGGCCAGACTAGATTGGCAATTTCCCTGTCTGACTCCTGGTTCCTTTCCACTTTGTCTTCCCGCTTGACTTACAAAAGAAAGGAAAAAAGTGAGTTTCTCTCGCCGCTCTTTTTGAGAAGCCTCTCCTCTATTACAAAGAAAAGATAGAGTAAACCAGTCCCAATACAATTTTCTTCCAGGGGAATGGCTATTCATTCTTTAGTGGTTGTAAGGTATCTTTTTTTTTTCCCTTTTAAAAATCTGGTAACCTCCTTAGATGGTCATTTTTGTAATTGAAAGCACTTATCATTTACTTCATTCTGTGACTGAAAAAAAGACAACACTCCATCTCATTTCCTTCTTGGGACTTTTCCAACCTGAAGTTATTGTTAATGATTATTTTTATGTATTTGTTTTTTAAATTATTTAATTATTTCTTGTCTTACTCCTTTGAACTGTAAGCTCCATGAGCAGAGGAACCTTGCTTCTATTATTAGCAACTTTATTCCTATGGTGCTTCATAGTAGAAGTTCGAAAAATATTTGTTGAACTAATTAATGAATTGCAAAGCTAGGATAGTATGAGATGGATATTTTGACATGGGAATAGTGGCAAATGAGGAGAAGAAACCTGAACACAAAATCAAAAACCAGAAACATTAAGATCTGGGGACACCACCTCATTTACCCAGTAGGTAATGAATCCCAGAGAGGTGAAGTTTGCCCAATTTGACAATGATCACTTCCCTTTTCCTCAAAAGCTGGCAGAGCTTGAGTACTTAAACCCTAGTAGCTAACTGGTAGCACCTAGCACAATATCCAGCACACTATAGTAATTTTTCATCGAATAAGTTATTTTACCTTATTGCATTATACACATCTGAACAGAGAGATATGTTAGTCAAAAGCACAGATAGTAGCTTTTCAACATTTCGAATCCAACAGCAGAATAACACTCAGTAACCTGAATTTTTGACCTCTCTTAGCAAAAGCTTGCTATCTCCTCAAAGAGACTTTTATATGGACGGGCACTTCCTTGTCCTTCACAAGGAGACTTTAAAATTTACAAATGTAAATGATCATTAAGCACTTAGAAGAGTGTTAGCCACAATAAATTTTATCCACTATAATGATAATGACCCAGAACTTATTACCATAATTGTCTGGGTGAGAAGTCAAATGATTACAAATGTACCAGACCTGTGTCTCAGTATAGCAGAGCAGTTAAGCTGTGAGCTTTGGAGGTAAACAAAACTGGATATGGACCCAGTCCTGTCTCTTACTTTCATACTTAGTTCAACATTTGTTTTACACTCTACTGCCTCTTCAGGTAGGAATCATAGGAGCCTGTTGGTTTGGCCTCTGATTTTCATAAACCTTTAAATATCTTCCTATAAGGATTGTCAGAATATTTGTATCTCTGCCTGTGACTTTGGGCAAGTTGTTTAATTTTTCTGAGCCTTAGTATCTGTATAAACAAAAGAGGGATGATAGACATTCCTCAGAAGGCTGTTTTAAGGATTCAATGAGAATATGTCTGCATAATGCTTAACACCACACCTAAGCATACAATGTGCACTCAATAAATGTTAGCCAATAATATAAAGCCAAGCATTGTGTGTGTTTGGTAGTGTGGCTCCTGAGAACACCATGTAACTAATTAAAGAAAATGCCACTGCACAGACAAACAGAAATGGTGAAACTTTGCCCAAGGCATTTAATAATCACATTTAATAGTTAGTGAAGATGAAGGGCTTTGGCAACCATAGTCTGGTCATTTCAGCCCCTGGAGGCAGCAAGGCTTGGAATGGACTAGCAACCAAACATCTCAAGTCTAAGTCTGGTGACTTAGGGCAAATCTTAGGCTCTTAGAACCTCAATTTATTCTTTTCTAAAATGTTGCTAGTATTGTCTGCCCTCCTTGGCACACAATTAGCATTCAGTAAGTATTGGTTGAGAATGATGAATGAATACTGTATGTGAAGTATGTTGTTTACACATTAGCTATTATAGCCAGATAGTCATAGCAGTGAAAACTACATCTCATATCAATGTCACATATACATGGCTTCATGTAGTCTACAAAAAATCTTTCCTCCCTGAAGATACCGAGGACATGATTTTTTGCATGAAACTATTTGGGGTAATGATTACCCTTTGTTTGGGTGTTTGAGCAGATTCATACTTTGTCAGGGCAACCTTTACTACCTCAGCACTGTCACTACTCACTTCCAACATTCTCCTCATCTACCAGGGTATCTTACTTCTCCTTCCAGGCTGGCTAACTTTGAAAGCACAAAACTCTAAATGGGCAAACTGCACCCACATACTTTACAGGGAATGCAATGTCAAACTAACTCCTGCTCTATAACTTCCAGAAATTTGACTAAGGGAAATATTTATGATGGACTGCAGAATGATAGGCAGGTCCATTTCTTCTTCTAGATGTTTTTAATTTTATCTCTGCCTTATGCCATCTTAATTTTATCTCTGCCATTCATCAGAGACCAGTGTAGCGAGAGCTGGATTACTAACACTTACACTCCCCCTGGTTTCCAGTAAAATACCTTTTACCCTGTTGCCTTTCATAGTGGTGACATCAGCTTATCTTAAAGACCTCTAAAGAATATGAAACCTGACACTATATTCAAAAGAAGATATTGCTGAGGGTTTGTTTCCTTAAAGAATGTCCTTTGTGGTCTTAGTATTAGAAAGAGTTACACTTTTTCTCATTTATTTTCACTCTGGCAACTCATTTATTTTTGCTTTGGCTTTCTTTTGGTTTTTTACTGAGGTAAAATTCACATAAAATTAACCATTTAAAAGTATATAATTAGGGGTACCTGACCGGCTCAGTCTGTAGAGCATACAACTCTTAATCTCAGAGTTGTAAATTCTAGCCCCACGTTGGGTGTAGAGATTACTTAAAAATAAAATATTTTAAAAAATAAATAGGGGCACCTAGGTTGCTCAGTTGGTTAAGAATCTGCCTTTGGCTCAGGTCTGAAATCAAGCCCCTCATCAGGCTCCCTGCTCAGTGAGGAGTCTGCTTCTCCCTCTCCCTCTGCTTCTCCCCCCTGCTCATGCTCTCTCTCTCTCTCTCTCTCTCAAATAAATAAATAATCTTAAAAAAATAATTAATAATCTTTTAAAAAAATAACTAAAAAATAAAACTACATAATTAGTGGCACTTAGTATATTTACAGTGTTGTGAAAATGTCTAAAACTTTTTCATCAGTCCCAAAGAAAACTTTATACCCATCAAGCAGGCATTTCCTATTTCTCCCTCTCTCCAGGCCTGGCAACCACTAACCTACTTTCTGTCTCTATGGATTTAACTATTCTGGACATTTCATATAAATGGAATCATACAACATACTACCTTTTGTGTCTGATCTCTTGCACTTAGCATGTTTTTGAGGTTCATCCAGGATGTACCATGGATCGGTACCTCATTTCTTTTTATGGCTGAATAATGTTTCATTGCATGGGTATACCACATGTTGTTTATCTATTCATCCACTGATAGACATTTTGGTTGTTTCCACCTTGTGGTTATTGTGAACAATTCCGCTATGAACATTGGTTTACAAGTATCTGTTTGAATACTTGTTTTCAATTATTTTGGGTACATACCTAGGAATTTCAGGTCAGACGGTAATTCAATGTTTAATTTTTTGAGGAGCCACAAAACTACTAATTTGTGTTTCACCTCATGAATAAACACTGTTGTTTTGGTGACTAGCCGTGTTTTTCTCCTTGGGATAACGGCAAGGAAGTGCAGATTCAAGTCTGTGGCCCACTCAGAGCAATTGTTTAGGGCTCCATTGCCTCTATTTTATAAATTAATTCCATTGCTGACTGCATCTACATTTCCTAACTTTATATTTATGTGCCTCATTTTTAAAATGATTTTAATTTTATTTTATCTTCCTAATATGATATGCATTGTTAGCTGCCTTTTAATTATTTGGGGAATACCATACAATTCCTCTGGCAATCCCAGGGGTAGGTTTTATTGGTTTTCATCTTCGACAGATAAAGAAACTAAGGTTAGAAAAGTTACTTGATTCCAGTCTCAAGAGTCGGATGGAAAATTGAAACCTATAACTTTGGAATCCAAATTTCATGTTCTTTCCACTACAGCAAACCACCGCTTGAAGGCCTTTCTTAAATCATACAGTAATATATGTCAAAATAAACTTTGTTGCCTCTTTTCTTACCCACTCTAAAGAGGAAGGAGTCTGTAATGGGGTGAGGAAGAGGACAAAAGCTTTTGCAATTAACCTATTTCTTAGCTTTGTTGCCACATGCAGAAACTGGAAAGAAAACTCAGAGAGAAAAAACTGATTATATCACTTAGCTTTTTTAGCAGATCAAAGAAGTAACACAATATTATAGTGATGTTATCACTTAACTTCTCTTAAAGTGCCCCAAGGATGTGTTCACAAGTTTTGATCTACAAAGTTCCTGATGTTTATTTTTCTTTTTAATTGCTCAACTTTTATTCAACACTAACACTGCTTCTAAGGAAGACGCCAGAATAAACAGGCTGAAAATACAACATGGTATTGAGAAATGTTGGACAAAGTCCTTATCCTATGTTACTGTGAGAATTAGCCAAGAAAATTTTGTAGCAAGAGCATCTATTTTATTTTTCTGTATGTAACTCAAACAGGTGGGGAATGGGCATGTGATTTGAGTCAACAATGTATGTGTGATTGATAATTATATTCCACCCTGGGCAAGGTGAATTTCTAAATCTTATCCTAGAAGTCATGGAGAGCATTTCACATTAACACATGATGGAGAAGTGTCTCACAGTTAGGAGATTTGAGTTTTATTCCCAGTTCTGCAATTCATCAATTGTAGTAATATTTTACATTTTTATATTGCCTCATAGTCCACCAAAATTTTTCATTATCTCACTTGACCTTTACACCAATCCTAATAGGCAAGCATTATTATCTTTGTTCTGTGGATGAGAAAACTAAGGCTCAAGAAAGTCTGATCATTTGTCCTTTCTGAAAGCTAATAAGAACTGGAATCCAAAATCACTCCTAAGTTGTCTGGCCCTAAGTTCACTGTTCTTTCTAGCCCACCATGGTGCCTCACATTAATGGATTCTACTGCCAAGAATGAGTCATTTAACCTTTTTTCTTCTAGTGTCTTCATCTCTAAAATGAGGAAATAAGAATCCTTGACCATTAAAATCTCTCCCAAACCCAAAACTTTCTAAAGCCATTTTCCTATAGTATATATTACTGTACTTTTTATTATATATACTTGTCTTATTTCTCTCTCTCTGTTCTTGGAGATAAGGGTCTGTGTCTGATTGAAATGTACATCCCTCCCAACTCCTAGCTTATTGAATGTGTTGAATGAATTGTCAAGTAAGGCCACATGTCACAAGATAGCATTAGGAAGATTTCGAGGTGACATACAAAGAAGAAGTCCATTAGAGATAGGAATATTTGGAAACAGGAGAGAAATAGGATTATTTGGGGAAAAAAAATAGGAGAAAAACAGCATGAAGTTTAAAGAATACACCTGCAAAGAGGCTTATGGCCCAGGCTGTTCTAGAGATTTGGTTTCCTTAAGCAGCAAAAGGCATTTTAATACCAATTTTTTTCCTGTCCTACATCATAGGAGCCATGGATCTGAACCCAGAGAACCAAGAGATCTGAACACATCCAGTTTAAGATTACCTGTTCTTTTCAAAACAATTCTTTCCTTCAGTGTTGTTTTATTTGTTATAAGATAACTTTGGTATGAAACAGGAATAGAGAATCATCAGGTTTGGTTCATGTATCCTTTGATGTTTCTTATCTATTCTTTCCAGAAGCTTAAGCATGGACAGCAGGGAGAGCAGGGGGAGAGTGCTACTGTGGCATTTGTTGGTGGGATAGAAAGCTTCCTCTTCCATCACTCATGGCTAAGACTCGCTCTTGACCTCTGCTGCTTGCCTCCAAGTGAGAACGTTTTCTGTCTACCCACACTAAGAGGAACATTTCTGAGTGGTGTGTGTTCTTTCATTGTTCTTCTGACCTCTGAAGCATAGGTCCCCAGTGAGCAGCAATGTCATTGGGTTCCCTCCCTGCTACAAGGCCTGAAATTTATCTCCAGACAAAGCTGGGGCCATCTTAGGCTCACCTCATTTGTTCCCCTTTTCTCAGTGATCACTGTCCTTCATTGCCTGAAGTCCAATGGCTTGGGACTGTTGTTTCTATTTTCAGTTGTTTCATGCTAGAGGATAATTCTAATCCCTGTTGTTCCATTTTGACAAAATCCCAGTACATGGGGGTGTAATATACTAATCTGTCTACATTTTTTCCATGTTTGAAACATTCCAAAATAAAAAGTTTTTTCTTTTTTAAAAAGATGAAGACCTGATGTTTGATAGCGCAGAAGGTTTTTGAAGGATAATGGTATTGTGTGATGGGAGTTTTATTCAGTTGAATTATCCATAAGATGTAAAGAGTCTCTCT
Organism: Eumetopias jubatus; assembly: GCF_037043125.1. NCBI lineage: Eukaryota > Metazoa > Chordata > Mammalia > Carnivora > Otariidae > Eumetopias > Eumetopias jubatus. The sequence goes on along the minus strand of NW_028274814.1, from coordinate 91,799,837 downwards.
TTTGGGACCCTAGGCACTTTTCTCTAAAAGCTACATAACTAATTTTTTACTTCAGAATACAAAAAGTTAGAGTAATGTCATGAACATCTGTGCCCACACTACCCCTTTGGGTATCTGCCATTTTACCCTCTAAATTTGGTATTTATCATTCTTGGGCATCATCTCTTTCCTTTCTCTCTGGCTCTCCCTCCCTCTCTCTCTCTCCCTCTCCATATGTGTGTGTGTGTGTGTGTGTGTGTGTGTGTGTATCACACAATTTATATAAAACATGTATATGCGAGTGTTTTATATATGATGTCATTTATATATGCATGTATGTCTATGTATATATATATAGTCTTCTGCAATTTAAATTTTTGCCCAACATTTTATTTGTGAGATTCAGGCACATGTAACTAGTTCAATCATTTTCACTGTATCAAATCAATTAATGGCATGTTTACTTTTTACCTGCTCATGTATATTTTGTCAGTCTCTGATTAAAACTATGGGGCTTGTTTATTCATTTGTTCAACAGATATTTATTGAGTGCTTATTGTGGGCCAAACATTGTTCTAGGTGATGGGGATATTACAATTAACAAAAGTAACATCATAGACCTTACATTTCAGCTTAAGAAGATTGACATTAAACAAATAACATGTGGGGGCACCTGGGTGGCTCAGTCGTTGAGCGTCTGCCTTCGGCTCAGGTCATGAGTCCAGGGTCCTGGGATCGAGCCCCGCATAGGGCTCCTTGCTCTGCGGGGAGTCCTCTTCTCTCTCTCCCACTCCCCCTGCTTGTGTTCCCTGTCGCACTGTCTCTCTCTCTGTCAAATAAATAAATAAAATTTAAAAAATAACAAATAACATGTGATATGTCAGTTAGTGATAGATGCTAAGGAGAAAAACAAAGCAAGGTAAAATGGGATAGAGAGTAAAGATGACAGGTGGGCGGTGCTATTTTATATGGGTGGTTAGGAAGATCTTTCTGATAAAGTGATGTTCAAGGAAGCATCTGAAAGGAATGTCAAGGAAGCATCTGAAAGGAATGGCAAGGGCAAAAACATGGGAATGTGCAAGGTGGGATCATGCTTGGAAAAGAAAGGAGGCCAGAACAGCTGGGGTGTGAGCCATGGGACATGAAATCAGATCAGTGGTGGAGGAGGAGTACAGATCTTGTAGGGCCTTTTAGGCCATGGTAAGGATTTTGGATTTCACGCTGAGTGAGATGAGAAGCCATTGTAGGGTTTTGAGGAAAGGAACAAAATGATCTACTTTACTTTTTAAAAAAATTTTTTATTTAAATTCAATTTAGTTAACATATACCGTATTATTAGTTTCAGGGGTAGAATTTAGTGATTCATCAGTTGCATACAACACCCAGTGCTCATTACATCAAATGCCCTCTGATCTAATTTACTTTTAAGACCACTTATATTGAATGGACTTTAGGAACGGAGGGGGGAAGGGAAGAGACAAATGAGGAGGCTATTGCAAAATCCAGATGAAAAAGACTATGGTTTGCAACTGAGTGGTAGTGGGAAGAAGTGAGAAGCATTTGGATTCTCAATATATTTAAAAGGTAGAGCTAATGCAGCGCCTGGGTGGCTCAGTTGGTTGAGCGTCTGACTCTTGATTTCAACTCCAGTCATGATCTCAGGGTCATGGGATCGAGCCCTGTGTTGGGTTCCTTGCTGAGTGTGGAGCCTGCTTGGGATTATCTCTCTCACGCTCTCTCTTTCCCTCTCCCTCTGCCCCCCTCCCTGCTCACACATGCTCTCTCTCTCTCTAAAATAAATAAATAAATCTTTAAAAGGTAGAGCTAAGCAAAATTTTCTTACAAATTGGATGTTGGGCATGAGAGAAAAAAGTCAAGAATGACTCCAAGGTTTGAAGGTTGAGTATCCAGAAGAAAGAAGTTGGTATTTACTGAGCGGTAGCAATCTGGGAATACAGTAAGTTTTGGGAAGCAGCCAAGAGACTCATTTGGTTTTATGTTTGGGACTTCCAAGTAAAGGAGTCTTGTAAGCAGATGTACACACAATTCTGGAGTTCAAGGGGAAAGTTCTGAGCTAAAGTTATAAATGTGAATGTCAGCAGCCGATAGATGAAATTTAAAGCCATGGAAATTAGCAGGATAGAAAAGAGAAAAATTATGATAACTGAGCCTTGAAGTACTCAAACATTTGGGGAAAGAGAAGATAACAAGGAACCTGCAAAGATGACTGAAAACAAGCCGGTGGTGAGAAAGAGGAAAACAGGTGTGGTGTCTTGGAAGCTACTAAGCCAAATTTCAGAAGATTCTCCTCATATATGCTCCCTGTGGATAAGTACTCTTCCCATGAAGGCTTAAGGCTGATTATTCCCAAGAATTTAAGGAATCCAGATATATGTCTATAAATTAAAGAATAGTAATTTTTAAAGTTGCATTACAGTAGCAGGATCATGAATAATATAATATTAATTTTATTTTAATTATCTTAAGTGTTTAATCATGTTTTCAATAAAATAAAGCTTCATGAAAAGAATTGAAAGTAATGTCTCAACTTGTCATTCTCTTGTATGCTCCCATTTACTTAGGCTCTCTTCTCAGCAGTTTGATATTTTTGCACAGAAGTGGTGCATGTTTTCTAAATAACAGATTGCTAATGTCTGCATCTTTTAAACTTCATATGAAAAGATTAACTGTTTTTATTTAAACAAGGTGCATTATTGTTACTGAAGTCCTCAGCACCCACAGGTTTTGGGTGGGGTTTGAGTTATGAAACTCACATTCAGTGAGGGGAAAATTCTTTCTAGTTTTGCTCAAGTGGTTCTTTAATGACTTGAAATAAACCTTGTTGGTTTCAGCTTGGTGTTTTAGGACTCCTTTAAAAGCCTTTATCTCTTACAGGCACTACATCTCTGCTCCTATTTGAAATGCAGCATATGCATCTTAATTATTATAGAAACAACCAGACATGTACCTCGATGAAGACAAACATACAAATAAGACTTGTGTTATTCTTCAGTGTGGACCAGCATGATAGGTTTTTAAAAATTCAAAAAACTGAGTGAGATCTTAGTAAGTATGTGGGCAAATCCCATTTTTTTTTTAAGGTTAGGAAAAGAAAGTCTATCAGGTTATATCATTTATCTGAGGTACCCAAACTAGTTAGTGGGGAAATTAGGGTAGAACGGATGTATCCTAACTTCGGACCAGCTCTCCATACTAAGGAGCTATATTTTAAAGGAAAAAAGTAGCAAGATAAGAGAAGCTTATCTGATTATAACTTGATTTAGGGTCTCTAGCCATTTTTCTTGTTTTATATCAATACTTTGGCACTCCCATGATCTCATTGACATTTGAAATAACCCTATTGAATAGCAGATGCTATTATCATTATTCTCATTTTACATAGGTGATGAAATTGAGTCACAGAGTTTCATTTACACCTCCAAGATCACAGAGTTAGCAGACAGAACAGTACCCAGGTTTTCCAAAGTCTATGTAACTCTTCTTTCTACAATTAGTCATGTCACGAGAAATATTTAAATGATCTAGCAAAATAATCTTAGAAAAGGAAAAAAACTCACTTTTGTGTTGTACACCAGTTGGAAGACAAGGGGGACAAGCTGATGATGGGAAATGTAATGGCTGAAAAAAATAGTAACATCTAACAGTGTTGCCATAGTAGCAAAACTGAGCAATTAGAGGCATTGATGTAAATTTCTTTGAACAAAAAAGAATCAAATTCTATGAAAGAAGATAATTTGGGGCAGTCCTTACATAGTTTCAAAATACCAACTACACAAGCTCAAGGATGAGTAGATTTGAATTAACATCAGTTTCTGGGTGAAGACGTGGAATTTTCATTCACTGCAGACAGAATGTGATCCAATGTTATAACATGGCTGCCAAAAAAGTTAATGCAATTCTAAGCCACAGGGATAGAAGGAGGTATGGAGTAAACGTCGCTGGTTAACCAAAGTTGAATCACTATGTTCACGTCTTGGTGCCACATTTTAAGGACACTAAACCCTAAAGTTCATGTAGGAGGATGATGACCAGAATGGAAGTCTGGAAGCCATTTCCTCAGAGGAGCTTCTGAAAATTAATTTATTAATTTATTAATTTATTATTTTGAAAATAAGGAGAATTAAGTTTCTTTAAATTTACTCACTCAGCAAAAATTTATCAAGTGCTTATTATATGTCAGAATAGGTATGGCCCTTTAGGTGACTGCAAAGACTTTGGCCAGTGCCTAATGAACCACATGGAGGATTTTAGGTAGAGTGACTGTATCTCACATAGTTTTGAGGCACCGTTCTACGAGTTATGTTGAGACTAGGCTGTTGGGTGTGGCGCAAGGGCAGAAGCATGGAGACAAATCAGTTTATTGCAATAATTCAGCAAGAATTGACATTGTTTGGACCAGGGTAGGAGCAGTGGAGGGAAAGAGAAGTGATTGAATTTTGGAAATATTTTGAATTCGGGGTATATTTCATATAAATGAAAAAAAATTTTTTTAATTGATCAAACTTAACTTAAATCTCTGTGTCTCCAGGGGTTAGCACCAGGACCCATGGATGGTATTGGGAAGGGAACAGGAGAAGAAGGAGGGAATTTGCCTTTGGTAAAGAGAGGAGGTAGATGAGGGGTAGGCAGAACTGGAACATGCCTCTATCCCTGCAATGTCACAGCATTTTGACTCAGTATCACAGAGGGGGAAAAAAGTTTGTACTGTCAGAAATATAATAGAATTTCCAAAAGTTCATGAAATCAGCAATATAAATTGTAAAGCATAAAACTGCCATTATATTTGTTCTACAGTGGTGTAAAACAACACATATTTTTAAAAATATGAAAGGAGAACAGAGAAAAACTATGATCTACCACTTTCTTGAGGACTCAGAATTACTATTTGCACATTATCTGTATGACCACCACCACCTCACATTCCGATTCATCCACAATCCTTTTTTGTACTCTATAACTACGAAACGGAAAGTAACTAATAGGAAAATGAACAGCATGGCTAAATATGGGCAAATATTTCTACTTCACAATGGTTTGATGGGAAAGTAATTGAGATTGGACTCATAGGACATGAAAACCATACCTATGCCATTTAGGGAAGAAGAATTAAAGTGTGGGCTGAAAGCAAGTCTAACATAAAAGCAAAGGAGAACTCTAGCTATTAAAAGTATCACAATAATGGGATGATTTTTTAAGAGTGTTCTTTAGTAATTGGTAGAAATAATTTGGTATTGTAATATAATCATGAGTTTATGATTCTGTCAGTAATTTAAGTTAAACCTCATCACTGTTGTTATACATTTGTATATAATCAGGATTATGTTGTTGATGTAAGAGTTTACTGATTCTTTATTTACTATCTTCTTTGTGCCAAGTAATGTATCACAGATACAATCCTGAACAAGACAAACACTGTTCCCTGTCTCAAGTAATTGATTGTCTGACTTAGTGGTTCTCAAATGTTAATGTATTTGAGAATCACCTAGAGAATTTGTTGAAAATGTAAATGGACAGCTTCTTCCACTCCTGCCCCTGCAGAAATGCTGATTCAATAGATCTAGAGTGAATCCCAGGAATCTATCTCCATTTTAAGTGTTCAGGAGATTCTAATGCAGGTGGTCCATGGACATCACTTTAAGAAATCCTGGAATGTCACAGAGAGCCACTAGAGAGAGGTGATGGGTCTCTATCAGCCTCTCAGGGGCAACAACTGCTGACTACAATTAGGATAACAACTTAAAACAAACAGGTATTCTTTGGTGAGAAGAATTATTCTTAGTAGGAAATCTTGGATGATTCTTTTTTTTTCAAAAAATTTATTTATTTATTTGAGAGAGAGAAATGATGCACAAGTGTGGGAGGAAGGGGCAGGGGAAGAGGATGAGAGAGAATCCCCAAGCAGACTCCCCACTGAGCGTGGAGCCTGATGTGAGGCTCAATTCCAGGAACTGAGCCGAAATCAAGAGTTGCCCGCTTAACTGACTGAGTCACCCAGGTGCCCCAGAAATATTGGATGATTCTTAGAAGAAAATAACTTCCAGTTCCCAGGTTATAATTTTTCAAAATGTCTGGACTTGTGAGGATCCTTTACCCATCAAGATCATCCCAGACCAGTCATTTTGCCAGATACTCCCAACTGCACTTTCTACTTTGACCTGCTGCACCCACTGCCTCCAGAGGGATATACATTTAACCTGCCCCAATTCTTCCCCAACTGATTTGATTAAGGATGAATACCTACTTCCAAACCAGCCAACCTACTGGTAGGTCAGGGAACAAATATTTCTCTTTTGACAATCGGAATTAAGAGACATAGAGTTGCAGTCACTTGTTGTAGGTTAAGCTAAAATGTCTTGATTGGTCAATATGAGATGGTTAAACAGGAACCCAGCAAGAATAGAGACCAGAATATATGTCCAGAAAACAGCAGTGAACCCATAAGAGAGACACCACTGTGAAGGAGAACACTTGGCTGCTGAGAGATTGAAAGAATAATCAACCACAGTTCCTGATTTCCCCATTTCCTAGATCCATTTCCCACAGATCCAGTTCTAATTGCAGTCCTTAGTACCTTGAGTCTTCTTTGTGTTCTTTCAGTGAAACTCTCCTTTTTTGTGTCAACTAAAGTGGGTTCTGTCTGTTGCAACCAAATTGTCCCTAAGTAAGATAAGCAGACACTAGATACTTCAGGGGAAAAATCTACTCACCCACTCATGCATAGGGTTTTGGTTGGAGATTTGAATTGCACACAACAGAAAAAAACTTTAAGATAACCAAACCATTAGAAGGCTACTTGGGCACCTAGAGTTGAGATTAGAGGACCAGATTCTGAAATGAACAATAACAAAGGTAAAGCAAATTGATTTGCAAGCAGAAAGTATAGCCACTGTCTCATGATTTCAATGTGCAATTGGCATACTACCTCTGTGCTGAATGACCTCTACCTACTCCTTTTATTTATGCCACATTCCCTCAAGATTAAAAAAACTGAAGAGAAATTGTACACCTGGCCAAACCTAGGACACATACCTATGTCTGGGTTTATGAGGAAAGGAGAGATTTTCCCTTTGTTTCCAGAGTGGGAGGCAGGCACACAGGTCTTCTCTGAAAACTACATACCATGAAAGAAATATAATTTCCTGAAAGAAAATTGGGGCCTTTCATGAGTGGGAATGGATACCAGAGATAACTTAAAAATGAGATAAGTAGCGAGAGACCATATACTTATTCTCAGACAGAAAAAATTAGAGAGATGATTTGATGTTCAACAACAACAACAACAAAAATAATGTTCTGATGATTAGAGAAATTGAATAGCCAGGTTTGTGAAGTAATGAACTCTGTCACTCTACCCGTTCAAGCAAGAGTTGGATAACAATTAATCGGTAACATTGAAGGAATTCTTAAATTGGATGCCAAATGCTGACTGAACAACTTGCCTGGCTACTGACAGATCTTAATAGTATATGAAGAAAACACATTTAAAGCGGATGCATCTGTTTCCTATCTTAAAGCAATGAGCACCACATATCTACTAAATGCTTTATGAGGTAGCTCTGCCTTTTATTCACCTGGAAATTGTTCCTTTGAGCTTTAAACTGCCCTGCTCATTCCCCTGTCCCTTTGTCTCTCTAGCTGTCATTGCTGAGATGGCTTCACCTTGGGCTGAAGGTACAATTTCGCCCTGCACATCAGGACCAAACTTCTCTGTAGGCATAGGGAGCAAGAGGAGTCATAAGAGTCCCAGCATAGAGGTTCACCAGCTCAACACATGCCATGTCCTGAAGCTGGTCTCCTGGTTCCCTGATAATCAGGCCAGCGCATTATTTGCTTGGAATGGAGAAGGCGTCTGGCATGCCTGTCTCCCCAAGGACTCAATTCCTTGTCCCTGAACTGCCCCACTTCTGATTAATAGTTGCTCAAGCCTTTGTTGAATGTCTGTCCAGACCATGTGTATCAGGCAGGGTTCAGTGCTGGAAAGAGATGCCACGTGAAGTATTTTAAGCAGAAAGTGATATAATACAGAGAGTTTGATTATTACAAAAGTAGAAGGGCTGGAAGACTGGGTTATAAGCTGAGATCCTGGAATGGCTCCCTGAACACCATGAAACTCCCAGGCGAATTACCTCTTCTGCCGTAAGCAGGAAGGTAAGAAACCTGGAGTTTGCCATGAGAACTATTAAAGTTAAAAGCCAAACCAATTAAACAAACAAACAAAGACAAAACACTGTAGCTACAATCGAGAGGTCAGGTCGGAAAGCTGATGTAACTGCCCTAATAGTGGAGCAGAAAACCCCACAGTTCCACGACTGTGTTTGCCATCAGGAAACAGCCAAAAGCAGCAGTAAGAGGACCTCCACTTCATGAATTTGACAGATACAGAGATTTCTGAAATAGGACACTGCACAGTTTTTAAGAATCAAAGGGTTTTAGAGTCAAGTATAGTCTAGTTCCGCCACTGATAATACTTAAGCCTTTAGTCTAATTATTTTATTACTCTATATCCAAGTTGCCTCTCCAGTGAGGCTTTTGTAAGAATGAAATGAAAATTTTTATATGAAGTATTTAGCACCCTGCTTATTGCACAGTATATACCCATGAAATGATACCTATTAATATAAACAAAAGTGGCGGTCACATTCGTGAGGTTTTGTAAAATTTGTCTAGATTCTAGCCCAACTCTGTGACATTCAAGCATCCCAGGTAGGGAACAGACAGGTAGGAAACCAATGCTGAGGCTTGCATTTTCTTTTTTCTTTTTTTTTTTTTTAAGATTATTTATTTGAGAAAGAGAGAGAAAGCGAGAGTGAGTTTCAGGAGGAGCAGAAGGAGAGAACCCCCAAGCAGACTCCCGCTGAGCACAGGACCCCATGTGGAGCTTGATCCCATGACCCATGAGATTGTGACCTGAGCTGAAACCAAGGGTCAGAAGCTTAACGGACTGAGCCACCCAGGCCCCCAAGGCTTACTTAGCATTTTAAGCTGAGCTCCCGAAGCTCTGGTCATTTTTTAAAAAAGTGATATATTAGATGTTATTGAAATTAAAAACTTATGCTCTTCGAAAACCACCTTTAACAAAACAAAAAGGCAAGCCACAGACTAGGAGAAATTATTCACAATACATATATCTGATAAAGAACTTGAATCTCAAACACTTGTAATTCAGTAAGAGGACAAACTACCAAATTTTAAAGTGTGCAAAGTATTTGAACAGATACTTCTCAAAAGAAGATATGCAACTGACCAATAAAGACACAACGGTGTGTCAACATCAGTAGTTATTAGAGTGATGCAGATTAAAATACAATGAAATACCATTGTGCACCTACTAGAATGAGTAAAATTGGAAAGGGTGCCCCTAACCAAGTGTTGGCAAGGATGTGGAGCGTGTTCATACACTGCTGGTGGGAATGTAGAGTGGTACACCTACCTTGGATAACAATTTGGCAGTTTCTTACAAGGTTAGGCATACACTTACCATATCATCTAGCAATTCCACTCCTAGGTATTTGCCCAAGGGAAATGAAATATATACCCGCACAAAGACTTAAATATGAATGTTAATAGCTTTATTCCTAACAGGCAAACATTGGAAACATAATCTATCAACGGGTAACTAGATAAACAAGTTTTAGTGGAACTACTAAAATTGGAACCATATTGGAACTACTCAGTAATAATCAGAAATGAACTACTAGTACACATCAAGACATTTCTAAGTCTTTTTTTGTCTAAGACATTTCAAAACCTTTTTTTCTTAACGTGAAGATCTAATTGGTTTTATTAAACAACTCACGAATGGAGCAGCTTCTCACCTAGTGAGTAGAGAGAAGCTCCCCTTGTCTTTTTAGTTAAAAAGATAGACACAAAAAAAGTGCAAACTGTATGATTCCATTTATTTGAAATATTAAAATGGGAAAAATTAATACCTAGTGACAGAAAGCAGAATAAAGGGGATCTTTGGTAGGGGATGGACAGAAAATGACAATAAAGGGACATGAGTGAATTTGGGGAGTGAATTTGGGGAAATAATGAAAAATTATTTTTATTTTGATTGAGGTAGTAGTTACACAGTCACACTTATGTCAAAACTCACCTAATAGTTCACTTAAAAGGGAGTATTTTATTATATGTAAATTATATATCAATAAATTTGATTTAAAGTCTAAAAAACCTGGGCACCTGGGTGGTGCAGTCGTTTGAGCCATTGACTCTTCAATTTTGGCTCAGCACCTGATCTCAGGGTCGTGGGATCAAGGCCCGTGTATGGCTTTGCACACAGCCGGGAGTCTGCCTGAGATTCTCTCTCCCTCTCCCTCTGTCCCTCCTGCTCGTGCTCACTCTCTCTCTCTAAATAAAATAAATAAATCTTTAAAAAATAAAAATAAAAAAATAAAGTGAAAAAGCCAAACTATATAATATATGGACCTCTGATCATAAAACCAATTCCCAATTTATACTCCTCTCTAGGAGCATATAACCATATCTTTTTTTCCCTACACTGATAAAAACCCTGGCTATGATAAATCCTATTAAGTTTTGTTCCATTTGCTGCATGAAAAGAGTTGGCTAATTGATTTGCATTGCTCAGATATTAGTGACTTGTCCAAAATACTAGCTTTTAAAAGGGCAAATAAAAGAAGAGACTGGGAAGGAAAAATGGGAGAAGTACGACAAAAACTCATTTTCTCCGGAGGAAAAAGAGTAACCTTTCCAATTCCTCTAGGCTCTCTCCCCCCACCCCCATCCCTGCCTCCATCCCATGATGGTCTCTCTCCTTTCCCTGAGTCAAAACTTTAGGAGCTATTTTTGGTTTGTCCTTATCCTGACCACCATAATCATTCACAGGTCAATTGTTAATTCCTTTATAATAGTTTCCCACATCAGCATCATTTCCCTCCCCTCTATTACTTCTGTCACTTTACTTCGTTTGACCACTTTCTGTTCTATTGTAAGTACACCAGCTAAGTCTGTAGGTCTATTCAAGCCAACCTCCTCTCTGCTGTGTGGTTAATTTTCCTGAAGCATACCTCTATGATGGTGTACCCAAGATCAAAAACAAACAACAGGAAACAAGAACAATAAAAAACGTCAATGAGCTGCTTACTCCATAACACCCCAATACCAGCCTTCAAATTCCTCCAGAATTGGGCTGCAACCTGCATTCCCAGACTTAGAGCCCATTATTTTCTTGCATCTACTCAGGCTACACAGGGTAGTGGTGGAGAGCTGTCATTACTATCTCTGTGAACAAAAGCAACATGGAGAGCCAACGATTTCTAAAGTTGTGTCTGTCATAAGCTGTGTACAAAGGGCAACCTCTGGCACTTCATCAAATATTCAGAAAGACCTCTATTCATATGCCACAGTTGTTTCTGTGGTCTGGTTTTCTTACAAAGTATATGTTTCCTTCAGGTTTGCCACCATAACAAGGTCGTGTGCCTTCTCTTCTGTCATTCAGAGACATGTTTAGCTAGTTCATTCTCCAAGCAAAGCTTCATATATAGAAAATAGCATTTTTGTGTTTGAACAAATCTTTATTTGACATAATATGTTTAAGAAATCTTGGTCATGGGGAGCCATGTGGCTTAGTTGGTTGAGCTGCTGACTCTTGATTTTGGCTCAGGTCATGATCTCAGGGTCTTGGAATAGAGCCCCGTGTCAGGCTCCCTGCTCAGCCCGGAGTCTGTTTGAGGAGTCACCCTCTCACCACCCCCACAACTTGCACACACGCACTCGCTCTCCCTCTCTCTCAAATAAATAAATAAATAAATCTAAGGGGAAAAATAGAAATCTTGGTCATGCTTTCAGAATTATTTTTTTCTTTGTCTTAAGTGATACAATCTTTATTAAGTTCAACAAATATTTATTGAACATCAACTTTGTGAACTATGCTGTACTACTAAGGGCCTACAAAAGATTAAAAGATGAGTGGGGCAAAGCCCCTTAAACATCTTACAATCTGGTAAAATGTCAAGATAATAAATTCTGGAGATCTTTAATTTAAAGTAAAAAAATTTTCCATCACTAATAGAGGCATACAGAATGCTAGGGTGGCTTATAAATAGGACAAGTCCTATCTGGTACGTGAACCAAGGGTGGTTTTGAATAGGTAGAGTTTTGACAGAGATGGCTCAAGAAAGCTTTCTAGGCAGAAGGAATATCAAAGATAAAACCAAAAAGTTCACAGAATGTTTGGGGTTTTCAGGGAGGAACCAGTGTGCCAGATACACTGACCCACAGTGTCCATAAAGGGAGTAGTTGCTGTTGTAGATCAGATCCATTTCAGTCACAGACTGGGGACTTTAGACTTATGTTCAAAACAAGGAGCCTCTTAGGTAGTATATAATAAATACATGATTGGCGTAATCTTTGAAGGGATTGAACAGTAAGGATAGTAGAGGGGAGGAGAAATCAGAAAATAAGAAAGAAAACTAGGAGTCTAAGTGCTGGATGGAAAGTAAAACATTGGGAGGAGGGGATCATAAAGAGGAAGGTAAATAGAATTTTTTTAAAGTGTTTACAGCACTTTGCAATGTATTAAAGTTAAAGGAGGAGGAAGAAGACTAACATTGACCATGCAACTACATGATACACGCACTGAGCTCAACTATCCTGGTGGGGGATGTGGGCAATCTAAGAGGAACAGCGAAGATGTCTCCAAGATTTCCAGATTAGAGATCAAGGAGAATGCCTGTTCTATTACCAGAAATTGGGAAATTAAAAGATAATTTAATTTGGGAGGTAGCATGTGGTCTTTGTTGGCTTCCACCATGGCGTACTATGGCCAGAGCCAAAAAGTGCAGAAGATGATGGTTCAGCCCATCAACCTCATCTTCAAATACTTGCAAAATAGATCTCGAATTCAGGTGTGGCTTTATGAGCAAGTGAACATGCGAATAGAGGGCTATATCATTGGTTTTGATGAGTATATGAACCTCGTATTAGATGATGTTAAAGAGATTCATTCTAAAACAAAGTCAAGAAAACAACTGGGTTGGATCATGCTAAAAGGAGATAATATTACCCTGCTCCAAAGTGTCTCCAACTAGAAATGATCAATGAAGTGAGAAATTCTTGAGAAGGCCATGTAGTTTGTTTTTTTAGGTGTCCTTTGTTGGGAGTGTAGTTCTAAAACATTTGTTCGTATTGTTTTGATTACCTTTATGTTATTACCAGAGGACAATAAATGCTGTGGGATTGTTTTTACTAAAAAAAGAAGATAGTTTAATTTGAATGTATCGAGATGGGTGTCTTGATGGAATATTTAGGTAGTGATCTGTAATAAAAACTGAAAATAAAATGAGCCCAGGAGTGGTGGACAGGTAGGTGACATAGGTTAGGAAATCATCCAGGTAGTAGTGATAATGAAAGCTGAGAATAAAGATCATCAAAAGAGAGCTTGTAGAGAATGGTAATAATCTTGATAATCCTCATCATCATTGCAAACACTATTGAATAATTAACATATGCCAAGCATCATGTCAAACACTTTTCATGCATTACCTCATTTAATTATCATGATAAAGGAATCTGTGGAAGTTACCGTTATGACTAAGTATTAATACACAATGTAAAAAATTAATTTTCTAGAAATAGAATTCCAGCTGACTTCAAGATGTCAAGCAGTGAAGAGGGGGCCATGGAAAGGATAGGAAAAAAGAGCACTAAAGTTCAATGTCTTCTTCAGAGAATGCTGATTAACTCTAGTTGTTGATTAGTAAAATAGAAATTTAATGTGTATTAAAAAGTTTTGAAGGAGTATATATACAATGGAATATTACTCAGCCATAAAGAAGAATGAAATATTGCCATTTGCCACAACGTGGATGGACCTAGAGGGTATAGTCCTATGGGAAATAAGTCAGAGAAAGACAAATACAAATTTCACTCATATGTGAAATTTAAGAAACAAAACGAATGAACAACAAAAAACGAGATCAACAACAAGAAACCAGACTTAAATATAGAGAACAAGTGGGTGATTGACAGAGCAGAGGTGGTGGGGGGAATGAGGGAAATAGATAAAAGGGATTAAGAGGTACAAACTTCCAGTTACAAAATAAATAAAAGTACAGCATAGGGAATATAGTCAATAAGACTGCAAAAACGTTGGTGACAGATGATGGCTACACTTATCGTGGTGAGCACTGAGTAATGTATAAAATTGTTGCATCATTATGTTGTATACCTGAAACTCATATAACACTGTATGTTAATTATACTTCAATATAAAAAAAAGTTTTGAAGGGATATAGTACGCTTTTTAGTCACTGGAGGGAAAAATGGAATGTAAAGAACAAGTGACTATGAAAATAAAACAGTTAAGAATCTTTATAATTTAACAACATAACTTCAAAATATAGGGTTTTAAACTTTAGGAATAGATACAAATCCACAATCATGATGAAAGCTGTTAGCAAAGCCTCTTATTTATTTTTTTAAAGATTTTATTTATTTATTTGAGAGAGGGAGAGAGAACAAGCCAGGGGAAGAGCAGAGGAAGAGGGAGAAACAGACTCCTCGCTGAGCAGGGAGCCCCACATGGGGCCCGATCCCAGGACTCTGGGATCATGACCCAAGCCAAAGGCAGATGCTTAACTGACTGATCTACCCAGGCACCCCAGCAAACCCTCTTATAAACAGACATATCACTAAATAAAAATAACCAAGGGTTTAAATAACATGATTTGAGAACATCTACATACACACATAATGAATTCATGGTGAGTGTTCTTTTCAAATGACAAGGGAATATTATCAAATAAATGGATTTGGGATCAGAGAACAAAGATTATTTCAATGAAATCCAAACAACAGAACTCACAAAGTCACACTTTCTAATTTTGTTGTAATAAAAATAGAGTAACAAAGTAAAAGATAGGCAAACATTTTTAAAAGTAATTCTTGATTAAAGAAGAAATTAAAACTGAAATTACAGGCAAAAATCCATATATTGGTCTACCAATTCAACTGAATCACTATCAAAATCCCAGAGAGTTTTTTTTTTGAAAAATTGATAAATGGACATCAAAATCCCATGGAAAATCAAGGGACTAGAATAGCCAAAACAATATTTAAAAAGCATAACAAAGCTGAGGACTCACATTTCCCAATTTCAAAACTTACTACAAAGCTCCAGTAATCAAGACCATAAGGATACATATAAAAATGATGGAATAGAATTGAGTGTCCACAAATAAACCTTAAACATCAATGGCCAATTGATTTCAACAAGAGTGTCAAAACCATTTAATGCGGAAAGAATAATCCATCTCTTCAACAAATGGTGTCGAATATCCACATGCAAGAGAATGAAGTTGGATCTCAATTTCATAACATACACAAAAATTTAACTTGAAATGGACCAAAGACTTAAATGTAAGTGCTAAAACTGTAAGTTTCTTTGTAAAATCAAAAGTGTAAATTGTCATCACCTTGGATTAAGTAAAAAATCACAGACAACAGAGAAAAATATATAGATTGGACTTAATCAAACTTAAAACCTTTGTTCTTCAAAGAATACTATCAAGAACGTGGAAAGACAACCCACAGAATGGTAGAAAATATCTGCAAATTATGTATCTGATAAGGGGCTAGTACCATATATACACATACACATTGCTGGTGGGAATGTAAAATGGTTAAGTCACTTCGGAAAACATTTTTGTAGTTCTTCAGAAAGTTGAACATAGGATACCAGTGCAATCAACCAAAATCCTAACATTTCTTTATAGAACCAAGCTAATTTTAAATATCCCTTTAATTATTGATAAAGGCTGGGTTGGAGGAGGTGGCTTATGTGTGTGGCAGCCTGAGACACAGAACTAGGCATCCTTACCATCTATCAGAGACACATCTGAATAACCAACTGTGTTCTCACAATGGACCTAATGCTGTAAAACACCAGTGGCATAATGGAGCCAACCAAAATGTGTGCTTCCTATAAAGAGATGGCCCCTGGGCGCCTGGGTGGCTCAGTCGTTAAGCGTCTGCCTTCGACTCGGGTCATGATCCCAGGGTTCTGGGATTGAGCCCCGCATTGGGCTCCCTGCTCAGCGGGAAGCCTGCTTCTCCCTCTCCTACTCCCCCTGTTCGTGTTCCTTCTCTCACTGTCTCTCTCTCTCTCTCTCTCTCTGTCAAATAAATAAATAAAATCTTTAAAAAAAAATAAAGAGATGGCCCCAAGAGGAAAAAAGGGACAACTGAACTATGGATGCCTATCTCTTACTTTAAACTAACTAAGCAGGGAAGTCACTCTATCTTCCTTGGGGAAGCTGGAGACTGGAGCTTTGCAAAGGGGAAATTTAGGAAAAAATATTTCTCATGAAAATCAGACAAGTGTGGAAGAGACATTTCCCAATTAACAACTGGATCAAAGGATGTAAAGACTTTGCAGACTACACACTGCCAAATTACTTTCCAATAGGATGTCACCAAACAATTTGTAGTTACTACCAAAGAGGTGTCAGAGTGGCCAGTTTATATCACTTTTGACAGGTGGGCCAGCCACCGCAAGTTGCCTATGCAATTTCCATTATCCCCTTTTTTGTGTAATAGAATTATGATTTGGGGTGACAATGGGCCCTGCTTATAAATGCTCAGCCTCCCTTGCAATAGTGATGGCCATGCGATACATTACCTACCAATACAACGTGTAACAGAAGTCTGCCAGTGATTCCTAAGGAGTTTCGCTTTCTTAATTTAAATGCCATGCCTTCTCTCCCTCTTCCTGCCTGGAGCACAGAACTGATGTCTGAAGCTGAAGCGTCTATTTTGTAACCAAAATGAGAGTCACATGCCAAGAATGATGAAACAGAAATATTAAAGTTCCTTGAAGATATTCTTGAGCTGCTACATCAACCCTACTTTGTCTTTTCTATAGATCATGCTATTAATCAACTCAAAGGAATGACACTGTTCATGATTTCAGCTTTGAATTGTGTTTGTCTTAAATATCTGTCTGGGTTGGTATTTGCAAATCATTTTGTTCTACCTTTTTCTTTCAGAAGGTATTCTTTTAAATAACTGTATTTCATTTTCCATTCCAATCTGAGTATTTGACTGTTTACTAAGAGAATTGAGCTCATTTACATTCATAATCATAATTTTTGCGTTTGTGTATTTGGTTGCACGATATAGAAATTCATCTTCAATTAGCTTAGGCAAAATAGAAATTCACTGGCTCCTGCAACCAGAAAGGATAAGAGTGTAGCTAAATCGAGACCCAGTGAGCCAGAGACTTGATATTACCAAGATTCTCTTGCTCTGCCTCACCTCTTGGCTTCTCTCTGCTTTTGTCCATACCCACCACTCCACACATCTTCCAGGCTTTATCTCCTAAGAAACAAGAAACCCCTGCATGTAGGTCCTGTTGAATAAACCCTGGAGGAGGAGTATGGTGTTCACAGTATGTGCCAGCCTATGTGCTGGGTGGTAAGTGGCTGGGGATGATGAGGTTCCAGGATTGACCCAGTTTAGGTCAGATGTTCACTTCCAGGTAATCTAGTCCAGGTAAGTAAGATCATGCAAAAAGATGTTATCTCCATGTGGAGTCTATGGTTAGAGTAGGGATGGGGACATGGGAAGATTTCTCAGAAAAACGCAGGGGTGCTGGGCAGAAAAAGAGGCAAATGGCCATTTTAATTGTTACAGAAATAAAATGTCTTATTTTATACTTCCTGGGTTTTAATCCTTTTCCTCTTTTTAGATATGGACTATTAGTTTGTTCTTATTCTCTGCAATAATTAAGAAGGAAAGCATCCTGTTTCAATTAAACCATTCTTAGATTTTTACCATCTCATTAAAATCAAGAGCAACATAAGAACATTACTCCCCTTTTTGAAGGATGTAAAACCCAGGGCTTTGGTTTCCTTTGGTGAAGCTTCTCCTTTCTTGTATATGTATTTTTTCCTTTTTCATTTAGACTGTAGTCATAGACTATAGCATTGTCTTTGTGTTGAATAGTATAAATCATCTGTTTCAAGTAACTTTATTTCAAATATATACACTATTTGTATAAATTCAATTTAGTTCTGTATATTTAACTTATCTTACTGATTGCCCCAATCCAGTTTCAGCCACCACTCTTCTTTATTGAATCTAAATGTTGATTAAGGGACACCTGGGTGGCTCAGTCCGTTAAGCATCTGCCTTCAGCTCAGGTCATGATCTCAGGGTCCTGGCAACGAGCCCCGCATCGGGCTCCCTGCCCAGCAGGAAGCCTGCTTCTCCCTCTCCCTCTGCCACTCCCCCTGCTTATGCTCTCTCACTCTCTCTGTCAAATAAATAAATAAAATACTTTTTTAATGTTGATTAATATGTTGGGTTCTGAAGCAGGCCTTTAGGACCACTTATCTGGGAAGACAATCTGGTTTCTGAGTCCTAGGATACCTAAGAATGCCATTCTGTGGCTTCCCTATCTGATAATAAATGGCCTACGAAGCTCAGATGAGTGGAATGCCAATGCCTTTAGTTACTGAGTCCTGGTCACTGTGGCAACAAGTAATGAGCAAGAACCAGCCTCTTGTATTTCAATCCTCCTTCACAGATAGGTAGGCAGGATGAGTCTATTTCTTAACAGAATCTGACTCTTTCATCTTACGGTATGTTCATTGAAGATTTTTCTTGTTGAACATATTTTCCTGGTTAATTAGGAAGGAATTTGAAAGTGATTTTTCTTTTTTTAATTTTTTATTGTTATGTTAATCACCATATATTATATCATTAGTTTTTGATGTAGTGTGCCATGATTCATTGTTTGTGCATAACACCCAGTGCTCCACGCTTTTATCACTGTTTTAGACAGATGTGGAGATTACTTCTGTGATTCTACCGAGTGTGAGCTTCTGAGTGTGAGCAAAGAAAATAGACCTTAGGGATTTTCTGAGCTCAAAGTCTGGCCAGGCAGCCTATAGCACAAGTTCACATGCTGACGGAAGAGTCCAGTCCAGTGTCCAGACAAGAGCACTACTGGCAAGGGCGGTAGAGTCCGACCAGGTAGGAAGGTAAATGAAGTTGCAGCAGGTGGATATTCTGAAAGAAAAGGCAAAAGTCAAAAATGGAACTTCTTATTTGGACACAGTAGGTCCTGCAGGAGCAAAGGAGTGGGATCATTAGAGTATCGGGATGCTGTGATCAGAGAGGGGAATTTCAGATTTGGGAATTTCACTGCATCTTAGCTGCTCATCGCTCAATCCAGGGTCTCAGTTTTATCCTACATTCAAATTTTACTTGAAGACCTCAGTCATTATCAGTTGGATGCCATTAGTCCATTATTGGGTTGTCTTTCCTTCTATTGCTTATTTTGAAAAATCATTTTATCTCTGGCTCCTACAAATGTACAAATGTACTGCTTACTTTCCATAAACTGGATTCCTAAGCAGCCCTCCCAGTCCTCTTTATGGAAATCTACCCTACTTAAGAGTTTGGAATAACATGCTCTCTTGCGTCTCTAAGAATAATGCCACCTCTGTTTCAACCATCAGCTCTAATTTTTGAAGTTTCATTCTCAATGTAACCAATATGCCCAAACTTCCATAATTATGTATCTGTAGTGAGAAGGATGTGGATGCCTATGTCCTTTCTGAAGTGGAGAAGAATTAAAAGGACAGACTAATGTTAACTCCACCTTGGTAAACACACACTTGCTATGCATGCCACAGAGCATTCATTCTCTGATAGAAAAGCTTTTCATGATTCCCTGATTCCATAATTGAGCTTTATAATTTACATTCTACTACATACCCTGCAAAAGATTTCACGGACTGCTAAATTGCACTTGTGACAAAGCCCAGACTCTGGCGTTTTAATTTCAGGTTGTGTTCTTTCTACTATTGCACACTGCTTCTTTATTTGTGTGCTAAGTACTCTCCTAGACTGTAACTTCCTTGAGGGCAGGCACTCAGTAAATATTTGTGGTCTGAGTCCATGTGTTTAAAGGGCTTGTATAAAAAGAAATTGTGACACGGAGAATTCCATTACTAGAATATCCTTCCTATTCCTCACTATTTAAGCACATTTTTATGTTATTAATTAAATATAATAGAGTCTAAATTAATTATATATAATATAAATATTTGTATATATATAATATTAAATGTAATATTAATGTCAAAGCCAACTGGAAATAAAGGAGGAAAACTTTAAATTGGAATTACACCTGTGGTTTACAACTATCACTCATATGAATATACTGACAAATCAGATTCTCCTCCAATAAACTCTGTATGTAGTCATCGTCACATAAACTACTCTCTTTCTCTTAATTTCATCTCAATTTGAGCCTTATAAAAGAACATCCACGTATATTTACAAAATTGGGAACATCTCTAAGTACGGTTTTAAATCTTGTTTTCACTTAAACATTCCCAGGTTAGCCAGTATAATTATAATTATAATTCATAACTGCATAACATTCATCTTGCCCCCGTTGTTGAGCATGCGCCTTGTTTCTAATGTTTTTGCTCTTGTAAATTATGCTGCAAAGAACATTCTTGCACCTGAGTCTGTATCTACATCTTTAATAATTTCCCTAGGGATAAATCCTTACATCAGCCAGAATTTTAGCAGGAAACTGATGGTATATTCAAAATGCTCATTCAAGAGACTTTCATGAAGAGACTGATTACAAGAGGTGTGGGCAGGGTCAAGGAAACAACAAGCAATGGTAAAGTGCTCAGGATTGGCAAACAAGCCCTTACCATGCCTAGACCTGAGGGGGAGGGCTGGGCCCCAATGTTACTGGAGAAGAGAAAGCCTCTGCTGGGGAATCAGGGTTGTCCCACAAGGAGTTGTGGCCTTAAAGCAGTGCCTCTCAAAGTGTGGTCCTCGGACCAGCAGGATCAGCAACAACTGGAAACCCATGAGAAATTCAAGTTCTCAGGCCTTACCCCATCCTACTGAATCAGACACAAGGCCCCCAGGTGATTCTGATGCACTTAAATTTGAGAACCACCAGTTTGGAGGCACAAAGCCACTCATAAAACCCTAGCTGAAGGGAGAGAGCACAGGGTGGGGAGTAACTGTTTCCAAATCTCCCTTCTTCTGCCCTGTGTTCTTTCAGTGCCTTCATTGGCTAATCCCAACTAAAAGCTAGAGAGCAAGGGAGACAGTGATCGGCACAGCGTAGGACAGAGAGGGGTCTAGTAAGGATTTGGAGAGGTAGAAGAATAAGCACCCCAATCCCTAAATGTAGAACCATTGGATCAAAAATGTAAACACTTTCATACCTGTCATACATATGAGCAAATTGTTTTTTATGAAGAACCTGTGGATGGACACTGTTACCAGCAGTGGTAACAGACTGCCAATCTGGCGGAATTCTTGTTCACTTTAAATATAAGTTTAAAAAAAGTCTGTCCCAGTTTTATAAATTAAAAATGGCATCTCAGCTTTGTTTTAATTTGCATTTCCTCATTTAAAATGAGATGGGTTTTTTTAAACGTATGCTTATTGTCGCTTGCATTCTTCCTGGGTATTATCTATTTATGTCCTTTTTTCACTTTTCCATCAGGATGCTATTTTTTTTTCTAATTTGGAAGAACTCTTTTTCAATGCTAAAATGACTTCTCTCTCTCTGTCATATTTGTCACAGGTATTTCCCTCAGTTTGTCCTTTATCTTTTATTTTAGTTATGTGGAAATTTTACAGCATTAAATGTATTAATCTTATTCTTTGTGATGTATTATTTTGCTTCATCAGTTTTGTCCTCTTTAAAAACCATTTCTTTGGACTATGAGGATGATTGGTAACTTGGCTTCTGTATCAGTTTCCCATCACTGCTGTAACAAATTGCCTCACGATTAGTGGCTTAAAACAATACAAATTTATTATCTTACAGTTCTGGGGGTCAGAAGACCAAAATGGGTCTCCATGACTTAAAATCATGGTGTCAGTATGGCTGTGTTCTATCTGGAGGTTCTAGAGGAGAATCCTTGCCTCTTTCAGCTTCTAAAGGCTGCTTACATTCCTTGGCCTATGGTCTTTTCCCCTATCTTCAAAGTACATTTCTTGAATCTCTGCTTCTGTCATCACATATCCTCTCTAACTCTGACTAGTCTGCCTCCCTCTTTCACTTTTAAGGATGCCTGTGATCATACTGGGCCTACCTGGATAATCTGGGGTAATCTCACCATCTCAAGGTCCTTAATAGGTTCTGGAGAGTAGGACATGGACATCTTTGGGGGCCATTACTCTGCTGGCCCACAGTGCCTACCACACTATCCTACCCTCCTGTCCAGCACCATCTAATGTAGAAACCCACCAGGTACTTTGTCCTTACTCTCCTTCAAGAGACATTTTCCAGGCTTTCTTTGAGGTTGATACTAACTTCTGTTCAAGGACCATTTTATCATCCTCTTTCTTTTTTATTTTTTGTTTTTACTCACCAGCACTGTGCTTAGTGTAGGGATCAAAACAAAAATAGGATATCACCTTTGCCCCCAAGGTCAAAGGGAAAATATGATTCCAATCATCTTTGTCATATTTTTAAAATCAAAAATAAAATCAGAAGTTCATGTGTTTGTCTCTTTTCTTACCATGTAAGCTTCCTGAGAACTTGGATTCCATGTGTTGTGTATGTATATGTATATTTATATATGTACAATACATTCTGAAAAAAAATATGGTATAGTGAGTGAGGCATGGGTTCAAGTCTTGGCTCGACCACTTATTTGTTCCATGACCTTATATAAGTAACATAATTTTTATGAGCTTTAGTTTCCATATTTGCAAAATGTGGATGAGAGTACCCATCTCACCAGGACTTCATAAGGTTTAAATGAGATAACATATGTAAAGCACTTAGAACAGCCTGGCATATAGTCAATCCTAAAATGTGTGGGCAAAGTCAAAATGTAGAGTAAGGATGGTTTCCTTATATTGCAGAGTAATTAAAAGTAAATACTTTGGAGCCAGCGTACTTGGTTTGAAATCCCAGCTCCATCACTTACTAGCTGTGTGACCTTGAGTGTAAAGGGGAGATAATAATAATAATTATTATTATTATTAGGGTCATCACAAAGATGATATGAGTTATATGCTCTAACACACACAAAATGCATAGAAGAGCACCTGCCCCTTGTAAATGCCATAGAGTTGTTGGCTATAATTACATATCTCCTTAAACTTACAGTTCCTCAAAATAGAATATTGGTTAGATTAGTTATATTAAGTAATACAATTATATTAATTATATACCCTAAACTTACAGTTTCTCAACATAAGGTATTTTAGCTTCTATTACAGTGTGATATACCAGAATGACCTGAGTCTTGGGCAGACAGGCACACTAAGCAAGGCTGAACAAGGCACCACTCCCATGAAATAGAGAGTAAACAAATAAGGAGCTTTTAGGAAAAGGAGTATCCAATATTTAAGTCTACGTTTGCATTTCTGTGATGTAAATCTCCTTTCCTTCCCCAAGACTTCATTGAAGTCTGATATGTCTGTACTTATATGTAAGTGTGTGGGTGGGGAACAAAGAGCCAGCAGTGGGAAATGTGGCCCACCTCACATTCACTTCTTCCTGACACCTGTGTGTGGAGGTAAGAGCATCATATGGGGACAATAGATTTGGAATTTCAGGTGGCAACAAAGAGCAAAATGCATGGTGGTCCAGAGAAGTATCTCTTCTATATGAGAGGGTGACCTCAAAAGAGGGAAGCTGGGGAAAAAATTACCAGTATCTATTTCTTCATGTTATGGTAAAGATTAACTGTGAAATATCTCACATGTAGGGTTTTGTTGTTGTTGTTGTTGTTGTTTGTTTGCTATTAATTGATTCATCAAATATGCATAAAGCTCTGGCTAAGTGCCAGGCACTGCCCTAGGTCCTGGGGATATAACAGTGAGCAGAACAGACAAAATCCCTGCTCCTAGAACTTAGTTTTGGGGACTGTGGAGATGGGGGGATGAGAGAGCATTAAGTGCACAAGTAAAAATCTATTAGATGGAGATAAATGCTACCAATCCAAACAAAGCAGGCGAGGGAAATAAGGAGATGAGGAGTATCAGAGCAAGGCTGGAGGAAAGTATGGTTCTCAATAAGGCAGACAGGGAACCCTCAGTGCACAGAAGAATTGGAGCAAAGACCTGAAGGAGGTGAGAGAGCATGACTTGTGGCTGTTAGGAAGAAAAACCGGTCAGGATGTGGGAGTAGTATACCCACAGGCCTTGAGCTGGAGTGTGACTGATGGCTGGGAAGATCAGAGAGAAGCCAGTGTGGCTGTCATGGAATGAGCTGTGGAACATGGGAGAAGAGACCAGAGAAGTAGGGGTGCATGTGTTGGGGAAAGCCTGAGAGTACAGGTGGGGATTCTGAACCTTGACTGCGCATTGCAATCACCTGGAGAATCCCAGCTCAAAGCAACCAATCCTGATGTAACTGAGATAGGCCCTTAGCATGAGGAGGTTTTAAAAAAGCTCACTGTGATTCTAATATGAGGCCGGGCTTGAGAACTACAAATAGGAACCTTAAAAGCTACTGAAAGCCTTATCCTGAGAGGGAAGGGAGGTTCTGGCAGGGTTTTGAACAGAGGAGTAAATGACATATTCTGATTGAGACTGTAAGAGGATCCCTGCTTGAAAACATATGCCATCCAGTCATATTCAATTTATCTTTTAAACCACTTTAAAATCTCTCTCGGGGTGTCTGGCTGGCCCAGTCGGTAGAGCATGCGACTCTTGGTCGTAAGTTTGAGCCCCGTGTTGGGTGTAGAGATTACTTTAAAATAAAATCTTTAAAAAATAAATTAATTAATAAAATAAAATCTCTCTTGGCATAGTCACAAATTTATAGTCATAAATTTTACTTATAAAGTAAAACAAATAAAACTGTCTTAGTGTTCATAAAAGTACCTGGCTTTTATAGTAGTTGCCAAATAACATTAGTGTATTACCATGGGTAAGGTTTTGTGTAGTTTCAAAAAAATATAGGATATCAACATTATAACAAAAAATGCTGTATGTTTAAAGTGGTATAGTTGGTAAAATTCTGTTTAATATTATCCTTCAGTTTCTATGGAAATTTATTGAATGTTATCTAATGAATTAGAGAAGAATATGCATAGACATATTTTTCTGACTTCTGAAGATCAGAATAATGGCTTAAATTAATATGACTTATCTACAAAACCTTGTCTGAGATTGGAAATAATACCTATCTGTGATAAACTGTATGAAAGTCTTATATGGGTGGTAAATAACAGAGAAGATGGAAGTTAAATGACAGTATCTTTTCTATACTGGGATCATGCCATTTATAGTAATTCTTTGTGAAACATTTTATTATCATGTAAAATATATGACATTTTCAATATGACAGTTTTCTGATTGCTTCCCTTTTTGCAAAAAAAAAGAAAAGAAAAATATTCTGTGAATAATGAAAAACATTCTTTTCTATTCTGGAGTATTTGGAAAAACTAGCTATAAACGTGAAGTGCAGTACAGTGTTTCAAAAATGCAGTAACTCTGGGAACTCTATAAAACTGAAATCCACCCACTGCCTTCCAGAACCTAATATCCGCATTCATCAGGGGAATCATTAACCTTTTGTAATACCTCTAGGTATCATTATTCCAAAAATGTAGTATTATAATCATTATAAGAGATTTTTAGAATAATAGAAAAGGAAAAGAGAAGATCTGTATAGCATGAGGTTGATAATGCAAATCCACAGCAAAAGCTATTTTGTTTCAAAATGGGTGACAAATAAATGATGGGTATATTTAATCTACACAGAAAAAAATTGTTTTAAATAGTTCTCCTTTTTCAACTTTTAATGTTTTGTTATGAAAAATGTCAATTATATACATAAGTAGAGAGAATAATATAATGAACTGCCATACATCTATCACCCAGCTTCAACAATTATCTCTGCTAATACTCCTTGTCCTGAAGTCAATTTTCTTTGGTATTAATAGAGCCTCTCCAGCTTTCTTATGAACAGTGTTTCCTTGGCATATATTTTTATCCATCTTTTTACTTTTAAACTACCCGAGTCTTCATATTTAAACCTTTTTATTTTTGGAGGTGGCTTTGCTGAGTCTTTCTTCTTTAAATTCAATCTGATAATCTCTGCTATTTAAATAGAGTATTTAGACATTTATAATTAATGTAATTAAAGATATGGTTAGTTTTAAGTCTACCATTTTGCTATTTATTTTCTACTTGTTACATCTGTTCCAGATTCTTCTTCCCCTCTTTTAGGTTATTTTTTAGTATTCTACTTGATCTCCATTATTAGTTTATTAAGTATACCTCTTTATTTTATATTTTAGTGTTTTTTCTAGGATTTACAACATTTATCTTCAACTTAGCACAGTCTACTTTCAAATAGCATTTTGCCAATTTACATATAATGAAGAACCTTACATACATACTACTTCTGTTCCCTCCCTCTCATTTTTTGTGTTATTGTTGTTATACCTTTTACTTTTACATATTATAAACTTCACTATGCATTGTTATTTTGGCTTTAAAGAGTCTGTTATTTTTAAGGAGATTTTTAAAAAAGAAAAGATTATTTTATATTTATCCATATATTTAGCACTTCTGATTTTCATCTGGTATAATCTTCCTCTCATATTTCTTATAATGCAGGTCTTCTAGTGACAAATTTTTCAAATTTTGTTTAAAAAGTTTTCATTTTAAGTTATTGATGGATGTTTTCAATGAATATAGAATTCTATATTCTGTTTTTTTTTTTTTCCAGCACTGAAAATCCATTTCTTTCTAGCTTGAATTGTTTCTAAAAAGAAGTCTCAAACTTATTCCTCTGTAAGTAATGTATCCTCTACTCTCTGCCTGCTTTAAAGATTTTTCTCTTTGGGACACCTGGGTGACTCAGTCATTAAGTGTCTGCCTTCGGCTCAGGTCATGATCCCAGAGTCCTGGGATCGAGCCCCGCATCGGGCTCTCTGCTCCGCGGGAAGACTGCTTCTCCCTCTCCCACTCCCCCTGCTTGTGTTCCCTCTCTCGCTGTGTCTCTCTCTGTCAAATAAAAAAAAAAATCTTAACTAAAAAATAAATAAAGATTTCTCTCTTTGTCGTCTGTTTTCAGCAGTTTGGTTGAGATGGGCTTTGGTATAGTTTTATCTCTATCTTACCTGGGGTTTGTTGAGGCTCTTAGATCTATGAGTTTATGGTTTTCATCTAATTTGGAAATATTTCAAACATTTTTTTTCAAATATTTTTTCTTCCTCCTCTTTCTCCCTCTGTTTGGAACTCCACTTACATATACATAAATATGCTTGATACTGTTCCACAGATTGCTGAGACTGTTTTTTTTTTCCAGATCTTTTTTTCTTCTCGGAGTTTCAGTTAATTTCTAATTCTGTCTTCAAGTTTATTGATCTTTTCTTCTATAATAAACTATTTTCTCTTAAGCCCATTCAGTTAATTTTTTATTTCAGATATTGTACTCTTTAGTGTGCAAGTTCCAATTGTATCCTTTTTATAACTCCCATCTATCTCTTTATTATATTCATGTTTTCCTTTAAATGCTTGAGCATATTTAAAATAGGTGCTTGAAAGTTTTTTTCTGTGAATTCCACCATTTCTGTCATTTCTTGATCTTTTTCTATTGACTCATTTGCCTTATAGTTTGTGTATAACCTTTTCCTGCTTCTTCACATGCCTAGTAATTTTTTATTAGATGCTGAACATTATGGATCCTAGGTTTTGAATGCCAGATTTTTAATTTTTTCTCTAAAGAGTGTTGGATATTGTTTTGAAGGGAGTTAACTTACTTGTAGATTAGCTTGAGTCTTTTGAATCCTGTTTTTTAGCTTTGTTAGGGTGAATCTAAGGTGCTCTTTAGAGCTAGTTTAACCCAATCATTAAAGGAATATCCTTCTGTGGTCCCTACCAAGTGCCTCAGGTGTTCAGTGAGGTCTCTTCATTTTTTTGGTTAGAACTCAAATGTCTTCTTACTCTGGGTGAGCTCTGGAAATTTTTCAGTTTATAGCTTCCCAGGAGTTCTTTAATCAGCCTTATAAAATAATTTCCCCCTATGAATTTTCAGCTGAGTATTCACAACAGACTCAAGGGGACTTCTATGAAGATATATGTGTATATACATGCATGTATATATATGTACATATACACAGATGTAAATGTACATATATATGTATTTATCTGAACATTAGAACTGAGTGTGAATTCAAATGATTTAAAAATAAAAAAACTAAAATGTATTTTATTGACTGTAAGCTGAACCATGGATATGAAGGCGAGATGAATATATCGATGCCCACACTGCACATTCTAGCATCTGTGGCCCACGGTTAACCTTCAGGTGGTACTTCTATTACATATATAATCTCTCTTCTAAGTCCTTTGCTTCACAAATTCCATCTGCTTCAGTGCCCCCAATCTCTGCCTTTTCAGAGACTACTTTGCTTTACTTGGATTCCCTCTCCCTGCTCCATAATCATGAAAGTGCCTTCAGAAAAAAAGCCAGAGTGATCATTGAGCTTCAGTTAAATTTAACTGAATTTTTTTTAGGGTTTACATACTTGTGCTTCCTGCTGTTCAGTATCTTAAGACAGATGTTTCTTAATTTTGTCCAATTTTCTAGTTGTATGCACTGGGAGGATCAGTCCAGTATGAGTTACACCATCGTAGCTTGCAGAGGAAGTTTCTGTTTCAATAACTATCCACTCATAGCCACTCTTATTTCCTCATACTTCTACCTCTACTTCCACCCCTCCTAG
The DNA here is from genome assembly GCF_037043125.1 of Eumetopias jubatus. Lineage (NCBI taxonomy): Eukaryota > Metazoa > Chordata > Mammalia > Carnivora > Otariidae > Eumetopias > Eumetopias jubatus. Next base: position 91,771,122 of record NW_028274814.1, on the reverse strand, counting down.
ATATGTTCTAGAAACTACCGACTTTAAACTGATGGTGGAGGGGATGATTGCAAACCTAACTATGAGTGACTGAAATAGTAGTATCGCTTGAAGGCTGACTGTGTGCCACAGACGCTAGCACGTACAGTGTGGGCATCAATACCTTCATCTTGCGTTTAAATCCATGGTTCAGCTTACAGTCAATAAAGTACATTTTTAAAATTATTGAATCATCTGAATTCACAGTCAATTCTAATTTTATCATGAAGCAAATTTATTAAGTGACAATTATTTGGTTCTTCTTTTATAAAGCAATCATACTGAATTTGAATGACAGATTCTTAGCAAAGGTATTAATTAATGATTAAATGTTATTATATTCTTGTTACTGATTCATGTAGCTTAATTGGCTGAATGGATGTTAGGCAAGAAAATTTTTGAAGAGCTAATAATGCATCATTTTGACACCTATTATTTGGATGTGATCCAAATTAAGGCATTTATTAGGTAATGTTCTTCCTTTAACCATTTTAATCCCCTACAATAAGTGAGCTAAACATTTCTACACGTTAAAATTTCCCCAAGCAGTTTCAGAAGGCTGCAGAATAAATACTATAAATGGCAAAAAACATTTAACACCCTAGCCCAAACACTGACCTATTGTAAACACCTTATAAAAAACACAAGAGACTTGTATTTTCTGTCAACAGAAGTGATATTACAGTACACTTTTCTTCTAGGAATGTGAGTGGTGATGTTATTAAGAAAATGATTAATTTTATTTTATTTTTGCTTTCTTAGTAAAGTCAGGTGGTAATATAATGTGAATACTGGTATTTTATTTTATTTTACTGTAGAGGTGTAATGCTGGCTATGAATGGAAAAACTTAAGAATTCACAGTATTCTTCCTTTTTAGCATAAACTAGGGAGGCAGTGTGGTGTAGTAAATGATCACTAGAATGAAGTGGCTAGGTTTTAATCCTAACTGATAATAACTTGCAGGCTTTTGTTGAGGTATAATTTGTGCACCGTCATGAATTCTATAAAAGGGATTTTTTTTTTCTCTCCACATATCTGAGAATGAACAGTTCACTCATGAGAGGTAGGAACTGTACTATGGAGGCATGAATGTCATCAGAGATTTCCATGGCTTACTTCAGTGATTCTCAACACTGGAAACCAATGCTACCATTTTGATTGTTTTATTTTCTGTGTTTTATTTGTGTTTTCTTCCCACCACCCCCCCCCGCCACCCCATTTTTAAACATTTCACAATTTATATACAGTAAAGCTCACTTTTGGGGGCGTATATTTCCATAAATTCTGACAAATGCAAACAGTTATGTAATCATTACCACAGTCAAGATTCAGAACAGTTAGGATGCAGGGGTGGCTCAGTCAGTTAAGCATCTGACTCTTGATTTCAGCTCAGGTCATGATCTCAGCGTCCTGAGGTTGAGCCCTGCCTTGGGCTCCATGTTGGGCATGAGTCCTGCTTGAGATTCTCTCTCCCTCTCGCTCTGCACTGATTCATGTAGCTTAATTGGCACCTGGGCTCTAGGAATGTAAGTGGCGCTCTCTCTCCCTCTCTCTCTCAAAAAAAAAAAAAAAAAGAAAAAAATTCTGAACAGTTACCATTGCCCCTCAAAAAAAATTCCCTCATGCAGCCCCTTTGTCATTAAACCTTCCTGGGAACCCCTAGAGCCTGGCAACCTTTGATGTGGTCCCTGTTTATAGCGATTTTCTAGAATGTCACATAAACGGAATCACACAGTAGATAGTCTTTATAGACTGACCCAGAGCTGCCGTCTTATAATAGATATTCTGTTATTTCTCCTTTTCTATCCTCAAATAGAATACAAGGTAAGATTATCTACTCTGGCACATATAATTCCAAATAATAAATATAATGTTCTAACATATGGACAAAGCAAAAAGTCAATTCGAACATAAAATGTATTTAAAATGGAAATAATTGAGCACAACTATTCTAGACCTAATGAAGTAATCAGATGCTTGCATCTACCTTATGAAGGAGTTTGGTTTTATGGGAAGTAGGAAAATCAGAAGCTATTATGTATAAAAAGTACAGGAGAATGAAAAAAAGCAGAGGTATGATGCGATTTTTCCAAAATGTGAATAATTCTTGATAAAGATCCAAACAAAACCAAGCACAATCTTACTTTTCACAGAATCTTACTATTCCCATAGTTGCATTTCTGGAAAATTCATTGTGTATTTAAAACTGCATTTATATGTAGGGGCGCCTGGGTAGTTCAGCTGGTTAAGCATCTGACTCTTGATCTCAACTCAGGTCTCAATGTCAGGGCTGTGAGGTCAAGTCCCACGTGGAGCCTTCTTAAAAACAAAAAACAAAAAAACTGTGTTTATATGTAAAGTGGAACTAGATTCCTAGCTTCAGATAATTATAAAAGTTTTCATTATATTATATTCATACTTATAAGGTTTTCATCTACATGAATCTCCATTGGGGTAATCAAAAAATGTGTAGGCTGTGGCACAATTCACATGTGGCCTGTCTCATGCATAACAGGAAAAATATTGTCCCTGGCTTATACCCAGTAGGAGCCCAAAGTACACACCAGTCATTGTAACAACCAGAAATATCCCCACAAATTTCTAAAATGACTCCTACTGGGTGGCAGTTAAGATTCACTGGCCAAGATGAAGTATCTCTCATACATCCAATACTCTCATCTGGGATCAACCTTCACCAACCTTTTCATTACCAATGGAATTTTGCGGGTAGCTTCATGTTAGGAAAGGAATGTCTTAGACTGCTAACTTTTGTATTCTAGTCTCCAGAAATATACTCCACATACTAGAGGTTAATAAATTATCATTTTGATTGATCCCAGTTCTGAGTGTGTTTAGCCTGAAACAGTCTCTGAGATCCTGATTAACTTGGAAATAAAAAAATTGAGATTTGTCTACACAAAATTAACTTTCAATTTTGTGATGACTGTGCCAACTTTTTATCCCCTCAATAGGTCTTACATTCACAATTAGCTAATCTCCTTTGAAATTTTAAATGTGTCTTTTTAAAAATTCACAAGTGTGGTGCCTGGGTGGCTCAGTTGGTTAAGCGTCTGCCTTTGGTTCATGTCGTGATCCCAGGGTCCTGGGATGGAGCTCTGCTTTGGGCTCCCTGCTCAGCAGGGGAGTCTGCTTCTCCCTCTCCTTCTGCCCCTCCTTCTGCCCCTCCCCCTACTAGTGTTCTTTCTCTTGCTCACTCTCTCCCAAATAAATAAATAAAATCTTTAAAAAAATAAAAATAAAATTCACAAGTCAACATTTTTCAAGATTACTACAAATGCTATTTGGTATTTTACCTAAAGGAAGACAGTCACACAATCTGGCATTGTTTGATTTTGATTATTCCCATGAGTAGAAAGAAAATGTATCACATTCAGGTGGTCCAGGGAAAGATACCTCAGGAACCTTGAGAATTCTCATGAATGAGTACAAGATAGGAGAACTCAAGTCTTATTGTGGTTATTGGTTATCAATGAGGTAATTTCCACAATATATCTTATGAAATCCTCGGTTTTTAAATAATAAGTTTTTAAATTATGGATATAATTTTTTTATATGGGAAAGGTTTTTAGAGTCACAATGCTCTCTAAGATCATATGCAATGCTGCTAAGCTTGCATGGATGATGAAATAAGACTTATGTCCTCATTGTCCATTAATGGTAGTTTTTATTGCAATATCCAAAGAGCAGAGTAAAATTTGCTCCTTGGGAATAAGTTATATGACTCCATATAAATTAGTAATAGATATCCAAGGTATTCATGCTATTAGAACAGCCTGAGTTAAGAGTAAATTTGTGTGGGCTCTCTGAAGTAACTTAGAAGAAGCTAGTAACTTATAAGAAGGAACCAACCATAACTGTTTGGATCCAAATACTGCATTAAATCTTTCAATGTATACTTAACAGACACTCACAAAGTACCTATTATATTTCAGACACTTTAAAGCCAGCAGTATTTCTTTTTTAAAAAATTTAAATTCAATTAATTAACATATATTGTATTATTAGTTTCAGAAGTAGAGTTCAGTGATTCATCAGTTTTATATAATATCAAGTGCCCATTACATCACATGCCCTATTTAATGTCCATCACCCAGTTACCCCATCTTCCTTTGCCCCTCCCCTCCAGCAACCCTCAGTTTGTTTCCTATGATTAAGTCTCTTACGGTTTATCTCCCTCTCTGATTTTGCCTTGTTTTATTTTTCCCTCCCTTCCCCTATGATCCTCTGTTTTGTGTCTTAAATTCTACATATGAGTGAGATCATATGATGCTTTTCTTTCTCTGATTGACTTATCTCGCTTAGCATGATATCCTCTAGTTCCATCCACATTATTGCAAATAGCAAGATTTTGGTTTTTTTAAGGCTGGGTAATATTCCATTTTATATATATATATATATATATACCACATCTTCTTTATCCATTCATCTGTCGGTGGACCTCTGGGCTCTTTCTATAGTTTGGCTATTGTGGACATTGCTGCTATAAACAGTGGGGTGCGGGTGCCCCTTCGCATCACTACATTTGTATCTTTGGGGTAAATATCTAGTAGTACAATTGCTGGGTCGTAGGGAGCTCTATTTTCAACTTTTTGAGGAATCTCCAGACTGTTTTCCAGAGTGATTGCCCCAGCTTGCATTCCCACAAACAGTGTAAGAAGGTCCCCCTTTATCCACCTCCTTGCCAACATTTGTTATTTCCTGACTTGTTAAATTTAGCCATTCTGAACAGTGTGAGGTGGTATCTCATTGTGGTTTTCACAATGGTTTGTATTTCCCTGATGCCAAGTGATGTGGAGCATTTTTTCATGTGTCTGTTGGCCATTTGGATGTCTTCTTTGGAGAAATGTCTGTTCATATCTTCTGCCCATTTCTTGATTGGATTATTTGTATATTGGGTGTTGAGTTTGGTAAGTTCTTTATAGATTTTGGATACTTACCTAATAAGACTCTTGCAAATGTTTTTTCCCATTTTTCCCATTCCGTAGGTTGCCCTTTTTGTTTTGTCGACTGTTTCCTTTGCTGTGCAAAACTTTATATCTTGATGAAGTCCCAATAGTTCATTTTTGCTTTTGTTTATTTTGCCTTTGGGGACATGTCTAGCAAGAAGTTGCTGCGACCAAGGTCAAAGATGTTGCTGCTTGCGAAGCACATTCTTGTTCATATACATTTTATGCATTTCTAATTATCTCATAAATTCTCAGAAGTAAAAATTCTTAAAGCATTTGCCTATCTAAAATGCTGATACAAGATAATATATTACTCTTTGGAAAGACTGTACCAATTCCTACTCTCAACAACAGTGAATGCTATGAATTATTTACATCTTTGTTCTGGTGAAAGGTAAAAGAGAGTATCTCATTATTTGCATCTCTGTAATAACTAGTGAAGTTGGATATCCTTTAAAATATTAAATGACCATAGTTTTTCATTTATTTGCATGTGTATGTCAATTGCCTGGAGATCTGCCCATTTTTCCACTGGGATATTCATCTCCCTCACCTAAATTTTGGTAAGAACTGACTTATATTAAAGATTTTAACCTAACATTTTCCCTTCAAGATATCATTTATGTATCAATGTTGTTTCTTGTATCACTAAGCATATAGATATATAGATACACATATAGATATGTATCTACATGTATACAGAAGCCATATAAATGTATTTGGCTGAAGAGATAGAAATATATATATCTTTGGTACATATATACAATATATGGATATCCTATATATCTTTGATGTTTTTGTTTAGAAAGATTGTCAAATGATCACCTAAATTTTTTTCTAGAATGTTTATTAACTGTCACACTTTTCCCCCAAGGTATACAAATAGATGTCTTAACCCCACCCCTTGAGGCTCACCAGACAAAAAAAGGACTCAGGAAGGAAGGAGTGAGGATTACTTGGTGGTGGTAGCAGTCACATCCCTACTGATCCCAAACAACCCTGTCAAAAGGGTGGGTGAGAAGGGTGTGATTGCTCCTACTCTGGACAAAATGGCCTCATCAAAGCTGTGTGTCAAAATCATCTTGCTTGCTACCTTTTAAGGCTCATTCTGAAATAAAATCCTTTATATAGTATTTCTGTTACTCATGGAACTTTCCATTGCTTCAGCTATCTATATTCTAGGATGTCTATGTCTGTAATAACTGGCTGGGTGTGGGAATGAGTGAAGGACTAGAATTCAGATTAGCATAAAAATCACACCATCAAGAGTAATGTGGGAGGAAGGTTCATAATGCTCTAGAGACTTCAGAGATCAGTGATCACAACAAAAAAACCCTCCCTCTCCTCTGCCCTGAGGGTGGCCTCGGATGTATAGGTGAGCAAGCAGCTCTATACCCAGGTCTTGAGTCTTAGCTATTCACTTAGATCACTATGACTAGAACTCATGAAATACCAGCTACTAGTGGGGCTTTGCAGTTTACGGTATGCTTTCACATGACTTATGTGGTTATTATTGAAACAACATTTCTCGTTAACATATCAGGGCATTTTTTTATTATGTTTTGTGTGTTTATGTTGCACGTAATATATTACACAGAAACACGGTTCTCTTGGGCTTTTTTCACTTGAAACAATATTTTCAGCCATTGAAAAGTATTTGAAAATGTCATTTATAAACATTTCTTAGAGTCTTATTTTTGAAAATGGAAAAGCAAAGAGAAAAAATTTTAAAAGGCTTATAATCACATTACCTTAGTCATTTCTATTAACATTTCAAAAGGTAGAACTCAACTATTATATGTCTAAAAAATATCAAATGATAGAGAAAAGAAATACAATAGAAAAAGCCTCTTTCCCCCAAATCTAACTAACCAGTAGTTCCCTTCTCTAAAGGAAACCGGCATCAAGTTTGCTATGCATGAGAAACTTATGGTGTGTGTGTGTGCGTGCGTGTGTGTGTGTGTGTGTGTGTGCCTATGTGAGCATGCTACTGTGTCTTTTTTGTGTATACATGTGCATCTGTGTTTAAATGTTTGTGTGTATATTTTCATGTACATTAAGGAACACATACTATATACACTGCTTTGTATCTTGCTTTCATAATGAATCTTGAGAATTTTCATAATCAGCACATACAGAGCTTCCTTTCTCTGGCTAAAAGCTGCCTGATATCCCACTCCATACATGTACTGTAATTTGTTTGACCAATTTCCTATTAATGCGTATTTAGATTGTCTCAAGTTTTTTGTTTCTTTGTCTTTGCTATTACAAGCAACAATACAAAGGATATCTTTGTAAATGTATTTTGGTGTTTTTTTCATGTATATTTGTGGAATAAATTCTCAACAGTGGAATTAGTGAGTCAAAGGGTATATGCATTTTGAATTTTTGATGCATATTGGGAAATTAGAAATTGTTCTCCAAAAAGGATGAGTCAACTTACACCTTCATCAATATGAGAGTTATCTCTTCCTACATCCTTGACAATACTTTATATTTAGTTATTTTTAAATGTGTCTAATTTTTAATTTATTTAATTTTAATATCTATCAATATTTTATATTTATTGTTTGGATTTACACTTCTTTCATTATAATTATAAGCACCGCTTAGCCTTTTGTACTTCTGTTTCTGTAAAACAGAATTCTATAGTCTTGTCCATTTTTCTACTAGATGACATGCTTACTGGTAAGCATAAGCATTTTGGAAATTAAAGAAGTTGTTCCTTTGTCTCTCATATGTTTGCAGACTTTTTCCCAGTGTATTGTTTATGGTGTAGCTATTTTTATTTTAATTCCTACATAGACTACTTAATATACTTTTTAAAAAACACTTTCCTAAGTCAAATTTATTTATTTATTTATTTATTTATTTATTTATTTATTTATTTATTTATTTTATTTGACAGAGAGAGACACAGCAAGAGAGGGAACACAGGAAGGGGGAGTGGGAGAGGGAGAAGCAGGCTTCTCACTGAACAGTGAGCCCGATGCGGGACTCGATCCAGGACCCTGGGATCATGACCTGAGCTGAAGGCAGATGCTTAATGACTGACCCACCCAGGTGCCCCTTAAGTCATATATCTTTTCTTTTATAGCTTTCAAGTATCTGCTCATAAAGGTCTTCCTGCTCATAAAGGTCTTCTCCATTTTAAGCTTATAAACACATTCATCTATGTGCTCTACTCGATCTTTTATGATTTTGTTTTTTTATATGGTATAACAATTTTTAATTAAGATTTTATTAAAACATAATGTACATTAAAAAGCGCACAATCATAAGTGTGCAACTTAATGAGTTTTCACCAAATAAACATTCCCATGTAGCTAACATCCGGATCAAGAAACAAAAACATTATCAGCATGTCAAAGCCCCCTTTATACCCCCTTCCAATCATTACCACCCTCCAAAGGTAATCCCTTCACCCTCTTGACTTCTAATATCATGCATTAGTTTTTCTTATTCTTGAATTTTTAGTAAATGGAATCATCCAGTATGTGCCCTTTTGGATCATTTAGCTCAACATGATGTCTGTGAGATTTATCCGTGCTCTGTGTAATTGTAGTTTGTATATTTTCATTCCATGTACAAATAATAATTTATTAACTCATTCCACTGCCAATAGATAAATTTGAGTTGTTTCCATTTGGGGGCCAAGATAAATAGCGCTGTTATAGTCTTTGGATATATTTATACACTTTTTTTTTTTTTTTTTTGGCTAGGCTTATTTCTAGGAGTGGAATTGCTAAGTTGAGCTTTTGTAGTTATTTCCAAATGGTTTTCCAAAATGATTGTACCAATTTATTCTTTTGCCAGCAGTGTATGCTTTACATCCTAACCAACTTTATATAACCTTTTTTTCATTTTAAGCATTCTGAGGGGTGTGAATTGCTTTCCCACTGTGGTTTTAATTCACATTTCTCTGATGGCTAGTAATGTTGAGTAGCTTTTCATGTGTTAATTGGCCATGTAAGCATGCTTGTTTGTGAAGTGCCTGTTCAGGTCTTTTGCCCATTTTCTACTGGATTGTTTATCCTTTTTCTTATGGATTTATAGAAATTCTTTATATATTCTGGATAAGAATCCTGTACATCCAAGTATCTTCTCCCACTCTGTGGCTTGTCTTTTCACTCTCCATGCTATCTTTTGATAAAAGAAATTCTTAATTTTAATATTGTTCGATTTACCAATTTTTTTCTCATTGCTAGTGTCTTTCGTATCCTGGTGAAACATTAATATTTTTTTATTTCTTTAGAAATTTTTAAGGAGATTAATGAAATTTAGTTGATATAATAAACTGCACATATTTAAAGTGTATGATTTTTAAACTTTGGCAGTGATGGGTAATGTACATTATCTAGATTATGGTGATAGTTTCATGATTGAACATACATGTCACAACATCGATTTTAATGCTTCAATAATATTTCATCCTATGAAAGTGTTCTAATTTGTTTCTCATTCCTCTAATATTGGGCAGTAAAATTGTTTTCCTCTTTTCCCCTATCATAAAAAATAATAGCCGTTAAATGTCATAGAGATGAAACAGCATGTATGAACAGGAAATAATGGATATGGTTTGTGGAAGGCAAGATGTGCTAGGTTGCTTGGCAATGCCATTATGTGAGGGAAGAAGAGCAAGAGTGTTGCATGGGATGACAAGGAATGCTCAAGCTGTGCTGTGCTTCAGTAATGAGCTGTCATGTGTAGTGATGTACAGTTCTGAAGTGATAAAGTATGCAAGCAGCATAGCAAGAAGTGCTGGCCTAGCGTGGTGACAGCTGCCTACTTTCGGAGAAACTGACTGAAGCAGGAAAGAAAAGACCTTTCTCCCTTCTTAAAAATGGTTTTAATTACAAGAGCATTTGCTCATTTTTTTAAAATCAGGGAATATTTGTGCATCAAGTGACAATCATGCCCCAGACCCAGTTCCACTCCCTATCGACAACCCCTGGAAGTATTTTGGTATGTAACCAAAATACTTTTTTTTTTTTTTTGCGCCTGACGTGTACCAGTTCTATGACTAGGACTGTGTCTATATTGGAAAATTGTGAATCTGGTGGACGATGGATGTACACACAGCTGGTAACACAGGTAACACTTGTCTCATGCAAGGATGGAGCTATAACACGCAGGGGAGACACCAAAGCAGAGAGGGACAGAGTCATCAGACTCTGCTAAGGGGTGGCAACAAGGTGACCTTCATAGGTGGGGAGGATTAGGATGGACATCAAAGGGGAAGCAGAGGACAACATGAGGAACAGCGTCGGCGTGACGGGCAAGGTGCGTCTTGGAGCATGGTATGGTTCTGCCATGAGCAGGGAGGACAGCCGCCATGGGAGATGGTTCTGGAAGAGTAGGTGGGACCAAGACAGAGGAAGGTCCGAAGTACAGGAATAGGCAAATCATTAAGAGTGTTTCAGATGTGATTTGGGTACCAACTTTTATAAATCCAGGGATTTCATGAGCAAATCTGGGTTCTCATGAAAGCCTGGAAGGTCTGGTATCTTGAAACCTTGGCTCTCTTGTGACCACATTTACTTATGACTGGGTGGTGGCTGCCCCTCACCAGGACAAGCATTCTCCTGTCTGCCCCGGTCCTCACCACTCCCTACCGTGTGGCCCTTTGTCCGCATCCCTCCCGTGCGACCTGCCTGCCCTCCATGGGAGGAGAGGCCAGTGGAGTGTGGGGGATTACCACCGAATGTGTTTAGGAAAGTCTGTTGAGGCCAGCGAGGAGAAGTCTGTAGCCTGGAGTCAGTGAGGGGGTTCCTGAAAGAGTCCATGGAGAGGGCAGGGCACGAACGGGGGCAGAAGCAGGAGAATGGGAGGAAGGGCTGACCGGGAGCGAGGGAGTGAGGAGGTACGTGCAGGACCCAGGATCCAGGATGGCAGGTGGAGTAAGTCAGGAGGCAGAGGAGAGGATGGTGAGCTCTGCTGGGGTGTCTGTGGAGTTTGAGGTGCTGGGGCAGGGGCAGCCCGGTGAAAACGCATGGCAGACATTTTCTGTGAATAGTTTTAAACACATACAAACATGTACATATATACACATTTTTTTCAGACATTTTCTGTGAATAGTTTTAAACACATACGAAACATGTACATATATACACATAAACATTGTTTTTTTTAAAAACAAGACTGCTAATAAAAATAATGCTTGGCAACTTGCTCTATTCACTTACTATCTTGTGGTTCCCTTTCCATACCAGGGTGCTACAGGTGTGCCTGCTCCCCTCCTTCTCCAAACACAGCTCAGGATGCAGCTGGTAGGCCCCGGTCTCAGTGCCAACACCTGGAGCTCTGGTTGAGCGAGCCCACGAGGCAGAGTGAGCAGCAGAAAGACAGCTTGCCTGGCAAGTGGGTGGCTGGGTACCGACAAGAACCTTCTTTTCGGCGGGTTTTGCCCCTTTCCCACACAACCGCACTGCTAGGATGAGTGCTGGTTTCAGCCCCCTCAGGCACCTTCCCCCTCTTTGTCCCATTGCCTCTCCTCTAGTCCAAGAGTAACAAACTCAGAAGCCTACAGAAGCCCAGCAAGTTAAGTAAATGAGTGAAGCAGGCTCAGTAGAAGAGTGTTAGAACTGTCAGAAGTGGAGCCCTGTTTGAATGGCAGCCACTACTCACACCACCACTCACACACATCCCCTTGTAAGGGGGGAATATTGCCAGATCTCTAAATTTTCCTTGAAGAAGTCATGAGAAGCCAGGAAAAGTCTTGAGAAGCTAGAAATCCAAATTTTATGAGAAATCTTTTGATTTTCAAAAGTCAGCCAGCCAAATGTTTTGGGATGTACTTAGGTCTTTACCTTTTCTTTTTAAAATAAACTTTATTTTTTAGAAAAGTTTTAGACTTACAGAAAAATGGCAGATAGTTTAGAGAGTTCTTGTCTACCCTTATACCCACATTTTCCTAATACTGGTACAGTAGATTGTCACAATTAAGGAGCCAATATTGATACATTAATATTAATAATTTATTCAGATTTCCTTAATTTTATCTAATGCCCTTTTTCTGTTCCAGGATCCCATCTGGGATACCACATTACATTTAGTAGTCGTGTATCCTTAGTCTCCTTTTGACTGGAACAGTATCTCAGATTTTCCTTGGTTTTGATGACCTTGACAGTTTTGAGGATTATTGTTCAGGTATTTTGCAAAACGTCCCTCAGCTTGGTTTTTCTGATGTTTTTCTCATGATTAAACAGAGGTTATGGGTTTTCAGGAGAAGGCCACAGAGATAAAGTACCATTCTCAAAACATACCAAAGGTACATATTACCAACATGACATATCCTGGTTGATGCTGACCTTGGTCACCCAGATGAGGTAATGTTGGGTCTCTCAACTGTAAATGCACTCTCCACCCCCCCTTTTTGTACTGAACTCTATGAAAGGAAGTCACTACTCACAGCCCACACTTAAGGAGTAAGGAGTTGTGCTCCGCCTCCTTGAGGATGGTGTTTCTCCATAAGTTACTTGGAATTCTTCTCAGCAGTCTTGCATAACCAACTTCTACCTACCTTTCTGGCTTCATCCGGCTGCTCCTTCTCTCCCCCAGTCCAAGCTCTCTCATGCTACAAACCTGTACTTGCAGGTGCTGGGTAGTACCATTCTTTCTCTCATCTTTGTTCTTGCTATGGCCACTCTCTGGGCAGAGATGTCCCATGGCTTCCTCCCCCTGCATGTTCAATTCTCTTTTAACCTTCAAGATTGCTCAAATACCCAGCACTCCAAGAAGTCTTTCCGGAACCCAGTCTATATTAGGGGACTTTCCTCTGTGTCCCCAAATACCCAGTGCATGTCTCCATCCTGGCATTCATCCATCGCTATGGTTCATTCTTTATATCGTCTCCCTATTAGACCAATATTTTGAGAGCAGGAGGTGTCTTTTTACTTTACTTTGACTTGTCTTTCTATCCCCTGTGCGTATGCAGTTCATACATCAGACACCAGTGTTTTTTGAAGGAATGAAATAAAAAATTTACTGAATTCCAGATTAAGATTTCTTCTTTGAATTCCCAGTCCTTCTGTCAACACCCACCATATTTTGCATTGCATTATGATTACTTGGGTGCTTGTCTTATTCATTTTAATATCTCCAATACTCTTCAAGGGCTGAGATCATGTTTTGTTTTTCACACGGTTTCATGATTTTTTTTTTTTTTTGCTGCTGTTGTCTTTTCTGTAATTTTTTTAGGACAGTGTCTTGCACAAAATAGGTATTTAATAAATCTTTGTGGAATGGCTGAATGAGTTAATGAACAAATAAATGAATCTGCCTAGGAATGTAGCTGATGAGAATGGATTACACAAGGGAAGGCAAAATAACAGTCTCGAAAATGAGTGATAGAATTTTTCAAAAAAGAGATTTTATTTTGAAGTAATCTCTACACCCAACATGGGGTTCAAACTTATAACACCGTGATCAAGAGTGGCATGCTCTACCCACTGAGCCAGCCAATAAATGGTAGAACTTTCATACCGAATGAGGTTGATTTGTAATACCACCTAGCACATTATTTCCAAATTTTTATCACGTGAAAATAAATATTACCTTTAATACAGAAATTTGAAACATGACTGTATTCTAAATGAAAAAGCCATTTTGCTCCTTAACAACAGAGAGTCAAGCCTGATTTAAGTCTTAGGTGGCCCTTCCCCCCAAAATAAGATACACCCTGTTACTCTTGGAAATAGCTGACTGGTGTATACCATTATGTTCTTTCCTTCCCTTTAAAATCCAAGGAACTCAAATCCAAGATTTTTTTTTAAATAACATGTTTTTCTAACTGTAATTAAATCTAATTCTTTCTAAGTGTCCACTGCTAAGGAGACGTGAATAGAGGGGGCCTCACTCAGAGGAAGTTGAATGGGGAGGGAATTTAGCCCCTCTTTTTCTCTACCCAAAAGTACACTTTATGAATATTTCCTACTTAGTATTTGATTATAACAGCCTGTAGAGGGCCTCCTTGCACCAAGAGCCATAAGGGGTTTGAGCACTGCTAAGGAAAAAAAAGTTTCAATTATGACCACACTTTCAGGAATCAAAGAAAATGTCTATTGTGTTTTGAAATTATCTTTAATTGAGAGACAATTGGTATTAAAATGTTAAAGGGCTCTAAAGATTGCCTAACGTATGTGAATACACTCTATAAAGGAATAATTACTGAAATGAAATCAAAACTAATAAAATGTTTGAAAAGAGGTAAATATTTTCATTTTAAAGGAAGAATGGCTGTGAGACTTGGGACCTAATTATGATTTACTTATCAGTACGAGGTATAGTGGGTAAAAGAATGGGCTCTTCAATCAAAGTTCCTGGGGTTTGAACCCTGATTCTGCCCCTTACCAGCTGGGTCACCACAGGCAACTTACTGGGCCTTTTGGAACCCTGCTTCCCAACAGTAAAATGGAAATAATAACAGTACCTACTTAAAAGAGTTGAGGATTAAGTAAGCCTTTAAAGTACTTATAAAGTTTGACATTTCAAGAACTATGTCAAGTTCTTGACATAGACAAGTTTGAACTTGTCTAATTACTTTTAAAGATCAACAGTTGTAAAGTCGAAAATATTTCATAATTGGAAATACATATTTTGTTCTTTTTAGTAACTTCTCGTGACCTAACATTTATTTAACTAAATGCATGCACAAGTTCGGCTTCTCTTCTGTTGTTTGTTTTCCCCTCTTGAGGTGTCCACTACTCTACAAAGGACTGAGTGAAACACCACACCCTAGACACTTGATCCTTGGGCATTTGTCGCAGCATCTGGGTGCTAAAGAACAAAGAGAAGTAAACAACCCTTTTCTGAGTCTGAAATCTAAGGTTTTTTGAGGTTTTGTGGTTTTTTGTTTTTTTTTTTTTTTTGAACCTTTTGCTTCCGTTTTCTTTGCGCAGCCAAGGGATTAGGCAGGGGGCAAGTTAAATCCCTTCTGCTGGGGTCGGGTGGCTATGTTCGGCTGTAGCCCACTGCCAGCCCACTACTCTTCGCATAGACAAGGCCAGAGCTTTGGTCCTGCCTCCAAGCGCCTGTGATTTCAGTACCACCGCGCGTGCCTCCAAGTTTCTGGAAACCTCAGCAAATTTAAGAGCCCCCACAGGGTCAGGTACGCCTGTCATCCAGCGTCCAGGGAACTCTTCCTGGCGCCGCCGGGTGGGGGCATGGAGAAGAGCCTCCCCAACTGTGAAAGCACCCTCTTTGCCGCCTGACAAGTGCGGAGTGGAAGCCCTGCGCGCCGAGCCAGGCCCAGCGCCTGCCATCAAGGGCACCCCTGGACCGCGGGTCGGGTTTTACACGGATGGCAACGCGCCAAGTTATCAGCGTCGAGCGGCTCAGAGAGGAATGGTAGCGGCGGGAAGGGAGAAGTGGAGGAATATGCGCCTTCCTTCGGCACCGGCATAGGGATGGAAGTCGTCGTTATCCTCATTATCATCCCTGTCCTCCGCGCTTAATCAAGCCGTGCGTGTCAGCCCTCCGCGTTTCCCTCAGGCCCTGCCTCGCCAAGCAGGAGGCAGAGGCGAGGGACGTCCCAGGGGCCCCTCCCGACGCCCCTCTTCGCAACCGCGTACACCACGCGCCCCCTTCGCTCGCGCTCGCACCCGCGCCCCGCGGCGTGGACGCGGCCTCCGAGGGTCCCGCGCCGCCCGCGCGCGCCCCCTAGCGCCCCCCAGTGGCGGCCACCTGCGCCTCGCCACTCCTTGCTCGCACCTCATTCGCGCGCCCTCCCTTCCCGCTCTTCCTCTCGGGCGGTATTTAACCCTGGGGCTGTTGGCCTCGCCGTGCGTGCTGGCATCTCCTGCTTTGCCAGTCTTGCGTCTCCGCCGCCCCTCTCCCTCCCGCGCCCCCTCCGCCTCCCCGCCGGCGCCCGCTTTCCCCTCCCACCTCCTCTGGCTCTCGCGGGCTCTCTCGCACCAGAGCCTGGAGGCGGCACGCCCGGCCGTCCAAGCGGGCACAGCTTTGGCTGAGGGACGACTTACCGGCCGCAGGTTGGGTAGGTGAGGCAGAAGGAGGTTCAGCGGCGAGAGCCACCGGGAGGGCGGTCCTGAGGAGCATGGCCCCGAGAAGCGCCTTCCCTGGCGCCGCGCTCCGGCTGTGGAGCATCCTCCAGTGCCTGCTGGCGCTGCGGGCGGAGGTCGGGCAGCCGCGGGAGGAAAGCCTGTACCTCTGGATCGATGCTCACCAGGCGAGAGTGCTCATAGGTAAGGCTCCCGCGCCCACTACCTTCCCCTACCTGTGTCTTCGCTCTCTGCAGCGCTTCTGTTAAAGGAGAGATGCATGCATTTAAGTATGTTTTTACAACTTAATTTCCAGGGAAGGCTGCTCCCCCCCACCTTTTAATCAGCTATTTTCCACCTGAAAGCGTATGAACTTCTGTCTCCAGAAACCTAAGCTGATCTAGTGTTCTGATCATGCCTTTGCTAGTTTCTACAACCTTATGTTTTAGGGTGAACCCAGCGCTTGTTAGCACCCGGTGACTCCCTGTCCACTCCCTTTCCTGAAAGTATGTACCTGTTGGCGCTGTTCTTATCACATACAGAGGAAAATTAGTTGGTACCCAGACAGGTGCTCTGTGTATAGAAATGGCCCATACCAATTCTTTAGTGTTCTTTTTGCGTGCGTTTTCTGGTTTGGATTCTTTTAAGTTTGCCTAGTTTGACGGGTTTTTTTGTTTATTTATTTTTTTAAACAGGATTTGAAGAAGATATCTTGATTGTTTCCGAGGGGAAAATGGCCCCTTTTACACATGATTTCAGAAAAGCACAACAGAGAATGCCAGCTATTCCTGTCAGTATCCATTCCATGAATTTCACCTGGCAAGCTGCAGGGCAGGTAAGTACTGATAACCAAAAAGGGTGGAGAAAATTACCTTTTAATATTTCCACCGCCTGATGGCAGGTAGAAGTAATACTGTGTAGTGTGTAGGCTGGTACATTTTTACAACTTTGAAGAGTGATTTCTCATGTGATTTCCAAAGCAAATAAAGAATTAACTCCTGTTTATTTAAACGTGTCACATAAACTAAAGATTCCCAAAAGAAAAAGGTAAGCAGTGTCCCTAAGCTTGCTATTTTGATATGACTCCGTGTCTTCAGGCTGCTAGAGACAAATGCCAACATCACTTCTTTCTATGATCATTGACATTAAAATTTAATGTAATATCTATGCCAGAATAAAAAATGTAAAACATGGGGAAAAAAACCGAAAAAACCATAATATCTAAAAGACTCTTTGCCATAGTATATACCAATCACTTTTGACGTTATTTATACTTTACAACAAAATAAAATCTGTAAATATTTTTGACATTGTGCATTTGAAAAAATTTTTGAATGTTATTCACTGGAACAGTGTAAATGCTACATATTTCTGGTTGAAGTTCACAACTTCAAAAAGTGTAAGAACATTTATAAAATATTGCAGGCTATTGGTTTTTTTAAGTACCATTTAAAATACTTTCATATGGAAAAAGAAAACTACAATATATTTTTATGAAGAACTATTCCTTTTATTTTACAACATTACCATCCTTTGTATGTTACCTTTTGTACAGTTCCAGTAATACATAAATGACCTCCAATTTTGGAAAGAAAGGGAGGATAAATATTATATGAGTTTAATTTCTTTTGTGCAGTTGGAGAATTTACTCTAGAGGACAAAGGGTAAGTAGTAAATTCTTTTGCTCTTCAGTTGGTAAAATGTGTCCACTATGAAAATCATTGTAACTATAATTAAAATCACATTTTCAGGTCTTTTTTTATTCTAAATTTACTTAAATGGTTATTTTCATGAAGAATGTGATCCAAAAAACACTTTATAAAAAGTAATTATTTTGAATTGAAAAGCCACTTTGGGTCCCTCTAATTATCTGTTATATTTTGGGTGACCATGACCATTTTAAATGTCTTTTTTCCCTCAGGTCTGTTCTCTCATATTTTTTTTCTAAAATAAACCAAATCTAGACCCATCAACACTTCCATTGTTGTAAAAAAAAGAAATAGATGTTTTGGGTCCACCAGAGTTCATAACAGGAAGGTCATCTATTCTAATACCCCCATTTGGTAGATAAGTTCACTGAGGCTCCTATTGCTCTAAAGAGATTATTCCTTGTATTCCTATAATTCCCTCTTCATACTTTATGGACAATTAATTTTGGAATAGTGCAAAATCAGTAATAAAGCAATGGATGGCCTTTTACCATCTCCTTTCTTTTCACCTGAATCTATCTGTGTTTGACTACCTGGCAGAGGAGATCAGTATTAATTCTGTAGTTTTAAAAAGGATATTTTCTTTCCCTATTCCTTTATGAATTTATAAGAACCGTTAGACGATAGCTTAACTTACACCCCCTTCCTGGCCGAAAGGGTTTGGTAACTGTAGGAGAAGCAGAAAATGTCAACAGTTCTCATTTATTTATTTTTCATATGCATTTGTCTTCTGGAGAATGGAATTTGAAGCAAAGGCTTAAATGCCATGTCATCTCCCCTGTCGCTTTATATCATAGTGCATGTTTGCAAGCACTGATATATTGTTGAGTACAAAATGAATTGCGAATCAATCTCAGCAATGTCCCTTGTAAAGGATTAGAGAAGATATTGGGGCTAGCATGGAGATGAAGCTTCTAGCATCTTTCTCTCTTTTGTTTAGGTGTTGATCACCCTTGTGGATTATCTCATTACACAAGACAATGTTAGGACCTCAGTTCAGTTATCTTGCTCTTTATGCTTGGTCTGCTCTGGATAGGTTACCATAAGTAACTACATGAACTCTGGTGTCTGTTTTAATTAGTTGGGAGGGTAAGTGAGGCAGGCAGGATCTACACAATGCCAAATAGCGGGACATTGAAAAATATTATTTAAATTTTATTTATTTTACTCAATAAAGTTATGTGACTCTGGCAGCATAATTTTTGAAATGCATGGAAATTTTGAAGATGAGAAAAATAATCACTTCAATACCAATTAAGTATTTTGAAAGGCATCTCTGGCTAAAGCCAAACCACATCAAAACATCTACATGGAAAATGAAAAGTTCATTCCATTATCTAGTTATTTCATCCAAATAATATCAAACATTTAGGATTTCAACACAAGCAAAAACACACAGCTGATTAACAAAATTTTTTAAACTTAATATTAAAGCGTTTTGGCAACACGTGGAGAAAGTTAAACTAACTTTAGGATTGAAGACCTAGAGGCAGTAGGTGTTATCTCCTTCTAATAAATTATTAGTCCATTAACCCAAAGTATTCTTGGGGCCATTTGAAATAACTTTTATGTTCTACTTCAAACAAATGCAGATAAAAATTACAGTGAGATTCATTTCCCCACATCAAGTTGGTCAGGTTTTTAAGAGTGTTTTGAGTATGTGGAAAATGGTGCCTGCTTGTATGAGGCTGATGCCCCGTTAGGCTTTTTGCAAGACTATTTGATTCTGATAGCAAAAAGCTTGATAGACATCCTTTAACTGGGAAATTTTACTTCCAGAAATTCATCCCAAGGAAATAATTATGGATATTAATAAAAATTTAGGTGCAAGACTGTTCCTCATTGTGCTATTTATAAAAGTAAACATGGGTAGAATTTAGAGGGCCAGTGGTAGTGGCAGGAGAATGCAATGAAACATTAATAAGAGTATTCTAGACATCAAAAAAAGAATATTCTAGACATCTACTCACTGCCGTAGAAAGATATTCATGACAGATTAGGTCAACAGCCTATCACAGTATATTCTCTTTGATTCCATTACAAAATATGTAGGCAGACATAGGAATAAACATCTGATGTATCAGAGGTTTTTTACTGATAGGGAACTAGGAAGCATTTTGAACACATTTATGTTCCTTACATATTGGTAAATATTGCACTCAATACACTGTATCTTCAGCCTGTAACCTCTGATTCTCCAAGGTGTCAACATTAGTTACATCTGTGCATATTACATTTTTATTTTTCCGCAATGAGTGTGTATTGATTTGTAATTTCAAAAACTATTTTACATTAAATGTGTGCAAAGCGCTATACTTTAGAGTTTAAATTTGCATGATGTTCTACATTATAAATAATTTACTTATACTTATTACCCAGTATCATTTTTACAGCATAAATCACTCAACAAAATGGTAAAACAAATGCTTTTCATGACTGATCATAACTACAGAGCCCAAATAATTCACTAATGCTTATCTGATTCTCACCAGATTCTTTCAAGATCCCTAAAAATCTGCCTAGGAAGGCTTTCCTGTCTGAAACCAGATGACCTGACCTCTTTCACTGAAATCCTCATTTTCCATAGAAAACCCTGTCTCTACTCTATCTCCCATTTAAAATACTCATTTTCTGACATGGCCCTTCTCAAGGCCTTTAGATCAGAGAAGAATTTCTATTAAAGAGGTTTAGGCTTAAGGGATTTTTAGTAATTAAGGGAAAATACCCTTTATTGCTGTATATAATTTTTAATAGTTGATATTTTTCAATGAGGCATTCCTTATTCTAATTTTTCTCTAAATTTGGGACAGGTAGGGGCCATGAGTTACCATTTTGGTTTTCTAAATGATGCACTAATTAAACATTTTATTTGGAAAACAACCCTTTCTAAAATTAATGGCTTTCAAATAAAACTTTAATGAGAAGTTTTGTTAGACAAATCTGAATTCTAATATTAGGACACCGCTGCTGATTTCCATATGAACCAATTTGGTTCCAGGCCAAAATTTTTTGTTTATATAGATCATTTAAATAGATTTTTATTTATAAAGATCATATAGACTTGATTTTAGTTACTGTAATATAATCTATCACCTGCATATAGATGCTAAGGTACTATGAATCTAGTACCCAGTGAATTGGGCATCTCTTTTTATGTTGGCTTTTTTTTTTTTAAGCAGTGGTGATGGATTTATGCTGAGCCATTTGTACTAGTTTTCCAAACTTCTTATGACCAAATGCCTGGATTTCTGAGATGGTTGGCAAGGGTTGGGGTGAAATTGGTGTGTATGGAATAGAAATTCTCTGGGTGAAGATAATCAGCCAGTATTAACTTCCACACCACCACGTGGATTACCAAGCAAGCTCTAACCATCCAGGTCCAGATCTTAAAGTAAGCTTGTTTTCATGTATGGTGTTCACAATTCTTATAACTACTGGAAGTCAGTGATAGAGCCTCATTTTTCTCAATTGCAGGATGTTTAAAAACAAAACTGAAAAGTGTCATTGTGGATACGGGAAAGGAAGAGGAGAATTTTGTCTGATGCCCTGGGAATTGGGTGGTCACATGTATATTTGAGAAGAATTGATTATTGAGTTAAACTGCAGAAACATGCTCCTTTGTGTTATATATCACCATAGAAAACAAAATACTACATATACTGAAGGTGCAGTGTTTCGAGTGCAATATTTATCAATATGTAAGGAACATAAATGTGTTCATAACTCTTCCTAGCTCCCTATCAACTAAAAAACTTCTTGAGGGCGCCTGGGTGCCTCAGTTGGTTAAGTGACTGCCTTCGGCTCAGGTCATGATCCTGGAGTCCCGGGATCGAGTCCCACATCGGGCTCCCTGCTCAGCAGGGAGTCTGCTTCTCCCTCTGACCCTCTTCCCTCTTGTGCTCTCTATTTCTCATTCTCTCTCTCTCAAATAAATAAATAAAATCTTTAAAAAAAAAAACTTCTTGAATTATTTCAAACTGCCAGAAATAAGAACAATAATAATACAAGATCAAGTATAAGAAAAGCTCAAGAACTTTACTGGGATAGTGGTGTCTTCATGAATGATTCCAGTCAGTAGCACCCAAATTCAGCTTTAAAATGAGGAAGGTACAGTTGGCAAAAAGAAAAGTCAAAAACAGATCATTTTCCTGAAAATAGACTCATATTTTTGTGAATTTTTTTTAAAAAGTGGAATCATTCTACTGACATGTTTCTGTAATATGAACTAGATAATCCAATTCTGTCATAATCCAATTCTGTCATTTAAATGCCCCTAAAGCTCCAGATAGCTTGTTTTTGCAGTATAGTGTTTGATATGATGTCACACTAGTCCCATTAAACTGGCTGTAGTGTGCAGTCTCACATTTCCCACTGGACTGGTTGAGGAAAGTAGACCTGTATGAAAATGTTTCTTTCCTTCTTTTCTCCCCCAACAAAAATGAAAGAAAGGCAATAGAGAAGTGAATTTTAATTCGAGTACTTCCTCTCCCTCTTCAAAGGAACTGCCAAATACCCTTAACCATCTTCTTCTAATTCCATAAGTTATGGTAACACTGATTATTATTATTTAAGTCCCTTAATGTGTACTGTCTGCATTTTTTCCTAACGGAGTTATGATGGTTTGGGTAGTTACAACCCAAGTGGTTGCATACTTTCATACTCCTGGGGTTGGCCATCATACCTTTGCAGTGGTTTTATGTCATCAAATGGAGGAAATGCCTCAGTTTTTGACCCCTGGTCCATGGTTTCAAAGTGGGAATGTGAATATGTTTACATACTGTGGGCATGATTTTTTTTAAGAAGGTACTCATATCAAAAACACCGCTTTAAACTTTTAATGTTTAGATTCTGCTATGCTGTGGTATTTTGCATTGTGGTGTTGTGGACATGCCACTAGGGATCAAAGAGTAATTCTGCAGAGAGCCCATTTCATTTAGCAAAGCAGGCATGTGCCAGCCATCTGTTGTATCTGCTGATAGAAAACAGCAGTAAGTTTCTCAAACTTTTGCCAGAAAAAAAAAAAAAAAGCCTTTATTGCTTAGAGGAGATGAGTTACAAGGTACCTTGTAAGCCACATCTGGTTCTATAGCGATTTACATGGCACAAATGTAAACTCTGCTATGTCTTCCGTACACGGTGGTATAAAAGGCGTGTAAACAAGCCCTTCACCGCTATCCTCTGTGTTTATTACTGACTTTAAAATGCTTGCAGAAATAAAAGTCTTTTAAATTGTTGTGGTGAAGTGGAAAGGAATGATATTCAATAAAGCATTTTGTTTTGGATTAAACTCATTTCATGTCAATGTCCCTGATGTGTTGTGAGAGGAAAAGTTTAAGGGATTAAGAGTTTAGTGAAAATGTTCTTCATCCTGTAGCTGGATCTCTGGAGGAGACACTGGCAAGTCAGAACTTCTTTTGCTGCAATAATTTAGCCAATATGCCCCATTTGCCAGCCTGGGAGTAACTTGGTTACATTGCTGTGAACCCTTCTTGGATGGGGGGGGGTCATTCTCCCCTGCAGTGTTTCTCTGCCTCAAGCACTCAGTCAATCAACAAACATGGACACTGAGTCATAGAGCACACAAAGAGGAATAAGCATGGTCCCTGCCCTCAGGAAGCTAATAGTCTAGGAAGCAAATATTCATCATACTCATCCAAATGAGTTAGAAAGTATAGGATTGGTTGAGAGCACAAAAAAGCCACTCTCTTCCCTGCCTGGAGGAACGAGAGGCAGGAGCTCTTCACTGAGCTCACTGAACAGGTGATGTCTGAATTGATTCCTCAAGGATGTGGAAGCATTCATCAGACCAGCAAGAGAGGAAAAGTACCTTCCAAGTGGAGAGCTCAGGATGTTCAAGTGCATGGACGTCTTAAAGGGGAAGGCATGTTCTAGGTGATCATGAGGGGCCTTGTATCCCATCTGAGAGGTCATGGAAATTCAGTGAAGGGGATGTCAAGGTCAAATAATGGAGAAGTGTTCTGGGGGAGGAGAAGAAGGTAGAAACAATTCAGGGAGATTTCTCTCTTCTCTGCTGTGAAAACAATAGACTCAACATTTTGCAGGTTTGTCCCAGGGATATATTAAGTAAATTTTTGGTTTATGTGTTGGGTGGACAGTGGCTTTTCTACAATCATCAATTAGCTCTTCTTTCTTATTAAACTTTTGGAAAACTCTGTAATGGTTAGTCTCAGCTCCAGGTTAAATTATCTTTGGCAATTAGGGTATGGAACTATTAAAATATTTCATTTTGTGAGTGCATAGAACTTCTAAAAAAATCAATTTAATTTTCTAATAGAACTAGAACTTTGAATTTAATGTAAAAAGAAGCTTAAAAAGGAAAATAATATGTTGATTTGTGAAAGAATTTATTGAGCATCTATTTTCCACTCCCATACCTTTTTAAGTATAAAAGTACAATAAAGGTATAGAAATTACATTTGGCAGGTGATGCTGCCTTCCGTTTAAATGATGAAAAGTGGACACTGGACATAGATGTATTTAAAATAAGCCTTCTTCTTCAAGTATTAGACTTCTGAAACTTACTAAAGTCAGGGGCTTCCAGGTGGCTCAGTCAGTTAGGCATCTGACTCTTGATTTCATCTCAGGTCATGATCTCAAGGTCATGGCATCGAGCCCCGTATAGGGCTCCATAATCAATGGGGAGACTGCTTGAGATCCTCTCTCTCTGCGCCTACTCTCCCCTCCAGGAAACACACACACACACACACACACACACACACACACACACACACACACACACACACTTTCTCTCTCTCAAATAAAGAAATAAAATAAATCTTAAAAAAAAAACAAAAAACCTTCTAAATTCATAGGACAATTTCTGTTCTCTTTTTTTCTCAGACGTGGATTTTGTCTTCTTTTTGAATTTTATAGACGAATGTGATTAAAGAATTCTTGAAAATTGTCAGGCATCCTTTGAAATGCATTTACCTGAATCAAACTCATAGAGCAGCTATGTCTTGTATGAGCCTGAGACAGGACAGATTCAGGATTGACTTCTTAGCTGACAATATGAGGAAGGGCATGAACATAGTTCTTGCTTCAAGGCTCTTGGCCAGAACACAGTTCATATCCTAGGGAGGCAAAACATGATTAAGGACCAATTCTCTGCCCTTGAGAAAATTGGAGGCTAACTGGAGAGGCAGGTATATACGAACAGATCATCCTAGTAATTGCTGGGAAGTGGTACTGTAGCAGCACTAGGACATTGTCAGCTTATAACGAGAGCACAGAGTGCAAGTAACTCCAGAGCTGAGTCTGACTATTGAGTTAGCCAAGCAAAAATGTGGAAGAGGGGATGTTTTTAGGAAAAGGAAACAGCTTAAGGCAAGGTATAGAGACCAGAAAGACATTATCTGGGAACCAATACTTTGGTGTGGCTGGTGTGTATGTGCAAGTAGGAAGTAAAGAGGTAGGCAGGGGCTAAGTCCTAGAGGACCTTGTTCAGCATGGTAGTGCATCTGGGATTTACTCTACAGACAATGTGGGGTCAGCCTATGAAAAAGTATAAAGCAGAGGACAGTAGCGTTAGAGTTATCTATTTAGATCCTTGTGTCGGGTGATGGAAGATAGCTTTGAAGGGGCTTGACTGCAAGGAGAGAAATCAAGGATAATAGGATACAAGATCAGGGATGAAGAGAAGAGAAAAATGGATTGGGGAAACATTTAGGAGATAAAAATCCAAAAATCTTGGTGTGCTAGAAATAAAGAGCATCTCATCTTCTCCACTGTCTGCTTCATTAACTTGGCAGTAGCCCTGTTAGCCTTTCTGTCCCCTACCCCCAAGCTCATCCTTCCTGCCCCAGGGCCTTTGCACACGAAGTTGTCTCTGCTAGAATTCACTCCCGCTAGATTTCTGTGTGGCTTGCTCACTCATTTCCCCCATGCATGATCAAATGTCACCTCCCCTAACAGCTTTTCCCTGCCTCTCCTCTGTAAAACAACCACCACCACCCTCATTATTCTTGAGTCTCCTTCTCTGCTGTTCATTTTTATGGCCCTTAGAATAATGATTATACCTGATTATATTTTATTTTAATTGTTCAAGCCTCCCATTCAATGTAAGCTCCTGAGAACAAGGACTTTGTCTTGTTCACCATGTAACTACTCCAGGTCCTAGAACAGTTCCTGACACACCATAAGCAGTCGATAACTATTTGTTGAATGAATTAATACATAAGGTAGATCCCATTATTATTCCCATTCAATAGATAAGGCGACCGAGGCACAGAGGAGCAAGAGAAACATAGGTAGTAAGTGGCAGAGCTGGAATTCAAACCTAGACAGCGGAGATTCAGAGTCCTTGCTCTGGTAAGTGCTAAATAGAGGTATGATCACAGAGTGGGAACACAGAGGAGGCAACAGCTAACTTTGGCTGAGGAAGGAGGGGAAGGCTTTGCCAGAGGAGATACAACAATTGAATTGGGACTTGAAGCTGTTTAATCAGCTGAGACAGAAGTCAGGTGTGTAGGAAGGAGGGCTATCACAGGCAGAGGCAAAGGATCTGTGCAAGTGCATTCTGGGAGAGGCTAATGGTGCCCTAGACAGGGACTGGATGTATGTATGCAAGGGAAACATTGGAGGTCAGGGCCAGGGGGGCAGTATGTGTGTGTGTGAGGAGATGAGGCTGGATGTTTGGGAAGGGCCAGAAGAAGAAACAGTAAAACCCGTGGAAAGGTCACTTAACCCAATTCTTTTACCTATAAGAAAAGCAGTTTTGATTACCTCTAAATGCCTTCCAAATTCTAAAATATTATGATTCTATCTCTTAAGTGAAGTATCTTCAATCATTTAACATTAATGGTAATACTTTCATTCAAATTGCAATACCTGTTTCCGTTTTTTTAAATCAAGGCAGAAAGATTCTTCCTCCAAAATTGTCTTATTTGTTGTCAAATTTAAAAAAGTTCATCTCAGAATACTCATTTATCTATTGTACGTCGATGATAATAGTTAATACTTGCGTAACACATACTCTTGGCCGGTCACTTTGCCATATACTCTCTCATCAGATCTTCACAGAAGGCCTGAGGTAGGCACTAGTATTGTCCTCAGGTTATAAATGAGGAAACTAGGGCAAAAGGAAGTGAAAATATTTGCCTAAGACCATGCAGTATATATGTTTATATACTCAGAGATCTTCCTGTGATAACTTCTGGAATGTCTTCTCATTCAAAAAAACAACAATTCAAAGAACATTTATCAAAGCTTACTATGTGTTAGGTTCTGAGAATACAAATTTTAATTGATCTAACTGCCTTCTAGGAATTCACCAGCTGGTGGTGAAGACTGTGGCATATAAGGCAATAACTGTGTTGAGTTCTCAGGGCCTACATGTGCCGCTGGATGGGATTTCTTTCGTTGCATAAGGTAACCTGACCAAAGTGGCAAATTCAACCTGCCCGAGTTGAAATCCAGCTCATTTCACTTGTCAAGTCTGATAGCATGCCACAGAGCCACCTCTGTCCAGAGGGGACACTTCTACCTAATTTGCACAGAGCCTTCATATGGGCTAGGTGGTCCTCATTAAATGCCCTAAGAGAAGTGCTATGGGAGCATAAAGCCAGAGGGTTTTGCCATTGATCAGGTAAATTTACAATTACTTATATTCTGAAGAAGATATCCCAGAAGAGGTAACATCTAACCTGGGTCATGAAAAATGTTCAGCAGGCAGAGAGTGGCCAAGACAGGTGGGGCTGGACTAGGCATTCTGTGTATACTGAATGACCCATAGGAAAGTACACAGGATTATGAATCATTGGTGTAGTTGGAGAAGAGCTATCAGTCCCAGAAAGCTCTGGAAGATTATGATTTCTGTGTGCCATAGTTGACTTATCTTATGGAAAATAGGGAGCATGATAACATAGATGGTAACGTCATGTCTGCATGAAAGATAACTTTGGTGGCAGAGGAAGGGTAGATGCTGGGGTGCCTGGCTGAGGACTAGGAACCAACTAGGAAGTTATTTAAGACATTACCAGGTGACAAGAGTGTGAAAGAAGGTGGGCAGTGGGGAGGGGGAGGAAGGAGCAGATTCCAGAGATGTCTGTCAGTATAATTGACATGTGCGTGTTATGGAAATGAGGGGCTAGAGGATGACTCCCAAGATGGATGGACAGATGGTTGGATAGTTACGTCTTAACTGAGAAATTAATTACAGGAGCAAGAGCAGAACAGTTTGAGGCACAAAAGCAGTGGGGTCCATTTGGAAATGTTTGAACATGGATTTTCTGCTGAACATTCAGATGGCAGAATCTGGTATGAATTTGAAAACTTGAGTCTAGAGCGAAGATATGAGATGTAAAATAGAAAGACTGATTTTGGAGATTTGGCGTTTTTCTTCTGTACCTCCCTCTCTTCCTTCCTTGTTTTGACCTCAACTTGGTAAGTATTTGAGGACCTACCTAATGCCAAAGCTTGTGCTGAATGCTAAATATATATATATATAAATTGTATATGAAGATTGCCCTCAAGGAGATCAAGCTTTCCCTCAGTCTAATGTGACAACAGAGATGAACAAAACAACAAGAATGCAATATTAAATGTGTTATAATTGCACAATGAACAAGGTGCCTAACTCTGTTGGGAGAGGTATGAATTAATCTACATAGGGTTCCTGGTGTTCTTCAGGGTATAGCCTGAAACCTGTAAAACTAATATATGCATACTTGGAACAACTTCTCTGCTCACCTTCATGGCCTTTATGTACTTGACATTAGTTGGGCCTCATGTATTTTGCCTCCTATTTGCCATTGTTATTATTATTTTTTGGAAATGAATATGACAAATGTCGCTATAACACTAGGTGACAGAGAAAGTCATCTCTCCAGAATTAAGCGTCTCAACTACCTTGAGGAAACAGTCTGTGAGGGCTGAAGATAGGCCTGAATAAACCTACGCCATAGGGTTTGTTAGGATGCCTCGTTCACAAGGGCTAGTCAGTATGAATCATGCATGCACCACTAGGGGGGTGATTCACATCTGAAGTCAAATCCACGCAAATTATCTCCTACTTAAGGCAATACCCAGATGGATCCCCAATACACTTCTAAAATTACTCTGATATCTACCTTTTGAGGACTTAGTGAAGCTATTTAATTCCTGTCATTTGTAACTACAATCAGTGTTCCTGTTTCCAGTTGGAACTTAAGACTTGGAAATTACACTTATGTTGCTGTCACTTACAGCAGTAGCCAGCAGGTGGCAATGTAAAAGTTATTTCTTTATGGAATTTTCCACCTCAACATTTCCTAAGGCTGTGGGGGTGCCCTCTGTCTAACAGAGACCAATTTGTGGGGTACTGTGATCTGACGTAACTCATTTCAAAAGACCATTTATATATGAAGTAAGTTAGAAAATAAACTCTCTCAAATTCCACTAAAAGCATTATGACTCATCATAGATTTGAGAACTCATCCTAAATAAATATAAATGTGAATGATTTCATTTTACACATATTTTCTATTTCTTCCTTTTAAACAACTGCTCGATTTCAGGCTGGAGTCAAGCTTTGAGCATCTCTCCATATTCATCCAGTGTCTTCTTTGCCTTCCCTGGCTCTATCTTCAGGTGTCAACAGAATAACAGGGTTCGAAGAGATCCCAGAGCTCCTCCATCCCATCAAGCCCAACGTTTTCTGAAGCATCCATGAATCGTGGTCTCTCAACCTCTAGTTGAACATGCTCAGTGGCATGAAACTTACTAGGGCAGATGTTACTGAATACTTTTAATTGTGTTACTCAAAGAAAGTTTTCTTCATAATGGGTTACCACCCACCTTCCTGCTGTAACTTGGATATCCCAAAACACTAACAGTCTGTGGGCTCCCATTTGGAGAGTTCTGCCTTGCATGTATACCCTGAAGTCCACTGACTTGTCCTCTCCATTGCAGATGTAGGGTCCCTGGTTCATTTACTCCTGCTTCTTCCCTAGTGAAGACCAGCTATTTCTGTGAGTTCTTAGAAGGACTCTGTACTTGCCATCCTGGAGGGAGATGTCTTGACCTCTGCTGCTACAGTGCGGCCCTGGTGAGACCCGCCTGTCAGGTGTAGATGCAGCCTCTTCATGCTTCCCAACATATAAAGACTCAAGGGGCCAGAGAGGGCTGTGTTCTCCATGCGCCTCACAATCTCATAGCAACTTGGTGTCCTGTGCTGAAATGGGCAGTCTACCCCTTTCCTCAATTTGACATTGAACGTTGCCACCTGGCACCGAAAACAGCATGACTTCAGACCCTTGACCCCCCCTGGACACCAACATTAATTTCCTGCAGCCCATGTCCCCACACACCCCCAATTTCCTCAGCTCCTTCCCATGAGCAATTTTGCATTTCTTCAACCTTGATTCCTAAATATGTAGCAAAAGTATAAAATTATCACAGATGGCATTTACTGGTACTCTACTCTTTATATTCTGATGAGAGTTAATTGCCAGAATTGGAGATTACTTCTAGAATTGTGAAATCATCTTTTAGTTTATAAAACTTGTGTGATAAACTAGAGAAGGGGAGGAAAAGGGAGGAGGGGAAGAAAAAAGGAAAATAACTAACACTTACTATGGTATCCTATGTGCCAGTCATTGTGCTAATAATCACTTTTCATCACTATCTAGTTTAATTCAACAACCTAGGAAATAAGTGCTACTACTATTTCCATTTTACAAAAATGGCAACTGGGTTACAAAAAGGTAATGCAAATTGCCTAAGGTCACACAACTAGTGAGTAGTGGAGCCAGGATTTAAACTCAGGTAATCTGACCCCAGAATCCATGACGAAACAGCAACTTGAACTCTTTAAAATAGAGATGTTCCTGAATTGGCACCTTTATTCTTTAGACATTCTACTGCATGCACACCATGTGCTGTGGAGCATGAGTTAGATAAGGACCCTGACCGATAAGAGCTTTCACTGTTAAAGGAGGCTAAAATAGCATGGCTTTTGTAAATATTGAAATGGCTCACTCGAAACTGTCATTTTTAGTAGGTTAAAATAGATAAATTTCATGTGATTTAATCTAATAATAAGAACTGACATTGATTAGATATTTACCATGAGCCAGCAGCTATTCTAAGTAATTTATATGGATTATCTCATTTAATTCTTGGACCAACTCTGTGACATGAAGATACTATTTTTATCTCCATTGAAACAAATGAGAAGACTAAGGTGTGGAGAAATTAAGTAACTTGCCCAAGATCATACCTTAGTCATTTGCAGAGCCTGGGTGTGAACCCTGGCAGTCAGATGCCAAAGTAGGGATATGGATGTATATATTGTTTCAACTCTATGTTATACAAGAGTAAGCCGATATGTCCAGCCAAATCAATTTTTAATGAAGCAGCTTCATTTAGAGAGTCCTACCTTACAAGGCAAATATCAAATTAACTAAGTCAAGATCTAGTTCAGAGGCTAAATGAAACGAAAAAGGCCATTTGACTCCAGACTGGTTGAATGTCTCTGGTTCTCAAAGTTTGATCATTAAATGTATCTGATTTCTTGGGTATCTGCAGGCTTGAATTTGGAGAGTTTTCATTGCCTGTCCTATGTTGTCTGGGGTTTGAGGGAACACTTACTCCTAAAGTGAGGGAGACATTGCAAATTGGTACAGCTCTCTTGAATTAAGGTAAGAGATTTCTAACACTCCGCTAATAGCAGTGACACCTTTCTATATTGCACTTAATAGTTTAAAACAGGCTTTCATTTGTTGCATTGAGTTCACTCAATCCTCCTAATAACTGTGAAAAGTCAGGCGTTGCTGACATTGTAGATAATTAAATATGAGGAATAACTGTTATAATTTGAGATGAATGGCCTTTAGCCCAATGTAAAATGATCCAAATCTGATCTTTAATAGCTGTGCATACTTCTGTGATGCACGAAAAGACTTGTGTTTGTGATTTTATAGAAATACATTTGCTTTTTGATAAAAATAAATAAAGGCCATTCGATAAATACTATTTAAATTATAAGGAACCATTTTCAGTGGAAAATATAAGTGGATTACCATTCCATGCCATGGTAAGTATAGAAATAATTACCCTTCATCTGTTTTCATACTTGGTATTTCAGATATTTGTTGCCATCAATTCCTTGAGAAACTGCATAGCCAAGACTTTTCTGGAATGGTATTTACATGATTGTAGAAAGCTGCACCCTTAATATAAAACCCTTCGCGTTAAGCGAGGTGATTGAATCTGCCCCTTTGAGAGGGACATGGGGCCAGGACTAGGGTGAGTGAGATAAGTGAGGCACTCAGGATGCTTGTGTGAACCTAGGAATAAGTCCTCCATAAGTTTACAGTCTGCATACCTTGATCCCCTCCCCCTGGTCCAGGCCCTGACCACACTGGAGAACATGATGTGTGATGGTTCATGTTATGTGTCCCCTTGACTAGGCCACCGGGTGCCCAGACATTTGGTCAAATATTATTCTGGATACATCTGTGAGGATGTTTTTTGGATGAGATTAAGATTTGAATTGGTAGACCGAAGGCATATGGCACCCCCCCAGTATGGATGGGCCTCATCTGATCAGGTGAAGGCCTGAGTGGAACAAAAAGGCTGACCCTCCCAACAAGCAAGAGGGAACTCCTCCTGCCTGACTGCCAGCAAACTGAAACACTGGCTCTTCTTGGGTCTTGAGCCTGCCTACTTTCACACTGCCTCTCCTCAGTCTTCGGCTTGCCAACTGCAGATCTCGGGCTCACCAGCCTCCATAATCACATGGACCAGTTCCTTATCTATCTATCTATCTATCTATCTATCTATCTATCTATCTATCTATCTATCTATCATCTTCTATCATCTATCCTATTGATTCTTTCTGAAGAGCTCTAACACACTGTTTTCTGTCTTAGCTGCCCAACAGGAGGAGAAGTTACTATCAAAGAGAAGCAAACAGCAGCACGGGCCAAATCTTGATCAACTTAAATGCTTGGGGCCTTGGTTTCTTCAAGTCCCAAAAGGAAATCATTAATTTACTTCTTACACTGGCAGCAAAATGCAGTGGCATAATATGTACAAAGTACTTGACACACAGTTGACACTAAAAAAGTGGGGTCTTCTCTTCCCTTGGTATTAATGAGCTGTTAGTGCTAACTGGGAGCCATGAGGCCAAAGAAAGCTAGTCAGCCAGATCCCACGCTAGGGAGCGTGCTGGCGAGGTGCCCAAATTCCACGATAAGTGATGGCATCCCAGTCTCTGAACTCAGAGCCTCACACTGGCTTCTGGCTCGGCTCCCACACCATTTATGTGGGACCTCAGAAAAGTATTTCACTTTCTTTCTCATCTGTAAAATAAGGGTTCCTTTCAGTTCTAAAATGTCTGTGATTTATTAGTCGTTATCATTTCAGCCTTGTTCTTGGTTCTGTGTTTGAATTCAAATCACAGGAAGAAAACAACTTGGACCATACCATTAATTGTAACAAAAAATAAAACAAACTTCAAGCAGAATTAACTTTTCAAAATACTTTTTGCCTGAATAATGCCAATAAAATCTACCGAAATCTATTTTATGCAACTTTTATCGGGTTTTCCTATTAGCTTGACTTCAGTTCATTCAATTTGATGAATAAACTGATTTTAGGGGTTCAGCGTTGAGGCAGGTAGACCAGACAGCTATATTACTCATATTTACCCTTTAAGACTTTTTTACTAATGATTATTACTAGTAGTATTTACCCTCTAAGACCTTCTTCAAATAGTAGTTCCTTTCTAGATACTCATAATGTTTTATTCTTTGCTTGGCTCTTTACGAAGAACTGAGGAGCCAAGCCTGAGATTTTGTCTCACTGTTACAAGTTGAGGGTTTTATATTGCAAACTGTCTTTGTAGTAATTATAACTTGCAAAACCCATTACTCACTCAGTTACATAAACTGGACTTCATTAGAGTTGGCAGTACTTAATTTCCTGGGTATAACTATTTCTTTTTATGAATCCGTACGGAGTTTTAAGTTCATTACTTTTTTCCATCATAAACTAGTACACCCTCTAAAAGTCTCTGGAAAATACAGAAAAAGAGAAGGAAGAGTGGGAGAGGGAAAGTCATGTATAGTTAACTCACATAAGAAAATGTTAACATTTTGGTGTTTTTCCACCTAGTGTTTTTCCATT
This sequence comes from Eumetopias jubatus, assembly GCF_037043125.1. NCBI lineage: Eukaryota > Metazoa > Chordata > Mammalia > Carnivora > Otariidae > Eumetopias > Eumetopias jubatus. Next base: position 91,737,299 of record NW_028274814.1, on the reverse strand, counting down.
CAAGCAACAACTTGTGCCCCTTTTTGTTCGTTGTTTGCTTAAGGACAGTGAGGCAGTTTCCCATGTTATTACATATTCTGTAAACATTATTTTTTTTTTACCAGCTACACAATATTCTGTCTATTATTTAAATGTTCTCCTATTTAGATTGTCTCTAGATAATTTTTCATCATTATAAATAACACAGTGAAGAGCAACCCAATGCATAAAACTTTTTCCATGTTAGGATTACTTCCTTAGGACTGAGTTCTACAAGTGGAATTTCTGAGTCAAAGCACCTGATCATTGTGCCGCTCTTGGCACATCCATTAATGCTGAATGGCTTGCAGTGGTTACTCCATACTTTCAACAGAATTATGCAAGGATATCCTTTTTGGTATTCTTCCGTGGCTTATTTCTAAACCTCTAAATGAAGCTTTCCAAATGGTACTGGTGGCTGTTGATTTGTGCCTGCATTTTTAAGTTCTGACGAGTTTATTATCTCAGCAGGAATTTCATACTGTAGGGGGCAGTGAGGGATCAGTAAGTGGCTCTCCTACTTTTCCAGAGAAAGAGATGCTAGGTCGGTCAAGGTAAAAAACTACATAGGGATGATTATTAATTGTGAACACAGAACTCTTCAGATATATATTAATTTCAAATTACAATTACAAATACAAAACTAGAGGGTGATTTCCAAAGCTTAAAATAGGTCATTCCTTTTTAACATAGCAAGGAAACACATTTTCTATTAATTTTAAGTGACTATGAATACATATATAAGTTTTTCTGCATGTTTCATGTACATATGTAGATATATATATTTATTCAGAAATGTTTTAAAATAATGGTGAGTGGAACATTTATTTCTGCACATGTACTCTTTAAATAAATTTTTTACATATTAAGTAATTTATCCTCCCAACACTCAGTGATAGAATTTTCTCGATTTTCAAAGGGACAGAATAGAGAAAGATTAGCAAGTAGATCAACTTCAAAGCCTAAAGAGCTATTGTTTGTCATCAGTGGCTAGAACATAGCACTTTCTAAGAGGAAGAATGGCATGTTTACTACATTATTACTACAAAATAAGGAGACTCTGAGCAAATAAATATGCCTTTATAGGTGTTCCATAAAAGGGAAAACAAATTAATTTGCTGATCAGAGCTCCCAGAGCTGTGTATCCAAGTGGAAGAAGGAGAAAGAGTTGATATAGAGAATTCTTTAGAGAAAAGTACTCAGGCATCTAAAGAGCTGGTTTCATCTGACCCAGCGGTCTTGATGTGAGAAAATATTCTGCATTTTAGACCTTGAAGTGTCTGTGAGCTTGTCCTGAATTTGCTCTCTATGGGATTAAGTGGTTCAGGGAAGAAAAAAAAGCCTGGTAGGTAGACACAAATTATTGTTTATAAACTGCTGGCTTCTCTGCTGCAGAGCATCTTCTGTAGCCACTTCAAAGACAGGAGCTCTCCTGGACTTCTTTGAGCAAAATCTCCTGCAGCAAACACCTGGCAAACAAAAGGGAAATAGGCAGGTCTGATGGAGGGAAAGCATTCTCACTCTAAGCAATCTCATCAATTGGTTATCAAAATGTGTCTCTGCATTTTGAAAACATCAGAAATCGATAAAGGCAAAAGTGTGCATCCAAGGATATCTGTGCAGCAAATTTCCAGGTTTGCATGTTTCTGGGAAAACTACTCATTAGGTCCTAGGTCGTAAGAGCATAGAACTAATATACTGAGACTTTAACATTAAGAGCTGACTCTTTTTTTTTTTAAAGATTTTATTTATTTATTTGAGAGAGAGAATGAGAGAGAGAGAGAGCATGGGGGGGGAGGGTCAGAGGGAGAAGCAGACTCCCTGCTGAGCAGGGAGCCCGATGCGGGACTCGATCCCGGGACTCCAGGATCATGACCTGAGCCGAAGGCAGTCACTTAACCAACTGAGCCACCCAGGCGCCCTCTTTTTTTTTTTTTTTAGATTTATTTATTTATTTGAGCGAGAGAGAGAGATGGGAGGAGTGGCAGAGGGACAGGGAGAGAGAATCTCAAGCAGACATAACACCGCCCCTCTTAGCCAGGAGCCCGACATGGGGCTTGATCTCACCACTCTGAGATCACCACCTGAGCCAAAACCAAAAGTCAGATGCTTAACCCTGCGCCATCCAGGCGCCCCAAGAGCTAACTCTTTATTGAGCCCAGTTCTCTATCCAGTTATCTATGCGGAATGAACTCTGCTATTCTCCAATGCTCAAGAGGGACTCTGTGCTAAACCCTGGAAGGATTTGTCAAGTGCTGCCTCCACTCAGAATCACAAACTCTCAGAAGGGAAGGGAATTTTAAAGGTTCCTTCAACCTCCTTAGTTTTCAGATTAGAAAACCAAGGACTAGAGGTGATGATAGAGTTTCTGAGGATCACAGAGTTAGCAACAGAGCTGGCAAAAAAAGCACGAATCTTCTGATGTTATGGAACCTGACTGGATTGCCCAAGGGAAGAACCAAGCGGCACCTGGAGATCTTGGAGGATAGGAGGTTTATTTAACGCAGGGAGGCTCAGAGGAGCGTGGTCTCCAAAGGTCTGAGCCCTGAGCACAAACAAAGGGGGCAATTTATACACTTCTACTTCCGCATACTTGGCACTTTTGGTGTGTGCGCGAAGCGGGGCAGGGAGAAGAACCTGGATTGGTGCACACGGGAAGCAGAGCAGGGAGACGAACTCGGAAGAGCCCCAGGGCAAGGACTGGGACTCTCTCGCAGGCTCAGTCGACCATCTTAGGACACAGATCTTCCTTATCGCTGACAGCCAGAGCAGAGCTTTCCACTTCGTTTCAGTCTGAAACTTAAGTCCGTAAGAAGGTAACATCACCACATCACAATTCAACAGTCCCATAAAATGTGTAAGGAAAGAATTGCCTGTAACTTTTCTTCCAGAATAAAGAATAAGAAAGTCTGTTGATCTGTTTTTAGGTTACACAGTCCAGTAAACACACACGCACACACACGCACACACACACTAATGTGAAATTTTGAGGCAAAGCTGGATGGGTTGGTCATTGCTCTGAAGAGCAGGATGAGGCAATAGCTGGATAGGGCACTGCACAGTTCTGGCCATGATACATTACCCAGCACCAGTGCCCAGGACGTGGTGGGGATTTAACAATGGTAGTGCCCCAAATCTCAGGCTAATATCAGGGTTGGGTTCTTTTTCTCTTTAATTTTAACATTAGTGTAATGGAGACAGTGGTAGGGAATTACCATGGAAAGCATGCCGAGCCAGTCCTGATGGATGGGCCTTAGAAATATAATTTAACCTCCTTGGCCCTCAGTTTCCTCAAATGATCTCCTAGACTTTTTCCAGCTTTAAAGTGTCAGTTCCCCATTAGAGGGACTTTGTGAAAAGACTGACCTGTTCACAAACCTCTCTGAGGTCCCTTATTGTGGAAATTCCAACAGTATCAAAAGAAATACATACACAAATTTTTCAATGAGATTTGGAAAGTGTTTATTGCCAGATAATATATATCTTTAAAAATAGCATTGTTTTTACATGACTCTGAAATTTGACCTGACCCTGTGCTAACCTGTTTCTAAAAGCCTGGGCTCATAGGTTGGCTTTTGTCTTCCATCCACTGCCTATGGAGGAAGAACGACATGATGTTAGCACAAAGTGTGCTGACCCTTTTATCTGTTGTCCTTCTCTTAATTCACTGGCTCTTTGGAGATGAGTTCTTTCCCCTAGAATCCACCAGTCCTATCATTACAACCCCTTTCCTTCTTCTTTCTTCTTCCATTTAATAAACATGATTTTTCTCCATGGTACTAGAACTTCTATTACTTCAATTTCCTCTAATATCACCCAAAGAAATATGGCACAACTGAAGAAAATTGGGGAAAAACACTAAAGAGGGAAATACATAAGAAAAATTGCCAAGATGATTCTTTTAAAAAGGCTGATGGAAAGAGTACTATGGAAATATTTACTCTCTGGGAGGAAGATAATTTAAAAATAAGTGTTAAGGAAGGATTTGAGTTTTTGGAACAAAGAAACTTTGGAAGGATCAGGAAGAGTAGTACAGAGTAGCAGGAAAAAATGATAAAGCTCAGGAGTGGAAAAAGTAGAAAAAGAAGTAGACAATATCCCAGCCCAGAGCAGGAAGTGTGAGGAGGGAATGCTGCCTGGGAAGCTGCTTGTGAATACAAGAGTCTTTTAAGGTCAACAGTAGATTAGCTGAGCAGGAAGAGATCTCAGCCCCTCACAGGAAGCATACAGATCAATCTCTAACTACCTTCTGTAAGAACTCTACCATCATCTTTGGCTATCCAGAGTTTGATCATTTTGATGACCCACATTTTGTCTCCATCCAGAATCTTCCTTGCTACAGTGAAATCTGGTTTCTTTTTGATATACTTTTTAGGACTTAAGAACAAGAACCAAAAATTTATTTACATCAGAGTAGGACTGGTTGTCCAGAATGATATGTAAATAACAACAAAACAACAAAAAAAAACAGGAAGAACTATAGACAACAATGAACTTGGAAAAGTAATCGATCAATTTTCAACAACACTCCTTCATAAGATTTTTAAAATGATGTCAATAAACTTTTTTAAAATTTCATTTAAATTCAATTAATTAAAATATAGTGTATTACTAGTTTCAGAGGTAGAGGTCAGTGATTCATCAGTCTTATACCTGTGATCATTACATCACGTGCCCTCCTTATTATCCATCACCCAGTGACCCCATCCCCCCATCCACCTTGCCTCCAGCAACCCTCAGTTTGTTTCCTATGATTAAGAGTTTCTTATGGTTCAATAAACTTTTGATACGTTTTTCTAAATCTTTCTGATTCATTCATATCATGTAAAATAGATAGTAGTCCTTTTTTTAAATTTCCAATTCTTTTTTTTAAATTGAAGTATAATTAACATACAATGTTATTTTCATTTCAAGTGTACAACATAGTGGTTTGACAATTCTCTACATTACTCAGTGCTCACCATGATAAGTGGAGTCACCATCTGTCACCACACAACATTATTACAATCTTATTGGCCATATTCCCTCCACTGTGCTTTTCGTCTTCATGACTTACTTATTTTACAACTGGAGGTTTGTGCCTCTTAACCCCCTTCACCTGTTTCACCTATGGAACCACCCCCCTCCTGTCTGGCAGCCACCAGTTTGTTCTCTAAACAGATACTAGCATTATGGCTAATGCCTGACACGAAGGAAGAATTTTACACACAGGAAGTTTCGTAATCAAGTTGACATTTCCCATATGGCAGAAAATTGCTAACTTATCTTCAGTTTGTGGTAAACTATGACTTTCCAGATCTGGTTTCCCTAGTTTCAGTTGCTCCATTATGCCTCAGGGGTTGGCCTTTTGTCCCTACAAATTTAATTCTAGTTTTAGTGTTGTCATATTTTAATTGATTAAGAATAGAGTCTTCTGTCTTCCAGAGTATTAAGGCCCACTTAGTTTAAGAAAGTCTACAACTTTTGTGAGCACCTTCACATTTTGTTTATAAAAGTCATGAAGAGGAATATCTGATAGATTGGTTTCCAAGACAAATCTGAATGAAACACCACCCAGTACATACACCCAATATGTACCAGGCTGATGTAGGTTATGTTTTGGGTGTTACATAAACTCTTAAACCGATTGTTTAGCTATCCCACAGAAGAGTAAAGGTTGGATTTCCCAATTGTGGGAAAAAATAGATGTAGACTCTCTATTGCTTCTTGTCCTCTCTTTTGAGGAAGAACATTAATTTAGTCAGGCATTGTTTATTTCTTGTGACTCTATGCTGGTATCTAGGTTATTCTTCTAGGTGTGAGAGCTATGAAAACAGATACTGATGCTGAAAGGTCTACAATTTCCAGAGCCATCCTTTTTTCTTTTTTGCAAAAAAACAAAAAACAAAACAAAGCAAAATGAATTCAGGAGACTCATTTCTCAATGCTTTTTAGTTTCCACACACTCACACAAATCATGATTTCGATTATATTGGTCTTGCTGATTTGTGTACATCTGGTTTTCCCATTGATCTATTTCTTTTCCTCTTTATGTAGCTTGTTGTTTTCTGTCACAACTGGGCAGAAACTGGACCGAAACCAGCTCACTCATACTTTCTTAAAAAACAGTCAATCCAGGGACGCCTAAATGGCTCAGTCAGTTAAGTGTCTGCCTTCGGCTCAGGTCATGTCGCGGGGTCCTGGGATCTAGTCAGGCATCTGGTTCCCTGGTCAGCAGGGAGCCTGCTTCTCCCTCTGCCTGCCGCTCCCCCTGCTTGTACTCTCTCTCTCTTTCTCATTCTCTGACAAATAAGTAAATAAAATCTTCAAAAACAACCAGTCAATCCAAAGATGTTAAAAGCTTGATCCTTCTCCCCTTTGGTGTACTGGTCTTCTTTGATCATTCTTGCGCACGCGCGTGCATGTGTGTGTCTAAGACTTTGAAAATACTTTTATAAAATAAATTTGAGCAGTTGAAAATAGATTGGTAAATAGTTACAGTCTCTGCATTTAGGAATTACATATAGTCAAATAGAGGGAGATATGGAGCCAAACATGACATTTTAAATGTAGATGATACAATGAATGCATTGTGAGTCAGTAATTCAAATTTTAATTTGAAAGCTAGTAACATATTTACAGGTGAAGAAGTTTATATAGTGACAGTAGAGTCACAAAGATTACTTTAATGGTGCTATTTTGGACTGAGGAATCTAAAGGTGTATGAATTGGCTGGAAATTAGCTTTGGCAACACGCAGGGTAACATTAGTTTCAGGTATACAACATAGTGATTCAACAAGTATGTATGTTATGTTGTGCTCACCAGAAGTGTAGCTACATCTGTCACCATAGAACACCATTATAATACCATCGATTATATTCCTTATGCTGTACCTTTTATTCCTGTGACTTATCCATTCCATAACTGGAAGCCCATATCTCCCACTTTCCTTGACCCATTTTGCCCACCCCCACCCTGCTCTCCTCTGGCAATTTTCAAATATGTTCCAAAAGAAAAACGAGTTCATGGTAACAGGTAACAAAACTGAATAAGGTAATAGTGAGAGGGCTAATAATAGTTGGGAAAGAGAGGGCTAAGATGCAAAAATAACTCTTTTGATGTGTCTTCCCCCACCTTTAATTATCGGTTTGGGCTTTATATACTCATCTCTCTTTAAAGATCTGATGTTTAGTCTAAAAGGATGGGACTCATCTTTCCTTGGATATCTTTCACTCTGTCAATAAATGTTCCTTCAACTCAGACTTCTTGTTTGTCCCATTCAATCTATCAGAGAACTCTACTGGTTTGTTTTTAACTACTGTGACCATGGGTGAGGTACTTTTCTTCCCAAATCTTTTCTTGCATGTTTACTGCCCTTCTTCCCAAGGTGAAGCCAATTAAACTACACTAAACACTTACATTTTAAATTTAGTAGTAGCGTAATATAGCTTAACGAGAGAGGGAAGTAAATTTCAATCTTAGATAATGTAGATAACAGCATAATGGCTTCCTAGCCATGTCCCAGTTATTTGAGAACATTACGTGAGAACATGCCTTTGCTAAGTGAATATATTTTCTACTTATGTTTTTAACCATCATTTGCTGGAGGTCTTTCCCCCCCTGAAATATTTTTTAAAGCACACAAGCTGCACAATTAAGTAAAAAGTTACTGGCTTTGATTAAATTGCTTTGCACAAATGAGTATCTATTGGATTTGGAAGAAATATTTATTTATCCTTTTAAGCTTTCCAAAAATCCTGCCTGTTATGTACCCACAACCGAGCTCAGGGCGCTGAAGAGTTCAAGGCTGACAGTAGCTGTGAAAAGTTTCATAGCCTTTTAAGAAAGTTCAACGACTATGTTTGGGGAAGAAATATATGTATTATGCAAGACGGCTAGCTAATGCAGAGATTGTAACATATGGAATTCATAAAGGTCCAATTACAGGACCGTCACTGTTTGCCATGGTTTTAACTTATGTAAGTTATTGATTATACTTTCATGAGATCATAATCAAAAGGTTATTCTTTGGTAATGGTGTGTTAGAAGAGCCTTATCCTGAACTTCAAAGCCATCCTCAGAGCCCCAAGAACAAAGGCTGAGAAGTTTGAACCCGGGCCAGAATCAGTCTGTATGAGTTAACGATGTTCCAGACCATCCAGGAGCCGAATCAACCCTTACACGTGCATGAACTTTCTCTCATCACATCAGATCAACAGTCATCACTAAAAGATGACAGTTGAGTCAGCTTTAATGTGCCTTTTCTTTTTTTTCTTTAATGAATCAGCCTGACTAACTATGGTGTCTGCTCGCATCTGCCTCGTACCCGTTTATTTTAACTGTAAAGTACTGTCATTCACTGTGCTCTTGGGAGAGAGTCATGGTCATTAACTAGGTTTACATCCAGGAAGGGGAATTGAAAGTACTAAAGAATTTACAGGAAATAATTCTTAGATACGAGAAAGCCAATGTATAACTTAATAATTAAAAAGAAATAAAGGAGGGTTCCTATTTGTGCTAATATTCTGGCATGTTTGAAGTAGGCAAAATAGAAAAACCGTGAGGTTACAAATGGAAATACGCTGCCCGGTCTTTGGATCCTAAGATCCTTATGTAAGGACCCAAGGGCTTATTACACCAAATAAACAAGATGCCACCGTGTGTAATGACATCCAGCAGTCTTTACTGTTTCTCACAGCAGCCCCTGCAAAACCTGTGGTGTAGGCTACTTTCTCCCTGGGCCTTTGGATGACTCCTCAGGCAGATCCTGGACTTTCTCTAGTTAGCCAAAGATAATAAAATGTCCTCCGATTACTTTCGTGCTAAGGTTATTCTCATTTCAGTAATTAAAATATCCGCTCCTGCTTAGTTCTTAAAATTCCAATCTTCCTTCACAGTTAAAACTACCCCCCCTTACCTTAGCTACCGCCTGGAAGGCATGCTGGCTGACTCTTCTCCAGTACCTCCAGGGCAGGAAGGCTGGGCTGCAGGTGGGGGGGCATGGAAACCAGAGACAAGAGGTAAGAGACAGGGCATTGGTGTCACCTACAGTGTTTCCTCTGGCGCCAGAGGATGTGTAGAGCTGATCTTGTTATTAAGAGCACTTTCCTGGGTTCCTCCACTGGGCGCATCTGACCCCTGTGCCTGTGACAGGGTGCTGCTTCCCGTCCCGCTGAATGCTGGTCACCATAGTGCCTGGCCTGCTCTGGTCCTGCCACCACTGGCTTCCTTTGTTCTTTACTGAATGTGCCAGGTCCCTTCACACCTCAGGGACTTGGCGCCGCTATTCTTTCTGCTGGCGTGCTCTTCCTTTCGATATTTGTTCAATTATTTACAAGTTTTCTAACACTCATACTTACCTACGTGTATCGAAATAAACTTTTCTGATAAAGACAACAATGGAGAGTATGTTTTTTGGGAAAAAAGTACTGGTTTAAGTCAATAGTCTTTATTATCTGTATTGTCTAGTACAGTGTTAGGCAAGGTGAGTGTTGCAGAAGAAGTCTTAGTCTCTGGCTTCGAGAGACTCTGATAATAATAGTACTTGTCTGAACTTATGAAAGGAATAAGATTAAATAATAAGATAACATAATAATAAAATAAAAATAATTTTAAAATAAATTAAGGTCAATGTTTTAATCTCCTACAACCAATTTCTTGTATTAAAATCTGAATAGAGGGCGCCTGGGTGGCTCAGTTGGTTAAGTGACTGCCTTCGACTCAGGTCATGATCCCGCGGTCCCGGGATCGAGTCCTGCATCGGGATCCCTCCTCGGTGTGGAGCCTGCTTCTCCCTCTAACCCTCTCCCCTCTCATGTACTCTCCCTCTCTCTCTCATTCTCACTCTCTCAAAATAAATAAATAAATCTTTTTAAAAAATCTGAATAGAAAGGAATCATGTGATCAGTGAAATTGTGGTTAAATTATACAGGGCTAAAAAAGGGTGGGAGGCACCTGGATGGCTCAGTCAGTTAAGCGTCCGACTGTTTGTTTCCGCTCAGGTCATGATATCAGGATCCTAAGATTGAGCCCCACTTCAGGCTCTGCACTGAGCATGGAGCCTACTTGAGATTCTCTCTCTCAGGGAGCCTGGGTGGCTCAGTCGTTAAAAGTCCGCTTTTGGCTCAGGTCATGATCCCAGGGTCCTGGGATAGAACCCCGCGCCAGGCTCCCTGCTCAGCGGGGAGTCTGCTTCTCCCTCTCCCTCTGCTGCTGCTCCCCCTGCTTGTGCTCTCTCTCTATCTCTCTGTCAGATAAATAAATAAAATCTTTTTTAAAAAAAGAAAGTCTCTCTCTCTCCCTCTTTCTCTCCTCTTCTCCCAGCCCCCACCCCCCCACACGCACACACCCACTCTCTAAACAACAATAACAAAAATTATACTGTGCTTATATTTCCAAAAACATGTTTGATTTTCCTTCTTGCCTTTTATGCTATGAATCAATTTCAGCCAACAGCTCTGATCGTGGCAAAGGTTTTTTGTTTTTTGTTTTTTGTTTTTATGTTATGTTAATCACCATACATTACATCATTAGTTTTTGATGTAGTGTTCCATGACTCATTGTTTGCGTACAACACCCAGTGGTCCATGCAGTATGTGTCCTCTTTAATACCCATCACCAGGCTAACCTATCCCTCCACCCCATTCCCCTCTAGAACCCTCAATTTGTCTCTCATGGTTCATCTCCCTTTCCGATTCCCCCCCCTTCATTCTTCCCTTCCTGTTATCTTCTTCTTCTTCTTCTTCTTTTTAACATATAATGTATTATTTGTTTCAGAGGTACAGGTCTGTGATTCAACAGTCTTACACAATTCACAGTGCTCACCATAGCACATGTCCTCCCCAATGTCTGTCACCCAGCCACCTAAAGTCAATTAACTCTAATTAATTCATAACAAAAACTTTTCCAAACTGAAACATAAACAGAAGGATGTCATTAGGTTAGCTGACCTTTCTTTCTTCATTCCTTCTTTGATCCATCCAATAAATAGTTATTGAGCACTTTCAATGTGCAGGCACTACTCTAGGTACTGGAACCCAGCAGTAACACAGAGTGATGGCCCTTGTGGAGCTTACATCCCCTGTGGTGCAGAGAAGGAGACACAGAAATTCTTAAATGTTTAAATGAACATGTATCAAGTGATGATAAGTGCTAGTGAGAAAATAAAACAGCAAATAAAAATATGCATGGTGGGGGGTGCTGTCTCAGAGGGGACGGCCAGGTGAGGCTGTTTGGATGAGATGCCATTGAACTAGAGAGGAATAAAATTAATAAGGGGTCAAGCTATGTGGCTATCTGGGGGAAGAGCACACCAGCAGAAGGCATAGTTCATGCCAGGTCCCTCCGATGGGATTGTACCTGGCGCGTTAAGGAAGCAGCAAGGAGGGGCACCTGGGTGGCTCAGTCGTTAAGCGTCTGCCTCTGCTCAGGTCATGATCCCAGGGTCCTGGGATTGAGCCCCACGTCGGGCTCCCTGCTTGGTGGGAAGCCTGCTTCTCCCTCCCCACTCCCCCTGCTTGTGTTCTCTCTCTTGCTGTGTCTCTGTCAAATAAATAAATTTTAAAAAAGGAAGCAGCAAGGAAGCTGGTATGGCAGGACCAGAGAGAGTGGGGACCTACAGTTAATGAGCATCCAGCCCGAGGGGAAGTATTACCCTATCACTTACGATGTGTTATTCTGCATGAATTAAAGCTCATTCATTCAACACAGATACCAATATGAGGCTTTTTTTTCTTTTTTAAAAAGAATTTTATTACAGAAAATTTCAAACATAAACAAATATTGACAGAACAGAAAAATAAACACCCATTTATCCATCACCTAGATTCAAGAATCATTAATTCATGGCCAACCATGTCTTATCTACGCTCCCTACCCGTGGCCCCCTCCCATAGCATTTTGGAATGATCTTAGGTATCATGTCACTTTATCTACAGATATTTTAGTATGTATCTATAAAAGATTAAAAAAACTTAAAAAAAAACCTCAAAACCATTAAAAATAGTTCCCTAACATAATCAAATGTCTAGTTAGTGTTTAAATTTCCAACTTCGCTCATTAATGTCATTCATTTTTAAAGGTTTGTTTATTTGAGTGAGAATCCAGGTTAGGTGCACACACAACCAGGTGGCTGGTTGATAAGTCTTAGTTCTCTTTTAATCTGTAGGTTTCCCCTGTCTCTCTCTCTCTCTTTTTTTCTTCCTTCGGATTTTTATTGAAGAGACTGGGTGTTTGGTCTATAGTTTCCCACAGCCTGGATTTCACTGATTATATGTTTGTGGCATATTTTACTTGTCCTTCTATCCTCTAAATTCCCTGTAAAATAATAGTTAATAAGACATTTCTAATTTGTTTTAAAGCTAAAGAAATATCCTCCCTCTCCCATTCCCCTGGCTTGTGTTCTCTCTCTTGCTGTCTCTCTCTCTCTCTCTCTCTCTCTCGGTCAAAATAAATAAATAAAATCTTTAAAAAGGGGGGAGGGCACTTGGGTGGCTCCGTCGTGTTAAGCTTTCAGCTCAGGCCATGATCCCAGGGTCCCGGGATCGAGCCCCGCATCGGGCTCCAGCCCCGCATCGGGCTCCCCACTCGGCGGGGAGCCTGCTTCTCCCTCTCCCTGCCGCTCTCCCTGCTTGTGTTCCCTCTCTCGCTGTCTCTCTCTCTCTCTCTCTGTCAAAATAAATAAATAAAATCTTTAAAGCTAAAGAAATAAGATAATTCCAGTAAGAGATGATTTACCTATTTTTTTTTTAGGGTACGACTAATTTGCCTCAAAGCTTGTATTTATTTTTTTTTAAACAGGTTTTGTGCCACAAAAACTGTTAGTCACTGGGGATTCAAATAAGAATAGGCAAAGGCCCTTCCATAGAAGAGAGTTTAATGGGGAAGACAAGTAAATAGACTGTTCTTGGAAACACAATAGTAAAGATAAGGGGGAAAGTATAGGAAAGAAGGCATTTTTTGAGTCATAGACTCCTTTAAGAATGTGATGAAAGCTAGGGTCTGCTCTCCGCAGAGAAATAGTCACATACATATGAACACAAAAGCTATGGATTCTCTAAGGGTGCATGGGCCCACATTCAGAACTCTTTTTAAGGTGCCATTATAGAAAGAGAAGCATGTGAAGGTCATTAGGGAAAGACGGATGAGAGAAGAAGAACGCACAAAGACTGTTGCTACAGACAGGGCAAAAAAAAAAAAAAACAGTTGATTATAATAAAAAATTTTGGAGAATATGGATAGATGGAAAGTGCTCATTGGATTTAACAATTTGGAGGCCATCTGCAATCTTTTATGAAGACATTTTAATAGTGATAAGGACAGGGGCGCCTGGTTGGCTCAGTTGTTAAGTGTCTGCCTTCGGCTCAGGTCATGATCTCAGGGTCCTGGGTTCCAGTCCCCTGTCAGGTTCCCTGCTCAGCGGGGAGTCTACTTCTCCCTCTCCCTCTGCCCTTCCCCCCATCATGCTCTCTCTCTCTCTCTCTCTCTCTCTCTCTCTCTCAGATAAATAAATAAAATCTTAAAAAAAAATAATGATGAGGGCAAAAGCCTTACCATAGTGAGAAGACTGATGAGCAAGATCATTGAAGCCATGAGTATAGATCTCTCTGGAAGCATTGTAATGATAGGAAGGAAGAAAGATAGCCTGGTAGAGACAGGGTTGGGTTTTTAACCTTGTAATCATATTAATATACATGAAGGAAGATGACATTACTGTTAGAGCCAATCTCAGAGGATATAGGAAGGAAGCAGACTGAATGTAAATGTCGGCTGTTTGTAAGTAGATGGAGGGAAGGTTGAGAGAATTCGTATCTAGCAATCTCTGTTTTCTTTGTGAATTGGATATTGTCATCAATTGAGTGATGATAGCAGGGATGGGGCAGAGGACTTTGGGGAAACTATGGAATTGTTGTGTGTAGGAGTAGGGAGAGAATAGGAATGTTTAAAAGAATTGCTCAGGCGGGGCGCCTGGGTGGCTCAGTCAGTTAAGCATCCGACTCTTGATTTCAGCTCAGGTCATGATCTCAGGGTTGTGAGACTGTGCTTGAGATTGTCTCCCTCTGTCCCTCCCCCCACCCTTCTCCCTCTCTAAAATAATAATAATAATAATAATAATAATAATAATAATAAAACAAAGAAACAAAAGAATTCCTCAGGGGTATTAGAGGGCAATTCAAGTTGGCCACATAGATTAGCCAGTCCTCAGATTATGGATTTTCATCATCAGTGTTCTCCAGGAAATTGCTTCAGTTCTGCCTCAGTTTCTTGTTTCCTTAAAAAGGTTGAATAATGCATGTATGAATAACAGTTTTAAAATAGCAAATATCTAGAGGAATTTAGATTAAAAGGGCTGATGACGCTGTATGTTCTAGGCAATCACTTTTTCTGAAGTATAAAAATAAATTTATAGTGATGACTGCTACTTGAATCTTCTTCTGGTAACACTAGTTCCCTAAATTTTTAGACTTTGAAAGGCTGTAACTGTGAAATTACAGACTTTTCTTTTCTGTTTAGTTCTTAGATAGGAATAGAACAACTGGTCATTGGATGATATCTTATAACATAGTATTTTGATATATGAAATTGTGATTATAGGAACAGAGAAGTCAAATTAAGGCATATTTCGTATTTACCAAATAGTTCAAAACACAAAGTCAAGAAGGAAAGTCTTTTTTTTTCTGTTTTTTTATCAAGAAGTAAGTTAATACTGTCCATGTGGATTCAATAAAAATATATTAAAGAATTTTAAAAAACTACCTGAAGCTAAGACTTAAGAAAAACATGACCTAATGTTAAATATTTTGAAAGTCATCACTGAGAATCTGATATTTCTAAGTCAGTTAAAAATTTCCAAACACTTTTTATCAATGGAATGAAATAAATCTGTATCTCAGGAGATAACTATACATTATAAAGAGCTCTGAAAGAAATGGGACATTAGTCTTGCCTCTTTGGAGCTACTTATATGTGTTACACAGATTTATTTGGACATTTTATAAAAGTCATTCTATCCTAAAAAATGTGATGTGCTGAAATATACCGCCATGTGAATTGCACAAAGGGGAGACCAAGGGAATGAGATACTGATGAGGAATAAGTGCACTACATGAGGTGTAAGGGTAATTGCTCAGTTGTGAAATTATTATCCAAGACAGAGCTCTTAGCGCATTCTCTTCCCCACCCCGTATACCTGAATACCCAGTGACTGCTTCTGAAGCTTTAAGAAAAGAAATATTCAAATATAAATCTTGAGATGAGAAGAAAAAACAGAAAAAGTATTCCTTTTCCATTTTCAAGAGCTGAAATCTCCTCTCACCTCCTCTAGAGCACCTGCATTCATACCGCAGCCTTCTTAGCCATCCCACATTCGCCAGTAATTGGCGTCCTACTCTAGGAGAAGCGCACAGCTGTGCTCCCGAGGTCTCTTTTCCCACACCTCCTGTTTGGACTGCTCCGGGTGCACAGAGTGCCAGCTGCACCCCTTAGAGCAAAGTTTTCTTTCCTCAACCCCTTTCCTTACACCACCCCCATATTGTCCAATACTGTCCTTCTTGGTGCCCGGTTTTGGGGTTGCCATTGACCCGTACTTTGCAAATGCTTCAATTAGGGCGGGCTTACTGTGAGGAGGAGGTCCTTATCCCCAGAAGCCTCCAGGAATAAAGAGGAATGAAGCTTTCAGAAGCCTCACTGCTGCCTACGTTGCCCTTCCCGTGGAAAATTTTGGCAATCTGGTGAAAGCAGTATGCTGAAGGGGTGCTGTATTTCTAAGAGCCTGATTTGTCTGCATACTGATACCCTTTTTCTCCGACTTTAGAAGAACTAAAAAACAAAACAAAACAAAACTCTTTTCCATTCCCCAATGTTTGGCTTTTCTACTTGTTACCCGCCCTCAAAAAAATAAAAAACCCTAGCTTTTGGTTTTATCTAACACAAAACAGCAATATAGTGCTCTATTACATTGCTTTTCTATCTTTAGGAATCTTAAAAGAGAGTGACTAGCCAGCGATTTGTCAGATAGCCAGGTCTGTTTCTGGTTTGCATGAGCAATGGTGATTCCAAACCGTAGGAGGAAAATGATGGAAAATGTCTTGGATATTTCAGATTCATGTGAAGCCAAACTGTGTGATCTCCTGCCAGTTTTAGTTTACAAAACTTTCATGGTCCCGGATGTGTTTACTTGGACTTTAAGTTTTAATATTACCATTATATTCCAATAGCTTTACTCCCTCAACCCAGCCAGCTAACTGTGATCAATGGCAGTGTGGATAAACCAATTACTAGAACAGAAGGACGCAGCTGATGGAGATTCTCTCTTTAAGTAGTGTATATTTCATTATCAATTAAGCCAAGACCAGTGAGACAATTAAATAACTACTCTGCATGAGAAGGAAGTTTTCTTTTTGTTTTGGAAACAAGTTCTTCTTAGAGCCAGTTTCAAAGGGAAGGCATGAAAAAAGTCTTTGTTGATATATCACACTTTCCCAGTGACACTGTAATTGCATATTGTAATTTGCAGAAGGCAAAATTTATATAAATTTATATACAATTTTACAAAATTTATAAACTTAAAATTATATAAATTATATATAATTAAAATTATGTATATGTAACTTATAGAAGAGATCAAGTCTTTTCTGGAAATATGAACCAGAAGAGCATTGGACAATGTCATGTTTCAGAACTGGACCTTATCCACATTATCTGCTTATATTTATGCTGGGAGCCTCGTTGCCAAGGTTTTGTCCCTAAATAAGCATAAAACAGTTACACACTACACAGAGGTTGGCTGGATATCAAATGTCAATATTCGTTTCATTGCTCTTTTTTCAAAAATGTTCTCTATTCTTTATATATGCTGTGGTGACTGGCCACACAGCAAAGTAAAAGAGACTCTTTGGACCCATAAAGGTAACTTAGCACTTGCCGAAACAGAAAAGCTGATGTCCAGTCAGTAAAATCAGAGGCTGATGCCATTTCACCATAACAATGTGAATGGAATGTTCTGGAATGCACTGGGCTTACGCATCTGGATGCTTCTCAGTAGGTCATTCATTCATTCAGCAAATATTTATTAAATACCTGGTTGTACCCAATGCTGAGTGAATCTCCAGTAGAGTGGCGGGGGGGGGGGGGGGGGGAACATAACCCCATCCTTAACCACAAAGGATCCAAACTGTACATGACAATACATGATATACACATGTGAAAAGTTTAATAATAATACAGGACAGTATATGTTTAAGGGCCACACTGGTTTGAGTCCTACTGCAGGCCAGTGTAGGTGAAAACACTGGAATATAGGTATGGGTATGGTGTGTTCAGAGCAGGCCAGCAGAGCTCCAGAAGAGGATCCCTGTTGGGGAGTAGTCTGAAATAAAGGAAATTTGGAGCCAGACTGTGGAGGACACTTACCAGGCTGAGGGCCTTATCCTAGAGATAAGGGGTAACAGGACAGCATTGCGATATGGCAAAACTACTGTTTCCATTAGATATATTGGCTCATCTCATGGCAGAGATTTTAAGGAGGAAGGCTAGAAAGATATTTCAGAAAATGTTATAATAAGGCCAACATGAGGAAATAAGGGCTGGGTTAGGGTAGAAGCAGTGGGCATGAAAGGCAGGGACAGAATCAAAAGATTATATAAGGAGAAAGGAGAAAACTGTGGTGTCTGTCTGGCTGTCAGGAGGTGAGGTAGAGGCAGGAAACAACAATGACTCAGAGGTTCGGTACTTTTGTTACTGGAAAAATGATAATACTGTTGACAGATAACAAAGACATCAAGTGAGGCAGCTGATTTGGGAAGGTAATGAATGAAGCTCCGTGCACACAAGCTTGGCCATGAGGCAGTGGGAATGGTTCTCGTTGAGTGAGCATCATTGGCCCAGAAGGAAACAGTTCCATCTGTGCAAGTGCCTGAGTTTTATGATAGAAAATAAAGAGAGAAGAGCTGAGGCCTGAGTCTTAGCGATTTTTAACGATCAGGCTGAGGGGAGGAGGGTTAACAAGGAAATGCAGGAAAATCACAACATGGGGGAACAATCAGCAGAGTGTCCCAGCATCCAAGGATAATGAGTTGTGAGTTTGAAGGATGAAATTTTGCAGGGAGGTGACAAAAAGAATGCCCAAGAAGAATGTGAGATCTGGCAATTTTTGGTCTAGACATTCAGGCGTCAGATTATTTTAAGCATCGGCTGTGCTGATTCGTTTTGTTTGGGACTTTAACTTCCAACTCTTTTCCTTTCCTGCTTACTTCAGTAGATTTCTTCTTGCCCTTCGCATACAGTGTAGGAGCTATTTCAGATCACACTAGTAATGCTTGTACTGAATGCCCAGCTAATCTGAACACAACACAACACAACATAATGTATGCTATGATACCAGGTTCTCGTGAGAATTAGATGAACAGTGACCAGAGTTTAGTAAACACTCAATAAAAATTATTTGTAAATTTTCAAGCTTTATGGCATCTGTATGCTTTGTATCTGTGAATCACCTGAAACTTTCTTCAGGACACTGATACCTTTATTGTTCCAGTGCTCCTCATGAACACTTAGGTCAGCATCATGATACATGAAGTTAAAAGAGGTTTGAGAGCCATGGTTTTATGAAGAACCTTTGATTCTTAACTCAGAGGCTCCTGTAATTATCGTGCTAATAGATTAATTATGCACCACAAACCCAGAACTTCAAAGATGGAAAAGAAATACTGGATTCTCTCTGTTCCTCCCCATGGTTAATGCAGTTCTCTGCTTCCTTTCTCCGTGTCTACCCAAGAAAGAGTGCCAGAGTGAAGGCCTTCTGAATTGTCCCATTTTGCCATTTAAATGATGTCTTCCTCTCTTCTGGAAAGAACGACCTTAATATTCAGCCAAGTTGCTTGGAAGCAAGTTAAATGGCCTCCAGCACTCACTCCTCTCTTGATAATATTTGGGTGTCCTTTATACTTCTCCATGAAAAGAAAATTTACTGCATGGCAAGCCAGGCCAGCAAGGTTTTTCAGCAACTTAATTTAGAAGTGAATTATTCTCCTGAATAGACCCATTCTTTGTTTGAATACAGGCAATCTTTTCATGTGCTTCTCAAGTAAGCACGCTACTTACCTCTACCTGAGTTTCCACTAGTGTCTTTTAATAAAACAAAATGTACTTTTCCCTAATAGAGTTTTCGTGCTCTCCAATATGCCACCTCCCTGTTACAGTTCATGCTCTGAGTTCCTTTTATCTAAGTAATAAATCTACAATCTGTGAAACTTGTTCCCAAACTTGAAAGCAAGCTCGCTGTTCTCTTTGGCATAGAATTTAGGTTTTATTTGCCCCCAAATAAGTGTTTCCAGTGGAGAGGTTTGAGACTAAGACTGTTTATGATATTATAAATAAAGTAAAAACGGAAAGTTTTGTCTAGAACTTAAACTATGACATTATAAACCTATCATTTATTTCATCTGCCATTTTTCTTTGGCTTTGAGGGAAATATTTTAGCCATTGAACTTAATACTTAAGTTAAATGAGGAATATAGGTCATCTCTACTACATGGTAATGATAAATGTTTTATAGAAATATTTATATGGCATAGGTGGTTTTGGTAGTTCTGTTGATAACGACAAAATGAAACAATGAAAGAAGTCAGTGTCAAGATCAGAGACAAAGGGTTGGTCAATTTCTAAGTAGTTTTCAAATTGGAATTTTTAAGAAGGCAATGAAAACAGTAGATGGACAAACCCCCTTAAAATATATATACCAAGTATGAAGGAAAGCGTAAAATTATATATCTCAGAAATTACAGTATCATTAGCATCTTCAAAAAGAAAGAACAACAACAAAAAAGAACATTTCTCTGGAAACTGCCTATTGCTGATAAAATCCAAGCAAGAAACTGTTTTGACCAGTTCCTGTCCTGTGATACAGTCTTAGAATTTCAGTAGAAAAACTGATATTTACTGATTCTCAAAGAAATCAAAGGCACACCCTAAAACCTTTAGTGTGAAATTTGTTATTGATAAGATGAGAATATTGGCTGTCCAGACAAATCCATTAAACCTAGCTGCATAATACTAAGCAGTCATGCCAACGCTAATTACAAACTCTCTGACACTGAATGTAATGGATTCCGAGCCTGCTAGCCTACTTGATGTGGCCATAGTCAAAAGCATCAACAGGAGACCCAGAGGCTCTATGGAGTTGTTTCTGGACCCTGAGTGAAATTCTTTCAGTTCCACATTCTTTGAACATCATCAAAAGTTTTTGAGAGACACATTCAGAATCTACTTTATTACTACATGCTGTTGTCTTAAAGCACACTTTCAAGGAGGGACACCCGGATGGCTCAGTCAGTTGAGCGACCGACTGCTGATTTTGGCTCACGTCATGACCTCAGGGTCTTGGGATCGAGGCCCGTGTCAGGCTCCGTGCTCAGCACAGAGTTTTCTTGAATTCTCTCTCTCCTTCTGCCCCTCCCCGCCCCTCACACTGTCTCTCTCTCTCTCTAAATAAAATCTTAAAAAAAAAAAAAAAGCACACTTTCAAGGAGACAAACAAGAGATAAATCAAATTGTTACATGAGCAGAGTCTCATGAAGTAGAAGTCCAAGAAGAATATTTCATCTATGATCAGATCAGAGAATTATACAGATAGAGCCAATGATTATCATCAGCCACACAGAACTGAAGCAAGATATATAATTAATGTTTGTTTTTAAATAAATATATTTATTTCTCTATAAAAGGCATGGAACCACTTGTAGAAAATTTGGGAAAAAATCAATTAGCATCAATCCTACACAATCATGTTTTAATATGGGTGGCTAGTCTTTCATCCTTTTTCTTATTAACACACACAAAACTTTTTAACTTATATTTAATTGTATTTTTATTAGTGCCCTTTTAAAGTGTATCACCCATATAAATGTAAATTTCACTTATAATGTGATGAAGTTTGAAGATATAATTATGGAACAGCAAATGACAACTTATGGTATTTGAAGCAATCTAGCCACTGAGATGTTTTATTTTCAGCATGCTTTATTTAGTATAGCATGCTCTGTCCACTCAGCTCTTTTCCAAGTGTTCAAAATAAGTCTTGGGACGTGGTATGCATTACACAGGTGTTTGTTATGTTATTGTTTGCTAGTTGTTATTACTGTACTTAGTAATACAAATAACCCAAAGTTATTAATTATAAGGGCATACAACACTAAATCCTTTCATAATGAAAACTAAAATAGGTTTTAGAACAAAATGTTAAGTGATAAACATGATTTGGTAAGGCACAGAGATGGTGGAGGTCATTTAAAACACTTGGATTCATGAAACACTGAGAAGGAGCCCACTTTTAATAGTTGTTGGTTTTACTGCAGGGTCAGAAATAATGTTCTCTTTTTCAAGGGCATTCATTCCAAATTGAATTACCTTTCTTGATGACACTCCTTTCTTTGATCAGACTTCTTGTAATCCTCTGCTTTCCCTCAAATAGGGTAGGAGTCGACCGTCTTAAAACTCTTTATCTCAGGGCCCTTCTGGTGAATGAATTTAATAAAATTAATTCACGAAACTTTGTTGCCCATCTAAGGACCCCGCATGGTGGTCATCTGGAACACTGCCACAACTCAAAGAAGGGGCCGCAGTGGAAGTTTAGTCAGTTTTCCTGGGAAACCAGGAAGTGTTTCCTAACACGCTGCAAGTGTCGCCAGTGTCCCCACAGCAGCTAAGATCACCCCTTTGCGTTATCATCCTCGTATGGAGTCCTTAGTACCTAATACGTTGATACCATAACATAAGGCAAAAAATTGTGTGCATGTCTACCAGGTAGCTCTTAATATCTTCCATACTGGGAGATAAATTTGATACTGACTATAAGAAAGACCATATTCTGTTTTAAACGTCGTTCTAGCCCATGTTTATGTAATTCATAATTTAGTTGATTAACCCATCCAAATTCTGCATATCTCTACAGGTAACTGCAGAGCCACTCAGCTCACCTCTCATTTTGGCATCTGCACTATTTATTGATTGTTCTTTATTCCCAAGCAAGAACACATTGTTTCCATCACAAATCCTTTGAATAACCCAGTTGAGAATCAGTTAAGCATCAAAGCTCTCCAGGGAGATTATACTTCAGTATTTTCAGAATTTCATGACTATCCAAGTAGCAGGAACCATTTTCTCTACTAGACTTAGTGGGGAAATGAAAATGTTTACAATGTAAAATTTTACAGCATGTTGTCAACTTGCAATGGTGTTTTTACACTTTTAGGCTTTTCTCTCCAGAATTAAATTGAGACCTTAAATGTAAACCTGCCAAAGGGAATGATACTGAAAAATAGCTATTCACAGCAAGTTCATTAAATTTTGGACTTTCTTATCTTCTTTTGCCAATAGCTTACTGCTTTCGTCATCCCTTATGTATTACAGCTTTCCTAATTCTGCTCAAAAGACTCACCTCAGCTTTGAAAAGAATTAAAAAATGACCCAAGAAGCAGAGATGGATTTTCTAAGGACCAGTTGCTGATTGTTCTGACACCACTTGTTTCCTTAAGAGCATTTTTTCTCAATCCTTTTAAGAGACAGCAACTAAATAATATTGTTTAAGCTAAAAAGCTACTTTATGGATATTCTGGATAGCTGTTATTAATGTTTTTAAAGCATCACTTCTCTCCACACAGAGTCTAATTCTAGTGTTCTAAAATCCAGAAGGGGGAGTTATGCCTACACAGTTTTTTAGATGTCATGTTTTCCAGATTTCCTGTAGTGAAAAATGTCACTCTCCCATCAGAGGAGTAACCAGTTAAGAAATGCCTTCTCACCCTCCATGGTTCCCATGGTACTGATTGTCAACGCCTTTTGTTGCAGGCAGAATACTTCTATGAATTCCTGTCCTTACGCTCCTTGGATAAAGGCATCATGGCAGACCCAACCGTCAACGTCCCTCTGCTGGGAACAGTGCCTCACAAGGCATCAGGTGGGTGGTCTTTGCCTCGGGGTGGCGGGGGGGTTGGGGGGGATGCTTACACTTGAAATGTAATGGTGATGGGAATAATATTCAAGATCCAGAAGTCACCCATCAGGGGAGTCATGGAATGTTTTCCTGAAGAGATCCGATGATCTTAGGGCAGCTTGATTATTATGTCCCTCCCTCCTTTGGGCAAAAAAATTAGGATGGGGGTGACAAAATGGCTGTTTCCTAATTTGCTAAAAACTCAACATAGCCCCAGTTCATAAGCGATTCCAGATTAAAAAAAGAAAGTCACCACATGAGATATATCCGGCCAATAAGTATGAATTAATGTAGTGCCCATAAGCGTGGCAAAGATGCAAAGCAAGTGAGTGGGGGAATATGGGATACATCGAGAAAAACTTCCCCCAAATGAGCATTGTATTAAATAGGAATTTGAAGGAGTGCAGAGACATGGAAAAGTGGGAGGAAAGGGTTAATATTCCAGAGCTAATCATCCTTCTCTGCTGAGAAAATATAGTATGGGGTATTTGTTTAGAGCTGTTCGGCCTGCAAAGTAGGAGCTCATGCCTTATCCAATTTGAGTTCTGGGAAGGAGTCAAGGCCAGAATTACCACTCCATTCTACAAATTAGAAAATTAAGCCTTCTGAGCCTTCGCTGACTTTCCCAAAGTCATATATGAGTAATAAGCAGTGGAGCTGAGACCAGATTTCATGACTTTCAGAGAAGTACAGAGATCACTTATGTTAACATGGTCAAATACATGTTCATTTCTTTCTAGTCTATGAATATATATTTTTCCATAGTTGTGATAATATTATATATTTAGTTTTGCACAATGGTTTTTTTGTTTTTTTGCTTTTAACATTTTAACATAAGCATTTTCCCATGTCATTTTAGATTTTTTCAAAAGTTGTTTTTGATGCCCCTATTATCGATTTTATAAACATACCCATAATTGGTTTACTCATTCCCTTATTGTGTGTTACTTAGATTGTTTTCAGGGTTTTCATACTAGAAATGTCACAATAAACATGTTTTTAAAGTAATAGATGGTCACTGAGTAGGAGGCCCTGTTTGTCTCATTCACCACGACTGCCAACACAGGGCCCAGCACAGAACAGGACTTCACAAAATATTTATTGGATTAATGTTTGTACCAAAATCTTAAAGCTCACCTCATTATTTTGTTAAATAGATTCTTAGAAGTACAATTATTGTGTCAAAGGACATGAGCTATGAACATTTCAAAAGGCTTTTAGAACAAATTGCCAAAATGCCAAATTACTTTCCACAAAGGTTGTGTCCATTTGTACCCTGGCTAGCAGTGGGAGAGGGCCTAGCTCACCATAACCTCATCAATGTGGGTTATTAATCATGTGAACTGTTTTACTGACTTAAAAAGTGAAAAGAGGTTTCTTAGTGTTCTTTTATTTGATTTTTTTACTCCAACTGAGGTAGAAGACATTTTCCTGTATCTATTAAATGATGTAAAATGTCTATTGATCATGCTCATTTTTATACTGAAAATATAAAATAATTTATTGGCTTGCAAAGCTCACTATATATTAACTATTTACACTTTCTGGCATATTTTTCAGTTTATTATTTATTTTTTTAAGGTGGGGATATGCAGAATTTAAGTCTATGTGATCAAAATTGTCTTTCCCGTTGTCATTTTTCTTTTCTTTTTACTTCTGTGCTTGGAGGTTAATTCTTATTCCAAAGAGCAGTTATGTGATAATTTACACATGCTTCTAGTATTTTATCAAAATTTCTTTTGGCAATAGTATGAGGTAAGGCTCTCACTGAATTATTTTCCTGAGTATTCAGCTTTTCCAGTGTGAGGGGTTGAATTGATTCAAGATATGCCTTTTATTTCACATTAAGTTCTTCCATACAAAGAATTTTAGAATTTACTATTTGTTCTAATAGTGCAATATTTTTAGTTTTATATTTTTAAATAACTGATATCATAACCCTGTCCTTTGTAAAAAAAAAAATTAGTCTTATTCTCTTAGCAGAATGTTAGAATAACTTTGATATCAAATGAAAATCTCAATAAGCACTCATATAAATCTTTGCAATAATTGGGAAATCAGATAGCCTTGAAAAGTCCATTTTCAGGTTGCAATCATCTACTTCCGGTGGATCTCTATTATCACATCCCAGCACTGGAAGTGCTACAGACTAAATAAGCAGAGTTTTTCTCTCTCTCTTTTTTTTAACGCTTCAGATATCTAAGCAAATCTTTTTCTCATTTTTTTATTTTATTTTATTATGTTATGTTAGTCACTATAGATTACATCATTAGTTTTTGATGTAGTGTTCCATGATTCATTGTTTGTGTATTACACCCAGTGCTCCATGCAGTACGTGCCCGCCTTAATACCCATCAACGGGCTAACCCATCCCTCCGCTCCCCTCCCCTCTAAAACCCTCAGTTTGTTTCTCAGAGTCCATAGTCTCTCATGGTTCATCTCCCCCTCCGATTCCTCGCCTTCACTTTTCCCTTCCTGCTGTCTTCTCCTTCTTTTTTTTTTTATTTAACATATAAGGTATTATTTGTTTCAGAGGTACAGGTCTGTGATTCAATAGTCTTGCACAATACACAACGCTCACCATAGCACATACCCTCCCCAGTGTCTATCGCCCAGCCACCCCATCCCTCCCACCCCCCACCACTCCAGCGACCCTCAGTTTGTTTCCTGAGATTAAGAATTCCTCATATCAGTGAGATCATATGATACTTCTCTTTCTCTAAGCAGAGTTTTTTCAGTTTTCTGGCATAGGTACCCATGTAGGTGTAGATAGCAAGAGTGAATTTGGGTTTCTCTTGGGTCATCCCAGTGTTGAAGTTACAACTAGCAGCCCTTCCAGAGTATTTGCTTCCAATCCAGATGGGTTTGGGGTTCTAGGAAGTTCCTATGAAGGAATGAGGCCTTGAATTCTGGAGATAAACTCACCTGAGATTTGTAGCCCCAAGGCTATGGATATCCCATTCCAGACTCATGGGCATCCCTATTCCACACAGATGGCATTGCTACTGTAATCACATACTGCTACATCACGGAGACAAGAACATTCTTGGAGTATGGCCATTACTCATTCTCATGCCATGTCACACTGTGTTTCTTTTTAGTCAAAGATAATTTTTTTTATTAAATTTTCTTGATATTTTTGGCTCTTTCTTTTTAGAAGCAGTCAGGAATAAAACAAATACATAATATATCTCTCAATTTCCATTTTATATTCTTAAATTTTTCCTTTGTCATTTTCTGATTATTAAAGGAATACAAGCTCATTGTAGCCCATTAAATAATTAAATTAATTATACAGTTACACCTGCTCAACTTCCAATAAATCTTGCATCTTTGGGTTTCCAATTTAATGCTTGTATCCTAAATCTTCCCAGCCTTATTCATTTTAGTGTCTAGTAAAAAAAGCTTACTGAAATTCTATTTCTTCAGATATTGAAACAATCCAATTTTGAATATATGATGTGACAATATTTTAATACACCATGCTGAGATAAAACTTCAATTTCTAATAATCTAGAATCTTTATAAATAATAAAAGTTAGGGAGAAAGTAATTGATGCTTTGGACAAGGTAGGAGTAAAAAGAATAAGCCTTCTTCTGGGCTGAGGTGACTTGGGCATGTGTGTGTGTGTACACGCATGCGCGCGCGCGCGCGCACACACACACACACACACACACACACACACACTGCATGTATAACCCCACCCCCCTGCATATAGGATTTTGAAGGCAGATGTAGGATTTGTTCACAGAAATGCAGGTGCAAGAAGTTTATGGGAATTTTAGCTCATTGCAGGGCAGTTATTCATTAGCCTTATTAGCTCAGTCCCCACAGTAGGAGCAGTAAGGGTACCCTGAATTATTAAAAAGTAACCAAATCAGTGTGTCTTTGCCCCTAAACATCCAGGTAGTATTCATTATTCTACTGGTCTATTTTAATACCCTCACGCTGCTAACTTGTTCTTTCATCCCCCCAGATTCCTCAATGCCTAAACGTTGCATGAAAAAGAAAACTCTTGATCTTTAACAGTTATGAAGTGCCTGCCTTCAGGCGTCTGAAGAAAACAAAAACAGGAAATACAAACTGCAGGTTGCTTCAGTAAAACTGGATAACAAAAAACAGCAGTTCCCATCAAGCCAAGGCTTTACCTCTTTGAACACTATTTCTGTCAGACCATGAAACCAACAGAGCAGGCTTGTTTCTCAACCAAAGACTTCCAGGAATTCCATGTCTAGAAATTTTTCAATGGGTGCTAATGCTGGAGGGACCCCAGACCTTAGCAGAGAGTGAAAGCCCAGGGAAGGGGCTCAGTATTTGCTGAGAGAATGCGGCCAGCACAGCTTGGGGCACTGATGACTATATTGTGATCTTGTGATCACAGCGGATGGTGGTCACGTGGTGCCGCGGATGCGCGCGCTCTCTCTCCTCTCTCATCACTTCCCTCGTCAGAGCAGTGGCTCCCATGACTGGAGGCCCCCATCCGAGTGAGGAAGAGGAATACATTGACTGTTTACTTCTATATAAGAGTTTGTGTGCAATCAGCTGCACATCAGTGTGTACTTGAACACCATGTGAGATATGTTCAATCTGCTTTAGTTTTTCTGAGTTGTGTTAATTTCCCTCAGCTTCAGTTATACAATCTAGACTGCCCTGGAATTCACATCTGGACTAATTTCATCTAGCTTTTGGTAAAAGTGGCCCTCTACTCATATGCTTATTGTTGCAAAAACACAACGTAACTATCACATTTCTGTTATTCCTTGTAAGGAGGGCATCTGTGCTTTTTCTTAGAGATCTCTTTTTCTTTGTGTGTGTTTCTGCATGCACACTGTTCATGCCTTATTCTCTGTATCTCCCCCTGTCTATGGTGAATTTCTGTCTATTTATGTGTATGTGTGCTGGTATGTGTGCAAGTGTGTGCCTGTGTGTATAAAGGTATATGGGTGTGTCTCCCACAAGGTTTATCTCTGTCAGTGCCTGGTTTGTGATGAACATGCTAGGCGCTGAAATTACAAAAACGAATAAGATATGGTCCTTGCCTTTGAAAATCTCATCCTTAGCGAAGGATGCAGAATCATAATTAAATCATTATATTATAAGCAATCATATACAGAGGTGTTGGTGAAATACGTAAGTGAAATGATTTAGGCAGGGGGTGTTAGGGAAGGTTACAGAGAGCAAGTGCTGTTTCATTTTGGTCTTGAAAGATGAGTAATAGGACATTGGACAGAAAAGAAGAGAAAGAATATTCTAAGCAGCAGGATGGGGGTATGGAGTCAGGACAATGCAGACATATACCACATGTTGAGGAACGGAAAGAAATCTAGTTTGGGTAGAGCACAAGTTGCACAAAAGTCAATTACTAAAGCTGAGGCTAACTAAAGTCAGGTATTGTTTTTTGGTTTTGTTGTTGTTGTTTTTATTTGGGGGAAAAGGCAAAGGGAGAGGGAGAGACAGAATCTTAAGCAAACTCCCTGCTAAGCACAGAACCCATTGTGGGGCCTGATCTCACAACCCCAAGACCATGACCCAAGCCGAAACCAAGAATCAGACACTCAACTGACTGAGCGACCCAGGCACCCCAGGTGTTTTGTTTTTTTTTTTAAGCAAATTTTTTGGGAACATTTTAGAAGGTATAATTACAATTCTTATTACTTGAATGGTCTTATAGATAAAATTTATAAGCAGAAAGGAGGACAGGTAGCATTTGCACACAAAAAAATAAAATTTCTATTTCATGTTTTAAAACTGAAAAATAGGCAAGTGTAATTAGTGTAATTTATGTATCTTTTATTAATTTTTACTTTTATTTTAAGTTAATTCACTGAAACTCATAAACTAGGTACCTCCTAACTTTTAAACTTTCTTTCCTAGTTCCTTTCAAATCATTCTGTATTGAGATTCAGACCATAATTATGTTGACATATGTCCTGTTTCAAAAGAGATAGGTATGTGTTGGTAAAACTATTCCACCTGGGCTGAGGGAATTTGTGATGTGTTCACTTTTAATCGAAGTTGCATTTGTTAAGTTGTGATTATAAATATGTAAAGAAAATAAGCACAGTTTTAAACTTAGAGTGTTAGATCTTTAAAAGATGAAGAAGGAAAATATTTCATATGAATATTAACATGAATTGGACATAATTTTAAATTAGTACAATAATTCTTAGAGATAGCTTTCCTATTGGTTTACTAAGAGAATAAAGATGCTACATCTTTAGTTATCTGCCAAGATTGCCTGAAGTTTTTCATTCAAAAATATAAAAGACTTTTTTTTCTTTTGCATTTGACAGAATTAGGCATAACTATGCCACATGAGTGAGTGCTTTGATGAGTTTTGTTGTTGTTGTTGTTGTTGTTGTTTTTGAGAGAGGGAAAGAGAAAGGGATGGGGCAGAGGGAGAGGGAGGGAGAGAATCTTAAGCAGGCTCTATACTGAGTGCAGAGCCGGATGCAGGGCTTGATCCCATGACCCCGAGATCATGACCTGAGCTGAAACCAAGAGTCCGATGCTCAACCAACTGAGCCACCCAGGTGCCCCAAAAGTGCCTTTTTTAAAGAACTAAGTAGGCTGGCTGAATAAGGTCCAGGAAAAAGATGCACCTGGAAAATAATAGTTAAGCTGATGACATGTGGTGAGAAAATTCGGAAAGTTTTATCTCTGAGAATCCTTTCAAATTCTTCCATCCTTTTATGCCTCAGGGCAGTTTATTGACCTCCCCGTCCATGCAAAAGATTCGTGAGAACAATTAACAAAATTTTAGAACTGAACCAAGTGAAAATGCGCTGGAAGAGTTAACAATTGAAAGAAATTTGTCAACCCTTTTGCTTCTTTTTGAAATGGAAATCCCTACAATGGATTTTTGTGTTTTGTAAATTGGCATTTTCACGTATAAGATCTCATTAAACCAAGGCTTTCGGCGACAATTTTACTTTGAAACTTCAGACACAATTTTGGTTTTCTCTCTTTTTTTACTTCTGTTAAAATGTCTAAATACCATTTAATTGATTATTTGCAATGCTCAGATCTTAAGATTCAGGAGAACTGGAAATCCGTATTATTTTGAGAATGGCACTTTAATAAACACAACAATGCCAAAGCCTTGAGAAGGGTTTTGGTTGTTAAGCCCATTAAGGTTATATGACCAGGTTGTGTGCAACACCTTATGGAAGAGCAGACCAATTTCCAAATCATTCCTTCTTATAAACCTAGGGGGAAGGTTTATGAAAATTCTAAAGGGAAAGGATTTTTCTTGCCTTGGGATGATTTCCCCAAGCTTGGCAGTAACAATAACTGGCCATATAGAAACAAAATGAAGCAAAATTTCAAATATTTACCTATTAGCAAAATTTATTCCTGTCTATAAGGAAGAACTAGAGCCTATTGGATCAGCTAGATCAGTATTCCCCAGTGGATATGTTATGATAATCCAGTGGATTTTAGAAATTTACATAATCGGGGGCTCAGTTAGGCGTCTTGACTCTTGATCTCAGCTCAGGTCTTGAGCTCAGGGTCCTGAGTTCCAACCCCATGGCAGGCTCCATGCTGAACATGGAGGCTACTTTAAAAAAAAGAAGAAGAAGAAATTTACATAATTGATCTCTTAGCCAATGACCTGGTCCATTTTCCACCCACTGACTTGTGGGTATTCCACAATTGGTGGTCTCCTTGCTCTCCCAGTACACCATCATCATTAGTTGCCACTCTTTGCTAAGTCAACATCTACATACTCCCAAGTGATCATTACACTCACACACACACAAAAATGGCTCATTCTTAGGAACCTAAACCATTAGATATAAGCTTATGTTATCACACCAAACTCCCTTCTAGATCCCCAAGATATGAACACTTCTTAATATTAACAAATAGCCTGAGAAAATATTAGCTTTACTAACTCAATCCAATAACCGGAATCTAGTCTGAGTCGTAGAATATTTCCAAAGAAAATATTGTGTCACTTTTTACAGAATAAAAATAAACTAGTGCCTATGGGTCCTTATTTAATAGATTCTGGAATACTGTTTTTTAGCTCTTCTTGGATTATATGGAGTCTGGTGAAGGTGTCCACAAGGTTTCTTTCCCTAATTAATCAATCTGTGCTACCTATTTGCACCTTTAATTTTTAGAGAAAAACTTTTTTTTTTCAAGATAGTAAAAGCCCAGACTAGGAACAAAATATCCCAGATTCCATATTAGGAGGGCACAAATTAATGAGTCATTCATTCTTTCTCCACCCAGCATGATATGTAAGTTCTGTGGAGAATGCCCATATGATCAAAATACAATCTCTACTCTGGTGGAGATACAAGAATACCAAATAATGAAAGTGAACATTTTTGCTTTGCTTTTTGTCTCTCTTACCAAGATTTCTATATAACTGGAATCAACTAGATAAACTGTTTCTCTATATTTGCTTTTTCCTTAGTTGTTCAAGTTGGTTTCCCGTGTCTTGGAAAACAAGATGGAGTGGCAGCATTTGAAGTGAATGTGATTGTAATGAATTCTGAAGGCAACACCATCCTACAGACGCCTCAAAATGCTATCTTCTTTAAAACATGTCAACAAGGTAATCGGTGATCACCACCAAGAGAAGGCTTATAAGGCTGTGATGTGGGTAAAAAGATGATAGATAGATAGATAGATAGATAGATAGATAGATAGATAGATAGATAGATAGATAGATGATAGATAATTTTTTGGTATTATTATTATAACCACACCAATGGGTGGAGGGGCTGGTTACTACAGGGTTCAGTATAGTACTAAGAGATTTTCTCTTCTGTGACACCATTCACAATTTTAGGAACTCCCAATACCCCTTCAAAAGCTCTCTCTTCTACCTCTCTCCTTCCCCTCCTCCAACACCATCTTTGGGAGTCCCCAACCTCATAGCAAGGTTGCCAGTCATTACCAGCTACTACCATCTATTAGGGCAATACCACTCATACCCCCACCACAAGCTTGGTGCTGCTGACCTCCCCGGAGGACAGGGTACCACCATCACACCAGCAATCTCTGCCAGACAAAGGCATCTCACCCTGATGCCCATGTAAGCATGAAGGCCTAGATTTTTTTCCCATCTTGATACAAGCTTTTCCAGCACAGAATTTAAGCTCTGGAGGCTTTCAGTGCTCTAAAGATGAACCAAAAGGCCATTCCACCCTCTGAAAGTGAACATTATGGGTCTTATCATTTATTTCAGTGTGCATTTAAGAAGGTACAATAGATTGATAGGTGGGGATGAAGGCAGAATAAAGCTTGCTTTGCCTTCTTCCATGAGCCCCCTACTGTTGGAAGTAGAATTGAGAGAAGAAAGATCTGACTTTGATGAGGATTTAGTGAAGCACAAGAGGTATAGAGAGAATATAGGCAGAAGTTATCAATATTCAGTAAATGATGATCATCGGTGCGCTGGGGGGAAAAGTCACCATGAACCTCTTCGTGCTCGCTGTAATTCACCCAACAGAGGTGTCCATATAACCTTGTTTCTTATTGGTGAAGCCGAATGCCCAGGAGGGTGCCGAAATGGAGGCTTTTGCAATGAGAGACGCATCTGCCAGTGTCCTGATGGATTCTATGGCCCTCACTGTGAGAAAGGTAAAGAACGGAGAGAGCCAGCTACCCTCGCTTGCTTCCTAGTGAAATTGGTACACAAGAGCCCCACATATGCTTTTTTAACACAGTCCTTGGAATTATTTTTGTGGTCATATCATAAGGATTGGTAAAATCTTAAAGAGCCACAGAAGAGCAGTTGGAACGTACTTCTAAGAGTGGTTTTCTGTTAAATCCAATATATGGTGACAGGGGCAGATGTCAGCTCAATGTTTACATTCTTTGTGGCCACTACACACCCCCCATCCCTAATTCGCTATTATATATACTATGCTTTGGCATAATCTTATGAAAGGTTTGAAGTTTTTCACCACCACTTACATTGGATTTAAAAAGCTAATATTACAATTGATTTGACAGTATCTACTCCAATTAAAAGTAGCTTGATTCACAACTAAGTCTACGCCTGAGTTAGGAAGTTGCTATAAGGCCAAAAAAAAAA
Organism: Eumetopias jubatus; assembly: GCF_037043125.1. NCBI lineage: Eukaryota > Metazoa > Chordata > Mammalia > Carnivora > Otariidae > Eumetopias > Eumetopias jubatus. The sequence goes on along the minus strand of NW_028274814.1, from coordinate 91,704,255 downwards.
AAAGTGAAAATCATTTGTATTGTAAGTACGTCTATCTCAGTGAAATTACTGTTATACGAAAGAGTTAAAGAGGAAAATGTGGACTAACCTCAGGATGCTCAAATACCAAGAGCTTATTTGATGAGAGTGAGCAAAATATTTTTCATCTTCAAGACATAAGAATTTTTCTTGTCTGCATATATTTTAGAATTAGAAGATTTAGGAAATAGGGCAGAGAAAAATATTTACAGTCTTTAAGAAGGCCATGTCTTAGTCAAAGTAATGATTCTAGACAAATTTTCATCAGCCACTGAAATGGAACAATTCCAAAATTCTCATCTATGAAACTGGTAAAAAAGAAAAAAGACCTCATTTACAACTCATAAATAATGTTTAATATAGCAACCCTGTATCTCTAAAGACTTTAAAGCCAACCACAAAGATCAAAAATGTAGAGCTATTGTATTATTGATATTTCCAAAATGTTCCTTCCCTAAAGCCCTACTTGGCCTTAATCAGAGCTCTCTCTCTCTCTCTCTCTCTCTATTAGCCCTTTGCACACCACGGTGTATGAACGGTGGACTTTGTGTCTCTCCTGGGTTCTGCATCTGCCCACCTGGATTCTATGGAGTCAATTGTGATAAAGGTAATAGTTTCTTTCTAAGAACAAGGTTCCTTTTACTTTTCAAATGTTTAGTTAAAAGAAGTATATTTGATATATCATCACTCTCTGTAATAGCTCTGTAAATAGGGTGTAACACTTCATTGGCTGCTACAATAACTTTAACCCCAAATTTTAGTGTAGTTGAACGCACTTAAAGTTTGTTTGCACTCATAGAATGCTCCAGTGCAGGAATCCCTACAGTGGGCAGGGCAGCCCTTCACGCTGTGATTCGGGGGCCCAGGCACCTTCCGCCTGTGGTCCCGCCTAGAGCTCTGGAGCTCTCTGGAACCAGTCAATGAGCAGAGAAGGAGATTGGAGTAGACACTGCTTTAAAAAAAAAAAAGAAAAAGAAAGCCCTGTTCCAGAAGTGATCCCCAAAATTTCCACACCTATTCTGTTCCATGGAGAGGAATTCGCCTCGTGTCCCACTAGGTGTCCACCCCAGATGCGGGCTGGAGAGATGTCATCCCTGGCTGGACAGCTCTCTCCCACGGACAACTTGACGGGAGGGGAGCATGGATTTTTGTGTGCCACGTGGGGTTTGGGTATGTCTTAAATCCGTTTTATGGGTGAGCTTCGAAGACTGCAATTAAAGAACCTGCTCCACATTTCCCAACTGACCGGCGATTCAATGATCTGCTCACAGAGGACAGCCCTGAGAGATGGTTTCCCTCCTTCCTGTGACGTATCATCGTAGCCAGGCTTACTCTCGGAAAGTGGGTTCAAACTTGCACTCATAGAATGCTCCAGTGCAAATACTCAATGGCCACAGGCTTTACGAGATACCTATTTGTTTTGCCTGGTTCACATCTTTTATGGGGAAGAAAAACTTAAATAATATTGTGCAAAGTGTATGTATTTAATGACATTATCCTTGTGTCAAAAATGCTAATTGCATAAGTAGAGCCCCGTTTTATAAAATAAATACATGCCGTGAAAAAGAAAGATGTGTTAGTTTTGATAAGTGTCTCTTTAGTGATCATGCAGTCAGCACCAATTAAGATGGAAATGAACCGCTTTTTAAAAAAGAAGGAAAGGGGCGCCTGCGGGGCTCAGTCGTTAAGCTTCTGCCTTCGGCTCAGGTCCTGATCCCAGGGCCCTGGGATCGAGCCCCACATCGGGCTCCCTGCTCCACAGGAAGCCTGCTTCTCCCTCTCCCACTCCCCCTGCTTGTGTTCCCACTCTCGCTGTGTCTCTCACTGTCAGATAAATAAAATCTTTAAAAAATAAATAAATAAATAAAAATAAATAAAGAAGAAGGAAAAACTCCAAGAAGAAGCCCTCAGCATGAGTCAGACGAATAACTCACAGGTGTCTGCTCTTTGATACATAAAGTACTTCCCACCATTATCTGATTTTACATTCAACAGCCTTTGGAGATTTGTGAAGTTGTATCTGCTTCATTCTCCGAGAAGCAAGATGAGGTTTACGGAGCTTCAATAGCTTGACCCGAACTCCCGCCTTCTGCTGGACTGTGTTGTCACTCGGGCTACCTGTTAGGGTCTCCATTCCTCCACAAGTGACTCTTTCTCTGGGCTGACTTGATCTCTCTGTGGGTCACACTTTCCCCGTCTCTAAATTGGGAATTAAGCCACTGCCCCGGCTCCCCAGCCCCAAGCTAATCGAGATAATATGCGAGACTATCTCTACCTTTTATTTTTAAGTGATGTAAAACTAGAGTATTTGGATTTAACACAATCTTAAAGTTTGGATTCATAAACGTTAAGCATTAAGGACAAGATAAGAACAGCCAGTGAGTAAAAAAGTTTCCTTTTTTGTCGAAATTTAGCACTCAGCATCTGCTCTTCCAAAATTGGGTAATTCTTGACACAGAATTAAGCTCAGATTATCACAAAACTGTTAGGAAATAGAGCAAATCCTTCGGAGATTTGGATGAAGAACTCAGGAATGAACAGGTTTAAAGAGATCATCTGTGAGGGCTGCTTACTGAGATGTGATTGTCATCGGTGTCGTACAATGAAGTATCAACTGTAATGGTTTTCTAATGCTACGGAGTCACAAACACTGCGTGGTCACTGTCGAAGGAAAGTATGTGTATTCCAGTATGCTTTACATTTTGTAATATTTTACCTTTCAGATGAAAGATTTTTCCCTACTTGTTAGACTCCAGTAATTTTATTATTATTATTCTTATTCTTTTGGAAAGTCTGTTGAAATTCCACTTGGTCTCATTGGAGATCTGAGAACACTAAAAAATAATGGTTTTTACTACCTCAACAAAGAGATGCATTTATCATCCAGGAGGGAGTATAGAGCTTCTGAAAAATGGTTTAATTACTAGCACAGAGCTAGAGCTGAGCACAACATATTTGAAGGAACATTAAAGATTAACTTTCAGTGGCTCTTGAGACTTCTGTTGCAAACTTTAGGAAATGAGTAGTTAAGCCCTGGCCCGGCATGCCCTCAGCCCCAGTGAAAGTTACCTGGTGTCTCAGGTTCATTTTCCTAGTCCAGAATCATTGCACAAGAGAAAGGTAGAGAAGCTTGTAAAGTATTATACAAATACTAAGAGCATGGCCACATTCTTTAACTAGCTTTGTCATCATTCCGTGACTTCCAATTCAGCTCCCAGGTTCACTGCCTTCTCTTTGTTAGAAGGGATAGTGCCCAGAGGGCTCTGGCCAAGCCGACCCTGATCCTGATGTTTTCTCTTCTCTTCTTAATTCCCCAGGAGAAACAGGGACAAGTGGGGAGACAGAATCACACTTGCAAAAACAACTAACTGTAAAGCCTCAACAATCCTAACAGCAAGTAGCAAGGAGGAAGGCCAAAGAGCTGGTTCTCCTAAATCCTAAATTCTATACCCAAATGCTGCCGCTCCCCTCTGTATCGGGAGGCTGGGTTTTCCAAAGCAATGGGGCATTGCCTTAAGGCGGGAGATACTTGTGATTTTAAACAAAAAGCTCTATCATTTAAGAAGCATGATATTTGCAGAACATGGCGGTTGGACTTCTTTTCCACAAAGAAAGCATACACATAACTTTTGGATCTCCTCTCTGATTTTCCTACTGGAAGCTTACTTCAGCGTTTGTTCATCTGTAGCCAGCTTTGGCCTGTTTTATATAGGACAAGAACAAATAGGCCCTATAACTAGAATTGCTGAGACTCCAAGCTCTCGTTTTCCTCTCCTTTACAGAAGGAGCCAACTTGTCTATTTTTAGCTACTAGCTCTACCCTCGTCCCCATTTTTGTCCTCCCTTTATTTTCGGTGTGAGTAGTGAAATTCCAGAAGTTGACACGAAGACAGGGTTTAGGATGAATCACAAACAGTAGGATTATTACCTGGGAAATCTAGTTAACTGGACTCCCACAATAATCTGTCCAAGTAGCTGCTGCCATTCCCCTGCGAATGGGACCTGAGGAGGATTGACAGTCTGTCCTTTTCCGGACACCAGGACTCCCTCCTCCAAACGTCCTAAAAGTGTGTTTTTTTAAATCCCTATTACATAAGATGAATCTCTGTTCTCATTCTGAAACAAACAAAAAAAAGTTGCTTTCTCCTTTGCCAGCTCCTAGTATTCATGGCCTCTCTCCCTTTCATCCATTCTAAAGTAAGTCTTCCCTTTTTTACTCTTCTTTTAGCTTCAGAAAATATTTTAGGGGGTTTATAGGGTTCTTTTTTTAAGGGCATAGATATTTACAAGAAAATAAAAAAGATAACTTTTTTTACACACCCTGCCTTTTTTCTCTAAGATAGAAGCCCCCAGAGGGAGAATAGTGTATAATGTGTGTGCTATCCTATTATGTTGTTGGAATCTGCCAATGGTCAAGCAACCGGTTACAATTTTGGCATTTGCAAAGTGGCTGACTTGTCTAAGTAAATGGGCAGGAGGCAGATGTCTCGGAAGTATCACCCCACTTTAAGTGAAGTTAGATTTTTTTTTTTTAAGATTTAACCTGTCTAATGCAATTTCCCGTTATCCATTCTACTAGCAAACTGCTCAACTACCTGCTTTAACGGAGGGACCTGTTTCTACCCTGGCAAATGTATTTGCCCTCCAGGACTAGAGGGAGAACAGTGTGAAATAAGTGAGTATTGACTTTCTGCATTCTCTTCGTTTCTGGGGCAGGGAGGGGAGGCAAGGTGGAGGGAGCCTCAATACTCCACCTAACCCCATCATTTTATCAGTGAGGAAGCTGAAGCCCAGATACAATGAATAGCTTATCAAAGGTCTCAGGCCAGTGGTTTCTTTACACCATTCATTTTGGCTAAAGGTGGGGCAGTGTGTGCCATAGCTCAGCTCAAATGACTCCAAGAACACACTCTGACTCAGTTACATCTGGGTTTGGGTTGTTCGGCATGTTGCGTTGTTTCTTGTTAGTGAGTTTGTCCCCTTCTCGTTGTGCAGAGCCCCTCGCTTCAGCCTAGAAATGTAGACCAGAGTTTTGGGACAGGTGGATTTGTTTATCTACCTGCAGGCATAGAATTTCTTCCCTGAGTTAGACGGAACCAGTGACCTATCTAAGAGGAAAGGATAGATTCAAGAAAAAGGGAGAAAGGGTGGCACAGCAATAAAAAAAAAAAAAAAAAAAAAGAACAAACTAACAGCACACACAACACGAATGAATCACACAGATGTTAAATAAAGGAAAAAGTGCATACTGCACGATTCCATTTTTATGAGGTTGAAGAAGAGGCAAAATTAATGGATGATAGTAGAAACCAGGATGGTGGTTGGGGGCACAAAGGAACTTTATGGGGTGCCAAAAATGCTCTATATCTTGATGAAGTGTCACATGAGTGTTTATTTAGGTAAAAAAAATAAATAAATAACTGAGCTGTAAACCTAAGATCAATGCAGTTATGTCTTCATTGTGCCTTCATGATGTTTGTCATGCTTCCATACAAAGAAAGAAAAATTTAAGGATGGAATGTGGTAGGTAATCATTGTTTTCAGAATCAGGATATCAAACTGCTTATCCTGGCTCTGCCACCTACCGGCGGTGTAACCCTCAGCAAATCACTGAAGCTCTCTACTAAATTCAGCAATAAGCCAACTGCCTCCTAGATTACTTTATGATCCAGAAGACAGAAGACACCAGCGCTCTGTTCAGGAAGGAGCAAAAAGACATGAGCATGTCTGCTAAGGGTGCCGTGTTCCTGCCTTTCTGGAAGTTCTGGAATGTAGCATTTTCATTTCCAGCTGTATATTTTTAAAGATTTATTTATTTATTTATTTATTTATTTATTTATTTATTTGAGAGAGAGAGACAGAGATAGCAAGAGAGAGCCTGAGTGGGGAGGAGAGGGAGAAGCAGGCTTCCCGCTGAGCAGGGAGCCCGATGCGGGTCTCTATCCCAGGACCCAGGGATCATGACCTGAGCCAAAGGCAGACGCTTAACCGACTGAGCCACCCAGGAGCCCCAGTTTCCAGCTGTATTGTATCTGTAAAATACTGCTGTATTTAGTACAACCATAGTTTCTGAAGTGGGTTGCAGTGGGCTCAAAATTAAGTAACATTGACTTCCTAGTTTAACTTTCAATCTCTAATTTATTTGTGAGTTTTTGTACTTTAATGAGTACTAGATGAGGTAACCATTTTTGATAGAGTTCAAACGAAACACCTCTGAAGTTTCCATAGAACATGTAATTAATTTTCAGGATGTGGTTTCTGTTCTTATTAACTACCCTGCCCTGATAAAGATATCTCTGAACAAACTCCCCTCAATTTTCTCCCCGTACTTACTCTCAGACTTCACATACTTAGCTAGATCAAATTTATGAATCTTTGTTCTTGGGCTCATTTCTCTTCATGTAAGTATGTCCTTGGGTTTATGAAATTTCCAGTGACAGAGACAATGATTTCTATTCCTTTTTTCCCTAACTGCACCAAAAATCAGGTCTTTGAAGGCTCCTGATTATCCCTATCACAAGTTATGCTCAAATTCCTCTAGGAAATGTCCTGTTTCTGTTACAAGAACCACATTACTAAGAAAATACGGAATTGGGTCTTGAGTTGAAAAGTGCCTCTAATATAGTAGAGACAAAAAGTTGAATTATGAATTCTTATTTTAAAATTGAGATGTAACTCACATACCATAAAATTTACCATTTTAACATATGCTATTCAGTATATTCATGAAGTTGTGCAGCATCATTTCTGTCTCATTCCAGAACATGTCATCACCCACAAAAGACACCCTGTACCCATAAGCAGTCACTCTTCATTCCCCTTTCCCCAAGATACTGGAAACCACTAGTCTACTTTCTATCTCTTGAGATTTGCCTATTATGAACATTTCATATAAATAGACTCATATAACATTTGCCCTTTTGTGTCTGACTTCTTTCACTTAGCATGATATTTTTGAGGTTCATCCATGTTGTGGCATGTATCATTACTTCCTTTTAATTGCTGAATAATATTCCATTGTGTGGATATACCAACCACCTTTTGTTTATCCATTCATCAGTTGATGGACATTTGGGTTGTTTCCACTTTGGGGCGATTGTGCATAAACCTGCGGTGAACATTAATGTACAAGTTTTTGTGTGGACATATGTTTTCAGTTCTCTCGGATATATTCCTAAGAGTGGAATTGCTAGACCACATGTTAACTCCATGTTCGATTTTTTGAGGTACTGCTAAACTGTTTTCCAAAGCCACTGTACTATTTTACATTCCTGCCAGCAATGTATGAAGGTTCCAGTTTCTCCACATCCTTGACAGCACTTGTTATTTTCTGTTTTTTTTATGAGATATATGTTCTGATGTTACTTTTATTTTCATTTCCCGTGGCCTCTATCAGGACTAATATCTTCTCAAACTTCACTTTGACTTAATTTGAGATACTCTTGCCAGTTAACAAATAACATCATGGTTAGAAATATCTGGATGTATAGATTATACATTTACCCTGTTACTTAAGGTTCATAGACATCGCAAGGATCTTCAGTGAACTTTCAGTTAAAAAGCTTACGTGGATTATTTATACTGTATTATAAATGAAGTTTTAAAATAACTTAATGGGTTCTTATTTTTATAAAAGTCCTCTGTAAAGTAGTGAAAAGAAGGGGCATGTGCATCCCGATGTTCATAGCAGCAATGTCCACAATAGCCAAACTGTGGAAGGAGCCCAGATGCCCTTCAACAGATGAATAGATAAAGAAGATGTGGTCCATATATACAATGGAATATTACTCAGCCATCAGAAAGGATGAATACCCACCATTTGCACTGGCATGGTTGGAACTGGAGGGGATTATGCTAAGTGAAATAAGTCAAGGAGAGAAAGACAATTATCATGTGGTTTCACTCATATGTGGAACATAAGGAACAGAGCAGAGGACCACAGGGGAAGGGAAGGAAAACTGAAGGGGAAGAAATCAGAGAGGGAGACAAACCATGAGAGACTCTGGACTCCAGGAAACAAACTGATGGGTACAGAAGGGAGGCGGGTGGGGCGATGGGGTAGCCAGGTGAAGAGTATTAAGGAGGGCACCTGTTGTGATGAGCACTGGGTGTTATACACAACTAATGAATCGTTGAACACTACATCAAAAACTAATGATGTACTATATGTTGGCTAACTGAACATAGTAAAAAAATAAAATAAAATAAAAAATAAAATAAAATCTATGGGACTAAAAAAAAAATAAAAGTCCTCTGTATAAAATGTCCTTTATTAAAAAAAATTTAGAATACTAAAAAAAAATTTAGAATACTGAATAAAACAATTAAAAATCACCCATAATCCTAAAACCTAGAGATGATAGTCATTGACACTATCATAAACCATTTTTATCTGTTTTCTATGTGAAGCAGAGTCATACATTTAAGTTATCCTACAGTCTGATGGGCAGAGGAAGTTTAATGTCCTTATTTTGTTGATCCCTAACTCATCGTCTCGCTGGACTCATCCACTGGTTATAGTAAAAATGTTAACATATAAACTTAGTCAAATCTATTTGCCTTAGGCAATGCTTAGTCTGTTTTAGGTATGCTTAGTCTGTTATCTTTCAAGTTGGCTCACTTTCCCACTGTCCAATGGATAGAATTTGTTGCAAAATATTTTCAGGAAAAGGAAGTCAACATTAAAGACACTTAGAGGGTTCTGATTTTTAAAACAATCAGACCTTCATGAGGCTTTGGCTTCATAAGATTTGATGTGGAATGGCCTTGGGACAGTCACCTGTAATCACATTTCTGCTGTGTGATAACCAAGAGAGAACATCCTTATTCCTGGCTGTGGTGAACCTAAGGACT